>NC_082678.1:8755000-10005000 GCF_025265405.1 Mesoplodon densirostris
CCCAGAAGAGGTGACTCTCAATGGAGGAGTCTCTGCAGCCAACGGAGGAGACTCTGAGCCTTCCTGGAGTTTAGGAGAACGGTGTTAAACCCCGCTCCCACCTGCTTCCTGCCCCAATTAGTGTTTGCCTTGGCACCTCTCCCCTAATGGGGAGCCAGATAGGACCCCACTCTTCCTGCCGCTCCACAGGAACTCCCCTCCTCTCACCCCCAACCACCTCAGGCTCCCTGGGGAGGCTGCACGTGTGGTGCACGTCCCCAGTTCAGGGCTGGCGGCTGATTCAGGGCGGAGCTGCCGGGTCTCAGCCTCTGCCCTCCCCACCCTCTGGGTCACCTGACTCCTTTCCCACCCCAGCCTCTCCCCGAGGAGGCTCAGCTCGTGGGCAAGTTGGGACTTGGGCCGGGGCCTGGAAGAATGATTGGCTGGGAGGCCCGACCGAGCTGGGGAAAGGCGGAGAGAGCTGACTCCGGGGGAGGGGAGCCTGCTCCGTCTTCCTGGCCGCCCTACCCCACATATACTCAGGACGTCTTCACTAAACATTAACTTACAAAAGAGTGTTTCACTGAATAAAATAAAACCTTCATCTTCTGCCGTCTGGGCTGCCACGGATTGAGGCGGGAAGCGGGTCCGGGGTGCGCGAGCCTCAAGTCCCTTCCCTGCCCCCTCCCCCGCTGCCCGTGGACGGCCCCGAGAGGCCAGCGGGCGGCGTCCCAGAAGAAGCATTTCCCAGCTCCCCGGGCTAGTGGAGGCAACAGCCCAGGGTCTGGAACGGAGGCGGAGGAGATGCAGGCGGAGGGGGCGGCGGGATGCGCCGCGACGGGGGCGGGGCCGCGGCCTTGGCCCCGCCCCCCGCCCCGTCGTGGCCGGGAGGAGGGAACCGGCGAGCTAGGGGTGGCGGGAGGAGAGGAGTGTGGCGGGGGCCGGGCACAGGCTCCGTCCACGCCCGAAGGGGAGGGCGGCCACCCCCTGATCCGCGCGCCAGGTGTAGGGTCGGGGCCGAGACTCCGGCCCTAGAAGTGCTCACCGCCCCCTTCCCCCTCCTCAGCTGCTCGCTCCCCGTTCCCCCTCCCGGTGACCTCCGCGCTTGGGCTTTACCGGGGAACTTTCTGGAAGGCCAAGGCCGGCGGGAGCTTCGTTCCCGCCCCTCCCTGAGGAGTGGGGGCGGGGCCCTGCGCGGGAGCCCCGGTGGGGTGGGCCCAGGGCCGGAGTGAGCAGAGACCTCCGGGGGTCGCTGGCTGCTGCAGACTAATGGGGCTCCGAAATTTTGAGTTAACCCGTATGTTAAGGATGGACACTGGAGGGCAGTGGAAGAGGGACCAAATGGATGCTGGGGATGCAGGAGTGGGGCGGAAGCCAGCTCCTCCAGTTGCACATACTAGCTGTGTGACCTGGGCCAGATTCTTAACTGCTCTGAGCCTAGGTTGCTTTGTGAAATAACGATGAAGAGCTCTTCATCATAAGGCACTCTAGGGGTTTAAGTGACCAGGACAGGGGCTTCCCTGGTGGCACAGTGGTTAAGAATCAATGCAGGGGACACAGATTCGAGCCCTGGCGCGCCACAACTACTGAGCCTGCGCTCTGGAGCTTGCGTGCCACAACTACTGAAGCCCGCGCGCCCAGAGCCCGTGCTCTGCAATAACAGAAGACACTGCAATAAGCTGGCGCACCGCAACGAAGAGTAGCGCCTGCTTGCCACAACCAGAGAAAGTCCGCGCACAGCCAACAAAGATCCAATGCAGCCAAAAATAAAAATTAAAAAATGAAATTTAATAAATAAATAAATAAATGACCAGGACATGTAAATGCCTAGCAAAGAGTTAAACCTCAGCTAATAATCAAGGTGCGTGGCCTCCTTTCATAGAATTCCAGAATTACGAACTATCAGTCTGGCCACCCCTCCCCTAATAGAACAAATGAGTCCATATAGCTGAGCCCTGTCCAGTAGACTGAGGTTGGGCTCAGTTTACCTTCCAAATCCCCTGATTGAGGGCACCCAGGAGTCCTCAGGCGTCTGAAAATGTAACAGTTTGGAAGTCTCTGACTCCAGGTCGAGTTCTCTGCAAAGACTCTTTTCCTCGGGGAGCTCCCAGTGTGAGGGGCAGCTCTTGCTCCCGGGAAGCCTCCTGCGTGACTGATGGAGCAGCACAGAGGAGGGGCAGGCTTTTCGGATAGACCTGAGTTCTTGGAAGCCCAGGGAAAACAGGCTCGGATGTTCAACCTCAAAACACCTGGATGTGCCTCAGGGTCACTCTTGCCTCTCCCTCTGGTCATACCCATCAGCACTTCCCCACAGAACCACTCCTGAGTCCCCAGACAAGACCTGTCTTGGGATGAGATGCTTGCTCTTCACAGAATGCCCTACTTCATGCTACTCTGCCTGAAAATGCTTCATCTTTCAGACAGCCAAGAAGTCACCTCCTGCATGAAACCTGTCCATAATTCTCAACTCCTACGCAACTTGGCTCACAAGCTCCTACCAGGAGTTTCTTCACTTGCTTACTGTGGTTTGATGGCCTCTCTACACATTACCTGAGTAGCAAGGATGACATTTTATTCACCATTGTGCCCTTCTATCCGATGTTTGCTAAGTGAAGAAGGGCCTGGGGTACTTCCCTGGTGGTCCAGTGGTTAAGACTCCCCGCTTCCACTGCAGTGGGCCAGGTTCGTTCCCTGGTTGGGGAACTGAGATCCCTTATGCTGTGTGGTACAGCCAAAAAAAAAGGGGGGGTGGGGTGGGGGGAGAGGGTAAAAAAGGAGAGAGAGAAAAAATAAATAAATAAGGACCTGAATTAGGCTGAAGCTGTTGGGGATAAAAAGGAACCAAATCTAGCGTTCTTACGAAAAAAAAGGAATTCTGTGTTTGTGACAGAAAGAAAAATGGCACGGGGTCACACACAAAGACCTTCGGTTTAGCTGAAATTGCCACTCAGTTGTCATGTGACCTTGGACAAGTCAATTTCTGAGATTTCTTATCTCTAAAATGGAGACAATAATCCCTACCTTGCCTAACTCACTGGGCTGTTGTGGTGGGGCAAATGGTTCTGTGTGTAAAAGAACGTTGTGCGGTGGAAAGCGGTTGGAATGTAATACACGGCAGCTGAGGAAGAAATAGAACAGTAAGAATAGAACGGGTCACTGTGCGTGTGGCAAGTGGGAGAAACTGAGATTTCGGGAGATTTTAGGCCTAAGTGATTTGGGCGGAGGGTTTGGGCTACTCCCGGCCCCTGTCCTTTGGGCGGGAGCTTGGAATCTGGAGAATTTTCACAAGGAGACTAAGTCGCCGCCCCCCTCCACCCCGCCATGAATCTGTCCCACAGTTCTGGGCCAGAATCCCCCTGCCTCCATTTCTGGGCAAGGATTCCTCCTCGCGGAAGCCTCTGGCTCTGCTTCCCTCCCGGTGTTGCCCAGCGCCTACTGACAAGGAAGAGCCTCTGTGGATGATCCCCCCTTCTCTCTCGCCTAGCCAGGCTTGATTATTTCAACTCAGTATTAACTTCGAACCCCTCCCCCAACAAAGAGGCTCATCGGCAGCCCTGGACTCTCCTGTCCGGGCTCAGGAAAATTTCCTGGTCGGTTCCTAACCGAAGAGACCAAGACGGCCCCAGAAGACCGTTTTCTTCGATAAAAGCTGAGGCCCGGGGAGGGGGAGGAGGGGGCGAGGCCTTACAGGCCGGGTCTCGGGGGAGCCCAGGGCGCACACCCGGTGCTTCCCGGCCCAGGCGAGACCCTCGGTCACGGCCCACCATTTTGCACTGGCCCCTGGGGCGGCGGTGGCCCAGAAGGACTACGCTGGGGCTGGGACTCGGCCACTTTCGGCCAAAGGTCCCGAGGCCAGTCCGAAGGCGGACGTCAACCGGGACTCGAACCTGCTTTCTCATTTTCCGAGGCCTAGTCCGAGGTTGCTGCCCTAACGCAGTCACACTGTCCCTTTAAGGCGGCACTTTTTATTCTTCATTTGTTTACTTCTTCATGCGCTTTTTAAAACAAAAATGTGTTCACAATATCCTTCCGCAAACGTCAATCCCAGTCACTAACCACACACTTTAAAGACATTCCTATAATTTTAAGAATCGAGAATTATTAGCCATGGGCCAACGTCTCTCTTTACAGAATTAAATCCTCGTTTACACTTTAGGGACTACTTTTTAGGAGTAAACCATTCTTGCTTTAGCTAACAAGTGTTTATGACCTTCAGAACCTTTCCGCTGAGGACAGAATACAATAGTAGTCTTTAAGACGCACCTTTTCATAAAAATATTCTGTGCGGGCCCTTATAGGCCATCGAATCTTCTCGTATTCCTGAAGCAGAATGGTATGGTCCAGAACCCGCCCCATCTTCTCTGCGATCGGCCTTCCTTCCTCGGCGAGACATGTGCCTCTTGACCAATGGGCGCTCACGTTTCTCTAGCGAGGGATAAACGATGGAAGGAGGTGGCCTGGAAGACGCCCCCGACGCGCCCTGGGATTGGCTACGTCGCACGGCTCGAGAGGACGGCGGGTCTGAAAGATGGGAACTACGACTCCCAGGTTCCTGCGATGGGGACTCCGTTACGCATGCGCGTGGGCGGGGCGGACCGTCTTCTATATAAAAGGGGCGCAGAGGGCTGGGAGGCAGCAGTTGGAAGTTGGCAGGTGGAGAGGCAGGTTGGGAGGGGAGGTTGGGGGAGGAGGCGGAAGAGGAGTTGTCGGAGGGGGGAGGAGGGAGGGAGGAAAAAGAGGAGGAGGCGGAGGAGAACTGAGCTGAGCAGAGCATCGAGCCAAAGGGGAGATGAGTTTGTCTGTCCTCGGCTGAGGCTCCGGCCGGGCCTAGGGAAGTGGGAGCACGGGTTGGAGCGACACCCGTGGAAGTGGGAGGAGGTGGCTCTGGGACTTTAACCCCTTGTGGGCTCTGCGGCAGGGGATTTAACCCTTTGTGGATCCGGCCCCTCGGAGTCAGCGTCATCGGGTAGTTTTAACCCCTTCGGGGCTGGGTTTAACCCGTTGGATTTAACCTAATCTCCTTGCCCACCAACTCCTTGATCGCGGGGGCGCTCTGCGGGGAGGCTTGAGGCCCACCCCCTCTACACAACACCTACTGTTCCTGCTGCTGCACCCCCTTGGACCCGCTAGCCGGCCGCGCTGTGGGCCCTTAACCCTTTACTGACTTGAGCTCCCCCAAATTGCAACTGGAGTTTGCTGACAGAAGGACTGGCTGAAGGCATCACTGCAGGAATTACAGACCGAAGAGGACTGTGCTGGACATTTCTGAAAGAAAAGAAAACCCTTTTTTCCTTAAGGATTTACAGTCAAAATTCTTCAGACTCCGAGGATTCTATTAGCAATGGCCGAGCCACTCTTGTCAGAGTATCAGCACCAGCCTCAAACTAGCAACTGTACAGGTGCTGCTGCTGTCCATGAAGAGCCGAACTCTGATCGCCCCCCAGGCGCGGAGGAGCGGGTGCCCGAGGAGGACAGTAGGTGGCAATCGAGAGCGTCCCCCCAGTCGGGTGGCTCTCCGGGGCAGGGCGGGGAAGGGAACCTGGAGCTCCAGCCGCCTCCCGTGCAGACCCAGATCTGCCCAGAATCCAGCTGTCCGGAAGCGGGTGAGAAGGGCCAGAATGGGGACGACTTGTCCGCTGGCGGTGCCCCCCAGCCGGCGGCGGGAGGGCAACAGAGGCCGAAGGCCAACAAGTTGGGGGCTTCTGCCGCAGGGGGCGAGGAGGCGTGGGGACAGCAGCAGAGACAGCTGGGCAAGAAAAAACATAGGAGACGCCCCTCCAAGAAGAAGCGGCATTGGAAACCGTACTACACGCTGACCTGGGAGGAGAAGAAAAAGTTCGATGAGAAACAGAGCCTGCGAGCTTCGAGGATTCGAGCCGAGATGTTCGCCAAGGGCCAGCCAGTGGCTCCCTATAACACCACGCAGTTCCTCATGGATGATCACGACCAGGAGGAGCCGGATCTTAAAACCGGCCTCTATCCCAAACGGGCTGCTGCCAAATCTGACGACACCAGCGATGAGGACTTTATGGAAGAAGCGGGCGAGGAGGATGGGGGCAGCGACGGGATGGGAGGAGACGGCAGCGAGTTTCTGCAGCGGGACTTCTCGGAGACCTACGAGCGGTACCACGCGGAGAGCCTGCAGAACATGAGCAAGCAGGAGCTCATCAAAGAGTACCTGGAGCTGGAGAAGTGCCTCTCGCGCATGGAGGACGAGAATAACCGGCTGCGGCTGGAAAGCAAGCGGCTGGGCGGCGACGACGACGCGCGCGTCCGGGAGCTGGAGCTGGAGCTAGACCGGCTGCGCGCCGAGAACCTCCAGCTGCTGACGGAGAACGAACTGCACCGGCAGCAGGAGCGAGCACCGCTGTCCAAGTTTGGAGACTAGACTGAAACTTTTTGGGGGGAGGGGGGCAAAGGGGACTTTTTACAGTGACGGAATGTAACATTATATACATGTGTATATAAGACAGTGGACCTTTTTATGACACATAATCAGAAAAGAAATCCCCCCTGGCTTTGGTTGGTTTGGTAAATTTAGCTATGATGTAGCTTGTGTGCTTTCTCCTGTTCTTTAATTATGTGAAACTGAAGGGTTGCTTTTCTTGTTTTCCTTTTTAGGAGTTTTTTTCTTTTTTAATGTGTAATTTGACCAAGCTATAAAGCATTTTTCTGTTAAAAATCCCCTCCTTAAATGGAGCTATAAGGTGGCCAAATCTGAGAACCATTAAATTCATTCTAGTTATAATAAATTTAATATTTGTAAATGTAATGTAGTTTCAGTGTGATTTCTAGAGCTAATTCAGAATAGTACTGATTTATGTGATTGCGTTTTTTTGGGGGGGTAAAGGAATCATCTGATTTGTCCATTTTCAAAAAACAATCTTTAATGGGAGAATTTTCAATTTGCCCAGTTTTCCCTTGAATGGGTTTTAGTGTGCTACAATATACAGTTCCGGCAAAATATAAAGATTTAATTATCTTCAATACTTAAGTGTGCTTGTTTTCTAGTGCCTTGGTTTTCTTTCTTGATGCTGGAGAAATAAACCAGTGTTGGGTGTTTGGGGAGTAGAATGTAACTACAATCAGCAGCTTAAAATTTTAATTCTGCTTCTCAATAGCCGTTCAAAAGTCTATTAACAAAAACGTGAGCCTAATTTGGCAGTTTGTCAGGTTAGACAACTGACAGCCTCATTTCATTCCTACAAGTGTGGTTTTAGTAATTCCCCTCTCCTCCCAATAAGGCTGGAAGGAGTTCTTGGATGCCTGGAAAAGGCTCTTCGTAAACCTCTTGCTTTCTTAGCGCAAGCAATGGCTGGATAAACTTGTGAGGCAGCTCTTTATGTTAAAATATTCAGAGGTAGAGAATATTATATTTATAGAGGAAATGGCCACTTGGGGCATTCCAAGGACTTAACCCTAATTGTCCAGTACCTAGGTGCTCCCTATACAAAAAAAAAAAAAAAAAGGAATAGACGCTGTCCACCTTTCCATGAGAGTCAAACTAAAATTAGAAATGCCCCCTCACTGCAAACCAAATGTAAAGCTTCTGGTTAAGGAGCTAAATTAAGTCCTTAGGGGCCAAGTGGGAACCGTGCACCTTCCCTATACAGCCGCTATTCTCAATCTCCTAAACTACTGATAGCTGCTTAGTCCTTGAGTAGTTCTGCTCTTGAAAATGCAGGGAGGCCCTGGGAATTAATTTCTGCCCCCAAATCAAGATAGTAAGAAATTATAAGATTGTTCCCTCCCGTCACCATGATTAACCCAGCCCATCTTCACCTGCCCTGTGTCAGTGCTTCCCTAAGCAACTGCACGGTTCAAATCACTAGCACAGGGGTTCCCTCACATGGGGCCTTAGAAACCATAGGGGGCCTTGGGCTCCACGAACCCCATGCAATTCTATGTGGACTTGTATTATGTGTACATTTTTCTGGGAAGAGGGCTTGAGAGAACATGAAATTATCAAACTCCTTAAAGGTTAAGAACCCCTGGGAAAAAACCTCCCATTGGGAAGCTTGCTTTTGCAGCTAGATGAAATACTGGAGGTGGTGGGAATGTCAAGAGTGAAATGCACCTTATGATGCATGACAAGCATACACAAATCCATGAGTCAAGGGAAATTATGGCAGTTAAGACTGACTCAGGGCCTTCAAAGCTGGACTGAGCTGGCCCTATTCTGGCAGATGGTCCACTGGAGACGATGTATGATAAGCTTTTCCTTTGGCCTAAAAATTACATTAAAAGTCTATTTTGAAATAGTTTTTGTGTTTTTAATTTTCCTTCTGCCATGACGTCATGCAGCAGTCCCAGAAGCAGCAACACTGCCCTCTGCCTTTACAGTGCACAGCAGAAGCCTCATTTTGACTGAACTATATAGGATGCAGCAGTGATGACCTCTGATTTCAGAAACTCTTCTTACTTAACAAGATGGATTTAAATATAACCATCTTGTTTCCCCGACTAATAGTCTTAGAAAGTCTCTTAGTGCATTTATCATCAGGAAAAAAGTGTAAGTTTTAGGAGACATTCAATCCAGTCTTAAAAAATATATAAATATTTAGTTTTAAGTAACTGTCATAAATTACTTTGATTTACCTTGATATGCAACGTTCTGTCTGAATTTTGCTTTCAAAGGCACCGACATTTTACTGCATTTATGTTCTTAGAATGATGAGATTTCTGCAAAATTTCAGTTTTCTATCAACACTTTCTACATTGAAACACTTGACTAACATATTGCTCTAAGGGCAGAGAGAAAAGACTCTGAATTACCTATACTAACAGGATCATGACAGATGATCCTCAAGTCCACTCTAGCCTTTCACTAAAGGCTTTTCTGCTAAACATTTTAAATGAGCTGCTCCAAAGATCATGCTTACACATTAGCAATTTCAGTTCTCTTTCTTATACTGGGGCCTGGATATCCAGCCAGGGCAAAGCACTTCCCAAATTTTGGAGACAGCTGGCTGGACTGCTTAATCCTCCTTTGAGTAAGGAAAACTTTTCTTGAGCCAGCCTATAACCTAAAGTGGCCCTCAAGAGACAGAGCCCTTTAGATTTCAGTTTGCAGGGGAACAAGCCAAGGAGCTCCAGATTGGTTTAGTTCTGAAAAATGGACTAGGTATCTAAAGAGAGGAAACATTATAAAATTAGACCAGACTAGGAGTCAAAAACCAGGCTCCTAGTTATACCTTTGACAAATACTAGCAGTAAAACCCTGGACACATCTCTTATTAAACTCTCTGAGCCTCATTCTTCATCAGCAAAATGGGGCCGTGCCTACTTCACATAACTGCTGTTAAGGATTAAAGGAGACAACATGAAAATAGGCTATCCAAAAGTAAGATACCATTGGTATTATTATTGGTTCTTTCTAAGACCAGAGCAGTTGCCCATTTGATCAGTATTTTAATTTTCACTTTGTCCAGAGTAAAATAAAAATCCTTTGCTTGGGGAAATATAAACAAACATACTTTACCCCAGTGACTTCAAAAGTGAGAGAAATCAAAGAGGGAATCTACAGAAATAAACAAGATCCACAACTAAATAGTCTACCTTCAGAAAACCAATGTTTAGTCAAATATTAGGTAATGCACTACAGGTGTCCCCCGTCCACTTACACCACCAGCAGGAAACAAGTATTCACAACAGTGTGACAGAAAAGCTGGCTAGAGTTAAATAGCACTGTACTTGTACCTAAGTATACCTGAGTTTGTGAGTTTCTTTAAATGATTTTTCACATTTCTCAAGCAAGATTATTGGAATAAAATTCCACTATCCTTTCTCGTGTAAAGTGTAAATGGTTGTTGCTAGAAATAAAAACTAATTTTTAAAAGAAAATGTCAAATTCAGGCCCTGAAGAGTGGGATCTGCTGACCAAAGGGTAACAGTCATACTCTGTAAGAAAGACAAAATGCATGGTCTAGGAGGCGAAGATTCACTATTTGGCCAATTTCTGCCAGTTGTCTTTGAAGGCTGGAAAGCATACAACCTCATTTCATTTCTTGTTGAAAAAACAAAGGCTGGTTTCAGACAGATCAATAACACAGCTCTCACAAATCCTCCTGAATGAAGTTTTTCTTGGGCTTTACTTAGAGGCAGTTCAATTATGACAAATGATGTAACATGGGTAACAGCAGGAATAATCCTAGCAGTTTACTAACAAACTTCTGCACACCAACAAAATTCTTTCAAGTTGTTGAGCTGGTACCAGGAACTGTTGGTAAGTCTCCTGAAACAGCTAGTGTGATTCTATCCCTCAATACAGCACCAAGAGCAGTTACATTTGGCTTAAAATTTTCCAAAAAGAGCAAAAATTTCAGAAGAGTATTGCAAACCCTCATCTGAAGGCACATTCTATTTGATACATCCACTGACTGTGTGTGAAGTGTTAAAAAGCCCTGGATCTACGGTGACCAAAAAGGATATTCCTGAAGGAAAATGTGGGAGTTGTAGAGTGTTCCATGCACAAGAATTTGAGAAAATGACAGCGTCACTGCTCTCGTAAACTACTGACTAGAATTTGTCCTAGACTCCAGAGCGTCAGAGGAGAATATTTGAAGTTCTGAAGTCGGCTTTAAGCACGCAATTCTGCATACCTGGATAACTCCAGGACAACTTTCAGGCAAAGGAAGAAGACCAACCAGAGGATGGAAGGGAATGTCTAGGTTAGTTCTACCCTCCTCTCTGGGTCTTACTAAAAGTGCATTTACAAGAGCAAACATTTGAATTTAAAAAGAGAAAGACAGAGAAGAGGATGGTGAGGGCTGAACAAAGTAAAAAACGACCTGGAAATCAAATAGTTCAGAAGAAAGTATCTTCATCCTGAAGAGGAGGACTGCTGCAAAGAATTACTCCTACCTCTGTCAATGAATGCTGCTCACACACAGCCACTACTCCCAGGAGGTGGCCATCAGGCAAACGTAAAACATCCAGGACTTGTGGTTAACAACTGCTTGGTACCCTGAGACTGACCCTCGTTCAACCTATCTGGATGGCCCATGGCAACCAAGGCCACACTTTGGTAAGGCAGGTCTCCCAAATGCCCCAAATAACCTTTGAAGCAGAAGTCCTCAAGTTCCCAAGTAACAAAGTTAGAGCAAGTAAATGTTTGCATAGCCACTGAAGGGTAGTTACTCCAGGTATTTATGAGGGAGGCTGCATTGATACCATTTCCAAATTAGGAAACTGAGGCATATAGGCTTTGTAGAATTCGTCATAAACCACAAAGCAACTCATCTGAAAGAGGAGAGCTGAGGAGGAAGTTGAAGGTCTAGTCGAAAGTTAGACAACAATAGGCTCAGCAACAAAATGGCCAGTTTGGCCTCATCTTCAGGATTTGGCCTCTAGCCAAGCCAACCAAATCTGTGGTAGCACACACAGAAATAGAACTTGGGAGTTCCTAACTTCCAGTACTGTGTTTTGCTCAGTAGATAACCAAGGGACCATTAATAAACTGATTTTACTCCCAACTTTTCTTATCAAGGAATGGAAAAGCTTATGGGTCAACCTTAAATATGATAAGCTTTCATCTTTAAAAATGAGTACCAAATTTCTGCACCTGGTACAGTATTCTCCACTTAGTAGCTTCCAAAGGTTTAACTAGATGGCTTCACAATGGAGGATGAATCACAGTCTGAGATCCTCCGCCATTAAATTCTTGACAGAGGAACCACAAAGATAATCTTTAAAGCCCCTTTCAGCTATAACTATTTAACTCCCACCAAGTTAATGTCAGCTTTTCCTAACTGGCATATTCTCTTGATCTAAACAACAGTGTGAAGTGAACATGACTTAAGCCAGGTCAACCCACAGCATGAATCAAGTGTCCTGAAGCTTTATTTAGGATAAGTGGTTCAAATTTTAGATGAACCTGAGTCAAAGGTGATCGTATTTTTGCAATCCAGTTCTAAGACTTTCTCTGAGAACATCTGGGGGGCAAAGGGAGAAAACAGTTAAAGCTATGGAACTGTTGCTATGGAACTGTCACTCTTACAACTTAAAAAAAAATCACTTTATTAATAGGAGGAACAGGGCTTCAGTTCTGAAGAAACTTTGCTATTAAGGCCAAATGCTTCGGAACGATTTGACCAACTGTAATCAGCAATGAGACGCATCACAATGTACCCTCTAAGATAAAGCTCACCGCCCACTCTCCTAATTCCGAGTCTACCTAGGCATAATTTCAACTGACCTTTTAGCAACAACATTAAGCTACCCCTGACCTATGAATCGCTCTGAATTTAGATTTCAAGCAGTAAGAAACAAAATGGTTTCATCTGCAATTCAAGAAAAGAATTCCACATCAAACTTCAATCCTTAAGAAGCTGCTACAGCTATAAGGTTGAGTGTTTATTTTTCTCAAGGTAGGTTTCCCCTGCTCCCCCAAACGCCACATATATGAAGTAGCTCAAAACTGCAATTTCTATTTTGGTGGCCATCTGGGATCCACAGAAGTGACTTTCAATTACTTGGAATTTCAAAATAGAGGCTCCCTAGTAACAATGCACCAGTGGCAAAATACTCCCCCATTTTGTTTCGTCTGTGGGAGAAAAGTTCTTTAAACTGGAAAGAATTTGTAGCCTTATAAAGACTACGTTGGAATTAGTTCGTTTTTTCCTTTAGGAGGGCGGCCATCTCCAAAAGTTTTGGTAAAAGTTATGGCTCAGATTTCAAAATGCAAACAGATGTTCCTGGAGCATCCGAAATGGGCCACTCCACGTTTATTCCCAGAACCGTGGCGACTCCAAGTTGTTTTGTGTCCCAACTCTGCAAAGGGCAAAAGCGCAAACCCCTTTGGTGTAAACTTTCGAGAGAAGTGGAACAGCACACTTTTGGAGTTTCCCAAAGCGGCTGGCGACGTGCGAGGTCAGGTCGTTCTGAGAATCGGGGCTGGACAGGAGAGATCTCGAGGGCAAGAGCGCTCAGAGATTTCCACGTGCCCCGATCTAGCTGGTCCCTGGGGAGAATTAGTGGTTGCTACAGTAGGAAGAAGGCTGTTCCTGTTCACAGCCCTGGCCGCGGGATGGCCTTGGTGTACGGGGGGAGATGGTGGGTGCACCTGGCTCTCTGCCCTCGGAGCCTCCAGCTGACTGCCACGCCAGAGGGACGCGCGGCCGGAGCTGCGACCTCCACCCGCCCTCGCGGCGCCCATCGAAGTGGGGGTTCCCGCTACGCCGGGCCTCGCCGCTATACCCAGGCCGCATGGGGGTGGGGAAAGAACTTAGCGGAGCTCGGCCTCGGGATCTGCGCCCCCGTGTAAAGAGCAGAGGAGAGTCATTTCACCCGCTCTCTACTCAGCTGGGGTCTCAGGAAATACGCGGTAATTACCCAAGAACCCCGCCCTCTGTGAGAGGCGAGGCTGCGGGGCTGCCGGGATGGTTTGAGGACCGGGCCCGGCCAGAGAGACTCCAACCTTCACCCCCCCGCGGTCCCCGGTCCCACCCCCCGCCGTCTCCCGGCGCCGCCACTTCAGGCAGCCCACTCGGCCCGGCCTCTCCCCGCGCCCGGACCACCCCCCATGGGGTGCTCTCACTGCGCAGCGAGTCCCTCCGCTGCCTCCTCCCAGCCCAAAATGGCGGCGGCGGCCACCGATCCTTCTCGTCGCCTTCCTCTAGGGCCGAGGATCCCTCCGCGTCCAAGCCCCTCCCCTCTCAGCCGGATCTGTTTTCTGCCCAGTAAAGATTAACGCCATCAATGAACTCTTTAATTGAGCTCGGATAGGCGGTCGACTTGTGCTTCCGCACAGCTAATCGTTGACGAAAAAGGGAATATTGGCAGGCGAGTGGACCAATCAAAGGAGGCATCAGTGAGCGCGGGACGCCACTCGCGCAAGGGTAGATGGGTTTTAGAGTTTTCTGTGTACTTGTTGACACTACAGGCTCTTGATCCGCTTTCCTCAGCTAGAAGAACTACAATCCCCAGCAGGTGCCGCGCTGCCAGGCGGTGGGGGGGGCCCTCCCCCCAACCTCAGCGCCTGAGCGGCTTGACCAGAGCTGCAGCAACTGCAGCAAGAGGTAGGGCTGAGGCGTTGGGAATTGCAGACAGGCGGTCGCACAGAAAGACACACAGATGTAGTCCTGTGCATAGCCCCTGACAGCAAATAGGTCAGTTCCGCCTTTGCAGAATCTCCTTCCCGGATCATTTCCCCTCTTCCAAGGAATCCTTCCTTATCCCTGTTGGGTTTCCCTCTCAGCTGCCTGTAGTGCGAAGACTTCTTACCCTTTCCTCCGTTTCCCATCCTGAGAAGAAGGAGGGAGGCAGGCCAGGCCCTGTAGATGAAAAGGCCTCAGCCCCAGGCCGGGCCCCTTCGTGTGTTTTGAGGTGTTGACTTCTGGAGCCCAGCCTGGGGAGGAGGTGGGGGCCTGCAGTCAAGGTTGGGGCCGCTGGAGGCAGTGGGGAAAGGACTCCTCCTCAGGCTTGTCGGAGCCACCGACCCACTCCCCTCCCAGCCTGTGCAGGCCATCTCTGTGTCTTCGCCTCCCCAGGCAGTCTTTTCCCCTCTTTGGTTGCTGGGGGAACAAAGCTTAGGCCTGGCTGCCTAGCTGCCAGCCTGCCTCAGTGAGTTGCAGGAGGAGAATATAGGACATAAGCCCTGGCCTGGGGCCTGGGGAACAGGACTGGGGAGATGGCCCCTTAATCTCCACTGGACCCCTTGCTGGCTGGAGGTGTGAAAACCAGGCTGGAGGCGGCCCTTCATTTGAAAATGAGGGTGTGCAGGTCTGGTGCTACAAAATGGCTGCCGCTGCCTTGGTAAAGATTTGCTGGGTAGCCAGAGTCTTCCTGAAAATTCTCCCTCGGGACTTAGGTTTCTCTTATTTAAAGCAGGTGTCACTAGTTAAAAGGCATCTGCTGAAAGATTTGGAACAGAAGAAGGTGGCTACTCCAAACCAGACCAACTGTTAACACAAAGTCACCAGCAGCCCTGGAGGAGGCCAAGGTAAGCCCCGTTCTCCCAACCACCTGAGTGCCCTGGACATGGGTCCTGCCAGCTGGGATCCTGGCTTCTTGTCTCAGATGTGTTAGTGGATTTGGAAAACCAGTATTTTTAAATGAGTCCCCACTGTGCGCTGAGCAATTCTGCGCTATATCTCGTGAAATCCTAGCAGCCATTCAGGGTAGAAATGACTATTCCCATTTCAAAGAAGCTGATGTTCTGAGAGCTGACATGCCTCTTCTAGAATCAGGCAGCCAGCAAGCAGAAGACCCAGGGTTTAAACTTAGCGTCTTAAACAACAGAACCCTGCCTTGCATTTTGTCTAGGCTGTGAACCAAGTCTGAAGCAGGGAGAACAGTTTGAGCCATCGGTTCATAATTTAGGATGGAGGTTAGGGGGTAGGAAACCACCCAGGAGAGAGGGGAGAGACAGGTTGTATCAGGCCCTCAGAGAACATCACCTTCTGACCTGGCAACAGGAGCCCGAACCCTCCCACCCTATGCTCTCTCTCACCGGCCCCCACCTTGCCCATTCTTCTCCCCTAGTCCACAGCTCCCTATAGGTAAGGAGGGAACTCTAGTCCTCTGATCCACCCTACCTAGCTACTTCCAGTAAATTTTCCAGATTTATTTAATTTGGAGTTCATGGCATGTCAGGGCCTAAAGGTTCAGAGAAGGCAAATGGCTCACCCGGGATCACACAGCTTCTCTGCAATAGTGGTAATGGTGGAAAGGGGACAAGCCTTCAGGAGGGACGCAGCATGTGGGGCTGAGGGGCAGGGCTGGCTTGGGTCGGGGTGGGGCAGAAGTTCTTCTCAGTTGGCCCAAGACACTGGTGGTGACAAGACCTGTCACTCTTTTTTTTTTTTAATTTTTTTTTTTGCGGTACGCGGGCCTCTCACTGTTGTGGCCTCTCCCGTTGCGGAGCACAGGCTCCGGACGCACAGGCTCAGTGGCCATGGTTCACGGGCCCAGCCGCTCCGCGGCATGTGGGATCTTCCCGGACCGGGGCACGAACCCGTGTCCCCTGCATCGGCAGGCGGACTCTCAACCACTGCACCACCAGGGAAGCCCCAAGGCCAGTCACTCTTGATTGTATTGTTACTTTATGACATTCTCCCTGCAGGTAAAGTAACAATACAACACAACAAACAACACACGTACACACACTCCAACGTACCCCATCCCAAATTATGAAGAGAACTTTGGGGTCTCCAAAACGCACGTTAACACACCTCCAGCTCTTACAGGGCTGCATACACCCGCCAGTACACTCGCTACACTCGTGTAGACCCACGCTCAGATGTCTCTGAACCGTGTTGAACATTATAAAACACTGTGCCAGTGGTGGTGGTTATTATTAGAATTCCCCAGACCACAGACTTCCAGCAATTCATTCTCCTCCCCCAAACTCAGTACTCCCACCCTCACCACGGCAGAGATAAACAGATGCCCTGAACACACGCACTCTTGACAGAATCCTTTCCGCCTCTTAGATAAGGTGTAGAATTCGCTGGGCTACAGACTGGAGATTGGCCCTTCCTCTCCCTAGTGCTTTCCTGCCCCTCATGTAGAAGAGTGATACCAACTTGTGCCTGGAATAAATACACTCCATTCACGCTAGAATGACAGAAGCGAGAGTCTCATGTTCCAATATCTTTTGGATCCCCCTCCACTTCTGGGCTTATGTCATTTAACATATATTTATTGAACACTCACCTTGGGCCATGCTTAGCGACACAGTGGTGAGCTGGACAGGACACATTCTTCTAGGAGAAAGACAAATGGTAATGTGCTAAACGCTAAGTGGGACATTAACTGTCACATGACAGGGAGTCACCGGGAAGGGGAATATGGGGGCTACTTAGGGGGGTCAGGGAGGGCCTCTCTGAAGAGCTGACTGGAGCTTAACCCTAAAGGATGAAAAATAATGAGTTATGCAAGTAGCTGGAAGCAGGATTGGCAACATGATTTGTGGGGTCAGTGCAAAGGGCTCTTAATTCAAAAATCACTAAGAAGTTCAAGACAATGACAGCAGAGCATTAAGCAAAGCAAGGGGCTTTTCTGAATGGGGGCTCTGTGGGATGGTACAGGTCACTTGCAAGGAAACCAGCTCTGTCTGAAAGATAAGCTTTCTAGGAAGAGGGAAGAGCAAGTGCCGTTTGGGCTTCTGATCAACCCAATAATACATCGGGAGCCACTTCCCATCCCATTTCAAAGAGTATTTATTGAATGTCTACTCTGTGCCAGGTGCTGTTCCAGGCATTGAAATTACAGAGTGAAATACACGGGCAAGATTCTGGCTCTCACCATGAGTTTGCTTGGGGCGGGGGGGGGGGGTTGGGGGACAGACAGTAGACAGGTAAGCCCAGAAACAGACAACTGGTTGTAGAAGGTGCGAGGCTAGAGAGGGGCCAGGTGAGCTGGGTGTGGGCAGGTCGGCTTCAGGCTGGGTGAACCGAGGATTCTACCATGGGACGGGCCATCTGTGATCTGGCCTCCTTTTCCCTCTCTCTTTAGACCTCTCGTGTTCCTGGGAGCCCCAGAACATCCCCTGAGCCTCATGACCCTGGAGGTTCCCTGCCCCTGACACCCCGGATGGAGAGCCACTCAGAGGAGGAAGATCCTCCCGGCAGTGGCCTAGGCTGGAACGGTAGGGGTCCCCGGGCCCGGAGCCCAGGGGGCTGCTCAGTGGAGGCCGTACTGGTACGGAAGAAGCACCGCCGGCGGCCCTCAAAGCGCAAGCGGCACTGGCGACCCTACCTGGAGCTGAGCTGGGCCGAGAAGCAGCAGCGGGATGAGAGGCAAGGCCAGCGGGCCTCCCGAGTCCGAGAGGAGATGTTTGCCAAAGGCCAGCCCGTGGCACCCTACAACACCACCCAGTTCCTCATGAACGACAGAGACCCCGAGGAGCCCGACCTGGATGTGCCCCGAGGGGCCTCCCACCCGGGCTCCAGTGGGGAGAGTGAGGCCGGGGACAGCGACTCGAGGGGCCGAGCTCACGGGGAGTTCCAGCAGAGGGACTTCTCCGAGGCCTATGAGCGCTATCACACGGAGAGCCTGCAGGGCCGCAGCAAGCAGGAGCTGGTCCGCGACTACCTGGATTTGGAGAGGCGGCTGTCGCAGGCCGAGGAGGAGACGAGGAGGCTGCAGGGGTGCGCCAGCCAGCGGCCCTGTCGCCAGGTGGAGGAGCTGGCCGCCGAGGTGGAGCGGCTCCGGACGGAGAACCAGCGGCTTCGGCAGGAGAACGAGATGTGGAACCGGGAAGCTGGCCGCCGTGGTGGGGAGCCGGGCACCTAGGAGAAGTTTCTGCTTCGTACACACTCAGGCCAGCCGAGTCTCAAGGAGGCAGGTCTCAGCACCTCTGCGCCCCCCGGAGAACAGCTCATTGAGGTTCCGGCTTCCATCTTGTCATCGCCACAGTTCGTTCTTTGAAGTTTGTTCTTTGATGTCATCTTATTTTTCACAAAGGAATTAAATGATTTTGGTGAGATCACATGGGAGTGGCTAGCATTGATTACACTAGGGCTGCTCTAAGAATCAAAGCACTTCCATCGCAGAGAGGCCTGGGGCTGCCCCCAGCCTAGGAGGACAGCAGACCCCTGCACTGGGGGCTTCTCAGCGTCTCCAGAATGCCTGAAATCTGCTCCATGTATCTGGGGGCCATCAGACTGCTCTGAAGGTTTTAGAGGGGGGAAGGCAGAGGCGGGAGGGGTCTCAGTCAGGAGTCACCAGGTTCCGCCAGAGCCTGACTTAAGATGCAAGATTGCTGTGAGGAGCTGGGAACTTCCCCTGGAGGAGAGAGGGCTAGGCTCAAGTCCAGGGGTTTCTTCAGGGTTTGTTCCCAGGCTCCCTGTATTTTCCCTATCTTCCCCACAGTTTAGAGGGCTCGGCTAGACAAGGTCTGGGTGCCTTGTGTCTCTCTGTGCTTGACAGCCTCCCCACCCGCCCCCCCATCTCCCAGCTGGGGGTTGGGCAGGAGGTCAGGTTTGCCCCCTGACCTCCTAGAAGAGCACTTACAAGTAAGCGCTCAAGGGGAGTTTTCTCCTGATGGAAAATAAGCCCAAGGCTGGTTGGACAGGGGATCGATCCTTAGCAGAGCTGGAGGCTTGGCTTTCGAGGTGCCTGCCCTGCATCTGTGCATCCTGCTGCTTTTAGCCTAATCACCTGTGTGGTTAATTCCCTCCGAGGTGAGCCCCTCACCTGTCTGTCTGATAGAGAGCTGAGTCAGCCCGGATATGCCACCAACACACCAGCAGTCTTGGGCTCTGAAGCGAGCTCACACACCCCTCACACGCAGACCCACCTCTCCCCAGACACCTTGTCTCTTGTTCTTGTGGCTGCAGAGTGTCAGGCTGCGGTGGTGGAGGGGAAGTTAGTTAACTCACCAATGAGCCTGTATTGGCTCTGCCACCGTGCACAGGGAGGGCCAGAGGCCTGGCGGGCCCAGCCTAACCTACGTTCCAGGAAAGCTCATCTTGACAGGCCACATTGGGCGAGAGAAGGGCTCGGGCCTGGGAGCTGCTGGGATGGAAATGTTGAAAAATCCTGTGTGTTGCCAGGACAACTTTCATTTCTTCCCTGTCACACCCAGACCTCTCCAGCGTCTTCTACAGCGACGTAAGGCCAGAACAGATTCTAGGAAGGGATGGGTTTTAAGAGAGCAAAATCTCCCATCTTTGGGGTCTCCCCCCACCCAACCCTGGCTGGGAGTCCTAGCCCCCTCCCCTTTGATCCCAGACACCTCTGTCAGGAAGGGCTAGAGGAATGATTATCCCCACTTTGCAGATGGAAAACCCAAGGCTCAGAGAGGAAGCGGCTTTTGGATTCCAGGAAAGCTGGCCTTAGGCCGGCCTTCCCCTGTGGGGTGCTAGCCAGGGACCTGAAGGCCCCTGGGCAGGGCGCAGGCAGCCTCCCAGCTGCTGCATTCCTCAGCATGGAGCTGGAGGGAGAGGGGAGGGCCAGGGCCAGGACAAGGTTGTTTACCCGGAGGCGTGTGTGTGTGTGTGTGTGTGTGTGTGTGTGTGTGTGTGTGTGTGTACAAGTAACTAGGAGGGGAGAGAAGATTCCAGAGGGCTTTTGGAGTGTGGGGGAGGGACGTGGGTGCAGTGTCGAGGGAGAGGGTGATGGAGGTGTATCCCTGAGCAGGCAGGAGCTGCACACGGAGGAGGGGACAGGTGAGGAGCTTGGCCTTTCTTGGCCAAGGAGCTGAGGAGCCTGGAGACAGGAAAGCTGCTGCAACCCTAACAGACACACACACACACACACACACACACACACACACACACACACACACACACACACACACACACACACACACACACACACACACACACACACACACACACACACACACACACACACACACACACACACACACACACACACACACACACACACACACACACACACTGGCTGAAGGGCTCTGGGTCAGAGTCACACTGAGGTGGGTTAATTTTCCCAAGGCTGGTGGGGCCCAGGATGGGGCAAGAAAACAGAGGAGGAAAACAAAACCAGAGGAGAAGGGTGTGGGATGGGAGAGTGTCAGGAGGGGCTGACAGGGATCAGTGAAGAGTCAGTGTCACCTCCTTCCCCCCACCTGGGTCCCTGACCTCAGTGCCCAGAACCCAGGGTAGAGCTGGCGTGACTCGGGGCTCGGCACTGGGGAGGGCCAGCTCAGCCCCGGTGGCCAGGTGCGGGTTCTTTTTGCTTTTCCCTCTCGGAGCTGCCTGGTCCTGGGACCCCACCTCAGTGAGGAAGCTCCAGTTGACAGCCTTCACCACCCTATCTACTGGGGAAGCTGGGCTTGGACACACTCCCCTTTCCTCCCCAGGCCCTTCCAGAGCAGATGCTCAGTGCCTCATTCCCTCATGGCCATTTGCTTTCCAGGACCTTCTCGGTCAGCTGGGCCGGGGGAGGGAGGCCCAGAGAGGCAGGTAGTTCCCAGGAGGGATTTCGTACCCTGGTCTGGGATCCTCCTTTCTTCCCCATCCCAGGTGGACACCCCTGTGTCCAGTGGACAGTCCCTGCCTGCAGTGGAGTCAGGGAATGAGAGGTGATGGGGTGCACAGAGCAGCTGAGGGGGCGGGAGGAGCCTGCCAGGACGTGGGGAAGGGGGTCTGAGGTGAAGTAGTTCAGTATGAGTGAAGAGGGTGGCCAGCTCCCATTGTCCCCGTTGGGCGCGGGCAAGGATGGCACTGGCCCTTTAAGTGGGGATGCCAGTCAAGGCCCTCCCCCGGCCAACCCAATTCGAGGGCACACTGAGCATGTGCGGGAGCTGTGGGAGCCGGAGGGGAGGGAAGTGGCTGGAGAGATTCCGGAGGGAGCGCCTCACCCCCCTTACTTCCTGTAGCTGCCCCCTCTCTCCTTCCTGGGTCTGACAAAGGAGCCCACGGCGCTCAGCCAATCCCTTCCCCCATCCCAGACCCCCGGTGGGTGCTGTCCTCTGGGGGCTCTGGGGCCTGCAAGGGGGTGACAGATGGCCCCTCAGCCCTGGGAGGTCTCGGCAGCCCCCCTGCTGCCCGGAGATGGCACCCACACGCAGCCCAGTGCCGTCCTCACTTCCCCGCTGTGGGCGGGTGGTGGGTGATCTTCCTGCTGCTTAATGTGTTCGATTTCATTCCACTGGTGCCAGGGTTTCCAAAGGAACTGCCTACCTTGATGACGCTCTGCTCTGAAAATTAAAAGCCGCTAAGAAGATGAGGTCCCTGCCCCCACCCCCGGGAGCTTCCAGTCTAAAGTCTGAGAGGAAGCAAACGGCTCGGAGGCTGAAAGCGCCTGCCCCGCTCCCTCTCCTGGTTCTCCCTCCTTCCTCTAAAAGGGCAGGAGCTCCCAAGTTCACAGGATCAAACTCTGCTTCCTCAACCAGCTGCATCCTCCAGGCCACCTCCCCTGCAGCCTAGGAAACCGCCCCCCTCAAGCCTTTCCCCCACCTCCAACTTCCCTGTTTCTGCAACGACGTCCTCCTTCCTCCCTCACCTCAGGCTCGCCTTCACCTTCCCTTCCCCCTTTGGCACTTGCCCACTCTTCTTCCTGTAATCTCTTATCTACAGGTACCCTTTCTTCTTTTTTCTCTTTTCTTTTTTGGCCGTGCCCCAGCAGGCTTGCGGGATCTTAGTTCCCCCGACCGGGGATCGAACCCGAGCCCCTGGCCGTGAAAGCGCAGAGTCCTGACCACTGGACGGCCCGGGAATTCCCCAGGTACCCTTATTTTTAATTGAGGTGAACTTCACGTACCATAAACTCAACCACTTTAAAGTGAACAATTCAGTGGCGTTTAGTACCTTCACAACGTGTTTAACTGCCACCTCCATCTAGTTCCAAACCCAAAAGGAGGCGCCATACCCAATCCTGCCCAGGCCACCATCCATCTGCCTTCTGTCTCTATGGTTTTACTTATTCTGGGGATTCTGGTGGTAGAGACAAGGGGGAAAGACTAGTCTTCTGGGGCCTGTATGCGAAAAGCACAGATTCCCTGAGGGCCTTCTGGGAAGGGAGCGCTGGACCAGGAGTCCCGAGACCTGTGATCCATCCCAGTTCTGCTTCTAACTCAGGAGCCTCCTCTCCCCTGTTCAAGGGGCTGGGGGTGTGGGGGGCTTCAGGCCAGGATCCTGGGCCCTCCAAGGGCTTACCCCTGGCGGGGAGCTTCTGTCTGGGATTGTGGTGCCGGGCCTGAAAAATCTTCCTCTTTCATACTCTTGGCTCCTTGCTGCCGGGTCCAGGCAGTGAAGTTGGCCCCAGGAAACCGTATGATTAATACCGTGGGGTTTGGGGTCAGAGGCATGAGATGAGGAAACTTCGGCTCAGAGAGGTTGAGAAACTTGCCCAAGGTCCCACAGCTCCTGCTTCACTGGAGTAGCAGCCGGTTCTGTCTGATTGTATTCGAGCTCTTGACCACTGTGTTCTCCTGTCTTCAAAGAGATAAAGTAAGTTAAGGGCTTAGCAAAGTGCCAGCTGTGTGGGAAGTGCTCTCAAATGGAAGCAGCCATAAAGTTTACTACTTTGTGGAGCCTTGCATAGTCCTGAAGTGAATAGCTCCATTCCAAGGTGGTTCTTGAGAGTTCCCCTCACCCCCCCACCTTACCTTATCTTTGTCCTCCACTGGCTTCCTTAGGAGGACAGCTTCTGCGGGGACTGAGGGGCTGCCTGGACCCTGAGCCTTTAAGGCAGGTGGGAGTGAGAATGCGTGGCTCCCCTCTCCCCTAGAGACGGAGATGTTATTGCTGCCTTCAGCAGAGCTCAGTTCACCCATTTCTCCATGGCTGAACGTCCACCCCTGCCCCGCAAACAAAAAAGACTTTGTGGACCCAGGGGAGGGAGGGGACTGCACAGGCCTGGCCTGGCAGCGGATAGACTGAACAGCTGGCTCCCCAGTTGGCCACTGTGTCCAGGCTGCCTGTGGGCATGGACATTCCAGAGACCACCTGCCCCAGAGATCCTCCCGGGACCCCATCCAAGATGGAAACGCCCAGATCAACCCGCTGGGCACCTGCTGTCTCCTGCCTCAGGACAACCAGGATGGGCCCCCTCCCCTGCCCCATCCCTACCCCAGTCCAGTGGCTCTGAGAGGAAGTTCCCAAGGAGACTAAGTTGTGAGGAGACATGATGAGCATGTCCAGAGCCTACCTCGGCCACAGCCCAAGGTTCCACGGAGAAGGAAGGGAAAGGGGTCTTTTGGGGCCTATAGTCTGTCCTGGCTCTTGATCCTTCCAGCACCCTCCTTGGGGTTCTCCTTAGGCCCCCACACACCCAGTCAGCCATTCAGACTCCTTTACCATATTGTGAGGACTTGGACACAGGGAAGCTGCAGGCTTTCTCACAGCCGTGCCCGGAACCAAGCCCTGTGGCTGCCCAACTGGCCAGCATCCTCTCTTACTGTTGGGCCCTCAGGCCCCACTGTCCTCTCTGGCTAGACCTCCCTCCCTTGGCTTCTCCGTCCCAGCCTCAGCCATTTCCCTCTTGGGCCTTTGATAAACAGGATCTTTTCCTCTGGGCCCCTCGTCCAACTGTCCTCACTTGTAATCCACATCAGCTGTGTTTGTAGCCACAGGCAACACCCCTCCTTCGATTCACCCCACTTCCAGGATCCCTCTCAGCTCCCCCTCCTCAGCTGCCTCTCCCCACTCCTCCCCTGGGCTTCAGATGCTAGACGCCTTTTTTTAACCTTCCACATGAATTCTCCAAATCTTAACACTATTGAAAAAGTCTTTTCATCATGATTTGAAATTCCATGCTTGTCAAAAACTACCTTCACAAATACATTTGTGAGTTTTCTATTCCACTAATTTAATTTAATTTATTTATTTATTTATTTATTTATTTGCGGTACGCGGGCCTCTCACTGTTGTGGCTTCTCCCGTTGCGGAGCACAGGCTCCGGACGCGCAGGCTCAGCGGCCATGGCTCACAGGCCCAGCCGCTCCGCGGCATGTGGGATCTTCCTGGACCGGGGCACGAACCGGTGTCCCCTGCATCGGCAGGCGGACTCTCAACCACTGCGCCACCAAGGAATCCCCTCCACTAATTTTAAATGTATCTCATTTATTGATAAACTTATCACATTAAAAAATTCTTATCGCTACTTAATACGCTTTAATATCTGATAGCTCTATTGTCTCTCCTTACCCTTCTTTTACTAAAGATTCCTGGATATTCTTAGATTTTAAATTTTTCTAGAGTACATTTAAAAACAGTATGTCCAGATCCCCTCCCCAAAGCATATCTTTATGTATCTATATATAAAGATATAGATAGATAGATATACAGATATAGACACAGATACAGGTATCATGGAAGGAAGCATGTGAGAGAGTTCTAGATGTTACCTAGTTCAATATCCTGTCTTTAGGCTGAATTAAATATCTTTCTAAATCTGTGACTCTCTCTTACATTCTTTTTATATATATAAATTCATTTATTTATTTATTTTTGGCTGCTTTGGGTCTTTGTTGCTGCACATGGGGGCTACTCTTCGTTGTGGTGCGCAGGCTTCTTATTGCGTTGGCTTCTCTTGTTGCAGAGCCTGGGCTCTAGGTGCATGGGCTTCAGTATTGTGGGTCGTGGGCTCTAGAGTGCAGGCTCAGTAGTTGTGGCGCATGGGCTTAGTTGCTCCACTGCACGTGGGATCTTCCCGGATCAGGGCTTGAATCTGTGTCCCCTGCATTGGCAGGTGGATTCTTAACCACTGTGCCACCAGGGAAGTCCCTCTCTTATGTTCTTTAACCTTTTTTTTTTTTTTTTTGGCCGCACCACGTGGTTTGCAGAATCTTAGATCCTGGGATCCCATCAAACTGCGCCCCCTGCAGTGGAAGCGCTGTGCCTTAACCACTGGACCCCCTGGGGAACTCCCAGTCATTGGAATTTTTAAGCCTGGGTGCTGGGGTGGGGGGTGGGCATGATGTGCAGGTTCAGACAAGGCTGAGAAGTAGAGTTCTAAGAGTTCCGAATGTTCTCTCTGCCCAGCTTGCCTTGGCCAGGTGCGTGGGTGCCTGGCGTCTGTCCACATCCCTAGGGGACTCCAAGATGGCATGACCTCCAGTGAGCAGACACCAGCAGGAGTCAGGGTGTCAGGGTGTTTGGGGAGCCTTGAAGGGCAGACCAGGGGATGGGCAGAGCTCAGGTTAAAGAGCAAGGAGGAATTTCCACCAATCAATGGAGGGTCCAAGCTGTCCCTGGAGACTCGCAGCCTCCATCACTGGATGTGCCAGGGCTCATGAGGAAAGGCAGGAAGTGAGACCAGAAAACATGCTGAGGGCCCCTCCAGCAATCAGATTCTGAAATTCTGCCTGGCAAAGAATCATTGCCTCATGGCCACAGCAGCACCACCACTTGTGGTTTGGGTGAGATGACGATTCTGCCCCATCTAGGCGGGGGTGGGGTGGGAGCTCTGGACTGGGGATTACCCGGCCTCCTGCTACTGGCATCCATCTGTGAGCAAGTGTTGTGTATGGGTCTGCCTGAAGTTTCAGGATCATATGCTATCCTTGCTTCCCTTTTTAGTGCCTTCTTGATTATCTCCTGTCCCATTTTTCCTTGCTTACCCAGAGCAGAGGTAGGGAGGGAGGAGGCCACTAGGAGGCTGGGCAAGGAGGGTTCTCTAGGGCTAGCCGGGCTTCTCCAGTGCAGAGGTGAAGAGCACAGACTCTGGCATTGAACTACTCGGGTTCAATTCTGCCTTATTCTGTCCACTGCTGCTCCCCACCCACTGCAGAATAGGAGAGGCACCTTCCCTCTGGACACATACGTCCTCCTCTGCTGGTGAAGAGATGCCATGTCTCACCAGAGCACCATTTTTTCGTCCAACAGATATTTACTGGCTGCATTAGTCTTCTAGGGCTTCCATAACAAAGTACCATGAACTGAGTGGCTTGAGACTGTATCATCTCACAGTTCTGGAGGTTAGCAGTCTGAAACCAAGGTGTGGGCAGGCCGTGCTCCCTCTGAGACCTGTAGGGTAGCAGTCCCCAACCTTTTTGGCACCAGGGACTGGTTTCGTGGAAGACAATTCTTGCATGGTCGGGGCACATGGTTCAGGTGGTGATGCAAGCAATGAGGAGCGGCAGATGAAACTTCGCTCACTTGCCCACCCCTCACTTCCTGCTGTGCAGCCTGGTTCCTAATAGGCCTCCGACCGGTATGGGGTGGGGGGCGGGGTGTAGTTGGGGACCACTGCTGCAGGGGAAGAAGCTTTCCTTGCGTCTTCTTAGGTTCTGGAGGTTTGCTGGCAATCTTTGGCATTCCTTGGCTTGTAGATGCATCCCTCCGATTCTTTGTCTTCCCTTTCTGTGTCCAAATTTCCTTTTTTTTTTGTGTGTGTGTGTGTGTGGTATGCGGGCATCTCACTGGTGTGGCCTCTCCAGTTGCAGAGTACAGGCTCCGGATGCGCAGGCTCAGCGGCCATGGCTCACGGGCCCAGCCACTCTGTGGCATGTGGGATCTTCCCGGACCGGGGCACGAACCTGTGTCCCCTGCATCGGCAGGCGGACTCCCAACCACTGCGCCACCAGGGAAGCCCCAGATTTCCCCTTTTTATAAGGACACTAGTCTTGTTGGATTAGAGCTCACCCTAATAACCTCATTTTAACTTGATTTACCTATGTAAAGGCCCTATTTCCAAATAAGGTTACATTTTGAGGTATTGGGGTTTGGACTTCAGCATAGTTTTTGTAGGTGGGGACACAAGTCAGTTCATAACAGTAGGTGTCTGTGCTGTGCCAGGCACTGTGCCAGGCACTGGGGGGTAGCACACTGATGGACACAGCTCCTGCCCTCATGGAGCTTACCTTCTCTTGTTGTCTTTTTTCCCCTATAGCGTCTTATTTATTACTAACTCTTGCTGATGAATCACACTGGAGTGTTCAAAGCGCTTTCATTCACATGAGTTTCTTTGGGCGATGTGACGAGGTCCCCACTTCACAGATGGGGAGACTGAGGTTTGGAGTGACTTGTTCAGGGTCACGTGACTAAGCAGTCGTAACGCAAATAATGACAATATTCAGCAATTGCTAGATTCCAACCAGTGCAAGTGTCACCCACTACATCACACACTTGATCCCCTCAAGCATTTTTCAAGATGAGGAAATTGAAGTCGGTTACCCAATGTCATGGGCTGATAAGAGGTTGCACTGGGACTTAAACCCAGATGGTCCAGTTCCAGCGTGCATGCTCTTAGCCACCACCACATGGCTCACTACAGCGAGATGCAGCCTTGTGCCTTTTTCACTGCCCTCTGCTCCACACCAGCAGGTCAAACCTGATTACTCAATGTGCCCTCCATGCCTAGCAGAGAACAAGTCACCTCTGCTCTTTCTTTCTTTTTTTTTTTTGCAGTACGCGGGCCTCTCACTGTGTGGCCTCTCCCGTTGTGGAGCACAGGCTCCGGACGCGCAGGCTCAGTGACCATGGCTCACGGGCCCAGCCGCTCTGCAGCATGTGGGATCCTCCCGGACTGGGGCACGAACCCGTGTCCCCTGCATCGGCAGGCGGACTCTCAACCACTGCGCCACCAGGGAAGCCCACCTCTGCTCTTCCTTATTGAACTTCTCTAAAGCTCTTTCTCCCTTCCTGCTTCCTTCTTGTCCATCTCACTCTGGACACAGTTGCTCTTTTAAATGTTTAAGTTATTACATAATATTTTAGACATAAAACAAACACTTCACCACCCAGTTAAGGAAATAGCAGTATTGCTATTATTGTTGAAGCCCCAGCAGCAATCACTCCTCAACTGCATTCCATACCCTAAAGGGAACCAGGATCCTAGATTGATGACAGTCATTTCCACACATCTTTAGAAACACAGCGTTGCTTTTGACTGACAGTAAGGGATTTTTGAGTTTGATTCTTGACAAGGAAACATAGCAGGAAGTGGGGATCAAGGTGGAGGTGTAGCTTGAACTGACTCTTTAAAAATAAATAAATAAATAAATAAATAAATGTGTTTGTTTGTTTACTTTTAACTGTGTTGGGTCTTCGTTGCTGCATGCGGGTTTTCTCTAGTTGTGGCAAATGGGGGCTACTCTTCGTCACGGTGCGCGGGCTTCTCATTGCGGTGGCTTCTCTTGTTGCGGAGCTTGGGCTCTAAGCATGCGGGCTTCAGTAGCTGTGGCTCGCGGGCTCCAGAGCGCAGACTCAGTAGTTGTGGCGCACGGGCTTAGTTGCTCCGCGGTATGTGGGATCTTCCCGGACCAGGGCTCGAACCCGTGTCCCCTTCACTGGCTAGAGAATTCTTTTATTTATTTATTTATCTATTTATTTATTTATTAACATCTTTATTGGAGTATAATTGCTTTACAGTGGTGTGTTAGTTTCTGCTGTATAACAAAATGAGTCAGCTATACATAAACATATATCCCCATATCTCCTCCCTCTTGCATCTCCCACCCTCCCTATCACACCCCTCTAGGTGGTTACAAAGCACTGAGCTGGTCTCCCTAGGCTATGTGGCTGCTTCCCACCAGCTATCTATTTTACCTTTGGTAGTATTTATAAGTCCATGCCACTCTCTCACTTCGTCCCAGTTTACCCTTCCCCCTCCCCGTGTCCTCAAGTCCACTCTCTACCTCTGCGTCTTTATTCCCGTCTGCCTCTTTATTCCTGCTAGGTGGATTCTTAACCACTGTGCCACCAGGGAAGTTCCTGAACTGACTCTCTTTTGAAAATACATTCCGGGGCTTCCCTGGTGGTGCAGTGGTTGAGAATCCGCCTGCCAGTGCAGGGGACACAGGTTGGAGCCCTGGTCCGGGAAGATCCCACATGCCGCGGAGCAACTAAGCCCGTGAGCCACAACTACTGAGCTCGCGTGCTGCAACTACTGAAGCCCATGAGCCTAAAGCCCGTGCTCCGCAGCAAGAGAAGCCACCGCGATGAGAAGCCTGCGCACCACAACGAAGAGTAGCCCCCACTCGCCACAACTAGAGAAAGCCGCGCGCAGCAACGAAGACCCAACACAACCAAAAGTAAATACATAAAGTAAATGTGTTAAAAAAAAGAAAATACATTGCGATGAAATATTTTAGACACAGAAAGGCACATAGGATGGTAGACTTAACCTCCTCCTTAGGAAATAAAACATTAAAAAGAATCCCCAGGGTTTTCCTGCCTGATCGCATCCTCCCAGATGAACCACCCGCCTGAATTTAGGGCTTATTTTGAGCTGAATCCTGGGGGAGGAGCAGGGGCTTGCAGTCAGGTGGGGGTGGGAAAGGGCATCACTATCAGAGAGAACGGCAGGGCAAAGGCTCGGAGGAAGGAGTTTGGGAAGCGGGTGTTGGGCGCGATGGCAAGCTGGGTACGGGTGGGGGAGGAGGGAGTTTGGGAGGTAGCAGGCAGCCCCGCCCTCCTCAGGGACCTCACTTCCGTAATTCCCTCTGTCATTGCCCTAATTACATGGACTCACAGTGAGCTGTTAGCTTCACTCTGAGATCCTAAGGGTAGTGACCCTCTTAGTCATCTTTGTCACCCCTGCATCTAACACGGTGGCTGGCACAAATGGGGATTTTATTAAATGTATTAATTTATTTATTTGGTGGTGCCGCACATCTCGCGAGATCTCGTTTCCCCGACCAGGGATTGAACCCAGGCCACAGAAGTGAAAGCCCAAAATTCTAACCACTAGGCCACCAGGGAATTCCTTATTAATTTGTTTTCTTTCTCTCTCTCTTTTTGTTTTTTTAGCCCACCGCCTGGCACGTGGGATCTTAATTCCCAAACCAGGGATGGAACCCGTGCTCCCTGCAGTGGAAGCACGGAGTCTGAACCACTGGACCGCCAGGGAAGTCCCCCTATTACATTTAAATTGGTAACTGAGTGAATGAATACCTGTTTAACTGATCGCAACCTGCCTCAGTCGGGGGTGCAGGTGGCAAGAAGACAGTCTGAATGAGAGTTTTTGAAGAGAATCGTCATCTTCTTCCCCATCAAGTACAGCGTGGCACTGCCTGCATCTATGTTACCAAGCAGAGACCTTGCTGGAAGGCACATCAGTGAGGGGGAGACATCTGCTGTGCAGACAGGTGTGTGATGATGTGATGGATGACCAGACGGGCTTCTCCCAGCTCTGGCCATCACCAGTGTCACTCACAACCCTTCAAAAACTGTTAGCTCTGGAGGTAAGTGAATAATCAGTCTCCCACAGGAGTAGGTAGGACCTATTTCTCTTCCTTAAAAATAACCCCCTCCCCTGTGTTCATCAGGCAGTTAAACTCTGCTGATTGCTGTAGAGACAGCCGCTTGTTTGCATTCCTAGAAGCCCCTCTCAGGGCTGGGCATGCTTCGGTGGGTTTTGAGTGGTGAGAAGTGCTTTTCTCTAGAGTCTGCATTCCACAAGGGGCCTAACAAACAGATAAAAAGCATCTGCAATTAGTGGCATCTCTTCACACACAAAGAATTAATGTGCTGAAGGCTGTTTGTTTATTCTCTTGCATGCGTCAAATATGCCCCACAATCCTGTTTTGGTCAAACCTTGGCTTAGAAAGCCCCCTTTTTCTGTTCCATGGAGGGATGAAATGCACTAATACAAAAAAAAAAAAAAAAAAGAATTGAGCAACCATATAGATAAATCTTAAAAGGTTTCGGATAAACAGCAAGTTATTAAAAGATTTTGGCAGTATGATTCGCAGAAATTTAGGCCATCAGATTCTGAATTTGCAGAGTTCCGATTAATGAAGCCATTTTGTTCCTTATCTGTACCCTGTAATTCAGTAATTCTGTAATTCATCTCAGATACAGAGAGTGCTGAGTGAGGCTGGGGCCTGCATTATGGCTGTTCCCTCCCAGCCTCCCCAGACTTGAGGGCTGGGGAACAGTGTGTGGGGTGTGCCCTGGACTTGGATTTGGCTTGGGGAGACCTGACATTGAACTTTGGCTCTGATGATTTTACTGGCCAGGTGATCTTTCATTCACCAACATTTGTTGAGGCCAGGCACTAGATTGTCAGCAGAAAGACAAAGATAAATAAGACACAATTCCGCCCCCCCAACTTTTGTTTTCGTTTTTGTTTTTTTTCTTTTGCTGTACGCGGGCCTCTCACTGTTGTGGCCTCTCCCGTTGCGGAGCACAGGCTCCAGGCACGCAGGCTCAGCGGCCATGGCTCACGGGCCCAGCCACTCCGTGGCATGTGGGATCTTCCCGGACCGGGGCATGAACCCCTGTCCCCTACATCGGCAGGCAGACTCTCAACCACTGCGCCACCAGGGAAGCCCTGTTTTCATTTTTTAACGCTGAGGAGTACTTTTAAATATGTCAGGCAATCCGAAAAGTATAAAGGATACAGAATAATAAAATGAACACCCATGATAAGAACAACCTAGCTTCTGGAAGAAAGCTAGAAAAGCATTTGAAGTTCCTTGTGCATAACTGAGTCCCCTCTCTCCCCCTAAAATGGAGCCTCTGTTCTGCATTTGGGGTTTATCATCCCACTGCATGTCTGTTATTTGTACAACCTGGGTATGTATGCTTAAACAAAATGTAGTGTTAGGTACTTTAAAAATTTCTATGAATCATATGACCCAAATCTTTTCATAATGTGATCTTTGCACAAAAATGTTTTCAGATTTATTGATGTGATACAAGTAGCTCAATTCATTTGTCTTTCCTATCTTAGTGTATACTTTTTTTTTTTTTTTTTTTTTTTGCGGTACGCGGGCCTCTCACTGTTGTGGCCTCTCCCATTGCGGAGCACAGGCTCCGGACGTGCAGGCTCAGCGGCCATGGCTCACGGGCCCAGCCACTCCGCGGCATGTGGGATCTTCCCGGACTGGGGCACGAACCCGTGTCCCCTGCATCAGTAGGCAGACTCTCAACCACTGCGCCACCAGGGAAGCCCCTTAGTGTATACTTTTTATTGAAGTATAACATTTATACAAACAGGTGCATAAATCATTTGTACAGCTTAATGAATTTTCATAAGGTCAACACACCTGTGTAACCACACCCAATAAAGAAACAGAACACTACCAGCACCCCAGATCTCCCCAAGCCTCGCTTTTAATCACCAAGGGCAACCTCTATCCTGACCTCTAACATAGACAAGTTAGCTGTTTTGGGACCTTCTGTGAAAATAAACATGCTATATGTACCTCTTCTGTGCTCAGTTTCTTTCCACCAACATTATGTCCGTGAGATTTATCTATGTTGCTATGAGGAGCAGGTGATCATTTTTCATTGCTGTATAGTATTCCATTGCATGAATATCCTAAAATGCATGAATTCATTCTGCTGCTGCTGTACATTTGGGTTGTTTCCAGTTTTGCATGGATTATGATGAGTGCTGCTATGGAAATTATTTTACATATCTTTTAGTGCCCATGTGCACACATTCCTCTGGGGCATATATCTAGGAGTGAAAGTGCTGGGTCGTACTGTATGCATATAATTAGCTTTGACAGGAACTGCTAAATGGTTTTCCACTTCTACCAACTGAGTATGAGAGTTCCTTTGCTCCACATCCTTGGCCAACACTTGGTGTCTGCTCTTTTCATTTTAGCCATTCTGGTGGTGAAGGGCTTCCTTTTTTAAGTTAAATTTACTGTGCTAAGTACTTTCTATGCATCTTCTTATTTTACTGTCACATCAACCTCATGCGGAGGGTACTGCCATTAGCCCTGTTTTAAAGATGAGAAAACTGAACTTGAAGAAATTAAGGAACTTCCTTAAGGCCACACAGTGAGGACTAGAGCAGGGCTCCCAGGTTTCACTGTCTCCCATCAAGTGGTCTGGAACCCAGTCTGGCACGTGTGGGGGGACCCAGGAAGACAACTGCAGTAACTGAGACATCATGTGAGGTGCAGGGGTCACCCCAAAGCTGAATGAGATCAACCCCACTGGGAGAGTCAGGAAGAGTCACAGCGGAGCACTGGATTGACGTGGATCCCTGGACAAGCCAACTTAGAGTAATAGTGCCCGTCTCCAGTGGTCCTAGTGAGGACTTTTTTTGGTTGTGAGGGCGGATTTAAAGTGCTGGCATTAGCTAAGACTCCTTGTACCTCGCACAGAGCTGGTGCTCAGTGAAGGGCTCTTGTAGGCCTTAGTGATCACACAGGATTCAGAGAACTTCACACAGTTAAATGGTCCTCCCTGCAGCCAGAGGGATGGACCAAATGACCTCTCTAGACCCCTTTCACCCCGAGTCTGGGAGTGCCGGGGAAGAGTGGGAGTAAAGGGCCAGCTCCACCTCCCAGGCAGAGGAGACCTCCGCACGCCCACCCCAGCCCCCTCTACTGCAGAAGGGCTGTGAGAGCAACTCCCTTCCACACAGGAAAAAATAACCTCACTGGGCATCAGGGCATCTCTCCACCCCCCCTCAGCATCCTGTCACCCCCTCTCCATCTCCATCCTGAGCCCTGGACCCAGCAGAAGGAGCTGGAGTCTAGGAAAAACAACTCCTGGAGAAAGGCCCGGGGAGGCTGGGGGTGGGCTGACGGGGCGCGCAAGTTTTGAAAGCCCTGGGGCCGCTCTAATGGGAAAAGGAGGAGGAGGAGGGGAGTGAAGGTGGGGGTGGGGAAGAGGAGGAGGAGAGGGAGATGGGGCAGAGAAAAGGGGAGGATTAATTTGCTGCTCGGATTCTAGGGCCAAGGACTGAAGCCTGTTCCTGCTTATCCCCTCCCCTCCTCCACCGGGCGTCATCCAAGAGAGTTGCCTTAAGACATCCAAGGTGGGGGAGGGGGTGCGGGGAAGCTGAGGCCCCGGGAGTGGGAAGTGCAAGGATGTAGGGAGAGCAAGGGTGTGCGAGGCTGCTTACAGACCCCAGTGGGCTGGGTTCTGGAAAACACCCCAAGGCTGACCCTCTCCAGGTGCCGCCTGAGCCCCTGCCAGGTTCTGCCAGCACTGGCTCAACAGCGACACCTGCTGGCCGGGCACCTCCCTGCGGGGCGGGGCTTCCCCTCCGCCCAGGGAGCCCAGCGGGTGAGTCACTCCTGGCTGGATTGGCGACCGAGCGTACCAGCTGTCGGGTCAGAAAATGTCGCGGCCGAGGCGTGTCCCCCGGCACCGGCCTCGTCCCTTTGGGTCGCCGTCCCCGGCCCTAATGCTGCCCTGTACACCCAGGACACCGACCGAGGGTCCGCCCTGGGCCAGCCCAAGGTCAGCGTTGGAGCAAAAGAGCAGGATAAAGGGCCCTAACTTCAGGAGGCTCCTGGTTTGGGTAGAGTTTTTTTGTTTTCTAAAAGTTTTTATTTGGAAAAATTTTAAGCTTACAGGAGAGCTGCAATAAGATACAAAGATCCTTCATATACGCCTTACCCAGATTCACCAGTTGTTAAAATTTTGTCCCAATTGCTCCCTCCCTTATTCTCTGTGAAATATGTATTTAATATTTATTTATTTATTTATTTATTTACTTACTTACTTACTTACTTACTTACTTACTTATTCCCTGAACCGAGAGTAGTAAGTGGCAACCGTCATGCCCATTTACCTGTACATACTTTAGCGGGTATTTCCTAAGAACAAGGACATTCTCTTGCATAAGCACTCTTTTCAACTTTGGGAAATTTCAGGTTGATATAATACTTTCATCTAATTTATTGTTCATATTCCAATTTTACCAATTGATTCAATAGGGTCCTTTAGACTATTTGTTTCCCTCTAGTGTACAATCCAAATCAGGATTACAGATTGCATACAATTGTCATATTTCTTAAGCTTCTTTAATCTGGAACAATTCCTTATCTTTTTTCATCTTTTGTGACATGTTTTCAGAGTAGACCGCCCTGCCTTTTCTTCTTTTAATTGAGTGTTCCTCATTTGGGGTTTGTCTGCTGTTTCCTTAGGGGTAGATTCAGTCTACACACCCTGAGAGGGAATACTAGGTAAGCAATATTTTATGTTCTTGAGGTGGGATTCTCCACCTTAAGGAGTTCGTGGAACTCCTGAACCTCTAAGGATTAACCCATGAGTTATCTGTGAAAACTTGAACCAGATTTTCAACACAAGTTAAGAATGGCACCATTAATTATGTGTGTGTGTTTTCTGTCTGCTGGTGGCTGGCTTAGATTTTGACCCTCTCTTCTCCCCTCATCTCCCTCCTGCTGCCAAACTTGCCCTTGAAATTCAGAGCTCCCATGGGAAGCATTATTCTTTTTGAAGGCTACTAGGGACCCCTGATTGCCCAACTCAATCGTCTTCATAGTCCTTACCCTCTTGACCTCCTCCCAGGGCTGGAATCTAACCCTCCTCCCTGAAACCTCCCAGGCCCTGCTTCCCCAGTCTCTGCCCATCCTCCCTCCTCAACAAATGATGGAGTGCTGGCTGGGCCTGCTGGCTTCTCTGGGAGTCAGCCTTGCAAGTGTGGTTTATCTGGGGAAATCTGCAGGTTCTGGTCTTTGTTGTAGCCTCCCCACACCCCAGTGGGGACATCCTCCCAGTTCTTGTCCTCAGATGGGTCTCTGGACTCATTCACCTCCCTGCGAGAGCTCAGCCTTCTCACAGCGTCCACATCCCCTCTCTTCTTCACTAACATAGGAGGGCAGGACTGGTCCAGTGTCCACCCCCTCAGTCTGGACTGGCCCAGTGGATGCCCCTCAGATTCTAGGAATCCCAAATGGAACTGTTTATTTCTCTCCCAATATGTGACTCCTCCTTCGTCCTTGTCCCTGTTGTGACCCACCATCTCCCCATCATCTCCTCCCCAAACATGAGCTGTTTTTCACCCTTACATCAAAGCCATGTCTTCCCTCTGAAAGATCTCTCCCTCCCCACCCCTCTGCTTCTCTCTCCTGGTCTGTTGTTCTGTTTTGTTTTGAAATCCCTAACTGGTCTTCAGTTCTTCCTTCTCTTTCTGATGTGCCCAGCTGGCCATGTCTCTCTTGCCCCTCCTGCCCCCATCAGCCACCAGCTCAAGTCTCATATCCTTAGCATGTCCTCCAGGACCTTGAGGATTGGGCCTGTGGATCCTTCCAGACTCCCACCCTCCCCCCTCTAATCCCATGCCCCTCATTCCAGTGGCCACTGGACCTTTGCATATGCACATGCTGTTCTCTCTGTTTGAATGGCCATTCACATTCCTTTTCCACCCCCTCCCACTAATTTGGTCAAGTGCTCAAATGACACCATCTTTGTGAAGACTTCCTGACATCCTCAGGCTGTGCAGCCTTTACATCTGGGCAAGAGGGGTGCAGCTCTGACTTCTTCCAGGTGAGGAGCTCACTGGGAGGCCTGCCTCACCGTCTAGACCAGCGCTGTTCAGTAGAACTTTCTGTGGTAATAGAAATATTCTCTACCTGTGCTGTCCAGTGTGGTGGCCACCAGCCACATGTGGTTATTGAGCACTTGATATGTGGTTCAGTGGGACCACATAATTTTAATAGTGGGACCTATTTAATTTTAAATAGTTTAAATCAAAATGTAAGTAGCTACATGTGGCTAGTGGCTACCATATTGGATCACCCAGGGCTAGCACATGCCTTAGGAACCTTTGGTTCCCTACCCAGAGGGTCCCAAGCCTGCTTCCAGGGCCTACACAGGCCACCCTCCAGGTTTATTGTCCTAAGGGTAGACTGTACAGCTGGTGTGCACAGCTCTAGTTGTACAGGTGGGTCAAGGTGCTTGGAAGGGTGTGGGTGTGGGAGGGGCTTGGCTATGCAGCTTGAGGGGTGTGTGTGTGTGTGCGTGTGTGTGTGTGTGTGTGTGTGTGTGTGTGTTTGATTGTGGCTCCTCTTAGTGCAGGACAGAGCCGGGGGTGTTCCAGTGCAGAGCTCTAGTCTGAGAAATTATTTTTATAACTGGCTTTCCAGGTCCTCTTGAAGGTATATTTACGAGGGTAAGAGGATAGAATGTATTTATCTGGGTTGGCTTGCTGTATTTATTTATTTAATATTTATTTATTTGGCTGGTTTGGGTCTCTCTTTTCTTTTTAAAGAATCATCTCTTTTTAAAAAAAATTTATTTATTTTTGGCTGCGTTGGGTCTTTGTTGCTGCACGCGGAGTTTCTCTAGTTGCGGGGAGCGGGGGCTACTCTTCGTTGCAGTGCATGGGCTTCTCATTGCAGTGGCTTCTCCTGCCGTGGAGCACGGGCTCTAGGCGTGCGGGCTTCAGTAGTTGTGGCACACAGGCTTAGTTGCTCCGCAGCATGTGGGATCCTCCCGGACCAGGGCTCGAACCTGTGTCCCCCACATTGGCAGGCGGATTCTTAACCACTGCGCCACCAGGGAAGTCCCTGGATGGGTCTTAGTTGAGGCATGCAGGATCTTTGTTGCCGTGTACAGGATCTTTGTTGTGGCATGTGGGGTCTTTAGTTGCGGCATGTGGGATCTTTAGTTGTGGCATGTGAACTCTTAGTTGCGGCATGTGGGATCTAGTTCCCTGACCAGGGATTGAACCTGGGCCCCTGCATTGGAAGCATGGAGTCTTAGCCACTGGACCACCAGGGAAGTCCCTGGGTTGGCTTGCTTTATAACTGTTAAACATTTAGATGAATTGTAAGTGGGCTCCAGTTGACTTCTTGTCCTGGACCCACAAGCGTCAGGAGTGGGGCTGGGGTTAATTTCCTCCTCTGTGGCCCCTGGGGCACACAGAACCCCCCTCACACCCCCCACTCTCAGCTGTGAGCTCTTCTGAGTCAGGCCCAGTGTTAATTCTTCTCTCTTCCCCGGTGCCTGGCAGGCTGTGGGCTCACCAGACAGGCTGTTGGCTCACCAGAGATTGTTATCGAGTAAAGCGGTTCAGCTGCTTGCCCAAGGCCTTGCCCTGATCTTGGCTTTCATCACAGTGACCTCTGGGTCAGTGGACTGGCTGAGAGGGAGACCTTTGAAAACCAGCTGTCCCTGGACTGGGAGACATGGTAGGGAAAGCAGGGCCCCCAAACCTGGATTCTTGTCTCTGCTCTTGACCTTGAACAAGTCACATAATCTCTCTGAGCCCTAGTCCCCTCATCTGTAAAAAAATGGGGGTAATAACACCAACCTTAGCATGTTACCATGAGAATCAAACTAAACTAAATAAGACCTTTTCACAGACACTGTGCCTGTATGCAGCAGGTCTTCCATAAATGTCCCTCAGTCAGCATTCATTAAACAATTATTGTGTGCCAGGCAAAAGGCTTTGTTCCCCATCATAGGTGAGGTGACCTCTAGCCTGGAGGGTGGGTCTGGGTGCTCCCTGCGGCTCCCTCAGGCCACCCTCGCCTCTCAGCTCGGCAGCTCTGGGCACCTGTGTGACCCACTTCATTTGGCCACTGGTCGAATGGGGCCCCATCTGCCCTGGTTTGTGTGGACTTCAGGGCCCTGCATGAAAGACCACGTTTTTCACTTCTGGCTGGGCTAGCAGAGATGGTTGAGACAGACCAACTGACAGACAGACCTATGACGGCTGTGGTTTGTGGCCTCTCGGCTCAGCCAGACAGCTTGGAGCTTGAGAGGTGAGCAAATGCCTCCTTGGCAGACTATTTCGAAGGTTAAGACGTTGATCTGAGATTAAGATTTATTGTTAACTGACAAGCCCATCCCCGCCTCCCTCAGCTGTCCTTTCAGGGGCACTGTGAAAGTGAGAGGGCCAACCTGAGTCTGCATCCCGGCTGTGCCATTTTCTACTAGGTGACTTGGGCTCCCTCACCATTAGCAGCCTCAGTGGCCTCATTAGGAAAATGGGACCAGAATAATCCCCAACTCACAGGGTTGTTGTTTGTAACTCATCCTTTGGGTCTTCCCTTCCCAGACTCAGTGGTTACCTTCAAACTCAAGTCTTTCACACTTTCTCCTCTCCTCTGACCTCAAGACTGACTAATGAGGACTTCCCTGGTGGCACAGTGGTTAAGAATCTGCCTGCCAGTACAGGGGACACAGGTTTGAGCCCTGGTCCGGGAAGATCCCACATGCCGCGGAGCAACTAGGCCCGTGAGCCACAACTACTGAGCCTGCGCTCTAGAGCCCATGAGCCACAACTACTGAGCCCATGTGCCACAATTACTGAAGCCCGTGCGCTCTAGCTCTCATGCTCCACAACAAAGACAAGCCACCACAATGAGAAGCCCGTGCACCGCAATGAAGAGTAGCCCCTGCTCACGCAGCTAGAGAAAGTCCGCGCGCAGCAATGAACACCCAACGCAGCCAAAAAAAAAAAAAGACTGACTACTGCCAAGTTTGTTTTACAGAACCTCCCCAAATATTCTAGATAATTTCTAATTTCTTGTATGAGTTCTTCAACGCATAATTATTTAGAAGTGCATTGACATTTTCAAATTCATGGGGCTGCCTTTGATTTTTTTTTTTTTTTTTTTTTTTTGCAGTACGCGGGCCTCTCACTGTTGTGGCCTATCCCGTTGCAGAGCACAGGCTCTGAACGCGCCCATGGCTCACGGGCGCAGCTGCTCTGCGGCACGTGGGATCTTCCCGGACTGGGGCACGAACCCGTGTCCCCTGCATCAGCAGGCGGACTCCCAACCACTGCGCCACCAGGGAAGCCCTGCCTTTGATTATTGATTTCCTTTCTTTTGGCCGCCATGGCTTATGGCATCTTAGTTCCCCCACCAGGAATTGAACCTGGGCCCCCTGCAGTGGAAGCAGGGAGTCCTAACAACTGGACCACCAGGGAATTCCCAATTGATTTCTAATTTAATTATATTGCTGTCAGATAATGAGGTCTGAATGATTTTTTTGAATTAGTGGAGACTTGCCTTATGATCTGATCTGTGGTCACTTTTGTAAATGTGTGACTGAAATCAACAGTGTGTTCTCCAGTAGTCAACTAGAGTATTCAAAATATTCAATTAGGGACTTCCCTGGTGGCTCAGTGGTTGGGAGTCTGCCTGCTGATGCAGGGGACACGGGTTCGAGCCTTGATCTGGGAAGATCCCACATGCCGCGGAGCAACTAAGCCCACGTGCCACAGCTACTGAGCCTGCGCTCTAGAGCCGGTGAGCCACAACTACTGAAGCCTGCACACCTAGAGCCCGTGCTCTGCAACAAGGGAAGATACCACAATGAGAAGGCCATGCACTGCAATAAAGAGTAGCCCCTGCTCGCTGCAACTAGAGAAAGCCCGCGTGCAGAAATGAAGACCCAACGCAGCCAAAATAAAGAAAGAAAAAAAAAAAGAAATGCATTGAGAAGTCTTGCTCCCACCTCTGCCTTGTCCACCCTGTTTCCCCAGAACCTTATAGGTTACCACTTTTATTACCTTCCCTACGTAAATTCAAGCAAATGCAAACATTTATTCTTATTTCCACCTCTCTTTCTTATACAAAAGTTAACAAGCTATATATACTGTTCTGCACCATATTTTTGCTTCAAAATATATCCTGAGGATCTTTCCATATCAGTCATTCTCTTTTTTTTTTTTTTTTTTTTTTTTTTTTTTTTACAGCGGCATAGTTTTCCACTGGGGGGATATACCATTTTACCACAGTTTATTAAACCCTTCACCATCCAGTATAGTAGCCACATGTGGCTATTTACACTGAAAATTGCAATTAAGTAAAATTTGAAATTCATTTCCTCAGTTGCACTTAGTAGCTACATGTAGCTAGTAGCTACCATATTGTACAGCACAGAGAACATTTCCATCATCGCAGAAAGTTCTCTTGAGTTGCTGGTTGAACTGATCCCCTATAGCTGAACATCTGGCTTACTTCCAGTCTTTAAGAGCTGAGGGATGATGAGTCCCATCCCTGGGATGCAAGAGAGCTAAGTGAGAACTGCCTAGGGAATGCTGGACCTTCAACCTCAGATCTCAAAATCTTGGAGACTCCTGCAAGAGAAGCACTTTTATTTGGCTTTTTTTGGTCACACAGTGTGGCTTGAGGGATCTTAGTTCCCTGACCAGGGATCGAACCTGTGACCCCTGCAATGGAAGCACAGAGTCCTAACCACTGGACCGCCAGGGAATTCTCAAGATGAGGGCTTTTGGGTTTGAAGCACAGGCTTGACCAGGGCCTGGAAACAAGAGTGACCCTTAAGGACAGGCTTCATGCTTAACCCTAACCCTCTACTTCCCTCTCCAGTCCTACCAAAATGCAGTCCTATTTTCTTTCATTTAATATTTAAGTCCTGTGCTGGGGAGACAGGTTCAGAAAAGACAGTCTCTGTCTTGAAGAAAGAGAAAGATCATCACCTGCCTTGTGACAAAGACTTTCAAAGAGGCCTCATCAAAAACCAAAAGGCTTAGGGGGCTTCCCTGGTGGCGCAGTAGTTGAGAGTCCGCCTGCCGATGCAGGGGACATGAGTTCGAGCCCTGGTCTGGGAAGATCCCACATGCCGCGGAGCGGTTAGGCCCGTGAGCCATGGCCGCTGAGTCTGCGCGTCCGGAGCCTGTGCTCCGCAACGGGAGAGGCCACAACAGTGAGAGGCCCACGTACCGCAAAAAAAAAAAAAAAAAAAAAAAAAAAAAAAACCAAAAGGCCTGAAAATATCCTTTGTTAGTTAGGATGGTTGAAACAGGTGATCTCATCCATTGCTGGAGGTTGCAAATTGGTGCAACTTTTTGGAAGTCAATTCCAAATCTATCCAAATTCCAGTGAAAATCTATCTGAAATTTAAAAGCACATAACCTTTGACCCAGCAATGTCATATTTATAAATTTGTCTTACAGATAGACACATAAGTGCAAAACAATTATATGTACCAAGATATTTCCTGAAGGAACCATTGTTTATAGTAACAAAAGGCTGACATGCCCTAAATATCCACTAGGTAGAGAATAGCAAAATAAATTGGGACACAAGCAACCTAAGTGTCCATCGACAGATGAATGCATAAAGAAGATGTGGCACATATATACAATGGAATATTACTCAGCCATAAAAAGAAACAAAATTGAGTTATTTGTAGTGAGGTGGATGGACCTAGAGTCTGTCATACGGAGTGAAGTAAGTCAGAAAGAGAAAAACAAATACCGTATGCTAACACATATATATGGAATCTAAAAGAAAAAGGTTCTGATGAATCTAGGGGCAGGATAGGAATAAAGACGCAGACGTAGAGAATGGACTTGAGGACACGGGGAGGGGGAAGGGTAAGCTGGGATGAAGTGAGAGAGTGGCATGGACATATATACACTACCAAATGTAAAATAGATAGCTAGTGGGAAGCAGCCACATAACACAGGGAGATCATCTCGGTGCTTTGTGACCCCCTAGAGGGGTGGGAGGGAGTTGCAAGAGGGAAGAGATATGGGGATGTATGCAAATGTATAGCTGATTCACTTTGTTATACAGCAGAAGCTAACACAACATTGTAAAGCAACTATACTCCAATAAATATGTTAAAAAATTATTGAAAAATAATAAATTGTGACACATTCCATATGCTGGAAGACTATATAGATTTTGTGGAGGCAGATATATTATTAAGTGAAAATAGCAAGGTGTCAAGCAGTGTGGAATGTGTGCTATCATTTGTGTCAAACACACACACACACATACACAAACATACTGTTTGTATATATCCAAAATATCTCTGGAAAGATACATTAAAATTGTCTTTCTTTTAAACTGTACACATGTATTACCTTAAAAAAAAATGAGGCACCAACTGAGTAACGGTGAGCAGGGATGGGGAGGGAGGAGATTCCTGGGGAAACCTGCTCAGTCACCTGAGCTCCGAGTGTGCCCAGTGACTGCACAATCATTCCATCGGAGGTGACAAGGCGACAACAATTCAGAAATGTCACCCATGCTGTGACTCCATCTCTATCACCTCTGGAGGCCTCGCCCTGTCTTGGCTGTCATACCGCCTATGCCCAGCAGGGGGAAGCACAGACCCACCAAAGTATTGGTCCCAAACTTCAAGCATCCTTTCTAGGATTTCCTCCTCTGTGGACCACGATTGGAAAGACACTTCCTGCCAAGCCAACCAAATCTATTAGGTAATAATTGATTAAAATTCCCCCCCACCACCTTTTTTTGTACCTTACAGTTCTGATCAGCATGAGAGAGAGATAATGTAGGCTTGTTGGGCTGATCATTTTCCACACAACAGGTCCTACTTAGCCCAGGCTTATTTCCATCAGGCCTTGGGTGGGCAGTGGTTGGCAATGGCCTGAGCAACCCCAGGGACCGAGGGTGCAGGCTGGCAACTATTAAGTCATTAGAGGCTCCCCACCCCACTGGGATTATCAGCTGTGGGGCACAACTCCCACTCTTGTCCTACCCATTCAAAGAAGTAGTTCTGAGCAAGAGTAAGCATGAACACCTGGCACCACAGGCTGACTCTCCCAGTCACTCTCCCAGATGTGTTTAGAGTGTGTCCCAAGGACAGAGACTCTTCTCATCTGCCACAGAATCTTCAGGAGTGAGCACAGTCCCGGGCACAGAGCTAGTGCTAAGTAAAGCCTTGTTAAATGGAAAGAGACAGTCACTGAGGAGAACAGGGACTAAATTCTTTAAATAAAAAAGAAGGAAAGAAAGAAAGGGAGAGAGAGAGAGGTCTTAGCTAATCTCAAGGGCAAGAATCCAAAGGCAAGACTGTGGTCTGCTCTAGGCTGGAAGTGAGGGCAGTGGGCACAGAATGGATCACCTTCTTAGCACACCCAAGGAATATCCTGCTTTGTCTTAATTTGTGGGTCCCTGCCTGGGACATGAAATAAGTGATGACATCTCTCACCCACCAGAGGTGCTGGTGACCTTGGCAGAAGAAAGGCTTAAATCAGGTCAGCCTGGGGGAAGGGACTGGCTCATTCCAGGGCCTTCCTTAAGATTAGATAAATTCCCAGCTCCTGCTTAAACTTCGGTGGTTCTGAATTTGAGAGGGAGGGCAGAAGGAAGAGGAAGCTATGGTGGAGGGGATATTTATGGCCCCTGCCTGGCCTAGAGAAAATCCAGGGCTCATTAATGGGCCCCCGGTCCTCAATGCCTTGGTGGTGCAAGGAAGGACCAGCTGGGGATCCCCACAAATTATAATAGATGGGGGCTTCCCTGGTGGTGCAGTGGTTGCGAGTCCGCCTGCCGATGCAGGGGACACGGTTCGTGCCCCGGTCCGGGAAGATCCCACATGCCGCGGAGCGGCTGGGCCCGTGAGCCATGGCCGCTGAGCCTGTGCGTCCGGAGCCTGTGCACCTCAACCGGAGAGGCCACAAGAGTGAGAGGCCCGCGTACTGCAAAAACAAAAACAAACAAACAAAAATCTATATCTATATGTAGCTATCTATCTATCTCTATCTCTATCTCTATCTCTATAGATATGTAATAGATGGGAGTGGGAAGAGCAACTGAAAGAGAAAAGTCTCAAATTCAGGCTGGAGATTGTGCCCAGACCTGGGGTTCTAACCCCCCCACCCCCGACCCCACCGCAATACTCTCTCATCCTCTGGTCCATCCTGAATGAGAGGGCCAATGGGAGGAAGGGGCAGCAGCTCCAAGGCATCGTAGATTTTGGAGGTGGAGAGAACGGAGGCCTGTTTCTGCCCTTTATTAGCTGTGTGCCCTTCGGCAAGTCACTTAACCACTCTGAGCCTCATTTTCCCCCTCTAAAATGAGGATATCAATACCTACCTTCCCTGGTCATTGTCAGGATGAATGAAAGAAGACCTCTGGAAGTATTTCTGTAATTGCCAGACATCAGAGATTGTTATTCGTCAAGGCAAGCGAGAGGCCACCGTAGGTCTCTGGAGGTGACAGCGTCAAGATTTTTTCCCCCTCTGCGGTTCCTGCTCCTTTCCCAGCGCGGATGCTGGCTTTAATCCTCCCGTTCCCCAGTACCCGCGCTTCTCCTTGACACCGCCTTGGTGGTCCCCAGATTTTCGCAGCCTGCCTTCTTCCTTGGGCGCCCCCATTCTAAAAGCATTGGGGATGCCGGCACAGGCGCAGAGTTGGTCCAGAGTGGACAGGTCGCGGGGGTCTCCGCTGGCCTGGATCTGCGCCCCCCGCCCTGCTTTGGGATTCTTATTTGCAGATGGTTTCCTCTGGTCTTCAGCTCGATCCTGGGCTAAACAGAGGAGGGGAGAAGCAAGGGGTGGGGGGCCTGGAAGGGGGTTCCCACCTTCTCCGGCGGGAACCCGAGAGGGGGACGCAGCCCTTGCGCCCCAACGCCGCACCGTCATGGGTCTCCAAGCCGCTCTCGTAAGTGGTGGCAGTCCTCGACTCCGATGATTGCCCCCTCCGTCCCCCAGGCCGTGACCCCCTTCACCCAGACCCCGCCAGTTCCCCGGCTCCGAGCGAGCGGGAGCCTGCGGTTCTAGGACCCCGAGGCGCGGCCGAGCGCGCCGCCGCCTCTGCCTCGCCTCGGTTGCTCCCGCTGCGGCAGGTGAAGCGGCGCCGGCCGCCCCCTCTGCGGCAGGTGAAGCGGGTCGGTAGCCCCCTCTCCGCCACGCCATGGCTGCGGCCGACCCCCGGCCGGCGCCCGGCGCCCTTCCCCTCCCTCCAGCCCGCCCCCCTGGGGCTGGGTGCGTAGCGGCGGCGGAGGCGAAATGCGGTTTGCGAGCACAGGGAGCGACAGCAGAAGTTAGAAGATCGCCGAGGGGGGAGCCCGTGCCGCAGCTTCCTGCCCCCGGCCCAGCCCTCTGGCCCCGGCGGCCTGCAGCCTGACTTCCTCCCCCCACCCCGCAGCTCGCCGCCCGGCTCCTCGGACGGGGCCGCCCCGATGGGACGCCGCGCCCTGGCCCTTGCGCGCCGCTGAGCCGAGCGCCCGCGTCGCCGAGCCCCGCCGCCGCCGAGAGCCGCTGTCCTCCTCGCCCCCCAGGCCGGGAGCCTCATCCGCCCTCCCCGGGAAAGCTGGATTTCCGAGGCTGGAGGCGCCTGGCCGACTGGGTGGGGACCACCATGGGCAACGCGGCCGGCAGCGCGGAGCAGCCCGCGAGCCCCGCAGCGCTGTCCCCCAAGCATCCCGCGGCGCCCAAGCAGCCGATGCCCGCGGCTGGAGAGCTGGAGGAGAGGTTTAACCGGGTCCTGGTGAGTGTGGCCCGCTGTGCGCGGGGCGCGGGCGGGGGGCGGCAGGGGCTCGCCATGCGTCCCCGCCCCCGGGGGCTCAGGTACCGCTTGGAGATCTCCGGCGGCTCGGTGGCGGCCCTTCCAGGGGGTGGGAGTGACAGTGGTTTCTTAAAGAGTGACTTAGCACTCTCCCCCCAAAACTTTCTTCTGCCACCGTCCAGTCTCCCTCCCCAAGATACCCCCTCCCCGAGCGCTTCTGGGTCTAAAGGTCTAAACAAAAATGTCCTGTGAGGAAGTTGGGAGCGCAGCACGCGGGGAGGGGGTCCCGGAGCACCCCCTTCCCCACTGCACGCAGGCCCAGCCACAGGGTGCAAGAGCGTCTACTTGTGTCTCAGGGTCAAAGACAGAAGGGGTTATATTTTAGCCTCCTGGGAGCTGGAAACTGAGTAGAGGTGTTTGGTCCTGATCTGCTGGTGCCCGAGCTTCTGGGAGCTGGGTTGTCAGATCATGCAGTTGGGGGTGTCTGTGTTTCTCCCTCACTGCATGTCCAGGAGAGCTTGTCTGTAGGTCCTTATCCTGTGCATCCCCTCACACCCGCTGGAGGGATGAAGGTTAGGAAGGGCGGGGTCAGGATGGGTTGGTCACTCTGTCTTGGGGTGGAGCAGAAGTCTGGAAGCCCCTCTCCCTCACTGTCACCTGCTCCAGGGGATTGGGGGCCTTGGGGACTAGGCCACCGGGGAGGAAGCCATCAACTGAGCCTGGAGGCAGTTGGGATGGATTTGGTGGGTAGGGGCTCCAGAGCAAAGTCAGGGTTCTCTAAGACCTGGTAGGAGAAGGGAGGGGAAATGGCCACTCATTCTCACTTCCCTCTCCCTATCTCAAGCCTGTCCCAGGCTCCTTCTCTAACTAATTGCCTGGTGGCCTGTCTGCTGTCAGCTCCCTTGCCAGATCCTGGGTGACAGGCAAATAAGGCCGTGCTTTTCCCCAGAGGCACTTCCAAGTCCGAGCAGGCTAGCACTGCAGGTCTGAGGGTGGGGGCCCGAGGGAGACGCAGGCAGCCGAGCCACGCAGCCTGGTGGCCCTGTTGATTCTTCGTCTTCTCCACCTCCCTGACATCATTTCCCCTCCCCTGGCCTGCCGTGAGGCCCTACTTGCCAGATCCCCTGTGTGGCCCCTCCTCCCAGTTCCAGGAAGTCTTGTCTGCTGCCCCCTCCCAGGAGAAAGGCTGGGAGGGATTTGAAGGAGCTGTAGGGTGGGGCGGGGTCTGAGCTGTCCACGTGAAGGCACCTTGCTCGATTCGGGGAGAGGGAGGGACGCTGAGGGACACCGCACAGCAGGCTAGTCCCCAAATACCCCACCTCTCCACCTGCTTCCCTTGTCCCAAACCCATGGCTTCACAAAGCTGAGCTGAGCGGAGCAAAGGGCGAGGGGGAAGAATGAGCTAGGCGGGGGGCCACCTGGGGAGCCTGAGTTGGTGGTGGATCCCTGGACCTTGGCCAGCCTGACTTTCCCCTTAAGTGTGTGTCTATGGATGGGGGGGATGGGCTCTCAGGGTGAGGTCCAGGTCCTGGTCATTTCTCTGTTACACACACCTAATGGGGAGGAGATGGGTGAATAATTCAGACCCCTGGAAATTCCAAAAGTCAAGTGGTGAGGTTCTGATGCCTGTGTAGGACTTGACTGCCATGCTTGCGTGTTTTTTGGCCTTAGCTCCGATTGGCTGAGTCTGACACTAAGTGCCACTGGGAGTCCCTGAGAACCAGGGCGTGGAGGGTGAAGGCCCAGAGAGGGGTCCGAAGGTGTCCTGGTGGAGAAAGCAGTGGTGGCTAGGTAGAAATCTAGGGCAGCAGCACCCACTGGGGTTCACCGCCCCCCTCCCCAAGGAACCCCAGTGTGTTTACACTTCCCCCTTCTTCCTGGGGACGGATCAGCCTGTCCCATGTCTTGTATGCACAGAAGGCACCCAACCCAAGGTCACTTGGCTAAGAACCTCGTTGCGCACTCCTCACTGTGCCCTGGGACTATACCCTTGGCCCCTGCCTGAGGCTGGTGGGGGGTGGGGAAGGTGGGGGGGGATGCAGATTTGGCTAAAACTATAGTCCCAGTGATGGGGATTACAGGGAGTGCCTCCATCTGAGCACTGCCTCCTTGGCCAGAGCTGAGCCCTGTCCTCAATGAATGTCTAAAGAAGAGGGCTTCCCTGGTGGTGCAGTGGTTAAGAATCCGCCTGCCAGTGCTGGGGATATGGGTTTGAGCCCTGGTCCAGGAAGATCCCACATGCCGCTCAGCTAAGCCCGTGCGCCACAACTACTGAGCCTGCGCTCTAGAGCCCGTGAACCACAACTACTGAAGCCTGCGCGCCTAGAGCCCGTGCTCCGCAGCAAGAGAAGCCACCGCAGTGAGAAGCCCGAGCACCCCAATGAAATGGTAGCCCCCACTCGCCGCAACTAGAGAAAGCCCATGTGCATCAACGAAGACCCAACAGCCAAATAAATAAATATAAAATCCTTAAAAAAATTAATAAAAGGAGAAGAACCTCAGACGGTTGAGTGGTGGGCCTCCCACCCCCAGGGATCCCCCATTCTGGAAGGGGGAAGCACAGCCCTCCCCTTGGGATCTAGTCACATGGCCCCAGGGAACCTCTTCCTTTCACTGAAGCTCAGCACTTTCATCCCTGGTGGGGAGTAGGATCCTGAAATCTAAGACCACTCCTTGGCTTCTGGCTGTGGAACTCCTCTTGTGGGTTAGGGGTATCCCGACCGAGGCCCACTGCCAGACAGGAGATGAGGGTGCTGTTCTCCCTTTCTCCCTGGGCAGCCTTTTTCCCATGCAAGGATGGGTGGTGCGAGCTACTTTTCTGAGGAAGCTCTGAGAGAGAGGGGTGCCCTTGCTTAAATGGTGGTGCGGAGGAAGAGCACGTTGATCCAGGGTTTCCACCTTCTGCCTTAGCAACAGTGGAGGAGTGATGGCTGCCTGCCGCAACGGTGGGAAAACCTGCCCACCGAGCTCCATGCTCTCGCCTCTCCTACACCACGCTGAACGCTGGGTGTCTTCCAGCTTCTTCAGGCCTTCCCCTTCCGGGGTCAGGGTTTGGGGTGGCAGGCACTCTTTCCAGGCCTGCCAGAAGTGCCAGGCTTACGGCCTGGCCTAGGACACCCCTGATGTGTCTGGGCAGGGAGGAGCCTGTAACGTAGGGGCAAAGGGGTCAAGGGAAGGCGCCGTGATGTGCTTGAGGCCAAGTGATGCTGCCATTCAAGAGGAGAGGAATTGGGCTTCCCTGGTGGCGCAGTGGTTGAGAGTCCGCCTGCCGATGCAGGGGACACGGGTTCGTGCCCCGGTCCGGGAAGATCCCACATGCCGCGGAGCGGCTGGGCCCGTGAGCCATGGCCGCTGAGCCTGCGCGTCCGGAGCCTGTGCTCCGCAGCGGGAGAGGCCACAGCAGTGAGAGGCCCGCGTACCGCAAAAAAAAAAAAAAAAAAAAAAAAAAAAATAAGAGGAGAGGAATTTACCTGATGGGGCCTGGCACCCTGGGGTGCCCTTAGCATGTGCCCAGGCTGGTGGGCACTTGTCCAGGCTGTGTGGGGAGGTCAGGGCAGTCCCCGACAGGGAGGGTGTGGATGCTGGGAGTCCTGCTTTTCGCTGGACTCCTTCCCTGCTGGGGCTGGGACTGGGGGTTAAAGGCAGAGGTGGGTGTCTCCATTCTGTAGGCTGTGACCCAGACGCTGCCTCCTCAGGCAGCTCCCTCCTCTGGGGTGGGGCACATGAAGTTTGGCGCACGGAGCTGTGGGTCGCTTAGGCCCTGTGCCTCCCATCTCTGGGGTCTCACGTGGAGGATCCCAATGGGGTTGTGGCCCTGTGTCAGAGGCTGGGCTGGGCAGAGGCCGTGGGGTGCCATTCCCAGCAGGCAGCGCCGGCACATGCTGCCCCTGGAAACGCAGGGATGCGGTAGGCATGATTCACAGTGACATGTGGGACCAGTTGGCAAAGAGCCGGGGGAGATGGGCAGGAACAGGTGGGGCTGCTCTTGGGGCCACCTCTAAATGTTTCCTGGGAACATGGAGCCCTGGAAGGTGGCTCAGCCCTCCCTGCCTCTGAGAAGGGCAGGGGTCACTCACCGGAAACGCTGAGTAGCTTCCTGGGTTTTGGGGTCATGAAGTTTGGGAGTTGAGTTTTGTCTTTGCCACTTACTACCTGTGTGACCTTGAACAAATTACCCATCTTCTCCGAGCTTCAGTTTTCCTCCTGTGTAAAAAGATAATAAAAATAGTATATGCCAGGGACTTCCCTGGCAGTCCAGTGGTTAACACTCCACACTTCCAATGCAGGGGGCGTGGGTTCCTCCCTGGTTGGGGAGCTAAGATCCCGCAGGCCGTGCAGTGCAGCCCCCCAAAAAGAAAAGGGTATATGCCAGCCTGCTAGGATTGTTGAGGACATTAAACAGAGTGCTTAGCACAATGCCTGACACAGAACAAGTGCTCAGTAAACACTGTCCACTGTGAGGATGGGATGATGTTGAGGCTGATCTGGTCCTCTGCATCTTGGGGCCCTTCGAGGTGAAGGAGCCCAGACCCTGCCTCTTCCCTCCCCCCACCTCCGTTTCCAAGACCAACCAAGGGTGCCGTCTTTAGTCTTCAGCCGTCACAGGCCAGGCTGCCCGCCCTGCCATCACGCATGTCAGCCACAGAGGGGCCTAGATGAAAACTGCCTGGTGGCCGGAAACCACGAGAGGGAGGGCCCACCTCTCCTGGAGGGTGGGTCAGCGGTGGCACCAAACGGTAGCTGTGTGCACATGGGGAGGGGTGGGGAGGCCTCCACTTCCCTCGGAGAGAGGGTGTGCTGGTGGGGGGGGGGTTCCCCAGTGAGTAAGAGCTCAGTGTGGGCAACAACAGGAAACGTAGGGTGCTGGGTGGCAGGAAATGGGGCCGGCTGTTCCTGGTTCCTCAGACAGGCGCGGGGGCCAGGCTGTCTGCAGAAGACCCCTGGGAGGCCAGGACCCATGTTTCTCATTGCTCTGAGCTCTCCTTCTTCCGAGGAAACTGAGTCGTCTTACCAGCTTGCCAGCTAGGTCACCTTGGGCAAGCAGCTTAATGGCTCTGTGCCTCAGTTTCCCATTTGTGAAAAGGGGATTATAATAGTATCTACTTTGTAGGCTTGTCGTAGAGATTTAAATGAGTTAATAGATGGAAAGCCCTTAGCATGGCACCTAGCACGGATTGAATGTTTGGGGGAATATTAATTATTGTTGTTGTCGGTATTCTCCTACCAGCCTGGATTATAAGGGCAGTGCCTGCTGCCCCGGCTCCTACCCTGCTTGCCCTTGTTTCTGCCATGGGGACCCTTCAACCCTGATGGGAGAAGCTGTTAGCTTTTTGGGGTTCTTAGCACCCTAGGGCCGTGTTACCCCACACCCTCCTCTAAGCCTGGGATTGCTTCTAAGAGCCCTAGAAAATCTATATACCAGAATTTTTAAAAGAGGATAACGATTGTTTTTGGAGATGCCCTGAGAGCTCTAAAACCAAGCTTGAAGCCATGTAGAGGTGGGCAGGGGAGATGGATGGGGAAGTGGGGCCGGGGGACAGGACTGTCTTCTGGATCCATCAGGCTGTGGAATGCCTGTGGGGCTGGTCTGAGATGGGCTGGTGCCTAAGTTCAAGGGCATCCTGGCGGTTGAAGGGCTGGGCTTCCTAGGGAGAGGGTGAGCGGGTGGGTTGGGACATAGTCTCAGCTCAAACTAAAAGTGAAACTGGAGGGTGTGCCTGTGGCCACGTGTAGCCGGAGCCCCTTCAGTCTCCAGGGACATCTGCCCACATGTCAGTGTTGGGATGGGGGGCGGCCTGCAAGGGACTGGCCTTGGGTGTGCACAGCTGGAGGCCCTTCTGACACACAGAGTGGGGGCAGGGAAGGAGGGGAATGAGCTCCACCCATTCTAATAGGAGGAGCGGGGAAATAGCTCCTTCTCTTGGCCACACCCTGAGAGGTGAACCCCGTCTCCCTCTTCGGAAAGTGTGAGGGGCCGCAGCGTGTGGGAGCTGGAGGCTCAGTTCATTTCTGGCCAAGCCTTGGAGACAGGTCCGCTTCTCCGAATGTTTGCACCAACTTCTGTCCTCCACACAGCCCTCACCTTGGGGTCTTCAGTGGATTCCCCTGACCACCCCCCAACCTGTGACATGCCTCTTCATAGTGGTATGTCCCTGAAGAGTATTATTACGTCAAAACACAGCTTCTAACCTAGGGGCAGGACAGGAATAAAGATGCAGACGTAGAGAATGGACTTGAGGACACGGGGAGGGGGAAGGGTAAGCTGGGACGAAGTGAGAGAGTGGCATGGACATATATACACTACCAGATGTAAAATAGATAGCTCATGGGAAGCAGCTGCACAGCACAGGGAGATCAGCTTGGTGCTTTGTGTCCACCTAGAGGTGTGAAATAGGGAGGGTGGGAGGGAGATGCAAGAGGGAGGAGATATGGGGATGTATGCATACGTATAGCTGATTCACTTTGCTATATAGCAGAAGCTAACACACCATTGTAAAGCAATTATACTCCAATAAAGATGTTAAAAAAACAAAAACAAACAAACAAAAAAACCCCACACAGCTTCTCACTGAAGTGTTCCCGGGAGCCCTGTGAGTCTGAGGCAGGAGGGAAGTGTGCCCATTTTATGGAGGAGGAAGTTGAGGCTCAAGGAGACAAAGAAGCAGTCAGGCTAGGTGGGCCCAGAGCCTGGGTCCCCTGAATCCTGCTCGGGTTCCTCCACATCACAGCCGCCCCAACCCCTCCCCTCACAGGAGGTGGGTGTTCCCCCCCTCAACCCTCCACCCACACCTGGACTTCCCGGTCCTTCCCTGTCCCATCTGAGGGCCATCAGCCAACCTTCTGCTTGTCTCCCAGTCCCCAGCCCCACGGCGCTGCCTCCTTGCTCAGGGCCCCGAGTCCGGGGGTCTGTCACTGTTTCCAGGATGGCCTCACCCCACTCTGAGTGAGTGGCATTGCTGGTCCCTCTCCTGCTTCCTAGGGTACCCATCTCCTCTGTGGGCACAGCCGAGGAACAGCTGCTAATTAGCGCTCAGCGCTGTCAGAGCTATTTCTGATTTCCGAGCCTAAATTTAGCCCGTCTGGCAGGCTGGCCTGTAGACCCGGGTGCCTGACGAGGCCCAGGTGGGGAAGGGGCAAAGGGGTGCCCTGCCCTCCACCACTGCTGGGACAGGGGCGCTGGCCCAGCAGAGACCTCCCCCTCCCCAGTAATAACCACGGGCTGAACTGGGGGAGTGGACCTGGGCGCTGGTTCTGGGTTGGCTCAGGGCTCAAAGTCAGCCCGGCTCCCCTCTTACTGGGTTCGTGACCTTGGGCAGGTGACTAAACTAATCTGTGCTGCACCTGTAGGATGGGACTAATAGCAGTGCCAATAGCGGTGGTGAGGGTGGAAGGCTGCCATCTGTGAGCAGGGCTGGTAAGGCTTCGGGCAAAGCTGGCACCACCGTTATCAGAGTCATGATGATGGTTAGTTGCTGTCTCTAGAAGTGCTACTGGGGCCATTCCTGGAGCCAGCAAGTCCCCAGGGCGGGTGAGGGCCCAGAAGGACCCATGTCAGGGAGCGGGCGATCTCCTCTAAGGCTCGGCTGCTGAGCCAACACCCTCACGCCTCTGCGCCCTCCTTCCCCCGCCACCACCTCCTCCCCCCTGCTGGCTGCGGGTCCAGTTTCCCTGGCATCGCCTGCCTTCTCTCTCTGCTTCCTCCTCCCCCCTCAACCTTGGCCCTCACCCCCACCTCGGCCCTCCCCCACCCTGGGTCTCTGTGGGGTGGGGATGGATCTGGAGGGACCAGGGAGAAAGAGAGAGAGACAGAGACAGAGAATGGCCCCAGGGAGGCCTCCTCCCTGGCCAGGTACATCCTTCTCTGGGCTCCAGGGCCCCTTCCTGGGCAGTCCCTCCCAGCTCCTGGGGCAGGAGCTGTCCTGGCTGTTGGCAGGTTGGGGGAGGGCAGCAGATGAGACGGCAGGCGGTTTCCTCAATTCTGGGCTCACTTTCGCAACGGGGTAGAGGAATGACGCATCTCCATGCCCAGCCGGCCCAGGGGAGAGGGCCTGGTGGATGGGCAGTTTCACCTCTCAAGTGGGGCCCCGGCTGAAAAGCTTGGGCAACCGGGGCAGAGGGTACCAAGCTTCCTGTTGTCTGGGGCCGACCTAAGGCAGTGATTTTCGGGGTGAGGTCTGGCCAGAGCCCCCGAATTAGGCCTAGCGCCCGGGAGAGGAAGCTGGCCGAGAAGTCTTGGGTGGGTGTGGCCCCTTCTCTGCTCCAGCTGTGGCCACCTCTCAGGGCCATGTGACTGTGGATGTGTAGTCTGAGCCATCAGAACTAGTGACAGGGGCCTCTTCTACCCTGGGCTGGGGCTCCCTGGGGCTCCCACATCCCCAGTACGGACTAAGCTCCTTGAGGGCCAGAACTGTCTTTTGGAGCCTGACATATAGTAGACCCTCAATAAACCTGGGGTTTACTGAATGGGGGTGAACTGGCATCATCTGCTGGTTCTTTTAGGGTAGACACGCCAAGTCCTGGGGGTCCAGGGAGCTCCTAGTGCTGGCGGCACCTGGTGATTCCATAGCACCGGGTGGGACACTAAGCCTGTCCTGTGGGGAGAAGTTTGGCAGGCACATTGTACCCTTGTCATCTGTGGCTGGCGGAGGAGGGCCCAGGCAGAGCAGTGCTGACCTTTCTTAGCTCTTGAGGGGAGTCCCAGCCTGGACCACGAGCACCACAGACCCCGCGTGCTGGCTGCTGTCCCCGGTTCCTGTAACTGGGTGACCCTCCCCTGGAATCCACCTGGACCCTGCAGCCACCGTGCACCGGCTTGGAACTCCCTGCCCGTCTGACCTCATCTCCCTCGGTCTGTCCCGAAGTGACCAAGTGGGAGGGGGCCGGAGAGGGACGGGGGCTGCTGGCTGCTGTCCTTGCAGAGGCTTTGTGGTGTTTGTGAGACACTGGTGCCCTGGGCTGGGACCACGTACACGTGTTGTTTGGTGGCATGTGGGAATGGGGCACGGTCCACGCCTGGCCACACTTGGGCCTGGCCAGAGATGGGTCCCTGTTAGCTTCCCATGCAAATGGGAGAAGAGATGGTACCCCCTTATCACATGTGGGGAAACGAGCCCAGAGGTGCCTGAGGTCCCAGGAAGTTAGGCTGCGAACCCACGCTCCTGCCTCCTGCCAGTTGTGCCGGGGGGGGGGGCGATTTAGAGGTGACAGAGCCCAGGCCCTGGAGTCAGGCAGACTTGGATTCAAATCCCAGTGTCACTTTCCAGCTGTTGGGCCTTCGGAAAGGTGCTCCATCTCTGGGCCTCGGTGTTCTCGTTGGCTCATTGTACTTATTTCCAGGGGTGAGGTGGTGACGGGACTCATATGAATCACAGGCCTCCTAGGGAGTTGGCCTCTAGTGGGTTCCCTGCAAATGCCCGTGCTCCTCTGCCCATCGTGTTAGGGCCCCAGACTCCGCATCTTCATCTTGTCGTCTTCCTCCCCAGAACTGCATGAACTTGCCCCCGGACAAGGCCCAGCTGCTGAGCCAGTATGACAGCGAGAAGAAGTGGGAGCTCATCTGTGACCAGGTGGGCGCAGGCCCATTCCGTCATCGGGGTGCCCTGCCCTGGCCAGGCCGGGGCTGGCAGGAGAGGGGACACTGCCATGCTGCCGCAGGGCCAAGACCCTGCCCAGAGGCCAGCGTAGCATGTGGGGAGGGTGCTGAGGGCATATGCAGGACTCTGGAATCCCCCTCTCTTGGGCCCGGGCCTCCCCAGGGACCTTATGAGTCACGAGCAGGGCTGGGTCTGCCCTCTGAGGAGCCGGCAGGGGCTGGTCCAGGGTACTGGCCAGTGCAGCTGGGGCCGTGTCCCCATCCTGCTTGCTGAGCTTCCCGGGGCAGCCCCTGTCCACCCTCCAGCTCTGGGCTGGGGAAGAGAGGGGGAGCCCTAGGGCTGGGTATCTTCATTCCACCCCATGGGACGCGGGGAGGAGGGTCAGGCATTCCTGTCCTCCTTTGACCTTGGATCCAGAGGAGCTGCAGTCAACCAAGCAGTTCCCCAAGTCAGCCAGCTCCCAAGCGGCAGAGCAGGGACTGGAGGCCCCGTCTCCCGGTTCTCAGCCGCCGCCTGGACTTGCCACCTTCGTGGCTCTCTCGGCTGCCCCAGCCCCTCAGCTGTGGGGCTGCTGTCCTTGGTAGCAGGCAGGACCCCTGCTGTGGCAGGGCGGGGCCTGGCTGCCACAGTGATTCAGAGGGGGAGGGAGGCGGGCCTGTGGCCCTGGAGGCTGGGGGTGGGGATTTGGGGAGCAGGGAGCCTCTCCTGGGAGCCGGGGCTGGGCCTTCGGCCTCTGCTAATGGACCAGGATGGGATGAGCTGGCAGGGCAGGAGTCTGGGGGGTGAGGGCAGGGCTATGGGGAGAGGGTGGGGAGCTGCCTCCGGAGGCTTTGGGGCTGGGGTAGGGGTCCCTGCCCCTTGGCCTGGCATCTCAGGTTGGGCTCACAGAGGCCTGGGAGAAGTGGGAGGTTGAGGGGGGTGGCTGGGCATATCTGAGGGGTCTGGACTGGGAAGGGTGGGAGCTCCTTTGGGTGGAGGGCCTCTAGTGGGGCCCCTGCCTCTTGTGTGAGTGGCTCCTGGATCCCTGGATGGGGTGGGGGAGTTAAGGATTGTTTTGTTGAGCACAGGTCACGTGCTCGCGTGTGCGCACGCGCACACACACAGGTGAATGGGACGACTTGGGTGGAGCCCTGTGGGAGGGGCCCCCATCCTGCTAGGAGCTGGGCACTTCATAAGGCCTTCCAGAGTGTTCTTCCTCCTGGTACTCCCACTTCTGGGCTGGGATGTGGCCCAGGGAGGGCACAGGGCTGGGAGGGTGCCACTCACTGGCCTGCCTGAGTCTCCCCCTCCAGGGTGGGGTGTATAGTAGGACTGACCCCTCCACACTCCATCCAGGCTGTTCTAGGCTTGTGGCCATAGACCAAGGGACGGCCTGGCCGGGGACTGGGGTCTTTTCAAGTGGCAGGCGGAATGTTTGGGTTTATGCCTTTGGTATTCAGGGGGGTCTTAAGGCAGCCTGGGACCTTGGGTCAGAGCTGAGAAAGGGACTCTGGGACAAGGGCTGGCCATTTGCCCCGGGGTGGCCCTGGCTGGTCCCTTGTACATCCTATTCCATCTCCGCAGGAGCGGTTTCAAGTCAAGAACCCCCCTGAAGCCTATATCCAGAAGCTGAAGAGCTACCTGGAAATTGGTGGGGTCAGCCGAAAGGTAGCAGCAGATTGGATGTCCAACTTAGGGGTATTTGTCTCCCCCTTTTCTCTGTCCCTTTCCCCCTGCACTTTCCAAGCTCTGGGCAGCTGGAGTAACTGTGTGTATAGACTTTTCTGCAGGCTTGTGTGGGTACATGGACGAGTGTGTGTGGGTATTCACAGGGGACTGAGAGTGCCCTGGGTGTGCACTTTCACGGGTTCCTCTGCAGCTCCTATTTGTACTCAGATGTGTACATTTGTGTGTACTTGTGTAGTGTGTGTGCATGTGTGCACACTGTGTGCCCAGGCATGGATGTGCGTGTGTGTATTATGTACTTCCTTTTGTGTCCACATATGGATGTATGTGTATCCTTGAGTCTTTGTATAGGGGTGTGTGTGTGTACCCCGTATGTCTGTGTGTGGATATGTGAGTGTCTTATGTCTGTGTACCCACTGTACTTGTGTATGGATATGCACGTGTGTGTGTACCCAGGGTGTTCATGTTTGAATGTGTGTGTACCCTTTGTCCTCATATACGGGTGTGTGTGTGTGCACGTGCGCATTTTATGTCTGTGTCTAGAGACGTGTGTGCCTCTTTCGTGTCTGTGCGTGGCCACAGTGCGCACCCTGTGTGTCTGTATAGGGGGGTGTACGTGTGGCCTGAGTATGCTTATTCCGCTGGGCTGGTGTGTGGAGGTGGTGGAGACAGCTGAGTGTGAAAGGCCAGCTGTCGGGGTGGGCAGGCACTGTGGGATGAGGCCTGGGCTCCACCCACCAGACTCCCCTGTTCTTGGCTCCCAGTTTAAGAGGAGAGTCCAGGAGTCCACCCAGGTGCTCCGGGAGTTGGAGACCTCCCTGAGGACCAATCACATTGGGTGAGCAAGGGCTCAGATTTCCCTGGGGAGGTCAGGGGAGGGGGAGAGCTCTGCCAGCAGGCAGCCCCTGGGTTCCCCTTGTTATCCCCCCATCCCCCCCACAGGCTGTGCCTATGGGCCCCCTCCAGGCTGGGTGTCCTCTCTTGCCCACCCTCTGCCTGCCCCTTGAGGCATGGATGGGCCGTGGGTCCTGCCCGAGGCCTATGGCATCATCCCCTGGTGTCACTGGGTCTTCCGAGGCCAGGGCTGGTTGCTGTCTTCCTGGGAAAGGGCAGCCCAGGGGCCCTTGCTATGCCCGTTCTGTGCCAACGCTGGGCAGGACCTCCTTCCTGGGCGGCACTCAGGGAGCCCTGTGCCCTGCAGGTGGGTGCAGGAGTTCCTCAACGAGGAGAACCGTGGCCTGGACGTGCTGCTCGAGTACCTGGCCTTCGTGCAGTGCTCGGTCACGTAAGCCTGGCCCTGCCCTGGTGCCCACCCCCAGAGTCCGTGCCTTCCTGCGCCTCGCCCACTCCTCAGGCCGCTTCCAGGCAACTTAGCCTGGGTCCACCCTGGAGCCCTGCAGTTGGCTTGAGCAAGGCCCCTTCCTGATGGCCTGCCATGGACGGGGAGGGAGGTGGCCTGCGGTGGCCAGCTGGGACCTGCTAGGCCCAGCACAGCGCCAAGAACACAGACTTCTCCTCCCGCCCCCAGTCTCTCCTGCAGATCTGTCTCTCCCTGGGTTCCCCCCACCCCCTCTGAAGTGCCCTGCAGTGTTGGCCTCCATCCCCAGTCTAACCCCCGCAGATACTACATGGAGAGCACAGACAATGGGGCCCCGGGCTCCGAGAAGAGCAAGCCGCTGGAGCAGTCAGTGGAAGACCTTAGCAAGGGCCCGCCCTCATCCCTGCAGCCACAGCCCAGGAGCCGCCACCTGACCATCAAGTATGTGGGCCCCCTGGCAGGGTGGCAGGTGGCAGGGTGAATGGAGAATTCACCCCTGGACGGCTGTACCCAGCCTGCTCCACCAGGGCCCTGGGGGTGGGGGGAGGGGTAGCCTGGCATCGGGGATCAGAGTAAGGGCCTCACCCAGGGCTCGGGAGATGTGTGTGTTAAGAAGCCTCTGGGGTGCACCTGGAGGCTGGAACCTCAGTGGGGTCTGAGGTAAGGGGGGGTTTCGGGGTCGGTGGGACCCCTTTTGTATCATCTAACCCCCTGTTTTCTCCCATGCGGACTCCAGATGCCCCCCTTCTCCCCGGTACGTAGCCGCCTAGGGGCAGGTGCATGCCTGGTCAGCTTCCAGGGTGGTGGTGGGGTTGGGTGAGGTGTTCAACCCAGGTGACACCCCTGGATTCAGCTGCTTCGGATACGTCAGCCCACTCTAGCTTATGACATCCTGCTGGGAGGTGGGGAGAGGGAAGGAGATGGCCCTGGAGCCTCATGTGGACCCCAGGTACCTTCCTTCCCACTCTGGGTCTAGGAAACCAACTTCATCTTAAGCTCCGAACTCTCACAATATATTTCTTTGTTCATTCATTCATTCATTCATTCATTCAACAAACATTTTTTTTTAGCTTTTACTATGTACCAGGCAAGGTGGTAGATTCTCAGGTGACAGATTACCCTGCCCTTGGGAGCCTTCCATCTAGTAGGAGACAGTGTGTGACAGGTTGTCATGGAAGTATGACTGGGAACTCTGAGTAGGGAGGTGGCCACTGCCTGGGGCATCAGGAAGGCTTTCCCAGAAGAGATGACACTGGAACTGTGTCTTGCAGATGGATACAGGCTTTAGAAGCAGTGGTGGGAACAGGGAAGGGCATTCCAGGGAGAAGGAACAGCACAAGCAAAGACTCAGAGGCACGTTTGAGCAATGCCGGGAAAAGGGAGATGTGGCGGGAAGAGCGAGGAGTGGGACCTCCCAGTACTGACTGGCGGTTCTGCGACAATGGAGAAAATCATGTTTCTTTTAGCAAAGAATCAGCAAAACCATTCATAGAGCACTTACTCTGTGCCAGGCACTGTTCTAAGCTCATTTCATAGTCCCAACAACCCTATCAGGAAGGTACTGTTATCACCATTCCTATTTTACAAAAGAGGAAACTGAGGCCCGGGGAGATTAAGTAACATGCATGCCTAGTAATCAGTGAGCTGGGATTTGACCCACGGCAGTCTGAATTGTCCAGATGCAAGGTAAACTCACGTGGCTGTGAGCGCCACCTTGTGGAGAGCATTTTCATGGCCGTTCACAAGCTTTGGCGGTCTTTTCCCTCTATAAGCTCTCCATCCCCACAATACAGCATCTTTTTTTTTTTTTTTTTTTTTTTTGCGGTACGCGGGCCTCTCACTGTTGTGGCCTCTCCCGTTGCGGAGCACAGGCTCCGGACGCACAGACTCAGCGGCCATGGCTCACGGGCCTAGCCACTCGGCGGCATGTGGGATCCTCCCAGACCGGGGCACGAACCCGTGTCCCTTGCATCGGCAGGCAGACTCTCAACCACTGTGCCACCAGGGAAGCCCCAGCAACTCTTCTTAATACCAAGTCGCTGTTAGGGGGTCTTTGCTTCCCTGACCCCCGCCTCTTTACCTCCCCCCCGGAAATGCCAGGCCCCAGACCTAAGAACTGAGAAAGACTTCCGGCCCTCAGCTGGCCTCTTTGGTTGGGTGGACGGGAAGCAGAAGATTCCAGATGTGCCCCCTCTTACTCCAGTGGCCATCTGAGTGGTGGGGGGAATAGGAAGCTGGGTTTGGGACTCTGACCCCTGCTTCCTCCTCCCCACCTGCCCAGGCTGACCCCGGCCCATAGCAGGAAGGCCCTGAGGAATTCCCGCATCATCAGCCAGAAGGATGACGTCCACATCTGCATCATGTGTCTGCGTGCCATCATGAACTACCAGGTTGGTCAGTGGGCCCGGGGCATTGACACTGACTGTCCTCCCTGGGAGCTGCATAAGGTGCTGAGGTTCTGGGACCAACTGTCCCCCACCCTGTCCGCACTGGAGAACCCTGGGGATCTGGGCTGTTAGTTCAGGGTCTTGAGGCTGATGAGTCTTGAGGGGAAGCCCAGATTTCTGCACCTTCCTGGTCAGGTCCCCTAGAATACCCTGGACATGGCTGGGGGCATGGATATGCCTCACGTGGGGACTTAGGCACTTAGGCACCCCACTAAGAAAGGCTGCACACCAGGAAGAGCAGCCTCTGGGTTATTTCATTTGGAGGAGTAATTGGTGAAGCTGGTCCCCCCTCACTCAGCTGGCCTTAAAGGACTCACTTTGTCCAAGGTACTGAGTCTTGACACTGGCTTTTGAGCAAATGTATTTATTTATTTATTTTTTTTAAAAAAAATTAATTAATTAATTAATTATTGGCTGCGTTGGGTCTTTGTTGCTGCATGCGGGCTTTCTCTAGTTGTGGCGAGCGGGGCTACTCTTCGTTGCAGTGCGTGGGCTTCTCACTGCGGTGGTTTCTCTTGTTGCGGAGCACGGGTTCTAGGTGCGCGGGCTTCAGTAGTTGTGGCGCGCAGGCTCAGTGGGCTCTAGAGCTCAGGCTCAGTAGCTGTGGCACACGGGCTTAGTTGCTCTGCGGCGTGTGGGATCTTCCCGGACCGCGGATCACACCCGTGTCCCCTGCATTGGCAGGCGGATTCTTAACCACTGCGCCACCAGGGAAGTCCCAGACAAAGGTATTTAAAAAGAGGGACCAGGCTTTGGCTGCCACCCAAGAGGTCGTGGTTGGATATAAAGAACTTCCTGGGAATTCCCTGGTGGTCCAGTGGTTAGGACTCCACGCTCTCACTGCCGGGGCCCTGGGTTCGCGCAGCCAAAAATAAATAAATAAGTAAAGAACCCTGGGGGGTCTGCCTGGAGGAGCTGACCTCTCCTTTCTCCCCAGTCTGGCTTCAGCCTCGTCATGAACCACCCAGCCTGTGTCAATGAGATTGCTCTGAGCCTCAACAACAAGAACCCTAGGTGATTTCCAGGCCCCTAACCTTTCTCCATGTCTAGATTCTCCTCCTACTTCACCCCTTGCCTACTCTGTCCCCTCAGTTCTCAGGACCACTACCCAGGCTCATTCCCACCCCATCAGCTCCCCTGTCCTCCCCCCTAGCCAGGCCCACATCTACCTTTGCTGCGGGGCCTGCCTGTTTGCAAGGGACAGCCTGCCTCTTCTCTCCCCAGAACCAAGGCTCTGGTGCTGGAGCTGCTGGCGGCAGTGTGCCTGGTTCGGGGAGGACACGATATCATCCTTTCCGCCTTTGACAACTTCAAGGAGGTACTGGAGCCCCCACCCAAACATGTACTTGCCCTCTAGTGTTGCTTGGAGCCCTGTTGCTGGCAACTGTGGCTTCTGCTGGGGGCAGCTAGGGATGCTGGGTGGGTATTTGGGGAGTTTCCTCATCTGAAGGGAAGGTACAGGGTCACGCAGGGGCACTGCCTGGGGCGACAGGGACAACTATGGGGATCTGTTGAACCTCTGCCCAAACTGGCCTTGATCCATACATCTCGGAGTTGCTGACTCTGGTTAACAGGCTCGCAAGAAGTAACTGCATGAGAATATGATGCATAAGGCAGCATAGGATCAATGCATCCCTTTAATGAATATTTATCAAGGGCCTACTATGTGTCAGGCACAGAGTGGGCACTTGGGATACATTAGTGAACAAAAGAAACAAAGAAGGCAGTGGAGGACAGATAATCAGCGATATAATAAATAAGCAAATTACACAGTCTATGAAGAAGTCATAAATGCTCTGGGGAAAAAAGTCAGGGAAGCTGTCAGGGGTGGGGGAACTGGCTGCCACGTGGTTAGGAAGCCTCACTGAGAAGGTAAGGTTTGAGCAATGTTGTGAGGGAAGTGAGGGATTGATGTGGTGGCTGTCTTGAGTAAGAGCACATCAGGCAGGTGGAACAGCAGGTGCAAAGGCCCTGAGGTAGGAATGTGCCAGGACACCAGTGTGGCCAGAATGGGTCAGTGCTGGGGAGGGCTGTGAGAGATCAAGAGGGAATTGAGGTTTTGAGCAGAAGAGTGACATGGCCTGACTTAGATTTGACTTGAGAGGCGCTCACAGAGGCATAAAGGGGGCAGCTGGAAGATAGCTTAGGAGGTGTGTCCCTCAGTGACAGCCATTCCTCCTACCCAGGTATGTGGGGAGCAGCACCGCTTTGAAAAGCTGATGGAATATTTCCGGAATGAGGACAGCAACATTGACTTCATGGTGAGCTCAGGAGCCCAGCCTGGGCCAGGTCACCCTCGGGTGCCAGGAGCAGTTAGGAGCCTGGGTATCTGGGATCTGGGCTCAGCTCCTGCAGATAATGTGGACTGAGTGGTTGGTGGGGGAGGGGCGGATGTCAGTGAGGGGGAAGCTGGGAGGAGGGGACGTGGGAGAAATATGGGTGGGACAAAGCTGGATTAGTGGGGTGAGAAATGTGGCAAGGGTGGGGGACTTGGGGTTAAACGGGGGTGGTGGAAGTCACTGAGAACCCCCCACCAAGAGGATCATAGACCTGCTCACTGCCCCGCCTCCCAGGTGGCCTGCATGCAATTCATCAATATTGTGGTACATTCCGTGGAGAACATGAACTTCCGCGTCTTCCTGCAATATGAGTTCACCCACCTGGGCCTGGACCTGTACTTGGAGGTGAGCCCTGCACTCCCCCCCAGACTTAATCGCTTGCTTGCTGCAGAGTATGGCTCAGTGGTTAGCACAGGTGCCGGGGTCAGGCAGACCTGGGTTCAAAGTTCGAATCCTGACTCTGCCACCACTTCCTAGCTCTTGTGACCTTAGATAGGTCTCTTCTCTCTCAGCCTCACTTTTCCCATCTGTAAGATAGGAGAATCATAGAAATAATAAAGACTGTAAATGTATAGAGTGGTGCCTGCCGCAAAATAGGCACTCAGACCATGGAGCTGTTGTTGCAGGTGCTAGAACAGGCTCTAGGTGGCCCTCGGTCTGGCTCTGGGAGCACCAGACTCAGAGAGGCACAAAATGGGGAGCACGGAGATATTGGGCCAAAGCAGGAGCTGGCTCATGCTGTATGGGTCTGGGTCATGGGGGAGTTCCTTGCTCTGGGGAAGATGGGCACAGGGCTTGGTACTTCGTGGCTCAGCCTGAGCAGAGAAGTTGTAGCTTTCTTCTGATTTCTTTGTGAGGCGTCCCAGAGGAGCAGGGCCTTTGGGATTGGATTTTTGAAAGCCAGGATCAACAAAAGGTGAAAAGCAGGCTAGGGTGTTATGTCCATTCAATGGAATATTATTCAGCCACGAAAAGGAGCAAAGTAGTGAAACATGGTAGAACGTGGATGGGCCTTGAAAAGCTACACATTATGCTATTATGCTCAGTGAAAGAAGCCAGACACAAAGGCCACATACTGTATGATTCCTTTATACGAAATGTCCGGAATAGGTAAGTCCATAGAGACAGAAAGATTGGTGGTTGCCAGGGGCTGGGAGAGGAGAGGATGGGGAGTGACTGCTAACAGGTACAGGTTTTCTTTTTGGGGTGATGAAAATGTTCTGAAATTAGATAGTGGTGATGGTTTGCACAACCTTGTGAATATACTAAAAACTACTGAATTGTATGCTTTAAAATAGTGAATTTTATGGTATATGAATTGTATCTCAATAAAAAATAAAGAAACAAAAGTGGGCTAGGGCTCAGGCCCCTTTGTCTGGGCTCTGGTGGTGATGGGGGGTACTGGAAAGATCCCTCACACCAGGCCTCAACCTGAACCTTCCATCTGGGGACAGAGGCTTCGGCTCACGGAGAGTGACAAGCTGCAGGTGCAGATTCAGGCCTACTTGGACAACGTTTTTGATGTGGGCGCGCTGCTGGAGGACACTGAGACCAAGAATGCTGTGCTGGAGCACGTAGAAGAGCTGCAGGAGCAGGTGGCCCTGGTGAGAGCTGCTCCTGAACTTGGCCCAGCACAGAGTAGGCCCACAGAGCCCCACACAGATATCAGGCACGGGTTCTAGGTGTGAGCTGGGGGCCCCTGAGTTTCACCTGAATCCTTTGGGTGCCTTTCTGAATGAATGAATTGTTCATTGAGCTCCTCCACTGGGCTGGACCTCTGAGGAAGGCAGGTCTCCTCCTCTCCAGGTGCTTGGACCCCAGGCCCTGGTTTGGGTGGAATTGGGTGCCTGGGGCCCCTGCCAGCTCAGTCTCCACTCCAGCTCCCTCCCTCATCAGTGGTGCCTTGGTTTCCCCTCCTGAGAGCACTGAAGTGCTCTCAGGACCTCACCTACTTGGGTTCAAGTGCCAGGCTCGGCTGACCCGCGGCACCCCAGGGCTAAGCACGCCCGGAAGCCTCCCCTAGCCCTCCAGGCAGGCATGCCTGGTGCCGCCCCCTCGGTGCCCATGCCAATGCCCGGCTGCGGGTGGGAGCTCACCATGTGGTGGTGCCACAGCTGACAGAGCGGCTTCGGGATGCGGAGAACGAATCCATGACCAATATCGCAGAACTGGAAAAGCAGCTAAGCCAGGCCCGAAAGGAGTTGGAGACACTGCGGGTGAGGTTGGGGGGACGGGGGGTTGGGGGGTGGGTGGGCCGGGCCAGGGGTGGGACGGACTCCCAAGAACAGACCATTTGGGGCTTCTAGGCTTGACACCTCCCTCCACCCCGGCAAGAAAATGGGGGCTCTGTGCCAGGCTTGCCGGTGGTTACTAACCCCCTACCGGGGGCTCGCAGGAGCGCTTCAGCGAATCGACCCCCGTGGGCACCTCCAGACGTCCCTCTGAGCCTGAGAAAGTGCCTGCCCCTGCCCCGGCGCGGCCCTCAGCGCTAGAGCTGAAGGTGGAGGAGCTGGAGGAAAAGGGGTTGATCCGTATCCTGAGGGGGCCCGGGGATGCCGTCTCCATCGAGATCCTCCCGGTCGCTGTGGCAACTCCTAGCGGCAGCGATGCCCCGACTCCGAGGGTGCCCACCGGCTCCCCCAGCCCAGGTATGCAGGGGCTTCAAGCCGGGTGGGGTAGGAATGGCGGAACCGGGACCTGCATGAGGAGCCTGCGGACATCTCAGGTGGGGAGAGGTGGGAGGCGTAGGTTTGGATTGTGGGCGTGGCTCAGGCAGGTGAGGGTGGGTCGCAATGAGCCCAGTGCGCATGTGTAGGGCGGAGGGGCGGAGACACGACCCCTCAACCTAAGAAATTGACACGCCCTTCTCCCCGCCCCCTCCCCGCTTCTCGCTGGGCTCAGAACTCCCACCTGCAGCAGAGCCGGTTCCCGGAGCAGCAACCCCACCGCCGCCGCCGCCGCCGCCGCCGCCGCCGCCGCCCCCACTACCTGGTCTCCCCTCCCAGCAGGAAGCCACGCCCCTGGCGCCCCCACTGGCCCCGCCCCTCCCAGGCAGTCCGGAGCCCCCGCCCCCGCCGCCGCTGCCGGGAGACCAGCAGCCCCCACCCCCGCCGCCACCGCTGCCCCCCGGCGCTGAAGGGCCGGTGCCTCCACCGCCCCCACCGCCTCCGGGAGGTCCCTCTGCTGCTCTTGGAGGGCCTGGCTCAGAGATGGGCCCGGGTGAGTAGACTGCCCAGGGCATGGGGACGAGGCGAGGGTGCGGTGGGGGGTACTCTGGCTTCAGTCTCCTCCAGGACCCTCTGTCTGTGGACCTCCTACTGCCTCCAGTCTGCTCTGTCTGTCCTTACTGGGCCAGGGCCCAGGTTCCTTCCAGCCATGGCACCTACTACTGCCCCAGTGACCACTCCCTCTCTGTCCCAGGAATGAAGGCCAAGAAACCCATCCAGACCAAGTTCAGAATGCCACTCTTAAACTGGGTGGCCCTGAAACCCGATCAGATCACAGGCACTGTCTTCACTGAGCTCAATGACGAGAAGGTGCTGCAGGTGAGTGGTCCTGCCTTGCTGCCAGTGTGGGCACCAGAGGAGGGGGGGACCTGCCTGGATCATGCTGGGCACTGGGGGTGGTCACCTCCTCTACCCCATTTTATGGAGGACATGGAGGCCCAAGACTGGGGGTTAAGCCAAAGTGGACTAGTGCATCTCGTAGGCAGTGTGTCCTGACTCCCTTGGAGGCTTTCCCTCCATCCCTGCAGAGGGGCTCATCCCTCCCCTAAGTCTGGCCTCTCTCCTCCTTTCAGGCCCCTCTCCCACCACCTTCCCACAGACAGCCAGGGCCTCAGCCCTTCTAATTACACTTTCAGTTTTCCAAAAGGGTTGTGTTCTGTTGCCTCCAGGCCATTGCTCATGCTGTTCCTCTGCCTGGAATGCCCTTCCCTTTCCTCTTTTTAACTCTGGCCAATTTGGCTCTTCCTTCAGCTGAAGCGGCTTGGAGTCTGGGTCCCCTGGATGGGGTGCTGTTCCTGCCCCTCCTTAGTGCTCCATGTGCTTTCCCTGTATCCCCCATCAAGGTGCATGGTCAGGCTGGGTACTGGTTTGTTTCTCTGCTGGTGGCCTGGTCAGGGCTGGATAGGTGGCTCTAGCACCAAGCACGGCGCACAGCCAGGAACGCACCAGCCCCCGGCCCCGCCCAGCCCCACCTCCTCTTTCTACACCCTCAGGAGCTGGACATGAGTGACTTTGAGCAGCAGTTCAAAACTAAGTCCCAAGGCCCCAGTGTAGACCTTAGTGCCCTCAAGAGTAAGGCAGCCCAGAAGGCCCCCAGCAAAGCCACGCTCATCGAGGCCAACCGGGCCAAGAACCTGGCCATCACCCTGCGCAAGGGCAACCTGGGGGCGGACCGCATCTGCCAGGCCATCGAGACGTGAGTACCTCTGCCCCACGCTTATAGGCAGCGCAGCCCCTCTGCTAGGCCGGGGTTGTTAGGCAGATAGTAAAAGAGCCCCAACTATGGAACAGAGTCCATCAAGTTTCATACCAATGCTGGTCGGAGAGTAGGGCAGGGAACTGTGTTCCCATTTTCAGGTGAAGAAAACTGAGGTCATACTGTGAGTCCATGCCCGGATGGAGATGTTCCTTTTGCCTTCTTGCCTCCTTACACTCAGGCCCAGGCATTTACAGCTTGGACGCCGCCACTGATGTATGATTGGGACTCTGGGCTTCCTAGCTCCCAGCTTCCCTTGACTGTTATCTCTTATTCTCTGAAGCTGTTGGCAATAGCAAATAGTTAAGTTCATTTATTCAATCAAGTAATGGGGTAGGAGTGGTCCTGCTCTCAAGAACTGGTGAGTGTGGAGTGATACCAGCCCCTCCCCTCACAGGTACGACCTACAGACCCTTGGCCTGGACTTCCTGGAGTTGCTGACCCGCTTCCTGCCCACAGAGTATGAACATAGCCTCATCGCCCGTTTCGAGCGGGAGCAGCGACCCATAGAGGAGCTGTCAGAGGAGGACCGTTTCATGCTGCGCTTCAGCCGCATCCCCCGCCTGCCCGAGCGCATGAACACACTCACGTTCCTGGGAAACTTCCCAGACACTGCCCAGCTGCTCATGCCGGTGTGCGCGGGCTGGCAGGGCGATGCGGCCTGGGCTGGGACTGGGGAGGAGGCAGCTTGCAGCCTGGTCTCCAAGAGGGCATCTGGGAGTACTTGAGCCTCCTATGGGCTTCCCCGAACTCCCGCCCCAACTTACCATGCCTCCCCCATCCCACCCCCAGCAACTGAATGCCATCATTGCGGCCTCAATGTCCATCAAGTCCTCGGACAAACTCCGCCAGATCCTGGAGGTGAGAGCCTAGGGCAAGGGTCTAGGAGGCGGGGCCCACCCATGATACCTTGCCTGTTCTGGGCTGTGTGAGAGGGAGACCCAGGCCCTGCCCTGAGTCCCTGGGATGCAACAACTATAAGGTTCCCACTTCTAACATCCAGGCTCAGAAGGGCAAAGCTAAGGTGGGGATGGGGGCCATGTTACAACAGCGCACCTCATACCCTTCCTGAGGGTTCATTAGCAGAGCATCGTGTTGTCGGGGAACCAATAGATATGGCTGTGAGGGAGGCGGTGACCCCACAGCCTTGGAGGAGGTGTTGGCAGCACAGTTTTGGGTAAGGATAGCAGGTGACAAAATTGGGTGTGCCATGGTGTTGGCTGTGCACATGTGTCAGACACGCATATACATGCGTCGTGGACCTGAGGCATCCACGCAGGAGTTCGGTAGGCCCTGAGTGCAGGGCTTGCTCTTTACCACCTTTTCTTCTTGTGCAATTTATACTTTAGGGGGTTTCCTCAGCCCCAGCACCTGGCTGAGCTCCCCTCGCCACCCCCACCCCGCCTCTTGCAGATCGTCCTGGCTTTCGGCAACTACATGAACAGCAGCAAGCGTGGAGCAGCCTATGGCTTCCGGCTCCAGAGTCTGGATGCGGTGAGGGGGGGCATGGGGTCCCCTGGCCCGGGGGCTGGGGGATGGCTGGTGGCCTGGGGCTTACAGCAGGTCTTCACTGCAGCTGCTGGAGATGAAGTCGACTGACCGCAAGCAGACACTGCTGCACTACCTGGTGAAGGTCATTGCTGAGAAGTACCCACAGCTCACAGGTTTCCACAGCGACCTGCACTTTCTGGACAAGGCAGGCTCAGGTATGGGTGGGGGGAGGGGCTCAGCCCTGGGGACGGATACAGGTTGGGAGAAAGCAACAGGACCACGGGAGGTAACTGGACGGGAATGCTGCCTCTCTGATTCCCTGCTTCTCTACTGGCCCACCTCCCACTCAGTGTCCCTGGACAGTGTGCTGGCCGACGTGCGCTCCCTGCAGCGAGGCCTGGAGTTGACCCAGCGGGAGTTTGTACGGCAGGATGACTGCGCGTTGCTCAAGGAGTTCCTGAGGGCCAACTCGCCCATCATGGATAAGCTGCTGGCAGACAGCAAGACGGCTCAGGTGGGCTGGGGCTGACCCGGCCCGGGAGGTGGGGAAGCTGGGGTGGGGGGTGAAGGACTACCTAGGTGGGGTTGTGTAGCCAAGGCCTGGAGCGCTGTGACCACAGCAGGGACGCCTTGGGGGATGGGGCAGGAGGGAGCAGCCATCTGCCTGGAGGAGGAGAGATGAAGTGGCCAGTGTCTTAAGGGGGTACAGAGCAGTGGTCAGGCTCCGAGGGGTCTGTGCTGGTGGGGCTGACAGCCTGTGCCCGCAGGAAGCCTACGAGTCTGTGGTGGAGTACTTCGGAGAGAACCCCAAGACCACGTCCCCCTCCATCTTCTTTTCCTTCTTCAGTCGCTTCACCAAAGCCTATAAGGTGTGTGTGTTTGGTGGGCAGGCTGGGACCCCTGCAGGGCATTGCAGCCTCTCCACATGGGCAGTGGGAGTGGTAGGGGTTACTTCTGCTGGGGGGTGGAATAAGGGAAGGGAGGACTCCCCTTACGCAGACCCGCCTTGGCCCCTCAGAAAGCCGAGCAGGAGGTGGAACAGTGGAAGAAAGCAGCAGCTGCCCAGGAGGCAGACACCGACACCCCGGTGAAAGGGGAGGCCCCAGCACCCAAGGTAGGCGGCTGCCCCTGAGCTTGGTACTAGGATCCAATGATGCTTGGTATCCTCACCCCAAAGATCTGGCCCTCCTGCACACCCTTATTTTTATGGACTGACCCTGCCCAAGGCCAGGATGCCCCAGTAGCCTGGGGTGGAAATGGGTTCCTTTTCCTCAAGCCAGCTCCTCTTACCGTGGGGGACCAGGCAGATGGTCTAGGGTTTAGTGGCACAGGGGGGAAGGGGACCCTGGAGTTGGAGCTATATACCCTCGCCCTCCCCCCCAGTCCCCACCCAAGATCCGGCGGCAACAGATGGACCTCATCTCTGAGCTGAAACGGAAGCAGCAGAAGGAGCCACTCATCTATGAGAGTGACCGTGATGGGGCCATTGAAGATATCATCACAGGTGAGGACTTGGTGGGGCCTGTCCCGTCCTTGGTCTGGCCTATGCTGTCCTCCATCCGCCGCCCAACCCTGGGGGTCTGGCTGCCTCACTGCCTCTTTGCTACTTTTCTGTCTTTTTTTCCTTTTCCCTTTCTCTCCCCTCCTCCCTTTCCAACCCTCAGTGCTCAAGACGGTGCCCTTCACTGCTCGCACCGGCAAGAGGACGTCCAGGCTCCTCTGTGAGGCCAGCCTGGGAGAGGAGATCCCCCTCTAGCCCCCAGGTACCCAGCGGCCTGGCCTCTGATCCCAGTGGCTGCCCACAGCCCTGGGGGCCCTTGGGAGGACTGAGTCATGCTGCCTTCCCTTGGACCATGCATGGCTGGGCTGTGTTGGAGGGAGGTCTGACAAACAAACAGGCTCCTTCCCACGTGCAGACAACCTGTGTCCCTAGAGGGGTGAGGCCTGTGCCCTGGAGTGGTGTCCCAACCCTGGGCAGACTCCGAAAAGGTAAATGTCTCTCCTCTCCGCCTCCAGGTCTGCGGAACCAGCCATACATCCGCGCAGACACAGGTCGTCGCAGCGCTCGTCGGCGCCCCCCCGGACCCCCCCTTCAGGTCACCTCCGACCTCTCGCTGTAGCCACTATTTCTGCAGATGGACTGGGAGGCTGCGGGGGGGCAGGGAGGGTGGCAAGCCAGGACTCAAGGAAGGTGGTCCTCAGCTCTGCTGGGCGGGGCAGTCTCCTCCGCCGAGGTCCCCGACCATTCGCCCACCTCACATAGGCGGTTGCACCCTCATCTGGCCACTGGGGGCAGCATCTCTGGCCCCTCCCCACAAATGCTACTTGCAGCACCCCTCTTCCCCCAGTAGCCATACTTAGCCTCAGCCGGAGCCTGGCCTGTAACTTATAAAGTGCAACCTCGCGCCCCCTCCACCCCCCACCCCGCCCCAACTCCGGGGACTCCCCGTGGACCTTATTTTTATACAAGATTAATAAAGACGTTTGCAAAAGATCTGCGTCCGCTCCGTGTCCGCCCCCACCAAGCGCAACCTGTTTCCGCTCAGCAAATGCTTTACTTGTACAAGTTCTTCATAGCAGGTCTCTGCAAACAGGCTGGAGAGGGGGAGAAGGGCTGCTTCTGCACTAGAGTTGGAGGGAAGGGAGCCAGCTTCGAATGGCGCGTATACCCTAGCGTCTGGCCCACAAACCCTGCGGAAGCGCGGAGGGGGCGTGCAGAGGGTCAAGCCTGCTGCTCGGGTTAGAGACGCAGGGTTAGCTCCACCTCAGTCCACCTTTCTGCCGGCCCCGCCCCATTTCCGTCAGTCCCGCCTCCTACCTGGGTCCCCGGCCTCGTTTTCTTATGCCCCGCCGTATCCTTAGTCGCGCCCTTGAGTGACTTATTGCATCTCCGCCAGTCAGGTCCCAATTTCTTGGAGTTCTTCTTCCACTCTTCGCCTGCCCCTCCCCTCCCCGTCTGTCTGCCCCGCCCCTATGCTCTCGGTCCCGCCCCACCCCACACATGGCCCGCCCCTTATCTGCATGACCCGGCCCCGCCCGCTGGCCCTGCCTCTTTCGACTTTCACCTTGGCTGAGCCGCCCACGGTTGGGCCGGCGCTTGGGTTGGCTGGGCTGGTAGGACTTGGGAAGTCGGACGTCTGGGCGCGGGGTGCGGTTCCGCGTGTGGAATTCTGACTGCGCCCGCCCGTTCAGGTTAGGTATCTGGGAGTAGGCGCTGCGCGCACCTTGGGGCGAGGAAGCCGGTAGGAGGAAAAGGAGCGGCCAGTTCTGAGAGCGAGTCCCGAGAGAGAGTCCCCAGTCCCGCAGGTCCCCGCCCAGCCCGGGGCGCACCCGCTTTGTGCAGTCCGTGCAGCGAGCACGCCAGCTCGGCACTGGAAACGCCGCTAAGGTGCGCGGCCTGGCAGAAGATCACGAGGCCCGCCTGAGAGCGCGAGGTGCGGCCGTGGCCGCCGGACGCGCCCTTCCAGTTCGAGTTCAGCCGCAGAGACCGCTGCTTCTTGGAGCAGTGGCTTGAAGGAGGAAAGTGGGTAGCCGCCTCACACAGCGCCTCCCCCACTCCTCTCCATCTCACTGGTGGGGGAACCAAAGCAGGACAGAAAGCCACTTTGGCCTGGGGCAAGTTGGGGCCCAGAAAACTGACCCAGAATTCAGGGCTCCCGTCTCTGGGGCAGGGACATCTGGGGACTCCTGCAGGGGCACAGTCTGCTCCCCCCATCTTGGGCCCTGAAGCTGGGTCCAGTTGTGCCCACCTCATCACCTCCTGTACCGACTTGAAGGGCACAAAGCCCAGACTCATCAGCTTGAACAACATCTCTAAGAACAGGGTTTGCAAGCCCTGGGGATCACAGACCCGGCTGTTCCTCACCTTGCCTAGGGGCAGAGGACATGGGGGCAGGTAAGGAAGAGCCTCCCCCTGGCCAGGTCCACTCCTGCCCCACCAGCCTTGCCCCTCACCCAAGCACTGAGTGAGTTGGTGGCTGTCAGTGAGGACACCCAGGTAGTCTTTGAAGCTTACGGTTCCATCACCTGGGAAGAGAGAGAGGAGGGGGTGCTGTAGGTGCCTACCCCCTGCCAAAGCCCTACTCTGCATACGCATTAGGGGCTTGCCAGCAGTTCGAGGCATAGAGCATCCGGTCCTGCCTCTGGCCAAGTGTTGTCCTCGGTTGAGTGGGGGAGAAATAGCCCTTGCCCTTGGGAGCCCCAAGTCAGGATGATTATCACAACAGGAATGTTTAGGGACTCCGGGATAGGCGTGTTGATCAGGGCAGGCTTCCTGGAAGAGGGAACTTTAGAATAGGACCAGGCCCAGGATTTTGTGGGCAAGGGAGGCGTTCTTCAGGGCTCGAGGTGGGAGAGGACAGGAGGGCAGGGACAGGGTCACCCACCACCCAAGTCTGCCTGCCGTAGAACCTCACACATCTCCTGAGGGCTCAGCTGGACACCCACATGGCACTGGGCAGCTTTCTGCTGCGCATGTCCATGGTGCCTGTTGGGCTGGAGCTGAACAGTTTGAAGACATCCTGGAACGCTGAGGGTGGGGAGGGGGGCAGGTGGGCAAGGTGAACCACAGGCACATGAACCCTGAGATTCACCCACTCTAGCTCAGATGGGACTGAGGACTTGGGCTCACCAACCCCCTGTGCATTATAACTTAATGGAGAATAGTGGCTGCTGTGTGTTGGCACTTGTTAAGTGTCCATTCAATTCTCATGTCCAAAAATTGAACTCAGGGCCCAGGTTCGATCCCTGGTCAGGGAAATAGATCCTGCATGCTGCAACTAAAGATCCCGCATGCTGCAATGAAGATTCCCGCACGTGGCAACAAAGATCCCACGTGCCGCGACTAAGACCCGGTGCAGCCAAATAAATAAATAAATAAATAAATATATTTTTTGCGGTACGTGGGCCTCTCACTGTTGTGGCCTCTGCCGTTGCGGAGCACAGGCTCCAGACGCGCAGCCTCAGCGGCCATGGCTCACGGGCCCAGCCGCTCTGCGGCATGTGGGATCCTCCCGGACTGGGGCACGAACCCGTGTCCCCTGCATCGGCAGGCAGACTCTCAACCACTGCGCCATATGGGAAGCCCTATAAATAAATATTTTAAAAACAACGACAACATGCTCACTTCGGCAGCACATATACTAAAATTGGAATCATACAGAGATTAGCATGGCCCCTGTGCAAGGATGACACGCAAATTCATGAAGCATCCCATGTTTTTTATATGTACATATAGCTGATTCACTTTGTTGTACAGCAGAAACTAACACAACATTGTAAAGCAATTATACTCCAATAAAGATGTTAAAAAAATAAATAGATAAAATATATGTAACATAAAAAAAAATGTAATGAACATTCTCAGTTCACAGGCAGTACAAAAAGAGCCCAAATGCTGGACCTGGTCCAAGACTTGTAGCTTGCTAACCCCTATGTTACTGTATATCTGTTGCAATTCTAAGGATCTATAAATATTAAATCATTCTAGCGATCCTATTTAAAAAACCCCAAACAACAACAACAAAACAAACAACAAAATAACTCATGTCCAAGGCCACACCACCAGTAGGGGCAACGCTGGGCTTTGGACTCGGGTAGTCTGGCTCTGGAGCTACGATGCCGAGAGGCTCTAGGAGCCCTGCTGGCACCTGGCCTGTAGTAGGCACTGAAAATTATTGATGATGAATAGAATGATTCTGCTTTGAGGGGTCCCTGCCAGTATCAGGGCATGATCTTTGCAGGGACATTGGGCTCCCCAAATGTAGAAATGATTCCTTCCAGCCCTACTCCCACAGCTCCAAACCCCAGCGGGGGAGGGACCTCAGATTCTTGTTTTCCATCCTTTCTCCCAGTTTCCCTTCTTCTTTTCATCCTGTTCGTCCATCCACCATCCATCGATCCACCATCCAAATACCTTGCTATCCACCAATCCCATCCCTCATTTCCTCCTTCACACTCACACACACACACACACACACACACACACACACACACACACACACACAGCAACAAGCTCTGGGATTGCAGAGATGAGCAAATGAGGCTGGCATGGAGAGGTTACAATACAATCACTGGCTTCTCGCTGTGTCCCCAGCCTCTGGGCAGGCAACTCCATTGTATTCTGCTCCGAGCACCCCCTAGTTTTCCTCCCTGCTCCCAGCCCTGAGGCCCTCACCTGCCAGCTGCCTGGGTGTCAGGGGTAGCGGGTTCTTGTCTGCAAAGCCGCCTCGCGGGAAGGAGGCTGGAAAGGCTTTTGTACCTGCTGCAGAGAGATGCCAGGGCCAGGCAGGCCTTTCCCCAAACCCAGCACCCCAGGCCTGGCCTCAGTCCCTGCCCTCACTTCTCAGACCCAGCGCTTGGGCCTGTCTGTACTGTACGGGTGGCCGCAAGGCCCTTGAACTCCCTCGCCCCCTGGGAGGGCTGCTCAGCCCGTGGCTGTGGCCGCTGCTGCTTCTGTCTGGGTCAGCAGGGTACGCGCTGCTGGAGCCCCCTCCCCCGTCCTCCCAGCCTGCTCCTCTCCTGGGTCTCCCGCGAGCAGTCTTTGAGGCTTCTGTGGAGGCCTTGGAGGCGGGGAGAAGACAGGGCCGAAGGGCCCAGCCCACCTGAGTGCTCAGACTCCAGGGGACCTGAGACCAGACCTGTGGGTGCACAGCTTCCCCTCCCAGGACCCGCGCCGCCCCCGCCAGCCTGCACCCACAGTCCTCCCTCTGGGGGATTCCGGGGGCAGTAGCTTGGAGGAGTGGCGGACCTTCCCCCTGCCCTCGTCCCCTGGACGTTGTCTTTGCTGATGGTGATACCTTGGCCTTCCATCCTCTGCTGCCCAAAGGGCAGTCACAGGCCCGGAGGCCGGTCCAGTGTCCCAGGTCCACTGTCCCCAGGCTGGCTTCCGGGTGGATCTTAGCAACGTTTGGCAGCTGTGCCCTTCTCACCACTGGCCTGCTCCTCTCTGCTGGGGAACCTGCAGTTTTGTCTTTTGTGTTTCTGCCTCCCTTAAGGCATGTGAATTTGTGACTCCACTTGGAAGCTAACAGGATGGTTGAGGCCCAGGGGAGAAGCAGGCCCCAGAGGCCCCAAGTCAAGGCGTGGGAGGGTAGGATCTAGCCAAGTTGGGACTGTGGCCCACCTTACCCCAGGACCCCCAGGAGGGCAGGATCCCTTCCTCCAAACGAGGCAAACCCACAAACCACATTAACAAAATACTGATGCATCCCAACAGCCAGATGACCGTTCTGGCCCAGCCCCTCCCCAGACACTCACCTCTGGGTCTCTTCATCCTTCCTTCCAGCCGCCTGCCCCCTTCTCTGGCCCTGTGGCCCATTCTTAACTGCTCACCCCTTCCTAATCCCATTTTCCCAGGCCCTGGGCACCTCCCTTCTCAGCCCCGTCTCAAGGTGGGGCAGGATTCTGAGGATCTGCAAGGTGGAGATTTCACTGCATGGGGAGCCTTGGCCCAGAGTAGGTCTCAGGGCTCACCAGGTCCCAAGCCTCAGCGCTGCCTCTCCTTCTCTTCCTCCCCAACTTCCCTCTTCCTGCCCATGTCCATCCCCGCACTCCAAGCTCTCTTCCCTCCTTTGCTGCCATCTCCTCTTCCAGAAGCTTCTCCACATTGCCTGTCCTCCCCCACCGTGGGGAGGCTTGTGCGTTTGTGTGCCTGTGTCTGGGTCACAGGTACTGTGTTTGTGTGTGCCTGTGTGCACGGCATGTGTGGAACATGCTTCCTCGGTCTGCATGTGGCTATGTCATGTGAATATCTGTATGTGTAACATGCTGGTCAGCTGCTGGGGTGTGTGTGTCTGTGTGTGTGTGTCTGGGTTGCATGCAGAAGTGCATCATTACACATGGGCTCTCCCCTACGCTGGAGGTACCTCGGACTCAAGGCAGTGGCCCCTGGAGGACCAATCCTTTAGCTTCATTCTTGCTCTCCTTCAAGCCCTGGACACCACCTCTTTCCCATGCCAGGCCTTCCCCATGGAGAGAAGCAGGAAGAACTCCTTCCAGAAGCCTTCTCACCTGCCCAGCCCCACCCCCAGCAGGCTCTCGCCTCAGGCGATCCCAACATGCCCCCTTTTACATCTGAGAAACAGAAGCCTCAGAAAGGGCACCACTGAGGCCTCCCCTAGTCACGAGTGTGCTGCTGGCTGGGAGGTCCGGCTGGGTGCGGGGGAAGTGGGACCACCCATGGGGAGTGAGCAGGCACAAAACAGGGCTGGCAGAGCCCTCAGGGGGCAGGGGCTGCCGGGGTAGCTACAGTGGGGGTGGCATCCCTAAAAAAATTGAGACCAGGATGCCGCAGCCAGAGGAGTTCACTGGTCCAGGAGAATTTGCACAAAAAGTCTGAGGCGGGGGCCGGCACTGTAGGCTTTATTGGTTTTGTCTAGTCTTCTCTGGGGAAGTGGGGGACGACAGCTTAAAATGGATTTTCAGCAATAATGGACTTCCTCCCGAACTGCAACGCAAAAGAGAGAGTGTCACTTGGGCCTTGGTGGGAAGGTCAAAAGAGAGGGGTGAGCCAGAGGCCTCTCTGAGGAAGGCCCTGGGGCTAAGAAGGCCTCTTCCTGCCATGCTGATGGGCGGCTGGTGTTCTGTTGTGTTCATTCAGCACCAGGAAGCACGGGGTGCTGGGGAACCCCGTTTCCTCATTCCTGGCTTGATGGAGGTGTCCTGGGCCCAGAGCTGGGCCATCGGGTTCTCAGTAAGGAAGATACTAGCCTGAGCATTTCCAGTGAGGGTGAGGCTGTCTGTGCTCTGGGTGAGAAGCCTCCTAACCTAGTTCCTGCTTTGAAGCCAGGTCCTTGTCCCTGCCCTGGAGCACTTACCCTCCAGGCCTCCAGCCCTGGCCTTGGCACTGAGCCTCAGCCCACCAGAACCTTGTTTCCAGCAGCCTTTATAAGGTCACTGAGGTTGAGACACCACAGCCCACCCATCCCCCAGCCAGTCCCTCATTCCACTGTCCCCACCCCCACCTGGCTGTGTGAGGAATGGGGCCACCTGCACATCATAACACAGCCCCCTCCTGGGGGAGCTTTGGGCCAGCCTCACTTACTCTTTCCCAGCTCCTTGCGGCTGGGGGGACATGTCTGGGGGCTGGAGAAACTTCACTTCCCCCTCAATGGTGAGCCTCTTGAACCCTGGCTTGCTGAAGTCAAGGTAAGGGTGAGGGAAGTGCTTGTCTTCCTGCTTTGAAGTACCCTGCGGCTCCCTGGCTTCTAGTGGTTCCTCTGGTGGCTTCTCTAGCGCATCTTTAGTGAGGTTTTCCTGCTCTGGCTTGTCCACGGTGGGCTGGGCAGTGTGATCCACAGTGGGCTCCGTGGAAGGCGTCATGGCCATTTGGAGTGGGGCTTTGATCACATGCCCCAAATTGGACAAGTTCCTCCTGCTGGAGGAGGCCATGGCCAGGGAAGATGCGAAGTCGATCAGCTCTGCCAGGCCGATGGTTTGTGGGGAGGGGGACGGCTGGGGGCTTGGAGGCTGCTGGGAGACTTTGTCTGGAAGAGCTGGCTGGGCACTGGGGGCCTGGCTCTGCTTCTTGGAGCACACAGTGTCCTTGGGGGCCGACGGCTGGTCTGGGTGGCAGGCGGTCTCTTTTGTGCTCTCCTTGATGGGCTGCACGTTGATCTCCTGTTGCAGGCTGTGTTCTGAGGCCTGGACGAGCTTGTCTGCCCAGAAGAGGTGTTTGGAGGTCTGCACACAGATGGAGCAGTGGTCGGTGGACACCGGGTCCTCCTCTGTGGTACTCAGGTAGCTGGAGTTTGACCTCACACTCCATCGGCTGATGTCCTGCTGCATTAGCCCTTCCATGTAGGGGTGGAGTGACTCTGTTTTATACCCCTGTGGCTCAGGGTCTTCACTGAAGGGTTCCAAGTTAACCACCTTCAGCTTGGTCTCTGTGTCCAGCTTGGCCTCGGGCTTGAGCATGACAACCGGGCGCATCTCTGGCTGCGGGAAAGGCTTGGGCTTCCATTCTGGCTCCAGTTCTGGGTCTAGGCGCAGGACCTCTTTGTCTGGGTGCTCCAGCTCTAGCAATTCTTTCTCAAGCTGAAAAGTTTCAACAGAAAGCTGAGGAAGCGCCTGCCCCGCAAAGTCCTCCCCGTCACCCATTCCCTGCCCTGCCCGCCTCGTGCTTCTTCTCACTTCCTTTCCCACACCTGCCTCTTCCAGGTGACCTGCCTAAGGCAGGGAGGCGGTGTGGGCAGCTGGTGAGGGCGGGTGTGCGTGCTCGTGCCGACACTGGCCTGGTGCTAGGGTACCAGAGTTGTGCAGGCTAGGGGCTGGTCGGGCTTTAGAGAAGACAGGCCCCAAAGAGCCCTGCCCCTGGACTCCCACCTCCCCATAAGATGTGACGCTGCCCATTATTACCTCCATGTCATCTTCCTCTTGTATTGGTTGGAACTGGTTTTGGTTTATGCCACCCCTAAGACAGAAGGAGACAGAATGGGTGACAGGGCTCCATGGGGTGGCTTCAGGGGACGGTGTCTGGAGCCCTTAAGGCCCCCTGCCTTGTACACGAGCTGGCAAGATGCCCTCAGCTCACTCCCCTGTCTGTGCCCACTCCCACCAAGAATTCCAGACTCATTCTCAAACTTCAGTGAGTTCTGGAAGCGCCTAGAGAGCTGGCCAAGTTGCCCCCCGCCACCCGCAAAAGAGGGATACAGTTGGTTGAAGGTGAGGCCCAGGAATCTTCATTTTAATCCAGCATTCCAGTGAGCCAGTGCCCTTGAAAGCGGCTCCCCGCAGAGGGAAAAGCCCAGAGCAACGCCCTCTCCGGGACCTGCCTGCTCTCAGCTCGGCAGATCTGAAATGCAGGGGTGTATATGGAGGGTGCCCTTGGTTCTTGTTGGTATTTTGCTGTCATCTTGGCTGTTGCCCTCAGGGCTCAGCCACTGTGACCCCTCTCCTTCTTTAGGCAACTGCCCACCTTCCCTTGGACAACTCTGTCCTCAGAGAAAGGCAGCTCTAAGGCGTCAGGTCCCATCCATGTCTTGGGTGTGCCCCACCCCCCCCAGTCCTCCTCCAACTTCAGGGGCTGGGGGCAGAAGCAGAGGATAGTACCCCCACCCCCTGCTGCCTTTTGGCCTGGATACTGCCCTTGGGGGGATTTTGGAAACGGGCAAGATAGAGGGAGATCCTGGGTGGGTACACATGAAAACCTCACAGCCATGGCAGCTGGTGAGGGCTGGTGATCTTGGAGGGTTGGGGAGAGGTCCTACGATGATGGGGGGGACTAGTTCTCACTGTGTATCCACAATGTCCACCGACTCCTTGTCACAGCAGGGAAATCCATTGGCACCTGGCAGGGAGAAGGAGGTGAGGGCAGGGGAGCTGCAGGCGGGGGACAGTCCCTGAGGGGTTCTGGAGTCTGGGCTGGTGGTGCTGCTCCAGCCACCCCCTCCCTCCCTGTCCCTCACCTAAGCCCATGTGCCATCCCCTCGCCCATCCTGCCCCTCGTCTCCTCGCCCTCCCTTGCCAGGGTCACCAGCCCTATCCTCCACGTCTGTCCCTCCACCTTCCGTGATCCATTACTGTCCTCCATTAGGGCGCATACTAACAGTGGTCACTTCCGTTCATTGAGGGCTTCTAGCCCAGGTGTTGTGTGGAGCACTTTATATGCTTTAGCTCATTGATTCAACACAAAAAATGAGAAGAGGTTCATTTGCCCAAAGTCCCTCAGCTGATCATTCAGGAAGTCAGGACCTGAATGCAGATTTCACTCAAGAAACTCTTTACTCCACTGTCCCGCATGCCGTCCTACCCTGGAGCCTACAACTGTGTGGGGTTCCCCATCGCACCCCAGATGAACTTCACCTTTCTCCATTCCTGCCCCCCTGCCCCCTTTCTCCACTCTCTCTGGCCAGGCTTCAGATTTGCCACTCACTCTAACCCTGGCCTCTCCCGCCCTGAAATCTGTCCTCTCTTCCCCTGGCTTCTCACACCATCACACCCTGGGGTCATCTATCTCCAACTCTGGGCCAGAGTTCTCACCCCAGGCGCTTGATTTGAGGTGAGGCTGACACCCATCTGGTTATTTATGAGCTCCAATCGTCCTCTGCAGGAGAGACTGACTCCTTGGGGGAGGCCCCCCCCACCCCAGTCCCCTTCCTGGAAGCTTGTATCTTTTATTGCAGAAGCTTCTTTTTCATCTTCTGGGGATAGGGGCCACCAGGCTGTCCCATTCTCTGCTTCCTAGCGTACTGGATAGAAGTTGTTGGTGGGGCCATCATGGCAATGGGCAAGCTGGGTCCCTACGAGCCTGGAGTGTGGCAGGAAGTGACAGCCTTGTCTCTGGCTGAGAAGAATTGCTCCCAGGATTAGACCAGAAGGATTAGAATGTGCTGTGGCCTCTCCTTAGAGATGTAGAGGTTGGAGAGTGTCCTTGAATGGCTGGCGCTGTTCCTGGGATTTGGCTTCCTCCATGTTCAGTCTGGGCCTGGGATCCAGAGTGCTGGGCTAAGAGTACACCAGGGACAGGCTCACAGTGGTGGGCTCAGTGGCCTCTTCAGAACCCATCACCTCCTTGACCACCATGCTTCCTTCGACCATCCCTTGGCTTTCTCTCCATGTCTCTCTTCCTTTGCAATTCTACCTGCCCCAAGTGCTGCTATTCCTCAGGCTTCTGACATCAGAGACTTCTTTTGCTTGCTTTACAAAGTTTCCCTGGGAAATTTAATCAACACCTGCAGCCTTAAACCTTCCACAAACAGCAACTGGATATGGATAGAAGGGTAGAAATTATTATAGTGTAAACCTCATTGCAGCACTGGGGGATGGAAGCAAAATCTGAGGTTGATTCAACTTGGGGCCTCTGTATCCAACTTGGAGCCTCTGTGCCTAACTTGGGGATGTTTTATTAGGGATTCAAGTGACATTCTGTAGTGCGTGAAATCATTTCAATTTCCAATTTTGGGTTGCTATTATATAGAAATGTATTGATCTTGTATCCTGTAACCATCCTAAAATCTTATTAGTTCTAGTAATTTTTTTTAGATTCCATAGGGTTTTCTATGTAAACAATAATGTTCGTGACTCAACACAGTCTTACTTCTTCGTTCCCAACCTGGATGTCTCTAATTTCCTTTTCTTGCCTTATTGCACTGAGAATAATCTCCAGTAAAATGTTGAAGAGAATTGAGAGTGGATATCCTTGCTTTGCTCCTGAGCTTAGGGGGAAAGCATTTAGTATTTCACCATGAAGTATAATGTTATAATTTTTCTCATAGATGCCCTTTATCAGGTTGAGAAAGTTCCCTTCTATTCCTAGTTTACTTAATTTTTAAATAGGAAGGGATGTTGGATTTTATCTGATGCTTTTTCTGAATTTATTGAGACTATCTTATGGTTTTTCTTTTATATTCTGTTAATATATTATGTAAGTTATATATAGCATATATTATGTTAACCTATGTTACATATTATTCTGTTAATAATTCTTTTATAATTTGTTTATGGTGAAATAAATTGATTTTTAAAAGAAATTTATTTATGGCTGCGTTGGGTCTTAATTACCGCACGCGAACTTTCTCTAGTTGCAGTGAGTGGGGGCTACTCTTCGTTGTGGTGTGTGGGCTTCTTATTGTGGTGGCTTCTCTTGTTGCAGAGCACAGGCTCTAGGCGTGTGGGCTTCAGTAGTTGTGGCACGTGGGCTCAGTAGTTGTGGCGCATGGGCTTAGTTGCTCCGTGGCATGTGGGGTCTTCCCGGACCAGGGCTCAAACCCAAGTCCCCTGCATTGGCAGGCGGATTCTTAACCACTGCGCCACCAGGGAAGCCCTAAATTGATTTTTTTAGACGTTAACTCAATCTTGCATTCCTGGGACAAATCTCATTTGATCATGATGTACTATCTTTTTATATATCATTGAATTTGATTTGCTAACTTTCAAAAAGGATTTTCACATCATGTTCACGAGGTATATTGGTGTGTAATTTTCTTTTCTTATTATGTCTTTGTTAGGTTTTGATATTCTGGCTTCATAGAATGAGTTGAGAAGTATCCCCTCTTCAATTTTCTGAAATAGTTTGTGTAAAATTGATATTATTTCTTCTTATGTTTGGTAGAAATCACAAATGAAGCTTGTGGACCTGGGCTTGGAGTTTCCTTGTGTGAAGATTTTAAATTACAAATTCAACTTTCAAAAATAGATACAGGGCTATTTAGCCTATCTATTTCTTCTTTTTTATTGTGGTAAAATATACATAACATAAATTGCCCTTTTAAAACTATTTTTAAGTATACAGTTCAGTGGCATTAAGTACATTCACATTGTTATGCAACCAACACTATCCATCCCCAGAATATCTATTCTTCTTGAGTCAGCTTCTGGAGTTTGTAATTTTTTGTTAAAGGAATTTATCCATTTCACCTAAGTTGTCAAATTTGTTGGCACAATTTGTTCCTAATATTCCCTTGTTATCTTTTTCATATCTAAAGAATCTGTAGTGATGTCACCTCTTACATTCCTCATGCTAGTAATTTTTGTCTTTCTTTTTTTCTTGTTCAGTTTGGCTGGAGATTTATCAATTTTGTTGATCTTCTTGAACCAGCCAGAGATATGTCTGATTCCTGTCTGGTCACCCTAAAGTGACATCTGCCAGGCAATAGGCTCCTGAAGTCATAGGTTCCCAATCAGCTTTTTATGATTTCACTATTAGACATGAACAACCAAGCATCACCAGGTATTTGAGAAAACTGCTAACATAGGAGTGACAGACCAAGAGAAAAAAGCACTCCAGAGTACCAGAGGTAATTTGAGAAACTGAAGGAAACTTAAAAACTCTAATCATCTTCAGAGATTCAGAAATGAAGATATTCAACAATATATATTGCATCCAGAAAATAAGAACAGGATACTATTTTAAAAAAAATTAAGAAAAGAAAGAGCTTTTTGGCAAATAGAATTGGAAAATAAAATACAGAGAATATTCCTAGAAAGTAGAACCAAAATATCAAGACAATGTGAGAGAAAAGGATCAAAAGGAAATCTAGGGCTTCCCTGGTGGCGCAGTGGTTAGGAATCTGCCTGCCAATGCAGGGGACACGGGCTTGATCCCTGGTCTGGGAAGATCCCACATGCCACGGAGCAACTAAGCCCATGCGCCACAACTACTGAGCCTGTGCTCTAGAGCCTGCGAGCCACAACTACTGAAGCCCACGCACCTAGAGCCTGTGCTCCACAACAAGAGAAGCCACTGCAGTGAGAAGCCTGCACACCGGAACGAAGAGCAGCTCCCCACTCATCACACCTAGAGAAAGCCCACGCGCAGCAATGAAGACCCAATGCAGCCAAAAATAAATAAATAAAATAAAGTTAAAAGGAAATCTAATTCTGGGTTATAGAAAGGGGATTCAGAAAGAATGGAGAACATGGAGAAGAAAAGAGAAATCAATATTTCCCTGAGCTGAAGGATGTCATTGGCTTAAAAAGGGTTCACTGAATGCCCAGCACTACAGATGTCAAAAGATCTTTGCTGTAAAAGTTCATTGCACCAAGAACAAAGGATTCCTAAATGTTTCTAAGTGGAAAAACAAGTCACCTACAAGGGGAGGAGAATCATACTGGCAGCAGAGTTAGCAACAAAGGTTGTCTTTAAAATTTCTGAGGAAAATGGTTTTTAACCTAGAATTTTATATCAAGCCCAACTATCATTTCAGCCATGGAAAACTCAGAAAATGTACCTCTTTTTTTTGGGGGGAAGTTATTTGAGGATGTGCTAAAGCAAAATAAAGGTGTAAAACAAGAGAGTCAGGAATGAAATAGTGTGTCCACCCCTGGAAAGAAGCTAAGTCCCAGATGTTAACTGTATAGAGGCCTACAACCAGTACACATTGGTGCAGGAGAATAGAGGATCCTGAGCAGTAGGTCTCTGAAATAAAGAAGATCTGACAAGGTAGTTGGCTAGATATAGAGGTTGAAGAAAACAAAGACTATAATAAAAGCGAAGAGTACAAGGAAAAGGCCACTAAAAGCTCCAGGAAAAACAAAAAGCTGTATGAGAAAGAAAAGGTAGTTGTGGTACCTTTTCTGGCCCTGCAGTGAACAGTTGTTATGTAGTCACAATAAGGTAAATCCTGTTTATTAACTTTCAACTTTTAGAATCAATATATAAACAAAATTTGGAAAACATAATTATGGTTATGGGACACTATGAATGTTACCGACCTTGATATTAAAAAAACAAAAATACAGGTTAGAGGCTTTGGGAGGTGTAAGGCAGGGAGGAAAGCTGAAGGGAAAGGTAGGGTCACTAAAAACTTCATCTTACTATGTGTGGTGTCAAAAGATATTCTCTAAAGTTGATGAAAAAAATAAAGATATAAGTATATTAAATTTACAAAGGTTATCAGCATATCTAAAAACAATTGAAGTTGGGAGGATGGGGGAGCGTGGTGTCATTAGAGCAAGAAAGTGGTAATGTCTAGAGCTGATAAACCAAGAAAAAGCCTGTGAGCTTGTAGAGAGATAAGAAGGTAACTAGGCAGAAAAACTGTTCACATGAAACAGGAGTGGTTGCTCTGAGGAGTGAGGCTGGGGGTGTGTGGTACAGGGGATTCTGGTTTCTCAGCACTGAATAAGCTCTTCAGTACTATTTAACCACATGCATATATTTCTCTGATAAAGTTAAAAGAAAATGTTGAGCCCCAGCTACTGGCCAGGCACTGTGCTAGGGGCAGAGGAGATAGTGATGGACATACACAGTCTCTGCCCCCTTGGAGCTTTCAAGCCTGTGGCTGTGACCGCAGGAGACCCTCCAATCTCTATTTCTTACTCTCACTTCTCCTGCGTTCTAGACTCAAACTGCAATCACTGATTACACATTTCTCCCTCAGGGGGCCTCAACTTCACCTTGTCCAAAACACTACGGATTCCTTGTCAAAGCCTGGAATTCCCCTGTTTCCTATTGTGACGTTGCTCAGGATTCGCCTCTTCCTGAAGACCTTCCAGATTCTACCTTGAGGTGCTGAGCTAGGGACTCCTCGTCCAGTTGCCCCCACCCCACCCCTGCAGACTTCCATCTAAGCACACAGCTTCTTGCTGACCCTCAGTTAGAGGTGGGTCGGGTGCGTGGGTTGCTCACTTTGAATCTCTGATCCTCTACACGGAGAGTCAGACATAACATGGATGCCCAGCAGAAGTCTGTGCAAAAAAATGGTTTCCTTATCCCTCTCACCCTGCCAAACCCTGAGGTTTATCCCCCATTTCTGACCTCAACTTCACACCCTGGTGTCCAGACTCTAGCCTGGCCAACACGGTTCTGCATGTCTGACCTGTCTTCCTTTCCAATCTCTCATCTCTGGATAACTTCTGCCTGATTCATCCTTCATCCTATCACCCCAATTAGAGATCTGGGTCATTTGTGATCCTCTCACTTCCCCAGCTTCTGACCTTTCCACCACTGCTGTTGCTGACCTTCTCTTCTGACACCAAAGTCAACACAAACCCAGGACTCACTACCCCTCAAAACTCAGTTCTGAGTGCTTTGCACACATTCGATCCTCAGAGCCACTCTATGCACAGGTGGCCACGACTCTCCTCTTACAGATGAGGAAGCTTGCACAAGTCACACAGCTCTTAAGAGCAGTACCATGACCTGAACACAAGTCGGACTGGCTCCAAGCCCTGTGGTGCTAACCATTGTGCTGTCTGAATTTTCTTTAGGCCTCTAGATGGACCACTGAACCATGTCCCCCCACCCCCATTCCCACTGGGCATCTCAATGACTGCAGAGTGAGCCTTCTGCATCACCCCTGCCTCTGCTCACATCCAGACTCTAGGGTGGCCTCAAAGATCCTGCATGGTCTGATCTCTGCCTTCTTTTTTCATCTCCTGGTATCCAGTTCCTTGCCTTGCCCCAAGCCTAAGACACCCTGGAGCATGGCAGGGTCTTTTGTGCCCCAGTGCCTTTGCACATGCTATTTCTGATACTCAGAAAGTCTCTCTACTGACAAAATCCTACTCATGCCTGACAGCCCAAATCTCCATTGTCGTCATCTCAGTGATAAACCTAGCTATCCAACCTACATTTTAATTTTTAGTTAACTCATCAGACTCAGGGCCTAGCACAATACTAAGCACTTACAAATAATAAATGCTAGCGAGGGTGTGGAGAAAAAGAAACCCTCCTATACTGTTGGTGGGAATGTTCTCACTATGGAGAACAGTATGGAGGTTCCTTAAAAAACTAAAAATAGAGTTACCATATGATCCTGCAATCCCACTCCTGGGCATATATCTGGAGAAAACTCTAATTCAAAAAGATACATGCACCCCAATGTTCATTGCAGCACTATTTACAATAGCCAACGCATGGAAGCAACCTAAATATCCATGGACAGATGAATGGATAAAGAAGATGTGGTATATATATATATATATATATATATATATATATATATATATATATATATATATACAATGGAATATTACTCAGCCATTAAAAAGGCTGAAATAATGCCACTTGCAGCAACATGGATGGACCTAGAGATTATCATACTAAATGAAGTAAGAGAGACAAAGAAAGACAAATATCATATGATATTGCTTATATGTAGAATCTAAAAAAAATACAAACAAACTTATTTACAAAATAGAGACCCACAGACACGGAAAACAAACTTATGGTTACAAAAGGGAAAGCGGGGGTGGGGGGGCGGGTAGGGATAACATATACACACTACTAGATATTAAAATAGATAACCAACAAGGACTCACTGTATAGCACAGGGAAGTATACTCAACATTTGTAATAGCCTATAAGGGAAAAGGATCTGAAAAAAAAGAAATATATATATATATATAATATATATATATATAACAATTACTGTGCTGTACACCTGAAACTAATATGACATTGTAAATCAACTATACAATTAAAAACTAAAATAGGAGTTCTCTGGTGGTGCAGTGGTTAAGAATCTGCCTGCCAGTGCAGGGGACACGGGTTTGAGCCCTGGTCTGGGAAGATCCCACATGCCGAGGAGCAACTGAGACCGTGAGCCACAACTACTGAGCTCGCGTGCCACAACTACTGAAGCCCACGCATCTAGAGCCCGTGCTCCACAACAAAGAGAAGCCACCGCAATGAGAAGCCTGCACGCCCCAACGAAGAGTATCTCCTGCTCGCTGAAAGCCCGCGCACAGCAATGAAGATCCAACGTAGCCACAAATAAATAAATTTATAAGTAAATTTATAAATCAATTTATAAAATAAAATGCTGTTCTCTGCTGAGACTAACAAACAAAAAAAAAGAAAAAGAAAAAGAAAAAAAGAGTAAGTCCTGGAGGGGTTACAATAACTGTTGCAGGAGGGATTTAAGTCGTCTGCATCAATTTGTTTGCCGTAGGCATTTGGGACGGGGGAAAGCTGCTCTCTGGTAGTTGGTTCTTGGCACGTTTTGAAGGCTGGCCCATGTCCTCCTGGGAGCGAAGGTCCTGAGAAGAAAGCCTCCATTTCGGGGGAGGGGGGATCTGAGCCCCCATTATTAGAAACCTGGGAGATCCAGGGCCCTGAGGGGCAAACATCTTTGCTCGTTGGTACAGAGAAGAGTGCAAAGCAAAACGGATGCGCTCAGTAAACGTCTGTTGAAGCAGATTGCTTTTCCCTGCAAAAGCTCCAAGCATCAACCAGGAACAACTTGATTTGACTTGGGGGTGGTTCTCGGCAGTTTGGGATGATTCATGTTTCGTTTCTGGGCACAGGGCCACTGCTCTTTCTGGGTACCCTGAAGTCCTCCAAGAACCCGCCGGGTCTGCGGCCTCCACCCCTCGGTGTGCACGTGTGTACACACACGCTTGTGCACGGCGCAGGGCCAACGCTGGGTGGGTGTGGTGGTCAGGGTAGCACCGCGCCTCATCCTCGCTGGGATCGGTAGGGTTTTGGCTGGGGTCGACCTTCCTTTCAGGCGCCAGGCAGGGGCCCCGGCCGATCCCCGCCCCCGGCGCCCCGCCCCTCACTTTAACTTCTCCCGCCCGGCCCCGCCCCGGCCGTCCCTCCGCGCCCGGCCCCGCCTCGCCGCGCGCCCGCCCGCTCCCACCTGTCACCCCCATGCTGACCGAGGCTCTGTCTGGGAGACGGGGAGCGGGCTGGTGGCTGCTGGCCCTCCGCCTCCAGTGCGCTCTTTGGTGGCGGGCTGTGGAGGGCGGTGGAGATGCCAGGGGCCGCCGGCGTCTGTGATGTCGCCGCCTCTGTGACATCCCTGCCGCGACCCCTGCGGGCAGGGAACAGCGCTCACGATCCCGGCGCGTGGGTGGGCTTGGCGTTGGGGGGCATCTTCCGGGCTGCCCCACCTCGCCCCGCAGCCGGATGCCCCTCTCCCGGAGACATGGGGCGGCTCTGCTCTCTGCAGCAGGCCCAGATTGGTGGGGGGCGGCGACCTGTAAGCCTGGGGCGTGCTAGGCTGAACTTTGCACCTGCCCTGGGCACACTGGCACAAGGCCGCTGCCCCTTCCGTGCGCCCAGGACCCTCCAAGAACCTGCTGAACCTGCCACCTTTACCCCAAGTTGTGCACGTGTGTCCAGTGCACACACAGTGGGGCACAGCTTTGGGGTGCAGGGCCAGATTAGATAAGGCACCCTGTGTGCTGGTGGCGTCCATCCTCAGACAGGGCCTCTCCCACCACCAGGGAACCGACCTTGGGAAAGTCATCTCTGATCACCTGCAGACACTTGGGTGGCTGGAAAGGCTGGGGCTGCAGGCTCACTCCCAGTTCAGTTCCCGGGAAGCCGGGCCTCAGGGACAGAGGAGGGGCGGGGAGTGGGGGGGGGACGTCTTTGTTCTGGGCATGTGGTCTGTCCCCACCTATCCCTGCTGGGTCAGTGCCCAGGCCTCGACACCCTCCTGCTCCTCCCCTCAGCCTGGCAGTGTTCTGCCAGGGACTTCCCTGCTGTCGCTGGGTGGGGGATCTTGCCTGACTGGTCTGAATGGATAGCTCAGAGGCAGAACTGGAAGCACCAACCGGGAGGAGTGGTGGGAAAAGCAGCCCCATTCAAGGGCTGAAAACAGTCCTTGCCTACGGGGCAAGACTTGACAAGCTCCCACCCAGAAGGCACGAGGAGGCTGCTGTTAGGACGTGAGGTGCAGCACACAGGCAGGCGCGAGTGGAGACAACCGTGGCCCAAACACACTTATCATTACCTCAAACTTTATTGCCCACGAGGAGTTCTCTACCGTCTCAACTCTGCAGGACCAAAGCTGCAGTTCTTCACGTACGGGGGGCCGGGGGTCTCTCCCTGGGGAGCAGCATGGCCCAATGTGGAGAGCTGGGCAGAGGCCACCTTGGCAAACCGTGGGGATGAGCTTCTCCCCAGACGGACTCTCAGGGGACATCCCCTCACCCCACAACAATTCACAGTTGATTAATGCTACATGAGTGCTGATCAGCTCGCCGGGGAGGAAGAGGCTGGGGTGATGGTAGGGGTGCTCACCTTAAAGAAACCTGAAGGAGGTTTGAGGGGTCACATGCATGGAGAAGGGTCAAGAGCTGAGTCCCTTCACCCCATCTCCTGGCCTGCTTGTGCTCATGCAGAACCGCTGGCCTGCCCTCCTGGAGGGCAGCCATGAAAGTGCTTGAGGTCATCAGAGTGCAAAGTGCAGCTGGCAGTGCCCCAGAGACCAGGGGCGGCAGGACCAGTGAGTGTCTCGGGAAGCTCATGTGCGGATGTTGAGAGCCGTGGCCTGGGTAACAGGAGTGCCTGCGTCTGCTGCCTTCTCTCGAGTCTATCGTGCCCTGTCCTCAGGCCGTTCCCGTCAGGTAGGTCTCACGTCACCCTTCACTACTGCAGATGAGGGGGCTGAGTGCCAGCTGGGTAGGGGCGGTGCTGGGCCTGCGGTTGGGGCTCGGGGCCTGACGCTCTGGGGAAGACTGGTGGCCAGCAGCAAAGGGGTATGTGCTTAGGGACTGAGAACCATGTCACTTGAACGCCTTCTCTGGTCCTTGGCTGAAGCTGAGCTCAGCTCAGGGCCTGGGTTGCGGCTCCCTGAGAAGTGTGGTGTTTTCTCCCAGGGAGACCCCCAGTGTCAGGTATTCCTCCCTCCCTGACCTGGTCTGAAAAGCACCTAGAGATAGAAGGGGGGTTGATGGCCAGGCAAGGCTGGCCAAGGGGGTCAGAGGGCCCCCTCCATTAACCCAAGGGTAGGTACACCTGCTGCCCCAGTCCTGTACTGGGCCTGGGGGTAGGTCATTAGATGCTCATACCTGCCTGGAACCCGAGGGAGGGGCCCGCCCACCTCTCTGGGACCTGGGCCAGAAGCCACTCTCCCCTGACTGCCAGCAAGTGGTCACTGATCCTCATGGGTCAGGCCAGCTTGTCAGGACCAAGGCAGAGAAGACCCTCTTTGTTCCCCACGGGAAGAGGCCTCCTGTCTTCCTCCTCCTCCTCCTCATGTGGGCTCAGGAAGGACACAGGTGGGAGATCCTGGGAGGTGTTCTGCTAGCCCCACCTTACTGTTGCCAGCCCCTGGTCCCACTGCTGAGCCACAGGCTGGCAGACCCCTGGGAGCAGGCAGGCTGAGCCTGTGTCTCAGGGGCAGCGTTGAGCACCGAGAAGGAAGGTCGCTTCTGGCCGAGTGGAGCCAGTGGTGGAAGGCTGGTTAGGGCCTGTTCTCCAGCTGGCCGTGCTTGACCCTCCAGCTCCAGGCGAAGCTGCCATCAGGGGCCAGGGTGCACTGCAAGTCGATGCCCGAGTCTGGCACCTCCATGTCGTAGCGCACGGGCTGCCCGTCCTTGGTCACCAAGCTGAAAGCTGAGGCTGGGATCTGGGGGCAGAGCAAACGAATGGGCCTGAGAGTGGCAAGGGGCACTGAAGGTTCCTAGAAGCGCGGTGTTGATGGTCTCCTGCCGTGCTGGCAGACACCTCCCTCCAGCCGAGTAGGCGGCCCTGAGGTATCATCTGCCTTTCATTCTGGAACACTTGCAGAATCTCACCTGGCCCAAGTGTGGATCCTGAGGACCCTCCAATCACCACGGCCAGTCTTGCCCTGGGACCCCGGGGGACATCTGGGGCCAACTATTCCCTCTGGTGCCATTGCTACTTATTCAAAAGCCTCCTTCCTGGAGGACTGGGCTAGGTGCACTGGGTTCTGGGGCTCTGCCCCTAAGCGTGTACCTGCCCCCTTACCTGGCTGCTGATGCCGGTTGCGATGTCTCCCACCTTGACCCGGTGGAATTCCCGGATGTGCAGGTGTTCGCCATTGAGAGACTGTATTTGGACTTTCACGCCTAGAAGGCAGGTAAGGTGACCATCAGGAGAGTGGTTGCTAGCTCCCTAAGGTGCCCTGTGTAGGGGGAAGCAGGGTGGCTGTGGGGAAGCTGCAGAGGTGACATGGAGGGTGGAGTGGCTGTCATGTTGTACCCCTGCTAGCTCTTACCGGCCATTCCCGGTCAACACCAGGAATTTGGCCTGCACAGTGCAAAGATCTAAGGTTGGCTGCTGTGGGGAAGTAGTATTTCAACTTACAAAGCAGAAAGGAACTGGAAACAAAGATTCTTAAATTAGATTGTGGGCAACTTAGATCGTAAGTCCCTGAGGTGATGCGGCCTGTGGCCAGGCATGCGGGCTTATGCCATGATCTCACTGTCTCCAGGGAACCGAGAGCTGATGAAACCCTCATTGTGTCAAAATCACAACATGACCTCTGCAACCACGCTTGAAAACAGAGTTCTACATATGTTGTCCTTCTCATCTTCTGACTTCAAATGTCAGAGGAGGATCTCAGCAAACCTACTACTGAGGTTTTTTTTAAAAATATTTATTTATTTTTGGCTGTGTTGGGTCTTTGTAGCTGTGCGCGGGCCCTCTCTAGTTGCGGAGAGCAGAGGCCACTCTTCGTTGTGGTGCACGGGCTTCTCATTGCGGTGGCTTCTCTTGTTGCGGAGCACGGGCTCTAGGCGTGCGGGCTTCAGTAGTTGTGGCTCATGGGCTCTAGAGCTCAGGCTCAGTAGTTGTGGCGCACGGGCTTTGTTGCTCTGTGGCATGTGGGATCTTCCCGGACCAGGGCTCGAACCCGTGTCCCCTGCACTGGCAGGTGGACTCTTAACCACTGCGCCACCAGGGAAGCCCCTATTGCTGACTTCTTGATTAAAACGCTCATGGGGTCCTGTTCTTCCTTCTCCCTTTAGACGACATTAATTGCTCAGTTTTTGGACTCCAGGCCAGGAAAGACTGCTCTCTGCCCCAAGCTAGAGGCCTTCTGGGACTCTATCAACTGCTCACAAGGGTCAATGGTCCTTGACTGCCCCATGAGGAAAGGCTCTGGGTGATCAGGGCCTTTACTCTAAACCAACTTAATGGCCAGGTAGCTCAAATTCTGGGTGCCAGGTGCCTTCCTCTCCCTTCCCCACTGTGCCCCACTCTCAGACTCCCCAGTCCCAGGCGGATCAGGGGACTGTACCGTTGAAATAGCTCGGCGTGTCGGTGGGCCGCCCCCGGGCCAGCACCATGTTCCAGCTGGAGCTGCGGGCCTCCGCCTGGCTGCTCCACGAGTGCACGCCAGAACTCAGGGTGTCCCGCGAGCTCTGAGAGGCCTTGGACGGGTTCTGAAACAGGAGTGGGCACAGACTCAGGCCCCCGGGCTCAGGGAACCATCTCTGGCCTTGGTCTGATTTGGCGAGGAAGTGCCCATGTCCTAGGCTGGAGTGTGGCTCTCCTGAGCATTAGGGCTCAGCACAGGGCTGAGCTCCTGAGGGGCCCTTGGGCTGGAGGAGGGTAAACAGTCATTCTGTGGGGACCAAAGCCAAGCCTTTCCCCTCATTATCCTAGTAGCCAAACCAGTCCCTAATTCCCAGGTGTGTTGGAGATGGATTGTCTCATTCTGAGAAACCAGGACCCCTGCCCCAGTGAGGACCCCTCCCAGAAGGAATGGGCACCCCCGTCACCTGCCCTTTACCCACGACTTGCACACGGCCCCTTCACTGGCCGGACACAAAGCCACCTGCCCTGTGCCCCGGCTCCTGGTCCACGGCCGACTCACCTTCTCACTGTCATCTGACAGGGAGAGGCTGTCGATGCTGAGGCATGAGAGGATTTGCTCCTGTTCCTCCAGAGAAAATGGCTGCGACAGGCTGTTCAGAAATAATTCTGCAGAGAAAAGCAGAAGACGGCTGTGAAAGACTGGGAGGGTCCGGCTGTGCCGTCGGCATTCTGCACAGACTGCTGACCCTGGGGAAGAGGACGAAGCCCAGGCCTTGGTGCAGGGCCCAGGCCCGTGCTCGGGGACCTGGAGGCCGTGGCTGCCCGTACCTATTTCCAGCTGTTGCAGCTCTTGCTCGGGGAAGGTTGCCTTCCGCTCTGGTGAGCTGGAGTTCTTGGCTGGGGCCGGATCCAGGGAGGACAGAGCCAGTGGTTCCCACATCCCGGACTCTCCTTTGCCCCAGTGCAGGCTGGGAGACTTGTTCTGCTCTGGGGGCTCTGGGGGTGGAGGAGGCTGGAGCTGAGGGGCCCCGCCTGCTGCGTCCTCGGCTGGCTGGGGCCCCGGGGCCTCTGGTGAGAGCTCCCCTGGCGAGAGCTCCACTGGTGGGGCACGTAGGGTCTGGTGAGGGTGCCCTTGGCTTGGCGGTGGGTGGGCTTGGAGTGGCGGCGGATGTCTTGGTTCTTTGTACTCTCCCCTCCAAGGGCTCCTCAGACCTCCCACTACAAAACAGAGAGCACACGTGGTGAGGTGGAAATGGGCCAGGCCAGGTGGCCTTTCCTGAGCCGAAGAGGGCCAGAAGCAGGCAGTGAGGGTGGCCTTTTGCCCGGCCAGGACATGACTTTGGAGGGCAGTGTGTGGCCTCCAGAGGAGGCCTCTTCCATAAGATGGCCCCGATGACGGGACTAAGACAGTATTTCTTTTATTCCATTTTCCTCCTAGGTAACAACTGCAAATTTAAAAATGACAGAGTTGGCTCCAGAGAAGGACTTTGTTAATATTAATAGTAAAGAGAAGATTTAAAAATAGCTCCGGGGTCATGCCAACTCACAGTTCCCAGGCGAATGGGCCTCGCTGACCCTCCGTCTCTTACCCCTCCCTTCCCGATAGTCAGTGCTTCCTGAAGACACCATTCCTCTGGAGTGGGGGGCAGTTCAGCCCTGGGGCCATTACAACTACCATCTATGTTTGGCGTCAGGGGCTATGCAAGGTCTCTCTTCTGTTTTACTTATTCCCTTTCGTTCCCATAACCACTGTCTCTCCCTTGCCACCCCCTACCCCGCCCCCGGCTGACGTTCTCTTATGTTCAACGTGTCATTTTGGGTTTGATCGAATTCTTGCAAAGCATGTGTTGTTTTTATTTATCAATTTTTAAAAATACATTTATTTTATTTTTGGCTGCGTTAGGTCTTTGTTGCTGTGCGTGGGCTTTCTCTAGTTGTGGCGAGCAGGGGCTACGCTCCGCTGCGGTGTGCGGGCTTCTCATTGCAGTGGCTCCTCTTGTTGCGGAGCACGGGTTCTAGGTGTGTGGGCTTCAGTAGTTGTGGCACGTGGGCTCAGCCGTTGTGGCGCGCAGGCTCTAGAGCGCAGGCTCAGTAGTTGTGGCACGCGGGCTCAGTAGTTGTGGCACGTGGGCTTAGATGCTCCGCGGCATGTGGGATCTTCCCGGACCAGGGCTCAAACCCACGTCCCCCTCATTGGCAGGCAGATTCTTAACCACTGCGCCACCAGGGAAGCCCTATTTATCAATTTTTAATTTACAGAAAAGGCACTGTGTTCCAGGCCTTGCTCTGTTGGCCCTCTTTGCAGCCAGCACTATGGCTTGAAGATCCAGCCAGGTTGCCCCGTGAGCACTGAGTTGCTTTAATTGCTGTGAGCGCTGCGTGGAGCATCCTCCACCCCCCACCCCCACCTTTGGCCTCTCCAAGCTCCCAGGGAGGGACACCCGACTCCCTTCCCACAAACGACACTGCAGCGTGCATCCGCAGGCGTGTCCCCTTATGGACCTGGGCAGAGTTTCTTTGGCGGTGCGCCCTGGAGCAGGGTGCTGGGTCCTGGGTCTGCAGACGTCTGCTGGAGTGCTGCCAGGTGCTCTCCAGCAGAGCGTAAAGGCCACTGTCCCTCATCCCCACCAACACTTGGCGTGGAACCAACTTCCTGATTTTCCCCACACAAATGGCTAGAAAGTGATACCTGGCTTTATTTTACATTCTCTGATACTGAGTTCAAGCCTCCCTTTATATGTTGTAACCCCTTGCCCCATCTCTGAGCACAGCCTCTGCATCAAGACACAGTACTAAGCACAGTACAAGGCACAGTACTAAGCACTTTGACTCACGGGACCTCAGTCTTCCTAACAAGCCTGAGGTTGGTGTCATGCTCATGCTCTAGACGGGGAAACCAAGGCTCTGAGAGGCTGAGTATCTCGTTCTTGGCCACTACATGACCCCGCCGCCTCTCTCGCCCCCTGCAGCCAGCATGGGGCTCTTACCATGCTGCAGTGCCAGGCTGACCTTCCCCCCCAGCTCTGCTGCAGACGCTCGGTGGACAGGCTCTTTCCTGAGCCCCTCCTGGATGGCCTGGGCTGTGAGGGGGGCACAGGAGGGCGGGATCTCCCTCACAGGCGGAGGCTCGCTGGCAATCTGGGGGTCAAAAGGCAACATATGAGGCCTGCCTCCCCGTCACTTCCTGGCCCCCAGCTTTCTGTTCTTGCTCCCGCTCCACTCTCCCCTGCCCTGCTGTGCTGGGGTCGGTCACAAGGACTAGAGTGGCCTGGTCTAGAGTGAGGGCTGGGACTTTTCCAAGAGAAGGTAGGACAGCACAGAGCTAGGGGGTGAGGCCCCCGTGACTCCCAGGCCCAGCCTGTGAGGAGGCAGGCAGAGGTGGACCGGGGTGTGGACGCAAGAGAGCCCTGAACCACAAACCCAAGAAGACCCCTCACCTAGGATCTGCCCTTGGACCCTCAGATTCGAGTAGCCAAGTATTTTAGTCAGGATCCCACATTTATGATGAGGCCTCTGCTTGCTCCCATCTGCCACTGAAGAGCGGCCAAAATGGGAGGCCACATCAAGCCTGCAGCCTGGGCCCCGTGGCCCTGCTGGCTGTCCCAGGTGCTGTCACGGACCTTGAGGCACAGCGGCCCTCGGAAGTACTGGGTCCAAGGGTGGCAGCCATTGAGCATGTGCAGCATCATGCAACAGCTGCTCCAGATGTCCACCTTGGCATCACAGGGCTTGCCCATCACCACCTCTGGCGCCATGTGGGTCTCTGTACCGGGGATGTAGTCCCCTGAGAAGGTGAGGAGAGACAGAAAAGGCAACTGTGAACTCTGATGGGCACAAGCCTTGGCAATGACCACCCGAGTCAATTCATGAAACACCCGGACTATCTCAAAGTACCTTAAATAGAGATAAAGCCTCCAGATCAAACTTGCTGGGGCTGAGCCAAGTCGGGGATTGTCCTGGGGACCAGGACGAAGAATATATCATCCAAAACACAGGCTCTGCCCTGTGGACCAAACCCTTAAAGTGCTTTCCAAAAGGGGGGAGGGGCCTAGACACTGGAAATTCGGTTGTAGAAGACTGATTAGTGGTATGATGTTCCTAAAATGTAGGTTAAAAAAAAAAAAGGAAAAAGGAAACTTATATGCAAAAAGACTAGAAAGATTGATGCCAGATGTGAACAGTATTTTTTTCTGGTGGTTTGTATTTTTTATTTTTGCTTAGCTTTACTTTCTGCAAAAGATATTAGAAAAGATATTTTTGTAATAAGAAGAAAACACTACAGTTATTTCAAAGTGGAGGGCAGGTGCCCATGTTCAATTTACATCTTCAGAATTACCAACAGTCCTTTAACAACAAAGAATCACTTCTAAAAGACTCTTTTTCCTTTGGTCAAAATGAAATAATTTTATGCTAATGCTATAAATAAAAAAGCAGGGCACAAAATAGTGTTATAATGGCCTTAACCATGTACAGAAAAAAAAAAAGACCTGGAGGGAATTATCTAAAATATTCATGATTATCTCTCTGGGCAAAAGGAATGGTGAGAATTCTTTTTCTCTCCCCTTCCATACCACTTAACACTGTAGTTGCCAAATATTTTACAGTGCGTATGGATTATTTTGATAATCAGAAGAATGTAAGTTAAAAACAGGGATTTCTTCAGCTACTGAGCCCCAGCCCCTTGGTCAGCCTCCCCATTTTGCTTTCAGAAACTGTGCTCTCAGAGGCACAGGAGGGCTGAGGTCACAGGGTGGGAGCACAGCTCCCCAGAAAAGGCTGGATAAGAGGGGTGGAGCTCTGGGGGCTCTGAGGTAGGAGACCTGGGGACCTCAGGCGAGGCACCCAGCCTTTCTGTTCCCTACCCTGTATAATAGGAACATCAGAAACAAGCACCTGATACGCATTGTTGCATTTAAGCCTAACAACAAAAGCCTCATGATAACCTAGGGTTGCTGTGGGGCTGAAGTATCTTGGTGGACCTAAAGTGCTCACATCTCTGATTGCCATTAAGGAAAGTACAGGAGAAGGCACATGGCTAATGCGTAGTAAAGGCTACTAGCTATTATCATTGTGGGGAGCGGCGGCAGGGAGGGGCGTACCTGTGAGCAAAGACTTCCCCAGGCCATCGGGTTGAAGGCACACAGCATGGCCAAAGTCGCAGAGGGCTGCGTGGCTCCCATCGCTGGACAGGAGCACATTGTCGGCTGCCAGGCCACCCCCGGGAAGAAGAGGAACAGGTGAGTCACCAAGAGCCCCCGCCCAATCTGCACCTCCGGCGAGGCAATTTTCTGGCTGACCCTGCATGGCAGCTGCTGCTTCTGATTAGTTTCATTAGTCATGGAGGGAGGGAGGAGGGAATCAGTTCAGCCTGGAGGCAGGCAGCAGGCAGGATCTCTGAGGGTGAGGGGACAGTGCCACTCAGCTCTGCTGTCCCCACCCTCCCCCAGTGGTCACCAGTGTGGTAGGAGCTTGATCTGCTGTTCTCTGTGGGCATCACCCACTGGAAACTACAGTGCCAGGCTGAGCGCTGGGAGAACACACTTCCCCTTCCTACTGGAGCAGGCCCAGAAGACCTGGGAGGAAACCAGGCAGGGTGGGGTGAGGAAGGAGCCCCACGGGGTCCAGGGCCACAGGCGCCCTGAGCCTTACCTTTCACATCTCCATGTAGAATCCTTCGGGTATGGAGGTATTCCAGCCCTTCCAGAGCCTGGCCCAGGTAATAAAGGGCCCGGTCCTCCGGCAGACAGCCCCTCTGCTTTATGAGCTGGCCCAGCGAGCCACCTAGGAGACCAATGGCCAGTCTTTACATGGGGCTTTTCCAGGCCTGCAAGCCAGCCAAGGGCAAGTGCCTTCGAAGGGCAGGTGGTAGAAAGCAGGCCTTTCTTGCCGATGTCACAGGGTCAAGAGATTAAAAACGGATTGACTAGGGATGAGGGTCAACCTGGGCAAGACTCAGGGAAACCCTTGGCTCTGAATGTGGAGGGAGAAGGAGCGGCAGCTGGCTCCTCACCTTCTAGAAGCTCCATGAAGATGTTGACCCAGGGACCTTCCTTCACAGCTCCATACAAAGGGACGATTCTGGGTGAGGTCAATCCCGCACATGCCATCAACTCCTCAGCCCGAAACACTTCAACTCGCACCTGGAAGGGCCCAGAGGTGGGTGTGAGTCAGGGTGATGGACCAGGGCTGGTTCCCTGGCATCCTGTCAGGACCCTTGAAGCTCCCTGCACAGAGGCCGCTGATGTTCCCGGTGATGATCCTGAGGCCAGGCAGGGGCCCTGGTGGGCCTACTGGAGCCTTAGAGACTAAACTGTGCCCCCTGGGGGTCGGGGTCAACGCCTAGTACTCGATTAAAGTTCTGCAGTGCTGATGCCTATGGAAATATAGTCACAAAAACTACAATCCTTATCCAGGCCCCTGGCATGCTGCCCACCCTCAGAGATCGGCCAAACACAGAACTTTCTTTTCCCCAACCCAAATATCTGGACAGTTTCTAGGTCATGGGACCTCTTCTGTATCAACATCCACTTCTACTCTTAAGATGCTGGGCTTCTGTAGCCAGAGTCGATGCGGCCAAGGTTCTGGCTCTGTCAGTGCCCCTGGATCCTCAGTGTCCTTCTCAGCACTTATTATTTGCTCATAATTATTTGCCTTTTCCCCTGAGGGCTAAAATGTCCATGTAGATGGGGCAGTGCTTGTTTACTCTGTTTGCAGCTGTTTCCCCAGGATCTGGGCATAGGAGAGGATTCTCCTATGGGGAGGGGTTTGGCCAAGGCCCCTCCTACAGGGGACTGGCAGGCCAGGGACCACCCACTCCTTTCTGCAGGGACCAGCATGACATGGAGGGAAGAAATAGGCCTTGGGTACAAACAACCTGGGCTGAGACCCTGGCTTGGCCATTTCCAAAGGTAGATCACTTCCCCCAAGCTATGTGCCTCCACATGTGAACGGTGGGGACAGTGGCATCCGCTCCAGGGTGGAGTGGGGATCTGGAGGGGTGATAACCAGCACCAGGCCTGGCAACTAGTGGGCGCTCAGGGAATGCCAGCTCCCCGCCTCCTCCCTCCAGCTCAAATAAGAGCAGCTTACTGAATGCTTACACTTCCTAATAGAGACTTGTCCTTTCCGGCTGCAGCTGGTTCTCATGTTAGCCCTGAGAAGTACCACCAGGGGGCATGAGTGGTAACAAAACTAGCCTGGAAGCCGTCAGTCAGGGCCTGGCAGTTTTCTTCCGAGACCTGCTGACTTGTGCAGCTTTTGGACTTTAGCCTACCAGTGGAAAATGTCCCTCTTTTGGTTCCTTGCAGGATATCTGGTTTGGTTAATCAACTCACATGAACTTTGACTCCCTGTCAGTGTTTCCAGCTCTGAACCTGAGTTGGAACTAATCTGCCAACCGGACTTGTATTAACAAATGTCTTTAACCCTACTGCTCCCAAACTGTGGGGTGAAGCACCCTGGGGCACCACAGAGAACTTGGAAGGGGGCTACCGGGTATTTTGCATTTGCGGGAAACAGCAACGATGGACATTTGGGGACACCACACAAACTACTAGCGTGAGACAGTTCAGTTTCAATGATCGAACTGCTTTCTTCTGATGACGTATCTTTACGAAGCTAGGTTTTTGGAGGTTGTTGTGACAAAAAGGTACTTCAGGGGGATAACGTGGAGCAGGAAATGAAAGTGATGGCGTCCAGTGATTTCTAAGTTGGAGAAGTTGTGCCTGCCCAACAAGGCATGCATCCCGTTAGTAATTAACGCTTGTTTAAGAACAAAATTTCTCTCTCAGTTTATGTGTGTTGTTATTCAAATGGCTACGAGGTTATTAGGATAAAGACTTATTATTGGACCCAATTATTTAATAAATGGAACTGGTCAGTACTTGTTTTGGCCTGGAGCACCTTGAAAAAATGACTGAGACATTAAGGGCTGTGAACCAAGAAAGTCTGGGAGCCTCGGCTTTAACTTTGAAGAAATCCGTAAGTCCTCTGGAGGGTCCCAGGAATATTAAAACCCTTCCCAACCACCCAGATCAGAGGGGGTTGGAAGGGACACTTCAAAACACAAGGTGCGTTAGAAGTCTGGGCCAGCCCCAGGGAGAGCAGGCTGAAAGGGCGGTCCCAAGGGAGAAAGGATGGCCTTCTAGTCCAGGCCAGCTGCCCATCCGGCCACCTCTCCTCCCTGGACTTCAGTGTCTTCGTCTGTCAAGTGAGGGCTGGACTCTGATGAGGATGTTAATTAATGTGGGCTAATATTTAATGCCCACTTAACACGTGCCAGGCACTGTGCTCAGCACTTCATAAGCATTAGTCGTTTACATCTTACGATAGCCTAGGAGGTGATATTATCTCATTTTACAGACAAGGGAGCTGAAGACTGGACCAGTAATCTGCTCAAGGTCACTGGATATAAAGTAGCAAAGCTGGGATTTTGGTGGGGGAAGCCTGACTCCAGAGCTCCCAGCTACCCCACCTCGCTGAAGGCCCTTCCAGGTATATTAGCTTTTACACCTGGGACGTTTTAACCTACGTTCAGGCACGCGCCTTCCCAGGTGGAAACATGGTCAGCAATCACCTAACTGCCAAATCCACAAGCCACTTCCCTCTGCTTAACTGCCTGCCCGCTTTACACTGCGGATCACTTTTTCCTTCTTGAAACTTTCCCTCTTGTTTTCTTTAGTATTCGTATCCATTTTATTTCATCGGTAAAAACGGGAGTAACAGCAACTCTAATAAGTTCTTTTAAAGATCCCAGGAACATAAATATGTAAGGTGGCTAACACAGTATTGGGCACATAGCTTTCCGCCTTATTTCGTCATCACCATAGAGATATTCTCCCCTCGGTCCTTGTACTGATCTCCTTCTTAACACTTGTCCCGGCTGACTTCACCATGTCCCCGGCTGATGGCTGCTTCTACCACCTTTACACCATGTAAGTGTCCACCCCCCATTACAATCTGAGCTCCTTCAGGTCAGGCGTGTGGATTCCACACCTCTGTCTCCCTGGCACGGAGTCTGGCACAGAACAGGTGCTTGGTAACAACAGCTGGCTGGACTTGGCCAAGGCCACCCTATCCCAGATCAGGGCAGAGGCAAAAGGAGGCTCCCAGAACTCCATGCTCGAGCCAGATGTTCTCAAACGTACAGTTCTTAACCCTCTTTGAGCCACAGACCCCTTTGACAATCTAATAAATAAAAAATGTGTGTGTGTCCACACGTGCCACACACATACACACTTTAGAATAAAGTTCCAGGAATTCATGGATCTTATGAATTCATCCACTGACTAGGTTAAGAACTTACACACTGGCTGTTAAAAAGCACTGGACAGATGTATATGTACCAATAAGGAAATCTATCCATGATACACTATTACCTGAAAAAACGTGGTACAGAACAACAAATGAGTGCAATCTCATTTCAATAAAAGAAACAACTACAGGTTTGTATGTGCGTAACAAGTCTAAAAAAGATTTATGTCAAAGGCTGGTTACCTCAGAAGGGGACTGGGCAACAGAGGGACTTTTGCTTTTTGGGTATCATTCTTTTACAATGAGCCTCTATTAATTTGAAATTAAAAGTAAGCTCAAACAAAACCCTAACGCCCACCCCCCCCACCGCCTCAAACTCTACATTAAGCCCGGGACTTGTGACCAATCAACATCTGACCTGGGGCCATGAATGTTCTAGAAGGAGGGCCAATGGGGTGCTGATGTCACCACATGATACCCCACATCCTGGAGCCTCCCTAGGGAGCGTCAGAGGGTGTGCAGACTTGCTCTGACCCCCTGTGCGGCTTGACCTCTGATCCTCGGTCCCCACCCTCCACCCCGACCCCCTAGCAGGGAACAGTTTCTGAGATCTTCCAGCTGAAAACGCTAAAGGACACTACTGCCTTCCCTACCCCGCTGCCCTGGAGAGAAAGGAGGGGTGGTCTGCCCGACCAAAGGCAGCTGTGTGGGCTGCCGAAAGCCAACCCCGCTAAGATCCTGGATGGGGGAGGCGGAGTTCTGAGAAGGGCTGGCTCTGGTGGGCTGGGGCAGCGGCTCTGGGGCTGGCAGGTCCGTGCCTTGTGCTTGGAGCTTGTCTGACTGCCTCGGGGAGGTGAGAAAGGGAGTCTCTGTTCTCTTCTACTATATTAGGGTTGTTTACCTTGTTGCCTGGGACTCTGAGAACCTCAGCAGGGGAACAGCTGAGGAGCCCGGTGACTAAGCTCCCCAGCATGGGCGCTCATCTCCAGGACACTTCACACTCTCTTGCCCTCCTCCCACCCGCCTCTCAGGAGGAACAGCTGAGCCTTCTCCGGTGGCCCGGGGAGGGGACTGCAGCTGAGGGGGTCAGGCACGTGGCCTTGGCATCCCAGCGAAACACGATGACCCGTGCTGGCAAGAACTAAGCACGTGTTTCGGCCGGTGGGGGTGGGCAGGGGTGGAGCTGGCTTAGTTGACACGGTATGCCTGAAGCTTGGGGTAATACCTACGGATAGTCCCCTCTCTCATCCCATCACCCCGAGGCCCAAACTCTAGAACTCTAACACCTGGTCACACACAAGCCAGGGCAGCCAGGTTTACTCACAACACAATCTGTACCATCGCCCCTTAAAGTCACAGGCACCCAAGACAGTGGCGGTAGCAGTGTCTACTCTGCATGGGGCCTGAGCGGGATGGACCTGCCTGGGCTGGCTATTTGGTCCTTTTCCTTTTGGGGATCAGAGTGTCCTTGACAAAAGCCATTGGAAAACAAGGTCCATCTTTGAATTAGCTTATTTCACGCCGCCCAAGGGCCAGGGAAATGGCCCGTGGAAACGTTTCTGATTTCCATCTTAGGAAGTCCTTGGCGCTAGCCCTCAGGCTGAGTTGGGGTCAAGGACAAGGTGGCTTCTAGTCAAGGTGAGAGGAGAGGAGAGGAGGAGAAATGGCATCTGAAGGAGAGCACGGCTGACACCCTCAAGGACTGCGAGGCCTGGGCAGTGTGATCTGACAGGAGGCCTCAGTTCCAGGCCCAGCTGTGCAGCTGTGGGCGAGGTGCACACCCTCTCTGGTCTCCAGTTCTAACATCAGTGAGACGAGGGAGTGGGAGAGGTGACTCAGGCCTCTGCCTCTAATCAAAATCCTAGAAGCATGAGTCTTCCTCCCCTGTCCCTTCCCGAAGAGAGGTTCAAAGCCAAACTCTACAGTCGGACAAGCCTGGGGCTTCTTGCTAAGTCTCGTTTCCCATAATGTCCATCTCGCAGGACCCAGTGCTCCGGCCGACAGAAGGCACAGCCCAAACTCAAGTCAGACCTGACTCCCAAGGTGCACGGCCTCCTTTGGGAAGCGCCTGTCAGGTGGAGGCTATGCACTTGCTATTACCTTCTGGTCCACTACGTAGCTTAGGGGTTTCAGCTCAACATGAATTCCATGACAATCCAACCATCTTCCAGGTTTTGACTTGCTCTAGGGGCCTGGCATCAGGAGTGGCCCAAGCTGCGTGCACACTCTCGTGCTCCCTCTCACATACACGCGCACCAAGTGCGGCGCCCAGGCGGGGACACGTGACCTGGACTGTCCCCTTCCAGCTCCAGCTGACCCAGGGCAGCCAGGATAGTCAGACGCCGTTAACGAGTCAGACCCATGGCCTCCCTGTGCTAATCTTGAAAGGAAGCAGAGGGAATGCGACAGGCCTCCTGCCCGCCTTCCCTCCTCAGCCCCGGAGCCCGGCATACCTTTTTGACGGCACACTGGAAGCCGGTTTGCTTGTCCTCCATCCTGTGGACCTCTCCGAAGGAGCCTCTGCCCAGGCAGGGCTGGCGCGTGGCCCAGTGGATGTCCTCTCGGTACTCATAATCCACCGGCTTGAGTTTCTGGGGTTGGCAGGAGACAGAGGCCGGTTTCAGTGGCCAGGGCAGTGGAGGGACGAAGGGTTACAGTGAGGAAGGCTCTCCAGCTGGTGGCCCTTGCCAGGCTGCTGGGCTGAGCCCTCACATCCAAGAATACCAGCAGGTCTGAGGCAGGGCTCGGGCTCGGGGTGTGGGGACGGACCCCGAGAGGGGGTTGCAGGAGTCAGGCGAAGGCAAAGGAGAGCTTCACGGGCTGAGGCAAGCCGATCCTTGCGATGAAGAAACCTCCTCCCCAGACTTGTGATTGTGGGACAGAAACGAAATTGTCAACCGCCCTGACCATGAGAAAAAATGACTCAGGAGCTAAGTGGTAGAGGAAAGGGAAGGACAGTGAAGAGGGGCGGGGGACAAGGGATAGTGTCAGAGATGGACGGGATAACACCCAGAAATCTAAGTTTGGGAAAATCACATAACATTACACAGTGACCCAGGAAGAGAACTAGAGGAAAAGGGGAAGGGAAGGGGGTAGTGAAGGTGGACGGCCCTGGAGGTGGACGCGGTGGTAGGTGTACGTGTGTTTGGGGACTACTCGCCTCGATAAGCAGGACCCCCTCACTGTCCTCGGTTTCAGGGCTGGGCTCCCGAGGCTTGGAGCCCCCCACCAACCAGGTCTTGGCCAGGCTGGCCAGGCTGCGGGCCTGGCCGGAGCTCACGCTGCCTTGCAGAGCGTGCACCAGGTACTCCTCCACGGACAGCTTGTCACTCGAGCCATGAGACGGGCAACTGGGCTTCACGTGTGGGCCAGGCAGGGGCTTCTGGCCGTCTACACAGGCCAGTCTGCCCAGGGGAGGGCCGGGCAGGGGCTGCTGGCTGTCTACACAGTTTGCCAGTTTGCCTAGGAAGAAGGACTCTAAGGGGTGAGGTTTCCAGGGCTGGAGAGGGTGGAATGGGAAGGGGTGGGGCCGTCTGCTGTAGGGGAAGGGGTGAGCGGGCTGGGGCAGGGGGCCTACGTCCTGGGGGTGGTGGAGTTTCCACACGTGGTTTAAGCACTGCAGGGGGCTGATCAGTTTGTGGAGTTCCGGTCGAGGCAGCGCTGGCCGCAGGCCCTCCCCGAGTTTCTTAAACCAGAGATGGCCGAGGCCTGGCTCCTTCAGAGGCCTGGAGAACTGGGGGGTGTTTCTAACATACGGGGTGCCTAGCGGAGACTCATCCTCCTGCGGGGGAAACACAGCTGTTAGGACGCGGGGCTGGGGCCAAGGCACAGGTGATGTTCCGAAGGCCCCTGAGCCCAGGGGGTGCCCGGCACAGGGGTCTGGGCGTAGGGGAGGGTCTCACCTGCACCGGGACCGTGCAGCTCTCCTGCTCAGGGGTTCTGGGGAGGGGTCTGGCCAAGGCCACTCCTGCCTGAGCCAGGGACTTGGAGCTCTTCTTCTTGCGTTTCCTCCGGGCTTTGCTGCGCCGCTTCCCCTTCCAACACACGCGGGCCATTTTGCCCTCGGTCGAGTGGGCCACATTGTTGGGGATTTGATCAAGACTCTCGGACTGGCTGTCAGCAAGGGGACAGAGACACGCATTCTGAGTGTGAGGGGGCAGGGAGACAGAACGGCTCAGGTAGCTGCGGCTGGAGTCATACATACAGACCCGAGGTCAAATCCCAGCTTGGTCAGGACTTGTGTGAACGTGGGAAAGTTCCTGAGCCCCAAAGCCCTTTAGGCTCCTCATTGATAACATGGAGGTGGCGTTTCCTGCCAGGCAGGGCGAAGACGGGCTTTAAATGAAATAGCTCATTTAAAAAGCCTGCCTCGGTGCCCGGCCCCGCGGCAAGCTTCCGATCAACAGTGGTTGTTACTAAAGTGAGGGTGCACACGGCTCTTCTGGGTGGAGGGGGAGACATGGTTCTCTCCCTGCTCTCCAAGGGGGGCTTGCCCTTGAGAGGTCCCGGAAGGGGGGCATGTGGCTCAGAGGGCCACAGCCCTCGGCAGGCATTCTCGGCTCTGAGTTGGCTTCTGTTGCCTCCAAAGCAGGGACAGCTTTGGTCACTTTCCCGCTAGCAGTTCCCAAATTCCAACGATAAAGAAGTCCACCTGGTGGTAGGGGAGGAACCGTTTCCAGGTTCAACCTCCAGCTGCCAAGAATCTTCTTTGGGGCTGGGGAGGCTGGGAACAGACGGAGCCGCACTTGGCCTCCTTTCTACAGGGCCGCCGAGCTGCAAGCCTGTCCCTGCCTGTTTCCAAGCCCTCATCCCTCCTTGGGTGTGTCTCACAGAAGGAAAGACACAGCAGGTTTCTCCCCGAGTTAGAGCGGCTTCTCTGGGCCTGCACTCGTGGTCACGTGCCAGCGGCAAAGTGCCTCCTGTTCCCAGCATCTTCCCTACTGATGGGAACCGAGGGGGAGCAGCAAGGACTCCGAGGAGGAGAATAAAAATAAAATGTCAAGCTGATGTGACCCTGATGTGACCCAGAGGTAGTCACCCACACGCTGGGAAAAGCTTTTGAAAAGCTTATTTGGCTGCAAGAGCAGCTCAGCGAGGACGCCTGGGTGGGTTCCAAGAGCCGAACCACAGGTGCTGAAGGAAGGAGCCAGGGGTCACTTGGGAGCGGCCTGGGCAAGCAGCTGGGGTGGGGACGCCCCCGCGGCAGCTCCCTGCCACCCCACTCAAGCTGACTTCCTTACCTGTACTGTTTCGAGCCAGCGATGAAGATCCGTTCTGAGAAGGTGGGGCTGAACTCTTGGCTATTCTCACCTTTTAAGTAAAAGCAAAGGGGTTGGATGAGCAGAAAGGACAGAAAGAACAGGAATTCAGCACTTAGGAGAGAGGCACGTTGCAGATACCCTCCCAGCCGCTCCTCCTTCCCAGACCCCTTCCGCCTGGCGGCTCACCTCCTCTCACTGGCAGCCCCACCCCTCCCTCCCAGCCTGAGGGTCAAGGCACAGGGCGTGCCTACAATATGGGATCACAGGGTGCCCACCTCACCTTCACATACTGTGAGGTGTAAGTGAGATGAGCTATATAAAACACTCAACTAAGTGCCTGGCACACAGTAACAGCTCCACAAATATACACTCTTACATATAACGCGTGTGTGTGCGCGCGCGCGTGTGCAGTACTACCATTACTATGCCACTCACTCCACTTTAATTTTTATTCTCTCATCTCTCGTCAAAGGCCAGCCAGAAGGAAGCAGAAGATGAGGGGAAGGATGTGTGTATGTGAGAAAATACCGTTATGAGCTGTAGGTCTCGCCAGGCTCCACCCCAGGAAACCTCCTGGGGTGGAGGGTAGGTGTGGGGCAGAGAGGGGATTCCTGGCCCTCCCCACGCCCCTGGGAGTTTCTCAGGCTCCGGTGGCAGCCACTGTTCTGAGCCATCTTGAGGTATTGTGAGTGGAAGCAGAAAGGGTCAGCCTGGGATGCCCCGCAGACCCTGCATCGGCCCTGCAGGCCCGAGGGCAGGCGTTCATTCTTTGGGGGGGTGGGGGGCGGCAAGCACCAGTGTGGAAGGAGGTGAAGGGCCCAGGTCCCAGGGTCCAGAGAGGCTTTCCGGAACACTTGGCCTTTCCTGCCTGGGCCTCTCCAGAGATGCTCAGGCTGCCCAAGGTCCCAGCAGAAGGCCTGCCTGATGGTCCTGCAGGGAGTGCCCAGGACCTTGGAGCCCAAGGATTTCTGTCTCCCAGCTCCCTTCCCCTGCTCTGGTCATGAGCAAGGCCTCTGTCTGCCACTTCTTCCTTCTTGTGCTTCACTCCCCTGCACTGTTTGAGCTCCCACTTCACACTGATCCTTGGCTTAATTTCCAGGTGTGTCTTGCAAGTCTTCTATGGTGGTCACCTTGACTTCCCTCTTCCACAGGGGGACCCTGAGCCCAGCCCCATCGGTGCCCAACCACCCTTGCACAAGCGCTGCACCCACCTGCAGGCTCCCCACTTGCCCTCTCTGCCAACACTCCCAGCCCAGGGCTCCTTACATTCGGCCTGGGCGATGATGGAGATGGCGGCCGGCCCGCCCTCGGAGCCTTCCTTGGCTGTGCCTTTGGTAATCACGTCGTTCAGGATCTCCCACTTCCCGCAGAACATGGGGCTCTTCTCCACGGCCTCGAGCTTGTGGACGGAGCTCTGCTTCGTCTCCATTGCCTGTGTCTTCTCCTGGGCTTTGGCGAACTCCTTCTGCTGCCCGACCGCGGAGCCGGGGGCGCCTGGGCAGGCCATTTCCATCACTGCCATCTCCCAGGCTCACGCTCACCCTGTGAGAGACCACACACAGAGCAGGTCACCCCCAGCCCCCGAGGCGCCCAGGTCAGGCTTGGGTGGGAGGAGAAAAGCAGGGGCCAGAGGGTCTCTACCTCCTCACGCCACACGTAGCTATCCTCCAAATGTTCCAAATGGCAACCTCACCATTGTTCCACGTGGGGTGAGCCCCCCAGCCCTACTGGCCCCTCCACCGTAAATGGCCCCTCTCTCCGCCCCACACGGGGAACTCCAGCCCGCCTCCTCCAGGAGAGACGTGGACCAACATCTGGGTTGGTTCTTTCTTGCCTTTATAAATAATGGCTGAATCTTTTTCTGTTGTTTGTTTGGTGGTGAACTTTGCTTCCCCAGAACAGGGCGGTGGATCCTATACTCCAAAACCATCAGTCACATCACTGATTCCACACAAGCCTTGCTTCGTAGAGGACACGCCTGCACCATCCATGACGGCTTTTCTCCAAGTGGAGAGAACCAAGGTTTTGTTTTGTTCCCTAGCTAGAGGTAGATATATGTATGTATATGTGTGTGTGCATGCGTGTGTGTACATAGGCATCCAGATGTGTGTGTGTATATATATAGATTTGTGTGTATATTTATATAAACATTACATACATACACATAAATGAAATCTTGCAAATTGAAAAACCAGCATGCAAATGGCAATAGCGGCACTTGGCTCCTTTCACGAGACGCATCTGTTTGTGGCTCTCCAGAAGGCACTGACACGCTTCCTTCTGTAATGTCCAAACTCATTTGCTGAAAATCTCTCCTAAGTATCATTTTTCTTTCAGGCAACATTAGTAGTGGAATTTATATTAGAGCCCCGGACACCAACCGGCACCTCTAGAAATATGAGGACAAAGCACAAGACGTCACCTCTCTCTGGGCTCCATCTCTACCAGCTCTGCGTTCCCATAAAGCCAGAAGGGAGAGAGAGCCCACTGTTGTGACAATCTGTGCTAACAGCACGTGGGCTAGAGTTGTCATGAAAGAGAATGGCACCGCCCTGAGATTGTTACCATTTGGGAACCTTTTTAAAGACTGGGGCTGTGGACTCCCAAGGGCAGGGCCCTTCTGGGTCGTGACTTGCTTGAGACAAAGCCTGAGAAGGCATCAACTGCAGACAGGCCTTCAATAAGCGCTCTCTGATTGCAGCCTGGTCCTAAGGCTGTTACTAACAGAGGAGGTCTTCCCTGCGGTAGCTCCATTCATCCCGGATCACTCCTGAATCTGCTCTTGCGCGAGAAAGGCAGACCGTGGGAAGCCGACCCTCCAACACCTCTGACCTTCTGCCGGATCAGGCTGGAAGCTTACAAGAGACAGTGGGATGCTGGGAAACACTAGGCTGAAACCTCCTTCCTACTGCATCTGCCTCACCACAGTGGCTACGAAAGGCTGAGTCAGCTTGACTGGGGTGTGGGTGTGTGGGGTGCCTTCAAGGGCCTTCTAGCTTTGAACTCAGCAGCTCCAGCTTTCAGCCTGGATGCCTGGGTGTGGTCCTGCAGGCCGGATGCTCAGGAGGCTGAATGGGCGGCCTCATTGTTTCTTAATGACCTTAAGAAGTCTAAGGGGTGTTCTGACTTCAATTAGGTGAAAGCCCTCCAAGGCAGGCTGTTTTACTTGTAACCATACTGTCATCCCAACCCCACACCTCCACAGCTCCTTCCATCTCCAAAAAGGACTTGATCCAGGGCCTAGAGTAGGGCCCACCTCTCTCAGCCTCTTTATAAGGGAAATGAGATCTTAAAAACAGACCCCAAGCCCTCCAAACCTAATAGTATTAGAAGCGTGCCTATAGGGACATTGCTTTAATCTCCTCATTAAAAATTTTTTTTTTGTTTATTTGGCTGCACTGGGTCTTAGTTGCAGCATGCGGGCTCCTTTAGTTGTGGCATGCATGTGGGATCTAGTTCCCTGACCCTGCATTGGGAGCACGGAGACTTAACCGCTGGACCACCAGGGAAGTCCCTCTCCTCATTTTTACTTGAAGAAACGCAGGCTTAATTAGGCGGAGACTTGCCCCACATCACCCAGCCTGTGTGGGGCAGTGCAGGGCCAGACCTAGTGGGCTGTGCCGCCCACTCCCCAGTCCCCTGGGCTGCAGGCAAACACAAGGAGGAAAGTCTTGGTCCTCCCTGGGCAGAAGGCTTCTGAGGGTCAGAGGTGGTGTTGCCAGTGTAGAGCAGAGTGGGGCATAGATGAAACAGCCGGTGCTGGCTGCATGAGGGAATCAAAGGGCAATGCTGAGCATCGGGGATGAAGAGAGAGTTTCATCTGACGGTGAAAGAAATGAGGCCAGCAGTCAATCTTGCTCCGAGGGCAAGATCTTAAACCCAACATCTTAAACCCAGATGTTTAGAGGTCTATAGAGCTGCACTCAGGCTCAAGTGGCCTGTCCTGCCCGACACGGCTCATCCTGAGCTGGAGCTCCTCCAGACAGGCTGTGGGGCACCCCCTCCCCCAGAAGCTGCCCTTTCACCTTGGTGGCTAGGTAGGCAGCTGGCCAGGGGCCCTGATCCTTCCTCCAGGAGCACTCCAGGCTCCCTTGTCCCAGAGAAGCCGAGGCTGAGGCAGCTGAGCTTGAGGCCTCCTCCTTTGTAGTTCCCTGATGACTCATCTGGCAGCCTAGCAGGCAGAGAAAGGAACAAGGTGGCCTGAGAAGCTAACCCAGCAGCTGGCAGCTGAATCTGTGAAGGGCACGGGGAAAACAGGCTGACCCTCACCTCCCAGGGGCACGAAATCTCGGCCCGGGAGCTGTACAGCTTCTCCTGTGTCTGGCTTCCCTGTGCCACATGACCATGACTCAGACCCTCACTGACAGTCTCCAAGTTCAGGAGGCTATTTTCAGGACGCTTTGGCCTGACAGCAGCTCTCCGACACACACACACGCTTGCTTCTTCACTCTTGCCCACTTCTACATGGGTTGTGATCTACAAAAAATGGGGTTCTGCGCGAAGCCTGAGGCTGCTGATTGGGTGGACTGCCCAGCTCTGGACTTTGGTCCCTGGCTCGTTGCCCCAGCCCAGAGCCCCGCAGCTTTGCCCCTTCTTTCTCACTCCTGCAGCCTGTGGGAAGTGAGGACTAAGTGGGAGCCCGTTGTGTCTCTGCCTTTGAAGGCAGGTCAAAATCCTGATCCATTACTCAGCTGGACTCTCTCCACAGCTCCACTCAGGCCCCAGATGCATTCTTCCCTCCGCTCTGTGTGTCAGAGCTGAGGACATGAGCAGTGACAATAGCCACACCCTCTCAGCTCACCCACAAGGCTATGAAAACACAAGGGGAACGGAAAGGGGCCGAACGAATTCAGTATTCTTTCAGGGCCTGATCCACATACACTGCCTGTTCTCTCTTCTGTGGTGCCTCCATGACCCCCTGGAGGGATCCGGGGGTAGGAACGAGTGGGATGGAACCAGATTAACCCTTGGGCATATCTGTGTGACATGCCTGCATGTCACAAGGCTCCTGGGCTCAAGCTCAACTCCCTCACCAGCTAGTAAAGATCTTCTGTCCGAGTTGAGGTGTCCTTAATGTGGGTTCAAGGATGGCTCCAGGGAGGTCTGGGAGCCCTAGAAACTATTCTTGTATTTTTCCAGGGAAGAGGTCCATAGCTTTCATCACATTCTCCAAGGGTCTGACATTCCTCAGAAAGTTGCTCTAGTCTCCCCAGAAGGTCAAGGCCAGGGCAAAATGCTTGTTCTGGCTCCATATTTTTACGCCGAGGGAAAGCTCACTAATGTAGGGCCTTCCTACCTGACTGCAAGTTAGAATAACCATCTCAAACGCACTCGCCCTAGGTCTACTGAATCAGTCACTGGGCATTAGGCCCAGAATCTGTACTTTTGACAAGTTCTCTGGATGATTCTCATGCCCAGAGGCCAGGGACTGCCATCTGACCCCTGCTCTATACTGTAAGGCTGCACTGTCCAATATGGCAGCCACTAGCCACATGGCTATTTATATTTAAATCAATTCATTTAAAATAAAATTTAAAAATCAGTTCCTCAGTTACAGTAGCTACCATATAGGACAGTGCACACAGAGAACATTTCCATCACCGCAGAAAGTTCTATTAGACAGTTCTTGTCTAAGGCTATGATAGCAATGCTGTCTCTGACAGCAAAATTTCTATTCCTAGGATTCTGGGACAGGAATGGGGTTTAGACTAAATGAGTGCTTGATTAACTGGAAGGTACAAGAATAATGTTTAAAATTTTGATGACAACCTTTCTAAAATGTATCATATTTCAGTTCCCTGTTTTAGTAAGGTCAGTAAAAACACTAGATTAGGAACCAGGAGATATGAGGTCAAACCTTGGAAGCTTTTTTTAAAAAGCAGCAGGACCATTTTTATTAAATGAAATCCACCTCAACCCCCACAATATAAAAGAGCGAGAAACGTGCAACTGCTATGAAATTCACATTAGAAACAGCTCTCCACTGAAGAAGGTGGGCAAGGGCCACACATACTCATACTCCCTTCATCCACCACAGACCTCCCCAGAATCCTAGGTCTCCAAGGAAAAGAGCCTGAAAACGAGTGGCCTAGGTCCTTTTGAGGTTCCTTCTAGTTTCCCAAATGCCACTGATCTGTCAGGATTATTTGAGGGCTGGATGACTCCAATTCAGAATGATAATTGTCAATATTTACTAAGCACCGCCATTATTTATTTTATTTTATTTTTTTTTGCGGTACGCGGGCCTCTCACTGTTGTGGCCTCTCCCGTTGCGGAGCACAGGCTCCGGACACGCAGGCTCAGCGGCCATGGCTCACGGGCCCAGCCGCTCCGCGGCACGTGGGATCCTCCCAGACCGGGGCATGAACCCGTGTCCCCTGCATCGGCAGGCGGACTCTCAACCACTGCGCCACCAGGGAAGCCCTAGCACCGCCATTATTAATGTCAATTTCAGATGTGAAAACTGAGGCTTAGAGAAGTTCAGTAACCGGCCAGAACAGTCACACAGGGACAAGCTGCAGAAGCGGGGCTGAACGTGCACTGCTGCTTCCCCAGCCTTCATGCTAAGCCTTGAGCAGGCCACTGAGTTTCTTCTCATAGCTTCTTCAGAGCAGTTTTGAGGGCTGAAGGAGGTAGAGTGCTTGACATGGCAATCAGCTTGCCTGGCCAATAGAAGCTGATAAACGCCCTCACTGAGACAATGGGACTTCTTTGTTTCAGCATCACACAGCCAAGGTGTCAAGCCTTACCTAAGGCACTCAACACTTTGAGCCTTGATTCGCTGTACATCAAAGAGAAATATAGGGCCATCTTGAAAATGTCCACTGAGGGGCCAGGGAAGAGCAGGGCAAATCCCTCTCAGGATATTTCATCTGGAAATAAAAACGTGTCCTTCTCTGAATGCCCAGAGGGGACACATAACAGAATTAGAATAACTCAACTTCCTTCATAAGATGTTAGTTGAAAACCAATCTCATTCTGATGCTTCCTCTTTTAAGCCTTCAGCTTGCCTGGCTACTAGGCCACACTGGGCCAGCCTCTGCCTATCAAGAACAAGGGGTATGCAGGAAGGGGAACCAAGGGCAAGTGCCGGGCAGAGTGAGCTGGCCAGGCAAAACGGCCATCTGGCCAGGCGGACCCAGAGATCCCCATGCGTTCTCAATCCCAGCTCCCTTTTCTGCCCTGCCTACCCTCCCCAAGCCCCTACCCTCAGCCTCTGTTCCAGCCACACTGCTCCTTTCACTTCCCTGAGCAGGGCAGCCATGGGTGAGCCTGATTCTTTTCCTCTGCTCATCCTGTTCCCTGTAAAGAGTGTCTTCTTCCTTTATTACTATCTGTCCAGATCTCACCTATCCTTTATAACCTATCTCCTCAATGAAACCTTTTCCGGTAGGCTCCTGCATTCACTCAACAGGTATTAAATGACAGTCTCCTAAGTGCCAGGGACTGTCATAGTCACTGTCATTCATTAAACATCTTCTGTGTGTTGGGCATGTGCTCGGGGCTTTATCCATGTTATTGATGAACCTCACAGCAACACTGCAAGGCTGGTAATATTTTTACAGATGAAGAAACTAAGGCTCTGAGAGGTAAACTGCCTGCAGAAACTAAAAAGGCCCAATTTATACAACTAGAGCATCTAACATGGGGTTAGGGCTAAAAGCAGGACACTCCTGGCGCTTTCCCCTGGAACCCAAGGATCCTTAGTTCCTTTCTAGGATAAAAGCTTGTCGGCAAAGATACCTGGAACTTCAGGAACTGAGCAATATTACTACCCATGTGCATATTACTACCCCTATTTTACCCGCAGGATCTGCCCACTGTTGGTAATAATTTCTTAGCCTGTGTAGGTAGGAAGGACAAGAATAAAAATGTGGGGTCTCATCAGTAAGGGCTGGATCAGCAATAAATTGGTCAGACTTCTAGTGGAGTTACTCCAGTACATGTTCCTGGGATGTTACCATTTTTCACTTGATTAGTTTTAACAGGTCATTTCATTTTCTTAATACAATTTAAAAAAATCCACACAATACACAAACACAGCAACAAGAGTTCCAGGAAAGATGGTACTATCTTCAGGGAAAGAAGCACTGAAGGTTGTGCTTTGGCAAGCAGAAAAGTAAACCAGAGAAAAAATGGGATGCAAGAAACAATGGTAGGCATAGGAATCGATATGACATGTTGGTCAATTTAATTAACAATTGAATGTAAAAAAATTAGTTTCACCCTGTGAAAACCATAATTCAAAAAGAGACATGTACAACAATGTTCACTGCAGCACTATTTACAATAGCCTAGACATGTAACCAACCTAAGTGTCCATCGACAGATGAATGCATAAAGAAGAAGTGGCACGTATATACAATGGAATATTACTCAGCCATAAAAAGAAACGAAACTGAGTTATTTGTAGTGAGGTGGATGGACCTAGACTCTGTCATACAGAGTGAAGTTAGTCAGAAAGAGAAAAACAAATACTGTATGCTAATGCATATATATGGAGTCTAAAAAAAAGAAAAATGGTACTGATGAACCTAGTTGCAGGGCAGGAATAAAGATGTAGACATAGAGAATGGACCTGAGGACAGGGGGTGGGAGGGGGAAGCTGGGGCGAAGTGAGAATAGCATCAACATGTATACACTGCCGAATGCAAAATAGTTAGCTAGTGGGAAGCAGCAGCAGAGCACAGGGAGATCAGTTTGGTGCTTTGCAATGACCTAGAGGGGTGGGATAGGGAGGATGGGAGGGAGGCTCAAGAGGGAGGGGATATGGGGACATATGTATGCATATGGCTGATCCACTTTGGTGTAAAACAGAAACTAACACAGTATTGTGAAGCAATTATACTCCAATAAAGATCTATTAAAAAAAAGAATTTAATCTACATAAGCACATATGGTCTACAGTTAAAAAAAATTATTTTACAATGTAAAAGAGAAACAGAAATAACTTGTTCATTTTACCACTAAAAACAAAAACTACATTTGATAGCCATGAACATTTCGCCAAATAGAAAATGTCCAAGAACAGGTAGATGAAACAAACAAATCAATGGAAAGTATTTCTCAAACAGACCAAAATTATATGTGATTAAATGAGGAAACTTTTAGATTGAACAATATGAAATCATCATTTTTTTTTTTTTTTTTTTTTTTTTTGCGGTACGCGGGCCTCTCACTGCTGTGACCTCTCCCGTTGCTGAGCACAGGCTCCGGACGCGCAGGCTCAGCGGCCATGGCTCACGGGCCCAGCCGCTCCGCAGCATGTGGGATCTTCCCGGACCGGGGCACGAACCCGTGTCCCCTGCATCGGCAGGTGGACCCTCAACCACCGCGCCACCAGGGAAGCCCGAAATCATCGTTTTTATAAGTCAAAAATAGTAAACAATCCAGTAGTTTATATTTTTCTATCAAATATATAGGATGGTTTCCACATTATACAAGCCTTTGAGAAAATAGCAAAAATAAAGAAATTTTAAAATCTCAAAAAAAAAAAAATTAGTTTAGGGCTTCCCTGGTGGCACAGTGGTTGAGAGTCCACCTGCCGATGCAGGGGACACGGGTTCGTGCCCCGGTCTGGGAAGATCCCACATGCCGCCAAGCGGCTGCCCGTGAGCCATGGCCGCTGAGCCTGCGCGTCCGGAGCCTGTGCTCCGCAACGGGAGAGGCCACAACAGTGAGAGGCCCGCGTACCGCAAAAAAAAAAAAAAAAATTAGTTTAAAGCACTTTAAAACATTAAGTTTTCAAGTCAGACAATCGGGATTTTAAAAGATCCCTCTAGATGCTAACTAAAAGAGACCAAACAAAATTATACAGAAAGATTTGAGAACAAAGGATGCAAAGAGATATGCCAGGCCAATACTAACCAAAAACATTTAATATTAATATCAGACTAAACACTTAAGACAAAAAGATATAACAATCACTTATATGCACGCAATAAGGAGCCTCTAAATCCAGAGACGTGGCAGGTTGAGGCTTTCTGGATGAGTAAGGTCTTGCCTTTGGAGTGTCCTGTCACACTGCAGAGAACTGCAGGATCTTATAACACAGAATTCTTTGAACATGTATTGGTCTGCTGGGTATAGGGGCTTTGCTGAGCACTGGGTGTACACTGAGGAAGAAGATACAGCAGCCCATTGAGGAGCTTACAGTCTACTGAGGAAAGAGACAAGTAGTCTCTTACTGCACAGAGATGCAATGACAGGCACAGACACATAGCAGATGCAGTGGGAACACATGCAGGGACAGCTAGCCCAGCCCGGTGGGGATCAGGAAAGGCTTCTTAAAGCAGGTGACACCTGGGCTGAGTCTCAAGGGGTGAGTGAGAAGTTCCCAAGAAAAAAGGAGAGGGTATTCCAAGTAGAGGGGATGGCAAAAGTTAAGGAACAGGGGTGAATCTATGTGGGAATCACAAACAGCTTGAAGTTGCTGGTGAGCAAAGCTTGTCGAGAGCTGCTGGAGGTGAGGTTGCCCGTGGAGTTCAGGTCATGGAACTGTGCTTGGTCCTGATACACCCCCAGGGGTGAAATTCTCAGAAGAGCGAGAGGCGTCTAATTCAGGGGCAGAGATCCAGAGGGAGGAACCTACAGCGTAAGGGCAGATGGTGGATGTTGGGCATTAAATGAAAATCCTGTCATTGGGACAGAACTCTCCACCATCTGCCCAGCCTGGGCTGATAAAATCACAAGTTACAGGCCTCTGGAAGGCTTGCTAATTTCCCCTTCGGCAGAGAGACGGAGTGGGCACTGGGACCCAGAAACAGACGTCGGAGGAAGGAGTACCCTGAGTGAAACGCAGCTGGAGGAATTTCAACACTTGCCTCCTCGCCGGCTTGAGGCCTGCTTCCCAGGAGAGCAATTTCTGCATAAGCATTTCCCATTAAAGAGGATATGAAATGTGAATGTAATACATTAATCATTAAAATCTTACAGGTCAGTTATAAAAAAGAAACCTGTCACGCCCACAAAACTTAATCTCTCTGCCAATTCCATAGGTCAAACTGCCAGGTAGATGAAATGTATGGAATAAAATTTATGACCATCCCTAATTCCCACCACACATCAAGGTTAACCAGCCCTGTCTGTCATACAGAGTGAAGTAAGTCAGAAAGAGAAAAACAAATACCATATGCTAACACATATATGTGGAATCTAAAAAAAAAAAAAAGGTTCTGATGAACTTAGGGGCAGGACAGGAACAAAGATGCAGATGTAGAGAATGGACTTGAGGACACGGGGAGGGGGAAGGGTAAGCTGGGACGAAGTGAGAGAGTGGCATGGACATATAGCTAGTGGGAAGCAGCCGCATAGCACAGGGAGATCAGCTCCATGCTCTGCGACCACCTAGAGGGGTGGGATAGGGAGGGTGGGAGGGAGACGCAAGAGGGAGGAGATATGGGGATGTATGTATATGTATAGCTGATTCACTTTGTTATACAGCAGAAACTAACACAACATTGTAAAGCAATTATACTCCAATAAAGATGTTAAAAAAAAAAAAAAGGTTAACCAGCCCCACATGTGCAGGAACACCGCTGTCTACAGGTCCTTTCAAATGTTTAAGACAAGAAGTCACCTCACTATTCTATTAGCACAGGCCTTACCCACTTCCAGCTTCTCCTTGACCCCTCCCATCTCACAATGAGGCCAAGCTAATCTTAAATCATTATGTGCTGAAGATAACCTCAAGCTCAAAGACATCTGTTGGCTGTGCACTGCTTATGGGCCTGGTCCCAACCCTGTGGTCCATAATCTGTCTTACCACTGTTTCCCTAAACACAGGGTTTGGCTCTGGCCAGTCTGATCTCTCCACACCCCGCTGGCTACTCAGATCTACAGGTCTCCGTGTGTGCTTCGTCATTGTGTGGGCCATGCTGCACATCCTGCTTGTCCTTCCCAGGTGAAGCTCAGGCCTTCCACCTCCAGGAAGTCCCCGCTGATAGCACCTGGTCTCCTTACTCTCCTCACCCTCACTCCCTTTACTCGTTAAATAAAATAATGTAGGTGAAAGAACTCTAAATGTGATAAATCATCATACACCAAGGGAAGATAGCCATTTCTTGTGCGCACAACTCCATAATTGCAATCTAGGAGGTATGGAGCAGATAGAAATATGGGAAAAGATGTACAAAGATGTTCAGTGTATTTTTATAATAGTAAAACACTGAAACAAAAATGTCTAATTACATGGGGAGGATAATTATTAAATAAGTCATAGTACATCCATTAAAATGCTTACAAATAATATTTAACTATATGGAAAAATGCTTATGGGATACAATGTTAACAGAAAAAGGATACAGAATTATATCTAAGGTATGATCCCACCTAGCATGTGTCTGTATATTTTATCAACATTTATAAAAATGCAGACACCTAGCACAGACATGCAGCAATGGTTCTCCCTTGGTGGTGGTAATATTCTTTATATTTTTCTAATTTTTCCACATTTTTTGCAGTGAGCAAGTGCTACTTTTCCCAGTCTTCATTTTTTCAACAGGTGTTTCCAAGTGGGAAAAATAAAATACAGAAGGGATAAACAATAAGAAATATAAGTCCTTCCCACCACTCCCCCATTCTTCTGAGGGGGTCTCCATTACCAGTTTCTTACATATCCCTTCAGAGATGTTCTCTGCAGGATATTACTTTTATGGTGAAAACAAGCTATAACTAAAGTAAGGTCTCTTGGTATGGGATGAGAATTTAGGAGGCATCTGGTCCACATCTGTGACTGGGGCTTCATAAATACGTGATGACTGCTTCCTCACCCCGCACACACACACCACACACACAGGAAACCTTGCCAGAACCTTGGGGGCTGTCCAGTGAGTTCTGGCAGCAGGGCCGCTAAAACAGAAGCCGGAGATGGGTAAGCTTGTCCCTCCTCGTTTTGGTTTTCATTTCACTCTCTTTCTAGTTTTCCCTGGGGGACTGTGAGTTTCATCCGTTGGGACTCAAGAAGCAGGAAGGTGCTCAGCGATCGCTGTGCCAGCCGTCCTCAACTCTGATGGCCAGTGCTTCCCTGCTTTTACTTTATAACCATCCAATGACAAGTGTATGCAGCGGTGAAGATGCTGGGTAAGACATGCTAGTGGGCACAAGTGGCCCCATAAAGAGCGGGAAACAGCAGAACTGGACCTGAGAGAAAACCACTGGCCCCTCCGTGGTTGCTGATGTCAAGGGGTAGGATCTGAGGGCTGGTCCCAACCCGGGGAACCTGAAAGAGGCAAGGGTTTCAGGCTAGTATATCTGACGCTGCTTCCTTGTATATCTGACACTGCTTTTAAAAAAAAAAAATTATTTTGTTTTCAAATAAATATAATACTTGTTCATTATAAAAAATTAAACAATACAAAAAGTGTATATATTAAAAAAAAAATCCCTGCACCATTCCCTTCTCCCTGCAATGTTAGAAACAGGTTTGGTGTAAACCCCTCTAGTTCCATTACTGTACATATACGAACATAGAGTTTGGGACTAATTTTTTTTTTTTTTTTTTTTTGCTGTACACGGGCCTCTCACTGTTGTGGCCTCTCCCGTTGCGGAGCACAGGCTCCGGACGTGCAGGCTCAGCAGCCATGGCTCACGGGCCTAGCCACTCCACGGCACGTGGGATCTTCCCGGACCGGGGCACGAACCCGCGTCCCCTGCATCGGCAGGCGGACTCTCAACCACTGCGCCACCAGGGAAGCCCTGGGACTATTTTAAAAATAAACATAGGATTATACATACATAATATTCTACACGTTGCTTCTTTCACTTAACAATAAATTATGAATACCATTCCATTTCAGTATATGTAGATCTATCTCATTCTTTTTAATGGTTCCATAAGATTTTATGGTACAGATGTACTATCATTTCCCACTTTTTCTTCTATGGATGGATTTTCAAATTGTTTCCATTTTTTATTCTTATAAGTAATATTGCAAAACAACACCTTTATTCACTTCTTTGTGCACTTTTCTTTTCTTTCTTTTTTTTTCGGCCGTGCCGCGCAGCTTGCGGCTTGTGGGATCTTAGTTCCCTGACCAGGGACTGAACCCATGCCCTCGGCAGTGAAAATGCAGAGTCCTAACCACTGGACCACCAGGGAATTCCCTCTTTGTGCACTCTTACAAGTAACTCTAGGTGGTAAATTCTGGGATCAGAATTCCTGGGTAACCCTTTTCTTAGTGGATTAGTGGCCCTTTCTTCTCTCCTGTTTCTATGTGTCAGGGAAGTAGGCAGCATCCATCAGTTAAGGACAGGTGGTTACCAAACACTACACAAGTTATTTGCTAGAAAGACTATCCTTGCCCTCAAGGCGCTTATAATCTAGTCAGTGCAAATGGGTGGATGGATAAATAGATGATCAAGGAATCTCAAAATGACCTTGGGATCAGAAGAGCCCTGGACATCATCTATTCCAACATAGCACTCAATGATCCTGAGGGATGGTCATCCAGCTACTTAACAGGATGGTCTTGGCATCAAAAGATCTGAGTTTGAATCTTAGTCTTAACATTCTGGTGTGTAACCATGGGCAGATCACTTAATCTGAGACTCAGGTATCTCATCTGTTAAATAAGGATCCTCAAACGTACATAACAGTATTTTACAGGAAAATTAAACACAAGGAACAATGTTTAAATGCCCAACAGAGTACCTGGCACACAGGGGATGCTCTAGAAACATTAGCAGAACCTCCAGTGAGAGGGAAGCTGTTACAAGATGAGCAGTCCTTTCCGGGACTGGAAGTGCCAGTTGTTTGACAGTCCTTGCCTGTGAAGAGCTGAAACCCACCAGCCAGCAGCCCTAGTGTTGGAAGGAAAGTCTGGAACAGGCACTGTCAAAGGAGGAGGGGAGCATCTCAAGAGCAGGGAGGCAGAAGCGGCCAGCAGGAAAAGGACCACCCATGACAGGGGTGTTCTTTGTTTGTTTGGGTTTTTTTTTTTGGCTTCGCCTTGCATGCAGGATCTTAGTTCCCTGACCAGGGCTCGAACCCGTGTCCCCTGCAGTGGAAGCGCAGAGCCCTAACCACTGGACCGCCAGGGAATTCCTGAGGGGGTTGTTCTTTGAAGAGCATTCTGCACACGCCATCCGGCCTCTCTCTCCTGGCAGTGCCTCAGCTCTGAATGGACTCAAGAATGACCCACCAGTGCACAATGAACAAGGACCTAGAACTCCTCGTCACCTAGAGCCGAAATCAGTTGTCCTGTGGACATCTTTGGGTGTTTTCAACAAGCTGCTGCTATATGTATACACAGAATTACATGCTGGTTGTCAACAATAATGACAGCTATTATTGTTTGCTATGCATTAGGTACATTAGGCAATGTGTGCTATGTATTACATGTGTGTTAGTTCTTGAATGCTCACAATAACTCTAGTGTCATTCCCCTTATACAGAGGAATAAATCAAGGCTCAGTAGGTCGAGTAATTTTCCCATGGTCACACTGCAAGGAAGTGGCAGAAGCAGGATTTGCACGTGGGACTCTTTTATGTCAAAGTCCATACTCTTAACCATGACACTGAATCCATTTTCAAACGATTCAAGCTTTAAAAATTGGGACCCGAATGCAGAGGCTGCCACAAGCCAAAGGTTTATTAGTGAGAAACCCAGGGACTGACCCAGCAGGAAGCATCTCAATTAGGAAGCATAAACACAGCCAGCCTAGGTTTTGGAAAAAGCAACTTTAAAATGGCAACGGGGATCAAAGACTCCAAAGACTCCAAGCATGCAGCAGGCCTGTGTTCCTCAGCTCACCCATGCACAGCTGGACCCATCCCAGGGACCAACAGTATGAAAAAGTTCAAATTCACCCTTCATTTTATAAAGCCTGGCTCCAGGCTTCTTGAGCCTATTTTACTGTTTTTTGTTTTTGCTTTTAATAGCAAAGCCTTGAGCATCAGTTACTAAACTCATAAACATGGTTATTACTTTGTCTCCAGGCCCTGATATAGGCATTGTATAAACTTGAAAAGTATTACAATGACATTTTCAATTCAACTTTCAAATCCTTTGCATGAGGAGAGCCAATGGCATATAGAAAAGATGCCACTGGGGCATCACTGATCCACAGAGGCAGTTACGCAGGAGAATGGGGGCGGGGTAGTATTGAGAAAAACCTGAACCACTTCATTTTCTACACTACACAGCGAGGAATTTTTCATGTATGTTATATACAAAAGTTTCATAGGGTCACTGATATCTGTAGGTCGGGGTGTTCTGTGTAACTGAATATTCTGATTAAGTGGGGGCTGCAGCATGTACCACTCAGTAACGATCAGTTTCCAAAGATTACAGTGAGATTAAGTGCCCTCAACACTAAAATCGTGCCAAACACAACCAGCTTTCTCTGATGAGTCAGAATGTACTTCTGGATCTTGCCAAGCCTTGAGGTCATCATTGCAAGCCAGGTCTGCTTGTGAGAAACTCCTTATTTAACTTTTCGGATTGGATTCTGAGCAAGGAGCAGTGCCCCGGGCTACGGTCAATCCTGCTGCAACACAACCACTTCCCTCCTCTGTTGGTAACTCTCCTTTTCACAGGTGGGACTGGCTTCAAGCAGGGTCGACCTGTTTTCGGAGATGGAGAAAGACGGGCTCAGCCTCTTTGGAAGGGAAGAGGCGTCAGGTTCATTGTAGGTATTGGTGACTGGTCCTGAAATTGAGGAACTAGTTTGAGGAACTTCAGAATAAACGAGAAACCCAAACAACCTGGCTTTCCACAGAAGGCTTCCAACGTACGGGGGTAAATGGAAGGAAGTGCACAGTCCAGCTCCGTCCTTTGGCAGTGGCACCCTGACCACGGCCTCGTTTCAGATGCTGCCCTACACATCCTTTGACAGACTGGCCTGAGTGAGCAGCTTGAGGACATGTCCCTTTCAACACAGGGTCACGTTCTTATCCTCACCCAGGAAGGGAGGAAAGGGTTTGGGACCTGTGGTATGACAGGGAATGTTGGCAGAGGATCTCTGGAAGGCAGACTCTTTATTTATATTTTTATTATTATTTTTTAAAAAATTTATTTTTGGCTGCACTGGGTCTTCATTGCCGCGTGCGGGCTTTCTCTGGTCATGGTGAGTGGGGGCTACTCTTCGTTGCGGTGGGAGGGCTTCTCATTGTGGTGGTTTCTCTTGTTGCAGAGCACGGGCTCTAGGCATGTAGGCTTCAGTAGTTGTGGCACGCGGGCTCAGTAGTTGCGGCTCGCGGGCTCTAGAGTGCAGGCTCAGTAGTTGTGGTGCATGTAGTTAGTTGCTCTGCGGCACGTGGGATCTTCCCGGACTAGGGCTCGAACCCGTGTCTCCTGCATTGGCAGGCGGATTCTTAACCACTGCGCCACCAGGGAAGTCCCTCCATTTCTAATCTTAATTGGCAATAGCATCCTCATCTGAGGTTGGCAAAGCCCCCTTCCTCCCAAGCCTCCCACCTATCCCTAGTATGGACCAGGACTAATTCTGTTCTGATAAAAGGAAAGGTCGCAGTCAGCAGAAGGTGGGTGGTGGATCTCAGATACAACAGCTCTTTGCACTTATGGGGGCCACCATCTAGATGTGACATCAAGCTTTGCCCACAAGAAAGAGCCTCTTCACTGAGAGGAGCTGGATGGATCCCGAGGGAATGATGCCCAACTACTCTGGGTCTTCTGGCTACCTGCACACCGCAGGTAACACAACAGGAGGAAGACGCAGGGAGCTTCTTGGTGCCCAGTGGGTTCACAGCCTGTCAATCAGTCACTCATAGCTACTGGAGATCCACTTTGGGTAAGATACTGCCTGGTGAGGTAGGACAGTGACCTACAGGTGTAGGCAACCTTTGAGACTTCCGGGTAACCCTGCCCAGAATTTTATTTTCTTATCAACCTTCACCTCCTTTTGCTTACACGAACCTTATGGTACAAGACAGTGTCAAATAAATAGCTTTCTGTTTACTTTTTCTTAGACTCAGAGCAGCTGCCGCTTTGGCTCCACCCTCCCCAGGTCTGGCAAAGCTTGAAGAAAGGCCGGGAGTGATGGGATTGGGTGTGGATATGAAGGAGGAGATAATTAAAAAATACAATTCCTACTCCAGGACTAGTTCTTTCGTTCAAGGAGCAGCACAGCACAGTGCAAAGAGCGTGGACTTTAGTTCAGATTCTGCAATTAACTAGCCGTGTGGCCTTGGGCAACTCAGCTTCTTGGGGTCACCATTTTCTCGTTTGTAAAACAGAGCACGCAAATGGTTATGATCATTCCAGGCTATAACTCAAAGAGCTCTTTCTTGACAGAGTGGTTCAGGCCTAAGGTCACTTAGCCATGCCCACCCAAAGTGACTGCTGGCTAGTCCAGATGGATGAGGTGTGGGTCGGGGGTGCTGGAGGGGAGCCTGCAACAGATAAAGGAAACAAGGTAATACTAGCTCTTCCCCTGTGGCTTCAATAAAGTCAAGCCCACCTGGTGGGGTGATCTGGACATTGCTTAGAGAGGTCCTTGACCCTCAGCAGTCAAGTTCAACACCAACTGCACTGGTCTAGAACACAGAGTCTGAACAAACTCTTTGCCTGGAAGCACACCTGGTCACAGCTTTAGTGGTAAGAGGGTCAGAAGGCACAGCACCCAGAAACCGGGTGGAAGAGATGGCTCAGGAGTTCCCTCTGCCGTTTCTTCCTTTTCTTTTTAAATAAATTTATTTATTTTATTTATTTTATTTTTGGCTGTGTTGGGTCTTCATTGCTGCGCGTGGGCTCTTCTCTAGTTGTGGCGAGTGGGGGCTACTCTTCGTTGTGGCACGCGGGCTTCTCATTGCGGTGGCTTCTCTTGTTGCGGAGCACGGGCTCTAGGTGTGGGCTTCAGTAGTTGTGGCACGTGGGCTCAGGAGTTGTGGCTTGCAGACTCTAGAGCACAGGCTCAGTAGTTGTGGCACACGGGCTTAGTTGCTCCGTGGCATGTGGGATCTTCCCAGACCAGGACTCGAACCCGTGTTCCCTGCATTGGCAGGCGAATTCTTAACCACTGCGCCACCAGGGAAGCCCTGCGGCTTCTTTCTGAGTCCAAACACTGGCTCCAGAAGTGTGGCAGGCTCAGAATTCCAAAGTTTCCTGAAAGCCAGGGTTGAAGCTAGCCTTCCTAATCACTGGAGCTCTTCAGAGCCTCCAACTCAGGCGGCGAAAAGGAAGGCAGGTAGAAAAGGGTTCCCCAAAAGGCCTTTCACACCAAAGTATGGTATGTATCTCTCTGCCTTTTGCCAAGGGGTTTCCCAGCTCCCTAGAGCCAAAGCTCCCCTCCTGCTTCTTTGTTGACTCTCACTGGAAGTGGGCCATCTTCCACCCTCACGGTGGCTGGACTCAAGAGTGCAGGGACACTGCTGATCTGGGCTCTGTGCAGGGTCCACATGAACCCCCTGCCGGGGGATCCATCTCTCTGTCAGTCCACAAGCCCCCGGAGCCTTCGGTTTGCTTCCTTACCCCTGCCTCCAAAGCCCTTGGACCGAGATGAACGTGATCTTTGGCAGAGGGCTTCTCAACAAGGTCTGTTCAAGACTTCCTCTGCGACTGAGCTGGGGAATAAATCGCCTGTCACCTACACCCCTGCAAGGGTGACTCACCTTCCAGAGAAAGTACTCTGCTCACCTAAGCAAAGCTGCCTGGAAAATGACTAAGGCACCTATCAAATGCACCCTGTGGGGCTGACCAGTTACCGAGCTGGGCCCAGACACACTCTGCCTCTCACCTCCAGCCTGAAGTGAAGTGTGGAGCTGCCACTCCAGATCTGCTGGTTTCATTTTCATCTGAACCGAGCCCCACATGAGGCTTGACATCCGGTAATCTATTTTTTCTAAAAACTAAGTTCACTTTAGAAATGACTGTTTGGCCACGAAGGCAGCTTCCCCAAGAGAAAACAAAATGTTATTTAAAGGCAACGTCAGCCTGGTGGGAGCCTGTATTTTTGTTTTGTATTAAGAAGCGGAAAAAAAAGAATTTAAAATATAATGTGAAACTGGTTTTTTTCTTGGGTGATTTAAAGGGAAATCTGCAAGTCCCTGACTGCGGATCCAGGGCCCCCAGACTGGCAATAAGGCGACAAAGCGTCGTGAGCTGAGGCTGCCACATGGTGGTGGGAACCTTGCCCCACAGAACCCAGGTTTCCCTCCTGGTCTCCCAAACAGAGAAGAATGAGTCCTTGCTGACTTATATTCTACACAGTGTTTTCCTTTTGTTCCCCTCCAGAGTTAAGGCTGGGACCCACTTCGCTGCACAGGGGACACAGGACGGCCCTAGAAAGGCTCAGCTCTGCATCTTGCACAGAGTCCTGGGAGGGCCGAGGGTGGCCAAGGGTTAGGCTCGCCAACTCTGACCAGGCAGAGCCGGAGCTTTTTTAGACTCGTTTGGAGGGTGGTAAGGGCAGTATTTAGTGTAAGACAGGGAAAACCTGACAGCTAAACCCTCTAGACAGAAGAAATGTCCCCCGGGAGGTCCTGCTGAGAAAATGACTGCCCTTATCAGGCAGTGTGACCCTCCCTGACGTCATCTTACAGAAAACAGGTCTAGTCAAAGTGGTAATCGGCAACTACTAGTACTGCGATTACTACTACAACCAGCATCAGCAGTTATAGCCATTGTGTCCTATGGCTTATTCTGTGCCAGGCACCGAGCTCAGCACTTCACATGCATTCTCTCCTTTTCTACTCAAAACAACACGACGAAGTATTTACAGACGAGGCACCCAATGCTTAGAGAAGTGAAGTGATTTGCCTGAGGTCACACAGGCAGACAGTGGCAGACCTGGACCTGACGCGACAGCCTAAACCCCCAAGTTGGATACGAAGATACCGTGGACTTGCTCTATCGCTCCGGGCAAATCACCTGACCACTCTGCTTTAATTTCTGCACCTGTAAAATGGGGATAAGCAGACTCGCCCAGAGGATGCTCTATTCATCTTTTAGACTTTTGTTAATAATTATTATGGACAATCAATATCAACTAATAATTAACTGTTAACACTTAGTAATTAATACTTGTTAACATAAACAGATAAATAAAGCAGCTACCCTGGTTTAGTTATATTCAAAACTGACCTGTTTTGGGAAAAAAAAAAAAAGAAAACAACTTACCCTTTCATGAGTAAGTTAGTAGAAGAGGCAGTGAACTAGATATCAAGAAACGTGGGTTTAGCTTCTAGGCATGACACTGATTTCCTGAGTAATCTCATCCCCTTTATTTCTCCTTACTAGGTCTCACATTCCTGATCTTTGTCCCTGCCTTTCTTTACGGGAGTGTTGTGAGAAAATACAGAAAATAGCCACTAAGTACCACTACTCTGGATGCCATATAATTTCAACGGATTTATATCAGGAGGATAAGAGATTAAAGGGTATAAAAATAGCAAGGGAAAGGGGATCTTTTTTTTTTTAAATTGAAGTATAGTTGATTTACAATGTGTTAATTTCTGGTGTATAGAAAAGTGATTCAGTTATACATATATATATTCTTTTTCATATTCTTTTCCATTATGGTTTATCACAGGATATTGAATATAGTTCCCTGTGCTATACAATAGGACCTTGTTGTTTATCCATTCTATATGTAATAGCTTGCATCTGCTCATCCCAAACTCCCAATCCAACCCCGCCCCCCCACCTTGGCAACCACAGGAAGGGGATCTTTTAAACTATTGATAGAGTACAAAGAAGGGTGCACAGGCTGCTGAGAAAAAGTGACTTTTCTCTGCATTGTCACTCAGGCAGAAAGACAAGGCCAGAACTGAAGACCCCCAATCCAACATGCTTCAGTGTCTCGCTCAGCTCAACTGAAATGTTCTACCACACAATCTGCCCTAGGTTTGGCCTTCCATTTCTAATCTACTGCTTTCAACATTTCAGTCAGCATCACCGAGCAAATGCAAAGCCTTCACACGTGCATCACTCTAAACGCTCACCTACCCCTTGACGGTGCTCAACCCCCATTCCTTTCCCTGCTGAAGGATCTCAGGCGTGCGGCGGCCAGAGAGGCTGGCTTATCCTTAAAGCTCCCTAAACCCACTGACAGGGGACTGTCCCCTTTCCCGCCAATTTCACATTGGTGCCATCAAAAGTGCCCATAAGGCTCAGATGTTTCCAGTTTAACTGAAATACTAAAATGGGGCAAACAGGAAGCATCAGACACAACTGCGGTAGTGACTTATTAATCATGAAAGCAGAATTTTAGTTGCATTTTAACCTTTTGCCAGGAAAAAAAAAAACACCTCTGAGAGGATGGAAGCCATTGGTACAAAAGATGCTGCCTATGTGTGTATCAAGCTGACTTACACTTTTGATTTAGGACTGAATTTGGTTTTAAGATTTCTTAATTACTCTCCCAGAAAAAAACACGTGTCAGGTCAACCAACATGAATCTCTCAGCTCTTCATCAAGGCAGGCAGGCCTGTTAGGAAAGCTCATGTGCTGTCCATAGAGACAGGAAAAAAAATAGGAAATTAAAAGTGACTTTGCAGGCCAAAGTGATAGGACACTGGTAAGAGGGTGCCAACAATGAGGAAAACAACCCTGGATCGGGCTTCACCTCTCTCACATATCTACAGATCTCTCACCAGACCCTGGTCAGGATGAACTGTTACCACACACCAAACAAACTCACAACAGCTGCCTGGAGTTGGACAACCAATCAGGGCAGGACTGCTTCTCAACATTAAGTGATATACAAACACTCCAAGCAGATCACAATGGAGTCAGTGTTCAACAGGAGAACCAAAATGAGGAACCAAACCTCCGTCTGTTGAGGCGAAATGGCCAACCAGACATTTTTGTTTAATAGATGAAGGCTCCTTTGGCAGGGTCTCTGCGGTGCCGCTCCCACAAACTCTAACTGACAATACCAGGGGCGAAAAACCCCTTTTAGAGCTAACTGCTCCTTATACTCTGAAAACAGTCAGAAGGCGACCTAAAGCTTGGTGGCTTACCGCTGTCTGATTTCGCAAAAGTGCTGGAACATATACCTGGGTATATATTTCTAAAATTAAAGTCAGAGACTAGTACTTTTACTTTGAGGCCTTCTGAGAAGTTCACCACACCCTTCAAAATAAACGAGGATGTCCTCAAGGTGTCTGAAAATCTCAGATGTCTGGCATTGCTGCACCAAAGGAACTGACTTTGACAGCACTTAAAAAACACCAAGAGTAAATCCAAACACTTTGTAAAACAAGCACCTGTTCTCTCATGTTAAAAGCATAAATACCCCAGCAAACACTTCTCCCTCTGTCCTGCATCTTAAGTCCCATAATGTGGTCCTGGTCCAGGGGAAGGAGCCTGGGAAAGACTCCAGTGGCCCAGGCTCAAGTCTTCACCCTGAGTCCTAGCTATGAGGCATCAGGCAAGATCTATTTACACCCCCGCCCCCGACAAACACACACCTGCCTCAGGTGCCTCACCTCTAAAGCAGGACAATACTAACTATCTTATCACACAGGCATCTGAAGGAAAAAGGAGGTTACAGGTATGAAGATACTAAGTAAAAAACACATCACTAATGTTAAGATACTATCTCCCTCTAATCTTTCAGAAAGACCATGTTTCTAGTCAAGGGGTTTTCAACATTTTTCCTGGAATAAACTTCAGACTTCTATTTTGTATTAGGCCCCACCTCTCATCATTTAGCTTCATTTGCTTTTCAAGATCTTAATCAAGGGACAGGTACTCACTGTCCCCCAGTTAAAAAATAATAATTTGACCATTTACACCACTGATTTCTGTCTCTTTTCTCCATTCATCCCCTAGTCCACCCTTAGGACTGAGAGCAACATTTTAACTTCAATTAGGAAAAAACGGCTTTTTCTTAAGTTACCCACACACAGGAGGTTCCCGGGCAGGTGGGACTCTCTGTACTCTACAAGTCGCCTCCTTCTGTCTGGTGCCCGGTGGCTGCAGGCTGCCAGGGCCACGATGGGCTTCCAAGATGGGATATTTTATCTGAGCCGACAGATAAAGTCCTGAGTGGAGTGGACAGAGAATTACAGAGGGGTCAGGGAGAGAGAGAGAGGATGCTGCGAGTAGCCTGCACTGCCCCGCTGGGTGCCAAGGGCAGGTTCTGTCTCTTCTCCCAGGCTCGGGGTGTGACCCCAGAACTTCCCAGGAAAGGCCTGAGGTTTTCACTGCCCGGACAGGTGGGAGGGCTCACGGACCCGGGCGTTAGGCACCTTCCGCCCGCTGCCAAGGTGAGCCCTCATCCTGGGGGGCATCCAGGGAACAGAGCAGGAGGGGCAGGCCTGGCGGTGGGGCGGCTTGGCGCGGAGGAACAAGGATGTTGGAGAAGGGGAAGCAAGGCGTCCCTGCGCGCGCTTCGGGTGAGCGTGTGGCTTGCGGGTGTGCTGGTTGAGCACGGCGTGAGACCGTGGCCCCGGCAGCGTGCGTGAGGGAGCGCCGGCGGCCGGCCGCCAGGGCCGAGGGCCCGCGCGCGAGTGGGTCCCCCGGCCGCGCCGCCGACCCCCACCATTCCGGGGCGGTGGGCCAGGCCGCAACCCGGCCCCGGGTTGAGAAGCGACCCATCCCCTCTGCCCCTCGCCCCGGGACTCGCTCCAGTCACCTACCGGCCGAGCGCCGATCTCCCCCACCAGCGAGTGTCGCGCTCCACTAGCCCACGATCTCCCGCCGCCGGTCGCCGACCACTGCTCTCAGGGCCCACGGTCGCCCCGCCCCACCTCGGGCCCCGCCCCCTCACCGCCTCCCCGGCCACCCCCGGGGTCACGCCTCCGCCGGCGGCAGCAAATTTGCCTCGCTTCGCGCCTCCTTGCTCTGGCCTCACCTAGACCCTTGGCCCCGCCCACTCCTCCAATCTAACCAATGAGACAGCGCGTACCAGCCAGTTCTGTCCTACCGCCCCAAGCAACGATTGGTTAATGAGGCCTCGTTTCCAGGAATGGGCACTATTTCCGGACAGTGTTTATAGAGAAGAGATTGCTGGGCGGACGGATCGACAGAAGGCGGAGGCTGTAGGGGTGTTGGTGTAACTACACATGCGCGCTCGGCTTTTGGCAGTCTTTCGGGTTGCTTTCTTCTGGAGGTTACGGGAAGGCAGGGTGAGCGTGCGCATGCGTGGGCCCTCCCCACCCTAGGACCTGGTTACCTAGGAGACGGCGAGGCGTGCTCTCTCTCCAGGCTTTGGTTGTGTTTCCTCTTTGCTCCGGGCCGTAGCGGCTGAAGGAGGTGTGTAGGTTGTGGAGGGAGCGGGGCGGGGCAGGGGTGTGTATTTAGAAACACTTATATTGAGCACTTGCTGTGAGCCTGGTGCTGTAGAGTCTCTGAGGATAAGATAGGTTCTAATGCCTGCCCTCGAGGAGGTTGGGGGGCTAAAGGCCTACGCAGGTCAGACCTGTGTGTTGAAACTCAGGTCTGGTGAGAGCGTGCGGCTGGCGTGGGGCAATCCCTTTGCACAGCCAATGAAGCAACGTGGTGTGAGCGCTGCGTGAAGCATCTCCTCGCTGGGTTTACAGGTTATGGAGCCAGAAAGAAGACTAGAGCTTTACTTATTTAAAAAAAAAGGACTTGGACAGAATGGCCATCATCAAAAAATCTAGAAACAATAAATGCTGGAGAGGGTGTGGAGAAAAGGGAACACTCTTGCACTGCTTGTGGGAATGTGAATTGGTACAGCCACTATGGAGAACAGTATGGAGGTTCCTTAAAAAACTACAAATAGAACTACCATATGACCCAGCAATCCCACTACTGGGCATATACGCTGAGAAAACCATAATTCAAAAAGAGTCATGGGGCCTCCCTGGTGGCGCAAGTGGTTGAGAGTCCGCCTGCCGATGCAGGGGATACGGGTTCGTGCCCCGGTCTGGGGGGATCCCATATGCCGCGGAGCGGCTGGGCCCGTGGGCCATGGCCGCTGGGCCTGCGCGTCCGGAGCCTGTGCTCCGCGGCGGGGGAGGCCACGGCAGTGAGAGGCCCGCATACCGCAAAAAAAAAAAAAAAAAAAAAAAAAAAAGAGTCATGTACTAAAATGTTCATTGCAGCTCTATTTACAATAGCCCGGAGATGGAAACAACCTGAGCGTCCATCATCGGATGAATGGATAAAGAAGATGTGGCACATATATACAATGGAATATTACTCAACCATAAAAAGAAACGAAATTGAGCTATTTGTAATGAGGTGGATAGACCTAGAGTCTGTCATACAGAGTGAAGTAAGTCAGAAAGAGAAAGACAAATACCGTATGCTAACACATATATATGGAATTTAAGAAAAAAAATGTCATGAAGAACCTAGGGGTAAAACAGGAATAAAGACACAGACCTACTTGAGAATGGACTTGAGGATATGGGGAGGGGGAAGGGTAAGCTGTGACAAAGCGAGAGAGAGGCATGGACATATATACACTACCAAACGTAAGGTAGATAGTGGGAAGCAGCCGCATAGCACAGGGAGATCAGATCGGTGCTTTGTGACCGCCCGGAGGGGTGGGATAGGGAGGGTGGGAGGGAGGGAGACACAAGAGGGAAGGGATATGGGAACAGATGTATATATATAACTGATTCACTTTGTTATAAAGCAGAAACTAACACACCATTGTGAAGCAATTATACTCCAATAAAGTTGTAAAAAAAATAAAAATAAATAAAAATTAAAAAAGGACTTGGAGTCTGGATATGCACCAAGGTGTCAACAATGCTTTTCTCTGAATGGGGGTGTGGGGGTGGGCGTTGGGGAAGGGGTAGGGGAGGTGCTTAAGGGAGGTATGGATATTTTTTCTTTTCTAACTTTTGCTTTTCCATATTTTCCAGTGTTTCCACAGTGAGCTTGTATTTTATTTATAATAAAGAAAATATTTCCACACTTAAAAAAAGTTTGCAAAATAAAAGATATGCCCCTACCTGGGCACCCCACCCCAATAAGTGGTTCACAACAGGCAGGTGTGGTAAGTGGCTCTAATGGTAGGAGTAAGCAGGCCCCATTCAAGGCTGTCTGGGGAAGTAAGGATCACCCAATCTCTGGAAGTGTTGGAGCAAAGACCTGCTCAGGACCACTTTGCAGACAGGGGTTCATAGCTTGAAGTCTGTTTCTGGAGACCTGCATCCAACAGACATCTTGGTTGTCAGGGGATACGGAAGACCATTCATTTAGGCAGAAAACTTAACCATCTAGAGGCCTCACCCACTCACTCAGGCCATAGATAAGTTTTGTTTGGCTGGCCCAGTGTTTTTTTTTAATTGAATTTAAATGCCTTCGAGCAGAACCTGCAGTTCCTCACAGCCCCAGCCCCCGTTGTCTTACACCCAACCACTTAACCTATGTCATTTGCCTGGCCACTAAAGTGTTTGCGGTCATGGTCCAGATAGAACCCATACTTTGGAGCTGGACCGTCTCTGTTGCATAAACTGGCTTGCTACTGACTGGCATGGGAGATGATGGGTAAGAAAGAAGCTGGGGGCCCTTAAAGCTGCTTCTAACCACAGGGTTTTCATTTCTGTGACTCAGGGAGAGGTAGAGCTTGGCCAGATGGTGGGTTACAGGTCAGTATCAGCAGGGCTGATGCAGGGCTTGCCTCTTCCACCACCTGTTTGCCTCTGGGCACACCGCTTCTCAGGAAAGATGTGGGCACAGGGCCAGAGTCTGCAGACATTCCCTGGCCTGCCTTTGCCTTCTTCCTCTTTCACCATTCCTTCTTTACGACACCCAGTGCCCATGTACTTTACCCAGCTTCCCTCGACACTTCTCTCGGTCCCCGCCACGACCCACCCACCCTATCAATATTCTCTGTCTTTCAATCTATCCACTAACACTAACGTGTATTACTGGGAGAGAGTGAACCTGTTGACCCAAAGTTGCAACTCCCAAGAAGGAATTTCACATCAGGTTGCAGGAGAGGAACAAACCTCTACAGACCAGTGAGGACAAGATTTGGGACTCCTGGTTTCAGCTACTTTCCCCAGGCCTTTCCAAGCCCAACTGTGTGTGAGGTGAGGGAAGAAACAACATGACACCCACTGCAAGTGAGCACTGAGCACTTCTGAGCCTTCAAATGCTGGCATCTCCTGGAAGGAGAGCTTCAGGGTAAAATTACTTCCTTCCAGCTCAGCTAGTTGAGTCACGACAACCTGGGAAGGCTTCTAGCCCTGAGTCAGTTGTGCAGCCTCAGCTCTGCTTTAAATAAAATAAATTGGTATTTATGGGATGACTCATACCTGGAGCAGTGAGCTGGGTTCTCAGCAGTCAAGGATTTCTGCATCCCACTCCCATGGTTCAAGTCTGGCAATGGAAGGGCAAGACGATGCTCTTCCAAAAAGAATAGCAGCTTCTGTTTTTTGAGAGCTTATAAAAAATAAACCGGGGACTTCCCTGGTGGCACAGTGGTTGAGAGTCCACCTGCCGATGCAGGGGGCACGGGTTCGTGCCCCGGTCCGGGAGGATCCCGCATGCCACGGGGCGGCTGGGCCCGTGAGCCATGGCCGCTGAGCCTGCGCGTCCGGAGCCTGTGCTCCGCAACGGGAGAGGCCACAACAGTGAGAGGCCCGTGTGCAGCAAAGAAAAAAAAAAAAAAAGAAAGAAACCAGATATTTCTAAGTGCTTTGTATGCATAATAACCTCGCTAAATATTCACTCCTGTCTAGGGTTTCCCAGCCTGGCACCACTGCCCTTTTGGATTGGATAATTCTTTGTTGTGGGGAGGTTATCATATATATTATACGATGTTTAAGAGCATTCCTGGCCTCTGCCCACTTGACGCCAGTAACACCACCCTCCTACACCCAGTTGTGACAACAAAAAATATGTCTTCAGACATTGACAGATGCTCCAAAGGGAGCAAAACTGCCCCCAGTTGAGAACTTTTGCCGTCTAACCTCAGAATAATAACTATTATTATCATCCCAACTTCACAGATGAGGCAACTGAGGCTCAGAGAAAAGTAACTTGCCCAAGGTCACTTCACTGTAATAGAAGATCTGGGATTTAAACCAGGTGTGACCCAGAGCCCCTGCTCTCCTGCATGCAAAGAGACTGTGGGCTTCAAGGAGCAAATTGCCCAATCACTTCTGGTAGAAGAGTGATGCAGGGTGAGTGAAGTCAGTGACTTCAGTGAGAGAATGCCATTCTTGGATCATTTCTCCTTTTCTGTTTGCTTTGGAAGAAAGGCAATTATACTCTGGTTTTTATTGCCTTGGTCAGCACAGTTCACGGTGTCCAGCGATGTCTAGTGGGAAAGTAGCTAGTGAATCATCTCTGTGTCTGTGGGTCTTAGGCCCCACTTTCCTGGGAGATGCTGAGGTTATGCTTGAGAAGAACTCGGATGTGAGGCTGAGATCAGAGAGGACTGGGGGGTGGGGACGGCTGTTCCTGAAGGAGGAGCAGCTTTCTTTCTCCATCAGGGACCCGGGCCGAGGCTGCGGCCGTAGTGCTGCGGCTGCTCTCCCAGGCTTGGCCCTGCCCCGTTGCTGCCACCCAGTCCAGAGGTATTGGTGGGACTAGGGAGGCAGGAGAGGGAATGGGTGCAGGCAGTGGTGTGCTGGGGCGCTCTTCCTATCCTGCCGCCAGGAACTCATGTTGCTTGAAATCAGGCATGATGGGAGTATGTACACCACAGAAATGAGCAGACAATATAAACCAGGCCTACCTACCTGCAAGCTGCTTGTTCAGCATTTACCAGCACACCACTGCATGCACATTCTGGATCCTGATTGACTCTCACTAATTCTGCTTAGCAAGGGGAGATGGAAGGGGGCATGGTGAGCCACAGAGCTATGGGACAAGAGGAGGAGCCCTGGTGACGTGGCTGAGGAGAGAGGTGTTCATCTCCACAAGCACAGAGCTGCCCGGGTGGGGGGGTCTCTGGAGCACTGGGCAAAATTCACCTTACCAAGAGGTCATCTCCTGGGCGTACCCGAGACCCCTCCTGACCTTGGAGCCTTCTTAGGCTTCTTAGGGAGCCCTGAGTTAAGGCTTGACTCAAATTCTTCTCACTTCCTGATGGGTTATCCCCTCCTAACTCACCTCCCTGCCTCCAGTCTCCTCTCAACATCATTCTCAACCCTTCTGGTGGATTTAATCCTCCTAAGAGACCACTTAGGTCATGTGTTCTAGCCCCAGTGTCTCCACATCTCTTGCCTTTCAGTTCCTCACCTTTAGCTTTTTCTTCTCAACCTCCAAATGTTATCGAGTCTCCCCAGCCAAAAAACAGACCAGTAAAGAAAAAAAAACCTTCCCCTGTCTTGACTTTCCCCTCCACTATGGGCCCAGCCTTCTTTCTCCTCTCAACTCCCAAACTTCTTGGTACTCCTGGTGTCTGCTTCATCTCCCACTTGTTTGTAACCCCGGCGGTCTGTTTTTTGCCCACTATCCCTTCTCTACATGGATACCCCACTAACCGCCTCCGAGTCAGATGACCTTGTCTTAGCTCTCATATGCAGCCAGCTACAGATGTGATGCTCCAGGCACCTACTGTGTCAGGCCCTGGGGAGGGAGTGCGGGACCTCCAGACCAGTCCCTGCCCTGCCCTTAGGGAACACCCTTCCCAAGGGTGGGCAGACCTTGAAAAGTGACTACAGATGAGGACCGAAATCATTCCAGGTGATGAGGATGTTGAGAGGATGGATAGAGTGTACTGTATCACGCAGGGCCCAACCAGGGAAACAGAACTCATTCCGAGTTTTTAAACATGGAATTTCATACAAGGAATTGGTTACACAGAGGTTGGAAGAGCTGAGAAGCCCAGGAGGAGATGGCAAGGTAACCAGGAATCCACTATTAGTCCTGGGTTGGGGGGAAAACACTGTAATCAGTGGCGGGGGGCCAGGGTCACTTGGAAGAAGTTGGAACCGCAGAGGAGATACAATCCACTTCCATAGATACCGCTCAGGACTGAACTGGACGAAGATTCTCCTCTCCTTCCACGTTCCACCCTCTGGTCTCCTGCCAGAGCCTCTCATTGGTCCGGAGCCTGCAGGGGTCAGTCACCTGCAGTGCAGAGCAGAGAAGGTGAGGACCAGATGGGAGGGCAACAGCCCAGGACCACCACCAGGATGGGATGGGAGAGGATGAGGCGGGGACTGACTTAGTGGAGGGGTCTCAGAGAAGGCTTCCCTGAGGAACTAAGCTGAGACCTGCAAGGTGAAGGGGAATTGGAGGAGAAAACGTTCCCAGCAATCACTGACTTTAAAAAGACTAATTTTTTAGAGCATGAGGTTCCCAGCAAAATTGAACAGAAGGTGCAGAGATTTGCCATCTACCCCCTGCCCCCGCCCACGCACAGCCTCCCCACTGTCAGCATCACACACCAGAGTGGTACCTTTGTTACAGTCGATGAACCTACATTGACACGTTGTAATCATCCAAAGTCCACAGTTTACATTAGGGTTCACTTTTGCTGTTGTACAGTCTATAATACAGTCTATGGGTTTGGACAAGTGTATGATGACATGTATTCATTATTATAATATCATACAGAGTATTTTCACTGCCCTAAAAATCCTCTGTGCTCTGCCTGTTCATTCCTCCCTCCTCCCACCCCACCACCCCAAACCCTGGCAGCCACTGATATTTTTACTATCTCCATAGTAATAAATAAATAAATTGTGACACATCCAACCAATGAAATACTATTCAGCGCTAAAACGGAATGAGCTATCCAACATGAAAAGACTTAAATGCATATTACTTAAAAGACTTATATGTGTATTACTAAGGGAAAGAGGACAATATGAAAAGATTCCATACTGTATGATTCCAACTATATGACATTCTGGAAAAGGCAAAAGTATGGAGACAGTAAGAAGGTCAGTGGTATATTTTTGCCCATTCTCTTCCTGAGCCTTCACGGATACTGTACTTTCTGTCTCTGTTTCTCCAGTTCTTTATTTTGTTTTTTCAGCCGTGCTGTGCGGCTTGTGGGATCTTAGTTCCCTGGCCTTCCCTCTTTCTCCCGTTCTTAAAGATTGAGGCACACCCGAAGTTTCAGTCCTAAGCCCCCCACTTCTCTGCACTTTCTCCTTTGGAGTTCTCATCCATTCCGAACTTCACTTAATCATTCCACAAACATTAATTGAGCACCTGGTGTGTGCCAGACACTTGAATAGGCCCCTGGTGACAGTGAGAGATGAATGAGTCATGAGGCCCGCCCTCAGAGAGGAGATGGACAAAGTTGCAATACAATGTGGATGGTAGTAGGAAGTCCTGGGTGAGGTAAGAACACAGAAGAGATCAAAGAAGGCTTCCTGGAGGAGGTGACCCTTGAGCCAATTGCTGCCAGATACGATAGCAGTGAGCCAGGTGAATGAGGCGGGAAGAACGTTCAAGTGGAAGGAATAACACGTGTACAGGCATGGAGACAAGGGGCATGTCAAGGCACATTGTGGACTTGGGTGTGGAATGCAAGGGGTGTGTGTGTGAGAGAGAGAGAGAGAGAGAGAGAGAGAGAGAGAGAGAGAGAGAGAGAGAGCATCTCAGGCTGGCCCCGCAGGCTTCTATCTGGATTGCAGAGGGCCTTATATACTTAGTAGGCTGGGCTGGGGAAAAGATAACATTTCTAGAACACAAATTCATTAAAAAATATTTTTTTCTTTTTTCATCTTTATTGGAGTATAATTGCTTTACAATGGTGTGTTAGTTTCTGCTGTACAACAAAGTGAATCAGCTATATGTATACATATATCCCCATATCCCCTCCCTCTTGAGCCTCCCTCCCACCCTCCCTATCCCACCCCTCTAGGTGGTCACAGAGCACCGAGCTGATCTCCCTGTGCCATGCAGCTGCTTCCCACTAGCCATCCATTTTACACTTGGTTGTGTATATATGTATATATAGTGTATATATGTTAATGCTACTCTCTCACTTCTCTCACTTCTCACTTCCCTTTCCCCCTCTGTGTCCTCAGGTCCGTAGAACACAATTTTAGAGACGCTTCTCTGTCTGCAGTGTGAAAGGGTCGGGGTGGTGGTGGAGCAGGTTACAAACTAGGAGGCTGGTCGGGGAGCTTTGTAGTAAACCAGGTGAGAGACAGTGGGGGCTGGACTCGGGCAGTGCAAGGGGATGGGGAGCCAGGACAGTCTAGCAGAATATGGAGAGATTCAGAATTGAGAAGAGAAGTCAGCTGGTAGGGCGTGGACCGAGGGTGGGAGCGGCCAGTCTGGGTTTATACTGCTGAGGTCAGGACCCGTAGGAGGAGACAGGTTCTGGGAAGAAGAGGAGTATCGGCTTTGGACATATTGTAGCTGAGGTACATCCGGCCCCCAAAATTGTCCTTCTTGACTGTTCACTTCCAAATTAACAGCTTCAGCTCTGACCTCGATCAGGAGCTCCAAACCGGAATTTCCAGGGGCCCATAGAGCATTTCCACCTTCTAGCCAGTCGCCTGTCATCTCTGCCTCTACGTAGTCCCCCAAACCTGTGCCACGCCCCTCTCCTTCTGTTAGTGATGTCACCACCGACGCCGGGAGTGTGGGAGTGTCGTCGCCTTCTCTCGACTCACCCCGAGCCACACGGATCCTGCCTGCATAACGCCCTTTGAGTCTGTGGCCTCCCTTTGGCTCCTCTTTCTGCCAGTGTCCCTGTGATGTCCCACCGTTTCCTCTTGCTTCTGTCATTTCCATTCCGATCCTTCCTACTGTCTGTCTGACACTCCCTTGCTCAAAACTTTCAGTGCCTGCCCATTGCCTACTGATAAAGTACACGTTTGTTCTCTGGCTCTCAAGGTCCTCACAGTCCAGCCCCCACTTACCTTTTGGCTCTTAATTTTCACAACTTCCTGGCAGACACCCTTACCATCCACCCGAACCACTCCATGTCTTGTGCATCCAGACCACAGGCTGTCCTGCAGACTGCAATGCGTCTTCTCCTGCCTCTGCCTGTCAAATCACACCCATCCCTCAAGGCCCCGATGAAATGCCATCCGCTCCACGCACCACATTTCCCAGGTAATTGTCTGCCTCATCTCTCTTAACAGACAGCACCTTAAGGGCAGATTTTTATCACCGTATGAGGAGTTGGTATTCACTAAATGTGTGTTGAACTGAATTGGCTCAAAAAACATTCCTCAGATCAAGAACCTGTTGTGGCTCCTCATTGTCCACCACTTCAAACCTGTTCCTAGTGGCTTCCCAGCCTCCATCTTAGGTATCTAATCTTATTCCCCCACTGTTCCCCCAAATATGTCCCTTGTTCAATTTCAACTCTATGCTAGAAGAGTGAAAGATAGAAAAATGAATAAAATAAACCTTCCCTGCCTTCCCTTCCCGTATCTACCACGGTGGATAAACTATGCCTACTAATAACTACTATCAGTTTAAAATAATGTCTTTCACTCACGAGTTATCCTGCCTATCCTTCTTTAAGACTGAAATTCTAATTTTCTTCCAATTGGTGACCTGCTCCTTTTTAAATGCTTCCTGGACTCCCTTGAAGCTAGGATGGCCATGTGACAAAATTCTGGCCAGTGAGATAGATGTACATGGAAGTCTCTGGGTGGGACTTCTGGGAAAACTTGCTAAAGAGGACCAACTCAGCTGGCACATACCCTTTGTCTTTTGTCCTTTGTCTTATTATCCTTCTTTAGTCTAGAATGTAGACCCACTGCCAGGAGGTATAGCAGCCAGTGTTTGAGCATAAGCATGAAAACTTCATCCTCTGATGGCAGAGCAGAAAGCTAGATGGGCTTTGAGTCCCTGACGGTTCCTTCAGTAATTGTGGCACGTGGACTCTGTAGTTGTGGCTCGCAGGCTTAGTTGCTCCTCGGCATGTGGGATCTTCCCAGACCAGGGCTTGAACCCATGTCCACTGCATTGGCAGGCAGATTCTTAACCACTGTGCCACTGGGGAAGTCCTCCAGTTCGTTTTTCAAACCTCCAGTCCTCCAGGTTTGTCTATTCCTTGAATAGTTGATGTGCACTTTGTACAAATTTCAAAAGAGTGTGCTTCTCCCACCTCTGGCCCCAGGTTTCCCTCTTTTGAAGCAACCATTCAAAAATACAGTTTCTTGTGTATTTTTCCAGATGTGTTTCATGCATCTACAAACACATAAATTCAGGTAGCCCCTTTTTAAAAAAATAACGGAAGTGGACTTCCCTTGTGGTGCAGTGGTTAAGAATCCGCCTGCCATTGCAGGGGACAGGGTTTGAGCCCTTGTCCGGGAAGATCCCACATGCCGCGGAGCAGCTAAGCCCGTGCATCACAACTACTGAGCCTGTGCTCTAGAGCCCGCGAGCCACAACTACTGAGCCTGTGTGCCAGAACTACTGAAGCCCAGTGCCTAGAGCCATGCTCCACAATAAGAGAAGCCACCGCAATGAGAAGCCTGCCCGCCGCAACGAAGAGTGACCCCCGCTCGCTGCAACTAGAGAAAGCCCATGTGCATCAACAAAGACCCAACACAGCCAAAAATAAATAAATTTATATATATATAAAAAAGTAATGGAAGCATGCTATACACAACAGCTCTGTACTTTATTTCACTTTACATATCAGTGAGTTCCACATCGTACATGCTTCATTCTACCCCATTGTACGTCTGGTATGTAATTTACCTGGTCCCCTATTGATGGAGTTACCTGTTTCCAACCCATTTCCTACTATAGGAATTGTTGCATTAAATATCTTTGTACCTATTTCATTTTGCATGTTAATTCATCCATGCATTCCACAAATGTTATTAAGCACTTGCTATGCACCAGGCCAGCTCTAGGCATGGTGTGTGTGTGCGTATGTGTGCGTGTGTGCAGAGTAGTGAGCACAACAGGCCCAGCCCTTGCATCATGGAGTTGACAAGCTATAGTGGAGAAAGCTACAGGATAAATTCCTAGAAGTGGGTCACACTTTCTTTCAATCCTTCTAATGATGTCAAGAAGAATCTCACTTGGGTGAGAAAGTCTCACTAGTGCCAAAATGTCTTTAATATTATCTTTCTCTAATACTTGCTAATCTCTTCAAGACAGAGTGTTGGTCTTCGATTAGTCTTTGGCCAGAGCCTAGCTAGAGTTTAATAATATGTTTGGTTTTTATTGGATATAGTTTTACATAGATTTTCCATCTATAATCAAAATATGAAGGTTCCTTTCAAAATAATTTAAGTTAAAAAAAAAGGTGAGTCACTTTAGAGAAGAATGCTAAGTAAATAATAACATAGGTGGGAATTCAGAGGTGGAAAAAACCCGCAAAACCCGCGAAGGTGTTATTCAAATGACTGAGGTTGGGAAATCACTGATGGAAACAAGCAAGGAGAAAAGGTGAAGCTCTTTCTATTGTATTTGGTGTTTATTTTGTATCCTCACTCATCTTTGGTGTTGAAATGGACTTGCATCCGTATTTCTTCCTAGGCAGCTTATTTGTTTATCATTTACTATTTGCTTGGTAATTCTTATGCTTAAATTGCACTGAACTTCTGGTCATGAAAGGGTTTTTTGGTTTGGTTTTGTTTTGTTTTTTGGTTCAAGTGTTCCAATTTGCATTCTCTCACAAAATCTCTTCCACTTGGGTTCCCCAGATGCCCTAGCCTCTATGTCATTGCTGTCCCTGGAGATATTTGGAAATGCCTCTGCCAGGGGCATTCATGCAGCACCCTTAGTCAGATTTTCTTAATCTGGTTGAGGCTTGCTCGATAATGCTCTTAAAATATAAGATGATGGGGCTTCCCTGGTGGCGCAGTGGTTGAGAGTCCGCCTGCCGATGCAGGGGACACGGGTTCGTGCCCCGGTCCGGGAGGATCCCACATGCCGCGGAGTGGCTGGGCCCGTGGGCCATGGCCGCTGAGCCTGCGCGTCCGGAGCCTGTGCTCCGCAACGGCAGAGGCCACAACAGTGAGAGGTTCGCGTACTGCAAAACAAAACAAAACAAAACAAAACAAAACAAAACAAAAAACTAATAACAAACCCATTGCATGTCAGTATAAATAACATTCTTTGCAAAAATAACTGTTATTTTCCAAAATAAAAAATATTTAGTGAAGAGGGTGACTTTTTTTTTTTTTTAATATTTTTGCAATTCCTTGTAACGTCTAGTTCAATCAAAGACAGTCTGGGGCTTCCCTGGTGGCGCAGTGGTTGAGTCCGCCTGCTGATGCAGGGGACACGGGTTCGTGCCCCGGTCCGGGGAGATCCCACATGCCGCGGGGCGGCTGGGCCCGTGTGCCATGGCCGCTGAGCCTGCGCGTCCGGAGCCTGTGCTCCGCAACGGGAGAGGCCACAGCAGTGAGAGGCCCGCGTACCGCAAAGAAAAGGAAAGGAGGAAAAAAAAAAAAAGACAGTCTGATTCACACATCTTCTGCATTCAATCTGTTGTGATGTCACACATCATATGGTCTCTGGAAAACACTGGAGAGCAATGAAGGTAAATAATATTTTACTATTACTATGAAAATAGTTTTGACCTTTTGGACCCCCAGACAAAATCCTGAGGACTTCCAAGGGCCCCTGGACCACACTTTAAAAGCTGCTGTACTGAATCAGGGACATAGTGATTAGACTGGTGGTTGCCAAGGGGGAGGGGGGTGGGGGAGTGTTGGAGTGGGAGTTTGGGGTTAGCAGATGCAAACTGGTATATGTAGAATGGATAAACAACAAGGTCAGGCTTCCCTGGTGGAGCAGTGGTTAAGAATCCGCCTGCCAATGCAGGGGACACGGGTTCAAGCCCCGGTCCGGAAAGATCCCACATGCCACGGAACAACTAAACCCATGCGCCACAAGTGCTGAAGCTCGCGCACTTAGAGCCTGTGCTCCGCAACAAGAGAAGCCACCACAATGAGAAGCCCGCGCACTGCAACGAAGAGTAGCCCCTGCTCACTGCAACTGGAGAAAGCCCGCGTGCAGCAACGAAGACCCAACGCAGCCACAACTAAAATAAATTAGTTAAAAAACAACAACCAGGTCCTACTGTATAGCACAGGGAACTATATTCAATATCCTGTGATAAGCCATAATGGAAAAGAATATGAAAAAGAATATATATATATATATATATATATATATATATATATATATATATGTAACCGAGTCACCTGCGGTACAGCAATAATTAACACCACATTGTAATTCAACTATACTTCAATAAAAAGTAAATTAAAAAAAACAAGAATTGCTGTACTAATACATTTACTTTTTCCAAACAGCCCAATGAGGCAAGTTTCTTATTATCCCGATTTAACAGATGGGGAAACTGAGGCACAGAGAAGTTGAGTAACTTACCCAAGGACACTTCGCTAGAAAGTGGCAGAGTTAGGATTCAAAGTCAGTTTATAGAGATGAGATTCAGTTGGTGACTGTCACTAGATGTGTGATCTTGGAGACAACTAGCCTCTGAGTCTGAGGCGTTGTCATTTGGTTAACCCATTGTCATGAGGGCGGAGACTTGACTTCCTCCCTCACATAGGTCTCACTGAGGGGTCCCTCATCTGTGCTTCCTTAGCTTTCTCACTTTTTTCTGCCCACATAGCATTTTACCCCACACTATTGTGGAATCATTTAATTGTCCCCATTGGACTGTATGCTCCATGAGAGCAGACACTGCACCTACCTTGATTACAATTGTTTTATCAGGGTCTGGAACAGGTGCTTGACAATCTTTGCTGAAGAAAGAAATGAATAAATAAATGCATAGACATTTCATGTGAAGGCAGGATGAGTCCCTCCTACCCAGAGTTCCCCTCTGTGGCCCCAAAGAGGGAGGAGTGAGGATAGGGGAGGGGAAGGGGGTTGTAATGCACTTATATACACTTATCCAAAACTGTTGCATCATCAGAATCACAGGATGAATCACAGGCTAGAAACGTCTCTTCCTAAAAACTCCAAAGCAATTCAGATCATCCTCTTTTTTGCCTGGAGTTACCTCTACTCAATCTTCTCGTCACTTGGCACTCAGACACTCCATTTAGCCAGTCCCTCCAGCTAGTCTTCATCCTTCTGGAAAAAGTCTGCACCTCCCCCTGTTCTGCTTGGTGGATGGGGAGCTCTCTGCCTTTTCCTTTCATATCGTGGCCTTTGTATGTTATCAGCAACCCCCGTACCCTTTTCTGTTCCACCTTTTTATTTCATCACCTGTAGAAAGGGTCAGGCATACAAGTGTGAAGGTGTTATAGTTCCAGTGCTCCATACCTCTTGGTACCTAATTAGTGGCTGCATTTCTGGAGGCTGGGGACCCTGGCGAGATGCAAACTGGCAGGTGGGAACCAGCTAGATGGAGGCCGCCTCCTTAGGCTGGAGCCTCTCAGCTTCCTCTTTCGCTATCTATATACGGTCCTTTCCAGCAGTGTGACCTTCTAGGATTCTCAGAAGCCTCTGAAGAGAAGCGTAATTGTGGGGGAAGGAGGGAGGCAGCACGTAGACCATCAACCAGGATTCTGCCTGGAAGGTCATGGGGCTGAGCTCCGGCACCAGAGACCTTTAAGAAAAGCAAAAAGGAACTGAGAAAGCAGCCAGGAGTCTGCTCAGCCTGGAGTTTCTGGAATTCTGCTTTGTGTGTGTTTCCCTCAGCTGCCAAGGCCCCCCTGACTAACAAGAGATGAGAATGGGAAGCGAGAGGGCGGGTGGAGAGGTAGCTTGGCCTGGCGGCTCTCCTGGGCACTGCCCGCTCTGCATACCGGCTCCAGGTTTCCTCCAGGAGCTGACCTGGGTCTCCCAAGAACCTCACCCACGAAGGTGGGTGGCTGCCTGCTGTGTAAGGTGTGGGGCAAGTCTACAAGTCAGGTTCTCTTCCCACCCAGGATCCAGCTCTCTGCCCACCTGGTCTGGAGCAGGCCACCAACCTGAGGCCACTGTCTCTAAAAGGCCAGCTTTACAACATGACCTCTACCCAGGAAGGGAAATGTGAACCCAGGGCCATTTTTAGGATTCAGTACTTGTCATCTTGGAAGGCACCTAACCTGGTCTGGGCCGCAGGACTGATGGATTTCAGGAGGAGGCAGGAGGGGGAGGGGGTGGAGCAGCAGTGGTGTCGGGGTCGGGGGCAGTTCTTGGGGATATGGGTACAATTGGGATCAGAGCCATTCCTGGGGCTGCAGACAAACCCAAGGATCCTTTTTCCTCCCTCCGCCCAACATTAGTGCAAGTGAAATCTTGCTCAAATAAAAATCAAGGGTAGCCTTGGTGTACTATCGCTTTCTCATACTACATCACAAGAGTCCTTCCCACATCTGTCTCCTCCTCTGACCTGTGAGCTCCTGGAAGACAGAGGGCTGGTTGTATTCACCTCTGTATCCCAGTGTCCTGCCCTGGGCCTGCACACAGGGCGGGCTCCGCAGGTCCTCCATGAATGAATGAATGAACAAATGAGTGAAGCCATAAACAAGAAGCACTATAGTCAGGGATGGGATGTTGATGGGAGGAGGCAATAAAGCCAGGAGGAGCTACAAGCAAAGGCAGACTGGGGAGGACGGTGGTAGTTGCGTGTGTCTTGCTGCTACTTTGTGTTTTAGGGGCTCAGAGCAGCTTCCTCCTCCTCCTCCTCCCCCCCTGCCCTCCAGTTCGCCTCGGCTCTAAACTCTCAGATAAGGTGCTTAATCCATCCATTCAACAAATATTTACTCAGCACTGCCGTGACAAGCACTGGCTTCTGCATGATTGGGAATGAGACCTCCACGTTCGTTGCCTGCCTCAGGGGACTCCCAGTCTAGTGTCACTAAATAAGTCATTGCAATGAGCTGTGACAAGTGCTGTGACCTGGTAGGTCTCATGGAGCTAGGGTGACCGTAGCGTTTCGTATTCTAACTAGGACACTATTGAGAGTAAAAGTGATTGTTGCAGGTTAAGTTCCCCAGGAAGCAGATTTTAAGATGACCGTGGGAGGCGGGAGTGGGATTTGCGTGCAGAAAGATTATTAGGAGTACTTTTGGGGTCAATACATGTGGAAAGGAAGGAACAGAAACCAGACCAGGCAGACGGAGAAGTTGGGATGTGACACAGCCTGAGTGGAGGTCTCAGCTAACCCCACAGGGAGCCCAGAGCTAAGATGGCCCTTCAGTATCATCTCCAGCTGGGGCCGGGGCGGGGGGGTGGGCTGGCTTGTATAACATCATGTATAACAATGAGCAGTCACTGGATACTTGTGGCCTCTGGAAGGAGGTGTGACCTCGGGGGAGGCTGTTTTCTTTAGCCGAGGCTACACCCAAAGAGGGCTGACAGCTGAAGGCAGCTTGGGTAGCCAACCCAACAGCTGGGGATTTGGATGGTGCCTCACAGCATCTGCCACAGGGGCATGTTGACAGCCATATCCAGGCAGTAGGTGTAACCCAGGCTGTCTCGGGTGCCCACCGCAGGAGCACCTGCTGGATGTTTCAGCTGGAGCCCTGCATCAGTGCAGGATGGCATGAAGCCCCAGGCAACAGGAACAGCATCAGGGCTGGTTCAGTCTGCAACCTCTTCATTGCTAGCTCTCCTCCTTTCCTTCGTCTGTTTCCTTTGCTTTAGAGGATCATTCGTGGCTTTTGCATGCATTATATCATTCACTTCACATGCATTATATCACTGGATTTACAGCGAGAAGGGTGTAATTTTTATTCTCACCCCCGCATCCAAACTATCAGGAAGTCCTTTGACTGTGACCTCCAGAACAGAGCTCCAGACTATTCCCTTTCTCCATCTCCGCCTCTTTCCTAACTGCTGACATTGTTTTGATTTTGAGCCAAGATGGCCAACAGGTTGGAGCTGCTGAAAAGACAGGTAACAATGAGAACAAAAAAATAAGACAACTGAAGGAGCCTCAAGTAGAGCATATGAACTAAACAAACTTTAGGAAAGCCGCAGACACGATGCTTGATCTGGAAAATCAGCACATTACCTGAAATTTGAGGCTCTTCCCTCTCCAGAGTAAATTGAGAGGCAGGAGAGCACAGTGGTTAGCGACAGGCCACTGCCTGGGTTCCTGTAACCTCGAGCCAGCTTCTTGATTTCTCTGTGCCTCAGTTTCCTTGTCTGTAAGACAGAGGTGATGATAACAGAACTATGGGTAAGACATTTAGAACAGTGCTTGGGGCACACAGGAAGTGCTTCTCCAGGGTTAGCTACTGGTATTACCCTGTGAGCTGCCATCTTGGTCCACATTCTGCATGGCAGATGTGGCTGTTGGTACCCTTACTGGTCCCCATCTTCCTTCTGCTCCTGTTTCCAACACACCCTACCCCACTCCCACATGGAGTCATTTATCCATTCAACAAATATTTCTTGAGTGCCTACCCATGGTACTGGCCACTAAATTCTTGTTTTAGTTTTCTGCATCTCACAAATCCTTGAGCATCCCACAAGTCCTGCCTTGGGTTTGCTTTTGCTGCAGATGGGAGGCCCTGTCCCCCCCACCCCCATTTCTTGTACACGCTCAGGGTCACCCAGATGTAAAGCCAGTCTCCATGTGACCCAGCTACCTCTTGTCCTCCCCTCTGGACCTTCAGCTGCTGGCTGAGAGTGAGCGTCACGAACGACCCCGTGGATCCTTCCTCTTGGACCCCAGAGGGCTCGGTGGGAGGGAAGGCCCTTTGCAGCATGGAGCCTTGCTCTTTCATGTGACCGCATCCTACCTTGTCCTTGGCCTTGTGTACTCTTGGCCTGTGTTTTCTTTCCCTGGATGTCTCTCCTGATGTCAGGAAAGGCCCTGGAAGAGATGAAGGAGGAGTAAACCAGAGAGAGCAGTGGGCAGAGCAAGTGGAAGAGAGAAGTGAGGCCAAGCACGGAAGGGGGGAGGGAGGATGCTGATGACAACATGTGACATGAATTTAACCCATTGATGCCTTAATCCACATAATAGCCCTGTGAGGTCAGTACGATTATCATCCCCATTTTACAGGGGAGGAGGCAAAGAAGGGTTATGAAACTTGCCCAAAGCCTTATGGCTTGTAAGTGGCAGTGCTGGAATTTGAACTCAGAGTCTGTCTCCATTCCCTGGAGGCGGGACGGTGCAGAAGTCCCAACAAGGCATCCTGAGGAGGAGGGCGTGCACCTGGCATACAGCTGGCACTCGATGAATAGTGTTGAATGGATGAGGATTCAGGTGGGTTGAGGCTGAAGGCTACGAACTGACTATATAAATCCCAGGTGTCTGTCAGCACCGGTTAGTGAAGCATCTTACCTTCCCCACCCCATAATTCCTCAGCCACCTTGATCAGGGCCCCGAAATCCACCAGCCAGAAGGAGACCTGAATTTACCAGTTCTCAGTTCCCACAGCCCACACCAGCTGTGTGAAGAGTGGGGAGGCTGTGGTATGGGCACAGCTTGACGTCGGTCATTTCCTGCCCCTGGGGCCAGAGTTGAGGCACTTAGGCTCACTTTCCTCCATCAGAAAATAGGAATAGTAGGTCCGTCCTCATAGGGTCTTTGTGGAAATGAAATTGCACAGGGACAGACCCCACAAGGGGCAGAGAGGCAATAAATAGACGCTGTTACACTGCAGCTCCTGGTCACTAGCCCTACTGTGCAGATGGCCGATGGGGTCTTTACGGTTGACAAAGCCCTTTCTGCTCCCATCTCAGCCTGACTTGGATCCTCTTAGAAGGTGGGCAGGCACTGCAGAACCTCCCTGTCTGTTTCGCAGATGAGCAAATTGAAGCCCAGGAAGTCAGAGAGGACGAGGAGGCCTTGCAGAGGTCTGTGGGGGGTCCGAGGGGGTGTCAGGAAGAGCGGGCCCCCTCTGGGTCCTGGAGCCCAGTGTGCCTGCCTGCCGGCCCCTCCCCCCTCAGCTGCTGAGCCCATCAGCGCAGCCGGTATCTGCTGGCCCATAACTGGTCCCTGTGTCCCTTTCCAGCAGTAGCCTGACCTCGTCTACTTGAAGAAAAACAGGAAGCTGGGCTCTGCCAGGAATCAGAACACACCCTTCCTCAGCCCTGGGCTGGAGGACACTGTGATGGTGTTGGGGACAGGACATGGGACAGCGTGTGGGGTTGGCACTCTGCAGCCCAAGCCAGGGTGGCTTGGACCCGGCCGCCTCGCTGAGGGTCTGGGCTTAATAAGCTGGGCTTGCTCCTTGCTGAGCACCCCCAGGGACCAGGAGCATGCAGGAAGGTGGGGTGTCAGGAGGAGGAGCTCCTGACCTTCCTCTCCCATGTGGGGACATAATTATGGGACACCAGGGCCACTTATGACTTTTGCCTTTGTGGGCCTCTTCCTTCATAAAAAATACTAAAAAGTATATGATACAACTGCCTCGGTATAAAAATGAATATAATCCAAGCTGGATTCATGATTATATATTCATTATTTTATTCAATTTATCTTTTGATTTTAAAATAAATTTAAATGAAAACATTTGCATGGGCCCATGAAAGTGTTGTGGGCCCTGTGCCTAAAAGATAAGGCAGCTCCGTGGGGGAAGCTTCTAGTGCTTTCCTGTTCTGCAGAAGCTGTGCTTCCCACACATGGCCCCATGACACAGGGATTAGCACTCAGACATTAGAGGGGAATGCCTGGCTCAGCCTAGAAATAGAACCTCGCTGAGCCTCAGTTTCCTCTTCTGTAGAATGGGGCCATGAGAACATCTGATCTTGTGAAAAGTGTCTGCCCAGGACCTGCTCGGAGGGCACCCCCCACCGCTGTTTTCACAGTGTCTGTGAATTTCAGAGCCCAGGGGGAGACCATAGCAGCTGCAAGATGCCAGGGCCTTGGGGTTTGGGGACAGTCTCAGAGTTCCAACCTCTTTAACTTCTCCCTCCTTTCCTGTCTGTCCCTCTTTGACCCCTGCTTCAGAGTCAGACCCAAGATAACAATGAATCTAATGAATCGTGTGGGTCCAGCTCACAAACCACTTCACCCCATAACCCCATCAGTCCTCACAGCAACCCCACAAAGAATGTCTTATGTGTTTATTCCTCCCATTTTCCCAGAGATGATACTGACCAACAGAGAGGTTAGGTACCTTGTCTAAGGTCACACAGCTGGCAGGGATAGAGCTGGGACAAGAGTTTAGATCTGTCAACCCTGACCTCAGTTGACTCTGTTAAACCTGACACCCCAAGGTGTTCACGGCAACCAGTGTGTGTATGTGTGTGCGTTGGTTCTTGTGACCAAGGAGGTGTCAAGGATTGGAGTGACTGTGGAAGGGCTCAGGACCTTGCTGGGATGTGTTGACAGGGGGCTCATAGATGTAACATGTCTCTTGCTGTCCCCCATGGGGTCCCTGAGGATCTGGACTTTTGTCTTTGCCCTGCTCGGGGCCTGGGCCAGGGCCAGCTTTTTGCTGTGCTGCTCTGGACGCACCCCTACCCCTCCTTTCTGTGCTCCTGCTCCTCTTCACTCGCTGTGTCCTTAGTAGCAACATAGTTAGGCACCCACTGGGTACAGAACCCAGGGAAGAAAGTGGCTTAAGAGAACGGCCACTTTTTTTTTTTTTTTTGCGGTACGCGGGCCTCTCACTGTTGTGGCCTCTCCCGTGGCGGAGCACAGGCTCCGGACGCGCAGGCTCAGCGGCCATGGCTCACGGGCCCAGCCGCTCCACGGCATGTGGGATTTTCCCGGACCAGGGCACGAACCCGTGTCCCCTGCATCGGCAGGCGGGCTCTGAACCACTGTGCCACCAGGGAAGCCCGAACGGCCACTATTTTATGTTAGAGCTCCAGAGTCATCTTTAATTTTTTAACTTTTTATTGGACAATAATTTCTTATCTTCAAATATACATAATTTGAAAAATAGAAATATATTGAAAAGCTGGTATTCATGTTAGATTTCAGTAAAGAAGTCTTAGCCCCAGGATGAAGAAGAATTCCCAGCTCATAAATATTGTTTAAGTACAAAAAGTGATCACTGTGTAGTGTAAAGCAAACTCTTTTTAAAGACCTTGAAAGAGAGACTGAATTTCCAGCTGGTGGGGTTGGTTTGGATTAAGGTTTTTATTTCTGTGATGTTTCTAATTAAAACCTCCCAGCTCTTCTAGCTGAATTAGGCCACGTTGGTCTCTTGTTATTTTGGTATTTCCTAAGAATCTGAGCTGGGGCCGGATGACAAATGTGCTCCTCAGCCCTTTACGCATGGACTCCGTGGCTTGGTGGCCTGAGGTGACACTGGTCTTGCCCCTCCTTTGCCAGAGGAGGAAGCGGGTAGGGGTGGGGAGGACAGGTCACCCAGCTAATCGGTTTTCAAATGGAAGGGGAATCCATTTGCTTGGGGGTGGTCTCTTAATGACCCAGATCTGATCCTGTCACTGTTCTGCCTGAAACCCTGAGGGGCCCCTCTGGCTTGTACACCGCCCCAGCCCAGCAGGACCATGCCCCCTGCCCGCTGGAACCAGCTGGCCCCTTCTCCACATCTCACTTCCTGTCCCTCCGGCTGACACAGGCGCATCATTACTCCCCGTTCCAGCCTCCCGGTGGCCTTCTTCACAGCCTTCAGCGTCTGGAAATGACCCGTTTATGGGCATGAGTGTTGGCGTGGAGTCTTTAAATTGAGGGCATCTGCCCCGCTGGCCCGTAAGCTCCCTGAGGGTCAGGACTTGTCCGGTGCTGCTCGCCACTCTACACCCAGCGCTAGCTCAGTGCCCAGCCCCCAAGAGGCCCACGGGAAATATTTCTTGACGCCATTATTATGTCTAAGCATATAGTATTAATCCATAGAATAATGACTTCAACAACTATTTACGGGAAGATAAGCTTAGGAGTCACACAGACCTGGGTTCATGTGCCGTCTCAGCCAGCCTCAGGTTTGTCATCTTCAAAGTGTGGGTAATAATCGCACCCGGATTACCGGGCAACTGTGGGGAAAGTGAGGCAACGCCCATAAAGCACGTAGCAGAACGCCTGTTGGGGCAAAGCATGCACTGAACAAATGCAAGCGGAGCAGGCTGCTATGATGGCGGTTCTCTCTGGAGACAGGGGCGGGTGAGGGATGAGGGCCCGGGACCCACTGACTTGGTCTACATCAATGGTGAACATCCACCACAGCTGTTCCACTCCGACGTTGGCTTCATCTGATTTAGAATGGCGCTACTGCTGTGGTTCCCAAACTTGGCTATATGTTAGAATCAAAGGGGAGTTAAAAAAAAAATCCTAATGCCTGAGCTCAGCTCTAGAGGATTCTGATGTAATTGATCTGGGGCGTGGCCTGGAGGCCCAGGTGATTCTACCACACAGCCAAGGGTGAGACCTGCTGCCTTACCCCACGTGTGACTTCGGTGGCCTCCCACCTCTACACTGCCTTCTTCCCACCTGCCTGAAGTTCACTGGACACAGCGCAAAGACTTTCATGGCACAATAAAAAGTAATGGCTTAAAATGCAGAGGACGAATTGAGGAGAGAAAATGGCTGAATTTCTTTCCTACACATGCTCTCAGTCAGCTGTCAGATTCTTTTCTGCTTTCCTAGCAGTAAGGGGATTAGAGCAGAGAGGCTGGGCCCTGGGAGTTGGAAGGGAAAGGAGAGAGAGGGTCTGGTGTCTGGAGACCCACGTCTTAACCTCAGCTTTGCCACCATGTAAATATAGACAAGTCACCCCTTTCCCCCAACCTGGGTCTCAGTAACCCCTCTCTGAGATGACATTCCTTTGAAAGCCATCATCCTAGAGCCAGGGCCAATTCCACAATCCCTAAGAACCAGCTTTCCAGCCATCCTAAACCCTGCTCATCCACACAGATTCCCTGGACTCTAGCTTGCCCTGCTTCCTGAAATTTTTATTTATTTATCATTTTTATTTATTATTTTATTTTATTTTTAAAATTTATTTACTTTTGCCTGCGTTGGGTCTTCGTTGCTGCACACGGGTTTTCTCTAGTTGCGTCAAGTGGGGGCTACTCTTCATTGCAGTGCACGGGCTTCTCATTGTGGTGGCTTCTCTTCTTGTGGAGCACAGGCTCTATGCACGTGGGCTTCAGTAGTTGTGGCACATGGACTCAGGGGTTGTGGCTTGCGGGCTTAGTTGCTCTGCAGCATGTGGGATCTTCCTGGACCAGGGCTTGAACCCGTGTTCCCTGCATTCGCAGGAGGACTCCCAACCACTGTACCACCAGGGAAGTCTCCCTGAAGTTTATTTAACACAATCGAGTTACTATAAAGCTTAGTTCCCAGAAGACATCACTGTTCCCTTGAAGCAACCCATAGTAAACTTATGAGGTGTTGATAAATAGAGGTCATGGGGAATCAGCTTTTTATGGCATAGACGAGAATCTTCTAGAATCAGCTGGAGGCTTATTTACAGTTAGCTGTTGCCTAAGAGAGTGAACATGTTTCCTCTCTTGAGCAGGTCAACATGGAGCCACTGTAATAATTTTTACACAAGTTATTTAAAGGGAACCCTGTTCTTATTCCTTGTTGTCCAATTAATTGATGAGATTTTAGGCCTATAAAGCAGTTTTTCAAAAAAATTAATTAATTTTTACTTGCGTTGGGTCTTCGTAGCTGTATGTGGGCTTTTCTCTAGTTGCAGCTAGCGGGGTCTGTTGTTCGTTGCGGTGCAGGGGCTTCACATTGTGGTAGCTTCTGCATGGGCTCTAGGTGTGCGGGCTTCAGTAGTTGTGGCACACGGGCTTCAGTAGTTGTGGCTCGTGGGCTCTAGAGCGCAGGCTCAGTAGTTGTGGCACACGGGCTTAGCTGCTCCACGGCATGTGGGATCTTCCCGGACCAGGGTTCAAGCCCGTGTCTCCTGCATTGGCAGGCATATTCTTAACCACTGCGCCACCAGGGAAGCCCCTAAAGCAGTTTTAATGAGGCAAAGAATGGGTAGGGTTGAGGCAGGGAAATGCCCTGGAACCAGCCTGAAGGGTGGGCCCAGGAAGGTACCCCTGAGCAACCACTCTTGGCTTTCAGAGTTTTTTCCAAGGTCAGGGCTGAGGGCCTCCTAGTCACAGAGCCCAATCAGGCCGTGATGACTGCACAAATCACAAACATCTAGCGGCAGCCCCATCAGCCCAAGTTTTATGAATATTAGAGCTTGCACATTTGAGGTCAAGCGCTGTTGGACACAGAGAGGAAGGGTATTTGGGAAAGGACAAACTTTTCCCAGAAATTCTCTGGCACCCAGCCCCCCTCTCTCCAGTTCAGATTTGGGAGCACATCCAAAGCAAGGCACCATCATGCAGACGGCTCAGATACTCTGGGGAAGCTTTCTAGATGAAATCCATTCAATCACTTCAAAATATGAATTGGCTGAGTCTCCTTGTGTCCAGCACTGGGTTAGAGGCTCAAGTAGGAGTTGGGAGGTAAGAAAATGTGGCATTATTCCCGTGAGGGAGTGGAGCCAGTCTGTGCTCCAGGCGCTGTGGATTCAGACTGGGGGTTCAGAGGTGAGAAAGACCCGCCCCTACTCTGGAGAGGGTCGCAGTCTATGGGGGAGACAAACAACAGAGCTGGCTCAACCACCCCGCTGCTCCAGGGCTTGACCCCGCCTGGACAGACCGTGGCTCTTGGTCTCCACACAGTAATCATTAAGCTCCCTTTACACTATTATACCCTCCTTTATCCCACTGGCTGCCTGATGGGCTATCTGGTTGACCCATCCTCCAAATAATAATTTATCTTGATAATTGAGTTTCTTGGCACTTCCTGAAATTTTGCTCTTGAGGCAAACGCCTAACTTATCCAACCCTAACTGAGGCCTGGACAGATGTCTGACACAGCCACACATATATAAGCAGCTGCAGGCCAAAGGAGTGAGTGCTTAGAACAAAGCCCCGTGAAAGTTCAGAGGGACGTTTGAATAATTCTGGGGGCAGTGTTTCCCAGAGTATGCTCTGTGGAACATCGGTCTTCCACAAATAATAGATTTTGTGGACAAATAAGTCTGGGAAACAGTGCTTACTTTAGCTTCCCCTTTAGATATTCATGAGGGACATGAACACACTGAAGCCTCTGAGACTCCTATATGAAGAAACAATATTTTCTTAGGCCATCCTCTGAGGCTACTTAACTGGGTCAGCTTGGGCAAGTCTACCAATGTTTTTTATTGTTTTTATTTTTTATTTTTTTTGCGGTACGCGGGCCTCTCACTGTTGTGGCCTCTCCCATTGCGGAGCACAGGCTCCGGACGCGCAGGCTCAGCGGCCATGACTCATGGGCGCAGCCGCTCCGCGGCATGCAGGATCCTCCCGGACTGGGGCATGAACCCTCATCCCCTGCATCAGCAGGGGGACTGTCAACCACTGCGCCACCCGGGAAGCCCTACCAATGTTTTTTAAAGTGAAATGAGAGAGACATCTCAGAATCTCTTGGGGAGCGCTTGTTAGAAATACAGGGTCACCAGTCTTGCTGCAACGTTTCTGAGTCAAGAGTATATGGAGCCAGGACCCAGGAACCTGCTTTGAACAAGCTCCCAGTTGATCATGATGCATGCTCAACTTGAGAACCCCAGATAAACCTTCCCAGGCCTTGGCTTTTTTCTCAGAATGTTGTAAAGATCAAGAGATAAGCTTGACCAAAACATGAGTGAAAAAGAAACCTAGACGCTTCCAACTCATTCTGTGAAGCTAGTATTGCCCTAATAACAAAACCAGGCAAAGATACCACAAGAAGAGAAAACTGCAGACCAATATATATCATGAATATACATGAAAAAATCCTCAACCAAATACTAGCAAAGCAAATCCAGCAACCTATCAAAAGGATTACACACCATGACCAAGTGGGATTTACCCCAGAAGTGCAAGGTTGGTTGAACACCCCCAAATCTATTTATAATATATCATATCAACAGAATTAAAGACCCAAACCATATGATCATCTCAAAGCATACAGAAAAAGCATTTGACAAAATCCAACACCTCTTCGTGATAAAAACACTCAAGCTAGGAATAGTAAAGAACTTCCTTAACTTGATAAAAGGCACCTACAAAAAGCCCACAGTAGGTTTTTTAATGGTGAGAGACTGAATGGTTTCCCTCCAAGATTAGGAACAAAACAAGGGTGATCACTCTTGCCTTTTCTATTCAATACTGTACTCAGCAAAGTGTAGAATGGTGGTTGCCAGGGGCTGAGGGAGGGGAAAATAGGGAGTTGCTGTTCAATGGGCATAAAGTTTCAGTTATGCAAGATGACTAATTTCTAGAGACCTGCTGTGCAACGTGGTGCCTACATACAGTTAACAATACTGTATTGTGCACTTAAAATTTTTGTTAAGAAGGTAGATTTCTTTCATGTTCAGTGTCCTTACCACAAAAAACAAGACAAAACAAAGGGACAAGAGGGAACTTTTTGGAGATTTATTACCTTGACTGTAGTGATGGTTTCATGGATGTATGGAATTCATCAAATGTGTCCAAATTGTATGCATTAAATATCTGCCGTTTTTTGTATATCAATTATACCTCAATAAAGCTGTTTAAAAACCCCCCAGAGAGGTACTTCCCTGGTGGCGCAGTGGTTAAGAATAGCCTGCCAATGCAGGGGACAGGGGTTCGAGCCCTGGTCTGGGAGGATCCCACATGCCGCAGAGCAACTAAACCCTAGAGTCACAACTACTGAGGCTGCGTGCTGCAACTACTGAAGCCCGTGCACCTAGAGCCCGTGCTCCGCAACAAGAGAAGCCACCACAATGAGAAGCCTGCACACTGCAATGAAGAGTAGACCCCACTCGCCGCAACTAGAGAAAGCCCGCGCGCAGCAACAAAGACCCAACACGGTCAAAAATAAAATAAATAAATAAAATAAATAGATAAATAAACTATATTTGAAAAAAAAAACCCATAGAATTGGAGGTTCTAGCCAGGGCAATTAGGGAAGAAAATGAAATAAAAGGCATCCATATTGGAAAAGAAGGAGTAAAATATCTATATTCTCAGATACCATGATCTTTTATATAGAAAATCCTAAGGAATCCACTAAAAAACTATTAGAACTAATAAGCAAGTATAGAAAGATTTCAGAATACAAAAATCAGTTGTACTTCTATACACTTGTAATGAACAATGTGAAAATAAAGAAAATAATTCCATTTACAATAGCATAAAAAAGAATAAAATACTTAGGAATAAATTTAACAAAAGAAGTGAAACTTTATACTCCTGAAAACTACAAAACATTGCTGAAAGATGTTAAAGAAGATCTAGCTTCTTTAATAAATGAAAAGATATCCTATATTTGTGGATTAGAAGACTTAATACTGTTGAGATGATAAATTTATTTTTTAGATTCAATTCACTTCTTATTGAAGTCTCCACTGTCTTATTTCCAGAAATTGATTCTAAAATTCATATGAATATTCAAGGGATTCAGAAGTCAAAGCTATTTAGAAAAAGAACAATGTTGAAGAACTTGCCCTTCCGAATTTCAAAACTTACTACAAAGCTACATAATAAAGACAGTGTGGTACTGGTATAAAGATAGATATAGAGAGCAATGGAATAGAATCAAGAGTCCAGAAATAAACCCTCACATTTATGGTCAATTGATTTCTGGTATGGATAAAGCATTTCAACGGGGGAAGAATTTCAATAAGTGGTGCTGGAACAAATGGATATCCAGATATAAAAGAATGAAGTTGGATCCCTACCTCACACAATATATAAGAATGAATTAAAAATGGATCAAAGGCCTAAATGTAAGAGCTAAGACTGTAAAACTCTTAGAACATAGTAGGGAGATAAATCTTTGTGACCCCAGCTTAGGCACTGGTTTCTTAAATATGGCACAAAAGCATGAGCAACAAAAGAAAAAAATAGATAAATTGGACTTCATCAAAATTAAAAACTTTTGTGCTTTAAAGGATACCATCAAGAAAGAGAAAGACAACCCACAGAATGGGAGGAAAAAATAGGCAAAGATCTGAATAGACATTTCCCCCCAGAAGATATACAAATGGTCAGTAAACACATGAACATCTGCTCAACATCATAGTCTTAAGGGAAATAAATGCAAATCAAAGCCATAATGAGATACTACTTCTCACCCATTAGGATGCTAACAACAACAAGAGATAATAACAACTATTGGTGAGGATGTGGAGAAATACACTTCTGGTGGGAACACAGATGGTGCAGACACTTTGGAAAACAACTGAAAACTCATCTAACCCTAATGGAGGCCCCGACAGACCTCTGACTGCGGGCAGTACAAGCACAAGCCGCTGTAGGCCAGAGGGGTGAGTTCCTCAAAAGGTTAAACACAGGGTCACCATATGATCCAGCAATTCCACTTCTAGGTATGTACCCAAGAGAATTAAAAACATACATTCACACAGAAACTCGAATGAATGTTCCTAGAAGTATCATTCATACTAACCCCAAAGTGGAAACAGCCCAATGTCCGTCAACGAATGAATGGATAAATAAAATGTGGCATAGCCCCACAATGGACTTTTCAGTGGAATATTATTCAGCAATAAAAAGGAATGAAGTACTGATTGAGGCTACAAGATGGATGAACCTTGAAAACATTATGCTAAGGGAAGGGAGCCAGACACAAAATGTCACATATTGTGTGATCCCATTTATATGAAATGTCCAGAATAAGCAAATCTATAGAGACAGAAAATAGATTAGTGGCTGCTTAGGGTTGGGGTGGGGTGGAGGAATGGGGAACAACTGCTAAAGGGTATGGGGTTTCTTTCTGAGGTGATGAAAATGTTCTAAAATCGACTGTGGTGATGGTTGCACAAGTCTGTGAATATACTGAAAACCACTGAGTTGTACACTCTAAATGCGTGAATAGTATGGTATGCGAATTATATCTCAATAAAGCTGTTACAGAAAGAAAAGAAACCTAGAAGTGGAACTTCATTGCACCCTCTGACTGATAAGTTCATCAGCTTAGACACAAACAGAACGAAACCAAGTATGAGTCATTCATTACCTTCAGCCTCTCGCTTCCTCTTACTTCCTCAGTATGTTTTCCCTTGCCTCGCTCAACCCCCCCTTGACCACAAACTTGTGGACCTAACAGAATGGTTGCAAACCCTAGGCTGGTGCTCCACGTGGTCCTCTGTTTTGATGCCTCTGCCTAATTTTCCAAGAAGCATTTATTTAGAATCTATGCTCTGCAAAGCACTCTTTTTTTTAAATGTTTTTTTTTTTTTTTTTTTTTGCAGTACGCAGGCCTCTCACTGTTGTGGCCTCTCCCGTTGCGGAGCACAGGCTCCGGACGCGCAGGCTCAGCGGCCATGGCTCACGGGCCCAGCCGCTCCGCGGCATGTGGGATCTTCCCGGACCGGGGCATGAACCCGTGTCCCATGCATCGGCAGGTGGATTCTCAACCACTGCGCCACCAGGGAAGCCCTGCAAAGCACTTTGAAGAAAAGAAATATAGCCATTGCCTTCCATTTTTCGCAGAATCATAGGAGAGATAAGACCTATCATTTAGGATTCACTTCGTTGATACAAGATAAAAACCTAAAATGCCAATGGCTTAAACAAGACAGAATTTATTTCACTCACACTAAATAGAAGCCTGGAGGGACTTCCCTGGTGGCACAGTGGTTAAGAGTTCATCTGCCAATGCAGGGGACATGGGTTCGAGCCCTGGTCCGGTAAGATCCCACATGCTGCGGAGAAACTAAGCCTGTGAGCCACAGCTACTGAGGTCGTGTACTGCAACTACTGAAGCCCGCGTGCCTAGAGCCCGTGCTCCACAACAAGAGAAGCCACCGCAATGAGAAGCCCACGCACTGCAATGAAGAGTAGCCCCCACTCGCTGCAACTAGAGAAAGCCCATGGGCAGCAATGAAGACCCAACACAGCCAAAAAAAAAAAAAAAAGGAAGCCTGGAGAGGGGTAGTCCAGGGCTGGTACCATCTTTCCTCAGCATCACTGGGAACCCAGGCTCTTTTATGTTTTTCCATTTTGTCCTGGCACATGATTTCCCATCCCAAGCTTCACTTCCTGGGCTGAGATGGCTGCTGAAGAGGGTTGAGAATGAATGGGGACTGAGGCAAAAGGAGCAAAGAAATGAATGGCACAGTAGTTGGATGTGCATATGAGGTCAAAAGGTGAATTTGAAAAGATGGGAGACAGTAGAGGCAAGTGACATAATCTCATTCAGGAGAATTTACAGATGGCAGAGGGGGTACAACAGCTCAGGAGTCCGGTTGTTGAGAAGGTGAGAAGAGACGGCATCTAGAGCCCATGTGGAGCGAATGGTCTTGGAGAGGAGCAGGGACGCTCTTCCACTTGTCACGAGGAGTAGGAGAACATGGTACGGATGGGGACATGGGAAGGTGAGGGTGCTCCTGAGGGATTGCTTCTATTTTCTAATTGAAGCTGTCTCTCCCTTGGCCCTCTTTATTTCTTTATTTTTTCCTTTCTTTTTACAAGCATTTACTGAGCACCTACTGCATGCCATAGCACTGTTCTAGGTTACAGCAGTAATTAAACAGACAGCAACACCTCATGGAGCATACATTCTCCTGGGTGGAGTCAACGAATAAAATGAATAAGTAGGCTTTATTGATGTTAGAAGGAGGTAAATGCTACAGGGAAAACTAAAGCAGGAAAAGGAGACAGGATATTTTGGTGGGAAGAAAGGAAGGAAATAAGAAAGGAGGCTGTGGGGAAACATGTTGGGGCGATTGGAGCGGAGATGTTGGAGCACTGGTGCAAGTGAGAGAGAGAGCTGGAGGGAAGGCAGATGTTATCTGAGGGTGGGACAAAGTCTAGCATGTTCTAGGGCAATGGGTGGCTGAGATGGTGTGAAGGCAAATAGATTTGGAGCTGAGGAGGTCAAGTAACTGAGAGGCCAGCGTCTTGAAAAGTCATCCCTGTGGACGGCGAGGTCACAAGAATATCGATGGGGTGTGGGAGTGACGTGTGGACCATGCCTGGAGCGAAAGTTCCCAGTGAATTAGGAGGTTGGTCAGGAGGCAGGTGGACGCACTGGGGAGAGGCACGGAGGTTTAGCCAGTTGGTGCGGACTTCGAAGGAACTAGAGTTTTTAAGGGGGGAAGGAAGAGAGATGACTTTGAAGGAGCTGTGGGGAGTAAGAAAAACACCTGCCCCACCCCCAGCTCTGAGGTACTTGGAATATGAGAGAAAAAATAGCTTCCTCTTGAGCAGGAGGCAGTGTCTCAGGGGAGAACTTGGTTTCCATTAGGGCCAGGAGGTAGGGGAAATTTCCAGAAGAGGTAGAGTGGGAGTTCCAGAGATCCCAGGGGGAGGGTTTGGAAAGGGGAGGAGAGGGATTGGGTAGCTTGGAATGAGTGTCTGAGTGATGATGGATCCACAATGACCTGCAGCGAGTGATGTGGACCAGGGTGTGGGGCCTGATAGGATAGTTTCAATGGTCTCATAGAAGGAGAGAAATTAGTCCAGACTGTGTTGATGAAGATTTGTTTGTTTTGCCCTTTTTTCCAAAACATTTTATTATGAAAAATTTCAAACATACAGAAAAGTTAAAAAAGAATTGCATTTGAGCACTCACATACCTACCACTGAGGTTCTACAATTAAGATTTTGTTCTGCTTAATCACATGTCTATGCATCTCTCTTTCTTTCCCCATCCATCCATCCATTCACCTATACCTCCATTTAAAAAAATCTTTGAGGGAATTCCCTGGAGGTCCAGTGGTTAGGACACGGTGCTTTCACTGCCAAAGGCCTGGGTTCAATCCCTGGTCAGGGAACTAAGATCCTGTAAGCCACACAGTGTGGCAAAACAAAAACAAAAACAAAAACAAAAAACTAAACAAAACAGAAAGAATTTTTGAACCATTTCAAAGAAAATTGCAGACATTAGCATATTTTACCCCTAAACACTTCAGGAGGTATATAATTAACTAAAGTTCAATATTTATCTTGTTCAGGTAAAATTTACATACAAGAAAGGCACAGATCTTAATGATACATTAGGTGAATTTTGACAGGTACCTGTACCTATATAATTCAAACCTCCATCAAGATATAGTACATTACCATCACCTCAGGAGGTCCCCCATGCTCCTTCCTAGTCAGTCCCTTCCTCCCCCGACCCAGGCAGCCACTATTCCGATATTTTCACCATTGATTCGTTTTGCCTGTTCTAGGACTTCATAGAAATCAAATCGTACTACATGTACTCTTCTGTGTCTAATTTTTTTCTCTTGGCATAATGGGCGATTCATTCATGACGTTGCATGTATTAGTAGTTAATTCCTTTTTATTGCTAAGTAATGTCCCATTGTATGATTATACCAGAAGAATTATTTATTCTTCTGTTGATAGTCACTGGAGCTGTTTCTAGTTTTTAGAGATTATGAATAAAGTGGCTATGAACATTCTTGTGTGAGTCTTTTTGAGGACATACACTGTCCTTTCTCTTTTTTTTTTTTTTTTTTTTTTTTGTGGTACACGGGCCTCTCACTGCTGTGGCCTCTCCCGTTGCGGAGCACAGGCTCCGGACACACAGGCTCAGCGACCATGGCTCACGGGCCCAGCCGCTCCGCGGCATGTGGGATCCTCCCGGACCGGGGCACGAACCCGTGTCCCCTGCATCGGCAGGCGGACTCTCAACCACTGCCCCTGTCCTTTCTCTTAGGTAAATAGCTAGAAGTGGAATTGCTGGATCATAGGTGGCTTTTGTTTTAAGAAACTACCAGATCTTTATCCAAAGTGGTTGTGCCATTTTACATTCTTACCAACAATGTATGAGAGTTCTGATTGCTCCAAATCCTTGCCAACATTTGATGTTGTCAGTCTTTAATTTTAGTTGTTCTGGCAGGTGTATATTGGTGTCTTGTTGTGGGTTTTATTTTGTATTTTCCTGATGATTAATGATGTTAAGCAGTTTTTCATGTGCTTCTTAGCCATCTGTATATCTTCCTTTATGAAGTCTTTATTTAAATCTTTTGTCTATTTAAAACAGTGGGTTCTTCTTATTTATTATTATTGAGTTGTAGGGATTCTTTATATATTCTGCATACAAGTCCTTTGTCAGATATATATATATATATATATATATATATTTTATTTATTTATTTATTTTTGGCTGCGTTGGGTCTTCGTTGCTGCGCACAGGCTTTCTCTAGTTGCGGCGAGCTGGGGCTACTCTTTGTTGCGGTGCGCGGGCTTCTCATTGTGGTAGCTTCTCTTGTTGTGGAGCACGGGATCTAGGCACGCAGGCTCAGTAGTTGTGGCACACGGGCTTAGTTGCTCCACAGCATGTGGGATCTTCCTGGACCAGGGCTCGAACCCGTGTCCCTTGCATTGGCAGGCGGATTCTTAACCACTGTGCCACCAGGGAAGTCCCTGTCAGATATATTTTGCAAATATTTTCTCACAACCTAAGGCTTGTCTATACTACACCTAATAGTGTATTTTTAAAATAAATTTATTTATTATTTTATTTATTTATTTTTGGCTGTGTTGGATCTTCGTTGCCGTGTGCGGACTTTCTTTAGTTGTGGCGAGCGGAGGCTACTCTTCATCGCGGTGCGTGGGCTTCTCATTGCGGTGGCTTCTCTTGTTGTGGAGCACAGGCACTAGGTGCACAGGCTTCAGTAGTTGTGGCTCGTGGGCTCTAGAGTGCAGGCTCAGTAGTTGTGGTGCACTTAGTTGCTCCACAGTATGTGGGATCTTCCCGGACGAGGGATCAAAACCCTGGTCCCTGCATTGGCAGGTGGATTCTTAGCCACTGCGCCACCAGGGAAGCCCCACCTAATAGTGTATTTTGATGAGCAGAATTTTTTAATTTTTATGAAGTCTAATTTTTCAATCTTTTTAAAAACAGTTATTTCTTTCTATGATCTATTTTAAGATACTTTGCCTCCAAGTCCCAAAGATATTCTCCTATATTTTCTTCTAGAATTTCAGCTTTTGACTGAGGTCTGTGATTCATCTCAAATCAACTTTTGTGAGGGAGGGAATGAAGTTTATTTTTTTCTATATGAATTTTCAGTTGTTCTAACACCATTCATTAAAAAGACTTCCCTTTTCCTTTTGGATTGCTTTGGTGTCTTTATTTATTTATTTATTAAAAAAATAAATTTATTTTATTTTATTTTTTATTTATTTTTGGCTGTGTTGGGTCTTCGTTGCTCTGCGCGGGCTTTCTCTAGTTGTTGTGAGTAGGGGCTACTCTTGGTTGCGGTTGGTGGGTTTCTCATTGCAGTGGCTTCTCTTGTTGTGGATCATGGGCTCTAGGTGCACAGGCTTCAGTAGTTGTGGCATGTGAGCTTCAGCAGTTGTAGCTCGCGGGCTCTAGAGCACAGGCTCAGTAGTTGTGGCGCACGGGCTTAGTTGCTCCGTGGCACGTGGGATCTTCCCAGACCAGGGCTCGAACCCGTGTTACCTACATTGGCAGGCGGATTCTTAACCACTGTGTCACCAAGGAAGTCCCTGCTTTGGTGACTTTATGAAAAAATCAAATGACTGTTTAATTGTGGGTCTATTTCTGGTTTCTCTTCTATTCCATTGTCGTTTATCCTTATGACAGTGCTGCAATATCTCAATTACTGTAGCCTTATAAGTCATGATGACAGGTAGGATACATTCTCCATTTTGTTCTTCTTTTTCAAGGTGCTTTGGATATTCTAGGTCCTTTGCATTTCCATAAAAATTTTAGAATCAACATGTCAATTTCTACAAAAGAGTCTGCTGGGATTATGATTGAAATTGAGCTGCATCTAAAAGTCGTTTTGGAGAGAACTGACATCACAACAATACTGAGTCTTCCAATCCATGAACATATCTCTCCATTTCTTTAGGTCTTCTGGAATTTCTCTCAGCGATACTTTGTAGTCTTCGGTGCAGAGGTCTTACACAAAATTTGTGAACTTTTTTCCTAAGTATTTCATGTTGTTTTAAAAAATGTTATTGCAAATGGAAAATTTTCAAATTTCATTTTCTGTTGTTGGCAGCAGAGCTGAATGCCAGAACAGTGACAGAAAAGACAGCCCATCAAGAGATCCTAGGTTTGGCAAGTGGGAGTGGGGAGGTGCCATTTATTTACAGGCAATTGTAGAAGGTCTAGGAAGGTTAAGAATATTGTGGCCATGTGCTGGGAGGGAGAAAGAGGCACAATATAGTGTGGAAGACTGAATTCCTTTCTCTATCCTGTTCCTGAGAAGGGAAGTCCTTCCTTAACACCCTCCTGGGAAGGGAAGGCAGGGCAGTGCCAAGGGGCCTTGGGAAAGTGCTCTCGTGTCCCTCCTCCCCAACCTTCTGGGCCACATCATTCAACGAGCCCTCTGGTGGGGCTGCTGCCATCATGGCCTGGGACGCATGTGGCCCTCTGTGGACAGGTAAGCTGGTGTCAGTGGTATAGCTGACCTATTCTGCCCACTCTATGAGAAGCTGCCACAGCCTCTGGTCCTTTGCTGGCCCAGCCTGCGGGGAGGAGAGAGAGGCTGAAATACCTGGGATTTAATCTGCTCAAAATAGCCAAACTCCTGGGCTGGCTTTTCCAGGGCCCCCACTGACTGCCACCCTCAATGGATTTTCCAGCCCCATTGCTTCATGTCGCCCCACCCAGTTACAGAGTCAGCTGCCCAGACCTCTCACAAGGGCCAAAACTTCCAACTCACGCTCCGAGGAACGATTTTCGAGGAGAAAACTGGGCAAGTCCAAACTCCACCCATCCTGGGGCTTGTCTGTTTCATGGGGAAGGGCGTGGGAGGGGAGGAAGGGAGGAGAGGAAGGCACGGGAGCTGCCCTGTTGCAAGGCAAAAGGGCTGTTGGTGGGGGGACAGTGGCAGTGTCGAGGAGGGGGACTGTCACCACTCTGTACTCCCCACAGTGCTCCCAAACCCCCTTCAAAGAAAGGTATACTTATCATGCTTTAAGACAGTGCTAGTTGCTATAACAAGTAACCCCCCCACATATAGTATGTTTCTTTCTCACTTGTGCACCAGTTTATAGCAACTGTTCCCGGTTTTCATTTCTTCCACGCAGCGATTTGAGACCAGGATTTTTGCATATTTGAGGCTCTACCATCCCCTGGTCTAGTTGTCATCCTTGGCACCCATCTAGTTGGAAGCAAAGAGGCATAACCGCTTCTCAAAAGCCTTGATTCTATTGGCAAGAATCTGTCTTAGGGCCACATTTAGATGCAAGGGAGCCTGGGAAATGTGGTCCCTGGCTCCACAGCTGTTTTCCAGTGACAAAGTGACACTGGCAGAGCTTGAATTTTGCTGGCCCTGCCACTGAGTCCCACTGCATTTTAACCAGTCTTGTGACCTTGCTTTGTAAACTGTAGAGGGCTGTTTGTATGTGAAGGGTTGTCCCCCACCCCGTCCCCAAGCTGGGCTCCTCACAGCTTCCTCTGTCTCTGACGTTGCTTTCCACCTCACTCAACTACCCCAAGGTCCCCCTCTTTCTAAGACATTTGCCTAAATCTGACCTCCTCCACGAAGCTTTTCAGGGACTTCAATATCCACACTGAAGTCTTCCATTCTCTGGGGACCCCGTTTGCCATAAACATGAGCAGGAGCAACATTTAGGGGCGCTTCTCCCACTTTCTCACCTGCTCCTAAGGTTTGGAATTCCTTCAACTGAAGACCAAGACTTTCTGTCCACAACCAACATTAAGGCTTCAGATATGCGTACCCCTGGGAAAGGGGGCAGAATTCTCACACCCTGTAGGTCCTTATAAGTTCTTCTAGAGGGGAGGGAAGGAGAGCAAGGGGACCCTGGACTGAGCAGAGAAAGGGGCCAGCTGGGGAAAGGGAGGTGTCAGGCCTGATGCAAGCTTTGATGACGTCTCAGCTATATTTTTTATATTTTTCAATCATCATATGTTGAGCATCTTCAAATTTTTCTAAACAAAATGAGACTAATTAGTGTCATTTATTTACTTATTTGTTTGTTTGTTTGTTTAGGCCATGCCACGAGGCTTGTGGGACCTTAATTCCCTGACCAGGGATCGAACCTGGGCCAACGGGCGTGAAAGTGCTGAGTCCTAACCACTGGACTGCCAGGGAATTCCCCCCAAGTAGTGTCATTTATCAGTGCTTACCATGTGCCAGGTGTAGCGAAGCACTAAGACTTGTCTATTGATCTTCCCAACGATCTAATGAGGCAAGGACTCTTATTTTATCCCCATTTTGTAGACAAGGAAAGCAGAGCTCAGAGAAATGAACTTTCCCAAGGTCACATAGCTAGCGAATAGAAAAGTTGGGTTGAAACCTAAGTAAACAACTTTACAGTCTGTTTATTCCTCTGTGCCTCTGTCTCCTGGGACACTCAGCAAGGCAGAGGCACTTAATGCTCATTGAATAGCCATGTGCTCCTCCACACTTCCCAGCCTTCCTTGCAGTCAGGTTGGGGCCAAGTGACTAACTCTGATCAACAGGCTGTGAATGGAAGTGAAGCGTGTCATTTCTGGACCAAGGCAGTAAGTGCTGGTGTCTGACCCTCCTGTTCTCTCTTTTCCTTTAGTGGTGACTATAACGGCCATAGCTTGAAATGGAGGAGCCACTAGGAGGAAGCAGCCTGGATCACTGGTTGTTGTACAAAGACAGCTGTCCTACCTGCAGCTGTTTTGTGTGTACAAGAAATAAGCCTCTGTTGTGTTAAGCCACTGAGATTTGGAGATTAATTTGTTACCGCAGCATGTCATAGCCTCTCCTGACTAATACACCAGACAGGACACCAAATATATCACTGTTTCACCCTGTTGTCTATTGACAGCATAGTGTCCCTAAGATACTTTGTTTCGTGAACTGTATTGTGCCCAGAGTAAGAATGACTGCCCAAAGACTAGCTTCCAGAAGCAGATGGGAGAATACTGAGGGTCTTCCTGAGCCCCCTGAGCAGCAGGGACCCCCAGGCCTGGCCTCTTGCTCTGGTTCCTCCTCTGCCTGGCATCAGGCTTCTCCCTGTTGCTGGTTTCCAGAGCTGCTCGTCTTTGGCACAGTGCCCCTGTCTCCACCCCCAGCAGATGGCTTCCAGAAGCAAAGGCCCAGACACCGCTGGCTGCCCTCCAGATGCTGGCCAAAGTGCCTGGAAGCTTCTCTGAGCCTCACATTGTCTTTCAGATGTATCCCTGGGGACGTAGAGCTCTCGCAATCAGGGCAATCACCGTCTTTTGACCCCTGCTCACCGGGAACCACGGGCTGGGTGTGGCGGGCAGGAAGCTCAGGGCAGGGCTGCCTGCTTTTAGTTCATACCTGGGGAGAAAGTGGGGGTTTCAGGGCATTGGGCTGGCTCCTGGCTGGAGTGGAGACAGCCGGGACAGTGAGAGTGTTCATTCCTCATCCAGGCAGTTCTCAAACACTCATCTCTGAGCATCTCTGTGGGCCTGGCCCTGTGCTTGGTGCTGTGAGAGCACAAAGGCAAGAGGTCCTTGCCCCGGCCTTCCAGGAGCTTCCATCCCGTAGGCTCAAATAGGACATTAGCTACAGAAAACCAGAGCACAGGGAGTAAATCACTCTGGGGTTTTTCATTTGCAAGTAATATGACCTCTAGAGAGAAAAGATTGTGTGCTTCTCACTTTTGAAAGTAACTCCGTTTCAAATGCTATTTTCTGAAGTGTTATTTTTTGGAATACGTGTGTGGTGTGTGTGTATTAACATTGACTCTTTAGATTTTCTGATTGCAAAATTCTAAATACGTTTATCAAAGCTGAAATCTTTTCCTTTCTTCATCTGTTGGTCCCCTAAGTTAGCTAGTGCCCTAAGTCCATGCTTTGAGTTATCCACACAGAACCAATCTCAAAAAGGGAATATTTTGTCCTCATGTCTGAAGGGATCACAGCTTCAGGCTTGGCTGGATCCAGGTTCTTATAACATGTTACATGAAATCTGCATGGTTCTGTTCTTCTCTGTTTTGGCTTCATTCTTGGAAATGCTCACACTCCTAGGACTGTATCCTGTGATAATCAGTCTCACCTGAAAGAATCTGTCCACTCCACACCAGAAAAGCCCTTATTTAACTGACTCTGACTGGGCCACAGGCCCATCCCTGAACCAATCTCTGTATTGGTTGGTGGTGGGGATGAGGGTGGTTAGGGAAGACGAAATGCTCTGGCTCCTCCCTGGATCCTGGGGGTGAAGTCAGCTGCTTCTGGACCACATGATTGAAGTTGGGGGCTACATGATTTCCCAAGGAAGATTAGGGTGTTATGATCTGAAGGAAGACAGATGCTGAGTAGGATAACAATCAATACTGCTGGTAGGATGATGGAATATGCCCTCAGAGAGGTATGAACCAAGGGCTATGGGAATTCAGAGAGGGAGATGTCATTTGTAGTTAAGGGGATCCAGGAAGGCGTCATGGAGGAGGATGCATCTAGGCTGGGCCTTGAAGGACGACCAGAGTTTGAGTGTTGGATCTGGGGGGAAGGGGAGGAAAAGGCCTTCTGGGCAGAGGGGACAATGTGAGCAAATTCCTGAAGGCAAGCACAGAGAGGACCAAGAACTGAAGCTGGATGAGGGAAAGGCTTTGAATGCCAGGCTAAGGGGTGTGGATTGAATATGGGAGGCATTCATGGATGGTTCAGGAGCCAAGGCTGAGGTCATCAGATCTGAGCTCCTGGGAGCTGAAACCATCAGCCACAGGGGCCCTGACCCTCTCTGCTCCACTCCTGCCCCTTCCACCCTGGGCTGCCCTTGGTGCCCACAGGTCCCTCTTCCTTCAGTTCAGCTCAGACAGGTCTGGAGCTTTCCAGTAGAAGTGCTTACTGAGAGACAGAAGGAAAGTGAAAGCACAAAGTGTGATTACAGAGTTTAGCTTTCTCCTGCCAAAGTACAGAAGGCTTGAGTACCCCTGACATCCCCCCTACTCTGGGCTTAACCTCCCCTCTCCCACCCTGTAGGCTGAGCCGGAGGCTGGGTGGAGGATGGGCAGGGTCTGTGGGGACCCTCAGGCTCTCCAGCATCCAGTCAAAGGTGGGATTTGGAGTTGGTCAAATCTGTGTTTGAATTCCTCCTTTGTCCCTAGGGACAAGTCATGTAACCTCCCCGAGCCTCCGTTTCCTTTTCTGCAAAACGGAACAAATATGCTCCATCTCACAAGGTTGGCGGGAGGATTAAATGGGATCCTGTATGTCACATACAGGCACAGGGTCTGCAATAAATGGTGACAATGATGATGATGAAGATGATGAAGGAGATGAAAGAACCAATCAGGGAGGAAGGAAATGACCAGCAGAGTCCCGTCCCTTGGAGCACTCTGAGCTGAGCCCATGCGTGAGGCCATGTCATCAGGCTGGGCAGATGCGGGGGAAGGGAGGCCAGGTCAGAGCACAGGGGCCAAGGGCAGCCCCAGCCCCAGACCACGTTCCTGGACTTTGAACTCTCCTTGCCCTGCGGGGCTCAGGGAACCCCAACATGAATATCACCGGGTCATCCTTCCTGGAGATCCCCAAATTAAGGGAAGCGTGGGCCCTGGGTCATGGCAGAGGACCCTGGAGAGTCAGACTGTGCCCATACATTCCAGGTAGTCACCCTCAGAGCCTCGTTTGCCCCACTGGTTAGGGGATACCGGTCAGGCTCTTTGGGGTCCCAGGGCTGCCAGAGGAGCAAGCGTTTCACAGGATTTCTATCAATCTCAGGATGGCTGGAATAGGCCTGAGGGATGGGGTGGGGCTGGTGGGGGTGCAGAAGGGGGATGAAGGCTCAAGCCAGGGGTCACCAGGCTTTACTGCTCTCTTCTCAGTAAAATGATTTGAAGATGTATCCCCCAAATGTATTTGTTTAGTTATTTATGTCAGTGATATATACTATTCCACTAATATATTATGCCCACTGTAAAATATACATAAAATGAAAATTTTAAAGCACTATCAGTAGGAGACAAACAAATTATGGCCCATCCATACAACGGATTACTAAGAATGTAAGAATGAGGTCTTACAACTCAATAATAAGGTAACTAAATTGAAAAATGAACAAAAGATTTGAATGGACATTTCATTAAAAAAAGAGATATGAATGGTTAATCGGCATATGAAAGTGCTCAATTTCATTTAACATTAGGGAAATGCAAGTTAAAAAACACATGAGGGGGACTTCCCTGGTGGTCCAGTGGTAAAGAATCTGCCTTACAATACAGGGGACATGAGTTAGATCCCTGGTCAGGGAACTTAGATCCCACATGCCACAGGGCAGCTAAGGCCACGTGCTACAACTACTGAGCTCACACACCTCAACTAGAGCCCACGTACCACAACTACAGAGCCCACGTGCCCTGGAGCCTGTGCACCACAACTAGAGAGAGAGAAGAAGAAACCTGCACGCCACAACTATAGAGAAGCCCGTGCCACAAGGAAAGATCCCACATGCCTCAGTGAAGATCCTGCAGGGCCGCAACTAAGACCCGACACAGCCAAAAAAAAAAAAAAAGTCAATTATTAAACAAAACAAAACAAAACAAAACAAAAAACCCACATGAGGTAACCCTTCACATCTTCTACCATGGCCTTCTTCAAAAAGACAAATAATAGCAAGTGTTGTCAAGGATGTGGAGAAATTGGAACCTTCATCCATCACTGATGGAAATGTAAAATGGTGTGGCACTTTGGAAAAACAGCTTAGCAGTTTCTTAAAAAGTTAAACATAAACTTACCACACAACTCAGCAATCCTCCTAGGTATCAGCCAAAGAGGAATAAAAACATATGCCGACACAAAGACTTGTATGTGTTTGTAAGCAGCATTATTCATAATAAAAAAAACTGGAAATGTCCTAATATCCATCAACTGGTGAATGGATAAACAAAATGTGAAATATCCATACAATGGCTATTACTCAGGGACAAACTAATTAAACATGCTGCAACATGGATGAACCTCAAGGACATTATGCTCAGTGAAAGAAGCTAGACACAAAAGATTACATATCCTATGATTCAATTTCTATGAAATTTCCAGAGAAAGCAAATCCCTAGAGACAGGAAGCAGATCAGCAGTTGGCTGGACTAGGGGTGGGAATGAGGGTTAAACTGTAAATGACCTGAAGGAACTTTGGGGATGACGGAAATATTCTAAAACTGGATTGTGGTCAAAGTTGCACAACTCTATAAGCTTAGTAAAAATCATCAAACAGTATACTTACAATGGATGAATTTTTATGTAAATTATAAATCAATATAGCTGTTTTTTTAAAAAAAGAGGACGTTCTTTAGGCATCGGTATATACAGGTTTCCAAGATGTATTTTTAAAAATTTTTAATTGAAATATACTTTGTTTACAATGTTGTGTTAATTTCTGCTGTATGGCAAAGTGATTCAGTTATCCATATCTATTTATTCTTTTTTAAAATATTCTTTTCGGGACTTCCCTGGTGGCACAGTGATTAAGAATCCACCTGCCAATGCAGGGGACAGGGGTTCAATCCCTGGTCCGGGAAGATTCCACATGCTGTGGAGCAACTAAGCCCGTGCACCATAACTACTGAGCCTGAGCTCTAGAGCCCACGAGCCACAACTACTGAAGCCCGCGCACCTAGAGCCCATGCTCCACAACAAGAGAATCCACCACAGTGGGAAGCCCGCACACCGCAACGAAGAGTAGCCCCCACTCGCCACAACTAGAGAAAGCCCACACACAGCAACGAAGACCCAACACAGCCAAAAATAAATAAATAAATAAATAAATAAAATATAAAATATTCTTTTCCATTATGGTCTATCACAGAATATTGAATATAGTTCCCTCTGCTACACAGTAGGACCTTGTTGTTATCCATTCTATATATAACAGTTTTCATGCAAGATGTATTTTAAATGGAAAAATCAATGTACAGAGTATGCTGCTGTTTGCATTTCTTAAAAAAGAAAAGATGTGCTACTATGGAAAACAGTATGGAGTTTTCTCAAAAAACTAAAAATAGAACTACCATATGACCCAGCAATTCCACTCCTGGGTATATATCCAAAAAAACCCAAAACACTAATTTGAAAAGATACATGCACCCAAGTGTTCATAGCAGCATTATTTACAATTGCCCAGATATGGAAGCAGCCTATGCGTCCATCAGCAAATAAATGGATAAAGAAGTTGTGGTATGTATACACAATGGAATATTACTCAGCCATAAAAAAGAAATTTTGCCATTTGCAACAACGTGGATGGACTGGGAGGGTATTACACTCAGTGAAATAAGTCAGACAGAGAAAGACAAACACTGTATGATATCACTTATACGTGGAATCTAAAAAATAAAACAAACTAGTGAATATAACAAAAAAGAAACAGACTCACAGATATAGAGAACAAACTAGTGGTTACCAGTGAGGAGAGGGAAGCAAGGAAAGGCAAGATAGGGGCAGAGGATTAAGAGATACAAACTATTTTGTATAAAATAAATAAGCTACAAGGATCTATTGTACAACACAGGGAATACAGCCAGTCTTTTATAATAACTATAAATCGAGTATAACCTTTAAAAATTGCAAGTCACTATGTTGTACACCTGTAACTTGTATAATATTGTACATCAACTATATCTCAATAAAAATGTGGGAAAAAAAAGATGTGCATATACATACTTTCATACATATTTATATTTATTTTTATACATATTATGTTTATACATAGACATGTATATATGGATTATCTTGTATAGGCACAGACTCTCTTTGGAAGGACACACAAAAACTAAAGACATTAGGGTTTTTTTTGTTTGAAGGAATTGGATGGCTGCTCGGCAGGAGTGCGAGAGTGACTTTTGTACCTTTACAAGTTTCTTCCTCTTTTTGTTTTTAATTGTGGCAAAATACACATAACATAAAATTTACCATCTTAACCGTTGTTAAGTGTCCAGTTCTATGGCATTAAGTACATTCACACTATTGTGCAACCATCACCACCATCCATCTCCAGAACTCTTCTTATCTTGCAAAACTGAAGCCCTGTACCCATTAATCAGTAACTCCCCCAGCCCCTGGCAACCACCATTCTACTTGCTGTGTCTGCGAATTTGGCCACCCTAGGTACCTTATATAAGTGGAATCATACAGTCTCTGCCTTTTTGTTCCTGGCTTCTATCCATTCGCATAATGCCCTCAAGGTTCATCCATGCTGTAGCATGTGTCAGAATTTCCTTCCTTTTTAAGGGTGAATAATACTCCACTGTCTGTATATACCACATTTTGTTTATCCATTCATCCTTCCATGGATGCCTTGGTTTCCATCGTTTGGCTATTGTGAATAACGTTGCTATGAATACGGGTGTACAGATTATCTCGTGGAGATCCTTGTATATTTACATTTCTAAAGCATGTGACTTGTGCAACTTATTTGAAGAAAAAAAGTAAATTAAAATGTAAAAGTATGAAATATAAGTGAATCGAAATGTAAGTTGTACTGTTCCTCCCCACATCCCCTTCGAAGGCCCCTGCGCAGCCCTTGGGCCTCCCGGGACGCGTTTGCCTGCCGGAAGGAGTGGGGGGGGGGGCACTGAGCCGGGTCCAAGGGGGCGCGTCCTCCCCGCCCCTTGCAGGGTAGCTGCCAGACTCTGGGGGTCCGGCAGGGGCCCGCAGGGAGGGTCTTGCTTAGTCACCGGCAGCCCAGCCGTGCCCTCGCCTGCCCGCCGCCCACCCCCTGCCAGGCGATTGGCCGGGCCACATTCCTGCGAGCTGCCTGCTGCGCCCCGGTGACTCATGGCCCAGGCAGCCAGGGAACGCCCGGCCTCGTCCTGGGGCCCCGCAGCCGTTGGTTTTCCTATTTGGAAACTCCTTAGACGCCTCCGCTCCAACCAGTCCCCTCTCCTCCCCGGTCCCCAGCAGGCGGGGGAAGGAGGGCAGGGAAGCCTGGGGACAAGCGCCCTCTCTGTGCAGCGACCCACTGGCCTTGGAGAGGAACGATCCACACTCCCTTATCCCCAATTCCAGAATCCAAAAATGCCTGAAAACCAAATGGATGGCAAAACCTGCTGAACTGACGTGAAACTAAGTTATAGTCTTTATCAGGCTGAATGTAGATGCTCAGACTTTGGCTACAGAAATGTACATGTCTGGGGCCTCCCTGGTGGCGCAAGTGGTTGAGAGTCCGCCTGCCGATGCAGGGGATACGGGTTCGTGCCCCGGTCTGGGAGGATCCCGTATGCCGCGGAGCGGCTGGGCCCGTGAGCCATGGCCGCTGAGCCTGCGCGTCCGGAGCCTGCGCGTCCGGAGCCTGTGCTCCGCAACGGGGGAGGCCACAACAGTGAGAGGCCCGCATACCGCAAAAAAAAAAAAAAAAAAAAAAGAAATGTACATGTCTGATTACAGGATGCTGCCCCAGGTCCCCTGGAGGTGCTATATAATGTACATTTCATGCTGAACCCCCTTTCTAAAATCTGAAAAATTCTGAATTCCAAAACCCATCTGGTCCCCAGGATTTTAGATAAGAGACTGTAGATCTGTGCTTTGCCCATTTTGCTGAACAGGGTCAAGGCTCAGAGTGGTCAGTCAGAGCTGGGCATGGGCTGGTGGGTCTAAGCCTGAGGTGGTGTCTCTCCCAGATGCTGTCCCTGCAAGACTCCGCCACCCTCTCTGTCCCACCCCCTCTTCTGTCCCTCCTCTGGAAATCTTTTCTTGTCCATCCAACCAAAACCTACTGTCCAACTTGGCAAAGGACCTTCCCCTGTTGGGTCCCAGTGCCCACCACTTATGGGCACTTGTTGGGAAGCAAGAGAGTAGAGAGACTAAGCAGGCTGACCCGAGGCTCCGACTACTCAGGACCTAGCTTTGGTTTGGTCACTTTTCAGCTATGTGACCTCATGCAGGTTACTCATCCCTTCTGTGCCTCCGTTCCGTCCGTAAAGGAACATAATAATAATACCCCTGCCATAGGGCTGGTGTGAGGACTGGAGAGTGGTCTGGCGAAGGGCTGCCAGATAAAATGCAGGACACCCATATTGCATGGGACATACTTATGATAAAAAATCATTTGCTGTTTACCTGAAATTCAGATGTAACTGGGTGTCCTGTATTTTAATTTGCTAGATCTGGCAACTTTAGCCTATATGTTAGCTAGTATATTAATAATAAATGTTGAACGACATGGGAGGCTTTTTAAAAAATTTATTGAAGTATAGTTGATTTACAATGTTGTGGTAATTTCTGCTGTATAGCAAAGTGATTCAGTTACACACACACACACACACACACACACACACATATACTATGAAAGGCTTTTTACCATAGTATTTGTATGTGCCTAATCTTCCTTACTAGATTAAAAGCTCTTCAAAAGTATTCATTCATTCAATCATTCACTTTATTTATTGGGCACCTACTATATGCAAGTCACAGTTCCAAGCTTTGGGGATAAAGTATCAAACCAGACTTGGTCCTCATGGAACTTCCAGACTGGCAAGGAAGATGAATATTAAATACCAATTACCCAAAATGATTAGTAACCATTGCGACAAGCCCTGAGGAGTCCTAGCTGCAGGGACTGTCTGTGATGGGGGCCTGGGCTGGTCAGGGATGGGTGCCCAAGCCTCACACTTTTCCATCTCTTCTCTCAGTGTCCTGCCTGGTGGGTGGGTGGCTGGCTGGTGGTGCTAATGGAGCAGGGCTTAGCGAGGATGCTCTTGATCCCTGGGGAAGGAGCGTTGATGTGTTCATTTGTGCTCCTGCAGTGGACCCATGGATGGACACACCCTAAACCATCCATGCTCTCTCCCCATCCTCCCTGTGAATGGAGCAGGTGGGGAGGTGGCAGGTTTAGCTGAGGACCCAGTCTGAGGTCAAAGTGGATCCGGGCTGAATCCAGGTCCTTATCTTTAGGCATGTCTCCTTCCTGTGTGTTTGTCCAGTCATCAGGCTCTGGCTGGGGGCTAAGAGAACAGGTTTGGGGTGAATAAGGTCTGTGGAGGCTGGAGAATCAGCTTGTGATGTCACCAGAGGAGAGCGTCTTAAAGATCAACTGACCTGACATTTGATGGATGAGGAAACTGGGTGCTCGAGAGGGAAGTGACTTCTGAAGGTCACACAGACCTTTCCTGGTGGAGCTGCCACCAAAACCCAGGCTGACTCCCAGCCAGGCCAGAACCTATCCCCACCCCCCGCCCTCCACTGTGGTGCCAGAGGAAAAGGGCCTGTGAGCTTACTGCCCTGCCTCCACCTGGGGATCCCCGCGAGGGTCACCGGAGTGCTGTGGCCCCCCTTCTCCCACATCCCCCAGGCAAGTTTCGGTACGTTTCATGTCCCAGACCTTTGCCTGCTGCTCCAACCAGGGGAGCCACTGAAAGCCAACCTCACACAACAGATGAGAAAGATGACCTTGAAAAAGTTTCACTTCCCAAATTTCATGGTGGTGACCACAGTCTTGGGCAGCGGGGTCTGACATCCCTGATGCTCCCTCACCAGCTCCTTAAAAAAACCCTGAGGAGTTTGGCCCGTGACCGTTCCAGGCTCACTGACTGCAGGAAGCCCCTCTCCCTTTTCTCCCCAGTGCTAGGTACTGATTCAGGCCCCCTGCCCTGGAGAAGGGGCTCCCTGAGCCCCCGGAACCATCCAACCGGCCCAGCATTCCCTGATCCTCTGGGCTGGGATGTCCGCGGGTAGACAGGACAGAGCTTTCACCTTCTTAACATCACTCCTCTCTGTCTCCTCTCCAAGCCCACATCTATTGCCTTCGTGAAGCCTCTTCTCTTTCTTTCCTGGCAGCCTGGAGTCATGTGAGGTCCTATGGCCTAATGTGTAGACACTGCCATCAGACATCCCAAATTCACCTTCTGGTGCCACTGCTCCTAGCTGTATGTGGCAGTTCTAAAACACGTCCACAAATTCTTTGGCCATCAAGAAGTGGGGTTTATGTCTCCTCCCCTTGGAGGAGAGTCAAACTTATAGAGTATGGTGACAATAGAGTATGGCAGAAGTGATGTGATGTGACTTCAAATGCTAGGTCTTAAGGACAATCTAGCTTCCTTCAAGTTCTCCAGGGATACTCACCTTTGGAGACTTGAGCTGCCGTGTAAACAGTGCAAGGCTGCCATGTTGTGAAGAAGCCCGGACCATGTATAGGTGTCTGGCCAACACTCACAGCCAAGGTCTGTGCTGACCAGTATCAACTGCAGACGGTGAGGGGAGCTGCATTTAGAGAGAGAAGAATGAGCCAGAGGTGTCTTCCAGGGAGGCTGGGAGCTTCTCAATCAGGACCCACTAACAGGTGGAACCTTGACTGGCCCCAAACCTGGGCTTACAGCTCGGAAACTCAATGTCAAGGGTCTCCAGAGATGAATGGGCTCAAGGGGAGAGAACTGCTCCCCCACCGGACTCATAATTAGAGATACTAACTTTGGGTGCTGTTCCCAGCTCTTAAGCTAGCACCCTCCTCCCTATGGGCTCCAGCCCAGGAAGAGCGTGCTCATGATCAGCAGGTTGGAAGGGACCGTTGGTCTAGGCTGTTAAACCACACCAGCTCGCAAATCTCTGTTTCCTTTATTTATTTGTTTCTTACTTAGCTCTCTCTCTATGAAAGCAGGGGCTCACAGAAGTTTATCTGTGTTGTAATCTGCAGCATCTCCAGCACTTACAACAGTGCCTGGCATATAGGAGGTGCTCAATAAACATTCACTGAATAAATAAATGAATGGATGCATGGATGGTGTGTCTGTCACTGTGAGGCCAGACCAGCTGCAGACTAGGTCCTGCTCCCTCCTCTGTAAAATGGGCGCCATGACGGGACTTACCCATCGGGGGTGTTGGTGGGTGACTTGAGAGGATGGACGAGTGCTCATGCCTGGCAGGTCACTAACGTTCAAGGGACAATTGCTGGGACTGTTACCATTTTCAGTTGTCACCAGGACATTGGTTGGGTTCCCTCTGACCAGAAATGCAAATTCAGGTTTCCTGGCGCCCCTCGGCCCAGGCTCCACGAAGACTGCCAACCTGTGAGCATTCTAGTGCTTCTGACACTCCAAGCAGATGAGGCACCTTCTTGGGGCTCCCAGAGCCCCATGTGTACCCAAATCCCAGTGGTGGCACACTGATCACTTGTTGGTCTGTGAAATCCCAGCCTCCCTCCGTACACGGTAAGGATTACTGCTCTGTGACAGCCAAGGTGGTGGCTCACAGGGCCAATTTCTTCTCATTTCCCTCCCAGAGCAGGAGTTCCATGTGGACCTGTCAAGACAAAGGCGGTGGTAGTGTCAAAAGGGTCCCCCTACACACACGGATAAAGTAGCCATGGCCTCTGACAGGCAGCTGCTTTCTCCACAGCAAACACAGCAGGGAGACCAGGGGACCTGGTGGCTAATCTGGCACCCCAGGTTCCCTACCAAACCCCCTCATGGTTGAAGAGCAGTTTCTGTGCCCCTCTGGTGCCCACGGAGATTATCTGCAAAGGAGCAGCGGTGAGGAGATGGGGCCTGTCCTCCCTGTGTCCCTCAGCTACTTTCACCTGGGTCTGCCTAGGCTCGGGGCCCCAGGCCAGGAGGGAACCCCTCTCCCCAGAGTGAGGGAAGGAGGAAGGGGTCTGGGGAAGACCAGTGCTGCTGGCCTGGAAAGACCAGTGGTAGAAGCCACAGTTCTGGCAGTTTGGGGGGTTCAAGGCAGTTCTACAAAAGAATGGATAGTTAGCCTGGGCTACAAGCTAGTTAACTTCTCGCCCTCTTTGGGACCTTCCTTCCTCCACAGCGCCCTCTGCCGCCACGACCCATGGCCTCCACCCTCTCCGTTCCCACCCGGCCTGCCCGGCTGGCCTGTTTGCTCTTGTACTCCAGCTAGTTGGGAAGTCCACCCAGGGTGACCTCAGCCTGGCCCATCTCCGTGTCCGGGCCTCTCTCTCAACCCCTTTACAGCCCTTCCGGGGGGCCTCCGGGTTCTCAGGGTGTGCCCCCCAACCTCCTGGCCAGGGTGGAGACTTCCCAGCAGCCCTTGCAAAAGGAGGTATCCCAGGGCCAGGAAGTGTGTGGAGGGGTGTGTCCTCCTCTTTCCCTATAGTTTCCAGACCATTCCTCCTTCAACCCCCTGGCCCCTCTGAACACACACCAACCGCAGCTGTACCAGCCATGCCTCTGCCAGCGCTGGCGTCCACCACCTCCCAGCCACCCCCAACACTCTGGGGGACCCGATGCCTGTCACCCAGCCTGGCCTGGTTCCCAGTAACTCCCACATCCACGCAGATGCTCCTCAGCACCCTGACCTCCTGGCCTCCAGCCATCACTCTCCACTCGGCCAGCCGCCCACTTCCAGAGTCACCCCGTGACCTCGTCCTCACTGCTGCTGGTGTGGTGCCCACGTCTCCACCCTGACCACACCTCTCATCCTCCCGGCTCACTTTCTCTCGGGCGGGCACCGTCTAAAACCCCCAACCAGGGACTCTCCCACTTTCGCACTGGCCGTCACCTGTGCCTTTTCCCTTCTGTCTCTACCACCTTGGAGGCCATGGTCTACCATGTTGATGATTCTCTCGCAACGACCCCAACCCCCGTTCCCTCCTCCCTTCATCGTCCAAGTCGGCTGGAGCCTCCCTGTGGCTGAAGCCTACTCTCCACTTTCTCCCCAGAGAAGCAGGAAACTGCTGAGCCAGTCCCACAGCCAGGCTGCCTGGGTGCAGCCCCTCAGATGGGTGCTGGCCTGGCCTGGAGACGGTTCTATTTTCCTGGTGTGAACACAGATAGAACTGAACCTGTGTGGAGGGTGAAAGGAAGAAAGGATGTGCAGGAAGGGCTTGGAAATTTCTGGCTGGAGCAGTAGGGTGTGCCGTGGGGCCACTTGTCTGAGATGGAATAGTTGGGGAGAAGCAGGTTTGGAAGAGAAACCAAGGCTTCCTGCAGTGGGTTCTGCCTATTTTACCCCCCACACAGACCGTCCATCGTTGCTGGTCTCCCACCTCTGTCGCCTCCAGCTTAGCCCCGTGGTCTTGTTCAAGCATCACTCAGAATACATCAGCTCACTCCCTTAAAACCTTTCCATGGACTCACATCTCACTGCAGAATTTATCCAACGTCTACACACCTTTTCTAATCTGGCAGCGGGCTTCCTCCTCTGTCTCGTCCCTTCCACTCTCCACTTCACCCTCATCGAATATTCCAGTTCTCCAGCTATGCAGAGTGCCTTCCTTCTGCTCCTCCAATGCCCCCGGCACTGCCCCACCTCAGCACCTTTGCACATGCTGTGCACTCGGCCTGCCCTGCTCTTCCCACGGCTGATAACTTCTCAGATGTCACCTTCTCTGAGAGCCTTCCGCACACGCATCCAGCGCAGCCCCGCCAGTCACTCCTGGTCACGCCACCCTGTTTGCCATGTCTTTCACAGAACTTATCATCACCTAAAATTACCCTGCTGGTTTGTGTACAAATTTACTCTCCGCCACACACCGATGACGGGTCTTGCTCGACTTACATTCTTGGCAACTGGCACATACTAAGCTGTCAATATATATTTGTGGAGTGTATGAATGGATGGATGGATGGAGGGGTCCCTCTCTCCAGTGTTGCTGTGAGGATGAGCTGTGATGCTGGCTGGGCCATCACTCTGGAAACTGGCTCATGCTGCACGCGGTGGGTGTTTTGCTCCTGCACCGTACCTGGCATGAACTAGGTGCTCAGTAAGTGCTGATGAATGAACTCATGCAACACGAGGCAGGATTTAGGGGGTAGAGGAAGTGGACATGAAGTGCCAGGGGCAGAGGGAACTCATCAGAGAAAGGAAGTCGGGGAGGCAGGGGCTCTGTCTGGCCCTCTCCGCCCTGCCTGTCTCTCCGGCCTCATCCCTCACCAATCTCTGCCCCTTCCCGCCCCAGCTGCATCTCATTCCCCTCACATGTCCTGCCCTTTCCCACCTCCAGCCCTTTGTTCACAATGTACCCCCCTCCTAGAAAGCCAGCAGAAAGGCCAGCTTTCACTCATCCCGCACGTCCTAGCTCAGCTCTTGCTCGATTCCTTCACCGATACTCCTGGAACACCTGCTCTATGCCTGTCACTGTCTCCGACTTTCAGGCATTGGGAAAACAGCTGTGGACAAGGTGTGAGGTCCCTGCCCTTGTGGAGCTTACATTCTAGTGGGACAGAAAGCAAACTGCTCAGCAACCAAAACATCAACCTCCTCCGGGAAGCCTTCCCCTTCCCCAGCCGCCCCTCCCCAAATCTGATGCCTCTTCTCTGGCCCCCTGTACCCCTCCCCCACTGCACTCACCACCCTCTTCTGTGAATTTCTGTCTGTATCTGCCTCCACTTAGGAGATAGGATGGCTGGGATGCCTGTCTTTTCCATCTCTTATTCCCACGGATCTGGTACTTGATGATAACTGTACCTTTGAGTTGAATTTCAGACGCTGAAAAGGTGAGGCATGTTGTTCTGGGCTGAGGGGCCAGCAGGGTACAGTGTAAGTGGCTGCATGTCTGGGGAGAGCACGGGGTGCAGGGGGTGGGGTGAAGGCGGCATGACCGTTGTCACCAGATCTTGGAGGGCTGCTCAGGTTTCAAATGGGGGTCTTGCCGAGGGAATATGTCCCGATTTACTAAACTGCCAAGGGAGCCCTGGACTCGATCACCTGTGATGTCACATCTGAATGAGTTGCCCCATTCAGTCACTCTCCTCCCGTCCTGCACAGCAACTTGGAAAAGCTGAAAACTAAGTGTCACTGTCTAAATCAGCAAGTGCCTGGCTTAGGGAACCTGTTAGGCTAGCAAGAGGTTAAGTAGAAGCTGGAGTCCCTCTCGTGGGTGACCTATCCATATAAGGTGGTAAAGGGAACTGGGATGACTTGGGGACATCCTAACCTTTGAGACTGACGTCATGGTGATAACCACTCACCCACAACGCCTCGTGTGGTACCCATTCTCCACAGAGATGGATGAGGCCCCTAACACGGGGCTGAGTGTCTGATGCTCTTACAGGCATGCAAAGGGAACCAGCCCTCGCCCCACCCCACCAGGAAACTGCAGAGAAGTTAGAATCATTTGAAGTTACAATCATTCTTTCGTTCGGCAAATATGTATCAAGGGTCTCCTCCTATAAGAAGGTGCCAACCACTAAGGGAATAATAAACCATGTATAGGTACACCTTGGAGATATTACAGATTCAGTTCCACACCACCACAGTAAAGCAAATGTCTCAATAAAAGGGGTCACACAAAGTTTTTGCTTTCCCAGTGCATATAAATGTATGTTTATCCTGTACTGTAGCCTACTAAGTATGCAATAGCATTATGTCTAAAAAAATGTACATACCTTAATTTAAAAATACTTTATTGAGCTTCCCTGGTGATGCAGTGGTTGAGAATCTGCCTGCCAATGCAAGGGACATGGTTTCGAGCCCTGATCTGGGAAGATCCCACATGCCACAGAGCAGCTAAGCCCGTGAGCCACAACTACTGAGCCTGCACTCTAGAGTCCGCAAGCCACAACTACTGAGCCCACGTGCCACAACTATTGAAGCCTGCGTGCCTAGAGCCTGTGCTCCACAACAAGAGAAGCACCCACTCACTGCAACTAAAGAAAGCCTGTGTGCAGCAACAAAGACCCAACGCAGCCAAAAAGAAAATAAGTAAAATAAATAAATAAATAAATAATACTTTATTGTTTAAAAATGCTAACCATCATCTGAGCCTTCAGAGTCCTAATCTATTTGCAATAGTAACATTAAAGATCACCATAACAATATAATAATGATGAAAAATTTTGAAATATTGTGAGAATTACCAAAATGTGACACAGACATGAAGTGAGCAAATTTGTTGGAAAAATGGTGCCTGTAGGCTGGCTTCACATAGGGTTGCCACAAACGTTCAATTAAAAAAAAAAAAGCAATATGTGTAAAGTGCAATAAAACGACGTATGCCTGGATATTGTATGTGTTCATGGGTGGGATGGTGCAGAGAGGGCGGGCCTAGCCTCTTGTGGGGCCTGGCATCAGATAGGAAGAGGTGCTTGAGCAGGGCATTGAAGGATGGGCCAGTGTGATCACCAGGTAGAAGGGCATTCCAGGGGAACAACATGCACAGACACTTGGGGGTGCAAAAAGGTGTGAAACAACAGGGCTTGGGCAGGGACCATCAGGCAGCTGGGTGTGGCTCCATTTATCAAGGCCATCCTGTGTGCCCCGCAATGGACCATGTTGTTCCACTGATCAAGCCCATCACCCTCTAAGGTGATTTATAGATGAAGAAGCTGATGCCCAGAGAGGCTAGGGAACTTGTCTGAAGTCCCACAGCCAGTGGCAGAACTCAGATTCCAACTCAGGTTCATCAGGTTCCCAAATCTGTGCTCCTAACCACCATGCTGAACTGCCCCATGACATGATGCAGGACCAGAGGAGCCAGGTATGACCATTCAGACTTGAGTCCTGAGAGCAGAGCTCCCTGAACGCCGGTCATTTGCCCTCCATCTTCAAGAGACCTGTCATGTCCTCAGACTTTCATTGTCTGAATGCTTGTCTTTATTTTTTTAAATTTTTCTTTATTTTTAAATTTCTTAATTGATTTACAATGTTGCATTAGTTTCAGGTGTACAGCAAAGTGATTCAGTTATACATAAATATTTTTTTTCAGATTCCTTTCCCTTATAGGTTATTACAAAATATTCAATATAGTTCCCTGTGCTATAGGTAGGTCCTTGCTGGTTATCTATTTTATATATAGCAGTGTGTGTATGTTAATCCCAACCTCTTCATTTATCCTTCCCTAAATGCTTGTCTTTAAATGTTTCACTTTTTTTTTTTTGCGGTACGCGGGCCTCTCACTGTTGTGGCCTCTCCCGTTGCGGAGCACAGGCTCCGGACGCGCAGGCTCAGCGGCCATGGCTCACGGGCCCAGCCGCTCCGCGGCATGTGGGATCTTCCCGGACCGGGGCACAAACCCGTGTCCCCTGCATTGGCAGGCGGACTCCCAACCACTGCGCCACCAGGGAAGCCCTAAATGTTTCACTTTTTAAAAACTTAAATTTAAGTAATTTTTTCTTGACATACACACATACAAAGAAGTACACAAATCAATTAACTTTCACTCATGTTAAAAAAAGCAATTTTTCACCCAGGTCAATAACAGAATATTGTGAGCCCTCAGCAGCTGGTCTTGTGCCACCTGCCAGACATAGCCCCGCCGGTAGCCACTCCCTGAGTTGTAACAGCATAGATTAGTATTGTTTGCTTTTGAACATCATATAAATGGAACCATAAAGGCTGTTCTTTTTATGTGTCTGGCTCAACATTTGTGTAGATTAACTTATTCATTCTCACTTTTATACAATATTTCATTATGTGTATATACCAGAATGTTATTTCTCCATTCTACTGCTGACATGTAGCTTGTTTTCAGTTTCTGGATGTTATGAGTAAAGCTGTTATGAGCATTCTTGTGCACGACGCTTGGTGAACACATGTACTCATATCTATTGGGATCATACCCAGAAGGTGAAGTCCTGGGTCAGAGGGGAGTATGGAAGTGCCCAACATGAGTGGATATGGCCAGTTTCCCAACGTAGTTGTCATAAGTTACATCCTTACTACCAGTGAGTCAGAGCTCCGATTACTCCACAGTCCTGCCAACGTTTGATACTGAAAGTCTTTTTCTTTTTAGTCCTGGTGCAAATACAGGGATATCAAACTGTGATTTTAATTCATACTTCTCTGATGACTAATGTAGTTGAGCACTTTTCATCTGTTCATTGGTCACGTATATATGGTCTTTTTTCTTGAAGTGTTTAAGCCTTTTGCTCATTTTTCTATTGATTTTTAATTTCTATTCCTTTTTTCTTATTGATAAGTAAGAGTTCTTTATATATACTGGATGTTAGTCCTTTGATGGATATATGATTTACAATCTTTTCCCAAGTAAATTTATTTTATGGGCCATTACTACTATAACTAAAAAACCAATATCACATGTCACAGATAGTAGGCAAAATACATAAAATAAAAATAAGACAATGTTATTACATTCTAGCTAAACATCTCATGGCTGGCAGAATGGATAGAATCCTGTTAAGAGATGAGCAAGTGAAAAAGAGGTGGTAAAGACATTCTAGCAGCATGTGGAGACTTTCTCCTTGATGTCTTCAGAAGGTCGGAAAAAATTAGAAAAGATATAATTTTCTCATTCTGCAGCTCCATGTTAATTATCACCCCAGTGCACCCTTTGTCCTCGAGCCTCCTATAATTAGGCCACCCACTGTGTGAGGCCTGCACAACAGTTAGGAGATGTGGATGCAAGGAGGGTTCTAACGAAGGGGTTAAACTAAGGGGTTGACATAATGAAACTGATGTTTTAGGAAAATCGTTCGGATAACAATGTGAATAAAAAAACAAAAATAGAGATGAGGAACCTAAGTTAGGAGAAGTTGAAGAAGTCCAGGTGGTAAGTGTCAAGGGTCTAAACCAGGGGTGAGCCAGGGACTGGGGGTGAGTGTGGGGACTGGAAAGACAGGTGTTAGAACTGGGCAACGTAGTGGCTGATTGATGTGTTAAGAGAGAAAAAGAAGATGTCTGGGTGACTGTGGGATTTCTAAGTCGGACTGGGAGGAGGGGGATAGCAAAGACTGGAGAAGCAAATCACGGGAGGGAGGAGGTGGTGAAATCTATCTGGAATGCGTTGAATTTGAACTGTTTGCAGGACCTCACAGGGAGAGTCTCCGTTTTTTTATTCATTTCACAAATATTCACTGAACACGTATGGGTGCCAGGGGTACAGCAGTGGGTCAGACATAAGATTTCTGCTCTGATGGAGCTTAACATTCATGGGAAAGATGGACGGTGGGAAAGACAGATAAGGACCAGCAAAGTATGCACGTGGCTCAGGGCTCTGGGCCATGGGGTGGATTGGGGGCCTGTTGGAGTCAACGCAGCAGTTAAAGCTGTCAGCGTGAGTGAGTTTGCCTAGGGAGAGGGACAGAGTGAACTGTGCAGAGGGGAGGGTGGAATGCCAGTGTTTAGAGGCAGCAGGGGAAAGAACACCCTCAAAGTAAACCACGGAGGAGTCATCAGAGGATGAGGAGGGTGGAAGTGGGTCACAGGAAGAGGGTTTCAAAGATCTTTCAACTGATGCATTCATTCATTTATTCAATCAAACTTTACTTGGTGTCTTCTGAGTACCAGGCTCTGGGGAATCAGAGATGAATGTGAAGTCTCTGGGGGAAGAAGCTGTGTGAACTACAAATGATTAGGCAAGGCTGCATGAGAAAGATTCTATTATGGAAGCAGTTGATGTATGTCGTGGGAGCGCAGAGGATGGGAACTCCCGCTTTTTGAACCTACTGTGCGCTAGGCTTCCTGGAGGGGTGGGCACGGAGCTAGAGAATGGGGGCAAGGGCCTTGACAGAGAAGGACCAGCCTGAGCAAGGGCGAGGAGGTGGAAAGCTGCTTGGTGAGTTCTGGCAGCCAGGATGCACAAGCACAGGGGGGTGGAGCAAGCCAGAGGACCAGAAGCCTGGGACAGGCTTAAGATCATGCCGAGACAGTGGGCTGAATTCAGAAGGTGATGGGGCCAGTGCAGATTTCGAGGAGAGTGCCTGCCACCAAGCCCACGGGAGTCAGAGCCCCTGGCAACGCCCCTTCTCTTCCCAGCCCCCAGCGGTTAGGAGGCGCCCGCACGCTGCAGTGTCCACTCTGCACGCTCCACGCAGCCCGGAGCGCCCTGGAGAAGCCCCGGGAGAAGGGGTGGGCACGTGCTGGAAGACATCTTTCCGAGAGGTATGTGAGAGCCGGGTAGAGTATGGGGCGCTCCAGGGTCTTGGGAGCGTTCTCGGAAGAGTGGACGGAGAACTGAGGGCATCTGTCAGGGATGGAGAAGGGTGGATGGGGCGGGAGGTGCCAAGGTCCATCCTGGTGGCCTGAGCTCCGAGCCACCTCCTGATGGGGAGCCCTGGGCTGACAAGGGCCAGAGCTCTCTCCCTCCGCATCTTCTACTAGTCGAGGCCTCACCTTGCCTCCTCCCCCACTACGGGTCATCAGCCTCATCCCCCAGCCTTGGAACTCAGGGCTGCACTGAAACTTGGGGGCGAGGGCTGGAGGGGGACAAGACTCTAGGTTCTCTTGGCGTACGCCCACAGCGGCCCAAAGCGCCAGCAAATCCTCCCTGGTGTTCGGGGTTGGGAATCGCCCTTTGGGCAAAAGACCTCTGGCGCCCCCTACTGCCAGCTCAGCTTCAACGACCCCAATCCCTCCTCTCTGCTGCCGACCCTGACCCATGTGGCCGGAACACATCGAGGGCCAGTTTCAGTGGCAGGAAGTGATGAGGAGCCCCGACACAGGTCTGGCTTGTGATGTTTACCTGGACTCCAGCAGCTTCCTAATTGGTCTCCCTCCCTCCCTCCTCCACCCACAGCTGGGAGAATCTCTTTAAAACATATCTGTGGAATATTACTCCGTGATAACAAGTAATGAACTATCCGTACTCGCAATGACTTAAATGGCTCTTAAGCACATTATGCTGAGTGCAAAAAGCCAACCTCAAAAGGTTACATGCTTTTTTTTTTTTTTGCGGTACGCGGGCCTCTCACTGTTGTGGCCTCTCCCGTTGCAGAGCACAGGCTCCGCGACCATGGCTCACGGGCCCAGCTGCTCTGCGGTATGTGGGGTCCTCCCGGACCGGGGCACAAACCCGTGTCCCCTGCATCGGCAGGCGGACTCTCAACCACTGCGCCACCAGGGAAGCCAGGGAAGCCTCGAGGTTACATACTTTATGATTCCATTATATAACATTCTTGAAATGACACAATGATAGAGATGGAGAACTGACAAGACTGCCAGGCCTTAAGAAAGAGAGGGAGGGTGTGGCTATAAAAGGGCAGCAGAAGGGATTTCTTTTAAGGTGATGGAACAGTTCTGTATCTTGATTGTGGTGGTGGTTATATGAATCTATACATGTAATAAAATGTCATAGAATTAAGCACAAAGACATACAAAAAAATAAGTGCATGCCCAAAATGGTGAAATTGAGTGAGGTCTGTAGTCTAGTTGTGTCTAATGTCAATCACTTTTCTGGTTTTCATAACACTACAGTTATGTAAGTTGTCACCACTGGGGGAAGCTAGGTGATGGGTACACGGGTCCTCTTGGTACTATTCATGTGACTTCCTGTGAGTCAATAATTCTTTCAAAATAAAAAGCTTATGAAAAGAAAAAAAAGCATACCTGGCCATATCACCTAGCTTTTTTTTAAAAAAAAATACATTTATTTATTTATTTATTTATGACTGTGTTGGGTCTTTGTTGCTGCGCGCAGGTTTTCGCAAGTTGTGGCAAGCAGGGACTACTCTTCGTTGTGGTGCGCGGGCTTCTCATTGCGGTGCCTTCTTTTGTTGCGGAGCGTGGGCTCTAGGCACACAGGCTTCACTAGTTGTGTTGCACGGGGCTTAGTTGCTCCGCGGCATGTGGGATCTTCCCAAATCAGGGCTCGAACCCGTGTCCCCTGCATTGGCAGGTGGATTCTTAACCACTGTGCCACCAGGGAAGCCTCCACCTACCTGTTTATCTTGTGGCACCTGGTGGGCCACATAGGATGAAGTTCATGGAAGGAAAAGTGCCAACTCCTTTAGTATACCAAGCCCTCCTCCGAGGCTGGCAACAGAAGAAGAACATTCCCTCTTGGAGGGCACAGGGGGCTGGACCTCACAGCCCCGATTCTACCTGGGGGGACTCGCTTGTTAATCCCAATGCATCCCCTCCTGTACTGGCCTGAGGGCATGCTCTTCCACCTCTGATGCTCTGGTCGCCAAGTGGACAAAGTACGCTTCCCTTAACACTGCTGGGCCTCAGTTTTGTTTGTTTGTTTGTTTTATTGTATTTCTCTTTAAAAAATTTTTTTAACAATCATGTAAAGTTTTAAATCAGGAAATAAACTCTTTTAACTTAAAAAATTTTAAGACACATCAAACTTCCTATCTAGATATAGTCATGTATGAAAATCGTATCTTAGCACTTTTCTATATCACTTTTATAAATGGGATCATTTCAATGGCTGTGTTCCTCTATATGAGTTAGAAGGCTAATTAAGCATTGAAAGGCAAGTTTTTCACCAGCTAAATATTTAGTCTTATTTCAGTAAGATATTTCATTTAGACATAAAATTTCACAAAACTACAGCTTGGGAGTGGTATAGCTATCTATTGACAGAAGCTACTTACATGTGTAACACAATACTAAACCTTTATGAAAATGTTTCTGCAGGTATGCTGGTGTCCTCCTGGGTATCACAGATACATCTGTGGGGATCAGTCTTGGAAAAAAGGCTGCTCTGGAGCTCCGGGAAACAAAAGCTGAAATAAATTATGTTTTCAGACAATGTAAAGTAAGCTTTTAAGCTTCCACGATGTTGGGTGAGGCATTATAATGAGCTGGTTGGTCCCCATTTTTTAAAGTGCAGCAAAGGATAACCATAAGAATGAATTTTCAAGATTTCTTATTCACTTTCCCCTTAAAATGAAACTGGAGAATGGTAGTCAGTGCTTGGCTATTGTTAACTTTACCCCCCAAAATGTTGATGAATGAATGAATAAGTAATTTTTACTCTTAAAAAGAAAGAAAGAAAAGAAGAGGAAGAGATGAGCTCTCTCTCTCCCCCCATGCCGTGTGAGGTCACAGCAAGAAGGCAGCCATCTGCAAGCCAGGAAGAGAGCCCTCACCACAACCCCACTGTGCTGCCACACTGATCTCAGACTTCCAGCGTCCAGAACTGTGAGAAATAATTTCTGTTGTTGAAGCTACCCAGTCTGTGTTATTTTGTTATAAAAGCCCATGCTGACTAAGACAGTATTTCCCATAAAAACTCTCACCTGAATGTTCACAACAGCATTATAACAGCCCCAAAGTGGAAACAATCCAAACGTCCATCAATTAGTGAATGGATAAAAAAATGTGGCATATCCATACAATGGAATGTTATTTGGCCGTAAGAGTGAATGATGTACCTCCATGGACTACATGGATGAAACTGGAAGACATGTAGCCCTTAGCCTAGCAGGGAAGTGAAGGCTATGAAAGCACAATTACGTTACAGCGAGGCAAGTATAATGAGGGAGAGAGGCACGTGTGAGAGATGTGAGGAGGGGTGTGGGGGCAGGTGTGAGCTGAGGCTGAGAGGAGAAGGAGGAATTAGCCAGGAGAAAGGGAGGAAGACAGGGGACTGTGGACCCAAAGGCATGCAGGCAAGGAACATTCTGGAGTGTGCTGGGAGCTATAGGCATGGGCACAGCTGGTGTGCGAGAGGTGGGAGGCATGGCTGGGGAGGGCCTCAGAGGCCACACACCAGAGTGCCATGGTCAGATGGCTGCTAAGTGGACGATGGAACTGGAAGTGGAGGAGTCCATCCAGATGAGAGGCTGAGCAGGGGTGGGAGAGGCAGATCCAGGAAATCTTTAGGGGGTAGAAGATAGGGACTTGGAGGCTGACTGGATACGGAGGGGAAGGAGCCTTGGGGGCATGGATGTTCTGTGCCCTGAAATAGTGGGAGGGGCTGGCTTCAGTTTTGTTTTAGGCAGGTTGCACTTGGGGTGCCTGGCAGCCACCCGTGCAGGTGAACATTTGCACTTGGAACTCGGAAGCGAGCGGTTCAGACTGGTGACAGAGATCTGAGTGATGCACATGCAGGCTTGATGACAGTCCCCAGAGTGGAACGGATGAGCGCCATCAGGGAGGGTGGAGAGGAAAGAGCAGTGGGCCGGGGCATCACCATTTACAGGCTGGGCAAAGACCCATGTTGCTGTGAGCAAAGGACAGCTTGTCTAGGAGGATGACAGGCAGTTCACGAGTCCACTCACATGAGGGCTGGGCGTGTCCACGGGACTTAGCAAACAGGTGGACACTGGAAGCCTTTTCTAGGGCAGTGTCAGGGCAGACGCCTGGCTGTCGGAGGATCTGAGGTATCTGCTGGGAGGGGAACAGAGACTTGGGGAGAGGCCACCCTGTGACAGCCCTTATCAACTGTGTCACTTATTTTTGTCTATCCCCCAACCAGATGGCACTCCAAGAGGGCAGATACTCTTTCTATATATATGAGTATATATATATACTCTTTCTATGTATCTTTGTGTCTCCAGACAAAATCCAATTCACCCCAAACGTATTCACTGTGCACCTGCAGTGCTCACCATGCACTGTGCTCCCAGTTGAGGGTTTATGGCTGAGCTCAACCTTCTGGTGGGGCTCACTGTAGGTGCTCAGACTGTGTGCATGAAGCTCTGGGCAGGCTCTGCTGCCAACCTGCCGTGTGACCTCAGGTGAGTTACAGCTTGTCTCTCCAGGAGTTTACTCTTTGGCAGTAGGTGATTTCTGAAGCTCCTCCTGGGGATGGCATGTGATGATTCTGGGACTTCCGTGCCTGCAGCTGCCCACATTACTTGCTTCCCACCAAGCTCTTGGCAGGGTCAAAAGCTTGGGGTGGGGTGGGGAGCTGACATTTCCCAAGACCTTCCTGCCCAAGGATCCTCCTGCCACTGTCCTGCCACAGGTCCCCATTCATCGTGGTCCACAAGGCCCTGTGCACTCTGCCCCGTCAGCCTCTCCAGCATCACCTCCCACCCAGGCCTGCTGGCTTTGTAGGCTCCAGTCACGATGGTCTTCTCTCAGATTTTGTTCTCTCCACGTCTTCTTGCCTCAGAGCCTTTGCACATGCTGTTCCCTCTGACTAGACACCTTTCCCTTAATTCCTCACCTTGTTGACTCCTCCTCATTCTTTAGTGCTTGGCTCAAATGTGGCTTCAGCAGAGACATCTTGGCCCCCTGGGGGACAGTCACACCCCAGTGACACACCTTCAGAGCACCATGTGCTTTTCTCAGCTCCCCTACCAACACGGGTAACCAAGTAGTTGGGTGCTTAATATCCGTCCAGTTCTGCCCTTAGACCTGTGACAGGGGTCTCTGCCCTGCCATGGGTCCCACTTTAGCTCTCGACCTTCTCTGTCTGTGCCTCTCCCCCCAGGATGAGGAATCTTTGGCGCCCCCTTGGAGCCCAGGCCCATCCCTTTAGACCATGCTCCTGACACTTGGGACCCCAGGCTCATTCCCTCAGAGGGTGGACGATGTGGGGTGACCAAGGGGCAGCAGATTGCACTGCTGTGTTCACCTGTGTGCACCTCCCCTTGGGCCAGGATGCTCTGAGGGTGGGAAGATATGGTGGGTGTGGCTGAGAGCAGAGCCAGCTCTTCTCATGCCAGCCACCTGGGCATGGAATTCGGAAGAGTCAAAGAAGTTTATGTCAGAACCTGGCCTTTGGGGATTCCCTGGCAGTCCAGTGGTTAGGACTCCTTGCTTTCACTGCCAAGGGCGCAGGTTCGATCCCTGGTTGGGGCACTAAGCTCCCACAAGCCGCATGGCAAGGCAATACAAAAAAACAAAAAAACCCTGGCCTCCCAGGTCATTATGAGATATTTGTCAAAGTAGGAGAATAGAACACATTTTATTGAACACTTGTTAGCTTGATTTATAGCTTTACATATGTTGACGTATGGTATGAGGCCTCCACGTGTACTCTTGCCCCAGCCCCTCTGGCATTAGGGGTGGGCTTCGGTCAGCCCTGCCCGCCGAACCATAAGCTCCACCAGGGAGGCAATGTGCGGTACCCCTGCCCCAGAGCATAGTGCCTGGCACAGAGGAGCAGATAATAAATATTGGCTGTGAGAAACAAATGAGATAATCCAAGTAAAATGCTTGGTATGGTGCAAATGTCAATAAATATTAGCTATTATTGTTTGAACACATGAACGGGTAGGTGGGGCAGGGGGCTGAGACCCATATACTGAGGTGGTTTGTGTGCAAGAAGGGAAGGGGGGCTGATGAACGCAGCGTTCACGCTTCCTTTTCTGAGGATGTGCCCTCCTTCCCCCTACCCAACAGGCCTCTCTCCCAGCTCTTCACGGCAAAGTGGGCACCAGGGAGGCCTACCTGACGGCCAAGGCACTGAGAGAGGCTAGGAGTTCCTGCCAGTGCTATTTCCCCTCCCCGAAGAGAAGAACACCTGGGACAGATTCCCTCTTTGCCTGCAGGGACCTCCCCAGGCCCAGACAGAACCCACTCAGCTTAGTTTCCCTGCTTTACCATAAGGCCATGCTGGGGTTGAGGGGTAGCTGAAAGGATTGATTTCACCCTCACAGGAGGCTGTGCTCTGGTGTGAGAGGAGCCTGAGCTGGGGAGTCAGATCACCCACCAGACCCTGAACAAGGCACTTTGCCTTTGTACGCCTCAGTTTCCTCATCTGTAAGACGGGATTACTAGTAGAAATGGTGCATGTCAAGTGGCAGGTGCAGGGTACACACTTAGGGACCAGGAAGAACCCTTGCGCAGAGCACAAGTGGATCAGGGAGGGCAGAGGCCCAGAACCCCAACAGGAAAGTCAATGAAGAGGGTCTACAGCCAGCCAGTGATTGGGCCTGGCAGGAGCTTCAGCCCAGAGGCCTGGGGAAAGGCAGCTTCAGCTGCCCGCTGGAGGCCCGGCTCAGTCCTGTTTCCGCAGCAGGGAGGTTGTCGATTGCTGCTTCATGATGGGCACAGTGCCATGCACGGGGCCGGGGACCCACAGGGTCTCCCTGAAGGCCTCCACCAGGTGCAGGCCTGACGAAGCCAGGAAGCCCTTCGGCCAAATTCCTCCTCGCAACAGCGGCCGTCCCAGAAAACTCTCCCACCACCCCTCATTCTCGCACACGCACAGCAGGTGGCGCTGTGATAAAGAACAGAGCCCAATTAACCCGCAAACAGGCCAAATCAGAGGAAAAAAAAAAAAAAAATCACATTTTGCGAACTGCCCACCAAGGGTCACCATACCCTCAGAACCGAGAGGTGCAGAACTCGCACCGGCCTGCGGACTGGTGGGAGGCGGAGGGTCTCAGAGATAGAGTCCAGCCGCGTGGCTTCCAGCCGCCCCGCTTCTATGCAGGACCACTGTCGCCGCCCCCACTCCCAGGTCCGCAGCGCCAGCAGCGGGGGGTAGGGGTGCGGGCCCGCGGTCAGTGCGGCGGGAAGACATCTGCGCACTGCTGCAGGATGAGCTCCACCACCTGGTTCTGGAACACCATGGTCATGGGCATGCTGGTTTCCTCTGTCTCGGGCCGCAGCAGCGTGGGCCCGAACACTATGGCCACGCTCTGCACGGACATGCGGTTCTGTTCTCCGTGCTCGATCACCCTGAGGTGGGGGTGGGGTGCAATCAGGGCCCAGAGCTGGGGGGAGGCGTGCGGGGGAGGGTCCTATCAGGCCCGCCTCCCCATTCCCGTGCGGCTCCCCGGCGCACCTGCACAGGTGCTGGAAGAGCAGCCGCAGCGTGTCGTGGTTGGGGGCGGGCAGCGTGCGCACCAGGTTCCGAACACAGCGGCTGCGCTGGGCCTGGTCCTGCAGCTCTGGGCAGGGGAAGGGTCAGAGGCGGAGAGAGGAGAGGGAGGGAAACAGAGAGGCTGACTTCCAGTATTTTGCGGGGGCGGTCCCAGCCAGACGGGTGCCTGAGGCAGCCCAGCCCCACCCCTACCCCATCCGCCCCACCTCCCCCAGGCGCTCACTGATGGCCGCGATGAACTGGGGGAAGTGCGAGAAGGGGAAGAGGGGCTCGGGCAGCTCTCGAAAGAAGAGCTTCAGGGCGCCGGTGATTACGTGGACGTCCTCCCAGCGTCCGTCGTCCAGGTCCAGACGTTCATCTGCGGAAAGGGGGGAGGGGAGGAAGAGGAGGTCAGCATCCCTTTGCGCCCTCGGACCTGGGGCAGGGACAGGGGACGGGCCTCACCGTGGTCCACCTTATAGCGCAGCTTCTGGATGGTGGCCAGGTTTCCACTGATGCGGTATAGACCGTCGATGTCCAGCCCTGGAGCAGAGGGGGGCGCTGACAGCGGGTTCCGTGGGATGGCCCTAAAGCCCCTGCTATGATTCCTGCTCAGGAACTCCCGTTCTTTCCCCCTCGACCCTGCGCTCCCCGGGGGTTCCGTCTGGGGCCCTGGAAGGAGGCCTTCAGGCTCCCGGAATGCCAGGCCCAGCCGGCCGGCGCGCGTACATACCCCGGGCCTCGACGGTGCGGATGCACTGCTGCACGAAGCGCGGCACCTGGCTCTTCTCGCGCTCACACAGCACGGCCAGCGCGCAGCCGAACACCTGGTCTGGGGGAAAGGCTCGTCAGCGTCGCCTCGCCCCTGCGCCACCGGCGCCCAGCTCTCCGGGTCCCTCCTGTACCTCTGATGTAGCCCTTCTCCCGCAGCGACTGCAGCGTGGGCCGCTTCAGCAGGAACTTGCGGAGCTTTTGCCGGACCTTGCTCAGGTCGCTCTCCAGACCTCCGGGCCCCGGGGTGGGCACGGCTGCCCAACGGGAATGGGAATGCGAGGGCTGGGTCAGTCGGTGGCGCCGGGGTTGGCCCGGAAGCCCTAGCCCGGTCGTCACCACCCCGCCTCCCCCACCCCGCCCAAAAGGATGCCCACCACCCCCTCCACCAGCCTCACCCCTAAGCACACCTGCACCAGGCCGTGCTTCATCCTCCCGCCAGCTTCCTAGGCGCTCACTCGACCCAAAGTCCACGGTGCTGCTCTCACTTTCCTCCTCGGGGGGCAGGTCTGTGGACTAGAATCACACAGCCTCAGAGAGGAAGAGCCTTGGGCCAGCCGCGGGTCCTTCTGGGATGGGGTGAGAGACCCGAAGTGCCCTCCCAGCAGGCCTGGACTGGAGACCCCCAGGCAGGGAGTTTGCTGTTTCCTTATCCAGGTCAACCCCCTTCACCTCCACCAGAGAACCCCAGAACGCTCACCCGCCTTGGCTGCATGGAGCCCTCCAGGTGTTGGAGACAGTCATCCTGTTCTCCCCCACCTTTTCTTATCCTGACTACCCCTACCGACCTCCCAGTTCCTGGTCCACTTTCCCCATAATTTTCCTTAGCTCCTCTGTACACACTCCAGTAGGTCAGTATTCCTCAATATGTGGCTCCCAGTTCGAGCTTGCAGTTTGAGCTGGGGCCAGAGCGCTGCCAACGACCTCACCGGCATCACCTCCCTGGATCTGGATTCCTACCTCTATTAATACAGCCAAGCAGGGCACCCAGTGTGGCTTGGTCCCTTAATAGGGACTTAAGGATCAAAAAGCCTCAGGTAGTTTCCAGGTGAAGAGCTGTCAGAGCGGGCCTGCCCCATCTCTACTTATGCAATTGATATATTGAACTTAAAAGACAATGCTAGACTCATCAATTCAATCCTTTTAAATTCTGTCTTCTGGTTTCAGCCTGTCTTTCCAGCCTGAGGCTGTTTAGCAGAGTATTTACTTTTCTCTTGCCTCAGTGTGGGATGGGACACTCCTCTAGGATATGCCCACCTGGAGAGTCCTCCTGTGCGGCCAACCCCAGAGGCTGGATTCACTTCCTTAAGAAAGGCTAATTTCTTCAGCAGCCCATCTGCATCTGCAGAGAGGGCTACTTACCCACCGGTGCCATGGAGCTCCCAGTGCCCGAGTGGAGGGTCCCACCCACAGTGGACACAGCTGCCCTGCATAATGGCTGCCCATCCCCTCCCCACCAGCCTTGGCGGACCCCAGCTCTGCCTACCAGCTCCTGGATGCCCTGGGCGATGGCCTGATGCCAGGTGCTGATGATGGCCTCCGAGTCATGCTGGATCAGGTACTCTGAGCCATCTCTGCTCCGCAGCTGGTGGGACACAAATCACTCAGTCATCTCTGGTTCGCTGGGTCTGTCCCAGGGGGGATACAGAGGTAGAGGTGATCTGTTCCTGTCCCTAGGAACTCAGAGCCTAATAGAGCAAGGGCCTCACCCCAAGCCAAGGTATTTCACCTCATTAAAGCAGTAGGTGATAGCATCTCCCTGTTACAGATGGGCAAACTGAGGCACAGTGCGTGTAAGCAACTTCCTCGTGGACACATAGCTAGTGAATGAAGGAGCAAGGATCTGAGTGCAGAAGGTCTGCACATCTGTCAACGGCCTGGTGTGCTTTTCCCTGCCCCATCCTGTCTCTGCATGAGCCACAGAACACGGCAGGCCTACCCAGAGCACAGGCCAGCAAAAAAGTCAATGAAAGAAACTCCCGGTGGGAGACCCCAAAGCCACTATTTTATACTATTGAGGAGCAAGCAGATATTAACAGCCTGGGCTATTTTTCAGCTGACTGCTGTTTCCCTAACAAAGTCTACAAAGAACAAGGCAACTTGGATGGATCTCTCCTCAACCTCTGGCTCTGAGACCCAAGCATTCAAGGTTGATGGGAATGGTTGGTTGCCACAGCTTTGGGTCAAATGAGAGTCAGAGTCAGCAAAAACTGTCTCAGACAACACGGTACAAACTTCCAGAATCAGAGAGGGCTGTGTTTGGCTGTCTGGCTATTTAACTCAGACTTGAATGCTACTTAACATGCTTTCCAAGACAAAACCAAACAAACCTGCAAGTTCTATCCCCTCCCCCTCCCCGCAAAGACTAGAGAAGCTTCAGTGGGCACACCTCGTGTGTGCCCACAGATAGCACAACCTCGTGCTAACCTAAACTGACAGGAGCCCTGTCTGTTATCCCAGAGAATGGCCTAACAATGCCTCTAAAACAATAGCCATTATTTTTGGCAGCTGTCTCAAAACATAATCAGTTCATATTTGAGTTTCATACAGAAGGCACACCTGTCTAGTTACATATCAATATACTGCTCAAGACATTCATTCTGTTGACTGCACAGGCACGCCGAGCTCAAACCAGCCATTCTCAGGGGACTGTTACTGAAGTTTTCTGTGACTCTGGGGTGACTAGAAAGACCGGCCATCCTCAATAATATAGAATTTGGGGCGGTCTCTTGAGAAAAATCCAAAGTCACCTACAGGTCACCCCTGAGTGGAGGAAGGATGGCTGCCAGCCAGTGGGAAGCAGGGGCCTCCAGGATTTCCATTCAAGACTGTCAGCCTTCCCATCGGCTTGAGGAGCTCTCAAGAGCACCATCTGCCTTCCAGTCCTTGCCAGAAAAGACAACTCAGAAGCGTCTCCTCTGAAACTTTCATCAAAAGCCCGGTCAGAGGAGTGACATTCAGAGAGCCCTGTTTGAAGGATGTCCCTCCAGATCAGGAAGGAACATACCTAGCAAATATGATGTCCCTCCTCAATCTGACATCCATGGCAGACATTGCTAGTCGATTACAGCGCTAAGCCTGGAGAAGGCTCCAGGCCTACTGATCAGAGTGGCTCATGAGACAAAACAGGCTTCCAGCTCTGCTCTGTGGATACTCTGGTTCTAGAACCGAATGAAGCTGGGTGAATTATCATTAAATGACACACTCAAGCTCCTTGCAGAATTGCTTTTTCTGAGCTGAGATGGAAGGCCATGCTTTTTTGGCTTTCATCAGATGTTAGCTGAACCAGCCCAAGAGTCCCTTTACTAAACTAGAACGGAGCTGCACACTAGAAACTGATTTCCCTCAAAATCTAGGAAGGTTTCCCCCCGCCCCAGTAATAAGAGCCATGTAACTGATTGCTGTTCTCTTTTCACTCTGGCGACCAGGAAACCTGGAGGTGATTTTTTTCAGCAACGACAACTTTAGTACCTGTACATCATCCTAATCCCTCTTCACACTGCCCTCTTCCTCTAACTTGTTTTGTGGGTCCTGGTTTTCAGTGGCTTTTACCAGCTCACCATATGCATTTTTATTGTGAGCTGCCTCAAAACATTTGGGGACTGAGGTGAGGGTAAGAGTAGTTTAAAAACAAGACAACACATGGACAGTGAAGGGAAACACAACAGTGAAGATGGTGAAGACAACACATGGACAGTGGCCTGGGAGGGTCTTGCCTGGGCCCCACCTGGCCTCTCTCTTCCTGCTGCAGAGCCTGAAAAATGTGTCCACTACCCTAGTTTATTCACTGCCAGTTGGAAGCTGGGCTCTTACCAGCTAGAGCAGGTGTCCCAGCGTACCAGAGTAAGTAGCTGGGGACCCAGAGCCTCCTGTCTGTCTCAGGCCAAAGCAGCTGGGATGAGGACTGCGCTTCTAGGCATGACAGTTTCATTTCCCAAGGACCAAGGACTCCAGTGAACCCCACTCCTGGAGAGGGAGCTGCAGAATCTGTGATGCCAGGAAACACTGTGGACGGATCCCCAGGGTGGAGGCAGTTTTGGTTCTGACCCCCGAGAATTCCAGCCCTAACTCCCCAGGTCCACCTTCTTGGGGCTTACTTAGTGAGGGTCCCTAGCCATCAGTAAGCCCCTTCTCCTCCTCCCCCACCCCACCACTCACCTCCAGCACATTCTTCTTGCTGGATTTGTCTTTGGGGGCCCAGGCGAGAGAGGCCCCCTTCAGCTCCACCGTGTACTCGGGGATGGAGAGCTTGGAAGGCTGCCTCTGTGGGAAAGGGAAGAAGCATTGGAGGGAGCATGGTTACAGCGCACCCTCAGCTCAGCTTGGGCCCGTCACAGCGTCCTGGCTCCAATCTACCAGGCTCCCTTGGCTTCAGGGACAAAATGGGGTCACAGCTCTGGGGGCAGGGGGCCCAAGGGTTCCTGGACCCCAGAGATCCTGGTACTTCCTAACCATGGAGCCTGCAGGCTGGCTGGTTGTTTGCTACCTGCCCACCTAGGAGAGGAAAGGAGAAAGGAGTGCAGCCCCGTCTCTGCGAGCGGGTGTGTCCAGTCCCCAGCCTCCCTGCCCACCAGGCTGGAGCTGTCCATCCTCAAGGACTGGTCCCCAGGCCCAAGGTGGCTGGAAGTGCTTGTCCTGGAGTGACCGGCTCTCATCACCCACTGCCAAGGCCCAGCTCCCTTGACACTCATATTCCATGGTCTCAGACCTAGCCTTTGGCAAGGCTGATGAGGTGAAGACCCACAGGAGTCAGGAGCAGATGGGGTGGCCCCTGCTGGGCGCCTGGGCCTTACCAGGCCACCTGCAGTCGAGGTCTTCGAGTCCTTGAAGAATGTCAGGATGCCGCCCTCCAGCACTGTCCAGGAGGCACTCCAGTTCTTCTTCCTAGGCGGGGCGGTGGTGGCAGGGTTTGGGTTCGGTCCTGGGCTGAGGCTCCCCTCCCACTCCCAGGAGCAGGGCGCAGAGTTTAAGAACACAGCTTGGGGCACCCAACCGTAAGGGGTGGACTCCCAGCGCTAACACCTGGTAGCCAAGGGACCTGGGGCAAGTCACTTCCTCAGTGCCTCAGGGTCCTCACAGGACCTCATAAAGTCGCTATGAGGGTTAACAAGAGCCTGGCATACGGGAAGTGCTCAGTAAACGTCATCGTTAAGGCCCCCCGTGGAGTCTGGGGGCAGACGGGTTCTCACCGGAGCCGCTTTCCTTTGTCCACCGTCTTGGTTCGATGGAGCACGCCTGCCTTGTCCAGGGTCTTGATCTTAGAGAAAGAAGGGGAAGGAGGAGGCAGTTAAGGGCGGAGCCACGGCGGGGGCGGGGGGGGGGGGCGGCGAGAGGCTAGCCCCCGTCTCAGCCAGCCACTCCCCACAGGTTGGTCCTGAGACTCCACTGAACCCTCTTTGCCGGCACCTGGCCGCTGCTTGGTGAGGTGCCTGCTCCCACAGCAGGAGCAGCAGCACGAGAGACTTCCTTCCAGCTCCGAGCCTCGCCCAGCTCTGAGCCTGGGATGACCCAGAACCCAGGTTCATTCAGCCCAGGCTAGTGCTCCAGGTGGAGACGTGCCTCCAGACCCAATCCCAGCCTCCAGAGCCTCCAGAAACACCTCAGTTTTTCTGTGGGGGTCCTGCCAGGTCCTACATGCCGCCTCCCTTACCTTCTCCTCAGGTGGGCTGGCCTGGGCCGGGGTCTCACTGTCCTGGCTGGATTTGTGGATGCTTCGAGGGGCAGGGACAGGGACCTGGGAAGAAAGACACTGTCATATATAACCCCCACCTCCTCTCCCCGGCACTCTCCCTTCTCCACTTGGTTACCTGGGGCAACTCCCACTGAACGGAGGCGTCATCTGGATTGTAGAAGTAAGGCTTCCCGTGCTGGTCCTCCAACCTCATCCACTGTGGGGAGAGGGATGGTCAGGGACCTAACTCACCTCATGATGGGGGAGCAAAAGGTTCCCTCCAACCAGAGCCCAACATAGCCCCAAAGAGTTTACACGGGCAGGTGTGGGTGATTCGGTTTTGGGCTGACTTGGAGCCCGCGCGGGAACTTCAGTTTCGAGTGTTAAGGGGAGCGACCCCGCGGCTGTTTGGGACCATCTGCCCACTGCCCCTACCTGTTCTTGGGTGAAGTTGTTAGTGTACAGCGTCTGCCCATCCTGGCTCACGTGGCAAGACCAGCCTGGGGGTGTGACCAAGGGAGAGGCGGGGCCGGGCTCACCGCAGGAGCCCACGGGGGGATAGTCTTCCTCTGGGTAACTGGTCAGCAACTCGGGGTAGTCCGTCTCAGGGGTGGGGGGCTGCAGGGAGCAGAAGAGTCAGAGGCTCTCAGAGCCAGCAGTGACCCCAGGGGCTCGGCCCTTTCGGTCCAGGCCACGTCCCCTCACCCTAGTTCCCCCGAACTGTGGGAGACAGAGGCGGGGTCAAAGTCTCTCAGAGATAGCCCCGCCCACCCACGACCACGACTCTTCTCTCTCTGAGGCCCTCAGAGCCAGCCCCGCCCACCCTGGCCAGGCCCCGCCCTTTCAGACGAGGCCCCGCCCCTCACCCTCTGGTTCCTGGGGCTGCCGGGGCTCAGGCCAGGCTGCATCTCCTGCTCGTCCTCCGGCTGGTCCTCGGACTCGTCCTCCCAGGCCGTCTCGCCCGTCAGCGGGTTGTAGAAGAACACCCTGCGGCTCTCCTCATCCCAGTACTGGCCCCACTCGGTCTCGAGGCTCTCGTGGCTGCCCACCGAAGCCGGAGACGTGGCCGGGCTGGCGGCGCCCTCGGCAGTCTCGAAGGGCGACTCCCAGGTGGTCACGCCCGTGTCCGGGTTGTAGTAGTAGGGGCGCCCGGTGCCCGCGTCCGTGTGCGTCTCCCACACCGAGCCGGGGCAGTGGGCTGCGGCGGCGCCAGGCGACGTGGCCCGAGGCTGCCTCTCTACGTTCGCGTACACGGGCTCTGGGAGGTCATCCACCTGCGGCAGGAGGAAGGAGACGTGACCTTCAGGGCAGCCCCGCGGTCACATCATCCCCACTCAGGCACTCGCCACTTGGGCGACTTTCAGCAAGTCACAGCACCTCTCCGCCTCGGTTCCCCCAGCTACAAAATGTCTGCCCTGCCCACTCCGGAAATTGTAGTGAAGAGAGAATGAGGAAATGTTCTTGAAAGTGCCTTGTAAAGTATGAAGTGCCCCAGATGCGTGGGACAATTAGATTAATTATTTATTAACAGTAGTAAAATATCGATAACGAAGTTCTCCAGCTGCACACTCACAGGTGTGAATCAGAGTTTGCACAGGAACAGAAATGGCCTGGGCCCAGTTCTTTCTCGTCCCAGGCGCCAGGACACTTGGGGGCGGGGCCCTGCTCCATTCTACAGCCCCCACGAAGAACCCCCAGCCCTCCTTCCTCCTCTGTCAAGAAAGCTCTGAGTACCGCCTCCGGTTCCAGATTTGGAGCTGGAACTTCCCCAATACAGGGTTTGCAGGCCTCAGAATCAATTGCAGACAAGAGAAAGAGAAAGAGCCAGATGGGAAGGAGGAAGGAGGGCAAAGAAAGGTGAGCCCCGTGTCCCCCTCCAAAGTAAAGTGAGGTGGGCTGGAGGGTCCAGTCACACAGAATATAAGCCTGGTCATGCTTAACACCCTCACGGCTCCCTGCTACCTGCTGGGCAAACTCTAAGCCCTTACCAGGGCCCCAGAGGCCTTCCGTCACCTGCCTGTCTTCCCCCCTATTTCCTGCCACTCCTGGCCCTTGCCTTGAACTTTAAGCTCCAGTAGCACTGGGTTGCTGGAGGCCCCCAGCCTCTCTGCTGTGTCTGCTGCAGGCCTCGGCTCCTTCACAACCTGCCTCTCCTGGCTGACTCCTATTCCTTCTTTAGGACTCAGCTCAGGTGTCAGGATCCAGATCTCTCCCGAGATTTCTCCTGTGTGCCCACCACTCCCAGCCTAGCACCCACCAGAAAGATAAATAATGACACTATCAAACCCCAGGCAGCAGAATAGCATGAGGAGATTAATACTGTTTTCTAAGAATGCATAATGGTACAAGGGAAAAGCAGATTTCAAAAATGTAAACTTAGCACAATTCCAATTTTGTGTTTTTAGAAACTCTCCAAAATGCTAATGGAGGTCATCTCTGGGTAGGGTAATTATAGGACTTGGATTTGGTCTTGTTTAGTTTTTTTCTTTTCTGCAGCATCAAAATTTTGTTCAATAAATCTTTTTTTAAAAATCATAGAGGGACTTCCCTGGTGGCGCAGTGGTTAAGAATCCGCCTGCCAACGCAGGGGACACGGGTTCGAGCCCTGGTCCGGGAAGATCCCACATGCCGTCGAGCAACTAAGCCCATGTGCCACAACTATTGAGCCTGTGCTCTAGAGCCTGCGAGCCGCAACTACTGAGCCCACGTGACACAACTACTGAAGCCCGCGTGCTCTAGGGCCTGCATGCCGCAACTGCTGAAGTTTGTGTGCCTAGAGCCTGTGCTCCGCAGCAAGAGAAGTCACCGCAATGAGAAGCCCGCACACCGCAACGAAGAGTGGCCCCTGGCCCCTGCTCGCCGCAGCTAGAGAAAGCCCGCGCGCAGCAACGAAGACCCAACGCAGCCAAAAATAAATGAATTAATTTTTAAAAAATCATAGAAGTTCCTCTGTTGCTGTAACACCTTCACTAAGCTAGAAACCAGGGGTCCCCAACCCCCTGGCCATGGACCAGTAGTGGTCCCCCGCCTGTTAGGAACTGGGCCGCACAGCCCAAGGTGAGCAGCGGGCGAGCTGCTGCGCCCCACCACTCCCCATAGCTGGCATTACAGCCTGAACCATCCCCCCCCTCCCGCCCCCTCGCCCCGGTCTTCCATGAAACTGGTCCCTGGTGCCAAAAAGTTTGGGGACTGCTGCTATAAACTACTCGAGAGGGGAAGCACCTCTCGCTCAAGGCAGCCTCTCACTGGGCCTTGGGCAGGCGCCTACAAAAACATTCACTTGGCCAGCAAAGATCTGCCTGCTCTGTGCCAGGCACTGTTCTAGGCACTGGGAATGCAGCCGTGGACAAATGGACACAAATCTGCCCTGGCGGAGCTGACACTCTAGTGCATATGTGTGTAAATGGTGGTGGGGTGAGGAGGGCACCAGCCAGGGTGATAGGGAAATGCACCGCACCTCAGTGATGACTGCTGCTAACAAGAAAACAAAAATAGAAGGGGGTGTTGCCATTTGAGACAGTGTGATGGGCCCCAGGCATGGAGGGGGCAGGAAGACGTGTGTACACCAGTCCACTCCTCTCCCTCGCTCCACAAGCTCCTGTGTGGCTGAAATGGGACCTTCGCATGACTTCTCTCTCTCTGTCCACAACAGCCCTCCTGTGGCATCCTGTATTCCAACCACACTGGCCTGCTGACCCTCCCCCAAACACAAAAGGCATCTTCTTACCCCCATGCCTTTGCTCCAGATGTTCCTGCAGCCTGGAAACCCACCACCCTCCCTCCCCATTCCCTGCTGGTCCAAATCCTGCTCCTCTGCTGGTGCTCAGCTCACAAGCCTCACCTGGGGGAGGCTTTCTCCCTCGGATGAGAAGTCTAACCCGCTGGCACTCTGCTTGTCGCTCTGTTGGGGCCCGATGGCATTCTGCCTTGGTGGTCCGTTCATTGGCCACCCATCTGCCTAACTTCTCTGCCCCCAAAAGGCAAGACTTTCTTGAGATCAAGACCCAGGATGATGTAACTGACCATAGTCGACCCCCAGGAGATGGCCCAATGCCCTGAGCCACACAGCCGATCCATCAAAAACACTTACTGAGACCTCCCTGGTGGTCCAGTGGTTAAGACTCCGTGTTCCCAATGCAGGGGGCCCTGGTCAGGCCCTGGTCAGGGAACTAGATCCCACATGCCACAACTAAGAGCGCGCATGACGCAACTAAAGATTCTGAATGCTGCTACTAAAAGGTCCCACATGCCGCAGCAAAGATCCCACGTGCCGCAAATAAGACCCGGCGCAGCCAAGTAAATAGATAAATATATTTTTTAAATGCTTTATAACAAAACAAACAAACAAACAAACACACTTACTGCATGAGTACGCAAGTCAATTCCATGCCAAACTTCAGTAACAAACAAAAACCAAACACACCTGATATTACAGGAGAGACTGGGGTTAGCTTTGAGCAAGAACTTCCTGAAAATGAGAGTTCAGGCACAGGAACCAGGGAAATCCTTGGGAGAACAGGATGCAGGCAGCGGGTGGAGGAAAGTGGATGACCGGACACACCTCCTACCCACCCCAGCTGGACCCACTGAGGCAGCGGCCTTGCTCATCCCGGGGACAGGGGCTGGAAGGGTGCCGAGGAAGGAGACAGGCTCTTGGGAGTGGGGATTTCCACGTGGCCAGGCTGCTGGCCTTGGCTCTGAGTCCACGGGGAGCCCCAGGCTGGTCGGGCTGATCGGGACCTTGTACAAGGAACACCCCCAGCCGGTAGAGAGGAGATTTGGGAGGTAGAAGTTGAGGCCCCCCACATGACTGTCACCAGGAAGAGAAGACACAGAATTACACTGGGGAGCTCCAGACTGCAAATCAGAGGCCAAACGGGGGCAGGGCAATGCCCCTTAGAGAGAAGCACAGTCTAAGGATTGGAGCTGCCCCAGAGACGCAGGCAGCTTTGGAAGGTTGTGAGGGGCCTTCGTCTGAGGTGGGCAAGCAGAGTCGAACCCCTGCTAGGGATGCTGCAGCGCTGTGGAAAGAGCTGGACTGCAGTGGCCCCGAGGCCCTTTCAGACTCTAGAACTCTCTGTAGAGCCCCTGCAGTGCTGAGATAGAGGTACTTTCCTCTCCTGGCAGAGCCTCAGACAGGCTCAGACTGGCTCCTGGAAGCCAGGTGGTGAAGCCAGGCCCTCCAGGCCCTCAGGCCTTCAAGGAGGAGCGCTCCCCGGTTAGAGCAGGGCTGCCGCCCCTCCCCCAGCTCCTGGAGGCCCAGACTAGATGCAGACACAGCCCGTCAACAGGGGTCTGACTAGGGCACCAGGGGCTCTTGGGCCCCAGATCCCAGTCGTGTTAGAGACACAGGGGACACTGAGCGGGAAAGAGACGGTGGTCTCCCGCCTCAGTCCGGAGAACAGAGCCAAGAGGGGCCTGGCTGTCACCACACCCAGCTGCCCCTGTGCCCCTCTCAAATCCAGTCCCCTCCCCTCGCCCACAGGCAGGCGCCGGGCCTTGCCTCTCCCCTCCCCCCACCCCCAGCCCCGAAGCAGGTCACCACCTCTCAGCATCCCTATGCCGCCCCTCTCAGACAGGCGGGGCCTCAGGGGAGGAACGAGAAAAGGAGGGAGGAGTCCCAACCTCCGGGAGGCTCCCTCAGCGGGGCCGGAGGATGGAGGCCCGCCGGCAGCGCCTGACCCCACAGACCCCTCTGCCATCCCCATCAGAGGCTGAGCTCTCCCCCCCGTGCCAGGGTCCCCCCTACCTGTCCCCGCAGGCCCCGACTCCGCCTCCTGGTCAGCTTGGCCATGATGTCCACCATCCTGGGCCCCTGAGCTGCTGGGATGGAGCCCTGGGAAGGCTTTGGGGGTGGAGCTAAGGGGCACAAGCCCAGGGCTGGTACAGGGCAACAGGGAAACAAGAAGTTGCCTTGCGATGGCGGGAGGCTGAGCCTCCAGCCCATTTCCTGTTAGGGCTGCGGAAATGCTGCCTGAGAAGGAGGCCGCCTGAGACAGGGTGGGGTGGAGTCAGGTAGGGGTACCTCGGGGCAGGGGTATTTTATGTCCAGGGAAACCACTGACCCCCCCCACTCAGTGCTCTGAGTACCAGGGAGTTCTGAATCCCAGGCCCAGACACAGACGCGGAGCAGGCTGCACAGAGGGCGGCACTGGGCCCGTGGGTGGGGGAGGGGTGGGCTGCACAGACGGGGGCCAGCAGAGGGGGCAGCTGGGTACTGGGGCCTGGGCTGGTGTAGACAGGACAACGAGTGGCTGTCAACTCCTCCAAGGCCCAGGGAGGATGTGATGGAAAAGAGGAAGCTTGTGTGTGGGGGGATGTCTCAAAGAGGAAGGGGTCTGGGCAGACGTGGTATCGCAGGGAGCTGGTGTCTGGACCCCTCCAGCCACGCGGGTGACAGGCGGGGTTCTGGCCACACCACCATCTACCCGCCTGACCGCCTGGGTCCGCCTCCTCCAGCCTTGGTCACCAAGACGCATGCATGCACCCTCACCTGCATGCCCACACACACGAGCAGGTACGCCCGGGCCCCTCCCCCGCCCTCCAGGGACCCAGAGAAGGGGATGGGGACTCAGCCCCCCACCCCACCCTACCCTCAGAGCTTTCTTCTGGCCTCTCCTCTCTTCACCCCCTCACCAGGTGGGTGCCCACAGAGGGCACAGCAGGTCCTGGATGAGAAGCTGTGGCCTCTCCTCCGAGCCTTTGGGGTCCATCTTGTCTTTATTAATCCCCTCAGAGGTGCTTCCTCCTCAGCCCCAAGTGCCCACCACCCGGCAGCCCGCAGGCTCACCCGCAGTGGCTGAACAGGACGCTCTGACCCTCACCCTCCCACCTGCATCCCAGGGCCCTCATCTCCCATTTCAGCAATCCCTCACCCCCCAGCCCTGGTTCTCCTTCCTTCCCGGCCCACATCCCCCAGGCTCTCCTCCCCTGCACCCACTGTGGGCTCAGGACAGGGACACCCAAGTCGAGCCAGGCATTGTGTAGATTTGGGGTGTGGAACACTTGGGGAGACCCCATTCAGAGCAAGTCTGAGGCCTATGCCCTACTCTGCCCTCAGGGCTCTAGTATCACTTCACTACCATCCCCTGTGCCCCAACTCAGAAGCCAGCAGCCCAGGGGCAAGACTAATCCCCCAGAGAGGCCTGGAGTCCTCACTTGTCACACATATGGCACATCACATTGCCCCCACCCTGAGGGCCAGGGAACACACACACACACACACACACACACACACACACACACACACACACACACACAGTCACCAAGAGAGAAGGAGCCAAGCCCCAGAGAAGGGAAGAATCTCTGTAAATTCCAGAGCAGCTGAGCCACCAGGGAGGAGCTGGGGTGGGGAGGGAAGACAGGAGGACAGGTGCGGGCACCTAGGCCCTCAGCACTGCCCCGCAGGAGAAACTGGGGAGCAGGGTCTCCCTGTGGCAGGGACCAGGAGTGACAGTGAGAGGATGGCTGGGACCACAGAAAAGGCAGGCAGCACCCCGCCCACTGCTCCTCCCCTCTAAGAGGCCTGGCTCCCACGCCTTGGGTCTCCCTCTGGGCTCTGGCTCCACACTTCAGGGACCGAGCAAAACCCACGCAGCTGTGGCCTGTCCTGGTCACCTAGGCTGGCTCCTGAGGCCTCCTGCCTGGGCTTCCCCTCCCCCGGGGAGAGGAGGTGTTGACCCCAGCGGCTCCCCAGCAGGGTCCTCCTCGCTCACCACACCCTGGCGCCTGGAGAGGCATGTGCGGCGGGGAGGGGACACAACAAGCCAGCTGCATATCGCCCATCTCTCCAAAACTCTCATAGAAGTATCGGGCCAGGAGCAGGTGCAACCAGAAAACCCTATCAGCTCTCTGGGACCAGAGGCAAAAGAAATGCCCACAGACCAGTGACTGAGCCTAGGGGCTGGCTAAGGGGGGCCGGGGGAGGGGGGACAGGAACTCCTTGGCTGCCTCTGAGCCTGCTCTGTGCCACCCGGGCTGGGGTGGAGGGGGGAGCGGGAATGAGTCGTGATCTTTGTCCCCAGGGCCTTAGCCGTGTACAGAACCGCCCCTGTTCTGACGTCTGTCCCTCCTCTGAGCACACCTTCTCCAGCACAGAGTCCAGGCCTCACTCCGTATCCACCCCTAACCCTGAGCGAGGGGTGCACCACCGTGCAGTGGGGAGCCATGCCTGGCCCCGCCCCCTGAGAGGCACTTAGTGTGAGATTCCAAACACAATGACCTGGGGTGAGGTTCTTCTCCTGGGTTTGGGGCAGAAGCGCTATTCAATTAAAGGGAAAAAAGAATGGAGCCAGAGTCCAGAGACCTGGCTTCTTGTGTAGACTCTGTCTCAGTGTCTCTCTGGGCAGCCCCTGGAATCTCTGGACCTCAGTTTCTTTATCCATAGAATGGGCTGTCATTCTCTCCCCCCCTCAAAGGGTTGGTTGGTACAAAAGAGTCAAGCAGGTACCTGAGTTCCCACACCCACATGGGGACATGGGGAAGAAAGCAGGGTTGCACTTCTGCTTTTCTGGTTTGGGGTTTCAGTTGGGTGCCCTTGGCTCTGGACTCTGCTCCCAGCCTCTTGGTGCCCATCTCCTGGGTGCTTGGTGTCTCATCTCTGCTTCTCACTCCACTGTGCTAGGAAAGCTCAACCAGCTTTATTAGCTTAACAACTTGCAACTGTATCTCCAGGTTACTTGGTGGGGTGAGGCCTGGGGTGGGGCCCCTTCGCCACTTACCACCCCCTGTGCTCTGAGGAAGGCTGGCAGACACCCAGGAGGTCTCCTGCTGCTGGGCCAGGAGGAATCAGAATTGGTCTGTTGAGGACCCCACTGGCCAGCAAGCGTGGTGATTATGAGCCAACCTCAGGAGGTGGGAAAATGGGACCGGGTGGTCATCTTCTGCCACCCCCTCAAGCGAATCTGTCCCTGTGCTCACCTTTCCTTCTCCCTCCCCTGATGGAGGTGCAGGGTCCTCCTGTCCAAGCCGACCTCCCCAACGGGCCCGGGAACCCGACTGACTGTCATTTGCTCAGAAGCTGCCTCACCTCTACTCTCCAGCCCCTTCTCCAGCCTTTGTCCCTTTGGCATTTCAACAAACTCAAGGTCTCTCCATCTTGGAAAGAAAAAAAGTGTGTCCCAGGACTCAGCCCTCCCCTCCTCCTTTTCAGAGCCAACTTCTTGAAGGAGTGCGTTCACCCACCATCTCGCCCAGATACCCAGCCCCCTGCCCGGGCCCCCCCAACCTCCTCAATGACTAATTTGGTCCTGGTCTGTCCTGACTCCTCTCTGGTCCTTAGTCCTTATAATTCTCCCCCTCCTGGACTGCCTCAGGCCGTGGCCTCTTGGTCTGTCTCCTTCCTCTGTCCATCTCCTGGGTGCTTGGTGTCTCATCTCTGCTTCTCTCTCTACTGTCCTGGCAAAGCTCAACCAGTTTTATTAGGTTAACAACTTGCAAAGTTGAGAAATCCAACTCCCCCCTCCCCCTGCCCCAGGATGGCCTTGGTACACTGAAAAGACGCACAAACCGAGTTCATCTTCATCCTCCTCCCCATCTCAGCATCACCTCTGCTGCTCAAGCAGAAACCTAGAGTCATCCTCGATTCCTGCTTCCCTTGTATCACCTGTCTTGGAGCCCTGGCGATCCAGCCTGCGGAAACCTTTCAGATCTCTCAGTCCCCAGGTAACACCAGGGTTAGGGGAGCACGGGAACATCACCACAGGGAAGCCAACATTCAGATCTAAAACAGACATTCTACAGGACAACTGGTCTGGTCTCTTTAACAAGTCCACGTCAGGGCAGAAGAAAAGGAAGGGGGTTGTCAAGGGAGATTTAAGAGACAAATGCACTGAATGCATAGGATTGGATCCTGGTTTGAACCGGCTGTGAGAGACTTGTCTTAGGATAATGGGGGAAATCTGACTATGGCTTGGATCTTAGAGGATATTAAGGCATTAATGTTAATTTTGTTAGATATAATAACGGTATCACGGTGATAGAGAAAAAGATAATTTTTGATCATTTTTAGGAGGTGCATGCTGAAGTTTCTAAGGGTGAAATATAATGAACTCTGGAATTTGTAACTTTTATCATTTTATTCTTGGCAAAAAAGATAGAACAAACATGGAAAACAGTAACTGTTGAATCTAGCTAATAAGTATAATTATATTCACTTCAGTATTCTTTTTTCTTTTTGGTATGTTTGAAAAATTTCATAATAGAAAGAAAAAAAAACCTCAAACTTTTTTTTTTTTTCTATTCTTCATCCTCACTGTTGCTACTCCACAAGGTATTCATTATTTCTTATCTGCAAACAGACCGGCCCTTCCAGCTCTCCCCTACTCCCAATCTGTCATGGACAAAGGAATTTCTCTCCCTTTAAGATATAGTTCTGGGGCCAGGGATTTCGAAATATAGCAGCTTAAACATGCCCTGCTTCTCTTCTTCTCCCAGCTGCTACCCTCTACTGCCCAAACCAAGTGGGAGCTGGTGCAGGTGAGTGGGCAGGACCTGGCTGGCACAGGTGAGAGGTCCTGAGACAGAGGCTGGGACCCGGGAGACCCTGGTGTAGACTGCCCCTGCCACGGGACTTCACCTAGGGTGGAGGCAGGGGGAGCCTTGTCCAGACCCCTTGCCCCCAGGAGCTGACAGGGAGCCAAGCAGGTGGGCTAAACACCCTCTGTCCTTAAGGCTGGGCCTGCCGAGGAGGCAGGGAGAATTCACACTGGCAGAGACCACCGCTGCTCTAGGGACCCCCCACCAAGCTCACCCCCAGCCCTGATGAGCAAAGACTCATAATAAACTCCACTCCTCTGATGGCCCAGGGGCTGGAGAGAGGTGGAACAAACAGAGCCACCAAACTGGCCACTGCTATCAGACCCCAGTACGACTGGGACGCAGGACACGCTAAAGACGCCATCACGAATCATGGCAGGAAGAAGCACTTGTCAGTAAAGGGGGATGGGACGACTGGATGACCATCTGGAAAGAAAAGGTGATTAAAGGTGAGTCACCATCGCTCTCTGTCCACTCAGACATACCCCCAAAGGACCAAAGATTCAGATGTTAAAAGTGAAGCCATAACAACAATACTCAGAGAGGAAAATATAAGCAAAATTCTCTTTTAAAAAAAGCCTTTGTGGGATTTCCCTGGAGGTCCAGTGGTTAAGACTCTGCACTTCCAATGCAGGGGGCGCGGGTTTGATCCCTGTTGGGGAACTAAAATCCCACATGCCGCATAGTGCAGCCAAAGGGGGGGAAAAAAAAGCTTTAGTAACAAAGACTCTAAATCTAAACGCCATAAAATAAGTGAGTTATACATTTGACTACATAAATGTATTTTAAGAAAACTTGTGTGGCCAAAAATTACCATTAGCGAAGTCAAAAGACAAACTTTGACAAGGGATTACAACTCATGTAATAGACAAAGGGTGATTTTCCCTACAGAAAGACCTCCTGGAAATCAACAAGAAAAAGACCAATAATTCAACAGATAAATGGGCAAAGGATAGGAACAGGCCATTCACAGAGATAGAGAAACAAATAGTCCTCAACTATGTAAAAAGATGCTCATTCTCACTGGAAAGAGAAATGCAAATTCAAGCTACCTTAAGATAATACATTTTACTGTCAGATTGGCAGAAACCAAAATTTTGATGACACTCATTTGGCAAGGCTGTGGAGAAACAGTCGTGCTCATTTGCATTGGTGGGAGAGCAAATTGGTATAAGCCCCACCCACAGCAATTTGGCAACATCTAACAAATACCTACTGTTTACCCTTCAACCCAGCAACTGTACTTCTGGGATTTATCCTCGATTTACCTGTACAGGTGTAAAAGATTATTTATTATAGTGTTGTTTGTCATAGCAAAAGATAGGACACAATCCAAGTGCCCATCAACAGTGGACTGGTTAAATGAATTATGATACATCCCTACAATGGGAAACCATGTAGCTATAAGGAAGGATACTTTCTGTATACAATCTCCAAGATACACTGTTAAATCAAAAAGGCAAAAAATAACAAGATGTAGGACCCTGTGTCCTGCATACTATCTTTGTGTAAGAGAGACAGAAAACAGTCAAATATATATTGATACCAGTTTGTGTTTGTATAAAGAAACTCTGGAAGAATAGAAAAAGAATTAATAAAAGTGGTGACTTTTGAGCCAATGGAGAACAGGGCATGGAAGCAACGGTGTGTGTGAGAATTATTGCTATATACTTTTTAATATTGCTTTGATTTTTTTTTAAACCATGTAAGTATACTACCTGGTTTAAAAAAAACAAAAACAGCCTGGAGGGGTGGGATAGGGAGGGTGGGAGGGAGACGCAAGAGGGAGGGGATATGGGAACATATGTATATGTATAACTGATTCACTTTGTTATAACGCAGAAACTAACACAGCATTGTTAAGCAGTTATACTCCAATAAAGATGAAAAAAAAAACATCTTGAGGCTATTTGAAACATAGAGGGCTGGAAAATATAATTACAACATGAACAAAAAATAAAAACTCAAGGAGATTCAAGTAAGGCACAAAAGAAGGAAAAAAAGGACTATTTTAGAACTCAAAATATATTGTTGTACTACTAACTGAAGGAGAAGATAGTCACTCTTGAGATTCAAATGTGTGGCCTGGGAGATCAAGCAGAAAAATATCTCAAACCTCAGAGCAAAAGCACATAGAGATGGAAGTAAAGAGGGAAAAGATAAGAAACTGGTGGGATCCAGCCAGGAGAGCTAACATGCAAAGGAAAGCAAAAGTAAAAGAAACAATAATCATGTGACAAAAAGATTTCCCTAAGCTGGAAAAAGACCCAGGTCTACAGACTGACAGTGCTCTGAGAGCTCCAGGTGGGTTGCTGAGAAAAAGAATCCTCATCACACACAACCTCTACAACACACTGGATTAGGAACCCCAGGGAAAAGCAGAAGCCACTAATGACGAGCAAAGTGCAGCGGGACAACAGATTAACAGGGAGAGAAAAAGGGAATCAAGAGCAACCTGACTGAAGGGGAAAAGAAAACCACAAGGTAAACCAATAAATGTAAAATAAACCATTAGTGGGACTTCCCTGATGGTCCAGTGGTTAAGACTCCACGCTCCCAATGCACGGGGTCCGGGTTTGATCCCTGGTCAGGGAACTAGATCCTGCATGCCGCAACAATTAAAAACACCACGTGGCAACGAAGATCCCCGCATGCCGCAATTAAGATCTGGCGCAGCCAAATAAATAAATAATAAAATAAAATAAAATAAAATAAACCATTAGTAATAAAATCAAGGACAGTGTATCAATTGTTAAATGAAATGGGAACAGACTGAATTATCCCATTAAGAGACAGTTTGGGTTTAAAAAAAACAGTGATATGATATGTACAAGAAATACACTTTAAAAAAATGATAATGGGGCTTCCCTGGTGGCGCAGTGGTTGAGAGTCCGCCTGCCGATGCAGGGGATACGGGTTCGTGCCCCGGTCCGGGAAAATCCCACATGCCGCGGAGTGGCTGGGCCCGTGAGCCATGGCTGCTGAGCCTGCATGTCCGGAGCCTGTGCTCCGCAACGGGAGAGGCCACAACAGTGAGAGGCCCGCATACCGCAAAAAAAAAAAAAAAAAAAAAATGATAATGGTCGAAAATAAAAGGATACTGAGAGACCAGCAAGTGCAAAAAATAAAATAAAATGAAATAAAAAGGAAGCATGGCCATATTAATAACAGAAAGGTGGAATTTCAGGTTTAAGCACTAAGCAGGATAAAAAGGGACATGGCATAATGATACAAAGGAACGATTTGTGATGATAGGACAGTCAAAATCTGTATGCTCCCAATAGCATTATAGTTAAACAGAAAAAGCAAAAACTATTAAAAGTACAAGAAGAGGGCTTCCCTGGTGGTGAAGTGGTTAGGAATCTGCCTGCCAATGCAGGGGACACGGGTTCGAGCCCTGGTCTGGGAAGATCCCACATGCCACGGAGCAACTAAGCCCGTGAGCCACAACTACTGAGCCCGTGAGCCTAGAGCCCGTGCTCTGCAACAAGAGAAGCCACCGCAATGAGAAACCTGTGCACAGCAGTGAAGAGTAGCCCCCCCTCACCACAACTAGAGAAAGCCCACGTGCAGCAATGAAGACCCAACACAGCCAAAAATAAATAAATTTTTAAAAAAGTACAAAAATAAATTTACAGAGAGAATTTGAGTGGGAGATTTAATAAACCTCTATCAGAATCAGAACAAAACACAAAAAAGAAGCAAACAAAGGAAATGCATCTGAATAATATAATCAATAAACTTGATTTGATACATATGGACCCTTACATCCCTTAAACAGAAAATATATACAGTTTTTGTAGGTCTATGAAAAACTTTGAAAACTTAAAAGGGAACACTTTCCTGGTAAAATACGAAAAGGCCAAAATTAACTATAGAACCAGTGGAAAACTTGAAAAGACTAATTACCATGGATGAGAAGAAGAAAAAAAAAAATCTGTCACTGCAAAAGCACCAGGTCCAGAAGGTTTTGCAGGAGGCTGAACTGTAGAAACCATTAGGATTCACCTCTGATATCCCCTCCCTGGACAGGAGGATTGTAGATTTCCCTCTCGCCTGAGAGATCCCGGGAGGGGGGCTTCTCAGACGTGCCCCCCACAGCACCGTGCAGTGGCATTTGCCACAAAATACTGTAACTGTCATTTACTTGTCAATCTCTCCCCCTGGACAGTAAGCTACCTGAGGGCAGGGACCACCTCTGATTTTTCATTGTCTCCCAGAGCCTGGTAACATCACCTGCCATTTACTGAATCAAGGAACGTGGAAGTGAAAAAGTACAGCATAATTGTCAACACACTGGGATGCCTGTAAAACTCCCCAACATGTAAGCCTAGGAAAGCAGAATGGATGGAGAGAAACCCAAATTCTAAATCATTAGATTGAAGTTCCCCCTCCCGCCCCTTTATCCGAATATTTGCAATGGGGTTAAACTATTTTTATAGGGAAACAGTAATTTACAAGTTCAGACAAGGCGAGGAGCGCTCCAGTGTATAATGAGGAGTGAAGGTGGCTGGCAGGGTCTGGAGGCAGGTCCCTTCTGGGCTTCCTCTCTCGGGCCCAAGTGGGCCCAGCCTCCAGGACAGACATGAAGCCTAGACATGGAGTCCTGGCCCACTCACCTTCATGCTCCCGGTGGACCTCCAGGCAGGGCAAGGAGAGGATGCAGGGCGGCACCATGGAGCCCAGAGCCTGGGCTGGATAAAGGGTCCTGCAGGCCTCACCTTGCCTAGGCAGTAGCTCTGGAAATCCCCTCAACACCACAGTCCTTCCTCAATTTGGAAACAGTCTCCGAATTTTAGCAAGCACCCCTTCCCGGGACCCAGGGCCGGGAGCCCCATTTCCCTCAACACCAACCAACATCACCTATCCCCTCACTGCTCCACTTAGATCCAGCTCCAAATCTCCCCAACACTCTGCCGTGGAACCCTGGCCATGTTCTGATCATCAGCTACCTCCGGTCATGATCATGGGCTTTCCCATGCCCAGGACCTGGCACTGACTGGCCATCGGGGCTGGCTTTCAGTACCGACTGCCTGACCCCTCCCACTGTTGGACTGACAGCTCCAGGAAGGGCAGAGAAAATAGATACAGAGTGAGGCCAGCTGCCGGAGCCCAGGAAGGAAGTGGGGAGGCAGGTGGGCTTGCCGCAGGGTCGTCTCAGGAGGCCTGGGGGCTGAAGGGAACCGGGTGAAATGAGGCCCAGGCTGGGGGAGCAGGGGAATCACCCAGTGACAACAGTCTGCAGGGTGGGAGGTTGCTCCTTTCTGCCTTGGGGGCAGTGGGCAGGGGGGCCTCTCAGTGGGCAGGAATGGGGGGTGAGGATGGGAGGGAGCTCCCCAAGAACCTGCTCTTTCCCGAACCAGGTCATAGGCTGGGCAGTGGGGCTCCCGGGTCAGCCTGGGGCTGCAGGTGAGTCACGGGGAGGGTAAGTTCAGGCCACATGTCAAGAAAGTAGCTGGGCCACCCCAGGGCAGCTGCCCTTGCTGGGTGGGGGTGGGCTGAGTTGTTGGAAGGAGGGCGTATGGACAAGGGGACTCAGTAGGTCCTTCGCTTGGCCTCGGCTCCCCTGTTCTTACCAGCCCCCCGTTTTAGAAGGCCCCCTGGCTGGTCCCAAAGGGGGATCCAGGTGGGTCAGCCCAAGGCCAGTTCCCTTATCTCCATCACAGCTGCCTGGGGCTGGCCCTGGAGTCTGTCCCAGGGAGTGCGTGCCAGGGCTGGGATCCAGAGAGGAGAGTGGGGCACCTGGCAGCAGGGGTCACCAGGTGGGTTCTAGGGTACAGGGAAAGGCCGGGAGGGGAGTCGGGGAGAGCGTGGGAAAACCACTGTGGCACGCCCCTCCTCCCCCCAGGGTCCCAACTCTTTGGGAGGCGAAAGGTCACTCACGGTTCCTGGCAGAGGAGGAGGGAGCAACGAAGGCCCTAGGGTTCCTTCCAGTCCAGAACCCGCTCAGGTGCGGTGCCTCCTGGGCTGTTTGCATAAGCAGCTGCAGAGGCCAGGGCTGTAACGCCCTCCTCCCTGGGGCCAATGCCCCGGCAGCAGGGGCGGGCTCCAGTTCAGGTGGCCAGCCTGGGCCTTCCCACCTCTGAGTCATCTTGGGGCAGCGATGGTGACCACACCCTGAAATCCCGGAGTCAGGACGGCCCCTTGCCCAGGGGTGACCCCGCAGCAGCCACCGGGGAGGAGTCTCAGAGGCCCCTTCCTCACCAGGCTTCCCTGGGCTCTCAGGGTGCCTCCCGGCGGGTGTGCGTGGCTGGCGGGGATACAGCCCCCAGCTCACCTCCCGCCCGCCTCAGAAGGGTGTGCTTCTGGCCCCTCCTGGGACATCTCATTCTCAAGGGGGGCGTTTGGAATCCCTGCCTCCTCCGTGCCCCCATGCCCATGGCTGGGCACATATGGAGCACACAGAAAAGTGAACACTTGGGAATTCCCTGGCGATCCAGTGGTTAGGACTCGGCGCTTCCACTGTCAGGGGCCCAGGGTTCAATCCCTGGTCAGGGAACTAAGATCCCGCAAGCCGCGCAGTGCCGCCAAAAAATACCCAGAAGTGAACACTTGTTTGCGTTGGGTTTGTACTGTCCTTGCTGAGAACAGGGTGGCCAAGCCTGAAAGCCACCTGGCTGAGACTGAGCCTGGTAGTCAGGGTGGGGTTTGGGGTCTGGAGGCCTGCAACTGCTCTGGAAGCAGCTACCTCCTGGTCGTGTGACCTTTGGCCAGTCACTAAAGCTCTTTGAACCTCCGTTTGTACTCGGGACAAACGTTGGGGGGTACCCATGCCTGCCTTCCGGGCTGCTGGGAGGATAAGTCTTTGAGAGCCCACAGGACCGTTAGCCCCTTTGGCACAGGGACTGTCATGTCTTACCGTGCTTTGTGTCCCAGTGGCCAGCACACGCTAGATGCTCACTGTGTGCTTCCCCAGCCAAGTGAATGGTTAATGACGAGGCTATGAAATGCCCCACGTGGTACAGGCTCCTCTCTTCTGGCGGGGACAGTCCCTGCCTCTGCCAATTGTCCTGCCCTCCTCGCCACCATCTCTGCTTGTCCAATGGTCCATCAAGTGGACACTGTTCCTACCCCGCCAATGACCCCATGTCACCTCCACGCACACATCCTTGCTCCTCCTCAGAGGAAGCAGGTCCCTTCCCCTCTGCTCTGGGTCCCTCCCTCACTCCTTTCTCCTGGGATCTCATCCCTTCAAGACCTCCTCACCATCCTCAGCCTCCCCCTCTTCCTGCGCCTTCACTGAGATTCGGGGGAGTCTCCACCCTAGATCTGCACCCGCATCTGACCACACGGGTCTCCCTCCCTGCTAAGCTTCTGAGAGTTGTCTACATGCTCTCTGTGTCCTCACTTTCATTTCTCTGACCCTTTGCTCTCTGCCTTCAGCAACCCCTTGACCAGCTTCTGATAAGGTGGCCGCTGACCTTCTGGTGGCCACTACCGATAAATGTTCGATGGCCTTCATCTAACTCCCCTTTTCTCTGGGCACTTCCCCTCGGCTTCTGGGCCAGCACTCTCCTGCTCTTCCTCCTTGTTCCCTGACTGTTCTTTCCCCTTATGATCCTCTCTCCTCCCTCTGTCAGTCACCCAAATGCAGTAGCCCCAAGGCTGTTCGGGTGCTCCTGTCCTCAAGTCCACATTCTCTCCACACCCATGGCTCCTCCATCACAGGCTGAAGGTCTCCTCCTGGACGGCAGCCCCAGCTATCCGACTGCCTACTGGACCAGGCAGGGCCAAAGTGGGCACCGCGTCTTTCCTCCACCCCTGCCTCCCCAGTTATCCCGGCTGTGAACAGCACCACTGTCTGCCCCAGTGTGCAGACTGGGAGACTGGAGCTCCTCCTGATTTCCCACCCACCCCCTCGACCCATCAGCCACCAGGTCCTGCCGAGTCTACCTCCCAAATCTCCCATTATCACTGCGTGCCTGGGAGACCATGAAGGTCCTCGTCATTCTCCAAGGCCCAGCCACAGGGGTTTTTCCTCAATCCCCCTCCCTTCTCTGCTGAAAGCCTTCCAACAGCTGCAGGATAAAGTCCAAATTCCTGGCAGGAGCCCATGAGCCCACGCTCAGCAAGACACCATCCACTCCCGACCCCAAGCCCCCATTCCTGAGCCCCAGCTGTAAGGCCCCAAAGGTGCCGCATCTTCCCGCACCTCCACCTCTGCCCACGCGCCCCGAGTGTAACTCCATCACAGGTGGCCTGTGTCAGGCACTGAAGCATCTGTCCCCTCCTCCCAATCTCCCATCCCGGACAGTGAACCCCTCAGAGCTGGAGCTGTGCCTCAGTCACCTTTAGATCCAAAGGCTCACCTGGTGCTTGGCAGGTGTTCAGTCCATTCACATGTAGTGAACGGAGGGGAAAGGTAGGACCTGCTTCTCCTGCAGCCTCCAAGGAGAAAACAGGCAGGCTCACCTTTCAGGAAACTGCTTCTCTAAATTCTACCTTGAACAACTGAGAGCAGGGTGGGATTTCCTTCCCAGGAGGGAGCCACCTGCCCACCCCTGGCGTTTGTCAGGGATGGGGTGTCAAGGGAGGCCCACAGCTGACACTCGAGTAAAGCACAGTCACAGGGAGTGTGGTATTATACCCATTACACAGGGGAGGAAACAGGACCAGAGATGCTAAGTGACTTGTTGAGGTCACACAGTGAATTAGGGCCAAATGTGGGACTGGGCAGAGCCTCTCTGCCAAAACCCAGGTGTCTGGGAGACACCCCAGTTCCTCCCTGTACAAGTCCTACCGCCATCATCACCTGTGTCCACATACTCCTAACACACCACTGCAGCTGCCGCAGCTACAGGAAGGAGGGGCAGTGACCCTGGCTCCTGGGGTGATTTCTCTTCTCAGGAGGTACCAGGATGCGGGGAGTGGGGTGGGGGGGTGGTGTCTCCTCTCCCTCTTTCTCCCATCTTGGTCCTGGGCTCATAGGTGGAGTCCCTTGGGCAGACCTGCAGAGCCCCGGCTCATGGTAAGGGGGCTGGCTCTCCCCGTCCCTCTTCAACACATTCGGCAAGGCTCTGGGCCAGGCCCTATGCCAGGTGCTGGGGTTCAGAGAGCAAGGCCAGTCCCTCACCTCAAGGATGGAGGAGTGCACCTCCAAGGGCCAGACAGACATTCCCACCATCACAAGGAAAGAGAATGTGGAGAGGCCCCGGAGTGCGCTGCCGAGAGCCTGCTCAGGAAACGGAGGGGCGCCGGGGAAGGGGTGCTGGCATCCAGCCATGTATTCCAGAAGAGCTGTCTGGTGGGTTAGCAGAGGCGCTTGGCTGAAGGATTCGCCCCATCCCTGCTCCGCCCCCGCTCCGCCCCCGCAACTCTCCCCGCTCCGGGTCTGGGTCCCTATCTCCTTCCCCACCCACCGCATGCTGTTCTCCGCTCTGGCCACCAGGGGGCGGGTTGGCCCTTGCAGAAACCTTAGCAAAGGTGGCGTGCACCCGGAGGAAAAGATACCCAGTGGGACCTCAGCCAGTCTTGGCTGACCGCCTACTACGTGCCAAGCACTTCCACGCTTCACCTCGTTTAAGGCTCTCAACGCCTCGAATCCTTTGGTATTGTTCTGCATGTACACAAGAGGGCATCGTGGCCGGGGGAATGAAGCGGCTTGTCAGGAGCTGGCAGGTGACCCAGCAGAGTCAAATTCGAGTCTCTGCCTCAAATCCTGAACACTGCACCATAACGATACCGCGCGGAGGGAAGACCCTGGAACTCACAGATGGGGACGGTGCCTCTTTCTTCCCAGATCCAGTCCCTGCACGTGGCAGGCATCAATATTTATTGTCATCATATTGGGTCCAAAGAAGGAAATCAGAGACTCACAAGCTGCAGGGGTCGTCCATCCCCTACCCACTTGATCTAAACACGAACTGAGACCCTGAGAGAGGAAGTGGATTGCCCATAATTACACAGCTGTCAGATGTGGCACATGTCAGAGGGGGCCTGTGCCCTCCACCCCCCCACCTCTCCCTGAAAAGTCCCTAAACTTGAAGAAGTCCAGGCCGCCGAAGGATTCTGAGGATGTAAGAGTTTTAAAAAGGTGCTCTTATTTTAAATGATATTTAAATAAAAATTTAAAATTTCCCAAATTTACATATCCAAATTCTGAGGCAAAAAGAACATCCTTGAGATAACTGGACTTCTTTCTGAAACAAAACCATCGAAATTACAAAAAAAAAAAAAAAAGGAACTAAAATGTTAGAACCAGTCAAAAAAGGAAGCAGACCCCTGACTTTCACATCCATTATCTCCTCCGACGCCCAAGCTCATGTGAGAAAGGCGAGTCAGTAGAGCCGGCGGCGGCAGGTCCACAGTCCCCTATTTCATTCCGGATACGTTTCGGAATGGTTCGGATTTTAGAAGGTTAACTGGCGCACACACCTGCCACGGGTGACATAACTCTCCCAGCAAGGCTTGGGCAGCAGCCTGTAATCGGGTTTATTTGCACTTCTGCAGCAAAACTTGAATATTCGCACTAAATGGGATAAATTAAGGCCGTCCACGGCCGCACATCGGTTCAAGTCAAAGTTTGCCATCAGCTGAGTTACAAAAACCCTTTGGGCTCCAGGGAGCTTCGACATTTGGGAATTGGAGGTAAGAGATCGTGAGTGAGCCTGTACCCTTCTCGTTTCGTGGTTGAGGAAAGTCAGGCTCGGAGTGAGCGGTCCAAACCCGGCGGACACCGCTGCTCCGTGGAGCCCGACGCAAGACTGAGCGGGTGTCCTAGCGCCGCCGCTCGCGGCGGGCGTAACTCCCGCCCGTCTGCCCGCTCCCGGCTCCCCGTGGCGTACCTGCTCCGGGTGCTGCTCCAGCGGCTGGTCGCGCACGTCCTGGATGGCCTCGTAGACGTTTTCGGAGTTGCTGCGCGCCAGGGGCCGCGGGCACAACCAAGAGCCCGCCACGCTGCAGGCCTTGAAGCTGCCCCCGCTCCCGAGGAGACCGGCAGGGGGCGCGGCGGTGCGGGCCAGGTCGTCCAAAGACTGCGCGGGCCGCACAGGTGCCATAGGCCTCGTGTACAGGCAGGCGGGCAGGCAGGGCGCCAGGCTTCGGCGCTGGGTTGCTGCGCCGCGCCGAAGTAGGCCGCGCATGGAGCCCGCGCGGCCCCGGGGCTCGGCGGGCGCGCCGTCGGGACCGGCGGGCGCCGACGCTCTCACGAATTGGTAGTCATAAGCGAGCGGTTCGGGCTCTGCGGGACCCGGAAGGCGCGCGGGCGGCTGCGGGGCGGGGGCAGGGTGGCCGAGGGCCGGCAGCTCGCGCACGTACTGCGCCGGAAGGTAGAAGGGGCGGCCGCCGGGCTCGCTGCGCACGTGCCACCAGTGCTCCGTGCTGCGGCGCAGCAGTCGGTAGCGCTCGTTGGGCTGGATGGCAACGCGGCGCCCGTCCTTGCCCGTGTACTCGAAGGGATGCTCCACCAGCACGTACACGTCCCCCTCGACGTCCGCCGCCATCGCGGCCGCGGCGTGTCCCTGTGGGCAACGAGGAGGAGGGGCGCGGAGGTCAGGGCCGCCAAGCCGGGAAGCGCACCGCACTAGGGAGACGGAAAACTTGGGTTCGAGTACCGAAGCTACAATCGTTTGTGTACGTTCAGGCCTCAGTTTTCCTATCTCTAAAACGGGGGACTTGGATCAAATAATCTCTAAGGTTCTCATTCTTACACTCAGTGATGGAATTAAGACAGCCCTTTCATTCTCTTGGTTGATTGTAAAATTCTATCCCTTGGTGGGGAGATTGTGGGTAATACTGGTCCAGCTTTACAGCCAGGGAAGCTTTGGCTCAAAGAGATGGGAGGTGATTGCCCGCGATAAAGTCGACACCACGTTTGCCTAAAAGTTGACTGGGCCTCAGTTTCCGCGTCTGTGAAGTGGGAAGAATAGCCCATTCCATTACCCCCGTCCCACCCCTCCCCGACGCTTCCAGCCCTCAGGGAATCGCGCCCTTGGCACCCCGCTCCCCAGGCGTGTGCGCCCGAGGCCCGCGGGGACAGGGTTGGGGCGCGGGCTCCAGGAGCGGCCCCCGCTTTGCTCTAGTCGGCGAGTGTCCCTGCCCCGCTTAGTCCAAGGGCCTTGGCGTAAGGGGCCGCGACTGCCGAGGCCGGGGGAACCGGTTCTCTCGGTTGCTCTTTTCTTCCCCAGCGGCTTTGCCACAGACGTGAACCCGGAGCCCGGCCAGCCCAGACCGACCGGCACCGCCCCCTGCTCTCTGGCTCCCATCTCCACCTCCCGAGAGAGGCTCGGCCTTGCGGCCTGCCCCCCTGCCCTGTGATCTCTACATTGCCCCATGAGAATGGCCCCTAGGGAATGCACTTTGTGACAGTAACTACCCGTGCGGTGTACCCCGGGGCCTCCAAAGCTCTCCTGGAGTGATCACCACAACACGCCCCCCTCCACGCCAGCTCAGTCTGGCCCTTGGTATGTTGGGGGCGGGAGTCAGAGCCCAGTTGTAAGCCTGCCTGTGTGGCTGGTCCCTCCAAAGCTTTACATCGACCACACCTACTGACCCACAAAGGTGACCTGGGACCAGCAGCTGGGAGCTTGGCCTCTTGCTGAGTCTGAGGGATCCAAGGCACAAGGTCTGGTCTGGTCTAGCGCTCCTTCTCTTTCTCAAGCTTTCCCCGATGGGGAAGGGGTGTAAACTGAGTCACTAAGCACACTGGGCCCTGGAGGCGGGGTCCTTGAGCTGACCGGAGCTAAGCCACTAAACCCTAGTGGGGGGACACCCCTTCTCACCACCTTCCCCTGGACCCCCGCGCTCACTCACGTCGGCAGGGCTGACCTCACGGAGCCCATGGGCTGGCTGGGCGGAGCCGGCGGGTGTATGCAGGTTAGGCCCCTGCCATCTCCTTGGGCGGGGCTTCAAAGAGCTAGGCTGGAGAGACCTCGGGAAGGAGGAGCTGGCAAGGAGAGCAAAGAAGGAGAGGGCTGCCTTCAGTTCCCAAAGCGGCTGTGTCTGGGAGGGGCGAGGAGGAGCCTGAAGAAGTCTGCCTGGGCCGGTGGGGACTTTGGGGGCGGGGCCTGGCGCAGGAGAAGGCCAGAGGGAGGGGCAGGGGCAGGGAGGGCTGCGACCGAAGGGGCGCTAGAGGGTCGCGAGCGGATCCAAGGGAGGGTAGGGTCCCGACCCTGCCCCGCCCCACCCCTACGCGCGAGATTCGTTGTCCGCGGGCCTCTGTGTCCCGCAGGCGCGCTGCTTAGGGACTGCTCGACCCTGGCTTGCAGTCGTGCCGGCGCGTTCCCAATCCGAGCAAGGCCATTTGCATCCTGAACTGTGCGGATTGCAGGCACTACCGGCTCCGGTCCCATCTACGTCCTCCCCAGGCTCTTTCCGAACGCAACTTGGCCGGGCCTGGAAAAACTTGGAGCGGGGTTCCCACAGTAGGACGCTCCCCGGAGCGCAGGGTCACTGGCTGGGTGGGGAGGGGACCCAACCCTCGGCTCCTTCCCGACCCTGGGGGAGCGAAGAGAGCGGAAGGGATGGGGGAGCGGGGAGGATCCCTGGAGAGCGAGGACGGACCCGTCACCAGGAGGTGCACTGCGTCCACTGCCCGGGAGACAGACAAGAGCCACAGCGGCGCCAACGCCTGGGTCGAAGCTGGGGGCCTGGGCCTGCGCCCCTCCTGCCCCGGGACGGAGGGCAGCCCTTCGCCTCCCACCTCCTCCCGGGGGAGGGGAAGATCCGTCCCGCGCGGCCCTCCTTCCGAGCCCGCGCAGCTCAGGCTCCAGCGCAGTGCGAAGGGGCTGGCTCGCGATGCTCCCGGGTGAGGACCCGCCACCTGCGGTCCCCTTCCCCGCCCCAGATCAGCACCCCCGCCCAGTCCGGCCCTACCCTGGCACCTCGGGGTGTCCGATCGCTGGCCTCGCCTCCACTTGTCCTGGCAGCCGCGCGGGGGCTCGGCGTCCGGCGCTCCCTCCTCCACCGCCCTGCTCCCACGCTGCCCTGTTTCCTGTTCAACAATATAGCGAGGGAGGCACCGGCGGAGAGCACCCGGCAGAACTTCCTCCCGGACTGGGGTTGCGGCTCCGAGAGACAATCCCCGGTGTCCTGGCTTCCTGTCCCCTCTGGGACGGGCCAGCGCCCGAGGAGCGGAGGCGCCACCCCTTCCCCTGCACCTCCCGGCATCCTGGGCCACACCTGGCGGTCTCCCGGAGGTGGAGGCAGCAGAACCAGGATGGTGGGATGAGAGGGGAGGAGGCCTTCTCACCAACGCCGGCCGGATTTCCCTCCACCGTTCTACTCCACCCCCTCCCCCACTGCCGTGCCTTGATCCCTGTGGGGGAAGAGGGCCTCCTCCAATCTGTCCGTAGGGTAAGCTCAGAGCAGGCTCCTGGGGCTTGAACTCAAGATGCTCACCGTATCTCTGCATCTCAGTTTTCTTTCCTATAAACTGGGGATAATAACACCTACTTCATAGGATTGCTGTGAAGGTTAAATGAGATGCACTAAGCAAATGTATTGTTATGATCACGTTCTAAGAACACACATTAGTTATTACCACTAATTTTATTATGAGGTGAGCCGTCCTCCTCTTTGGGGTTGAATTGAGGTCTCCAATCCCCGCCCCCCCCATCCTCCTTTAGGCAGGAGGGGGAAGGGAGACACAAGTGTTCTCAGAAACACCTTGTTAAGGATGGAGGATTGAGTCCAAAGGCAGCACACAGGTCATGTGCTCCTGGCCCTCCTCTGGGCCCGCCTCCTCTAGCCCTCACACCAGGTCCCTCAGGTTTCCTCGGAGCCCACCACTACCTGCCCTTGATGGAAGCTGGGGCTCACGCAATGGGCGGAGAGTGAGTGGTCCCTTGAAGGCTGAGAGGCATCTTCAAGGACAGGAAACTGCAGACCTGAATCTTTCAGTCCCATTTTCCTGCAACCTGATTTCCCTGGGAATTAGTCTGTTTCCTTCTTCTGTCTTTACAGTGGGCAGTGGCGGGCTTCCCCCTGCAGGCGCCCCCCACCCCCACCCCTGGGACTTCTTCTGGAACTTCAGAGGAAAGTTGGCAGCCAAGTAAAGGCCACATTGAGCCCTAAAACCATGAGCCCTGAATCGGGCTCTGCTCACAAACCTTTTCTTCCTGAGCCCCTTCTCTTGCCTTGAATAACCCTGTGGGAAATGGTTTCACATGTTCCAGTGTCAGAAGTCTGTGCTTTGACATTTAAGGAACAGGAAAGAAGCCATCACGGTGGGATTTCAGGCATTAGCTTCATTAGTTATATGAGTGTATGTAAGTAAAGCTCCCCCAAAGGCCCTGAAATCCTATCCCACGGTGGGGGAAGGGGGCTGACTCCGGGGAGAGGCAAGGGTCGGGGGTAGACTGAAGAATTACTTCCCCTCTTCTCCATGCCCACTCCTGGCACACAAGCCCCCTGCTTGCAAATGTTTACCAATAACCACCCTCCTCCTGCCCTCCGTTGCCTACGGTTTGACTGACAAAGAGAGCAGGGGCGGCTATCAGATGGTAACTGAGGGCCTGTGGTCTCCCCCAGTCAGCAGCAGCATTAAGATTCAGAAACCAGGGACTTCCCTGGCGGTCCAGTGGTTAAAACTCTGCGCTTCCACTGCAGGGGACCTGGGTTCGATCCCTGGTCTGGGGAACTAAGATCCTGCATGCCAGGTGGCACGGCCTAAATAAATAAATAAAATAACCAAATTACTTATTTAAAAAAAAAAAAAGATTCAGAAACCAGACCACAGGTTAGAAAGATCAGGTCTTTACTGCAAAATCATTCAAAAATCACACGCAGCAGTTCCTTCGGTACATTGCAAAGCACTTCTCAGGGCCAGGGCCCCTCACTAGAAACAGTTTATTGCATAAAATGAAATTTTAAAAATAGTGTGGGCACTACTGAGGTTCACATCAGCTTCCCATTGGAGGTGAGGGTGTTAAAAGTCAACTCATCTGAAAGCATCAGCAGCTTTTTGGTATGGGGGAGGGTCAGCTCTAATGCTGCTTACTGATCTCAGGGAGGGCGGGGAGTGGGGCGTGCCAGGCCCCGCCAGACCAGAGTGAGCTCCTCCAGGGCCTCACTCCTGCTGCCTGCTAGGGACCTTCTGGAATACAGAATATACTCACAGGCCCGAGGAAACAGGGCTGGGCTCAGGCGGTGCTGCCCACCCCAGGCCCACTCAGGGATCTGGACCAATTACGGCTCTGATCAGGCTGTGTTTGTGGTGGAGCATTAATGCTGGCTATGGGGGGTGGGGATGGGGGTAAGGATCCACTTTCTTTGGTGCGCTGGGCACAAGTGTGCACCATCTTCCGTGATGGGGACAGAGAAGCTGTGTGACAGCCCCCTCCCCCATCTGCCTACCACCTCCTCGATTCTATTGCACAATTTATCCAGCTCCACAGGGCCGGGCAGGTGACTCAGCAGCCAAATCAGCCCAAGGGAGAGGTGGGAGTAGGTTCGTATCTTGACAGTGAAGGCGGATCTCCACCTGAGGCCCCCAATCCAAGCTGAGTGCAGATAGGATGGCCAGAAGACCCCAGGGCTGAGTGGGGCCTGCTGGATCCAGGAGAGGTGGGGGGGAGGCAACAGAGAAATCATGCCCAGATTTCACCCCCCAACCCCAAGGGTCTAAAGATCACTTTGAAAACAATTCCAGGCTCCACCCCAAGACCCCTTCAAAAGGCAATTGTGCTCCAGTGAAATTTTCCAGTCTCTCGGCAGCGCCCCTCCTGGGCCGGTCCAGCAAAGCTCTGTGAACTCTCATGGCTTTGTAAACTGAGGCTGAGCATCCTTCCACGAGGGTGGCTTCTCCTGCGTGTCCCTGCACATCTCAGCAGCAGGGCTGACACTCTTCGTGGAAGGACGAGGGCCACTGTTCCACGGTGGGGACCCAGCCTCCCTCTGTCCTGGTGGGGGTCAGTCAGGCGGGGATGCATTCCTGCGTCGGCAGCAGTCCTCCGCCCGTCTGGCTGCTTGTCCGTGGTAGGAGTGAGGAGGGCAGGGGGCTGGGCTAGATGACGACCCTTCCCTGGACCAAGGAAGGCTCCAAGTGCTGACAGTGCTGGTTCTGAGTCATTCCCCTCCTCCTGCAGGACCAAGATCCCGGGCTATAGGAGAGCCAGGGGCTCTGACACGGAGGAAGTGATGGCCTTTTCAGGTGAGGAGGGGGCGGGGAGCAGAGAGGAGAGGAAGAGGAAACACATGGTCCTCAGGACTGAGCCTGCCTGGCCCCCCGGGGGTTTGGCACGTTGTACAGGAGCTGTCGGCAGCGAGCGCTTCGGTAAGGGGGAAGGAAAGGCACCCGCCAGCTGGCAGGCTCTGTCCTAGGGGGCCTGTCCACCAGCCGCCACCCACCTACAGGCCTGGCCTGAGCGGTTCCTGCACATCTGCTCAGGGTGAGAGTGCCTGGATTTCTTGGGTGACTTGTGGAGGGTCAAGAATAAAAAAATATTTTCTGTTGAAATATGAAGGGAAAAAACCCACCTTAAAAAAACTAGGCCTTTTCATCAGGAATGTGGAATCGAAAATGCTTCCCAAGTCTTATTTCCACAGTGTTTGAACAGCCCTAACGGAGATGGTGCGTCAGTGAGGGGATCCGGGCCCATTAGTGCAAAGCCCCTCTCCTCCCGCATCCTCGGACAGGGGCATCTGCTGGTGTCCCGGCCTCCTGGAGCAGATGGGTGGGGGGCAGGAGGTGTCATCAAGAGCTCCCAAGGCTCCCTCTCATAGGCTCATGCTGTGGTCACATCCGAGAGTCTTCCTGACAAGGGAGACATGTGTGACACCTTGAAAGTGTGACCCAGGCTGATGGCCAACCCGGCTGGGATGGCGGAGCCCCGGGTCCCGGGGGGGGACAGGACACGGGGTTAGGCGAGGGTGCTCTGTTGCTGGTACTTGCGCCGGCGGGCACAGCGGGGGCAGCCCTGCTTCGTCACGGCCTGACAGCTCTGGTGGAAGACGGTCTTGCATTCGCCACACCTGGGAGAAAGCAGCAGGCACTGCTGGGACCGATGGGCCTCCCGGGGCTCGAGGCTGGTCAGTGTTCCTGACGGGGGCCTGCCACCCACGGCACATGGCACTGCCTCTCCGTTCTGGGACAAAAGGTTCTCGCCACAGTGCTTACCCCTAAGCCCTGCAATGCACACTGATACTCTGTATTCTATTTCCCTTTTTATAAATACTGCTGAGACTCACAAAACGATTTCTTGCCTATGTTTCAAACACTCTGCAGTTTAAAAAACTCAGCCCCAGGTCTGTTCAGAGGTCAAATCCGGGTCCGGGGACACCTACGGAAAGTGAATGAACGCTCCCACCATTCAGTTTTCCACTCCCACATGGGTTGGAATGGAGGTTTGGTGGATGAATGTTTCCATTTAGAGGCTTCTGATAATGAGCAATAACTGGGGACAGGAACAATTGTTACAGGGGCAGAGGCAGTGGCAGGTACCACCCGCCAGGTGCCCGCTTTATGCCCGGCCTGTGCCAACACTCCAGGCCAGAAACTCATCCAGTTCCTCCTCCACCTGCTCACAGAGGACAAAACTGAGGTCCTCCCACCGCAGCTCAAAGAGGCAGCGGCCACCTCTTCTCCAGAAACGTGGATGGCTCGGTGGAGGCAGGGAGTCCTGTGAGGGCTCGTCTTGTCCCCCTCCCTGGGCACCAGGCCTGCCGCCCGGGGACTCCGGGGGGGCCGGGTGGGAATGGGGGTGGGGCGGGGTGGCTGGCTGAGGGTCCGCGTACCTGACTGTGGTGTCAAACTCAAAGGGGAAGATGATGTCATGGTGGTGGCAGATCTGGCAGATGAAGCCACGCTGGGTGCACAGGTCGCAGTGGTAGACGTGCTGGGAGGCAAACTCGATCAGGGACTTGAGGAATCCTTCATACACCCCGTCCGCGATCTGTGGAGGGCAAGCGCGGGCCACTGGGCCTTTTAAGCAGCTGTGCCGAGCCCGAGGCCGTCCGCAAGACGTGGTCTGCTGCTGCTCCTGGCACCCTGCCTGAAGAACTCCTACCCCAAGAGGAGATTCCTTCCACTTGGGCAAGAAAACCTCCCGGAATCAGGCCGAGCACGTGCAGCCCTTGCGCACGGAGGAACCCACTGTACCTTCCCTTGAGGAAAGGAACGTCCCAAACCCTCATCCCTCCCTCTGCCCTCCCTGCCGGGGAGGAGTCCAGACGCAGGGAAAGGGCTGAGCCCTGTGATCCTGTGCTTTGCTTCGGAGCCTGCTTGTCCCAGGGGCGCTGGGGACTCAGCCACTGCCCAGGAAGCGTGGACGGCGGGACACCCGCTCCGAGCTACCAAAGAGCTGAAGATGGCTGTCTTGCCTCAGTAAACTGCAGGCACTCCCCTCCCACCCCATCATCTCCCTTTCTGATTTCTCCAGGAATAAGGTCCCTCTAGAGAGGTCTGGGAGGTGGCATTCTCACCTGCTGGAGGTCCGCGACACTGTACTTGTGAGGAGACTCCAAGAGATAATTCCTGTGGTTGAGCCTTCAAAGAAAACACAAGAGATTCCTTAGAAGGAACCTGGGCCAACCTGGGTTTGGTTTCATTCCCTCAGTGCTGCTGACCAGGCATAAACAGCTCCCGCCTGGGCTTGGGACCTGGGCTTCCAGGTGACAAGCTGTTGGGACCTTGGGCAAGTTACTTAACCTCTCTGAACCTCAGGTTTCCTCACCTGAGAAAGAGAGCTGTTCTGAGGATGAAATAATTTATTTAAAGCATCTGGCACAGTGCCTCGTACATAGTAAACAAGGAATAATTATTAACCACAGTTGATAACACTGCATTGTATAATTGAAATTTGCTAAGAGTATAACTCAAATGTTTTCTCTGTCTCTGTCTCTCTCTCAGACACACACACACACCATGTATATATATAAAAATATATAAAATATGTGAGGATGATGCATATGCTAATTAACCAGATGAGAAGAATCCTTTCACAATGTAATCATATGTCAAATCATCACAACATACACTTTAAATGTCTTACAATTTTGTCAGTTATACTCAATAAAGCCGCAAAAATTTTAGTTTGAAGATATAAAAAAATAAACATCTACTTAAAAAATAATAATGATGAGGATGACGAGGAAAGCTAACGCTTGGTACCAGGAATGGGACTAAGAGCTTTATATATATTAACTCACTTAATCTTCACAAGACTCCTGTGAGGTTGACACTATTATAACCCCCATTTTACAAGAGGAAATGGAGGCCCAGAGAGGTTAAATAACTTGCCTGTGGTCACACAGCTAGTAAGTGGCGGAGCCGGAGTCTGAACGAACGCAGGAGTCTGGCTCCAGAGCCTGCATCCTTTCCACCCAGTGAATGCCTGTAGGTGTTAACTGTTGTCATTATTGCCACCATGACATACGAGGGACAGGGCTGGGGACAGAAATGCACAGGACGTGGCCTCTGCCTTCCTGTAGCCCCTGGTCTAGTGCAGAGACAGACATTCAAGCATCTGGTTTCGGTGCTATGGGAGAGGAGGTGAGACATGTCCTGAGTGCAGCAGATCCCATTTCAGAGGTGGGGGAGGGGGGATGGGGGAGGCAGAGGACGAGGGCTCAGCCGCCAACCCAGCTCTAGTTTCCACCTCACCAATGGCACAGATCCCAAGGGTCACATCCTGAGAGATGCAGAGGAAACACCTGCAGAAATTCCCCTGGTACAAAAACTTGTCTGGCCTTGCTGTGTGTCTGTGCTGGTACTGGGGTTGGGGGGAGAATTCTCCCAGTCTGAGGAAGCGTGGGAACCTGCCCCAGGATGCTCTGGACATCTGGGGGCGGGAAGGTGCCAGGCCCCGCGGCATCTGGAGTGGGTGCTTGGCTTTGCCCACCCCGTGGCCTCAGTTGTGGTCCAGGGGGGACCCCACCCGGGGCCGAGACGGCAAGTTCCACCAGGCAGGCAGGCCAGGCTGTGCTGCACGGGATGAGGATGCGGCCACTGTCCGCTCAGCTCAACATGCTGGTCTCCCCAGTAAAACTTCCAGCTTTCTGGGAACAGGACGCTGCCGTTTATCACCAGGAAGATGCAGGGGGTGCGGGGTGCACAGGCTGTTCCTGCGCCGGCAGGAAGGGTGGGGCTGATTTGGATGGAGAGTCCTCTGCCTGCAGTCGTGGAAGCCCAGGGGGCCAGCCAGGCCCAGGGTCTTCCCTACGAGCCCCCTACCCTGGGTCTGTCACACCCTCAAGTGAGGCCGTACAACTGTTGGGGGAGATGACGTCAGGGAGGAGTCCCCTTCGCCAGGGCAGCCCCCTGAGAGAAAGGGGATCCCACACCCAAAACCTGCCTGTTTCTCCTCAGCCCTTCCCGTCCTCTCACCCTGCACTCTGGCCGACTCAGTCCAGGTCTCCTCACCTCCTGGGCCAATTCCTACACCAGCACCCATGCCCCACTGCTGCTAAACTGGTCTTTCCTAAACCCCTGACTGAACGTGACCGTGCCTTGCTCAAAACCCCTCAACAGCTCCCCACTGCCAGCAGAACAAAATCCAGATGTCTTTGCTGTGGCACAGGGGACCTTCGAGGTCTGGCCCCTGACCCACCACCTGGATGCCCTGAGCCCCCCGAAGGCCCTGGCGAGCCATGCTCCTGCCCCGCCTCCATGCCGTGGGTTCCCTCCCTTCCACTTTCTTCTCGGCTTCTTTTGCTGAACCCCAGTTCACTACATACATGATGCCGTTTGTGTTGTGGCAACTCCGTTCTCCTGTGTGAGGACCGAGTGGGGTCTGGAGCATCCAACAGAACTGATGGTGGCCTGACTAGAGAAGGGGGATCCCAACTTTCTGCTCGACTCTCTTTCCTACTATTTGAATACTATCTTTGTAAAGAAGAGAAAGAAAAGCACTTTCTCTTTTGAAAAGAACAAAAGAAACGAACTTCACAAACCCTCAGCTGATGCCACCTCGTCCGGGAGCTCCCCTGGCCCTCCCTTCCTTCTTCACGGCACACGCCGCCCTGACCCAGGGCCATCTGTCCACCTGTCCCTGTCCCACCCCAGACACCGAGCCCCTCATGTGGCCCTCACCACAACTCTGGTAGGCCCCGTCAACACAGGGATCACTGGCCCATTTTACAGACAAGAAAGCTGAAGCTCAGAGAAGTGAAGCAGCTTCCCTGAGTCACACAGTGGATGCGGGGCCAGGCGGAGGCTGCGCCTGAACTCTTCCCCCCGCCCCATGCTGCTTCTGAAGTGGGACTTCCACAGGCCTGGCCCTGCTTTCTCAAAGGCTGGGAGCACCATGTGCAGTGCTGCTGCCCAAGGATGGGAACAGCAGGGCCAGAGAGAAAGAGGCAGGACTGTCCCCAGTGCCCAGGCAGGGCAGCCCGGACAGGCCAGTAAGGCTGCTGACCAAACAATCTCAGCCCGGCAGGGATGGGTAAATGAGGCCGGCACCCAGGACCCACCTTACAGGCACCTGGTCTTCTCAGGTCTGCAGAGAACCCTGGACTGGGGAGGGTGACAGGGTCCCACTTGACCTGAGCTTTTACCACCCTGGACAGGGGGGCAGGAGGGCAGACTCTGGAGCCCTGGGTCCTGGAATCTCAGGAAGGATGGGAGTGAGTAGGGACCCAGGCACTCAGCTGATGATGGAGACAGAAATAGCCTCCCCAGAAGCAGCCTTCTAGGTCCCTCATGGTGGCCCCCAAAGGGCTTTCTGTTCTTCTGGGCCCTGCGGAGGAGACCAGGGCTCAGCCGGCTGCTCTGGGAGCCTGGGAGGGGCCAGCCTCTGCTCTCTGCCTAGAAGACGGCTCCCCGCAGCAGTCTCTCCCTGCGCCGCCCTGAAGGGGACCAGGACTGAGCAGGGAGCCTGTCAGACAGGCGGTCTCTGGGCCAGCGCTGTCGGGAGGGGTGGCTGCAGGGGGAAAGGGGAGGGGCTTGTGAGCCGCTCCAAGACCTCAGAAACCCAGCAGCGAAGCCCACCTGGGCAGCCAGCAGCAGCTCATCCGCCTGAGCTCTACCCTCTTAGGGCCCCACAGAAGGTGTCACCCCTCAGTCCCGACTGAGCACTGAAGGGCCCCTCAGGCCCTGGGTACCAAGAAGCTTCTTGAAGGGCATCCTAAGGGTCCCATGCAACCCTGTCCTCTTGTGAGGATTTGGGGACAGATGCTGCCACAGCAGCAAAGCCAAGCCACCATGGGGTGAATGGCTGGGGGGAACCAGAGGAGCCAGGACGACACAGCCCTTCTCACCTCTCCAGCCTCCTCTCACCACATCCCTACCTCCCTCCTCACCCCCCGAATGGGGGGCCTTCATTCACAGCCTGAGCACACCACTCCTTCTACCTGCAACAGTCTTTCCTGCGTCTCCTCGCTTTCCCGCTCGTTTGGCAGGTCTCACCTTGGATGTCAGTTCCTCCAGGGAGCCTTCCCCACTCCGCCCTCCTCCAGGCTGGGTTAGATCCCCCGCCCCTCTAGTAGGACTTCCAGGGCGTCCGACTCTCTCCTCCAGCCCTCACTCTTGGTGGCAGCTGCTGCCTTACCCACCTGCCATGCCTTCCAGAGGGCAGGTCCACCTTGCTCAGCACTGGGGCCCATGCCCCAAGCCCAGTGATGGACCCTGAGCACGTTCTCAGTAAATATTTGTCAAACGAATGAATGAACAAATACACGCACATATAAAAGCCACTCCTAAACGCAAAGGGAAGGAGTTCTCCACCCAGCCCTGGCATTTCTCCCAAGAAGCTGCTTTTGCACTGACCCTGTGTGTGTGTGCGCGCGCGCGTGTGTGTGTGCGCGTGTGCGTGTCCATGGACGCCCAGGGTGCTCACCTCTTGCTCAACTCCTTCAGGGCTCCGCTTCGGCACAGGCCCAGGTAATCCCCCAGGAGCTTCAGCTGCTCCCGGCTCTTACCGATGAGGTGCATCCGCTCCACGTGCTCGTACAGAGACGCGTTCACCAGCTGCAGGTTGATGAGGGGCTGGGCCCGGATCTGTGTCAGGAACTTCAGGGCCTGCCTGCAGACCTGGGGACACCACCAGGCAGCGAGGGTGAGATGGGCGGGCCATGTGGTGAGCACCCGAGGGCCAGGCACTGTGTTACCCACTCACTCGCTCACGCCTCCCACCACCTGCCGAGGGAAGTGGTACCATCTTCATTTTACGGATGAGGAAACTGAGGTTCAGAGAGAGGAAGTGACTTGGCCAAGGTCCACAGCTCGTACAAGTCATGATGTGAACCCAGTTTATCTGACTTCCAAACCCACTCTCCCCCCTTGACACCAGCTGCCGCCCCTCCTGACAGTGCTGGGACGGAGGAGGGGCTGCTCCGGTCAACACGCCTCTCCTCCTGGGCCTCACAGATCCTTCCCACTATTTCCTGTCGTCCCTGCCCCCATCTTCCTGCCGAAAGGAAACAGGCACTACCCCGGGCCGACTCAGGAACCAGGTGACGGGTGTGAGTCAGGCTCCAACCACAGGAAGCTACGGATCAGACACAGCTTAACTAGAGGTTTCCTGAGCTCCCTCCACCCCTGCCAGCAGCACCAACCAGGGCCCCCCAAGTCTCCATGTGGATTTGAGTGATCAATCTTGGCCTCTCCCACGTGATAGGACTTTGAAGGTTCTACCCTCAGCCCTGACCCTGATGCCAAAGCCAACTACTGAGCACCTACTATTTGCCAGACGCTGGGCTAAGGACCTCGACCACATCCTCACAACAACCCAAAAGGGAAGGTGTCATCATCCCCATTTTACACATGAGGAAACTGAGACTCAGAGAAGCTAAAGTGGCTTACCCAAGCCACCAGAAGAAAGCAGAGCCCGGGTCTAAACTGAGGTGTTGTCTCTGCACACTTGGCTGCCTCACGTGCTAAAGAGAAGCCCCTCTCCCCTGCAGTCTCCTCCTTGCCGTGATAAGGATGGAGGAGCTGAGATGTTCTCCACCGTCAACCACCCTGCAGTGCTTAGGAGTTGGGCTATGGCGCCTGGTTCACCCCTTCCCAGCTGTATGACCTTATGAAACTTACTTAACCTCTCTGTGACTCAGTTTCCTCATCTGTAAAATGGAGAAAATAAAAGCACCTACCTCATGGGATAATTTTGAGCTTAGATGAAAAGAAAATCCATGTAAGCATATCCACAGTAAAGGGGAGCTGCCATCAGACTCTGTGAGTGCCTGTGTGGTCCCGATGTCTGTCCCCTGGCTCAGGGGGATGTAATAGGGCCCTCAGGAGACTGTTAGGCTGGGGGCTGCTCCACCAGCTTCCCCAGCATCTCTTGCCTCCCCCAGCAGCTGACAACTCCATCTTTTCCCATTTCCCAGAGCCCTGAGGAACCAGCCCCCAGCCAATAGGCAGCCCACTGGCAAAAGCCTGGTGGGTCCGTGACTCGGGTCAAATTGCTGTTCCCCAGCCCTTCCCACGACTCAGCCCCAGGCTTCTGGCGAGGCTCAGATGAAATACCACGCAGGAATGCGCGCTGAAAACTGCCAAGTGCTGCCGACAGGCATGGGCTTCGAGCTCCCCAGGGACTGTTCCTCCCCCGTGGGCGTGGAGGAGACAGACAAAGAGAGAAGCCCCAGGCCTGGGCTGACATCCTGCCAAGTAGTGCCAGCCAGACCTCGCACAAGTGGGTCAGCCAGAGTGGTAACAGTGGACAAAGGGCCCCTAACCCGCCGATCAGCCACTTCCTAGTGTGAATTTTCGTGTCCTTCCCAGGCCCGGGATCTTTGAGACAGCTGGATATTTCCTGACCTCAGGCATGCCAAGGGAAGTGTTCTAATTCTCCAGTTGGAAAAAGGAAGTGGCACCAAAATTACAGCAGTGAAAAGAAGATGGCTCAACAGAGGTATCTGGGTGTTGTAAACAGTGAGGGTGTTTTATGGCCAGAGGGTTCTTCCCATCTGTGGTGATCTTGAGGTTTCATTTTCTCCATGTAGTTAGTTAAATACTTAACATTGAGGGCAGGGGTGGGGATGAGGTAACCAATAAGAAAGCCAAAGTGAAGCTAATGTCTTTGGGAGGTTCTCACCCCCAGAGGGGTGGAGGTCAGGGTGGTACGGGCTCTGAGAACCATGTCTTCCCTGGACTCTGATGGGGACACGTGAAGACACCTCCACATAATGCGACAGCACGGCCGGCAGGCCTGGGTCTTGAGAGAAGCAACCAACCTCTTCCCGGTGTTTCTGTGTCTTGTCTTAGCAGAAATCTGTGCCTTTGGAAGAAAGCCAAGTTTGCGTCCCTTGAGGCAGACCCTCAAGCAAATTAGGGGCAGGTGAGGCCTCAGGGCGCTAATGTAAGGCACCATCTAAGTGGCTGGTGGGTACTGTCTCTTCTAGTCCTCACACAGCCTGGGGACAGACGCTGTTATTAATCCCCCTTTACAGACGAGGAAACTGAAGTTAAATAGTTTGCTCATGGTAACACAGCTATGTAAGTGGGTAAGCTCAGCTGAAGAAGAGGAAAATCTGAAGGATCATAGAATACATCTTATGCAGAAGCATTTGGTGAACATAAAAAAGTACCCAAGATGTAATACGAACTAAACAAAGCATGTTAGAAAGCAGTATGAGTCCAGTATGATCCCAAACTTTACAAAAAGTAGATGCAGGAGCTTGTCATCTTGGGGGTGGGGAAGAAAGGCTAAACAACTGAATAAAGACGATTTTGAATGGTGAAAAAAAAAGATGCATATGTAAAAAAAAAAAATGCACGGAAAAATGCCCCCAGGGAAAGTGCAGCCAGCTGGCTAGCCCATCCATCCATCCACCCACCCACCCATCCATCCATCCATACTCATCCACCTACCCACCCATCCATCCATCCACCCACCCACCCATCCATCCATCCATCCTCATCCACCTACCCACCCATCCATTCATCCACCTACCCACCCATCCATCCATCCACCCACCCACCCACCCACGCATCCACTCACCCACCCATCCATCCACCCACTCATCCTTCCATCCACTCATCCGCATCTATCCACCGATCTACCCATCCATCCATGCACGCATCTACCCACCTAACCCATCCACCCAACCATCTATATCTAATCTATCTATCATTTCCATCTATGTATCTAGTTGTTGGTGCTTTAAACAGTTTTATCTGTATCCATGGGGAGCTGCAGCAAACCATCCTCAGATTCCCACCTGAGGACCAAGGTAGGCACTGACAGAGCTCTGTCCAGGGGCTGGAGACCAACACCCAGTTACTTTCTTGGTCAACTCCCCCACATCACGGGGCCTGAACTAGTGACCCGGGCTTCCCTACAGACAAACATACGAACAGCAGCCACAAAGAGGAACGACCCCTCCTCTGTCACTCGGCAGCCCTGTGCGGCCACGGCAGGCTGGGCTCCAGACTTACCGGGCGCTTGGTGAGGTCCCAGTTGTGGATGATCCTGGCCGGGATCACTGAGGCATCGTCTTGATGGCAGATGTCACAGTAATAGAGGCCAGAGAAGGCACAGAGCTTGGGCCGTACAAACGAGAAGCCGATCTGCCGGGAGCAGCCTGGGGAGAAGAACAGGGAGAGGGTGAGCAGCGGTGGGGATGGAGTCAGCTCCTGAACGACACGGAAGCGGCCAAGGTAGAAAGGGCCCGCTGTCTAAGGAAAGTATCCATAGAAAGATTAAAAAGGAGAGTACGAAGATGAAAACCACCACCACTCATATTCCCACCAGTCAGAATCAACCCTATTAATTAATCTTTACAACAAAACACTGCTAAGAATTATCAGCGGCATTTCACAGCTGAAGAAGCTGATGCACAGAGAGGTCAGGAAACCTGCCCAGTCACACAGCGATTGAGTGGCACAGCTGGAGTCAGATTTGGGTGGGGCTGGTGTAGAGCCCTCATTCTCTTATTCCCAGCTGCCTCTCTTCACTGCTTGCACAAGAATGCCAGCCTCCTCTAGGTCCACCCCTCCACGGGGGCCCAGAAATGGAAGCCACGGGTCTCGGCAAGCAGGGCAGGAGCTGGGGACATGGGGCTGGCCACAGGGAGTGTGTGGGGAAGCCAGCCAGAGGCAGGGCTGTCTGGACATGGCCTGGTGCCAGCTGGAAGCCACAGCTGCCTGATACCTCGGGACAGTGGTTCAGGGCCAGCTTCAGTCCCTCTGCTGGAGGGCCCTCCACAGTGGGGCGGGGGGAGGTGGGGGGACCAGGAGTGGGGTGTGCCCAGGGCACAACAAAGGCCTGGCTCGAATCCTGAGCACAGGCCCTGCCTCCTACAGGGCCAGGGAGAGTCCCTTCTGCCTCCCAGGGACTAGAAGGACTGGTTCTTCTGCATGCTAGCTGTCTCATCCTGACCTTCACCCAAGTTTTGCAAGGTTCCAATTCCCTACTACTTGCTATTCTGTGGGGTTATTACAAAGTTTAAGTGGAGTTTTGAAAGTGCCCTGTAAACTATGAAATACAAGCCAGATGTCAGAGGTTGGTGTCTGCCCGGCCACCGAGCTGTGCTCACAGGCAGAAAGGAGGCCTGAGCTCCCCAGTTTGTTTGGCCGGCAGGCTGGCAGGTGGCAGGCGTGGGGAGAGCCACCCACCAGCATCCACATCCCCAGCGAGGGAGCCCTCCTCCCAGCCCCGGAGGCCTGGCCTCCTCCCTGCGACTGGCACCCACGTACAGAAGGGCAAAGTGTGAGTGTTAGGGTCTGGCAGGTGGGGGGCGAGACGTGAGCAGCAGCTTGAAGATACTTTCTGCAGGAAGTTCTGCTCTGCTTAGCTACTCCATCCTCCAGGGGCACCAGGTGCAGACCACTCCCTTCTAGATGCCTGAAGCAAGCTTTCCCCTCCAGTCCCACAGGCTCCCCCCCAACGATAGGCCAGCTCCTAGACCACGTGCAGCCGCGAGCCTCCCTGTGGCACACTCTGCAGCAAGGCCACCTCCTCACACTTCACCCGGAGGACCCAGGGTGATGGACGTGGGTGTCTGGGTTGGGAAGAAGAGCCAGAAATGGAACGTGAGCAGCAGCAGATCACGAAGCCCTGAAAGCAAGGGAGTGGAGAGGCCCTGTGAGGGCCTGGAAAAGAGCACAGGTTCTGGGACCATCACGTCCTCTGCGGGCTCCACCATCACTCGCTGTGTGAACGTGGGACAGGCACTTAGCAGCCCTGTGACTCAGTTTCCTCAGTTATAAATAGAGACGAATCCCTACAGGGTTGTTGTGAGGATTAAACAAGACAATCCAAATAAAGCATCTGGCCCAGTGCCCAGCACAGGATCTGATGATGCTAATGACAGAGCAGATGTACTGACGTAGAAGAATACGCATAATATGTTCCGAAGTAGAAAAAAGCCAAGTTGCACAACAAGAGTTATAGCTGCACCGTCTAAAACAGTGGCCACGAGCCACAGGTGCCCATTTACATTTAAATATATTTACATTCAAGCAAATTGAAAATTCAGTTCCTTCCACACTAGGAAGCCACATTTTAAGTGCCCAGTAGGCACATGTGGCTTGTAGCGACCGTACTGGATGGCACAGATCTAGAACATTTTCATCATCACAGAAAGTTCTGCTGGACAGCTCTGAGTAGTACGAGCCCATTTTTGTAATTAAAAAAAAAACTGTGTCCACTTGCAAAAGCACGCAAACATTTTTTGGAAGGGTACCATGCCCCTGCTCCAAAAGAATACAATGTGATCATGGAACGGCCTCATTTGCTGCCACTTCCCCGGGGCAGGATGGGGGCACTCGTGGGGAGCAGGAAGGGGTGCAGGGCCTAGAGTGGGAACCCCACCGCGGGCAGAGCAAGGCTAGCAGGCCGGGGCGGCGGGACGGCGACTCGGCACCTGCACAGAAGCAGCCCTGGGAGTCGAGGCCTTTCTCCGTGGGGATGGCCACCAGGTACTGCAGCAGGAAGCCGTTCTCCCGCGTGGCGAACTTCAGCACCTCCTGACAGTTTTCATCCAGGCTCCCACCGAGGGTCACTGCCTCCTCAGCCGTCTCCAGGTAGGACGCCAGGACCTTGCGCACCAGGTCCCTCCATAGGGCGGCCTCCTCAGCGTTCCCGGCCTGCAGCTTCAGGACGGCCTTGGCCGTGATGATTTTGAAGAAGGAGGGGCCCCCAAGGCTCGTGTCCGGCAGGATATCTCGGATGGTCTCGACTCCATGGCTGTCACTTAACATCTTCTCATTGTTCCTCACGCGGAAGCACTTCAGAGACTCCAAGGACAGGGAGAAGATACAGGGCATCCAGGTGCGGTCTGTGTACAGGTACAGAAGGGATTCTTTAATAGCGTCAGGCTCGGGAACCTGGGAAGAAGACCAGGCAAACTGCGGGCCCTGGGGGGTTTCAGGCTCCGAGAGCAGGTCCGAGTGGGAGGGGCGGCCACCTTGGGGGGCCTCTGGAGGGTCCTCGGGCTGGTCTGGGTACTGGATGGTCACCCACTCCTCCTCCTGCTGGGGCCGCCGGCACTTCTGCAGCGCCTCGCGCACACGGTCCAGCCAGTCCTCAGCTTCATCGCGGGACGAGGAGCGCAGGGTCAGCTTCTTGCCCGAGAAGACCAGCTCGAAGCGGCCGTCGCTGTGGGCTGGCCCCACGGACTCACAGCGCAGCAGAGAGCAGTTCTCCACGCAGGTGCGCTCCCCACCGCTCAGGTAGAGGCGCAGCTCCAGCGGGGAGAGCTCGCAGAAGAGTTCCTTCCAGATGCCCATGGCGCCCCGCCGCTCCACCGTGCCCAGCTTCAGGAGCCCCCGGAATGGGTTAGACAGCCCTGGAGGCAGAAAGAGGCGCTTTAGACGACGGGCCTGACCCTTCACCACCCAGGAGAACGTCCGGGGCCTGAGTCCTGTCCTGGGTGCAGATGACGTGACCACCGGGAGAACACAGGCCCGCCATGGGCCGGATGGGAACATTTTTTGAGAGCCTCCATTCCATCCTCACCCCAGCTGTTGACCTTGCTCTTGAATTTCACCGAGAGAATAAAAGCACTCAAACAATCACCTCCACGTGCCCCTCACTACCGCTCCCCCTTCCAGCATCTGCACCCACACTCTGACTGCCCCCGCCCTGTCGCCAGGGATGAGCTGCCTATGCTTATGTCTGAGGCCAACCCTCCCATTTGTGCATCTGTGCGGGGGTCCCCCCACCACCTACTCAAGGACAAGGACGTCCCTCCAGCAATCCTCCCTCCCTCTCCTGCGCTGCTGTTTCCTCCCTTCTCTACTGGATCATTCCCACCAGCCCAGAAACACACTGTTATTTCTCCCAGCTTTAAAAATAACCTCTTGACTCCACTCGCATCTCTAATTACCACCCCGTGTCTCTGTCCCCTTTACAGAAACCTCCCTGGGGAGGTGTGGGAACTGTCTCGGGTCCCCCTGCTCCCATTCCTTCTGGAATCTGCTCCAGGCAGCCTTCTGTTCCCTCATTCCACAGAACCTGCCCTTGGGAAGGCTACCAGGCCCTCCTTGTCGCCAAGTCCAAAGGCCAATCCTTGGTCCCCATCTGGCCTGGCCCATCAGCATCACTGGACACAGCTGAGCCCCCCTTCCCTTGGCCCTTCTCAGCCGTCACTGGCCCCCCTCCCATCTCCCAGGCTCCCCCTCCTCTCGCCGGCCTCTCGAGGCTGGAGGCCCCGGGCTCAGCCCTGGATTCTCTTCTCTACTGACACCAGCTTCCTAGCTGATCTCCCCCGGTCTCGGGGTTTTATGCCAACAACTCCCCAGTTTTTATCTCCAGCCGAGACCTTGCCCTTGAACTTTAGATTCTGATCTTCAACTGCTCTGTGTATGTCTAATAGGCTTCTCAAAGTTGACATGTCCAAAAACGAATTCCTGATTCTCCCACTCCAAACCCGCTTCTCTCCTGAAGTTCCTCATCTCATAAAATGACAAACTTCATCCTTCCAGCTACTTCGGCTAAAAACCTTGGAGTTATCCTTGATTTTCTTTCTTTCACGCCCCACATCTAATCCATCAGCCAATCCTCTTGGCATATCCAGAATCTTCCTCCACTTCACACCGCCTGCACCACTACCTCAGGGGTTCAATCCACCGTCATCCCTGGCCTGGCTTATGGCCGTGGCCTCCTAACTGGTCTATGTCCCCTTGTAGCCCTTCAACAAATGAGCCAGTATGAGTCCCCCTTTCAAAAGACAAGTCAGATCACGTCTCTCCGCCCCAAACCCTGCAAGGCTGCTGTATCCCTCAGAGCAGAAGCCAACGTCCTTTCTGTGGCCCATGAGACCCTCCGTCACTCTGACCTCATCTCTAACCACCCCCCTCCCCATCTCCTCTGTTCCAGCTACTCTGGTCTCCGCTCTTTTCCTGGACACGCCAAGTACTTTCCCATCACAGGGCCTTTGCACATGGTCTCCCCGCTCGAAACACAAAGATCGTCTCGTGCCTTCCTCCTTCCCTTCCCGATTTACTATTCTCCACAGAAATTATTATTACCTGCCCACACTGTACGTTTACTGGTTTATTTGCTTATTTCCTGCCTCTCACACTAGAATATAAGTCTCATGAAGATAAGGACTTTGCTTTGTTTCCTGCTGTGTCCCCAGCACCTAGAACAGTGCCTGGCATATCACAGATGCTCAGTAAGTATCTGTTGAGTGAGTAAGTGAGTGCGTGTCTATGTACCACACACAGCCCAACGCTCCCTGTTCCCTGGGGGTCAACTATCCCCTGAACCAGGGGGTCCAAAGGACACACACGTCTGTCTCCCAGCCTGGACTAGCCTTAGAGATTTCAAACCATTGTGTAGGGTCTTCCCACCACCCTTCAGGGTACCTGATGATGTAGGCATAAAACACACCTTCTCTGGTACGGTTGCAACCATCACATGGGCTGAAAGAAAAACCTAAAAGGAGGCAGCATGGAGACCAGGGCTCTGCCCAGAGTCCCCGAGCCAGGGACCCAGGAACCTGGCCAGAATTCTCCGCTGGGTCATTTCAAACAGAAAATGAGGAGAGAAAGAAACTGACTCTAGAGCACACGTGTTTGTTTGTTTGTTTCTGAGGGTTACAGAAAAATTAGGTTATGGTTATTTAATGCTTTCTGGAATTTCACAGGGTGTGGAGATCAAGGTGGCCTCACTGTAAACTGCACATAGAGGACACTGAACAAACAGCAGATCTAATAAACCCCATCAGAGCTGTTAAATAAACTAAGAGAAAGGCCTTGGGAAGGAGCAGTTGAAACACCTGGGCCTTTAAGAGGCGGGGGTTTGCTCTGGGCTACAGACAGAATCACGATGTCTATATACTCATAAGATTATCTTACGTATTTATGTATAATCATAAGATTTATAGGAGAGTTTCAGGGAAGATATTTTCCATTTCAATATATGAAACAGTATTCGTGTATTCTATAGGCAGTTTTGAGCATTACTTTATTAACATTTTATGGGAGGGACTTCCTTGGTGGTCCAGTGGGTAAGACTCTGCACTCCCAATACAGGGGGCCCAGGTTCGATCCCTGGTCGGGGAACTAGATCCTGCACACATGCCGCAACTAAGAGTCTGTATGCCATAACTAAGTGTCCCCATGCTGCAACTAAGAGTCCACGTGCCGCAACTAAGACCTGGCCCAGCATGCATGCATGCATGAATGAATGAATAAACAAACAAACAAACAAACAAACAGGGCTTCCCTGGTGGTGCAGTGGTTAAGAATCTGCCTGCTAATGCAGGGGACACGGGTTCAAGCCCTGGTCCAAGAAGATCTCACATGCTGCGGAGCAACTAAGCCCATGTGCCACAACTACTGAGCCTGCGTTCTAGAGCCTGCCAGCCACAACTACTGAAGCCCATGCGCTTAGAGCTCATGCTCCGCAACAAGAGAAGCCATCGCAATGAGAAGCCCGCACGCAGCAACGAAGACCCAATGCAGCCTAAATGAATGAATGAATGAATGAATAAATAAATAAATAAATAAAGATTTTATGAGAAAATGTAGTACTCTTCCTGAAATGCTTTCCTGAATTACTCAGCAACGGTGCTCCTTATTACATTTTGAGATGAGGTTTTTCTTGGGAGAAGACACTGCCCAGTTGGTAACAGAAAAGGGGACTTTTGAACTGCTTTCTGAAAGGAAGCCTGCAGAGTCGCCTACCCATCTGCCTGCGATGCACCACCCTGAAGTTCTTATGCTCCGGCGTTGGGGCGGCCTTGCTTCTCCTGCTTCCTGGGGAAGGCACACAAGCTTTGTCTAAGGCCTCCATGGAACAGCTTCTTCTTGGTCCTTGCGTGAGGAGACCAGGCCTTGGCTCTGGAGTCCCTCTGGGAGAAGTCACGGAAGCATGGGAAGGGCTCTCTGTGGGCTGTTCCCGGGGAGGCCGGTAGAAGTCATCTTCTGAGATCCAGCTCGTGCTTTTCTATTGGGAAAGAAGTAAAGACAGGTTGGGTTTTTTTTTTTTTTTTTTGCGGTATGCGGGCCTCTCACCGCTGCGGCCTCTCCCGTTGCGGAGCACAGGCTCCGGACGCGCAGGCCCAGCAGCCACGGCTCACGGGCCCAGCCTCTCCGCGGCACGTGGGATCCTCCCGGATCGGGGCACGAACCCGCGTCCCCCGCATCGGCAGGCGGACCCTCAACCACTGCGCCACCAGGGAAGCCCAAGACAGGTTGTTTTTAAAAACATCTTTATTGCAAGATGGAAGAGATATGGGAACATATGTAAAATCAACGCATTGAAAGCATGTAATTCAACAGTTTTCATGTGTTCACAGAGGTGTGCAACCATCACTGCAATCTAAGTTTAGAACATTTTCACTGCTCCATAAGGAAACCTCGTACTCATCAGCAGTCACTCCCTGTTTCCGCTCAATGCCTCCAGTTCTAGGCAACCGATAACCTACTTTCAGTTTCCAGAGATTTGGCCATTTTGGACATGCATAAACGAAATTTTATAACATGCGGTCTTTTGAAACTGGCTCCTTTTCCTTAGCATGATGTTTTCAGGGTTGATCTATGTTGTGGCGTGTATCAGTACTTCATTCCTTTTTATTACCGAATAGTATTCCAACGTATGGATGTACCACATTTTGCACATCCACTCGTCATCAGCTGATGGACATTTGGGTTGTTTCCACTTTTTGGCAATTATGAATAATGCTGCAGGGAACCTTGACATACAAGTTTTTCTATGGACACTCGTCTTCTATTCCCTTGGTACATACCTAGGAGTGGAACTGATGGGTCATATGATAACTATGTTGAAGTTCTGAAGAATTTCCAAACTGTTTTCCTAAGTGGCTGCACCACTTTACATTCCCACCGGCAACATATGAGGGTTCCAATTTCTCCACCACCTCTCCATCATTTGGTATCATCTGTATTTTTGATTATAGCCATCCCGTATGGCTGTAATAAGAAATGCAATCTTATGGTTTTGATTTGCGTTTCTCTAACATCTAATGACACTGAGCATCTTTCCATGTGCTTATTGGTCATTTGTATATTTTCTTTGGAGAAAAGTCTATTCAAATCCTTTACCCATTTTTAAATTGGTTTATTTGTTCTCTTGTTCTTGTGTTATGGGTTGAACTGTGCTCCACTCCCCAAAAAAGATATGTTGAAACCCTAACCCTCAGTACCTCAGCATGTGACATTAGGTGACCGAATGTGGAAACAGCGTTGCTGCAAATGCAGCTAGTTAAGATGAGGTCATCCTGGGGTAGGGTGGGCCCTTCATCCAGCGTGACTGATGTCCTTATAAGAGGAGAAAAGACACACAGAGAGAGAACACCAAGTGAAGACAGAGATACAGAGGGAGGCCACCATGTGATGATGGAGGGAGGGCCTGGAGTGATGCGTCTACAAGCCAGAGAATGCCCAGGATTGCTGGAGACACTACACGTTAAGAGAAAGGCGTGGAACAGATTGTTCTTCAGAATCTCCAGAAGGAACCAATCCTGCCTGCCTTTGGATTTGGACTTCTAGCCTTCAGAATATCAGATACACTAGCTCCCCTTTATCTGTGGTTTCACTTTCTGCGGTTTCAGTTACCCACAGTCAACTGTGGTCCAAAAATATTAAGTGGAAAATTCCAGAAATAAACAATTCGCAAGTTTCACACTGCGTGCACCCTGAGTAGTGTGGTGAAATCTCGCACCATCCTTCTCCATCCCGCCCGGGCCGTGAATCATCCCTTTGTCCAGTGCATCTCACCCATTAGTCACTTAGTTAGTAGCCCTCTTGGTTATCAGATCTCCTGTCATGGTATCACAGTGCTTGTGTTCACGGAACCCTTATTTTACTTAATCATGACCCCAAAGCACAAGACTAGTGATGCTGGCAATTCGGATATGCCAGACAAGCCGTAAAGTGCTTCCTTTAAGTGAAAAGGTGAAAGTTCTCAACTTAATAAGGAAAGAAAGAAATTATATTCTGAGGTTGCTAAGATCTACAGTAAGAATGAATCTTCTATCTGTGAGACTGTTAAGAAGGAAAAGGAAATTTGTGCCAGCTTTGCTGTCACACCTCAAACTGCAAAAGTTATGGCCACAGCGTGTGATAAGTGCTTAAAGGCATTAAATTTGTACAATAAGATATTTGGGGGGGGGCAGGCCACATTCACATAACTTTTATTACAGTATACTGTTATACTTGTTCTATTTTATTATTAGTTATTGTTGTTAATCTTTTACTGTGCCTAACTTATAAATTAAGCTTTATCATTGGTATGTATGTATAGGAAAAGATACACTATATATAGGGCTAGGTACTATCCATGGTTTCAGGCATCCACTGGGGGTCTTGGAACGTATCCACTCAGATAAAGGGGAGCTACTGTAATACATGTCTGTGGTTTCAAGCCATCCATTTTATGGTCTTTTGTTACAGAAGCCCTAGGAAACAAATACAAGTTACAATGTTTTTTTTTTTAATATTCTGGATACTAGGCCCTCGTCAGATACATGATTTGCAAATAATTTCTCCAATTCTGTGAGCTGTCTTTTTACTTTCTTGATGGTGTCCTTTAAGGCAGAAAATTTTTAAATTTTGATGAAGTCCAATTTATCTATTTTTCCTTTTGTCTCTGTGCTTTTGGTATTGCACTTAAGAAACCATTGCCTAAGCCAAGGTTACAAAGATTTTACTCCTATGTTTTCTGCAAAGAGGTTTACAGTTTTAGCTCTGACATTTAGGTCTACAATCAATTTTGAGTTAATTGGTTTTTTAAAATAATTAATTAATTAATTTTTGGCTGCGTTGGGTCTTCGTTGCTGTGCACGGGCGTCCTCTAGTTGTGGCGAGTGGGGGTTACTCTTTGTTGTGGTGCGCGGGCTTCTTCTCTTGCTGCGGAGCACGGGCTCTAGGCGCGTGGGCTTCAGTAGTTGTGGCACGCAGGCTCAGTAGTTGTGGCTCGCGGGCTCTAGGGCGCAGGCTCAGTAGCTGTGGCGCACAGGCTTAGTTGCTCCGTGGCATGTGGGATCTTCCTGGACCAGGGCTCAAATCCATGTCCCCCGCACTGGCAGGCGGATTCTTAACCATTGCGCCACCGGGTAAGTCCTGAGTTAATTTTTGTGTAGGGCGTGAGGAAGGGATCCACCTTTATTCGTTGGCATGTGGGTATCCAGTTGTCCCAGCACCATTTGTTGAAGGGATGTAGGGTTTTTCAGCACTGCTTGTAGGGTCTGAGATGAGGGAGGCGTGGGTGAGCAGGGCCCAGAGACCTCACTAGCTTCCTCTGCCTCTGCTGCCCACTTCCGAACAGGCCCCTGCGGCTCCAGGCAGCCAGGGCCTGGCCCTTCCCTTCTGTTGCTGTGTCTCTCCGAGTCTGAAGTTGCTCACTGGCTGAGGAAAGTGGGTGGGTCTGGGGTCAGGAGGCTTGTAGGAATGGACTCTACCTCCTTTTCTTCACTATTTCAAGTGCTCCCTGCCTTTCCGTGCCTCAGTGTGGAAGAGCAGAGGTGAGGAAGCTGGCTGGGTGCCTAAGTGGCTGTCTACACAGAGGAAATGGGTCACCTGAGAGGTGGGACGGCCCAGCTGTTTTGTTAAGTGCCACCGACCTCATCCTGATGTTGCTATTTCCAACCCCTAAATTAAGACTGCCCTCCCTGCTCCCGCAGACAGGGAATGGGGGAGCAGGGCTGGAGCTACACAGAATGCCCGGAAGGACTGGTTTGGACAGTTTAATCCATTCAGATGCTGCCAAATTCCTTAAGCCAAGAGTGGCGAGTTCTGAGTCAGGAGCTTGGAGGTGAGCTGGGGGCGGGGGCGCTCACAGAGCTGGGCCTCCAGAGCTTCCTCCCCAAACCCTCAGATTGGCAGGTGCTTCCTTCTGCCAGTGACAGGACAACGTGTCAATCAGGGTGACTGCTAGGGACTATTTACAACTCAGGATTCTGAACAAAGCCTGTCTAAGTCATCATGTCCCAGGGGAACTCCCCAGGGAAAATGGGCTGGAGGAGCAATCACATGGCTGTCCAGGCAGCCTCCTGGAGCCTGGCACACACACCTGGGAAACCCTGCAACGCTGCAGCCCCGGATAATGGCCCTAATGGGAGAGACCACTCTCCCTTAAGGCTCAGCTCAGGGGTCATCCATCGCCCTCTCCTGGAAGCTGTCCTTACTCACCCTCAGCCTACACCCCCTCCTACCCACCCCCAGCTGGGTTAGAGACCCCTTCTGGGCTCCCACAGCATTCTGTGTTTACCCCCATCCTGGCACCTACAAAGCTGTTTGGAATGGTCATCCATCTTTGTGCCTGGCACAGAGTTATAAAAGATGAGGGAATACACCTTGACTATCCAAATATCTTTAACATGAAATAACAAGGATGGGGTGAGGAAACAAGGAAGGAGACAGATGTGGATTTTGAGATGGTGTATGCTCACTGGTGAGGGCCTCTCTCTCCTTGGAGGAGAGGGAGACTGCTAGGAAATGTTCACACACCTGGTCCAGTGGCCACAGGCCGGCCACCAGGAAGTGATACTCTAGGGAAAACCTTTTGTTCTCTTAAGCAATAGAGAAAAACAGCAGGAATACTGGGTCCTTGGAGCTTCTGCACATGGGCCTGGACTGAGCTCTGCGGCTGTGCCCCCCTCCAGGACCCCCAGTTATTACACAGAGCGGGGGAGAGGGCAGCACACCACTGTTTCCCCTCCCCCCCCCAACCTTCCTGCCTCCTGCTCACTCAGGGTCCCATATCTGGCCCGTTCCCTGCCCCTTTAACAGTGGGGGGAAATCACCAATGACAAAGGATCTAAGCCAGAGCAGCACCTGCCGCCAGGACCCAAGACAGAAGAATGCCACTTGGAGTTACTACAGGGACCAGGACACTGTGTACAACGGCTAAATCCCAGAGAGGGGTCTGGCAGAGGAGTGAGATGTCAGGTCTCTGGACCACTTTCAAAAAAATCCCTTTTGTTCAGTCTGTCCTCATTATGTCAGGCCAAGGGACTGCCTGTACCCCCTCCTGGGGGAGGGGACCACATGCCAGAGGCCAGTGGTCCATGAGGGCAGTGATTAGGGCCAAGTCTTAGAATTCAGACTGTCCTCTGGAAGTTAAACTGAGAAACCAACTCACGACCTTCCGGATGCCACAAAGGCAGAGTCACCCTAGTTTCCCCACGCCTGTCCTTCCCAGCACTTATCACAAGTGTAATTATGATGCAGATAGTTATTTGTCTAACATAGTGTCTGTCCCCAAGGGGCAGAGCCTTTGTCCTGTTCCATCGCTGTACCAAGTGTAGTGCTTGGCCCATAGCTGGGGCTTTTAATTAAGTTAATTAAAAACAAAGTTTTAAAGAAAGACTGAATGGCTCTCGGGATTATAAAACTTGATAGTGACTCCCTCCCCCCCATAAAGTGTCAGATAAATAGCAGTGACTAAATGACAGAAGCATAGAAAGATGAGAATCGCAGGGGCAGCACTGTGACTATCTCCTGAGAAGGGAATGGACGGACGCACAGCTCCCCTCTAGAGACAGACTCCGGGAGGGGCGAGCATCCAAGGTTCTCACGCTGAACTCGGCACGCCGTGCTTCGATTCCACGGTCCCCAAGCAACGCTGCAGCAACCAGACTCCCCTGATGCCGGCCAGGAGGTGGAGGGTGACCTGGTCAGACCAACCTGCCCGCCCCAAGCACCTGGTGGAGCACTTCTCAGTGTAAACTTACAAGCTGGCATCTCGGGAGTCTCTGGACAATTTGAGAACTATTCACTGATACCTATGCTTTCCCAGGTACAGTGCTCAGAGCTGACACTATAGAAGTGAACGTGCGACTTCCCTGGTGGCGCAGTGGTTAGGACTCCACGCTCCCAATGTAGGGGCCCCGGGTTTGATCCCTGGTTGGGGAACTAGATCCTGCATGCATGCCACAACTAAGAAGTCCACATGCTGCAACTAAAAACCCCACATGACACAATGAAGACCCCGCGTGCCGCAATTAAGACCCGGTGCAGCCAAAGTAAATAAATAAATAAATAAATTTTAAAAATTAAGAACTTCTGTTCAACAAAAGATACCATTAAGAGATTTAAAAGGCCAGCCATAGACTGTAAGAAGATATTCGCTATATACATATATTTTTCTCCAGTAAAAGACACATCCACAGTATATAAAGAGCCCCTACACATCAATAAGGAAAACACATACAACTCAATTTAAGAATGAGACAATTATAGTGAGGTGGATGGACCTAGAGTCTGTCATACGGAGTGAAGTAAGTCAGAAAGAGAAAAACAAATACTGTATGCTAACACGTATATATGGGATCTTAAAAAAAAGTGGTTCTGAAGAACCTAGGGGCAGGACAGGAATAAAGACGCAGACGTAGAGAATGGACTTGAGGACGTGGGGAGGGGGAAGGGTAAGCTGGGACGAAGTGAGAGAGTGGCATGGACATATATACACTACCAAATGTAAAATAGAGAGCTAGTGGGAAGCAGCCACATAGCACAGAGAGATCAGCTCGGTGCTTTGTGACCACCTAGAGGGGTGGGATAGGGAGGGTGGGAGGGAGATGCAAGAGGGAGGAGATATGGGGATGTATGTATATGTATAGCTGATTCACTTTGTTATAAAGCAGAAACTAACACACCACTGTAAAGCAATCATACTCCAATAAAGATGTTAAAAAAAAAAGAATGAGACAATGACTTTAAAGGATACTTCCACAAAGCAAATGAAAAGGTATCAATATCATTAGTCATCAGTGAAATGCAAATTAAAACCACGGTGAGATACCACTACACACCTACTAGAGTGGCCAAAATGTAAAAGATTGATAATACCGTTGACTATGATAAATAGCAATGAAAATGCTCATATATTGCTACTGTGAGTATAAGTTAGCACAAGCAGTTTAGAAAACTGTTTGGCAGTATCTATTAGAGCTAAACATATGCCTACCCAGTGACCTGGCAATTCCATTCTTAGATGTACACCCAGAAATGAGTACATAGGTTCACTGAAAGGCAAGTACAAGAGTGCTCACAGGGCTTCCCTGGTGGCGCAGTGGTTGAGAGCCCGCCTGCCGATGCAGGGGACACGGGTTCGTGCCCCAGTCTGGGAAGATCCCACGTGCCGCGGAGCGGCTGGGCCCGTGAGCCATGGCCGCTGAGCCTGTGCGTCCGGAGCCTGTGCTCCACAACGGGAGAGGCCACAACAGTGAGAGGCCCGCGTACCACAAAAAAAAAAAAAAAGTCTGTGACAACTGTAATCTGTTAGAAAAAAAGAAAAGAATGGGCAAATGTTTTGAATGGACATTTCTCCAAAGAAAACACACAAATGGCAATAAGCATTTAGATGAAAAGATGCTCGATATCATTAGTCATCAGGGAAGTGCAAATCAAAACCATAATGAGACGCCACTTGTCACCCACTAGGATGGCTCTAATAAAAGCAAAAACAAAAAAAACAGACAGTAAGAACTGTTGGTGAGGATGCAGAGGGATGCACTGCTGGTTGAAACATAAAACAAGGCAGCGGCCCTTGGCAGTTCCTCAGAAGGTTAAATATAGTTACCCTATGAGCCCGAAATTCTACTTCAAGGTATGCATCCCAAAAAGTTAAAAACATATGTCCAAGCAAAAAATTCTACATGAATGTTCACAGTAGCATTATTCATCACAGCCAAAAGGTAGGAAAAACGCCAATGTTCATTAACTTATTAATGGATAAATAAAATGGGATACATCCGTCTGATGAAATCTACAATGGGATATTGGAGTGAAGTCCTAACACAGGCGACAACATGGATGAAACACTGTGCTGACTGAACGCAGCCATCACAAATGTCACCTATTGTATGGTTCCATTTAGGCAAAACGGCCAGAACAGGCAAATCTACAGACAAAGGAGATTAGTGGTTACCAGGGGTGGAGCGGGGTGAGGCAGGAGGGGAAAGGGACAGGAGTGATTGCTAATGGGTAGGGGGTTTCTTTTATGGGAGATGAAAATGTTTTAAAATTAGACTGTGGTGATGGTTGTACAAACCTGTGAATATACTAAAACAAACTGAATTATACACTTTAATTAGGTAAATTGCATGGTATGTGAATTATATCACAATAAAGCTGTTAAAAAAAGAGAGTGGAGGGCTTCCCTGGTGGTGCAGTGGTTGGGAGTCCGCCTGCCGATGCAGGGGACACGGGTTCGTGCCCCGGTCTGGGAAGATCCCACGTGCCGCGGAGCGGCTGGGCCCGTGAGCCATGGCCGCTGAGCCTGCGCGTCCGGAGCCTGTGTTCCACAACGGGAGGGGCCACAGCAGTGAGAGGCCCGCGTACCGCAAAAAAAAAAAAAAAAGAGAGTGGATATGCCTCTTCTATAGTCTATTTCATGGCGCTGGCCCATCCTGAGTTATAGGATCTGGAAGCCACAGGCCAAAGGAGAGATGTGTGTGGATGGAACTGAAAGAGCAAGACTATATCCCCAACACAAGCCCTAGACAGCAGCTAGGATGAGCTCTGGGTTTTATGTGTCTGTGTCCACGTGCACTCCAATTCCTACTTCTGCTTTTCATGACCCAAGAACAAATGTGAAATGGCACTAGAGCCTGGGTTCACAGCTTGACTACTGCTTCCCGGGGCCCACAGTTCCAGCCTCTACCCTTGGGGCTCTCTCCAGGACAGTCCCAGGGCTGGCTTCCTCCAGTCATCAACACACTGGATTTGCTTATTCTAGAACAGCGCTGTCCCACAGAAATACAATGCAAACCACAGAAGTCACCTTAAATGTTCTAGTGACCACATTTTAAAAAAACAGGTGAAATTTAATAATATATTTTATTTAAAATATATATTTTAAATGTTTTAACATGATCAATAACCAAATTATGAATGACACATTTGACATTCTTTTTTTCCTACTAAGTCTTCAAAATCCAGTGTTTATTTTACTCAGCTTATCTCAATTTGGACGAGCCATGTTTTAAGTGCTCCAGAGCCACATGTGGCTAGTGGCTGCCCAAGTGGACAGTGCAGCTCGAAATCTGGTTCGTGTTGCAAAATGAGTATTTTCAAAGCCTGGTGCTTTATGAAAATGTTAATTTAATAATAACAAGTACTGAGGAGGAAACCAAAGCTCAGTGAGGTGAAGTGTCTCGCCTAAGGGCATAAGGGCATAAGGGCATAACCCCTGAGTGGCAGGGGTTAAGAGAAGAGAGTCTGCAGTTGGGTGAGAATTAGCTTCTCCACAGGGCCCATGTGCAGATGACAGGAGACACCCATGGGAAGAGATGGGCGCACAGCCTGTCTCACATCCACCACTCACACCCCAAATCACCACAATGCTATTAATACCAAACCATGCAGGGCGAGAGGCTCAGGGGGAAAAGGCAGAGACCACTCGGGGTCACTAGCTGAAGAAACCCTGCACCGCCTCTGAGACATGAACCAACACCCCCCAAAAACACCCAGCTTGTACCACTCACCGGACTGGTGGGTGAGGGAACCACAAGGCTCAGCCGAGGTCCATCCTCCTCCGGAGGCTTCCGCTGGCCACTTCCTTGGCCAACTGCTCTGGTCGCCTCCCTCACAGGACTAGGAGGCTGCTGGCCTGCAGTGCTCCCCGAAGGGACAGCTTGGGCAATGCCTGGCTGTGGCCAGCCCAGGGCGCCAGGTGCCTGGGGAAGCGGCTCCTGCTTGCGGTCCCCATCTCGAGTCCCAGGGGATGCTTGGGCGGGGCGGGGCTCTGCAGGTACCTCAAAGTGCAGGGGTGTGCTGGTGTCCAGGCCGCGGAGGGCCAGCAAGGCCTGCAGCGTGGGAACCTCCGCTTCTTGGCTCAGTCTGTTGGTTGGCACAGAGTTTACCTGGGCTTTGCTGAATTCCGACAACACCCTGGAAGTTTTTAAACAAAGAAACCTGTGTGACAGGGTTGTCAGCTGGAATGCCCAAGGCTAAGTGGAAAACTGCTATTTTGTGATTGAACAAAAAACAAAAGAAAACAATCCCCAACCCCTTAATCATCGCTGTGCTCCCAGCTCACACACACAGACACTCCCACCAAAGTTGCTCCCCAGCTCACAAAGCAGAGGAAAGGACTAGAGGCAAATGGGAAGTGACAGCCTTTCACCCTCTGAACAGGCTAACTGTGGACCTGAAGAGTCGGCTCAGCCAAACAGCTGTGTGGCCGGTCCCTGCCCCAAGGCGACCTCAGCAGTGCCTCGGTGAACAGCATGTCTCAGAGCTGGACTCCAAGACTCCGCTCCCTGGGACACGGGCTTGGGTGAAGTGAGGACGCGCTTTGTTCCTGGAACAGTAACTGGGCAGCAGGGTCGGGGTGAGGGGCTGGGTGTGGATCCAGAGAAGCCTCAAACCCCCAGAAGCTGCTGCTGGAGCACAGTGCATACAAGCTGTGCAGTGTGTGTGCCCATGTACACGGGGATGTGTTCCTGATGGGAGTGGCACTTTCTGCCCCTCAGTGGTGAGTCTGGGGCCGGGGGAGCCAATGTCACTACCTTTGTGTGCGCGCGCACACACACACACACACACACACACACACACACACACTTCTGGGACTTCTGGAATGTGCACTGGCTAGTGGCTGCTCCTCCCTCCCTCGCCTGAGGCTTCCGAGAACCCAAGTTCTGTTTCTGAAGTAAACCTATTAGCTGTCTCCACCTCTGCTTATGAATCCAGTGAGGACATCAAGGGCAAATGCAGGTTCTGGTGGCAAGAAAGCTGTCCGGAGCCCAAGAGATCTCACAATCGCACGTATCTGCCCTAATGGCTTAGACTGGGTGCAGAAGACACATCAAACTCCCGTTAACGCAGTTATGGAAAAGAGGATTTTAGAACTCAAGTTTTCATCTGATTGTCTTCTAGGTGAGCTCTGCTCTTATTTACACCATCATAACCCCAAACAACATTTTAAGACATTTTAGACAAGAAGAGGTGACCAACCCATGCATTTCTGGGCAACTGATTTTCAACAGAGGTGCTGAGACATTTCAGTGGGGAAAGAATAGTCTTTCAACAAATGGTGCTGGGATAAGTGAATAGTTCCATGAAAAAGAATAAAGTTGGACTCATCTCACACCATATAAAAAAATTAACCCCAAATGGATCAAAGACCTAAAGGTAAGAGCTAAAACTATAAAACTCTTAGAAGGAAAGAGGTGTAAAGCTTCATATCTTTGGATCAGGCAATGGTTTCTTAGGTAGACATCTAATGCATAAGTGACTAATAAAAAATATAATAAAAATATTTGCACATAAAATGTGCAAATATTATCATATATCTGATAAAAGAGTCTAGTACCCAGAATATACAGAGCTCTTACAACTCAACAATAAATAAATAACCCAATTTAAAAACAGGCAAAGGACGGGACTTCCCTGCTGGTCCAGTGGTTAAGAATCCACCTTAAAATGCAGGCGACGCGGGTGTGATCCCTGGTCAGGGAACTAAGATCCCACATGGCACACGGCAACTAAGCCCACGTGCTGCAAGTAGAGAGGAACCCGTGGGCTGCAACAAAGAGCCCATGTGCCACAACTAAGACCCGACGCAGCCAAAAATAAATAAATAAATAAATAAGTAAATAAATAGTACAGATGAACTGGTTTGCAGGGCAGAAATAGAGACACAGATGTAGAGAACAAACGTATGGACACCAAGCGGGCAAAGTGGTGGGGGGGTGGGATGAATTAGGAGATTGGGATTGACATGTATACACTGATATGTATAAAATGGATAACTAGTAAGAACCTGCTGTATAAAAGAATAAAATTCAAAAAAAAATAGTTTTAAAAAGAAAAAAAGCACAATGCTTTCAAAAAATAAACAAATAGGGCTTCCCTGGTGGCGCAGTGGTTGAGAGTCCGCCTGCCGATGCAGGGGACACGGGTTCGTGCCCCGGTCCGGGAGGATCCCACATGCCACGGAGCGGCTGGGCCCATGAGCCATGGCCGCTGAGCCTGCGCGTCCGGAGCCTGTGCTCCACAACGGGAGAGGCCACGGCAGTGAGAGGCCCGCGTACCGCAAAAAATAAATAAATAAATTAATTAATAAATAATAAAATAAAATAAACAAATAAAAAATAAAAATAGGCAAAGGATTTGAATAGACATTACTCCAAAGAAGATATATAAATGGCCAATGAAGACATGAAAAAGTGCTCAAAATCATTAGACAATAGTGAAATACAAATCAAAACCACAATGAGATACTACTGTACGCCCAACAGGATGGCTATAATAAAAGAGACAGAGAGGGCTTCCCTGGTGGCGCAGTGGTTGAGAGTCTGCCTGCCGATGCAGGGGACGCGGGTTCGTGCCCTGGTCCGGGAAGATCCCACATGCCGCGGAGCGGCTGGGCCCGTGAGCCATGGCCGCTGAGCCGGTGCGTCTGGAGCCTGTGCTCCACAACGGGAGAGGCCACGGCAGTGAGAGGCCCGTGTACCGCAAAAAAAAAAAAAAAGAGACAGAGAATAGTAAGTACTGGCAAAGATGTGGAGAAATTGGAACACATATATATTATCAGTGGAAATGTGAAATGGTGCAGCCCCTGTGGAAAACATTTGGTAGTTCCTCAGAAAGTTAAATATAGAGTTATCATGGGACTCAGTAATTCTACTCTTAGGGACTTACCCAGAAGAATTCAAAACATATGTCCACACAAAATACTTGTAACTGAACGCTCACAGCAACATTATTCATAATAGCCAAAAAGTGGGAAAAAATGTCCATTAATTGACGAATAAACAAATTGTAATATATCCATACAATGGAATATTATTTGCCCATGATATGTGCTATATAACGTGGTTGAACCTTGAAAACATTGTACTAAGCGAAAGAAGGCAGTCACAAAAGGCCACCTATTGTATGACTCGATTGATATTAAATGTCCAGAAAAGGTAAATTCATAGCTAATGGGTAAGGGACTTCCTTACAGGGTAATGAAAATGCTCTTGAAGTAGACAGCAGGAGATGTTAAATTCACGACCTTGTGAATATACTGAAAACCACTGAACAGTACGCTTTACAATGGTGAATGTTATCGTATGTGAATCATATCTTGATAAACAGATGACCTCTCAGAGAAAGGTGTAAATGTGTTTGTGGAATAGTTATGGGGGGGACGCAGGTGGGGACTCGCTCTTGCTCTAAAAGCCACACTCTAAAAACAGACCCACAAAAAATCCAAGAGTGCAATTTGCAGCGAGTAGGCAAGGATGAGTTCTGGAAAGAAAGGGGTAGTTTCCACAGGCAGAGGAGGAGGGGCATTTGCTAACCACTTATATGTGTCCAAACCACGGGGCCCCCTTCTGAAATGAACTAGGGTGTCAGACTTTTTACAAGGTCCTCTGTGAGGTCCCGGCTCCTCATGGGCTCCCGGAAGGTGGCGTGGTGAGTGATTAAAAGCAGGGGCTCCCGAGTCCACCTGGCCTTGGTTAACGCATGGCTGTGGGCTCCACAATGTGAACATTATGTTCATGGACTTAATTCCCTTATCTGGAAAATGGATGTGGCATCAGCACCCATCTTTTATGACTGTGACAAAGATTAAGTGACATAATACAGGTAAAGTGCTTAGCACAGTGTCTGGCACAAAGTGATCAATAAATGTTAACCTCATTATCACTGATAAGACTGCTTAGCCTCCGTGTACACAAACATAAACGTGTAAGGAAAGGAACAGATTTACTGAAAATACTCACTAGCATTACCAGAACAGTTATCAATTAGAAGTGAATCCTAACTTATAAGAAAGATTTTAATGACAAGCGTAGACTGGGTGTTAGAATAAGTGAGTGACTTAATGCTTAGAGAAATGTCACCAAACAGCAAGAAGCTTGTGTGATTAATTTGAGCTTCTGTCAAATCAAACCAAGGTCAAGGGGAATTCCTTGGCAGTCCAGTGGTCAGGACTCTGCACTTCCATTGAAGGGGGCACGGGTTCAATCCCTGGTCAGGGAACTAAGATCCTTCAAGCTGCAGGCATGGCCAAAAAAACCCCAAAAAACAAAAAACCCAGATCAAGGTAAAATGCAGCTCACAGAGCTTCACCAGAATTGGTGAAGGACCCAGTGAGAATAAGAGAGACACGTACATCAAGTGGAAAAAAGGGCTAGAGATGAGATTTTGAAGGAAAGGCAAAAGAAAGAACAGTTTTAAAAATTTTGAGGAAAATGAAACATAGAAATGAAACTGGGGGAGAAAGAAAAAAGGAAAAGAAATGAAACTGAAACCACTACAGTCCTTCCACTTTGGTCTGGTTCAGGGCCGTGTTTCCCAAAACCTTTCTATTCGAAAATTGTTTTTTTTTTTTTGGCTGTGCCGCCCAGCATGTGGGATCTTTAGTTCCCCGACCAGGGACTGAACCCAGGCCCCTCCTGCATTGGAAGTGCGGAGTCTTTAACCACTGGACTGCCACGGAAGTCCTCTATTCGAAAATTTTTAAACTTTGTGCATTCATTTAGAGAACAATCTGGAAAAAAAGTATATGTATTATAAATACTTATGTATGAAGTAAATTAAAAGCATGGCCTGGAGAATCTGAATGGCCACCTTATAAAGTACCCCTGACAAGTGATCCTGAGCCTGCGGTTTTCCTGAACATGCGGACTATTGTGTTGGTGATACACAGTACTATTTGGCAGTCAAGGGCCACTAATAAAAGCAAAGAGGGCTTCCCTGGTGGCGCAGTGGTTGAGAGTCTGCCTGCTGACGCAGGGGACGCGGGTTCGTGCCCCGGTCCGGGAAGATCCCACACGCCGCGGAGCGGCTGAGCCAGTGAGCCATGGCCGCTGAGCCTGTGTGTCCGGAGCCTGTGCTCTGCAACGGGAGAGGCCACAACGGTGAGAGGCCCGTGTACCGCAAAAAAAAAAAAAAAAAAAAAAGCAAAGAGGTGGGCTGCACATGCTAAGAATCATTTCCCCCAAGGGAAGGCCTCATTACAATGACCTCTGACAAATATTACCAACCAAGGTTTTGCAGCAGTGTATGTGAGGACAAGCAGTAGGAGAACGGATGTGACAGGTACACAGTAGTAAAATGACACCACCCAGTGAGCATGCATGCTGCGTCAGACACTGCTCTAAGCATCTGACAGATCTAAATTCATTTCATCTCCCCAGCATTCCTTTGAAGCATTCTTATCCCCATTTTACAGATGAGGACATCAAGGTCAGAAAGGTTGACTAACTTGCCCAAGATGGCAAAGCTGGTTGATGGAGGGTTCAGGCAGTCCGGCTCCTGAGACCACACTTTTTACCACTAGACTGTACCTATGTGTGATATAATTATAATTATAATTCAGACCCAATGAATACAAAAGAAGCTGTGTGGGACAGTCGATCCTCTCTTCACAAGGCAAACTGTAATTTGGCTTCTGCAAAACATTAATAAGTTTCACTTGGAATGTTATGGGTTTTGCGCTTCATGTTTAATTTGTAGATTTTTTCTTTTTTTTTTTGGCCGCACAGAGAGGCTTGTGGGATCTTAGTTCCCCGACCAGGGATTGAACCTGGGCCCTGGCAGTGAAAGCGCAGAGTCCTAACCACTGGAGCACCAGGGAATTCCCAGTTTGTAGATGTTTTGACTTTATAGTTGTAAGAGTTTTAAGCACAACGTGTTTATGCCTAATTTTAAGTTATATACATTTAAGTAACACAACAATTTAAGCAAACTCTTACGTGTTGGTGAGAATCTTTACCCTTAAAACATATACTCTAAGAAATGTTGGTCTCTGTGAATGCTCCAAGACAAACTTCCAGCCCAGCTCTAAGAATGACGGTGCTGGCTGTGTGCTTGTGTGTGTGTGCGTGTGTGTGTGGTGTCTGCCGCTTCCTCACATCACTGTCCAGTGTTGGTCTGTACATCCTGACCCTCTTCCCTTGAGTTCCCCTGGAATACCCAGGACAACATTTCCTATGCAGGGTGGATGGTCACTGATTCAGTGACCTTAAGCTGGAATTTTCCAATCACAAGACTCATGAAAGATAAAGGCAAGGCACATGACAAAGAGAAGGCTGGCTGGTCTGCAGGAGGAGGGAGAGACAACCAAGGGCTAAGACAGGTGACTGAGCCTCAGTCACGCCACGGGCCCAGCCATCTCTGGGGCGGGGGCTGCTCCTTCCCAGCACGTTATACCTAATCCTTCCGTTTGACATGTGAAAATTCTATCTGATGTGCTCGATGTTCGGAGGCCATTTCTGGGACCTACCAGACATTCTTATGTGTGCATCTCACTCGTGGGTATCTCACTTGATTCTCAAACAGCCCTATGAGGGAATTTCCATTTTGAAGATGAAGAAACAATAAAATAGGTAACTAATAAGGACCTATTGTATAACACAGGGAACTCTACTCAATATTCTGTAATGACCTATATGGGAAAAGAATCTAAAAATGAGTGGATATAAGTATATGTATAACTGAATCACTTTGCTGTACAGCAGAAACTGAAACAACATTGTAAATCAACTCTACTCTAATAAAAATTAAAAAAAAGAAAAAGATGAAGAAACAGAACCTCAAAAAGAGTTAGCCATGTACGAGACATTACTGGGCTTGTAGGTGGTGGAATGGGGCTTGAAACTAGATCTGCTCCAGGGCCAGTCCATGACACCCAATCCTGGTGTGATTCCCACACCGGGTGGGAGCCTTGTAAAGACCTGAACCAAGGTGGGGGGAAGGGTGGGGAACAGCAGGAGTGGAAAGGTCCTAAACACAGCTGACGCAACACAGGTCCTACTAGAGGAAATGCTTCAGAGACGGCTACCATTTTTTACCTATGAGACGAGCAAATTTCCAAAACTTTGATGATACCTTCTGTTGACAAGGCTGAGAGGACACAAGCACAACCCTGATGGAGTGCAAATAGGCAATATCTGTGAAAATTACAAATTAATTTATTCCTTGGCTCCGCAATTTTGCTTCTGGGAATTTACTGAACAGAGATAGCTTGCGTAGGCCTAAAGGACCACATACACAGGTTATTTATAGAAACACTGAACTCCAAAGTCCATTAAACTCAGGGCTGATTCAATGAACTAGGGTACATTCATACAATGGAAAAATCTGTAATAGGAAAAAAAAAAAAAGAAGCTCTGATATGAAAAGATCTCCCAAACAAGGTATAGAGTAATGTATTTACAATTTATACTAGCTTTCGTAGAAAGAAGGGAATAAGAAATAAGAAAGATAATAACCTATAAGGGAAAAGAATCTGCAAAACAATATGTTTTTATATATATAACAATATGTCATATATATATTTATTTATATATATTATATATATAACATATTTATATATATGTATAAATAACTGGATTACTGTGCTGTACACCTGAAATTAACACATTGTAAATCAACTATACTTCAATTTTTTAAAAAAAGAAAGAAAGAAAATTTTAAAATTTGTACATTCATATTTGTTATAGATGCATTTAGAAACTGGAAAAATATGCAAGAAATTAATAATTATGGTTACATAAATAGAGTGGGAAAGACTTTTCACTGTATATATTTTAGATTTTTTTAAACTATAAAAATATATTATCGGGCTTCCCTGGTGGCGCAGTGGTTGAGAGTTCGCCTGCCGATGCAGGGGACGCGGGTTCGTGCCCCGGTCAGGGAGGATCCCACATGCCGCGGAGCGGCTGGGCCCGTGAGCCATGGCCGCTGAGCCTGCGCATCCGAAGGATGTGCTCCGCAACAGGAGAGGCCACAACAGTGAGACGCCCGCGTACCGCAAGAAAAAAAAAATATATATATATATAATCTATTCAAAAATTAATGTTAAAAAGCCTGAAGGAAGGAAGGCTCTGGCCAGGCTCCCTTCTCCAGTCAAGTTCGTCACTTCACGTCCTCCTCCTCCACACACTTGCTCATCCCCATTTGCCTGCCACCCCCGTCCTGGCATCACTCAGGTTTTGTGTCCCCCAGAAGGTCTTCTGTGAGGTCCCAGAAGATCACCCTTATGCACTGTGCTTCACTGCACTTTTTTTGGGAAGTGGTACATAGAGCTCTGAGCTATAAGTTTCCTTCTCTCTAGATGAAGACGACAATAATATTTCACACTACATCTCAGAGAGATTAAATAACTTGTCACAGGTCACCAGGCCAGAGCTGGCGTTGGAACCACCTCTGAGCCCCATCTAAAGGCGTTCTCCCCACTGGCCCCGGTCTGCCTGAAGGTACAGCTCCCGGCAATTCCAGTCCCCGGGGGAGAGTCCCTGCCCCCTTTGTCTGTCTTTGCGCCCTAACAGAGTTCCGTGCTCAGTGACAGGCAATCACATGCCCCAGGCAGGGAGGGAGGGCAAGAGGAAGAGACGGGAGGAAGGAGAAAGAGAGGAAGGGGTGGGGGAGGGGTACTCACTCTTGCAGAGACGGGTCCGAATCGTCAGCATTTGCCGTCCCCAGGTCTGAGTCGCAGGACATGGGCTCCTCGGAACGGTCTGGACTCTTGGAGCCATTCTCTTGGAGCAGGCAGCTGTCAGAGTTGAGGCTGCAAGAGAGCTGGGACGAACTGGCCGTGTCCAGACTGAGGGAGGAGGCCGTGAGCCCCCTGTTCCGTCGGATCTTATGGCCCGAGTGCTGGACCTCGATGTCCTCCGAGCCTGAGGAATGGGAGATGGAATCCAGAGACTCCTTCCGCTGTAGTTCCGCTCCAGAGGTAGTAAAGGGGTCGAGCTCCGAGAGCGGGCAGAGACCGGAGAGGGCCAGCGGGGTGAGCGTCCACTCGTTTAGGATGGCAGACTTGTAGGAGAGCTCGAAGGACAGGGACGTCAGGCCCTGCAGGAAGCTCAGGAGGAACTCGCCCTCCTCGGCGTCACGGAGCAGGGCCGTGGGCTGGTAGTACTCACACAGGCGGGCCTGCTCCTGCAGCAGCAGCTTCAGGTAGCACTCCATCAGGCCGTCATTGAGCGCCAGCCGCAGCCAGGCCCGGCAGCGGCCCACGTCCGTGCTCACGAAGATCAGGTGCTCCAGTTCCGAGATGATGTGTCTGGGAAGGCGGAGAACACACGTGTTTCAAGAAACAACTCCAAATCACGGACATGTCATTTTATCCACTGGTTAGCAAGAGCCAGTAACAACGACCGCAAATATACATAGGCATGAAAAGCTCCTGGGTAACAGCGTTCAAAGGGGAAATTAGAAAGGTTCAGCTCTAAACCCCCAACTTTTTTACGTTTAGTGTCATGAAGGATTGTTGCCATTTTCATGACAACTACGCATCCGGCCCCTGACATCATCCGCTCATCCAGGACATGTCTGCTAAGCCCCTAAATTTTAGGCTGAGGTCCTTGGAGCTGTGAAGACAGAGGGTAAAGTCATGGTCCCTACCCTCGGTCCAGGAAACCGCCTTTCAAGGGCATATTGAGGTGAGCCCTGTTGTTAGCAGAGCTGGGGTGAGGGCTGGGTGATCACCTCTAGGTTGGAGTAAGAAAAACGCCACAGAAGAGGGTAGTATCTGAGCTGGGCCTTGAGGGACTACAAGAGGCAAAGATGGATGGAGAACCTTTGAGGCACAAGGGGCTGACGGAGAAAAAAGCATAAAGGGTAGGAAAGCAACAGACTGTAACAGGAGTGGGGAGCGCTCCAGTTACAGCACAGGGACGAAGAGTGGGTGATTGGGTTGCAAAGCCAGGTAATGCAGGGCCTTGAGTATCAAACGGGGGAGGCAAAGCGGGGCGATGCTCCCCACACCTGGCTGTGCATCCGAATCACCTGGGGAACTAGGTTAGGATACAGGTGCCGGGGCCCCAGCCAAGTGAAGCAGACCCCAGGCTGGCGTTTGGGAGCCTGTGGGCTACAGGTTTTTGCTCAGGAAAGTGACGTGCTCGCAGCTACGCAGACTTCAGGGTGGGGCGCTCCTACCCAACCCGACCCCACGTGTACCAAACTCAGCTCCTGAATGCCTCGGTCTGATGTAAATGCCCCTCCTCTGACCACTGCCATCCCCTGCGCACGTCTCCTCCACGGGAGTGCGGACCGCACTCTGCAGAACCCAGTGATGGAGCTCCGGTCAGCTTAAGCTCAGTAAATGTTGGCTGACTGACCAAAGGAAAGACAGAATGAGATAAGGGGGACAATTAGAAAGGCACTGCCACCCAGGAGTCAGGTAAGAGCCTGAGATAGGGCAGCGGCAGTAGCACGGGAAGGAAGATTAGAGACTGACAAAGGCACCTTCGGGCAGGAGGTGGCATTTAATAGCCCCGAGAGGCACAGTGTCAGCTGCCGGCTCCAAAGCCCAGGAGGTTCAGGGCAGGGCCAGCAAGACAAGTGTCTCAGAGCACACATTCAGAGGCTCTAGCTGGATGCCACTCTTCTTAAAAAAAAAGAAACAAACCCTACCTTTTGTACTTGTACCTTGTTACAAGTATGATACGTAGCACAGATGTGCAAACATCCTAAGGCAGGGTCAGCAAACTTCTGGCAAGGGCCAGACAGGAAAGATTTCAGGCTCTGCAGCCCGCACAACCTCGGTTGCAACTACCGAATTTGCCAGCGGGTGGTACAAAGAAGGCTCCTGCTCTTGCTCAGGGCGCCCAGCCCAGGGGCTCGACGCTGCCCCAGGCCATGGTCTGAGGGGCTCACTGAGCCCTGGTCTAACATCCCCCTCCAACCCCGCTTGGTCCACCATCTCCTCTCCGGGACACAGGACTCTCTGTGTCTCTCCCACACGGCTGGAGGGAAGAGCCCAGCGTCCCAGACTCCGAAGCTCCCCCGACATGAACCGCCTCCACCCCCCGCCCCGCTGCCCCCAGCAGCTCTCACTTGTGGGTGACAGTTTTCAGGAGGGGCCAGAAGACGGGCTGAGGCAGAGGATTCTGGTGGGCACTCTTCTTTCTTTTCCCTCCGGCCTCGGCTCGGATGTGCTTGGTGTGCAGGCCGTGGATGAAGACGGCTTCCAGGGCGCTGCACATGCTGTTGGCATCTCTGTCTTCGCTTGTGACCACTGTGTCCAAGGACACGTACTGCTTCTGCAGTGCCTTCACGGAGCCCACTAGCTTCTTCTTGATGACCTGGGTGGCGCCAGACATAACACAGGCCTTTAGAGGCTCCTGTGGCGACCCCTGCAATGTGACTCTTCCTGTGGCCAAACACATGGGTCCACACGCATGCACAAATCTACATATCTGTGTAGCAAAATGAGTACAGGCTAATGGCAGAAAATAAAAGAGAAAGCAGAGAGAAGAAAAGGAAAATCGCCCCAAGATGTGTTCTTAGTTTTTGCAAAGATACGTGTATTTTTTAAATTTCTTTGTTTCCTATTTTTTATTTACTTATTTATTGGCCGCATGGAGAGGCTTGCGGGATCTTAGTTCCCCGACCAGGGACTGAACCCGGCCCACGGCAGTGACAGCGCTGGGTCCTAACCACTGGACTGCCAGGGAAATCCCTGTTTGTTTTTTAAACCAAACTTCAGTGAGCTGATAGCCATATAAACCTTGTGTTTAAATACTGGCTCCATCAGAGTTACAGCTATGGGAGCTTGGGTAATCCATCTAGGGCAGGGGTGAGGCTTTCCACCTTAATCACATGACCAACATTCCACTGAGAGTCAACAAGTTAAGAGGCAAAAAGTGCTGCTTTAGTACAATAAAAATACCCAGAAACAGGAGCATGGTTTACATGAAGAAAGATCCTAGACCTGGCAGTCAGAGCCTGGGTTTAGACTCAGCTCTGTCAGTCACCAGTTGGGTCACCTCAGATATTTCACTTAACCTCTCTGAGCCTCAACTTTCCCATCTGTTAAATGGAAATAATACTTGGTGATTTACAGCTGGGGGTATTACTCTTTGAAGGTAGGACTAGTTTTTTATTCATCCTTGTGCCCTCAACAATGGGCCTGGTTCCTGGCACATGTACTCAGTAAACGTTTGCTAAATGAATAAATTATAAAATATACATAAAGTCCTTTGAAAATACAGAGTTAAGATCATTCTATCATAATATAAGTACATATGTCAAAATTACCTAAGGGTTTGGAAAAGGACTGGAAGGGACTGCAGAAAAACTGGTTTGAATTATTAGGTGATAGGATTATGGACAAATATTTCACTGTTTCATTTTTATTTTAGCCAACACAATTAATGTTAATGTTCTTTGAAAAGTTAAATGTTCCTTTTTTAGAACAGCTTTAATGAGACATAATTTACATATCATAAAATTCACTCATTAAAATACACAGCTCAGTGGTTTTTAGTACATTCACAGAATTGTGCAACCATTTCCGCTATCTAATTTTAGAACATTTTTATGACCCCCAAAAGAAACCCTGCACCTATTAGCAGTCACTCACTATTCCCCTCTCCTCCAACCCCTGGCAACCACTGATCTACTTTCTGTCTCTATGGACTTGCCTATTCTGGACATTTCTTATAAATGGAATCATATGATATGCAGCCTTTTGCATCTGACTTCACTTAGTGCGTTTTCAAGTTTGTCTGTGTTGTAGCATATACCAGTCCTGCATTCCTCTTTATTGCCAAATAATATTCCATTGCATGGATATATCACATTTTATTTATCCATTCATCGATTAATAGATATTTGGGTTGTTTCCACTTTTTGGCTACAACGCTGCTATGAACATTCATGTTCATAGCTTTTTGTGTAAATATATGTTTTTCAATTCTCTTGGGTGTATACCTAGGAGTGGAATGGCTGAGTAACATGCAACTCTATGTTTCACTTTTTGAGGAACTATCAAACTGTTTTCCACAATGGCTGTATCATTTTACACTCCCACCAGGAAGGTACGAGAGTTCCAACTTCTCCACAACCCCACCAATACTTATTATTGTCTGCCACTTCGATTACAGTCATCCTAGTGGATATGAAGAAGTATTTCATTATGTTTTTTTTTTTTTTTTTTTTTTCCTGGCCACGCTGCACGGCATGTGGGATCTTAGTTCCCCAACCAGGGACTGAACCCATACCTCCCTGCACGGGGAGGAAGCACGGAGTCTTAACCACTGGACCACTGGTAAGTCCCTCATTATGATTTTTTTTTCTTACTATTTTATTTTACTTTTTAAAAAAAATTTGTATTGGAGTATAATTGATGTACAATGTTGTGTTAGTTTCAGGTGTACAGCAAAGTGAATCAGTTATACAGACATATATACAGCTTTTTTTTTTAGATTCTTTTCCTATATAGGCCATTACAGAGTACTGAGTAGCGCTCCCTGTGCTATACAGCAGGTTCTTATTGGTTATCTATTTTATATATAGTCGTGTGTATATGTCAGTCCCAATCTCTCAATTTATCCCTCCCACACCTTGTCCCCGGTAACCATGAGTTTGTTTTCTACCGTTGTGACTCTACTTCTGTTTTCCTCATTATGGTTTTGATTTGCCTTTGTCTAATGTCTAATGATGTTGAGCATCTTTTTATGTACTTATTGGTCATTTGTATATCTTCTTTGGAAAAATCCTTGGTCCTCAGGTAACCTACATGCAATCTCCATTGTTTTTTGTAAATCTCCATTTTATCACCAATAAGATGATCTAGAAAGGGCAGGATCTCCTCGGAGCCTGCTTCTGCTATAACTTTTTCTCAACTCCAGGCCTCTCTCTCTGAACAGTGCAAATGCATTTCAAAGTGAGAAAAAACAATGAAATGGCTGTCCCAGGCACCCCTCCCCCCACCCTTGATTCTCCCTTGTTGCCTACCGGGATGGCAGCCCGGGGGTCCAGTCCATTCTCCACCGCTGAGAGCATTTCCACTCAAGGAGCAGCTCCCCAGAAGAATCACATGACACCTGCAGGGACAGACACGGCCAGATGAACAATCACTGTGCCCAGACAATCTCCTCCCCATGCCCCACCCCCATCTTACTCAACCTGCAACTGCAAGGATTTTCAATACAAAAGTGAAAACTGAGAGTGGATTTTAAGGATGGAAACAAGGAAGGAAAAAAGATCTCATGGGGTGTGCCATGGGCAGGTCTATCCCAAAGGGTGGGTAGAAAGGTTTTTGACTCCACTCCAAATGCTGGCACAAAAAAGCAGGGAATAAAAGGCTAATTTAGGGACCTCCCTGGTGGCGCAGTGGTTAAGAATCCGCCTGCCAATGCAGGGGACACGGATTTGAGCCTTGGTCTGGGAAGATGCCACATGCCGCGGAGCAACTAAGCCCGTGCGCCACAACTACTGAGCCTGCGCTCTAGAGCCCGCGAGCCACAACTACTGAGTCTGCATGCCACAACTACTGAAGCCCGCGCGCCTAGAACCCGTGCTCTGCAACAAGAGACGCCACAGCAATGAGAAGCCCGCACACTGCAACGAAGAGTAGCCCCTGCCCGCTGCAAATAGAGAAAGCCTGTGTGCAGCAATGAAGACCAAACACAGACAAAAATAAATAAATAAAAATTTTTTTTTTAAAAAAGGCTAATTTAGATACAGAGCTGAGGCTGCAAGGGGGAATGCTGCAGCTGAAGGTGCCAAGAACCCACAGGGGCTGGGAAGCAGGGGCTCACAATTCACATTCAGGGCCTGGGCTCTGCAACTGTCCCGACTCCCGTCCCATCCCAGGGTTGGCCAGCTCAGTGGGGAAAAGTACAACTGAAACGCCTTCAAAAGGAAGGGCTCTCTCGCCACACAGCTGCTTCTCCTTTGGGCTGCAAAGGTCTAGCTTGAGCAGCACAGGGACATGTCTAAAGGGGAACAACACGGGTTCTGATCTCAATTTGCCACTAACCAGCTAGGCACACTGGGGCATGTATCAGACCTCTTAAGTGGAGACTATGAGTATGGAAAACGCTGAGCACAGGGCCTGAGATTTACCAAGGATAAATGGTATCTCTAACCCCAGTGGATGCGGCCGCCCAAATCTACAGGCAAAGAATGCCACTACCTAATTAAGCGTGTGCCAGCAGCTGAAGTCAGTACACAGAGAAATCTCTCGGGGCAGCTGGCTCTCTCCTGGGGTGGCTGAGGCTAAGGGTGGGGTGGGGGTGAGGACTGTGGCCTGAGCCTGAAGGGGCTGCTGCCTGGCCTGCCCCACCCTGGGAACTTGCACAGAGCAGGACTGGACAGGCACACTCACATCTAAACAAATCTCTAGTGGCCACACAGCTAAGCATGAGGGGACACCACCACCAACAAAAAATAATAAAGAGAGAGAAAATCAGGTTACTGCTCTCTGCTCTCAAGTACCCATGGCCCAAAGAAGTTAGTAAAACCAAGACCTGTTAAATGGGTTTTGTGCCCTTTACATGTATTACCCCATTCATTCCTGATAACCATCCTAGGAGTGTCTTATCATCTCAGTCTGATAGATAAGAAGTAGAAGCTGACCCAGGTCAAGGAAATTCCCAAGATCCCAGGGCTGGTTAAGTGGCCAACTCTACAAGCAGCCGCAAGGACAACAGCAACCCGAGCTCAAGAGAAATCCCCAGACTCCAGGAGTGCGACCACCTCCCTTCTGGAAGAGGTGGGTGTGGGCTAGGGCTAAGGGGGCGACGGGCAAGGGGGCAGGTGAGGCCTGGGAGGAGAGTTCTTCAGCCGGGGGGTCCAGGTGAGAGGCCACAGTGGAACACTGAGGTCAGTCTGGCAGGAAAGGTTTACAGGAGGACATGAGCGTGACGCTTGGAGATGAGAGAGGCAGAGTGGCCCTAAATGGTAGGAGCTGCTCTGATTCAATCCCTGGCTTCTGGAGTGGGCAGTGGGTGAACAGGACCCAGAGCCAACCTCTCCAAGTAAGGACACGCAGAGGGAGGGAGGTGTGTGGCGGGCGGCCCCCGCAGAGCCAACTCTGGTCAGGGTGTAAGAGACCCCAGAACACGGGCCCCCGGCCTCAGGCCTTGTCAGACTTACCTCACCCTCACCTCATCCCCCTCCCACCTACCAGGGATTCTTCAGGGCCCTCCTCCACACTCCAGCTACCAGCGCCCCAGACAAGGGGACATGTGCTGCAGACAGTGCCTCTGGACAATGTTTCTTCCAGGCCACCCTGGGGCAGCCCAGGAGGCCAAATCCAGGTTCTCTGGCTCCAAGACCCTGGGTTCCAATCCCCTTCAGCAGTTCCAGCAGCCAAAGGCCTCCCCTCCGGCCTGCCCTTCTAGACAGAGCCTCAAGCTGCAAAACTGCCTTTCCCTCAGCCACAGGCCAGGCCCGGAAGGGCTTAGGCCTCAACAACCTGAATAACAGCCTGGATCCATTAAGGCCTCATTAACTAATTAACCAAAAATAATATTCATGGGAGGGAGGGAGGCCTGTTAGTAGGTGGGTGCTCCAGCCCAGTGAGGGTCTGCTAAAAACCCACAGCAAACTGATGCTGCGAGGTCAGAGCAGGCGGAGACACGTAATCGCCCCCTAAAACCAAGAGTCAGAAAAGCCACAAAATGACTGACAACGGTTTAGAGGAGTCCAGAAGGAGAACGGCCACTTGACAATTCACAAAATAGGACTGAGGCTTTGGGGTTCGGGCCACAATTCAGGGCACAACTTTCTCTGCAAGAAGCCAAAGCACCCCACCTATGTGGGTCTGCTCCATCATGCGTCAGGGGGCAGGAGACACGAGAACTTGCTGACGGAACCGTAAGGGGGCTTTGGGTCTCCTGACTGCTGGGTCAGCACTCCGTCATTCTCCAGACCCCCAGTGCACCTTCCTATGGGACTTGTTTCACTTCCTGTCCTCAGAACAGTCTTCATTGACACCAAAAACCAAAGCAAAGAGAGGCGTGGCTGCAAGGAGACCTAGGCTAAAAAGAGTTAAGGAGAGAACGCGGGCAACATTACCAAAGGGCTCTTCAAACATTACTGGTGGAGTTTAGCAGAAAAGGTGACTTCTGTCTGCCTTTTAGGCAACTCCTAACCACGAGAAGTCTACCTCTCCCCCTAAGTATTAATTCATCCTGACATGGCTCTCCTAGCTTCTCTAATCTCATTTAATTCTTAAAACAATCCTGGGGACTTCCCTGGTGGCGCAGTGGTTAAGAATCCACCTGCCAATGCAGGGGACACAGGTTAGAGCCCTGGTCCGGGAATATCCCACATGCCACGGAGCAACTAAGCTCGTGTGCCACAACTACTGAGCCTGCACTCTGGAGCCTGAGAGCCACAACTACTGAGCCCGCGTGCCACAACTACTGAAGCCCATGCGCCTAGAGCCCATGGTCTGCAACAAGAGAAGCCACCACAATGAGAAGCCCATGCACCACAACAAAGAGTAGCCCCTGCTCTCTGCAACTAAAGAAAGCCCGCGCACAGCAATGAAGACCCAACGCAGCCAAAAATAAATAAATTTTAATTTAAAAAAACAAAAAATAATCCTGTGAGAGAAGGATGATTATCCCCGTTTTACAGAGGGGAAGACTAAGGCTCAGTAGAAAAGAGCCCCAGGTAAGGGACAAAACTGTCTGGTTTCCTCATTCTAAGTCTTGTGTCAGACTTCACCAGATCAAACTGTCTCAGGTCTCTGGTTCCAAGAGTTTCAGGCAAACTGATTACTTATAGACTAAGTAATAATTAACTTAGTACTCAGAAAACTCCATTTTTATCAAATAAGGCTAAAATCAACAAGAAACAATCTTACCCATCAGGTCTGTAGTTCCAACCAGCTGAGGCTAGGTCCTTCCCATGGTACACAGGTTTCACAGCTGTCCTTTCTTACATGTTCCAACACACAGGAAGGAATTGTTCTGGTTGCTTTTCTTTATTATACTGCCTGGGCTTCTATAAACGTCCAATTTCACTTCTTCCAGAGACCAAGGAAGAAAGAAAAGAAAAGAATGGCTTATATGAGACTTACATTAAAAGAAGAAATGGATGGCTTGGCTTCCCCGCTTCTGAAACACTCCATCCATAGGTAAACAGCAACCTCTTCTCCTTAGAGACTTCTCAGCCATTCCCAACAGCCTCCTCTCTACAGCCTGAATCCAATCCTGTACCGGGCTGTTAGAACAAACAGCCTGACGGTTAAGCCATCCAGCTGCTGTACCAGTTGATGAGTCATGGTTTTCAGTTGGAAAAGAATGACAAAGTTATCAGTTGGAAAAGAATGACAAAGTTACCTTCTGATTCAGAAAGGCAGCTGATCTTTCAGACATGCTGAGTAAACTGCACCTCCTCCCACCTGAAAAAAGCTGGATTTCTGGACAAGTGTCCTGGAGGGTGGGGGATGGAGAGAGTGTGCTGGGGAAACTGCATCTTTGAAGCAATTGGGTACCAGGTGGAGGGCAAGAAACGTCTAGCCTGTGATTCCCAAACCAAAGGCTAGTGAGTGAGCCCAGAAATGTGAATCAGTGAACATGGGGTATCTTTCTTTCCCCCCTCCTTGCTTCCATTCAATAACACCCATCTCGGGCTTCCCTGGTGGCGCAGTGGTTGAGAGTCCGCCTGCCGACGCAGGGGACACGGGTTCGTGCCCCGGTCCGGGAGGATCCCACATGCCGCAGAGCAGCTGGGCCCGTGAGCCATGGCCGCTGAGCCTGCGCATCCGGAGCCTGTGCTCCGCAGCAGGAGGGGCTGCAACAGTGAGAGGCCCGCGTACCGCAGAAAAACAAAATTAAAAACAAAAATAACACCCATCTCCCCCATATTTTTGTCCCATCCTTAGGATTCCAGCAAGGACCAAACTTTGAATGACTAAAAACAGGAACTTTGCTCAACTCATTCACCATTACATTTCTAGTGCCTAGAACAACACAGAGCACGCAGTGGTGCTCAAGAACTACCCGCTGAATGAACAGAAGAATAAAACAAAAATAAGGCTCAGGGGCAGGTTATCTCCATTTCACAGACCGAGGAAAGCTGAGGTATACAATTCTCAGCCACGATGGAACTCTTTTCATTAAATCACCCTGCCAGCAGGCTGGGACCACTCTGATATATTGCACCTTGGCGGGGGGATACTGAAGGGAGAGCTTCAACTTTCAAAGGAACAAGACTATAAAAGGCAAGCAAAGACAACGGGTCCTGTTTGGGGCCCTTTAAAATTGCTGCCAGGGCCTCCCCGGTGGCGCAGTGGTTGAGAGTCCGCCTGCCGATGCAGGGGACACGGGTTCGTGCCCCGGTCTGGGAAGATCCCACATGCCGCAGAGCGGCTGGGCCCGTGAGCCATGGCCGCTGAGCCTGCGCGTCCGGAGCCTGTGCTCCGCAACGGGAGAGGCCACAACAGTGAGAGGCCCGCATACTGCAAAAAAAAAAAAAAAAAAAAAAAAAAAATTGCTGCCAAACGGCCAACCCTCTGAAGCCAGGTCACTAGAATTTGGAGAGAATGTGTGCCCTAAAAGCCCAGGAGATGATAAATGCTGAGCTTGGGGCCCGGGTGCCTCAGGAATGTCCCTCTGCCTCAGCTGCTCAGATATCTCAACTCCCCATGTTCATGGGTAACCAAATGGCCAAAACTCAAAGATTCAGCACCTGCAAAAAGAGGAAGTGGTTCAACAGCCTCTGTACTCGCCTTAGCCTCCTGGGAACCCTCTCACCTACACTCTTCACAACATGTACCATCATCTCTGGCGTCCACTGTGTTCCCTGTGTTAAGCGTTGGGACAGGTCTGCTGTCAGCTCCAGCCGGGAGGGACACTGGGTGAGGAGGGTCCTTTACAAGTGCCAGGACAACACACATGGACGTGGTTCTGTGACCAGTCACACAGTGGTACTCCCTGAGTTTCTCCTGGGCCAGAAAACCAGCCAAAAGGAAGTGATGGCTTCCACTGGCCCAGGCTATGAGTGAGCTAGGTGAGTGGCCATTCCTCACCTTCCAGTATGTGGGCGATACCCAACATTCCAGCAGTAGCACAAGTCATTTAATATGAATGCTAGACCCACAATCCCTGGGAGCAGGTACAGGGGACAAGACACCCGGGAAAAAAATCCCTGACCCTGACCCGAGGGCGGATCTCTACTTCTCCACACTTTTTTACCACCTGAGGCCCTGCATGCACCCATCAAGCTGCTCAGTCTCTAACTGCTGGGCTCCCAGCAAGCACCTAAATCTGGCTGTTGAGGGGCAGCCGGTGGGGTTGGCAGGGGACTCTGCACTAAATTCTCAGATTGAATGGGGACGGGGTCAAGGGAAAAATGGGTGTAGAGTTGAGGTGGGGACAGCAGAAGAGAAAGGGCAGGAGATCTCATTTTTAACAAGATTGGCTGAGGGTGGTAGTAACTGGGGCACCAGGAGTTGGGGGCGGTTTAGCAAAGACTTAGGGATGGGGGTGTCCTCTGATGGTTGGAGATGGAAAGGAAGTATATGGTGGGCTAGGAAGTTAGGGGTTGAGTCTGTGAGGACAAGATACATGTAAGACTTGGGATAGGGCTGAGATCAGAGTTATCAAAAAGAAAAGGGTGTGCTCAACAGGGCATCTACTTTAGTGGTGGGTCTTAAATGAGAGTGGGACAGAGGTGGGGTGTTCAGGAGGGGCTGACCTTGGGGAGCTGACCAGGGGGGTGTGGGAGATTCCGATAAGAAAGCTGATCCCGAAAAGGGCAAACCGGAATGGTGGGTCTCGAGGAGGCCTGCGTGCAGCACTAGCACGGCCAAAGGGGTTGAGAGGGGAAGACGAGCTGTGTTAGAGGGAGGCGGAGGGAGGTGGCCAAGGTCGGGGTGGGAAGTGGGCTACAGGGAGGTCAAGGGTGAGCCTGCATTTACGCAGGACTGGCGGTGAGAGGGTGGGGGTAAGGGCTGGGGTCAGGTCACGAGTGGCAAATAGAGGGGAGAGGCCAGCAGCGGCAGTGCGGGCCGAAGGCTAGTTGGAGTGGGGCGCGGGGCTTGGGCTGGGAAGGGTGAGGACTCTGAAGCAGGACAGTCTCAAGGTAACCAGGGGTTTGGGATCACGGAGAGGGCTGCTGTTCCCTGTTCGCCTGTTCCCGTCCCGGCCTCGCCGCCCCTCTGCTGCCCGCCTCGCCCGCGACCCCTAACTCACCAAACGGAGTGGGGAGGGGGGCGGGGGCACTCCCGGACGCTGCCGCCCCTAAGCCTCCGACCGGACGCTGCGGCCTTCGGACCACTGACAACAGGAAGCGGTTCCCGCGGCGCCTGACGCCATCCATCACGTCGACTGGGCGTCCGGCCCCGCCCTGGCCCGCGGAGCCAATCGCGGGGCGCGGGGGAACCGCGGGGCGGGGCCAGCGCTCTAGGACGCCCCAGGGTTCCCAGGCCCGGAGCAGAGACATGATCTGGGAGGCTCGCGATCCCCGCATTTGTGTTGAGCGCAGAGAGGCAATGCCACAGACTCCGGGCGGAGTGCGTCCTCACTGCCTTCCTCTCGCAGGGTCTGCGTCAGACGAGATTCTGGCTTCTGGGTTCCTGACCTTATCTGGCCGCAGCACTATCTGCGTAGAATTGGGGCCGACACATGGCCTCCTTCAGCGAAGGTTGCCCACTTGTAAAATGGGACCAACGCCTACCCCGTTTTTGCCTCCCCCAGGGCATCAGCGTAGCCCGGTGGGCAGAGCCGAGGCCCAACTTAGAGCTTCCCTCCTGCTCTCAGGAAAAAAAGCGTAGATTTTTTTTTTTTTTTTTTTTTTTTTTTTTGTGGTACGCGGGCCTTTCACTGTTGTGGTCTCTCCTGTTGCGGAGTACAGGCTCCGGACGTGGGCCCAGCCGTTCCGCGGCATGTGGGATCTTCGTGGACCGGGGCACGAACCCGTGTCCCCTGCATCGGCAGGTGGTCTCTCAACCACTGTGCCACCAGGGAAGCCCTATAGTAGCATCTTGCTTTGTTCATTTAACAACATGTACATCTTGGAGATAGATAGTCCGCCTTATCTATCTGTCTGTCTGTTTGTTTATTTATTTATGCATGCATGCATGCATGTATGCAGTACACGGGCCTCTCACTGCTGTGGCCTCTCCTGTTGTGGAGCACAGGCTCCGGACGCGCAGGCCCAGCGGCCATGGCTCACGGGCCCAGCCGCTTTGCAGCACGTGGGATCCTCCCAGACCGGGGCACGAACCCGCACACCCTGCATCGGCAGGCGGACTCTCAACCACTGCGCCACCAGGGAAGCCCAGTCTGGCTTATTTTTAAAACCTGCTCTCGTAATCCAGTAAGGCAATCCCTTACCCAGCCTAGAGAAGTCATCACTTTTAATAAAAAGCTCTAAAATCTTTTACATGCATCATAACCAACACATCTCTCAAGAATACTGTGTTCCCCACCCCTCCACTTTTACCGGCCTGGGCCTGAGTAGATTGACATTGAATAGTCCGTTTTAGGGACTGGAAGCTACGACTTACCATGAGTCACTGCCCTAAAATACGCTTTCCACCCTCATGCCCTGTGCCTGGAATTCAGTGGTGACGGTGGCATTCTTTAGGGTTAATCATGGCTCCCTCTAAGTGGTTCTCCTTTAGGGTGAAAGTCTGCAGGGCAAGGCAACAATGAATGGAGAGCATCTGGGGCCAGTTTTGCTTCTGCACCGGTGACAGGGACAAAGACATGATGAGAGGGGCCAAGGGGCTTTGTGGAGCCATGCGGGCTCTGATGATGAATCTCACTGTTCTTAAAGTTGTTTTTAAGTCCACGTGGATCCCTAACTAGGATTGTGCTTTTTCTTAAAATTATTTTTTATTTTTATTTTTGGTCACACCACACAGATAGCGGGATCTTAGTTCTCCGACCAGGGATCGAACCTGGGCCCTAGGTAGTGAAAGCGCCTAGTCCTAACAACTGGACTGCCAGGGAACTCCCTAGGATTGTGCTTTTAAACAGCCTTCCTCTTAGGATATTTCAGGCAATGAGTCTCTTTCCAGTGTCAAATGGAGTCTAGAGAAAGACAGTTCACTAACCTGTTTTGATGTTTACCCTGTACAAACCTTTTCTTCTGTGAGGTCCCTATGTGAGGCTGATGTGGGTAAAAAACTCAGCTCCAAATGGCATAGTCCCTTTGCAGCTTATGGGGCCAATACATAGCATCTTGTGCTGACCTCTAGGAGGTCAGTCTATATTTCACAAGGAATCATATGGGGAGAATGAAGAAATGGTCTAAAATTCACTGAAGGATATTCCTGAGTCATCACTGGGGGCAGGGCCTGCTACTAGACATTGGGGAGAGGAAGGAGATATGATTCTTGCCTTGTCAGCGTTCCTGACCTAATAGAGAACAGTGTTCGGGTCTGCACACCAATGGACACTGTCTTTCACAACGTTCCATTTAGAGGTGACACCTGAAAGAGTGGAAGGTGTGCATTCTTCTTCCACACTTACTTCTGTTACAGAACCAGGAATATCCTTACCAACAGGTCCTATGGCTGCTGTTTATTGATGCAGAATAAAATCACAATCATCTGCACACAACCCAAACCAAGACTCAGCCACATCCTGGGACAGATAGAACTATGAGTCCCGATTCCTCATCCCTGCCTGCATCCATACTGTTTGCCATGTCTCACTGTGGGCAGAGTGTACTGTCCAGTCCCCTGGCTTGGGTCTTGGCCATGTGACTTGCTTTGGCCCATGGAATGGGCAGCAATGAGAGTGTGCCAGTTCCGTGCCCAGCTGGAGGAGGCCTGATGATGCTCGGCCCCCGTATGCTTCTCTTGGGTAGCTGCTACCTCTTCAGCCTGGGCCCCAGGATGAACACACATGGAAAAGAGCTACCTTGGCTGATCCACAGACCAGCAATGAGAAGCACAGCAGACCCAGCCAGCACAGCATTAAACCATAGCTGTACCAGCCAAATGGCAGACTGATGGGAATCGTTATTCCAACCCACTGAATTTCTGGATGGGTTTATTACATAGCAGTATTGTGGCAATAACTAACCAATACATGTACCCACTCTTTTATTAGGTTATAAGTTCAGCAATAGAGATCCTAAACAACAGTGGGTTAAATAAGACAGACATTTATTGATCTCTCGTGTAAGAATCTGGTTAAGTAGTCCAGGGTTAGTTTGGTGGCTCGGCTCCACCATTCTCCATGTGACCCTCTTCCACCCGAAGCCTTCATATTGTTCACAGATCGAAGTCTTACCGAAATATTCCACAGTGTGGAGCCAAACCCTCTTTCCAACATCACCGTCCAGCACCTAAGGCCTCACCTTGAACCATGATTCCGCTTCTCTTTCAGGCCTCGGGACCTGTCCTCTTCTTGAATGGGCGTGCTCCCCCCACGTCCCCAAACTGGTGCTCCACTGCCATCCTCCAGGTGTCAACAGTATCTCACTCTCACCAGGACCTCAGGGGCCAGAACTGGCCGAGGCCTGGTGCTCCCCAGGAGTGAGAGGCCCTGACCTCCATGGGGGGTGGGGGGAGCCGTCCAGTGTCCAAGATAAGAGTCCAGTCTGCCTCCCAGTCATCCTCGCACCTGGCCTCTCCCACCCTCAAATCCAGGCTCACCTCCAACCCCGAAGAAGCCAGAGAACCTCGGCAGCCCCTACTTCCCTGCCCCCTTTCCTTCCACACCTCAGCAGTTCAGTGAGCGTAACAAGGCTTGTTAAAATGGGTCCCTCTGCTTCTGAGGTTGACTCAGGACGGGTGGGCACGTGGGTTTGGAGGGTGACAGGCTCTCTCCTGGACCAAACTCTAGCCGGGCTCCTCTGAGCCTTCCTCTAGATCCAACCTTGGCCTATAAAGACTTCAACAAACACTAACATAGTTTCTAACAGCTCAGACCACATCTCTAGGATGACCCTAGCCCTCCTGAAAGTGGCTGCCTGAAAAAAGCTCAAGGCTGCCTAAAGGATTTGCTGTTTGTTCTAGCCAACACCTAAAGATAGGGCCCTTGTCTCCCAGCTCCTGGGACAGGGTAGGAGCCTAACTTTGAGAAGCGTCAGTGAGCCAGCACAGATGGGTTTCACGTGACCACCCCCCCTTCCCCTTCTCACTTCTCTGACTAGAAAGACCCTCCCCCCTCCTCATCCCCTCATCCTCCCTTTAAAACCCCTGTACCAGTCGCAGTTGAGTTCAGTTCGTGATGGTCTCTTTCCCTCTACCACTGCAATTGTACATTATTGATTGAACTCTGATTTTACCACTTTAAGTAGCATGTGGCTTTGTTTATTTCTGATAATGGGGGGGGGCGTGTGTGTGTCCAGGACTAGACTGTTATTTTTATTTACTTATTTAGGATCAGTCTTTTATTTTTAAATTTTTATTTATTATTTATTTTTTGGCTGCATCAGGTCTTAGTTGCAGCATGTGGGATCGTTTTGTTGCAGCGTGCAGGATCTTCGTTGTGGGGCTCGGGCTTCTCTCTAGTTGTGGCAAGCGGGTTCTCTCTCTCTAGTTGTGGCACAGGTTCCAGAACGCATGGGCTCTGTGGTTTGTGACGCGCAGGCTCTCTCGTTGAGGCGTGTGAACTCAGTAGTTGTGACACGTGGGCTTAGTTGCCCTGTGGCATGTGGGATCCTAGTTCCCCGACCAGGGATTGAACCCACATCCCCTGCATTGGAAGGCAGATTCTTTCTTTATTTATATTTTTATTATTATTCTTTTAAAATTTATTTTTGGCTGCGCTGGGTCTTCTTTGCTGCGTGCGGGCTTTCTCTAGTTGCAGTGAGCGGGAGCTACTCTTTGTTGCGGTGCACGGGCTTCTCATTGCGGTGGCTTCTCTTGTTGCGGAGCACGGGCTCTAGGCAAGCAGGCTTCAGTAGTTGCGGCACGTGGGCTCAGTAATTGTGGCTCGCGGGTTCTAGAGCACAGGCTCAGTAGTTGTGGCACACAGGCTCAGTTGCTCCGTGGCAGGTAGCATCTTCCCGGACCAGGGCTCAAACCCATGTCCCCTGCATTGGCAGGCGGATTGTTAACTACTGCGCCACCAGGGAAGTCTGGAAGGCAGATTCTTTACCACTGGACCATCAGGGAAGTCCCAAGATCAGCCTTTTAAAGAAGCATCCCAGAGATGTTTGAGTGTCGAGGTCCACAGACCATATTTTGAGAAATGATATTTCCCTATGGACACCTTTCCTCTGGCAGCCCTTTTGAATGGCAGCTATGTTCTCTCCAAGGCTGCACTGCCTGCAGTCTACCCAGCTTTCATTCCAATGAGAACATTCCAGAGACCAACTAAAGATCAACTCCAGGTGTTTCTCCAGTCACCTCTGGGGCTGACTGCATGTCACCAGCAACCAGTACCTCACCTGCTGCCCAACTACAGTGACGCCTTCCATAACTGTGACTCAGCTAGCTCTCCACCATGTTATTCTATGTAGACACCACCCCCCTTTTACAAAGCCTTGGACACCCCTAAGCCTATTTAAAAAAAAAAGGAGTGTCACCCATTTCTATCCCCTTCTCTGCAGGTGCTAGAAGCCTGGGAACCATATTTCACAGATCCCCTCGACAGCAGGGTTCTGCCAATAAAATGTACTTGTGTGAAATCTGGAAGGTGGAAAGCAGATGGAAATCCTCCTTTCCTCCTCTGCAGCAGACTCCACATTCCCCATCTAGTCACCACCCTTGGGGCTTTGGGGCTGCAATGACCTCATCCGTGGTTTCCCAAAGTTTCCTGACTTCTGAGTGGCAGCAGCAGCTTTGAGTCTATGGGAAGCAGTGGTGGTGGAGTAACCTGAAGGCTGGTGCTACGATGCCCCCATCCCCAGCTTTCACCGCCATTAGCCCCCTCAATGATAAGCACCAACTATTTGGATATAATCTTTCTTTCTTTCTGGCTTTTTTTTTTTTTTTTTTTGCTTGAACTATCTAGAGTGCTTTCTATTTTCTTGTCTATGGTAGTTTAAAAATATGTCTGCAAATTCTTTGACTCTTCTTTCCTCAAAAGGTGGAGTCTCAATCCCCTCCTCCTGAATGTGAGCTGGAACGAGTGACTGACCTCTAACCATGCTTACGTGGCCGAAGTGGTGCTATGTGCCTTCTGAGGCCAGGCCGTAAGAGGAATGACCTCTGTCTCTCTCCTGGACAGCTCCCCCTGGAGGAAGCCAGCCATCATGTGGTGAGGACATTCAATCAAGTAGCGGGTGGACAGACAGGCCCATGCAGGGAGGAAATGAGGCCTCCCCCTAACAACCAGCACCACCCTGGCAGCCAGGGAAGGGAGTGAACCATCTTGGAAGTGGACCCCGCAGCCCCAGTCCAGCCGTCAGATGACTGCAGCCCTGGCCGATATCTTGAGGACCTCATGAGAGACCCAGAGACACAACTGCCCAAGATATTCCTAAAGGCTTGACAGAAATTGTGAGGAATAAATGTGTATTGTTGTTTTGAGCCACTATTTTGGTATGATCTGTTACATACCACCAGATAATCAATACACTGATTCAGGGCTTGAACCAGACAGACTTGAGACCCTCAATATATTGAACTGGCATATTAATGAATGATGCCCTCGTAACCGTTGGGGACTTGGGTCCTGGGCTCCAGGTCTTTTCCTCTATCACAATACTTGCCATGCCAACAACCCACAGATTTTCCTGGGCATGAAATTCCTCAACCCCCTACTGTGCAAATATACAGGAGGGTTTTATTGTTCGGGAGGGAACTTATAAGCAGAACAGAGTGCACTCAATCCCCCAAGCTTTCAGAGAAGGGGATTAGACCAGACTTAGCTGGATTGTGTGTCCCATGACCAGAGTTCCCGTAGAGAAGGAGCCAGCCTGGAGTGCGTCACAGTTACAGGGATGGTGAGGCAGGGAACGTCTATACTACTAACAGTGGCAACTGCTTGGTGACAGAAATGGTCGCAGTAGGAGGGGGAACCTATTTTTTCCATTGAGCTCGCTGGTACCTGCTGAGCTAGCTTTTTGCTGAGCTACTGAAAGGGGAAAGGAATGAGTGTCCAGGACTATCCGAATTATTTCTCATCACCTTCTGGATTCTCAACACCTCACTGATCTCCATTCCCAGGTTACATTTGGACTTTATCATCATCTGGAATTTGTCATAAAAAATCTTAAAAGTACAATCTTTCATTCTCTGAACATAAGCTCTTGTCCTTTCAGTTCTCACTCATATGTATCCACCGTACATGCTCTTCAGTTTCATCAAAACCTCTGGTCTGGTGCCCCATTTTCTCCCAGGTCCTACTTGGTCTAAACACCAAAGTTGACCTCTCAGCCTCTCTACTTTTAGGCCACCATCAAAGTACTCTTTATAAAACTCAAGCTTTGGGCTTCCCTGGTGGCGCAGTGGTTGAGAGTCCGCCTGCCGATGCAGGGGACACGGGTTCGTGTCCCAGTCCGGGAAGATCCCACATGGCACGGAGCGGCTGGGCCCGTGAGCCATGGCTGCTGAGCCTGCGTGTCCGGAGCCTGTGCTCCGCGACGGGAGAGGCCACAACAGTGAGAGGCCCGCGTACCGCAAAACAAACAAACAAAAAACCTCAGGCTTGGTCATGTCTCTGTTTAAAACATTGTAGTTTGTGCTCTGTATGGTCAAGGCCATGTGCCTTGACCAGGCCCTTTGGGATTGGTTCCCTGCTCGCTCGCACAGCCTCACCTACTGCCCTTTTCTCCTTGTGCTTCATGCTTGGGAACACCAGACTGCACACGCTTCAAGCCCACCCAAGGTTTCATGCCTCTTGCCTCTGTACTGTCCTCCGTCTAGAATGCCTTTCCTTCATCTCATCCTCCAAGGAAACTTCTGTTTGGCTTTCTTCTTCTTCCCCTCCTCTAAGCCATCCCTCACATTTACTCCTTTCCAGCCAACCAAGAGCTGAACCACTTCTTGGTACACTGCCATTGTCATGTCAACACACTGTCTTCTATGTATAATATGTCTTCAGGTGTCTGTGCCTCCTCTCAGTCTTAGGGCCCCGCAAGAGCAGGGACTTTGTCCTAACCAACTCTTTCCCCAGCACCAGGCACAGTGTCTGGCATATAATCCAGGCCCAGATCAAGTTCTACCTTTCATGGACCCTCCCTAGTTTCCTAACCTTCCCTCCTCTGAATCCTATAATTTTCTTCTCTGTATCATTTTTGCCCTTATCATATATTGTCTCATTTCATTATCTTTTAAAAAGTGGCTCATTTCTCTGACAGATTTCATCAGAATCAGAATTTTCGTTATTTAGTAGCTGTTGGCCTTGTATCTCCCTCTCCCCTTCTATCTCTCAGGTCTCAGTAAGGAGTTGGGCTCTGAGCTAGTTTGTCCATCATAAGATGGTGACAGAGGCAGCCCCAGGCGGCCATGTTTTGTACCATCTGACCCTGGGCACCCCTCCTGCTTCTGGGTCACAGCCAGGAATGAGTCCCTGATCCAAGGAGAGACAGCTCACTCACAGGCTGGCCAGGTGAAGTCTCTGGCTCTGGCAAAAACACTGCCCAATCCAGGTCAAGCTGGGCAAAGCAGAATCTTACTCTTGGGAATTTTAATTTAGAAATATGCTAGGGTAGCATTTGAGACTAATAAAAACTTGTACAAATCTGAGGTAGTATGATACAAAAAATATTATCTAAGCCTCATTTATGTACCAACTTTGAAATATTGGAAATATCCCAAAATAGGAACCTGGAGCTACCTGGAATCCTGGTCCACACTTTGGGAAGCCCAGCAGTACAAGGATTTCTACCCCTGGTTTCTCATCAGTTCCCTGTCTTTGTGACCACCTCTCCTATTGAAATCAGAGCCCCACTCATTACAGAGTCTGAGCGGGCATGGGGTCCTTCCGCGCTTGTGACCTAATAGTGTCACCAAAGTGCCTTGTACTGTACCTGGTCCATAGCAGGTGCTCAATAAACAGCAGCTGCCTCCTTCTCCTCATTATTATCATTGTTATCAACTCTGTGGTGGCAAATACAGCTTATACTTCTCTGCATCCCTGTTGGAGTCTAACAGTTCTGGGCTCCAACCTTAAGTCACACTTTTGGACGTGGGGCCTTGGGCCCTTGAGCAGGTTACCTACATTCTTTAAACCCTGTTTCCTATCTGTCAAACGAGGATAACAAGATATGCTTCCACAGACTGCTGGGCTAAATAAGACCATAAGATGCCTAACCCAGGGCTTGGCACCAAGCAAGCAAGTGGTAAATGTTAGCTGCTGCTGCTTCCTATTGTTAGTAGTACTAGTCATGCGCCTTAAACATAGTAAATACTTGTTGGCTCACTGAAGTCACCGCCCAGAGAAAAACACTTGTTTTTCATTCTCAGTAAGAAACTTTGGGAGGTGACTTGGGCAGGCACTGAGACAACAGATGTCTCTCATGCAGCATCAGCAAACATAAATCAGAAGAGTTGACCGACAGTTCACTTTGCTTGGAACTCCAGCCAACCGGCAGAACCTGCTGGGCTATCTCCCAGGCCCACTGATCCTCTGGGGGACCATGTGCTCTCACCCCATGGCTTGCACCGTTCTTCACCTCATATCACTAAACCACCAGCACTATCTGTGGTCATTCTGGTAGATTATCAAATCTTGTTCATCCAGAATTTCTTTTACTCATTCATGTATTTAACTCTCACTGACTTAATAAATGTGATGAATGACTTTCTTTGCAGGAGTGGAAGAGCCTTTGCACCTTCCGCAGGTGGCACTGTTATTATATAATCAATTGGAATCATGCAGCCCTGGGCCTGTGCTGGGTGAGATAGGAGGTGGCTAGGTTTGGTGCCGGGCTGAGCTGGAGGGAGCCGAGCAGCACACAGCTGACCCGCAGTGGGGTCAGGAGAGGCCAGGGCCTGAGGAGGGCCATCTTGGGCAATGGCTGCTCTCACACATTCTTCTTTACCCTGTCTTTCTGGCACCTCCCTGCAAGTTATCCAAGGGTTGGGATTTTTTTTTAAAGAAAAAAAACAACCCAAGGGGAATTTGCCACCAGCTTGAAATGGTGGACAACCCCCTACCAAGACAGGGTACACATTTGTACATGAGTTTGAGAACTTGGGAGAAAAGTCAGGCCTTGGCTCCACAGTGGAGGGAGGCCCAGTGATCCAAATATTCTCGCAGCCCCAATGACCGTACGAGAGGGGCCAGAAGTAGATGATCCTCTATGGGCAGGAGGTCGAGCAGGTTGTAAATAACTGGTACTTGATGAACCAGGAGAGAGAGCACCAGAATAAATTATTTGATTTAATGATCTATGCCCCTTGAGGATGGTATGTTTTCCGGTTCCCAGGGACGGATGATCCTGGGGAAAGAAGGGAGGGAAGCCCCTCTTCACCCTTCTACTCATCCTCCTTTGCCCACCTTTCCTCTTGTGGAACTACCGGCTACCATGAGGGATTCTAGTTTCAGCTCTGCTTCTTCTTGCAGGCCCTTGTTGTTGGTATATAAATATTCAACTATTTACATTTTAATTCCTTACCACACGGTTAGACTTGGTTATGAATTTATACTTTTTTTTTTTTTTTTTTTTTTTTTTTTTTTTTTTTTGCGGTACGCGGGCCTCTCACTGCTGTGGCCTCTCCCGTTGCGGAGCACAGGCTGCGGACCCGTAGGCTCAGCGGCCATGGCTCACGGGCCCAGCTGCTCCGCGGCATGTGGGATCCTCCTGGACCGGGGCACGAACCCGCGTCCCCTGCATTGGCAGGCGGACTCTCAACCACTGCGTCACCAGGGAAGCCCTACCTTTTAATGTGAGAAAAATAAGTATTTTACAAGCAATGCTGAGAAGCCAATATTAGAAAATAACATTTGCAGGTGGCTTGAGGCAGAACAGGGCTCACTCTGTGGCAGTCTCGTGTGCTGTCTTACTTTCCTCACCCGCCTCTTCATCAATCCAATGTGCAGCCAGAAGCTTCTCTGCTGGGGCTTTGATGACTTCCCCGGGGTAAGAAGAATAATGCCAAGGCTTTTACTTTTGAAAGGAACAATTATAGTTTTCATTACTTCCTCACTTTAGATGCGAATTTTAAATTGTCCCCTATCATTTACCCTGCATCCTTATAGAATATCTCATCTTCATCAGAAGACTCCCTGTCGTGCAGCTTTTGTGCCATGTTTTCCTTGTGTGTGGCTTTGAGAGGGCTATACACATCCCTAAGCCAAAGTGGCTGCCTTCTCCAGAAAAAGCCCTCCTAGAACACAGAAAGGGAAATATTAATTCTGCATCTCCCCTGCTTTCTCTGGCCACAGTACTTTACCCTCCTCAAATTTACCTGACTCTCACTTTCCTCTGAGCTTCTCTTACGCAGCAGAAATCGAAAGAAGCCCCTTGGAGGAAAACAAACACAGTTAGTGTTACATGTCATTTTTCATCTCTCTCACAATGTGTTATCTCTGGTCTTATTAGAACTAAATGGGTAGCTCAGTCCATAATCACAATGAGCAAAATCACCACAGACCCGGGATCTTGAAAATCATTCCATGCGTGCTGGCCTTCCAGAAGTTCTCTGTGTCTGTCCAAAATGGCCCCCCAGTGTCTCTGGGGAGACCTTTGCATGTGGCTTAGCATGGAGTATAGGCAGGATTCTCAGACCCGTTCACCTTTCTTGGCCCTTGGCCAAGTGCCCTCGTGCAGTGAAAACACTGCACAACGGCGCTGGGCAGAAACACGTTACTCTCTAGATGCGCTTCACACCTGTCCGCTTTGGACTTAGTCGCACATGCAGCATTTGCTGGGGGTGTGGGTGTGGGGAGAAGGTGCTTTTATTTTCCTGGCTGCTCTATCCTATAAGTTGAATCACACCAAGTAAGCACCTGAACCCAACGAGCAAAGTTATCTATAGCTCTCTGGCTTTCACACTGCAGGCTGTCACTGAGGTGTCAGTGAATTGTGAAATCAGTTTAAAGGCCATGACCAGCAGGAAAACACAAAATACTCTTTTTGAATACAAATAGAATAGAAAAAGATCAGAGTGCACAATAAGTTTGTTTCAGAAACTACTTATGTCCATATAGTATGTGTCTACCGAATTGTGACCTAAAACGTAGCTCACAGCCCAAGCACAGTGTGATCAGTAGAGTAGTCCTCGGTGGAAAGGGACCCTCTTCTTTTTGATAATCACTAGCAGTATGACCATGGGGCAAGATATTTTCCCTTTCTCTTTCTCCAGTTCCTTATTATAATAGGAAGAGGCAAACTACTGTCTAAAGTTTCTCCCGGTTAAAATTCTATGAGGTTTGGATAAAGGGAAGAGAGAGTAGAGGCCTGAAAAACAGGAGGATGAGAAGGGAAGTTTTCTTGCCACTTTCCAGAAGGGACTCGTATGTTCTACCTTTCGTCAGCTTTGAGTGAGGCCAGCCCCTACATCCCCAACCACATGGCCCTCCCTACCCCAGAGCCTCCTAGAAGGCCTCCGGCCTGGCCTGATGCCTAGGAACCAGGCATCAGGCCAGCAGGAACAGGTACAACCAAAACCTCTCCCTGTCCACCCTCTTTCCTTAAAGGACTAGTGAAAGCAGATGAATGTGTGCCAGTCCTGTTCTAACTCAGCTTGGGCTGGGGAGCTAATTGTGCTGATAAATAAACTAGGGTAAACCATTAGGGTAATTTAACATTCTTCCTGCCTTTGGTGAGGAAATTGAAATAGATGAGTTCTAAGTTCTCCTCTAGTTGTAAAATTCTGCTTTCAAAGACCAATATTTACCTTCTGCTTCTTTTTCTATCTTCCTCTTTTGCAATTCTATGAGAATAAATCTGTTTTGAAAGAAAACATGATCATGATTATCCATGACAACTATTTCCAAATCTTTATTCACTCCTTTTTGGTTTAAATCTTATCTACCCAGTGAGATGATTACTTTTTTAAAGAAAGGAATTCTACCCTGTTTAATAATCCTTTGACTCTTCCACAGTACCTAACTTAGAGTCTTGCATGCAGCTGGCGATATATTTTATTGACTGTTTTAGATAACGTTCAACAGATAATTCTTAATAAAAACCCTTAGAAGTAGGAAAAGAAAATAAAAGTATCTAGCAGAAACCTAAGCACTGTTTTAAAATCAAGAACAAGGGTAGGATGCCCAATCATTACTGCTACTATTGATCATTGTGGAGGAGGTCTGAATCAGTACGATAAGAAAAACGAAGTATTGTAAAGGAAGAGACAAACATATTTGCATATGAAATGAGGGACCTAAAAAGACCAAAAGAATCACCCGAAATTTTATTGGAAGTAACATGAGTAAGATGGCTCCATACAAAATCAAGAGATCAACATTATAAGCCTCAATAGCTTTCCCATATAACACAATAACTAACGAAAAAACAGAAGAAACATCCCATTTACTATATCAATAAAAATGCATAAAGTACCTAGGAATAAACTTCACCCAAAATTTGTAAGACCTATGTGATGAAAATATTAAAACTTTTCTGAAGGACATTAAGAAGAAGTACTTACATGGCATGAGATACCAACCTCCTAGAATGTTGTAAAGAGGTCAATTCTCCTCAAATTAACCTACAAATTCAATGCAATCCATTTATATCCAAAATAATTTTTAAATAAAACCTGGCCAGATGACATTTGGTAGAGAATATATGTAAGTATAATTATGAAATGTATGAAAAAGAAGGTCAAAGAGTAGGATCTTGCCCTACCAGATATAAAATATGTTATAGAACAAGTGGAATTAAGCAGTGTGATACTGGTACTGGTACAGGACAAGATAACTGGATCACAGAATAGAGTCCAGATGAAGATAGTATATTAGACCAGGGAAGAAAGAATAAACCATTCAGTGAAAGATTTGAAAACAATTAGATCTTCATGTAGGGGGAAAAAGTTAGATCCCCTACCTCAACCACACTAGAAAACAAATACAACAAATTCTAGACAGATTATAAAAGTACTTGAAGAAAATATTAGAGATGATTTTTACATCATGAGGTGACAAAGGACTGGCTAACAAAACCCACCCCACATTGAGTCATGAGGAGAGGACGAGAAGATATGGTGGCAAACTGTCAACATACCTCCTACTCTTCACAGCCCTTGCCCCCTTTTCCCCTGGACTGTTGTCTTCCTCTTGCTGACTTATAAAACTCTTGGGAGTTCCCTGGTGGTCCAGTGGTTAGGGCTTGGCGCTTTCACTGCTGTGGCCCGAGGTTCAGTCCCTGGTCAGGGAACTAAGATCCCGCAAGCTGCACAGCATGGCCAAACCCCGCCACCCCCAAACCATCAAACACACCAAAAACTCTTTATAGTAAAGAAGTACTAGCTTTCATTGAATTTCAGTGTTTCGACTTTTTCCAGTGTTTTTGTCCCTAGGGAGACAGAACAGTGGAGTAGGCAGCCCAGGCTTTGCAGTCGGGGGAAACTGGCTTCTGCTTTGGGTTTGGCCGCTGGGGCCTCACACTGATCTCCTTCATCTATGAGGGAGGGATAGTAATATCATCCTCACAGGACTGTGGGCGTTAAATCAGACAATATATGGAAAACTCTTCCTCCTACGCTTGGCATGACTCAGTGCTAAGCTGGTGTCACAGACAAGATGGTGGAACATATCAAAGGCTCTGCTTGTGGCATCAGGTTCTGAAGGCTCTTTCCCACCATAAGATTATAAAAATATTGCTTTTATTTTCTTCTAATACCTTTATGTGGTCTTTTTTCACCTTTAGGGAAATATGTTTATTTAAGATGAAAAATGGGGATCTGCTATTATTAAACCCCAAATAGTTAGGCAGCTATTCTATCACCATTTATTCATTTTCTTCCACTGATTGGAATATTAAAACATGACATTTCAAAAGTCTTAAGAACACATGGGTCTATTGCTGAACTCTATGCTACTTCAAATAAATATTCAGTTACATTATTCCTCACTGTGGAATTGATATAACGCCTCATCTCTCTTCCGTTGAACACCATCATTGTCTACCATAAGAAGAATGCTGCATGGCCCCTGTCCTCAAAAAGCTTATCATATAAATGGGAAGAAGAAATAACGGTTAGGACTCCTTGCTTTCACTACTAAGGGTACAGGTTCAATCACTACTTGGGGAACTAAGATCCCGCAGGCCAAAACAAAACAAATGCAAGGTTAAACTAAGTAGAAGTTAAAAACAATAAAAAGGTGAATTTCCAGAAATTCTAAAAAAGCAAAAGGCCATATGCCACCTGGAGATGTAGAGGGTACAGTCTGGGCAATAGCCAATGACTAGCAAGCTGACCCCATGCTAGTCCCCAGCCTCCTAGGCTCAGAAATCATACTCTTCCTCACCAAGAGAGAACTCACGTCTTCCTGTTGTGGCAGTCTCACTTGAGCAATATCACAGGATTGATCAAACATCAGAATGCCAAATTATTACTTGACAATGAGAAATACATCTGTTCTACACACAGGGCATCCGTGTCTACACAATCAGAGAATTACCTTCTGTAGAGACAGGCCTCCGTGGCACACTAAAGCACAATCACACAATCGAAGGCTACTTGGTGACAACAGAATTAGAAAAGGAATCAGCTGAGTCCAGAATTTAATGGGAAGGCCTGAGGTAGCTGGATCCATCCACATCCTCAACAGGCACAGCCTGGCTAGTGGGCCTGACTCTTCAGTTATGCTGCCTAAGGTGCCATCTCTACTCTTGGGCAATGTGAGGATGGGCACTGCCCATGTTGGTCTCTCCTCACCTTTTCTACGCTTTCACTACTGACCAACCCTCCTGCAGATAGACACATTTCTCTTTAGAAGTTAGTACATCATGTCAGGTTTGATTCAAGTGTGATAGGTCAGGAAGCCATTGGTCCTTACACATCTCTGCTCAGCTCCATGATGTGCTAACCTTGGTGTTTCTCTCTTGGGGGTCTGCCTTTTAAAAAACTGCTTACCACTTTTGTGAGTTCTGAGGGGACGGGACTGCTTTGCTATGGCCCCTAAGAAGTGGTGACAAACCTCACAAGACTAGGATCAGGAGGGCTGGAGTATTCAGGGAAGGCTTTATGAAGAAAGATATCTGAACTTGAGTTGGCTTTTCAGAGATTCATAGGGCTTCCACAGGCAAAGCAAAATAAAGGAATTTTAGATGGGCAAAGGCACAGACAAAAGTAGGAATGGGTATGGTGTAACTAATGTATAGTGAGGAGTTGCTTTGGCTGGAATGGAGGGCTGCCATTACAAGAGAAAAGGTAAATAAAGTAGTGTGGAGTGGTAGGGTAGAATCAAGACTGTCAGCTTATTAAAATCACTCTTTTAATGTTAGCAACTGCCTGTTGGGAAAAGTAATAAACCATTATGTAACTGAACAAAAGGTAAACAGGCTAGCTCGAGGAAAAGGCTACTCTAAATATGACATACTTTAGGGTAGCCTGCTGCAGGATTTTACTTGCAGTGTTTTAATGGAAAACTATCTGCACAATTCCTAATACACAGGAGAAGAAAGCTGCTAAGTAAACCTAAGGAATTGACGAGATCACACTTTTACCTTTTAGGCACGTCCTTTTAGCCCTCCCAGGGTGACGGATAGCTCCATGAGTATGGAGATCCTATATCTCTCATCACTTCAGCCAACAAGGAAAGAAATCAACAGTAGAATGAGAGTGACTGGTGAGTACATCAAATCAGCATAGTTTTTTGAGTTGAAGAAATTTTACTATCATGTCAACTCTGGCCTTCTTATAAACTTAACTTGTCAAAATAGTCCAATGGCTTGTTATCATGGATCCAATTCCATAGAGATCTCCTGGGAGTGGAGTTCCTTTAAAAATCCTGTGGGGACTTCCCTGGTGGCGCAATGGTTAAGAATCCGCCTGCCAGTGCAGGGGATGCGGGTTCGATCCCTGGTCTGGGAAGGTCCCACATGCTGCAGAGCAACTAAGTCCGTGCGCCACAACTCCTGAGCCCGCGTGCCTAGAGCCCGTACTCCACAACAAGAGAAGCCACCACAATGAGAAGCCCGTGCACCGCAATGAAGACCCAATGCAGCCAAAAAAAAAAAAAAAATCCTGGGAATATACTTTTCAGTAAAAGAACAAAGCGTATCTCAGTCCTCATGACTAAAGAGAAGAATCAAGTAGTAGTAGGTGGAAAGGTGGCTTTGATTCTCAGTTTCTGGGTACTGAATCTGAATTAATTATTGTCCTTACCTCAATGAGACAGAGAATTGTAACCAAAATCGTCACTATTACAGTTACAGATATTGCCAAGATGAGTTTGTTGTTATAGCCATATCCTGGAACTTCTTTTATGAGCTAAAAAAATAAATAACAATTTTTTAACAACAAGTACATGGAAGGGATGAAAGCTAACTATTCTTAAACCTATTCTAAACAACAGCTAACTATTCTTAAACTACTATAAAACCCAATCCTTTCAGGATAGTAGCTTCTATAAGAACAAGCCAAACTTAATGTTATTAATCTTATCATTAGCATTTTCTTCTACAATTTATCTTGTGTTATGTCCTTTTCTCGTCTACCCTAGGAACAGTGGCACATTCTCTAAATGAGCAAAGTGGGAGATCACTGTCTTAGGCAGTTTCATGGCTGAAGATGAGATACAGACTAGGAGCCCATGGTATTCCCACTTGGGCACGTTAATGGCATGTCCTAAACTGAGTAGAAGTCCAGGTCCCATGTGTCAGGGGTTATCCTCACCTCACTTGACTGCTGCTCTTTCTGCTCACTCTGAGCTTCTGTGCTCTCACCGATATAGTTGTCAGCTTTCCACTGGTCCGTATCCCATTCCGCTTTGGACACCTTTACTTCTTGCTGCTTGCTGAGAAGCTTCATTAGGAGGCCTGTTTTAGAGAGGAGGTTGGCACAGGCCCGCTGCATGTGGGGCTCCGAGCAGCCCATTTTCAAAGTCTGGATAACATGAGAAATGAGCCTTCGCACGTCATTGTTGGGGATGAGGGACCGTAGCTGCTGGTTTAGCTGAGCTTCAACTTGATCACCCGGGGATGTGAGCCCGGGGAAAGTGAAGCCTGTGGGCTTAGAGGATAATTCAGTGCCCGTGTTGTGGTGCTCCCATTGTGTTTCGTTGGTGTGTTGAACAGTTGGCATACTGTGGTCTGCAGCAACAATAGAATGTGCAGTGGAGACGTTCCTATGGGTAGTGTTTCCAGGGCCGGTTCCTCCTGGCAGAGTAGAGTTTCCTGTAGAAATAATTTCTTCAGAAACATTTTGTGCGGTATTGTTTTCTGAAGTAGTGTTTTCTGTAGAAGGGTCTGAAAGAGAAAATAATTCTGGAAAAGGATTTTCCTGAGAAGTCACTTCTCTTGAAGGTGAAACAGCCTCTCGTGGAGGGGAATTTATGAGACCCCTCACGACAGAGAACGGAGGGCTTGCAAGCATCATTCTATTGAGTGAACTTTTCTTTCTGAACTTTCGACTCCTTTTGACTTTGGGTTTTCTGTGGACCCGATGAGACTGAGTTTTATGGAAGATGTATTTTTTCCCAGAATGTGAGATTAGTTCAGGAGCCTTAATATTTCTAACTCTAGCCTTTGCATCTTCTAAAACACGAATAGTGTTGGATAAGTCTTTTGATTTGCTTTTAACCTCAGATGGGGATTTTGGAGGGATGGAGGCAGGAGGCCTGCCCTTGAAGTACTGTTTCAGGGAAGAGAAGCCTGCGGCCTTGTGTTCCTTTACGAATGAAGACTCTGCATTGGAGGACTTTCCCACCAGCTTCCTGGGCCTCTGCACCATGAGAAGCTGTTTCAGCTTTCTTGGGGATGGCCTCCTGAGCCTTCTTTCTTCGACAGTGTTCGCCACAGATGGCTGGGCATTCTGTTTCCTCCTGACGCTCTCATCTCCCACTGCTTTGAGGTGCATTTTCTGTATGCCCCTTGGGCCCTTGAGGACCCTGTTCACTCTCAACAGCTTTTCCTCTGTACTCTCAATCTTACCTAGGCTGTCTTTCTGTGGTTGGGCAGTTTCCAATTTCCTTTGAAAGATGTAGCGTTTAAACATGGCACTTAAAAGGTTGAAACACGTACGCATGGCAGGTTTTTCTTCCTTTTTAACCTCATCAATTTCTTCTTGAGTTTCTGCATCTAACAAATTTTCCAGAAAATGGAGTTTCCTCAATTTATTTTTATTAGTAGAATGGTTGCGTACAGGTTTAACAGAAGGGCTCCTTGTACTGTTTTTCAAAAGGCCCAGCGGCATATCTCCATCTTGTATATTTGAAAAAAGAAGTTGAATGAATGGTAATAATGTTGATTCCACATCTCCTAGATTTCCCTCTGAGATATATGGCAGTATGTAATTTAGTGCACTGATAATATCACTTTTATTATTAAAGTCCAGCTGCCCATTCATGAAGCCTGACAAGCTGACAGCACTTTTATCTGAGGACGTCCTCTCTGACTCAGTAGTCAGCTCGGTGCTGTTGTTCTTCTTCCGGGCTTGTAACACCTTCATCAACGATCCTTCTGCATTCCCTATAGATGTTTCTTTATCTGTCAAAAAAGAAGGGACTGTTTTTGATCATTGAAAACATGGGGCTTTTTGTCAGTCCACAGCCAAATAAATTAGGAATCAGTCAACGTTTGAGTGCCACTTAGGAGAAAACAAAACCCACACTTAAGCCTATGAGTGGCAGCAACAAGATGTGAAAAAGATCTCTCTTCAAAAAGTGGCTATCTACTCAGAAAATTCTGTAGCGTGAAATATAGTAACTATATTCAGGATTACTCCACTGGCTCCCAGGGGCCAGTACTCAAGAAAAGCCAAGGCTGGAAGACAAATATTCCCCTACCCAGCTGGACTCTCTGCAGATCTACTGTGACTTCTCACATTCATATACCCCATCCTGTCCTGCCTCAGAGGCACAGGAGTGTGAGGCTTCCTCTCTCCACCTCTTCAGTGTGCTTGTGTGCTTGCTGCTATCACAGATCTCCACGACAACAACCGCCGTTAACAGGTCGTCATCTGGACGTGTCCTTCTCCACCCACCCACCGAGTCCTTTGCTCAGTCCCTGCTTCCATATATCCCAGCCCTCATAACACAAGGCTCTATAAAGTAAAAAACACTATGGCCGCCCTGGCTCTTTGCAAAAATTTGGGCAGGGATCTGGGGTATAAGTTAAGAGATTTGCCAGATTGTATGCCCATGTGGAATGTTCAACAAATCAATGGAAGAATACCTGAGGTCCTAAAATGCAGAAGGGAAAAAGCAACTTCTGTCAGATGGCTACTTTGCTTTCATTTCATTTTACTTCTAATATTTCCAGCTCTACTTGGGGAACCATCCAAAGCTTCTGACTGTGTTAAGGTAATGTGTACCATTGTGTAGCTGGGCTTGTCTTCCAAAAGGATTAAAAGTATTTTTGGTGAGGGTCAAAGGAGGAGGTAAGGGTCATGAGAAAGGAGGAGCATAGGCTTGCAGAGAGCCCCAAACTGGGGACAGGAGATCGGGTCACTAGGGTCATAGCACTTAACACCTCTGACCTTGTTTTTCCTCACCTGTAAAAGGAAATTAAAAATGCCTTTTCTGCCCACTTCTGGCGGGAGAAGGGAGTAATATACTTAGTAAAAAAATTGATTGGGGGAGTTCCCTGGTGGTCTAGTGGTTACGACCCAGCACTTTCCCTGCTGTGGCCCGGGTTCAATCCCTGGTTGGGGAACTAAGATCCCACAAGCTGTGTGCCACGGACAGAAAAAAAAAATTGTGTTGAAAAATCGGCAATATTGTCTTTATATAAGTAGCAAAGTGTTATTATATATGATGTGCTCTAGATCACCGAAAGAGACCTGTATTCAAGCTACCTGGGCATGAAAGCACAGTTTGGAAGGCATCAAGTTAGTGCCAATAAATCTAATATATAGAAAAATAGTTGAAAGCCCCTGAGTGTTTTGTGGATAGAAAAGCTTGAGATTCAGAGCGAGTGCAGAGCTGGACAGTCTAAGAATAAACTAGCTCTCCCATCCATTAGAAGGGCTAGGTAGCAGCTTCTGGTTATGGAACCAGAAACTCTCAGGCTCCAAATAGGACATAAAACAGCATCACTTGTACTCTTTATAAAATTGCAGAAACAAACAAAATAAACAAAAATATATTTACACCTGTCCTGTAAGACAAAGGGTACTTGAGACCTAATGTATATAAAATCAGTTTATAAACTGTGATGCACTATGTGAATAAGTTCTCATTTGCAGAGGGCACAGCATAGGATACGTGGCCATTAATGCTAATTCCCTTCCCCCTTCCATTCCTTTCTCTTGTTCCTTTATGTATGCGGATCAGTTACATTATTAAGCTAACAATGTAACTGAGCTATTATTAGCTTAATAATGTAACCAAGAAATCTGATTTTTAGCAAGGGGGTAGTTCTTAGAAACTTAGGGAGCTGGAACTCTGAATGAATGTATTAAAATAATGTAATTACATCATTAGTTTTAAAATGTATCATCCTTGATTAAAAATAAAAAATTAAATTAAAAATTAAAAATGTATTATCCCGCAATGGAGACTCACCACAATGTGTGACGTCCCTCAGGCGTTCACTGTCACAACGCAGCTTGACGGTCTCACAGACAACCTCAATAGTATTTTTAAATTGGCAGAGGCCGCAGGCCATACGGCTGGGTAAGATCCTATAAATGGAAACACAGGCAATTAAATTCGTGGTAAAAGAGTTACCTGAGTAGGTAGAAGAGGTAGGCCAAGGCCACCACAGACCAGTGCAAAAAGGAGTTCTTGGGGCATATGGACTGGAGAACTGGATAGGGGCCGGTTGGCCAATTGCTGCCCTTGCCTGTTGGAAATAAATATAGAGGAGGAGAGAGGTGCCCAACAGAAGGATTAGGATGGCAGTAGGTATGATATGCCTAGAAAAAGGGAATAGGGACTAGAATTGGGTGACATTGATCTGTAGTTTAATTCAGAAGTATCTCCTTCCAACCCGAAAGCCTCACTTTGGGTTGAGAGTACACAGGAAGAAGGCAGACTTCTAAGAAGAGTCTGAATAAGACTGCACCTTCTGGAGTCCCTTTCTCAGTTCCTATTTGTGAGGAGTAATATATTAGAACTTATTCTAGTAATACAAAAGCATCGTGTGGTTAAACAATAACAGAGATCGCATTGGCGAAATCTGGACAAAAGGAACATTCCAAAGAATAACATTATCATTACAACAAGGTATAACATAGTTAATTTTTAAAAAAGCACGTGAGTTCAAAATGATACTCAAAATGAAAAGTGGGGGAGCTCTTCTTTATAGAATAATGTCAGCTAATAAATGCAAAAGGAACGATAGAATTAGGAAAGTGTCATTTTGCAACTATCAATGTAATAATCGATTCAGACAAGGATTATCATTGATGCACAGTTGGGTGAAGAGTTGTTTGAAAGTAGGATCTTCACTGATCCCAAAGTATCACCCCACATGTTATTCATCAATTACCAAGGGGAAAAATAACTTTACAATGGAGAGATATGGAAGATACCACGTTAATCAAGTGATCAAACTTAGTACTGGGCCACCTGAAGTGATGAAGTATGAAGAATACATCACCTCTATAGTATTCTTCGCCAAAATGTTTACTTTGAATCTAATGAGGAAACAGACAAATCCAGATTGTGGGGCAATTTACAAGACAACTGGCTTAGACTCTTCAAAAATGCCAATGTCGGGCTTCCCTGGTGGCGCAGTGGTTGAGAGTCCGCCTGCCAATGCAGGGGACACGGGTTTGTGCCCCGGTCCGGGAAGATCCCACATGCCGCGGAGCAGCTGGGCCCGTGAGCCATGGCCACTGAGCCTGCGCATCTGGAGCCTGTGCTCCGCAACAGGAGAGGCCACAACAGTGAGAGGCCCGCGTACCGCAAAAAAAAAAAAAAAAAAAAAAAAAAAAAGCCAATGTCATAAAAGACCCCCCCCCAAAAAAAAGGGAAATATTCTAGATTAAAGGAAAGAAAGACATGACATGCAATGCCTAATCTTTCATTGGACCCTGTATCAAAACAAAACAGACTTAAGGAATCTTTGGCTTCTGGCCAAGATGAAGTAAAAAGGACCATTTTAACCTCCCACCTAAAACAATGAAAAAATCAGACAGAACATATGAAACAACAGTTTTCAAGAAACTGGACCTCAGGCAATAAAGTTCAGTGATCCCCAGGAGATGGGAAATAAATGAAGTGATCCCTATAATTGCCCTAACTTACTTCTCTGAGAGAGTTTCCAGGTCATGGTACAGGGAAGAAAGTCCAGGCAGAGACTGGTGGACTCCCTGACTGAGGAAATGGAGCTGAGAGTCTGGGAAAACCAAGGTAACTAGAGTTCACAAAGCAGAGTATCAGAGAGAAAAGAAGTGCACAGACAAAGAACTCTGGAGATATGCAGAGGGATCTCCTGAGAATTCAACAAAGTATTGGTCAGTACATTTGTGTGAGGAGTTACTTGATGCCAGGAAAAGAGCCACATGAAAGGATTAATAAGAATAACTGGATATCACACAGGGTTGTAGGAATGGTACCTGTTCCTACAAGTCAGACTGGAAAACCTCATGATACTCTGAAAGGACTTGTCTCAGTAGTTGCAAATAATGAGCTCCGGACTAAAGGCTACTTGGACTCCTACCCAATGAATCTTAAAAGCTAGACCCAAAAGAAGAAAATTGGCACAAAAAATAATCAAGTTGCTCAAAACCAGCAATAAAGAGAAAAACTGTAAAGCAGCCAGAGGAAAAAACTATACACTACATACAGTGGAACGAAGATAACAACGACAGCAGAAGTCTTGTTGGAAACAATGTAAAGGAGAACTCAGTGGAATAACATCTTTAAAGTAGTGAATTGAATTCTATCAAGCTAGAACTCTAAACCCAGATCTGTCAAAACAAAAGCAAAATAAAGACTATCTCAGACATACAAAAGCTGAAAGAATTCATTACTAGTTGACTTTCACTATAAAAATGTTAAAAGAAGTTTTTTTTTTTTTTTTTTTTTTTTTTTTTTTGCGATACGTGGGCCTCTCACTGCTGTGGCCTCTCCCGTTGCGGAGCACAGGCTCCGGACGCACAGGCTCAGTGGCCATGGCTCACGGGCCCAGCCGCTCCGTGGCATGTGGGATCTTCCCGGACCGGGGCACGAACCCGTGTCCCCTGCGTCGGCAGGCGGACTCTCAACCACTGCGCCACCAGGGAAGCCCAAAAGAAGTATTTTTAAGCAGAAGGAAAATAACACCAGATTGGAATATGGATCTACTCGAAAGATTAAGAATACTGGAATTGGGACTTCCCTGGTGGATCAGTGGTTAAGAGTCTGCCTGCCAATGCAGGGGACACGGGTTTGATCCCTGTCCGGGAAGATCCCACATGCCACGGAGCAACTAAGCCCGTACGCCACAACTACTGAGCCTACACTCTAGAGCCTGTGTGCCACAACTACTGAAGCCACGAAACGAGAGCCTGTGCTCTGCAACAAGAGAAGCCATCCAATGAGAAGCCAGTGCACCGTAATGAAGAGTAGCCCCTGCTCGCCGCAACTAGAGAAAGCCCAGGCGAAGCAACAAAGACCCAATGCAGAAAAAAAATACTTAAAAAAAAATTTTAAAGGACTTTAGTCATTCAATATATGTCTCTGGGGCTTCCCTGGTGGCGCAGTGGTTGAAAGTCCGCCTGCCGATGCAGGGGAAACGGGTTCGTGCCCCGGTCCAGGAAGATCCCACATGCCGCGGAGCGGCTGGGCCCGTGAGCCATGGCCGCTGGGCCTGTGCATCCGGAGCCTGTGCTCCGCAACGGGAGAGGCCACAACAGTGAGAGGCCCACATACCGCAAAAAAAAAAAAAAATATATATATATATATATATATATATATATATATATATATATATATATATGTCTCTGACCACAATGGAATTAAATTAGAAATGAACAAATCCGAAAAATCTCCAAATATTTGGAAACTAAACAACACACTTCTGAGTAACATTGTGGTCAAAGAAGAAATCAAAAGGGAAATCAGAAACTATTTTGAACTCACTGAAACTGAAAACATAGTATGTCAACATGTGGGATATTGCTAACACTGTACTCAGCTTCCTCAACTTCCACCTTAAACTGGAAAAACGAAAGCAAATTAATCACAGAGTAAGAGAAGAAAGAACACAATAAAGATCAAAGTAGAAATAAATAAAATGGAAAACAGAAAAACACTATAGATATTAAAAGGATAATAAGAGAATATTACAAAATACATTATAGCAACAAATTCAAGATGAAATGGACAAATTCCTTGAAAGATATGCACTACTAAAGTTTATTCAAGAATAAAGATATTAAAGAAATTGGATGTGCAGTTAAAAACCTTCCAACAAAGAAAGCTTCAAGTCCAGGTGGCTTAACTGATAAATTCTACCGAACATTTAAGGAATAAAACAATGCCAATTCTACACAAACTCTACCAGAAAGTTGAAGAAAAGGGAATGCTTCCCAACTCATTTATAAGGCCAACTTTCACCGTATCAAGATTAGACAATGACATTTCAAGAAAACTATAGACCAATATCTCTCATGAAAACAGAGGCAAAAATTCTTAACAAAATTTTAGCATTTCAAATCCAATAATATATAAAAAGATGATACATCATGACCAAGTGGGGTCTATCTCAAGAATGAAAGGTTGGTTTAATATTTGAAAATCAATTTACCCAACTTAGTACACTAAAAAAGAAAAAGCAGGACATCTCTGGTGGGACAGTGGTTAAGAATCCACCTGCCAGTGCAGGGGACATGGGTTTGAGCCCTGGTCCGGGAAGATCCCACATGCCACGGAGCAACTAAGCCCGTGCACCACAACTACTGAGCCTGCACTCTAGAGCCCGTGAGCCACAACTACTGGGCCCGTGTGCCACAACTACTGAAGCCCATGCACCTACAGTCCGTGCTCTGCAACAAGAGAAGCCACCGAAATGAGAAGCCTGCATACTGCAACGAAGAGTAGTCCCTGCTCGCCACAACTAGAGAAAGACTGCGTGCAGCAATGAAGACCCAACGCAGCCAAAAATAAACAAACAAATAAAGAAAAGAAGAGAAAAATCACATAATCATTGCAATAGATGCAGGAAAAGAATGAAAGAATCTAACATCCATTCCTGATTAAAGAAAAAAACAGCCCTCAGTAGACTAGGAATGGAAGGAGACACTTCCTCAACTTGATAAATGACTTCTACAAAAAACCTAATATCATATTTAATGGTGAAGGACAAAGTACTTTCTCTCCAGGATCAGGACAAAGGCAAGGATGTCTGCTCTCATTACTTCTATTTGACATTGCACTGAAGGTTCTAGCCAGTGCAATAGGGCAACAAAAAGAAAAGAGATATTCAGAATGGAAAGGAAGAAGCAAAACTATCTTTATTTGCAGATAACATGATTATGTAGAAAACCTGATAGAATCTACAAAAATGCTACTGGAACTAATAAATGAGTTTATCAGCTTTGCACAGTACAAGATCAACATACAAAAAGATTAATTTATCTCAACAAACAATCAGAGATCAAAGTTTTAAAATACTACTTATAATAGAATCAAACATATAAAATACTTAGAATAAATCTGACAAAAGATGTAAAAGACTTGCACACTGAAAACTGTAAAATATTGCTGGGGGAAATTAAGGAAGACCTAAATAAATGGAGAGATATAATGTATTCATGGTTCAGAAGATTCAATATTGTTAAGACATCAATTCTCCCCAAATTGAGTTATAGATCAAAATCCCAGTAGGCGGGCTTCCCTGGTGGCGCAGTGGTTGACAGCCCGCCTGCCGATGCAGGGGACACGGGTTCGTGCCCCGGTCCGGGAAGATCCCACATGCCGCGGAGCAGCTGGGCCCGTGAGCCATGGCCGCTGAGCCTGCGCGTCCGGAGCCTGTGCGCCGCAATGGGAGAGGGCACAACAGTGAGAGGCCCGGGTACTGCAAAAAAAAAAAAAAAAAAAAAAAAAAAATCCCAGTAGGCTTTTCTATAGAAATTGACAAGCTAATTCTAAAACTCATATGGAAATAAAATTTAGAATAACTAAAACAACTTTGAAAAAGAACAAATTTGAAGAACTAACAGTAACCAATTTCGAGGCTTGTGAAGCTACACTTTCAAGACATTGTGATAGTAGTGTAAAGATAGACAAAAAGATCAAAGGAACAGAATAGAAAGTTCAGAAGTAGGGAGATGTGGACAACTGACTTTCAGGTTCAAAGGCATTTAAGTGGAGAAACGATAGTCTTTTCAACAAATGATGCTGGAACAATTGAATATCCAGGTGCAAAAAAAAAAAAATGAACTTCCATCCAAACCATATACAGAAATGAACGTAAATTGGTTCAAAGATCTAAATGTAAGACATAAAACTATAAAACTTCTAGAACAAAAGAGGTGAAAATTTTTATGACCTTGAGTTAGGCAAGATTTCTTAGATACAACACCAAAAGCATAATCCATAAAAAGAAAAAATAGATAAATTAGACACCATCAAAATTAAGAATTTCTGCACTGCAAAAGACACTCCTGAGAGAATGAAAAGATGAGTCACAGAATGGGAGAAAATACATAGCAACTTACATATTGGATAAAGGACTAATTTCCAGAATAAATAAAGAACTCTCAAAACTTCAGAAAAATATAGATAAAAGATTCAAAGATATACAGATGGAAAATAAGCATATGAAAAGATGTTTGACATGATTAATCATTAGGGATGCTACAGTGAGATACAACTACACACCTATTAAACTATCTAAAATTAAAAATACTGAGCATAGCAAGTGTTGGCCACAACGTGAAGAAGATGCAACTCTCATACACTGCTGGTAGAGATGTAAAATGATCAAACCACTGTGGAAAATAGGTATTTTTTAAAAACTTAAACATACACTTAGCAATGATGCAGCCATTCTACTTGCAGTTATTTACCCAAAAGAAATGGAAGTATACATCCATACAAAGACTTGTACACAAATATTCATAGCAACTTTACCTGTAATAGACAAAGACTGAAACAACTCAAATGTCCATCAATGGTGAATAGATAAATGGTGGTACATCCATATAATGGAATACTATTCAGCAATAAACAGAAATGAATTACTGATATATACAACAATATGGATGAAGATTAAAATAATCATGCTGAGTTAGAAGCTAGTTAGAAAAAAGTATACACTGTATGATTCCATTTACATAAAATTCTAGAAAATGCAAACAGAAAGCAGATCAACGGTTGCATGGTGATTGGGAAGGGCAAGGAACAATGGGAAGGAAGAGACAAAGAGACATTAAGAAACCTTCTGAGGTGATGGACATTTTGGTTTTGGTGATGTCTTCATGGTGTGTATGTATGTGTGTGTGTGAACACAGATTACTGTATGTCAATTATACCTCAAAAAGCTGTTAAAAGAAATGATATTATATGAGAGAGACAATTGGGGAAATTTGAATAGCAACTCTTTATTAGGTAATATTATTGTGTAGGAATTTAATTTCTTCAATACTGTGTTTTAACAGTATTGCAGTTACATAGGGAAATAATTTTTAATATCCAGAGAGGAGGGCATCTAGCTGACAAGAGAGGGATCACAATTGTGGCAGATGCTGTGGGAGGCTGAGGAAGATGAGGCTAGAGCAGTGACCAATGTGTGATGGCGTAGTGAAGACAGTCATTTGTCAGCTGACCTGACAAAGATGCTTGGAACAGACTGCTAAATGCAGGGCCCTTTCCGCACACTAATCTCATGCAATCCCCTCAACTAGCCTTGGCATAACAGAAAGTTTCTATTAGCTTGCCATATTGGAGGGGGGATGGCACAATTTAAGGTGTAGTAAGTTGTGTAATAAACTGTCACAATAGGGTCCTACAGAAATAGATTTTTAAACTGCAAAAAAATGAAACTTGACCCTTCCCTCACAACATATATGAAAATTAACTCAAAATTAATCATAGACCTAAATGTAACTATACAACTTCTGGAAGAAAACATAGGAGAAAATCTTTGTGATTTTGGGTTAGACAATGGGGTCTCAGACAAAGATTTCTTAGATAAGACACAAAAAAGCACAAACCATCTAAGAAAAATTGCTAAGGGGCTTCCCTGGTGGTTAAGACTCCAAGTTCCCAATGCAGGGGGCCTGGGTTCGATCCCTGGTCAGGGAACTAGATCCCACATGCATGCTGCAACTAAGAGTTCGCATGCCACAACTAAGAAGCCCATGAGCCGCAACTAAGGAGCCCATCTGCCGCAACTAAGACCCAGCACAACCAAATAAATAAATTAAATAAATATGAAAAAAAAAGAAAAATTGCTAAATTAGAGTTCATCAAAAATTTAAAACTTCTAGTCTTCAGAGACACTTTAATACAATGAAAATAAGCCACAATCTGGGAGAAGATATTTACTAAACACATATCTGAGAGAAAGGACTTTTTCCATTGCTTTTTATATAAAGCACTCTTAAAACTCAATATAAATATCCAATTAAAAAATGGATTTGAGGGCCTCCCTGGTGGCGCAAGTGGTTGAGAGTCTGCCTGCCGATGCAGGGGATACGGGTTCGTGCCCCGGTCTGGGAGGATCCCATATGCCGCGGAACGGCTGGGCCCGTGAGCCATGGCCGCTGGGCCTGCGCGTCCGGAGCCTGCGCGTCCGGAGCCTGTGCTCCGCAACGGGGGAGGCCACAACAGTGAGAGGCCCGCATACCGCAAAAAAAAAAAAAAAAAAAAAAAAAAAAATGGATTTGAACAGACACTTCATTTAAAAAGATATTTGCACATGAATAGACACTCAACATCATCAGCTATTACAGAAATGCAAAATGTGGCAAAAACCACGAGATGCAACTACACACCTACTTGAAAGGCTAAAATTTTTTTAAAAACAAATATAAGGATCAGGTGACGATGTGGAGCAACTGCAACTCTCATAGACTGCTAGTGGGAAAGCAAAATGGCACAGGCACTTTAGAAAACAGTTTAGCAGTTTCTTAAAAAGTTAAATATGCACTTAGCATATGATGAAGCAATCCCACCCTTAGGTATTTTACCCCAAAGAAATGAAAACATATGCTCGCACAAAACATGTTCACACACACATGTGAGTGTTTTCAGAGGCTTTGTTCATAAATCCAAAAAACGGGAAACAACTCAAATGTTCATCAAATGATGAATGCGTAAACAAACTGTGTATCCACACAACTAGAATACTACTCAGCAATAAATAGGAATGAACTACTGACAGGTGCAACAAAACAGATGAATCTCCAAAGAGACTGGCTAAGTGAAAGAAGCCAAAAACAAAAGGCTACATACCACATGATTCCATTTATAAGATATTCTGGAAAAGGCAACATTATACGGAAAAAAATCAGATTGGTGGTTGCCAGGGGCTGGTAGTGGGAGGAGGATGGATTGACTACAGAGGAACAGGAGGGGTCTTTTGGGAGTGCAGAAGTTTTCTTTACCTCAAATGTCGCGGCGGCTACAGAACTATACGTTTGTCAAAACACATCACACTGTATATTTAAAAATAGTGAATTCTGTTAAATGAAAATTATACATAAATAAACCTGACTTAAGAAAATAATAAAACAAATCTAAAAAAACAATGGAATGAAAACAAATGTAAGAAAAATCAACTTACAGTTTTTCCAATACAAGGGTCATCATGAGGATGCTTTCAATTGTTGCAAGTGACACTTGTGTTGTTCCCATGTCTCTGAAGGAGAAGCCCAAACATGCATGATATAAAACCCAAAGACAAAAATTCTAAACTTAAAAAGATACTTAACATGTGATTACTTCAATTCTGGCTTCTTACTTGTCATAGATGATAATTCCAAAGGGCTCTTATTGAAATTTAAATTTGCATCATCAAATTAATGACCTTGGTGCTGAGCAGTACAATCATTTTTTATTATCCTAACTTCTCATTTTAATTGCATCTACGTCTTTTGATCACTCTTTTTAAAAAAAATAATGTACCCCTTATTCCTTTTTGCTTTCTGGGATAAATAATATTCCTACATGCATCTACATGTTCCATAACTATATGTGTTCTTCAACACTGTTCTCATCCTCTGCTGGCTCTCTTACCCATATATATTCTTTCTTAATCCTTTTCTTTGCCAATAACTCTTATTTTCAATAACCCAGTTAAAATCTAAATTATGACTTTTTAGCCAAAGTACTCAATCTTTTTTTTTTGCGGTATGCGGGCCTCTCACTGTTGTGGCCTCCCCCGTTGCGGAGCACAGGCTCCGGACGCGCAGGCTCCGGACGCGCAGGCTCAGCGGCCATGGCTCACGGGCCCAGCCGCTCCGCGGCATATGGGATCCTCCCAGACCGGGGCACGAACCCGTATCCCCTGCATCGGCAGGCGGACTCTCAACCACTTGCGCCACCAGGGAGGCCCAGTACTCAATCTTTGATGAAAGTAAAAAAGGGCAGAAATTAACTCATGAGCCATGAAACTGTTGCAATACTCACAAATATTTTAATGCTGGCAATTTAAAAAGATAAGAATCTTCAACCGTTGTCAAAGGATTACGATTGAGAATTCTGAAAAATGGAATGGAATTAAAATTATCTGCATTTTCAATTACTTCCATGAAAGCTTATATTCATTTTTTTTTGGTATGGAACTTGAAGGTTAAAAAAAAATCATTTTCTGTCTTTACCTATAAATCACCCTTAGAATCTGTAAAACTCTTTCATTGGGAACTACCCAGGTCTCTAGATGATAAAGTGGAGAAGAGAAACAAACAAACAAACAAAAAAAACAGAAAAAAAAAGTGGCTAGCAAAGAAAAAATATGCCAAAGGACTTTTCAGGTTAAAAACCCTAGAAGTGCCTATGCTGGTAGGAAGCCCTTGCTCTGTAAAAAAGTACTATTTCTAGTGTCCTCCATAATTCAAGGTGTTTTTCTTTCATCTCTACAAATTTTTTAAAATTTCATGATTTAAACTACCCAGTTAAAGACAAAAATAGGGCTAATTCCTTTGTTCTGGAGCCAAAGAAGAAGAGATAAATCCAAGAGGAACTGGTGAAAGCCATACTCCCATCACACACTCCCATGTGTATTCTTGTATCATAACCTTTGTTACTGTCATCACCTGTTTACTTGTCAGTCTCCTAGATTGTCAGCAACTTGAGAGCAGGGACCACACTTTATTGTCATTATTATTCCTGTGCCTGACACAGTGCTTAATATTTACTAGGTATTTAATAAATGTTTGCTGAATAAATAAATAACATTTTGTTTATATATCAATAAAATAAACAAATTAATTTTGGGGAACAAAATTTTATTCCAAAATGCCGGAATAGATTTTCTTCTTAGTTCTTTCTTTCTTTTTTTTTTCTTAGTTCTTTAAAACAAATAAGGGGGGAAAAAAACCCAAAAGAAACAGGAAGAAAGAAAAGAATATCTGACTTTAGGTTAACTCTACTCAAGAATTATTAGCATATTTTTGCAGAATATTGAAAGATAATTATCAAAACTAATATCTTTTGGGTTGCCAGGCATCTGTGATCAGCATTTAACATTTAATCCTCACAGTAACCTTATGTGATAGATATATTACCCTATTGTACAAATGAGGAAACTGAGGCACAGAGAAGTTACATAACTTGTCCTAAGTCATTAAGCTAGCAAGAAGCAGAGCTGGAATTTGAACTCAGTTCTGACACTAAAGCCTGTGTTTAACCTGAATGAAAAAAAAAGGGGGGGGGGTTTAAAACATCTGTTACTTTAACCTTAATTTTGAGAGCACTAAATATAGAAATACCTTTTCAAAATTCATCTACCCATCTGGGAAAGCCTCTATGAGAATTATATTTTCTCTTTTTATTTATTTTTTCCTTGATCATCTCCCATGATAAATATTTAATTAGCCTATGGTCATTGAGACTTTAGAGATTTTAAAAAAATATTGCAGGAAAATCAGTAAAAATGATGGAGGAAGGACATCTGAAAATTCATCCCTCCATAGAAGCAACAATAACAATAACAACAACAACAAAACTGGCAAAAATGGTCAGAATCAACTTTTTCTGAACTCTGGAAATTTAACCAACAGGCTTGCAGCAAATTGGGGAGTAATTTATTCAAGGAAAACAACTTAATTTCTGTAAGAACAATGAGATCTGTGTTGCTTTAACTTGTCCTTGACCTTGGCTCTCCATGCCAGTGGTAGTCTTGAAAAACAGCCCACATGCCTGGTACCAGAAGGAGCAGCATGGACTGGGAGGTCCTTCAAAGCCTCATGCCCAAAAAACTGTCATTGTTTTACATGTCTGGTGGTCCCCTGGAAGACCTCACTTGAAAGGCTTGCCTTTGACCTGACTGAGAGCTGTCTAGTGAGCAAAGTCTCTCTGCAGGTGGCATTTCTGGAAAATATTTTCAAGCAAATATTTTAACATGGTGGTTGCATGAGGCAATGGATAACAGTTTGGGGCAAAAAACAGCCCAACCAAAAGGCTTAAAAAGAAAAGCCGAGGAATGAGATGTCCACAGAGACTTTGAAATGTTCCAATGTATTCCTGGGAAACTGGAAGACCACAAGACATATTCCTGGGAATCTAGGAAAATAACTGTTAGCATTAATAAGTGAGTTCAGCAAGGTTGTTGGATATAAGATCAATATTATTTCTACACACGAGCAATGAATAATCCAAAAATGAAATTAAGAAAACAATTCCATGTGTAACAGCATCAAAACAAATAAAATACTTAGGGAAAAATTTAACCAAGTAAGTGCAAGATTCACACTGAAAAGTACAAAACTGTTGAAAGAAATTGAAGAAGATCTAAATAAATATAAAGACATGCTGGATTCATGGACGGGAAGATAATCTTATTAAAATTTCACTACTTCCCAAATCGACCTATGGTTCCATTGCAATTCCTATCAAAATCCCAGCTGACTTCTTTCCAGAAATTGCCAAGCTAATTCTAAAATTCATATGGCAATTCAAGGAAACAGAATAACCAAAACAATGTTGGTAAAGAACAAAGTGGGAGGACTCGCACATCCTGGTTTCAAAACTCAGTTCAAAGCTACTGCAATCACAGTGTGGTACTGGAATAAGAACAGACATGTAAATCAATGGAACAGAATTGACAGTATAGAAATAAACCCTCATATTTATGGTCTTTTGATTTTCAACAAGGGTGCCAAAACAATTCAATGTGGAAAGAACGGTCTTTTCAAATGATGCTGGGACAACTGTACATCCACACACAAAATAATGAAGCTGGACTCCTACACTTCACACCATATATGAAAATTCACTCCAAATGGATCAAATATCCAAATGTAAGAGCTAAGGCTATAAAACTCTTAGAAGAATACACAGGAGTAAATCTTTATGACCTTGCATTAGACAACAGTTTCTGAGATATGATACCAGAAGCACAAACAACGAAAGGAAAAACAGATGAATGGGATTATATAAAAATTAAAAAGTTAGTGCTTCAAAGGACACTATCAAGAAAGTGAAAAAAACATATAGAATGGGAGAAAATACTACAGGTGGGAAGAATAAGATGCAGTTGGGAGAAGAAAAGAATTGTAGTTGCTAGGTGTGACAATCTCAAAATTTTGAACTATTACAAATAAAACAGCCACGCTGAATCACCCCAAAGGGCAGATCCAAGTTATTTTTGTTTTTAGCGCTTATGCCTTTCTAAATCTGAGAACCTGCCAGGACTCTGGTACATAGCAAAAATTGATGACAGCACCCTGAAGTGTGTAAGCTTCTGTGTGTACATAGCTATGTAAAGGAAACCAATGCTAGTTGACTGGGGGAGCATTAGGGCGGCTCTGTGACCGCAGCTCAATTTGCCTTCATAGTGTGGCCACACCTCCCTCATTGATATTCTCAACAATGGGGTAAATAATTCAATAGGGATAAGGCTTTGACTTTCCTCTTATTCTCTCTTAGTGCTTATGTTCTTGGTACAATATTGATGTACCACAGACAAGCCAGCATGTGAATGTGCTCTGTCTGGGTAAGTTATATAGCCTTTCTACATTGTAGAGTCCTTCAGTTTCTAAAATCATGGAGCTTGTATTGTTAGAACCAGTGAAGTGACTAAAAGAATTTTTTAAAATAAGCCATCAGTCTGGACCTGCATAGGTGAATGAAGGAGAAACATTTTAAAGTCAGAAAAAAAAGTATACTTAACATTTAGGATTATCAACCACTGTTGGTTTTCCATAATATATTTCATTCCTGATTTTTATCTGAAAGAGATATGATTACTACCACCATTCAAAAAGTGGGACTTTACTAATTAATAAGCTCTTGGCTCATCTTTGAGGTAGATTTCGGCTTTAAAATAGACTACCACACTGCTAACAACTTCACCTGATGTTTGCCAATAACATAGAGGCTTCATTCAAGAAACCTACTGACATAATTACCTGAAACCCGGTGACGAATCAAGGTTTTGTGGGGCCTGAACCTCATCTACTTTGGGAAATCCTATCTAATAAAAACATGCAACGTTATGAATACAAAAATCGCTAGGACCCCTCTCAAAACCTTGGAAGGGACCTATGCAAGTGAGGAGCCCTGAAGCCTAAGCTTCATTGAATTCATGATAAATCCACCGCAGCTGGGGCCGTTTTCCAAACTTACTTAATGCAGGCAACTTATAAACACCCCAGTAATATGTCATTATAGGTAGTAAAATGACTTAACTCGAGGGTGGCATCTTCCCTTGGTGGCTTGCCTTTAGAAAGAGATGCAATAAAGTTTATATCTCACCATGCCAAATGTTTCCTGAAGCAAATTAGCTTTGTCTATTAGAAAGACTTAGCCCAAAACAAAGACTTACTATACTGTGACAACCTTTTGAAAGTAACTGTGAATGAGTTTTAGGAGTACAGTACTAATTTATTTCCAACACCAGATAGTTCTGATTCTTTCACTACCTTTTTCTGTCATTTAAGAGGAACACAAATTCCAAAGGAACAAGTTGGTGCCTCTTCCATTACAAATCTTTTCTAACCTACCACCCATTTTCTACTTCATCACCCCCCTCCCTCACCTTGTTACCCTGCTGCATAGATGCTAGAATGGCTCTCATATATGTTTTCCCATCAACATCCATCTTTCTCCTTCCAGTATGAAAGCTTATGGGGACAAAGTCCTTGCCCTATGCGTCTTTGTATCCCCAGCACTTAGTACAATGCTGACACACAGGGGGCATGGCACTCAGTGAATGTTTTTTGAATGAATTCATTAATTTTAAAACTGTGATTTATTTATTTATGTATGTATTTATTTCCACAATGTATTTTCCTGTGTTGCCTACATAACTATAGTGAAACTCTGATTCTTATAAGGAACTCTTGGTGTTATAGGTTTAGGAAAGGTGGTGAGTTTAAGACGTTGTACTGACGCTACTGAAACCTCCTGGTGAAGGGACCTCACGAGCCTGCTCTCCGGTGTGCTGGCAAAAGAAAAACCGACCCTTGGTGCTCTCTCCCTAAGGTAGGCGTCAGCAAACTAACAAGGGAAAGGAAGGAGGCCGCTAAAGACAGGCATCTGCAGGAATTGCTAATCCAGCTCCAGACACAGCCTCAACACCTTCATTAACCCAAAATGTGTGAACTGTGTGAAACTGGATTTCTGAACCACAAGACAGGTACCAAAGCCAGGTGTAGAAGAGCTCTTTACCTTGAGTCTAAAATCGCCTTCGGGCCACTGAACGTACCCACTATCATTTCCTTGTGTCATGAGAAATCAGAGAAGTTTTGAGCTGAAGGGGTGTAAAACCCACACTTCTTATTGAAGAGTAGTCAGCAAAGAAAATATATTGAATTAGGCCACAGCAATGCATTTTCTTTATATTTTTCACACTACAGCTGAACACAAACAACACCTTTTTCCATGCCTCAAAGGTTCCTATTGGCCACAGATAATTCACTTCAGAAATATATGCTTTTTTGAAAAATAATGTTCTGGGTGGCTGGGGAGAGCCCTGTGGTGGGTGTTCAGGAATTCTTTCTGCTTTACCATTTAAAAGAGCTAATGATGGTTGGGGAAGCACCCACACCCACTGAACCACACCCTGCTAAACTTAGTTCTCTGCAGCTCTGTGTTGCATACATTTTAAGCAGTTAGGAACTTTGCACATGAAAAGGAATCAAAGTGAAATTCAAAAGTGGAAGTTCCTGGACCATTCTCATATTGGAGAGGCATCAGTGGGATTCCATGACAATGCTAATCTGAGTGTTTTTGTTTGGTGCCTTTAATTGACCATGCCAAAGATCAGTACTATGGAAAGCAGAGCCTTTCATATATATGAGTTAAACAAGTCTCTTGGCCTCTTTGTACCTTAGTTTCCTCATTTGAAAAAAAATAATAAATGGCTCTCAAGACATACTTTCCAGAATTCATACTGGGCTTACTTACACCCAGCTAACCAATAACTGCATGATTGTTTTTACACACAGTTGTTTACATGTATTCATCTTCTATTTCACTTACAACTTGTGTAAAAACTGCATTCCATGCCAGGCCTGAAACGTTCCAAAGCTCAGTTCTGTGAGTAAATTGCAACCAAGATTTCTACAAAAAAAGACATGAGCAAAAGAATTAGAAAAATAGATATTCTTTCAGAACATTTATCCATTGGCAATAATTCTAATTTATATATGATGAAACGTAACATCACTACTCCCTCCATACACTAAAGAAATCTCACTGTGGGAGATATTATGATTTATACTTTCATGATTATATATGTGGTGCATTAGATACAAAATACTAAATGCTCATTAAATACTTGTGTTAAGTGATCTTTATTTCTCTAGCTAGGCAGCACTATTGACAGTTTGGGCTGGATAATTCTTTGCTGTGGGAGGCTCCCCTGTACACTGTTGGATGTTTAGTAGCATCTCTGGTCTCTGTCCACTAGATGCCAGTAGCATATACCGTTCTGACAAGCAAAACTGTCGCCAGACACTACCAAATGTCACCTGTGTGCAAAATCACCCTGGTTGAGAACCACTGCTCTTGATCCTGGGGGATGTTGGATGCTCAGCATGATCCTGCTCTGCGCTGGAACTGTCGCCTCGGGATACAATGGAGACTGAGCTACAACTTCCTTAAGGAGCTCTGGAGGCTGAGGTGGGGTCTTCTGCTGGACTGGAGAAGGTTCAACCTCTTTAGTGACCTGTGGATTTATGGGAAGTGCCAGAGCCAGAGATTTAACAGTGACATTGTACAAGTGTGACTGCTGAGCTTCATTTACCCCATGATGAACACATGGTCAAACTACAACCTCCTTAAGTGTCTCCAAAGGCCGGGCGAGGGCGTCCTGAGGACTTGAAGTTTCTAGTTCCTCAGGGGCCTCTGAAGGCTGAGATGGAGCCTCCTGCGGAAGTGGAGGTGGTTCTACCACTTCAGTGGGCTCTGGATGCTGAGCCTGGGCCTCTGCCTGGGGTGAAAAAGATTCAACCTTCTCAGGGATCTGTGGATGCTGAGCAGGGACCTCCTGCTGGGGTAAAGATTCAGCCTCCTCAGTGAGCTCTGGATGACGAGTTTGGGCCTCCTGCTGGGATGGAGAAATTTCAGCTTCCTCGGGGGGCTCTGGAGGTTCATCTGGGCTCCCCCAAAAATTCCTAGGTAGGCTCTCCTCAGGATAAAAGGCATCAATACTGGGATCTAAATAATCACCCTGCAACTATTGTTCTAGACCCTGAGTGTTTTTTTCAAATTGGCCTGTAGTTCCAACAACTTTGGCAAGCCGTTGATGCTGAACTAGATCTTTCTTCAGGTTTGGGGGTGAAACAATAAACTTCATTGGTTTTGAGCTCTTACTACCTAGAGGTGGAACAATTATTTCAAATGATTGGTGACCTTCAGCCTGATCTAGACCTATGTGTTTAGTCTTACTTTTGTGTCGAGAAGGCAGAACCAAAGGCTGATTCTGATCCCAGTCTAGCACTGGAACCGCCTCTGAGATCTTTTCATGCTGGGTTTGCTTGTTATTCAGATCCTGATGTGGAACAGCAAACTGATCTGGCCCTATAGGCAGCTCTCCAACGGAATCCGTGTCCGGGTATGGAGCCTCAGTCTCAGTCACCTCCTGATGAGGCGGGGCCAACATCTGGACTGGAGACGAGGACGTCAAGTGATTAAAGCCCCCGGCTTCTGCCAGGGGTGTAAGGGCATGGGGCAATTTGGGAGGGGGGTCTGAGGCGTATGAAGACCAAGCCTCAGTCAGCCGCGGGGGGTTGGGGGACACCTGGACAGGGCCCAGGGCCCACTCCGGAGGCTGAACTGCCTGGACTAGAAGCCACAGTCGTTGCCACGTGAGGAGGAGCCGTGGGGCGCAGCAGCGACACAGAGGCACAGCCAGGACATAACATGCGGCGGCTCCCACGCGCAGCGACCCAGGCCAGTGAGGAGCCGGAGCCACATCCTCCTTCAGAGCCGAACTGAACCGTTATGCCAGCGCCGCAACGCGAGGGCTCACCGTTAGCAACCGCGCGCCCCTCCCCCGCCTAACGGCCCACCCGTTATTAATGACATCTTTAGTTACGCCACCTTTATTAGGCTTGTGCGGAGATCCAATGCGGGCCACCAGAGTGGGCCTTTTTCCCAGAGTCCCCAGGGCGCAAGCCATCTTTACCCTTGCAAAGGCGACAATTACCTCCTGCCGGGCCCTCTTCCCAACCCCGCCCCGCCCTCCCTGGCCCCAAACAATGAGGCGGGATTTGGGCTGCAGACCCGAGTGGCCCCAAACTCCAGCAGCCCAGGGGTGGAGGGGGGTTGGGAAGGATGCAGAGCTTCCCGAGGAAACCACAGGACGTGGCATTCTGGGAAATTCAAAAGTGCTAGTCCAGTTCTGGCAATCTGAACTCTTCCTCCTGGAAGCTGAAGTCTGAGAGACATTCTTCCTCCCTTTGGCCACACGGCTGACAAGAAAAGTAGCTGACCTGCAAAATGAGCACCAGTCAGGGTGGCGGGAGGGGAACACACCTTACAATTATTCTAAAATGTTGCCATTTCCTCCAAACTCTCAGTATTCACGTCTCATTATTCATTCACCACTCTGTTACTAGGGGTTACCACGGAATCAGTGATGACTCCAGAACTTCTGTAGGAGGGGTTGGGGGCAGGTGAGCAATTCATTCTGGGAAAGAGTCTAAAACCAAGTGAATGGCCCTTTACATTAGCATGGGAAAACTTCCCCCATCCCACCTTGCCTCAATAGAGCCATTAATCTAGAAAAAACTACAGTGTCACTTTTCAGAGGTCTACCCTGTGTGCAGACATGGAGAAGACACTTAGAATGTTAAAGTCAGCATGTTAAGTAATTTTCTTGAAATACTGTAACTAGCACCCAGTTTACTTTTTTCACAGTCCTTTTCATAATCTGTTTAATTTTAGTCCTTTTTAATTGTCTGGTACACCTTTAACACCTAAACTCCAAGAGAGAAGGAGCTTCATCTTATTTCCAGGGCCTAGCACATAATGGTTTCTAAATGGAACTGATTCCAAGATTGGCCTCATTTAGGAATGGATCTGTTGTTATAATCAGGTTTCCGAAATCTTTAGTATCAACATGGAATCCTTTCCTCTCACATTTCACAGGAAGCTAGACTTCTTAAAGCCCAAACATGGATATGTTTGAAGTTTCCTTGACTGATTTAAATTGAATTAAAATAATTATTTTGTACAGGAAAAACTTCCAAAATTTTTACATTTTTCAGAACATAACCACCTTTTCTTTCTCTACTTTCTTCCCTTCAAAACAAACTTTGCAACATTGGGGTGAGTTAAATAATCAGAAATCTAGCCCCAAAATAAGCTCTCAATGACATGAAACACATTTTTTGCTCCTTTTTAATAAAAATCCTATATGCAGTACATTAATGTTTTCTTTTAGAAATTACGTTGACAACTTAATCCCTAATTCGAGGCATCCATATAATTGGTTTACAGAAAGGTTCTTTGGCAAAATATTTAACACAAGATATATATGACATGCTGAGATCTGGGTAATATACCTTACTTGAAAGGCATGAATAGTTTTAAAACACTGTAGCATAATCACACTTAAGGCCATAGTTACTCTGTTCCCAAATCCCTGCAATTCTATTTGAGGGGAGTTCTAAAAGGCCTGTGTCTTCTCCTGTGTCCACAACTGCAGACGTACACTGATGGCCCTCAATCCTGCTCTCCAAACTTCAAATAAGGGGCCAGAGACAAGGCTCGGGACTGGGAAAAGTCCTAGAAATTCCCTGCCTCAAAAGCAGTTTCAGAGTTTCACATTTTCCTAAGGAAGACAGAGCTGAGTAGACATGCCAAAGTCTTCCAAATCCTGCTGGTTGTTTTGAATTATGGCTACACTGGCTGTGTACCCCCTTGAGTTTTTATCTCCACATACTTGAATTAAATCCTGTAGTTCCTCTTCGATTCTAGCATCTGTGACCTCTTCACAGGGTCTATATGCCACAGCTATTTTACCACTTTCTGAAATAAAGTTAACAAGGATCAATTCAGAAGTTTTCTTGTTCTAAAACTTCCTGTATACAATGGTAGCACCCAATAATTAGACATTCTTTTGATTTCTAAAAGCAGAAAATAAGAGCATTTTCCTAGGAGTTCCCTCATCTGACAGTTTTTATCATAATTATTTGTGAAAAAAATATATAAGAAGTATCAACTTTGGTTCAAAAACCTTTATGATCTTAGAAATAAGAATTAAGGAATAATGACATAGCAATTAAAAGCCGTGGAAACAAAAATGTTCAATCACAATACAATGAAATAGGAAGGTGTTAGGTGGGGGTCAAAATGAGTTCAAACCTGGATAGATACCACTGGACTATAATAGATACTTCATATTAGAAGCAAGGCAAGTGCCTACTCCTTGGGACCAAAATTCTACCAGATAGGATGAACAAAGCTTTGGAGACAGAGACAGAGAGGGAGAGCATTTGAACACTCTACTGGCAGAAACTGGCCCATGTACCTCTTGGACAATACAGCTTTCCTCAAGGCAAGCTAGAGCCACCAGGCTTTTTGGTCTAAGGAGTTTGGAGTACATATAAGGAATACCTTGGCATATTAGGGACAAACAACCCAGACATTTAGTTTGGTTCTTAAAGGTTGTTACCCAGAGTTGACAGCTGATGGAGATTCTGCCTGATGACCAGGGAAGTCAAACTTCACTGGAAGGACTGCCCAGGTGGGAAGACCAAGACCAATCCAGGGTCAACGCTTACAAGCAAATAAAGTCTCTGACAACTTAGCTAGGATTTCTCAGTCTCTAAGCCTGCAGGGCTGTGAAGCAGGGGAGCAATTCTGTTCCGGGAATCTACTAATCATAAAGTTTCCTTTGGGCACAGCCTGTGACATTCTCACCGCTGTATAACTCGATAGGGAACACAATCAACGCTATTCAATAGCATGACCACTTACAAGGCTCACAAAAACGTAGCCGATTATTATATAAGAATCATATTCACCCAATATATCAGAAATGAAAACTGAAATTAAATTAATTCCAAAAACATAATCTAATAAACTCTTCAACAAGAAAATAACAATGATAATAATAATAGTCAATATATTTTGTCTGCTTATGCCTGCTTTCAGGCATAGTTTTAAGTTTTTTACATTCATCATCGCATTTACTCTTACAGTATCCACCATTAGGTGGTAATCTGAATTACTAACCCTATTTGCAGATAAAGAAATTGCAGCTTAGCGATATTAAATACCTTCAAATGTCTCTGGCTAGAAAAACCTAAAATTGCAACAACAACAACAAAAAAATCTAAGAGACAAAGTTAGGACTCAAACACAGGTGTCCAAGGCTTATAATCACTACACTATTCTGTATGATAAGCAAGCAATTGAGGAAGAACTGGATCAAACACTTTCTGTATGAACTGAGGCAAGTCATTCCACATCTAAACACTGGGGACAATAATATTTGCTGTCGTTTTTCTCATAAATGCCACAAAGAACAAGTTGAAGACTGCTGCTGTGAAAGCATCTGGTGAATGAAAGAATATGTAATGTTTTACATAACCATTATTTTCATCCAATTAACTTTTCAAATAAGTTTATTTGTTCACTGAAACTGAAGTACTTCAAGGACAATCAAAAAGGTCTTACCTAAAACCACAATCAGCAGTTTCTGGAATGCATCTGTCATAGCCTTCTGAATAGCAAGCTTCTGGGTTACCTTCCTTTTCATAAGGAATGACAATGACCCTAAATCCAACCAAAACAGATGAATTTAAAATGCCTGTCTGAATAACTGATTTCTAGGTTGTGTTTAAAACTAAAAATGCATCTGTGATTCTTAGATCATTATCTTAGTGATTAAGGGCAGGCACAACACTGGGGTACGGGTGAATGTCTCTGTTGTAGGTATACCCTGGCATGGCACATTTTTACTGCTCAGATCTATTCTGGAAGTTCCTAAAATACTCGATGGGAAATGCAAACCAAGAACGTGGCACAAATCTCATATTACTCACAGATTTCAAGTGGACAAGCTGAGGCTACACTGCTACAGACCCTGCTCTCCTGTGTGTAAAGGGCTGGATTCATACAGTGAGATAGATTTGGCGGTAGTGCAGATGACCTGGCCTCTCCTGAACCGTCACCCACTCAGGTGGATGGTGGAACCTCCTCCACTCCATTCGCTAACAGCCCTGCCTCTGACTTAAAACCCTAAGCCCAAGTGCCATGGATTCTAGGAAAAAACTCAGTACCAGTTGGAATCCCCTTCCTAGGGATTTACATTTACTTTTTCCGCTCAGGCCCTTCTATAGGAGGCAAAGGACTGAACATTTACACAAGAGTTTATTTCAATCTTTAGACAATGATTTTGTTGGGATAACTGAAGGCCAGAAGACATGTGTATTTGAAGGACTATTTTAGCACAAAACAAATTATTAACCAAAAAAAAAAAAAAACCAACTAACTAATTTTCCCTCCTCCTAAGCTTCTTGGCAGGCGGTCAGTTCTAAAATTCTAAAGTTTAAGGTGCTGTCAGGTATTGCCTAAGATAAAAACCTATATTGTCAGGCAGAAAAATTCTGCCCAAGGCTTTAGTGGCTTAGAAAAGGTGATGATGTATCTGAAAAGTTGAGTTTCAGAAAGAAAGGAAAAAAGAGAAATCCCACTCCCTTACCTCCCCACACACACACATACTGGAAAACAGACCTTCCTCCATCTTAACCAAAGGTTCCTCAGCCATGCCGACTCCGGGACTCCTGCACTCGTGGGAGGGCAACACCACCTCTAAAGCACAGAAGAACTTCAGGCTTTGCTTCTGAATTGGTGTCACAATATCTTCATTTTCCCTTTCTTCAAGGTTAGAAAGATCCTGAAGCTGTTAGGATTTTGAATTAAAGGCTAGACTTCAAAAATATCCTGTTGTTAGAAATAAAAACTAAACTCCAGCAATCCCAGGTAATAGTTTAGGTATGCAATAGCTTCAAAATCAAGTGAGACTTGCAAATGAATGACTAGATATGGACAACTATTTTTTATTATATACCATACAAACACTGGAGAAAATTACGGACACCGCCATCCAAGTCATTGAGATTATCACTAATTCTAGGTGGCAGGCCAATGCTCAGATACTTCCATGTGGAAGCCTCTCACATCTCCTCCCCATAGCCTTGTTCTATTCTCCTCTCTAAAGGCTAGGAGTTCAACATTGAAAGAAGTCTGGTTAGTCAAAGAAAATCTACAGAGTTTACCTTGATGATCCTTTTTGACCACCCATTGAAACCAAAGTAGTAATTTGCCAATTCCTGGCATCTGGAGCTGTTTAGGGCCAGCGTATTATGTTGAACCGCCTTATGTCTGGTGCCGAGACGAACCTAAAGACATAAAAGACCTAAAAATATCACAACCCTACATAGAGACTTATTTTGGACATACCTGAGATTTATCAATACCAATTTCATAGAGTGGTTGTGAAGATTAAGGAGGACATTTTAAGCAACGAGTTCACAGTCAGCCCTAAATAAATGTTATTTATTACTTTTAAGTCAGTACTTTTCTGCATCATTTCCAGGACCCCTGATTAACCGGAAGGTTCCCTGACCTCTGGTGGTGAAAGTGATGATGAAAGCAACCAAGGAAGCGCAGCAGAAGCCTATTATGGGGCTGGGGGTAAGCAAAGGAAGTGAACTGTTTTACTCATCTCATCCTGTAGCCCCTGCTTGAGAATATGACCTGAAGAGGAGATAAGATGGACCTGCCACTGAATCAGGACCTTAATCTGTAGCACCCCCTCCCCAAGTTACTAACCCCTGTTAGAAGAGGGAATACGTATACCTCTATAAATGTAAATAAAGCAACCAAAAGAATTAGAGGTTTGGGCTTCCCTGGTGGCGCAGTGGTTCAGAATCCGCCTGCTAATGCAGGGGACATTGGTTCGAGCCCTGGTCTGGGAAGATCCCACATGCCGCGGAGCAACTAGGTCCATGAGCCACAACTACTGAGCCTGCGCGTCTGGAGCCTGTGCTCCGCAACAAGAGAGGCCGCGATAGTAAGAGGCCCGTGCACCGCGATGAAGAGTGGCCCCCGCTTGCCACAACTAGAGGAAGCCCTCGCACAGAAATGAAGACCCAACACAGCAAAAATAAAAATAAATTAATAAACTCCTACCCCCAACATCTTCTTTTTTTTTTTTTTTTTTTTTTGCAGTACGCAGGCCTCTCACTACTGTGGCCTCTCCCGTTGTGGAGCACAGGCTCCGGACATGCAGGCTCAGTGGCCATGGCTCACGGGCCCAGCTGCTCCGCGGCATGTGGGATCTTCCCAGACCGGGACACGAACCCGTGTCCCCTGCATTGGCAAGCGGACTCTCAACCATTGCGCCACCAGGGAAGCCCCGCCAACATCTTCTTAAAAAAAAAAAAAAAGAATTCAAGGTTTATCTGCATTAACAAGCTTCTTTGAGAGTGCAAATATTTCCAGTCTTAACTCTCTAAATAACTTACATATTACTGTGGATTTTTTCCATCACTAGCTCTTTCTTAAATGTCTATTTCCACTTTGAACAGGGTGTAGTATATAAATATAGTCATAAAAATTCAAATAATACAAATAAGGTCAAAGCATTGTTAATTCTTTATTGATTTGTTTGTGCATCTTCCTCTGTCACTAGTTTATGAGCTCCTTAAGTGCTTGAAGGAACCATATATTATTATTTCCTTGTTACCAGAAACCAGCATAGATCTTGGCATATAATAGAGGAGAGATGGTCTGTTGACTGAGTGAATGAAGGAGTACATAAGAAAATGAAATTACTTTCTCCAACTGAAGCTGCCTGCTGGGAAGGAGAAATGAAGACTCATTTTTAAATGTTGAGTGTCGCATGGGAGGCTAGGCCCTGTACGGTGAGTCATAATGGAGCTGTCCTGGACAATAAGGAAGCTTCAGAGACTGGGTAGTAGAGACAGGTGACATCTGGGATAACCTTGCCACATTTCTTGCTGGCAAACATTTCCCTTCGTGCTACTGAGAAAAACTCAGATACATTTGGCCTTTCCTTCATTTTATTTTAAGATGTTATTCTCTTTTCTGTATTTATAAAAAATACAGGGGAAAAAAGATAAGAAGTATGTATACCTGCCAATGAATAAAAGAACACATAATTGGAAATTCCCTGCTGATGCAGTGGTTAAGACTCTGTGCTCCCAATGCAGGGGGCCTGGGTTCGATCCCTGGTCAGGGAACTAGGTCTCACATGCATGCTGCAACTAAGAGTTCGCACGCCACAGTTAAGGAGCCTGCGAGCCACAACTAAAGGAGCCTGACTGCTGCAACTGGGGAGCCCACATGCCGCAACTGGGGAGCCCTTGAGCCACAACTAAGGAGCCCGCCTGCTGCAACTAAGTCCCGGTGCAACCAAATAAATAAATAATTAAAAATTTAAAAGAACGCATAATTAAAGTAGGTTACAATTTCGGGGGTGTGGGTAGTAAACTAAGGCTCTGCATGAAATAAAGAAATCTAATACGAATGCCCTTTCCTCTCAACTCTATAGTGACTTGTAGAACATTTTCTTCATTACTCTATCAGTGATGGGCTTTATGCTGTGAAAATCTCAGAACCTAAACTTATGGAATGGTCTTATTGTCCAATATAAGAAAAGAACTCATTACTCACAACTGATACCAAGTAACCGTTTCATAATCTTTCCAGGACCATCTGTAATATCTGACTGGTTATGTGAAATGGTCACAGGGTCCGCAAATTAAAGAATGTCTGACACAAAATCATTTCAACCCCAGGGAGTACAGCCAGGATTGAAGAGGGTGTTAAACAGGGTACAGAAGTGGGAGGTAGTGTACCTGGAGTCACATCTGAGGAGAGTTCTCAGATTCAATAAAGGTGAAATCAGTGAGTAAAGAAATATGGGTGAGAAGAGGCAGCAAGGTCAGTAGGAAGTAGCCAGAGCAAGAAGCCAATCAGAGAAGACACACAATTATAAAGTGAAAGGTCTGGGAACTCTAAGCCTCACTCACTTATTCAGAGGAATTGAAAAGGTCCTTGAAAAAGGAATGGTGGCTCAATGGAGGCACATAATGAAATGCTAATTCTGGGGAGGTAAAATTGGATGGCATGTTAATATGGAATAAGGTTTCTACAATGCATTAAAGAATATTTTAACGATTTTCTGGAATCTGAAGGGAGTTCTGAATAGGCAGTTTGAGAGTGATGATGATGATGAAGCCTCCTTTATGTTACATCTGACAAAAGTTTGGCAAGCTTGGGACTTCCCTGGTGGCACAGTGGTTAAGAGTCCGCCTGCCAATGCAGGGGACACGGGTTTGATCCCTGGTCCTGGAAGATCCCACATGCCGCAGAGCAACTAAGCCCGTGTGCCACAACTACTGAGCCTGTGCTCTAGAGCCCGTGAGCCACAACTACTGAAGCCCGCGTGCCTAGAACCCGTGTTCCGCAACAAGAAAAGCCATCGCGATGAGAAGCCCACGCACCGCAACGAAGAGCAACCCCCGCTCGCCGCAACTAGAGAAATCCGGCGCGCAGCAAGAAGACCCAACGCAGCCAAAAATTAATTAATAAATAAATTAATTAATTAAAAAAAATCTGTCAACCTCACACATTTAAAATCCACATAAAAGTAAATATAAGGAAGACTCTTGTGAAGATTTCTTAAATTAAGGGGCAGCATAAAATGACATGGGGTTTAACATCAGTTAAGTTTGGGTTTGGCCTCTAGTTTCCACATTTACTGTCATGAACCTTAAGTAAGTCACTTAAACATCCTGAGTTCGAGTTTCTTCATCTAAAAAAAAGAAAGAAAGAACTGGGGAACTGAGGGATCCGTGGAGCAGTGCATCTGAGAGCATTCTGTACACCACAGTGCTGTACAAACGCTGGCCTTTTTTTTTTTCCCCCTGGGATCTTAGTTCCCAGACCAGGGATTGAACCCAGGCCCTCAGCAGTGAAAGTGCAGAGTCCTAACCACTGGACCGCCAGGGAATTCCCGATGGCCTATTAGTTTTAAATTCAGCACTTCATCCCAGTAGAGCAAGGAATTCCACATTTGGACCCACCTTCACTGGAGATGTCTGAAAAAGCTGCTTCTGGTCGCATGCCTTCTGGGCCCTGTGGGCATCCCTTGCTGAATAAAACTTGATGATGGCATAGAACCCAGGACCGGCCACTGCTGCGTTTGGGAAGACTCGGACCGAATACAGAAGGCCAAACTGGGAGAAGACTGTGAACAGAGAATGCTGTAGGGTGGTCCCATGCTAAGTAAGTGCAGGAAATTTCACGCCCAGGAAACCAAACCGCCCATTCCCTTATATTCCCCCAGCCCTTTGCCACAGGCAACTGTGGTGAGCCTGCAACTCCAAACACTTCTCATTTCGTGAACAAGGTTCCCTCTGAAATCCTAAGCTTCGAAAAGCATTAGGAGGCAATGCCGTCTGTTGGGAACTATTTCTCAAAAATCTGTGGGGGCGGGCTTCCCAGGTGGCACAGTGGTTGGGAGTCCGCCTGCCGTTGCAGGGGACGCGGGTTCGTGCCCCGCTCCGGGAAGATCCCACATGCCACGGAGCGGCTGGGCCCGTGGGCCGTGGCCGCTGGGCCTGCGCGTCCGGAGCCTGTGCTCCGCAGCGGGAGAGGCCACAGCGGTGAGAGGCCCGCGTACCGAAAAAAAAAAAAAAAAATCTGTGGGGCGAGCTGACTGCTCAGGTCGGCTCTAGAACTAAGATTCCTCTCAGCGGATACCACAGGCAGATGAGGTGCTGAAGCAGTGCCCCGGGGCGCCCAGTTACTGGGGAGCGGAGCGGCTTCCTCCACCCCTCCCTCCGCCCCGGCTCGGCTTACCTGCAAGGCCTCGGCCGTGGGTCCAGAGCTCAGCTCCCACACCAGCAAGGTTTTGTCACCCCCGATGGGAACCGCAAAAGGTACCAACTCCACCATCCTACCGTCACCGCGCGTGCGCGGTTCGGGACTCAAGCGGACTGCGCCTGCGCACGCGCGCCCGCGCTTTTTTAAAAAGGGAGCCTGAGGGGCGGAGCCAGCTCGGTGGGAGTGGAACGGGGGCGGTGCTTGGACCTCTCCCTCGCCCCTCCCACTCCGGGCTTGTCTCTGCCTCTAGCTCCCTTTCTGCAACCCCCGCGCCCAGAAGTTTTGGAGTTTAGCGTTTCTATTCAAGTGTATTTTTAGCGTAGAGTCCAAAGTGTGAGTTTCCAGGATCGAATGGTGCGGACATCTTTATAGCAGCTGGCTTCATCTTCAAACTCCCAGAGAAGACTAGAGTACTAAGCAGTTAGCGCTAACTATCCACTGAACTTTAAAATTTTAGATTTCCCAACTCTGTGTGAGAAATGACCACCAAAGATGCAATCCTTCGACTTGAGTGTTTTCATGAGTCTTAAATATGCAAATCAAGGTATAACTCATTAAAGCCATCAACAGTCTAGTATGAAATTCTTAAAAAGCTGGTTTATAGCCCATTTTCCTAAAGTACCCCAAATCACCGAGCACATTTCTCCATCCCCACCACGACTTTCTCCACCTCAATATATCAGACCCTTAGCCCCACCCATTACCTACTTCTGAGCTCTTTTACTTCAAAAATTGTTGACTTTGGAGGAATTACTTGGATCTTAATATTGTTTCAAACCAATAACTATAGATTTATTATCCATATCATTATCCATTGCATTCATTGTATGTATCCATTTATTCATTGTATCCATTATCTGTGTATGGAGAAGATCCATAATCTTCTCCAGATAGATTATGAACACCTCATGAACAATATTTACAGATTTATCATCCTTTTTCTAGTACTTAGCACACTCATACTCTATTAGGTACTCAAATATACTTGGGATTAATCATGACTAAATTAACACATTCTTTGCACAAGGAATGCTTTAATAATTCCAAAAATATAGAAACTTCTTCATCATGGTCTTCTTGGTTTGCAAATGACAGTCAGGAACCAGGGACCTGGGCCTGGATAGGAACAAGGAGGAAGCCCTAGAAAACCATTTATTCTGGGGCTCTGGTCAGTTTTATTTGTAAATGGGAAAGGAAGAAAATAACATGAGGTGGAGGCAAGAGGAAGAAGAAATGAAGAATTCCCAAGTGAGGAGAGGAGTTCTGGAATGACTCCACCACAGGCCTGCTCCCTTTCTCATGCCAGGTGACATCCTGTCATCCAGTAGGAGAGTGGCCGGCCTGCACAGTGCAACCTCCATTTTACCCTGTGGAGAGAAAGAAGATTGGTTCTTTTTTTTTTTTTAAGAATCAATTTTATTTATTTTTGGCTGCGTTGGGTCTTTGTTGCTGTGTGCGGGCTTTCTCTAGTTGTGGCTAGCGGGGACTACTCTTTGTTGCGGTGCACGGGCTTCTTATTGCAGTGGCTTCTCTTGTTGCGGAGCACGGGCTCCAGGCGCGTGGGCTCAGTAGTTGTGGCACATGGGCTTTGTTGCTCCACGGCGTGTGGGATCTTCCCAGACCAGGGTTCGAACCCGTGTCCCCTGCATTAGCAGGTGGATTCTTAACCACTGAGCCACCAGGGAAGCCCAGCAACACTTTTTATAGAAAATGTTGCTGCCAGTTATGGAGAGAGGGCCCGTGGCAGCCATGTTTATGTTGCTTAATTTCTTCCATGCCTGTAGCTGAATGAATGGAGCTGGGACACAGGGTCCAAGCTGAACCCATCAGATCATCCCTGCCAGGCACTTGGACTGGGACTGAGCCTAGCTAGTCTCTATGGTTGCTTAGGACATTAGCCCATAGATTCAGGGCAGACATAGTCTGTCTGGTGGACTGTAGAGCAGAGAAAGCTGGTTTGCCGAGGGAGTAGTGAAGCCAATGCACAAAGAGAAGCAGAAACCTGAAAAGGAAAGTTTCCAGTCCTGCTTCCACCCTCTTCCTGAGGCCCAGCTGCACCCCTCGTGTGGGCTCAGCAAGACACCTTGTCCTCTCAGAATAAATCTCCCCCAGCTAGCTCAAGTTGTTCTGTTCCTGCAACCAAAAGAGCTTTGTTTATTACGGTGTCAGAGGAAGAGCCAGATCCCAGGTCTTCTAAGTCGGAGTTCCAAGCCCTGCCACACCCCACATTTTTCTAGGCTGTAGAGAAGGTCAGGTCCTGGCCTACTGTCCCTTTCTCTGTCACTACATCTTTCTTTCTTTTTTTTTTTTTTTGCGGTACACGGGCCTCTCACTGTTGTGGCCTCTCCCGTTGCGGAGCACAGGCTCCGGATGCACAGGCTCAGCAGCCATGGCTCACGGGCCTAGCCGCTCCGCGGCATGTGGGATCTTCCCAGACCAGGGCACGAACCCGTGTCCCCTGCATCGGCAGGCAGACTCTCAACCACTGCGCCACCAGGGAAGCCCCTACATCTTTCTTAAGGTTCTGCCCACTAACTTCGTCCCACCATGTCCTCCTCACCAGTTCTTCATCCCCTCTGTTCCGGACACAATCTTTTTCGCACAGTTGATGATTGAAAGAAGATTGGGGCTCAGCAGTTCTGAAAGGGAGAAAGAGAATACCCGTCAGAGCACAGGGGACAGTCCCGAAGCCTGGCTCTCCCTGCCAGGCATGTGCCACCCAGTGGCTGAGAACTTCCGGACGAGGCAAGCCTTCCCCCTCAGAGGCCCATTTGGACATCCGTACAATGGCCGCTGGAGGTTGGGGATGGTTGGGGGGTGGGGGCAGGAGGGGCAGGAGGGCTGAGCTTTGAGCCTGTTTACTGCCATACTTCCTAATGGATGGTAGTTCACCCCAAGTGTGGAGGATTCTAGGGAAAGGAAATGCCAAAAGAGGCAGCACAGAGACGAAGGTAAAGTCCTGCCTAAGGAGGGAGGCTCTTCAAGTGAAGAGCCCAGGGCCATTAATCAGAGTACAAAGGAGGAGATGGGGGACAGAATCACGGACCTGTGGGGCCTCCTGGATTAGCCCTGAGGTGGGAGTTTGCACTTGGCCTTCGGTCAGACCATTAGCCAAAGGCAGCTCTACTTGGTGGTGAGAGCTGAGCCTTCAGGGCCACCAGTTAGGCCTTCAGCACTGGTTCTATGAGCCTCAGTTTGCTCACCAATAAAGTGGGGATCATACTAGTTTCTACTGCATGGCAAGTTGGATGAAATGAGCTATGTACATAAAGTACTGAGTATATAATACGCTCTCAATATATGTTGGCTGCTGCACTTCTCTACGGCTACTGCCTGTGCAGAGCTTTTCTGGATCCTGCTAGTACACTGCAGAACCTCCTATGGGCATTTAGGGACACGAGTCAACCCTCTGCTCAGTAAAGAGATTCCCTGATTCCTTGAACCAATCCTCTGGGGTTGTTTCCAGGCTGTGTGTGGGAAGGGAAGTCCCGTGAGTAGAGCCTGGTCAACTCTCTCACCTCTCCCACCCTGGGACCCTGGCCAGACCTTGACAGTCCACTTGGCAAATGTTTTCCGTGTGACTCTTGTAATCATTGCACCAGTAGTGGCTGTTGATCTGGAAGATGCCATAGTCAAAGCTGCCATCTGTATTTTCATTTACCTTTGTTATGTTGAAGTGACTTTCCACGAAAGCCAGGCACAGCCCTTAGAACAGGGAGAAGAGGGTTTTTAGAGGGGGGCCAAACTGAGGGACAAGGAAGACAGAGGAGAAAGGGAGACAAGGAATCAGAAGAAAGGAACAGGCTTCCCTGGTGGCGCAGTGGTTAAGACAACTAAGCCCGTACGCCACAACTACTGAGCCTGTGCGCTAGAGCCAACGAGCCACAACTACTGAAGCTCACGTGCTCTAGGGCCCGTGCTCCACAACATGAGAAGCCACCGCAATGAAAAGCCTGCACACCTCAACAAAGAGTAGCCCCCACTCGCCGCAACTAGAGAAAGCCCACGCACAGCAACAAAGACCCAACGCAGCCAATAATTAATTAATTAATTAATTAATTTTAAAAAAAGAAGAAAGGAACAAAGCCTAAGAGGCTAGATGGAGCTAGTGGGCCAGAAACACCCATTAGCTTCTCCTCTCATTCTTCAGTCCATCCGCCCATCAGTACAACCACTCATCTGTCCATCTGCCCATGCATGATTTCTGCACTTAATGATCACCTACTGTGTGCCAGAAACTGTGCAAAACCCAGTGAGGGACATTTAGCTGGCTCAAATGCAGATGCTGCCTTCAAGGTGCTTATAGAATAAGAATGAAGATATGTACCTAAAAAACCCACAAAGCAAGATGAAAGGAGAGAGTGTTATAAGGCAGACGTGCCTTACAATTCTGGGCAGAGGGAGCTATCTCTACCATGGAGTAGGACAAAACCTTTGCACTTGCTGTTCCCTCCACCTGGAATGCTCTTCCACCAGATGTTTGGGGGGCTAGGTCCTTTATTCCATTCAGCACTGCTCAATGTCACCTCCTCAGAGAGGCCTTCCTTGACTTCCCCCTCTAGAACAGTGTCACCCATTACTACCCATTGCTTTATTCTTCTGCATAGCATTTATCACCACCAGGAAGCACTTCATATATTTGTGTGTTTCTTTCTTGCCGTCTCTTCCCCTAGAATGTGAACACTATGAGAGAAGGGGCTGTGTTGATATCTGTATCCCCAGAGCCTAAAATAGTTCCTGGGACATAATAAGTGCTCAGTTAAGAATCGTTGAACAAATATCGAATGTTGGGAAAGGCTTCTCGGAGAGGGCTGCTTTTTGAACTTGACTTTGAAAAACAAATGAGAGAAAAAGAAAGATGGCCACGGAGGGCATGACCAGGAGAGGAGGAGAAAGGGGGTGTGGGGGTGTGAGGAAACGGCACTCACAGTCACTCAGGGAGTAGCCCTCAAAGCCATCCAAATCCTCCTGGTGCAGCACCTTGGCCAAGTCACATCGGTTGATGAGGCTGGCTTGATTCACAGCAACGAGACAGCTGACCAAGGAGATGAGTAGCAGGGTCGTCATCCTCAGAGGGGAGGAGACGCAGTGGAGGGTGAGCAGCGGAAGGCCTGCGAGTCCTTGGGTCTCCCAGGAGAGAGAGTCTTCTGGGGAATCTGGAGAGAGCCACCAAATGTCCTCGCTTACTCACTGCCCCCCTCCTGGCTGTTTCTCTTTCCTCTCATGTATTACTTTATAAATACTTTTTTTTTTTTGGTCTCCTGTTTTGTTTTGTTTTTTCCTAGTCTAAAATGAACGATGCTGGGGCATGTCAAATAGAAATGAGAGCCAGCTCACAGGGGTACCCACTGGCCAAATCTGGAGCAGCATTTTTTGGGTAACAGCTTTACTGAGATAAAATTCACAATATATAAGTCACATACCATACCCTTAATTCATTTAAAGTACACAATTCAATCATTTTTCACAGAACTGTGCACCTATTCCCACAGTCAACTTTAGAATATTTTCATCAACCCAAAAAGAAACCCCATGTCCGTTAGCAGTCACTGTCCGTTCCACTTCCCTCCACCCTCTGGCAACCAATAATCTACTTTCTATCTCTATAGATTTGCATATTCTGAACATTTCATATAAATGAAGTCATACAATATCTGGTCTTTTGTGTTGGACTTCTTTCACGTAACATAATGTTTTCAAGGTTTCATCCATGTTGTAGCATGTACCAGGATTTCATGCCCTTTCATGGCTGAATAATATGCCATTGTATGGATATATCACAATATGGTTATGTATTCATCGGTTTGTGGACATTTGAGTTGTTTCTATTTTTTGGCTATTATGAAGAATGCTGCTATGAACATTTGTGTACACGTTTTTGTGTGGACAAATGTTCCCATTCCTTTGGATACATACCAAAGAGTGGAATTGCTGGGTCCCATGGTGACCTAAAGTTTAAACTTTTGAGGAATTGCTGGACTTCCAAAGCAGCTGTACCATTTTACATTCCCATCAGCAATGTATGGAGGTTCCAATTTCTCCACATCCTCACCAACAGAGTTATTAACTGTCTTTTTGATCAAAGCTATCCTAATGGGTGTGAAGTGGTATCACATTGTGATTTTGATTTACATTTGCCTCATGGCTAATAATGTTGATCATCTTTTCACATGCTCATTGGCTATTTGTGTAATTTTGGGAAAATGTCTTTTCAGAACCTCTGCCCATTTTTTCAGTTGGGTTGTTTATCTTTTCATTATTGAGTTGTAAGTGCTCTTTATATATTCTGGGTATTAGAACCTTATCAGATAAATGCTTTGCAAATATTTCCTCACATTCTGTGGGTTGCCTTTCACTTTCTTTTCTTTTTTAATAAATCTATTTATTTATTTATTTTTGGCTGTGTTGGGTGTTTGTTGCTGCGCATGGGCTTTCTCTAGTTGTGGCGAGTGGGGACTACTCTTCATTGCAGTGCGTGGGCTTCTCATTGTGGTGGCTTCTCTTGTTGTGGAGCACAGACTCTAGGCACGTGTGCTTCAGTAGTTGTGGCATGTGGGCTCAATAGTTGTGGCTCACGGGCTCTAGAGCTCAGGCTCAGTAGTTGTGGCATACAGGCTTAGTTTCTCCGTGGCATGTGGGATCTTCCCGAACCAGGGCTCAAGCCCGTGTCCCCTGCGTTGGCAGGCAGATTCTTAACCACTGTGCCACCAGGGAAGTCCCGCCTTTCACTTTCTTGATGCTGTTGTTTGAAACACAAAAGTTTTAAATTTTGATGAAGACCGATTTATGTATTTTTTCTTTTGTTGCATATGCTTTTGGTATCATATATGTGAAAACAATGCATAATGGTTTCCAAGGTAATCTGGAACAATTTGACCACCAAAATAAATGATGATAGTGACAGATTATAACCCACTGAATGAGATAGGAATCAATGAGTTCATAACAGTAATAGATAAATAGATACATAATGGGGATTAAAGGGGAACTCTTCTTGATAAGAAAATGCTGATTGATAAATGTAGAGGTAGTCATGAAGTTGGAAAATCACCATCTTGAAACCATCATAAACTGGTATGAGCAAGAAATAATCATCAATAGATGCTAAATATGAGGGGGTGGGAAGCTTGGTGAAGAACTGAGTCTGTTCATGGTCTTAAAGTATCTCCCCTTGATTGCATGAGAAAAACAGTAACAATACAATGGAGAAACCAGACAGTATTTTGACCTGGTAATCAAAATTAACACCACCAGTGAGGGACAGAGAGCGATTATGTGTCTCCAGATGTGATACCCTGAGAAGGACACATGTCACTTATGCAGCATTCTGGCCAGAGATGCATAACCTATAGCTAATCTTGAGGAAACATCAGACAAAGCCAAATGGAGGGGAAATCTATAAAATAACTGGCCTACGTTCTTCAAAATGATCAATGCCATGAAAGCAAAGAATGAGGCTATTTCTATCACTAGGGGTGTGTGTGTGTGTGTGTGTGTGTATCTTTCCCATTAAACTAGGTGTATGTTCCTGAGGATTCCTCCATCCACTAGCTTCATGAATCAGGCAGCTTCTTGGACAACATGGTTACCCTGATGCCTGTCTCCTCACGGATGTTTTATTCTGTCTCCTAAGACTCACTCCACTGCAGCCTGAGCTTGCGACCATTCTTTTGCCTCTCTCTTCCACCCTACAATTGCCAGATTTAGCAAATAAAATTACAGGATGCCCTGTTACATTAGAATTTCAGACAAACAACAAATAAGTTTTTAGTATAAGTGTGTCTCATGCAACCTTACTCTGCTCTGACTCAGTAGGGTCCTACAGAGACAGGTATCACTGAACCTCAGAAAGCAGGGAGCTCCATCTCTGCCCATGAAGGCCCCTCTTGGGGTTCCCTGGGGAAAAAGTGGTTCGGGCAGGTGCACCCCCAACCTCCCCTCCCGAGCTTACCGCTCTCCTATCCCTCTCTCTGACCCCAGGTCCCAGCCGGCCTAGAGCTTTCTGTGAGAATCTGTAGAACAAGTCGTTTGGGTAGGAGCCTCCTCTTCCTCATGGACTATCCTTTAGCCCCGCCCAGCTCACCGCTCTCCATGTTCTAAAGAAGACGGGAGTGCTGAGCTATCCCCACCTTCTGGAACCCCAGCTCTGTGATGTCAACACTCTCCCGGAAATACTCTGGTCTTACATGCAAATTGGCTCAGTCTTGAGGCCAAACTTCAGGCAGAAATGGTAGATGGGCCTGGAGGGATTGGTGACAACTGTGGGATAGGGTAGAGAGGGCTGGTTGCTCTGTCTGCGCACCTCCCTTCCCTTCTGGGAACCTTTAAGGGAACTCCTTCCCCCATGGGGCTTTAGTGCCACAGTCACAGGGCCCTGCCCTCCAGGTGGCAGGGTGTGCCCGTGCCCCAACCAGTGTATCTTGAACTGAAATTAAGCAGAGCAGCTCAGCTTCTCCCAGGAAGACTTTGGGTGTGGGACCAGAGGCGGACAGTTTAGAATCACGTGGATACAACCCATCCGAGAGAATAAGCCTCCTTGAACAGGGATCAGAGTCCAAACAGGATTCCAGCCCCAGGGTCCACCTTTCTGCAACCTAAACACCCTTTTGCCCTTACTGCTACCCTATGATTCAATAAATGTCCTTTCTTGTGTAAACACGTTTGAGTTGAGTTTCTGTCACTTACAACCAAAAGAGACCTGCCAGGAGAGGAAGGATGGGGTTAACCATCCATGGAATGGTGACCTGACAACCTGTCACCTCCCCATGAAGGCTACACCTTAGTATCATTTGTCACCAAGGAAGTCTGGGAGACATTTCCACCAACTATAGCAAAAAGGAAGCAAGAGAAAATTCTGTTACTGATGTTCATGCCACCCTCTGAAACAGGGTGATAAGGCCTGACAGAAAGGAAGTAGGAAGAGCTTTCTAAGTGGGCAGTGATGCCCCATAACTTCTGGATTTGGACTTCCCTCCCCAGTGGGACAGCAGCGTATTGCATCTTGGGATGTGAAGCAAGCCGGAGCTCTGGTGGAGGTTGAACTCTGGGAGGAGGGCATTCTCTGGGTACCACTTTATGAAGTATCGTTTGGGGCCAGAAATATGCAGGTGCCTCAGATGACCCAAACAATCATGTCTGTGTAGAATTAGAGCTCTGGGTAGGAGGAGAGGCTTCCATAGCCCAGGACCACATGCTGGAAATTGGGCCAGGGGAGGGTCTCCCTGCAGCTTAAAGTCTTAGAGGCGATGATGGCAGCACTCAAAGGGGGACCAGAGGGACCCTCCACCCCCACCCCCCAACTGTGACAGACATGAGCCCTGAATGGATTCCTACCCATTCAAGGAACTGGGACCCAACCTGGGACCCAACTTGGGACCCAAGAATAAATTCTGAATGTTGCAACCTGGGACAAAAAGACATGGAAGCCACAGATCATTGGTCTAAATAAATATTTACAAGTTATAAATCAAACTAACAAGCTGTTAACTGAAATATTTTCTATCCTCATATTCTGACAAACATTCCTTTAAAAGGATAAAATTTTAAAATGTGTATGAAGCTATGGTTTATATATGACTGAAAGTTAGCAAAATGTCAAAGATGAATGAATTTAATTTTTATTCCACATGTCTAGATGCTCTATTAATGGGCTGACAATGTTGGGATGAATAATAAACATATACATAATTCCTAAAGGATTATAAATATTCCATGAAATTTATTTTTCTTATCTCCCTTTCAATACAATCACTAATTATATTACTATTATCAAGATTTTTCAATATATTTAAGAATTAAAAACATAATTATAGTCAAAGTACAAAATTTTAAATATATTTTCATCAAAAATATAAATTTATGTGAAAAATGTATTAATTTTCTGTTTTCCAAAAATTAGCTTTTTTAAAATATTGAAAGGTATCTAATAATTCAAAAGGCAAAATACAAATAAAATGAATGAATATTAAATTTTTATATCAAAATTATTTATATAAATCCAAACACTTTATTTTACTCTTTGAAAGCTTAATTAAATTTTATTAAGTAACTTTTAATTTTAAATTTTAACTTAGGGCTTCCCTGGTGGCGCAGTGGTTGAGAGTCCGCCTGCCGATGCAGGGGACACGGGTTCGTGCCCCTATCCTGGAAGATCCCACATGCCGCGGAGTGGCTGGGCCCGCGAGCCATGGCCGCGGAGCCTGTGTGTCCGGAGCCTGTGCTCCGCAACGGGAGAGGCCACAGCAGTGAGAGGCCCGCGTACAGCAAAAAAAAAAAAAAAAAAAAATTTAACTTAAATTTTATTTAAATTATAAATTAATTTTAAAACTTTTTTTAATTTAAAACTTTTTAAATGAAAATGTTAAAATTCATAAGTCTAGCACTCAATGTCCATCTTGTTGCTAATGTAAAGAATTAGTATCATGTTATGTCTGAAGTCTAAACATATATAAAAATTTAAGAGTAATATGTAATGTGATTTATGCAATATTACAAAAATTTCCTCAGCTTTTAACAACTGAGGCAAATACTGTACTAATTCCTCTGTACTTCCGGAACCATGAGTAGAAACATGAAAATAAGAATTGTACACTCAGCACTACTAGAAAATGATATTTCATTGTGTTCAAATCTATTGCATTCAAGCTACCTGAGAGGAAAGCTCTGACAAGTTAGTCTTTTCTCTTTCCTAAGTTCTTTTCTGCTCAAAGCATCTCTGGACTCTGAAATTGTACCAAGCAGGAGTCATTAAGCTTTCATCAAACCTTTAGACGCAGTTGCATTTTTCCCCCATGAACATAGGGTAAGATGTAAAGAAGCATCTCCCCAGGGCCTAAACATTGTTAGTCAAGAGAGTGGATATTTCGGGTTAAGTCGTGCTGTGCCAGTGCTGAGTGCCAGGTCCTGAGTAACAGAGGCATCCTGTGGTTTAATTTAATTATCTTGTCTGCAGGTGCACTAAGCACAGGCCCAGCTAGGGGCTCCACTTGTCAGTTTTAATGGCAATACTGGAAAAGTATGCTCTGGCAATAAATTGCTATAGAAACCAGAGGAAAATTTAAGGAAGTGTCTGCTTTGAGTTTTCAATAAAATATGAGAAAACCCCCAAATGATACCACTGGCTGAAGTGCAGAATACAAGGAACTAAAATCCAGTGACAGAAATGAAATCTGTATTGAAGGCAGAAAGAGCAGAATCCACATGGCAGAAGAGTCGATCAAGGCTGTAGTCACACACTTGGGAAGTTCTTCAAATGCAGAGCAGAAAGACGTGTGGAAAACAATGGGACAAAAAAAGGATGGATATGGATGATAAAGATTAGAGCCTTAAACTGGGACAAAGACACCAGAGCTGAAAAAAGGTGAGTTTGCAGATCTGACAGGTAACCTGTGTTCCAGGAAAAATACATGAAAAGACAGTCACTACTAAGACATATTCAAACCATATATTCATAAGACTGAATTTTTTACTTTACTTTTAGGCTTGTACTTTACCCCACAGAATATATACCTTCTCAAATACTTCAGGAATAGTGACGAAATTGATTATAAACTAGGCTACAAATAATACCATAATTTGTCCCCAGAGGAGGAATTACATAAGCTCCGTACTCTGGCTATAATTTAAAAACCTCAGTTTCTTATAACTTTAATAGAAACACACACACACACACACACACACACACACACACACACACACACACATTTTCCCCTCTGAGTAATTATTGGGTCAAAGGCAAATTAAAGTCTGGAATAACAGGTTTGCAAAACAATGAAAATGACATTAATATATTAAGTGTCTGAAATTTATTTAGAAGTAAATTCATAATCTTAACTGCTTTCATTCAAATAAAACAAGCAAACCGAGCATTCAACTCAAGAAGTTAGAAAAAGTAGAAGAAAAACATTCCCAAGGAAAACAGAAGGAAGCAAAACATAAGAATGAAAGTGTAACGTATTTAATTGGCTTCAGGGGGAAATATTGGGTGATAAGTTAAAAACGAAGTTAAGAAACAAAGACTAGAGAACCTGAATATTATGTGTCCCACTATGGACTTTGGATCCTTCTCTGTAGCATTAGTGTTGTGTAAACTAAATTTTTCAAAGTTTCTGGAGTGAATTCCTTGCAAGGACTGGCCACTCGGAAGCCAAGGGTTACCAGCAAGCAACAGATTTCTTTAATAAAAACACAGTGGGTAGATTATCCAAGAAAGTAAATATAACTGAAGGTTCTAAAGCCTTGATAGCCCAAAAGCATTGCCAAACACTTTCTCTCATAAAATCATATTTTGTCCCAAGGGGGGACCCCCAGCAGGACTGAGAAGTACCATTGCCTGCTGCTGGACCTGGGAGCATGGGGCAAGGAGGGAGACTTATGTCTCTGCTCAGGAAAGTGCAATGGAAGCTCCTAGATTGTGCTGTGAAATGCAAGATGAGTGAAATACACACCTGCCTTTGAAAAATCAAATATGGACCTTAGCAGGTCCATAAGTCTGAGTAATTAACAGACTGGAGAAATTCCATGGTGGTCCAGTCCAGACACACCATTCACATAGTTCAAAAAGAAGCATGCCACCCTGATGGTCAGCCCTTCGAGAAATGAATCTTTCCACTGAGATAAAAATTGCCTGTGTCCACTTTCTCTGCTTAATCTCAGTCCCCACACATCATCCACCCAGTTTCGGACCCTCTTGCATGGGGTGGCCAATTGCTGGCCTTTGGAGTCAAACCAAAACTTCTGGCAAAGAACTGGGCTCATATAACTGTATGTATAGGTAAAGCATGTGACTACAACATTATATGTTTTAGTGTAATCATGCCTGAGCATCTTCATAGAACTTACCTATTATTTTATTACTCTCCCCAAGTTTCTCTTTTATATTATAGTTAAAGCATTATGCTGATTTTTAAATTTACCGTCATTATGAATGGATTAAACAAATCAATAAAAAGGAATGAATGACTGGTACACACAACAACGTGGATAAATTTCAAAATAATTATGCTGAGTGAAAGAAGCCAGACCAAAAAAAGAGTATATACTGTATGAGTCCATTTATAGAAAACTCTAGAAAGTGTAAACTAATCTATAATGACAAAACAGGTCAGTAGTTTTTTTGGGGGATTAGGGAGTAGAAAGGGGCACAAGGAAATTTTGGGGGGTGATTGAGATGTTCACTATCTTGATGTGATGATGGCTTCATGAGAATTTACATAAACCAAAAATTAGCAAATTGTACACTATAAATGTCATTTATTATATGTCAATACTTCAATAAAGTGCTTAAAATCTTTAAAAATTACTATCATTACACTATATATATATTTAAATAATGAATGTGTTTTTTATTTCTCTTATAATTTAAAAATGTGAACATTCTGTAATTCAGCAGCAACTTTTACTTCCTGGTGACTTCTTCACTGGGTCTTAATCCCCTTTTATATAACAGACTCTTGTTCGGAAGGCAATTAGCTTTTCATCATTCTTTCTGTCTAGATAACAACCAACAACAAATCCCACAGGGACAAGTATATGTACCCAGTGGTCACGCACAGTCTGAAGTAAGTTCATCATGAATGCTGAAGCCTCGGAAGCAACAAAGACACCACCCACAAAATATGTTTTGTGAAAAGGGAGTTATGGGTCTGTCATGGTTGAGAATCCCAGTATTAGGAAGATTCAGAAGTTGGGGCAAATTTTCTCCCACATGCCGGTTTTCAGGCCAACTCTCTGTGCAATTTATCCAGTGGCCACTAGAGGCCAGCAGAGGTCCAGGTACAGGAAGGCAGGGGCTGCGGGGACTCCAACACGTAAACGTATTCCCTCCTCTATGCTCGCCAGCCTGGGAGCTGGGCATTAATATCTTAATTTATGTAGTGGTAGAGCCGGGATCTGGGTTGTGGTCTCTCTGGCTCCTGATTCCACTTTGTTGGTCCCTCAACATCGAGAGCCCTCCCTGTGCTACCATATGTCCTGTCTCCAGTGGGGCAGCAGCCAGAGCTCCCGGTCTGTCATCCACAGAAGTGACATGGAGTAGTTGGAGGTGGCATCGAAGAGTTGTGATTCTCAAGGTGCCTTTAGAAGGCCGCTCAGGCTCAAGGTACCCTCTGTATTGGCCTTCCACCTTGTCTGAAACCCTCCTATTATGAAACAAGGCGGACTTCCCTGATGGCGCAGTGGTTAAGAATCCGCCTGCCAATGCAGGGGGCACGGGTTCGAGCCCTGGTCCGGGAAGATCCCACATGCCGCGGAGCAACTAAGCCCCGTGCGCCACAACTACTGAGCCTGCGCTCTAGAGCCTGCCAGCCACAACTACTGAGCCCACGTGCCGCAACTACTGAAGCCCGCGCGCCTAGAGCCCGTGCTCCGCAACAAGGGAAGCCACTGCAATGAGAAGCCCGCGCACCACAACGAAGAGTAGCCCCGCTCACCGCAACTAGAGAAAGCCTGCGCGCAGTAACGAAGACCCAATGCAGCCCCCCCCCAAAAAAAGTCAGCGTTCCATTATCAGACACTGCAACATCACAGGCTTAGCTAACCAGGCTGAAGAATGAAGCACTGGTGGAAAGGTCACTTTTTATAAGGGACAGGGAAAGGAGACAAGGTTTAATTGGGGGTGGGGAGGTGATGGTGGAGCACCCATGGGACGCGACAATGGAGGCCTCCCAATAGAACCTATTGTTAATACATATTGAGCCCTCCCAGGGTGTGAAGCACGAAGCAGTGTATGCAGTGAATCATTTCATCTTCACAGCACTCTTGTGAAATTAGATGCAGAGAAGTTAAGTTACTCACCCATAATCACAGAGCTTGCAGGAGGGAGAGCAAGGATTTGAATTCAGGTTTGACACCAACATGGTGGGTTTAGCTGCTACTCTGTACTGCTCACTTTCATGGAATTGTCTTTCTTACTCTTTGGGACTGGGGTATTATTTAGTTCCTGTGTTAAATTGGTTGGTGTTGGTAGCAGGTGGTGGGTATTTTATTTCAAACTTCTGGAGATAAAGCTCCTGATGATTCAAGAGAATTTTAATCCCCTGTGATGGTCCAGGAGGGAAGTCCTCTCTATTGATTGAACATTTTCAATGTGTGAGGTTCTGTGCTAAGGTTGATACTTTCTTAGTGATGCTATTGGAAGGGCAGGTGGGCAGAGGCCAGCAACAAGGAATCGAGGGGCAGGTGATATGGAATGATCCAGTGACATTGTTCATTTCTGCCCACAGATGTGTGTCAAAGGCAGCAGGACCCCACCTCAGCTGGAGTCCCGAGCAGGTGACTAGACCAGGGTGTAGGTCCAGGGAGCTCACCAAAAGGCCCCAGTCATCAGGAAAAGCCAAACCATCCCAGTGAGCAGATAACACATGTGTGTGGTTTGTGGGTGATGAAGTATTCCAGCGGTTTCTTTTGTAATTTTTTAAAATTTATTTTTGGCTGTGTTGGGTCTTTGTTGCTGTGTGCAGACTTTCTCTAGTTGTGGCGAGCGGGGGCTACTCTTTGTTGCAGTGTGTGGGCTTCTCTTGTTGTGGCTTACGGGCTCTAGAACACAGGCTCAGTAGTTGTGGCGCACAGGCTTAGATGCTCCATGGAATGTGAGATCTTTTTGGACCAGGGATCGAACCCGTGTCCCCTGCATTGGCAGGCGGATTCTTAACCACTGCACCACCAGTGAAGTCCCTCTCCAGAGGTTTCTTTCCTGGACATCCTTCCCCTTGGGCTTGAAGCAGTCCACCTGGGATCATGCAGCTTGATCCTCCAGGCAAGGTGCCTCAGGGAGGTGGCCTCTTCTGTTCTGCAGGGCCCATCAGCTATGGGCTTCTGCCCATCCTGCTGCTTTTATACTCTTATGGACACATGGTAGGGGTGATACAGGCACCAAGTAAAGGCTCCAGGGCTGCACAGGTGAGGACAAAGCAAAAGGAGGCCAGAGATAAACAAGTCCTCACAGACCCATTGGATCCACTTGCTTCATTTCATAGATGGGAAAACTGAGGACTGGGGAGGGGAAAAGACTCGACCAAGGCTACACGCAGGGTGAGTTAATGGCCAAGTTGGGGGTAGGACTCCCAGCACAGTCTCTTTCTCCCATACGCCCCAGACTTAGTTAATGATAGGTCCTTGCTTCGGGACACTTCTTTGTACTTTGTCTATTACTATTTACTCATTATCTTGTGTCTTTCTGAAAACAATAATTCTTTAATATCATTACATATTCAGTCAGTGTTCAAATTTCTAATTGTTCTATGCCAAAAAGCATTTTTTTAACAATTGGATTAAATCAAGATCCAAATAAGATGCTCTCAGTTGTGATTGGTTGATGTCTCCTAAATCTCTTTTAATCCATAGGTTTCTCTCCCCTCTTTCTCTTTTTCTTTGTAATTTATTATTGAAGAAGGCAGAGCATATACCTTGTAGATTGTCCACAGTCTGTGTTTTGATGATTACAAGCCCATGATGTAGTTTAACATATTGCTCTGTCTTCTATAATTCCTGTAAATTGACAGTTGAGTCTAAAGGTTTGATCAGATTAAGATCAAAGCAGGTGTTGTGTTCTTCCATCAAAGGGACATAATGTCTAATTGGCTTCCTTTTTGTGACATTAGCAGCTGTTGATGCCCAATGCCTGGACCCATTAATTCTCCGGGAGTTAAAAACATGGTGACATTCTAATTCTATAATTCCTTCTTCATTTAGTAACTGCTTTATTTCAATAAAGAGAAACTTCCCCATCTCTACTATCGGTTACCCGGGCTATTATCTCATGAATTCTGTGAGAATTCTGCGTCGGTACAAGTGTACCCCATTTCTATATGAGCACAGAGGTCAGAGGGGTAAAGGGAACTGTTACCAGAAGAACTGTCCAGCTGAGCCCCCATCAACCCACAGAATTATAATAAATAATTAAATAGGAGTTGTCTTAAGGCCCTAAATCAGGCAGCAGCCCACGGGTGGCAAATCTGGGCTTAAGGACTCCTAGGCCTTTTTCTCCCTTCATAGGAGGACAGATCTGCACAGAATCTTAAACATCATCCAGTTCAGCCTTGACATGTTCAGATGGGGAAGGTGAGGAAGCTGAAGGCTGGAGAGGTGTAGTGACTTACACAGACTTGCACATGTAACCAAGGTCATGGGCATAACCTTAAAGGAAACCCCTAAAAATTCCTGTGATCAGTTCCAGGGTCTTTGATGCCTGTGTCTGCCTTTCTTGCCCTACAGCCTGTGCTTGTACCTAGTACACCATCTCTTGACCTTGTCCTACTGTTGTGTCCCCAGTGCCCAAGATCGACACTTGATAAATATCAGTTGAATGAATACATGAATGAAGGTGCCATTGTTTTTACCTCTCCAGAACTGGCTGCTCGTGGACCTGCCCACTGGGGAAGGTCCTGCAGGCATCGGCCCTGCTGTAGATGTCCAGAGAGCTGCCAGCCTGTCAGGCACAGGGCAGGAGCCACGGTAAGAGGACGAGAGAGAAGAGGGAAGCAGCAGGGTTCACTCTAAGGAAGCAACTGGAGCAGCAGACTATACTCCACCCTGGCAAGAGGCAAATGCAGCAACACACAATCCTGCAGAGAGCATGGATGGGGGGCACCAGTAGGGGCGGGGACAGGACTCCAGTGCACAGGAGGAGCAAGGCAGGACCCTCAGCCTCATACTGGGCAGGTGACCAAGGCAGGAACTCAAGCCAAGGATCAAATCAGAAGCTGTGAGGATTAGTTAGGATTAAGCTGAGTTGAGGGCATGGAAAACCCCAACTATCACTGACTCAAACAGGGTAGAAGCTCATTTTCTTCTCACGTTAAGACACCCCAGGGGAGTCAGTCTACCACCAACAGGGTGCTCCATGGTACAAAGGAGATGAAAGAGAGAGAGGACCCAGGCTCCCCTGTCTTCTTGCTCTCCTATCTTCAATCATAACTTTGCTCCTTGGACCAAAAAGGCTGCTGGGACTCAGCCTTTCCTTGCCATATTCCAGGTATCAAGAAAGAGTAAGGGAAGGAGAAGACCAGTCTCCTTTTTTAGGGCATTTCCTAGAATTGTGCAAACTACTTCACTTAGATTCTGTTGGCCAAAACTGAGTCACATAACTAGACCTAGCCACAAATGACAACGGGAAATACCGTCTTCATTTCACACATTCATGGGCCCAGCTAAAACTCAGAGAGTCAGTAAGTGAAGATCAGAGAACATGTATCCAGTGACTCAAATTATGATACAAGGCAGAGGTCAGCAGGGGACTCACAGCTGAGGCCCGGGTGCTGGGCTGTAGCTGTTTCCATCCCTGCTGCCCTAGGTCCCAGGGCTTGGGCACAGTGAAGTCATATGAGTGCAGTTGTGGGGTAGGAGGGGCTGTTGAGCCCAGCCACAGGGCCTGATGGTCCCTGAGTACCACAGCAGCAGCAGTGGGCCTTTTACAGCTAAGCATAGCATCAGCCCTGGAAGAAGTGTCTGCTCATGGTCAAGGACAGGCACAGACTCAAAGGCCAACAACTGCCAGATGCCGTGAAAAGCATCCTCAAGATGATGAATCCAGGGCCACAGACTGCCTTTTCCCAGGAGGCAGTGACATGGCTGAGGACAACTGCCTTTTTTTCTTTACTTAAAAAAATAATTAAAACAATTTTACCATAGAATAACATGTATGTAGAAAAGTACACAGATCATAAGTGTATAGCTCAATGGTTTTCACAAATAAATGAACAACCCAAGTACCCAGCACCCAGATCAAGAAGTAGAACATTACCACAACCGCAGAAGGCCCTGAGTGTCCCCTTCTGGTGACTACCCACCCACTCGCCCTCCTCCCACCTCCACCCTTCCCACACCACACCCTCCAATGCCCACCCCTACCACCAGGATTTAAAAATCTTTCTAGGCAATTCCATAGTCAATGTTGAAAATCACTGCTTTTGTAAAAACAGTTATCTAACTTGGCTGCACATGAGAATCCACTGGGATAGAACAGGGAACAGAGACAGCTAGAAGGCAGCGTGGTACAGTGGAGAAACCTGGGGGCCAGACAGGCCTGCCAGTTATCAGCTGTGTGACCATGACTGAGTCCCTTCACCTCTCTGAGCTTCACCTGTGAAATGGGAATAGTATCATCCCATGCCCAGCAGAGTTAAGGCTGAGAGATAGAGGGTGTTAAGCCCAGGCACATGTAGCGTCCATATATGGCAGCTACAATTGTCATTTTTATTAAAGGTGAGCAACCCCAGGAAGACTGAAAGCCCTTCTTTCTTTATGCAGATGGGACCCAATCTGGGGATGGTGGATACAGACTATATTGATAAGAGGGTCAACAGGTTGTGCTGATGAGAAGCTGGGGTCTTTCTAGGGAGCCCAAAAAAATTCCACGGGCAGCAGAGATTCCCAGCCAAAGCCAATGAGAGGTGGCCACTGGCTAGCACAGCTGCAACAGCACTGGGGACCAGCAGCTGTGGACGAACTTGGGCAAAACCAATCCTTCTCCTTCAGCAAGACAAGCAAGGAGCTGACTGGCTGCAGGCTCTGACTCTGAGATTTACTGATAGAGAAAGAAGCAACCTGCATCCAGCACCTACTTTGTGCCAGATGCTGCACATTCACGCCTTTAATCTTGTGAGGTGGGCAAACTCATCCCATTTAACCCTGCAGGAGCCTGAGGCTTACGGGCAGGAGCACCTGCCTAACTCACAGAACCCAGATGTCACCAGGAGGCTGGGACCTGCCTCTCGGTTGGGCTGCAGTGGCAGCACCCCTAGGGACGTTCTGTGTTCGCAAATGACCTGCAGACACCTTGTTTGATTAGATGCTCATTTCTGTCTTTTTTCCTGAAATGAAAAGTATATGACTTTTTAAGATGATGACTTTATCTTCTTTTGTACTTATTACAAGACATAATGTTTACTTTAGAACATATAGGAAATACAGATAATCAAAAGAAAAATATCAAAGTCTCTCATAGCCCCATCCTACAGAGATGAGCACATCAATGATTCACACCTATTGTTCATCTATGTGAGTCTGTGTGTATGTGTGTGTGCGTGTGTGTGTGTGTGCGCACACAGGTAGATATTTACCAGAAAGGAGTCATAGGGTATACTCTGTTAGATAATTAGCTTCTCTTCACGTAACAATATAGCTGACCTTGAACCACACAGGTTTCAACTGCGCGGGTCCCCTTATAGCAGACTTTTTTCAATACAAGGCAGGTTCCATATTTGCAGATATGGAGGACCAACTCTGGGACTTTAGCACCTGGGGATTTTGGTATCCAAGGCAGGTCCTGGGACCATTTCCCTTTGGATATCAAGGAATGACTGCATATAGTGGCCATATTTCTATGTCCTTGAATATTCTTCTCCAACAGTGGCTCTCATTAGAACCCCCCAGGAAAGCTTAACAAATATTCACGTCTGGGTTCCACCCCCAGGCCGATTTAATGGGCCTGGGATGGGGTTGGTCTATGGGACTTTTAAGACTCCCCAGGTGGTTCCAATGTGTGGCCAAGCTGGAGGGCCCCTGTGCCACAGCATCATTTTCCCACGGTGGCCTTGCATTCTTTTTGCTGAAGGGAGGCACTGTAATTTGACCAACCCCCTTTTCTTGGACATTTAGTTTGGTTCCATTTTTTCATCATTATAAACCTTGTAGAAGGTTCTTCAAGTTTCCCCCATTGCACATGCTCATTATGGCTTTCAGAAACATCGGTAGTATGATCATTTTATTCTTTTTTTTTCTTCCAGCCTTATTGAGATATAATTGATATACAGCACTGCATAAGTTTAAGGTGTACAGCATAAAGATTTGACTTACATACATCATGAAATGATTACCACAAAATAAGTTTAGTGAACATCCATTATCTCATATAGATACAAAACAAAAGAAAAAAATATTTTTCCTTGTGATAAGAACTCTTAGACTTTATTACCCTCTTAACAACTTTCACATATAATATACAGCAGTGTTAATTATATTTATCATGTTGTACATTACATCCTTAGTACTTTTTTATCTTATAACTGGAAGCTTGCACCTTTTCACCACCTTCATCAAATTCCCCCTCCCCCAACCCGTAGGTGATTTTATTCTTTTTTCATATACATATTTATTTATTTATTTGGCTGCACTGGGTCTTAGTTGCAGCACACAGGATCTTCATTGCCACGTATGGGATCTTTGTTGCGGCATGCAAACCCTTAGTTGCAGCATGTGGATCTAGTTCCCTGACCAGGTATGGAACCCGGGCCCCCTGCGTTGGTAGCGCGGAGTCTTAGCCACTGGACCACCAGGGAAGTCCCTGGTGACTTTATTCTTGATTTAAGAACTTTGGCAAAGAGGCTTATGGAATGGTATCAGGTGAATTAGATACGACTCTTTTGTATAAGTGAAAGTCAGCTCGAGGTAGCTTAAGCTATAAAGTGGGCTTATTACCAAACTATGGGAGATTTCAGCGTTCTGACTGCTGGGACTTTCTCTCACACCCTTCAAGCTGTTGCTCCTCATTGCTTCTCCCCCAGCTCCTGGCAACCACTAATCTGCATTTTTGTTTCTATGGATTTACCTATTCTGGATATTTCATATAAATGAAATCATGCAGTATGTTACCTTTTGTGTCCAGCTGCTTGTACTTAGCCTAAAGTTTTTGAGGTTCATCCACGTTGTAGCGTGTATCAGTCCTTCGTTCCTCTTTATGAATAACATCCCATTTGAATGGCTATACCACGTTTTGTTTGTCCATTCATCTGTGGATGGACATTTGGCCGTTTCCACCTTTCAGCTATTATGAATAGTGCTGCTGTGAACACGCATGTATGTGTATTTGTACATTTCCAATTCTTTGGGAATATACACCTGCGAGTGGAATTGCTCATCATTACCTTTTGTCTGGTCCATTGCAGTAGCATCCAGAGTGATCTCTACGTGGTTGCAAGGGTGATCATTTTCCTTTCTCAAAAACATTATTTTTCTTCTTATAAGAGCTATACACGTTCACTGTCAAATTTTTAAAAAATACAGAGAAGAGTTTGTTTTCTTTTTTAATCCAGGGGAATGTAAATGCTGCCCCGCTGACTTCCCCGCCCACTCTCTAGCCTTCTCTTTTGTCACTCCTCCGCACTGCCGCCCCACCCCTGGGTCCCTGTGACTACAGCCCTATGCTTCCCCAGGCTTCAGAGCCACAGCAGATGCTGCTTCCTCTGCGGATTGCTCTTCCTGCCCTTGTCTGCATTTTCCTGTTTACCTTTTCTGACTCAGCACTCCTGTCACTGTTCCCCCGGCACATCACACAGACCTGTAAATGGCCAAGATCACTGTGCCCGGACAGGGAGAAAGGGAGGCTGACCCACTTGGGATGCTGTGGGGTTCTTCTGCTTGACCCCAAAGCAGCACTGGTCCTAGCTCTCTCCTCTCCGCAGTTTCCGATGTTCCCCACAGCGTCTGAGCTAAACAGGGAACCACCAGCTCCCCTGAGCCTTGTCATTAGGGGTTGGCATTTTGCTACATTCCCCTGTTGTGACGACTGGCAGTGAGGCTGGTGCCAAATGGGCAACCCAGAAGGATATTTCTCTTCCTTTTTCCTTTCTCCAGCCTTGTTCTTTCGGCTCGAGAAGCCAGATGCTTTGGGGTCTAATAACACACTGCCGTTGGAAGTGAAGACTGTCAGAGCTGGAAAGGAAGAACCTCATTATAAATAATCACTGCCAGCATTTATTGAACACTTACTCTGTGCCAGGCCCTGTGCCCGGCCCGCTTCCAGGCATTACCTCATTTACCCTTCCCAACAATTCTAGGAGGCAGAAACCATCATCGCCCCTGTTCTACAGGGAAGGAAACAGAGGCTTTAGGGAGGTTACAGGGCATTTCCCTAACTGTGCTGAGTGGTACACAGTGGCAAAAAATATTAGTAGGTGGGTAGGGAAAAGGAATCCCATTGTTACACACCGCATCCTGCAACCCCCCCCCCACCCCGGGAAATTCACAATGCACATCAACATACTAAAGGCCCTGAGAAAGCCTGTAGTAAAGAAATCTGTTAAGGTAAGTGCCACTTCTGTACAGACCTCACGGAACTGCTGATCCAGAAAGCACAGTTTGGGGAATGAAGATATTAACCATGCTTCTCATCTTATATATGGGGTAAGGGAGGCCCACGTAGTGGTTTAGGTGCAGACCAGGCACAGATCTGGGGCCCCATGCTCTCTACACATCCCCTCCCCCACCTTCCAGGAAACAGAGGGTGGAGGAAGGCAAACCATGATCCAAATGGCCCACTCCCTGTTTTTATCAATAAAGTTTTATTGAAGAGGATCTGTTTCCGCTCCCTCGATTTATAGATGAGCCAATCAAGGCCCAGAGAGGATGGGTGACTTGTCAAAGGGCACACATAGCCAATCAGGGGCAGAGGCAGAAATAGATTCCAGATCTCCAAAATCCAGGTATTCTCTGAAACACAAATCAGACAGGTGGTAGGAGGTGACGTGTGAGGTTCCTGATACCCGTGATACCTGCTCACACGTTCTCCACTGCGCAGTACTTGCACAGGTACTGCCCCCTTTCTGCTATGGCACAGACACCCCTGAGGCATTTCTCCTGATGCTCTGGGCAAAGCCACCCTGGCGTGAGGAGTGGCCCTCCTCTGCTCTCCGCCTTGTGTGGGTGAACGGAGCAGGGGCCAACCTCCAAGCCTCTCGAGAGGGGCAAAAGCTGAACAGGGCAATCCGTGTTTATTTAAATTCTGTACCAGATGCAGGAAATCATTAACTTCCCCTCTGCCAATGTAAAACGTGAGGTCATTTGGACAGGACCTGGGCCGAAGGCAACTTTGGCCTGCTCCAGGAAGAGTTTGCCAAATAAATGAAGAGCATAACAGGAGCCTCAGGGCAGCTGTTTGAAACCACTTCAGAAAATAAATTCCTTTCAAGGGCTTTTGGGCCTCCCTGAAGTGCACTGTTGTACAATGGTCATCTATTGACATTTTGTGTGTGTGTGTACAGTTGAATACGCAAATAAAATCATTCTTACCTCTTCATTAAAGTGGTTCATGCATAGAACACTTTATTGACCTTTTTAGAAATGTGAACAATTTAAAATACCTTCAGATTTAAACATTTCGGTTCAAATAGGTCCATCCGGCAACTGATACTAATTGGGGATGTTTTATCAGTCTCTGAATCTAGGGGTGGAATCGTCTTACCAACCCCAGATGGCCAAGGCATGGTGGACAGCTAGAGGTTCATCTAGAAACAGCTGCGGGGACAACGGTGGCCTCTGGGTGGAGGTTCTTCCTGGGGCAGCCAGACTGCCCAGATGGCCTTTCCAGAGCTGGGAGATGCAGGCTTGTCACTGAGGTGGAGGGTAAAAATAGTCCTGTGTGGGTGGCAGCTGGGCCCAGAGGCTCTGGCTTCCTCATTCTAGAGCGGGAAGGCAGCCCGGTTGACAGGCACCTTCTTAGGCTCCTGAGGCCCCTCCCAAGCCCTGGGGCCTGGGGGGAGGGTGGTCTTTCTCTAACAGCAAAACACTCCCCTCCCCCCCTCCCCCCCCCACCCAAGCACAAAGAACGTGCTGGAACAAACTTGGGCTGGGTTATAAAGTAGCTAAGGGCTGAAATTCTGGCTGTGCCAGTTACCAGCTCTGTGACCTCAGGCAAGATTTTTCTCCTTTCTGAGCCTCCATTTTCTCACCTGTCAAATGGGGCTCCTGACTTCTCTCTGCAAGGCTCGCTGTGAAGATGAAGGAACAATGACAGCTGACATGTTCTACTCTGCAACCTCACTCTTCTGACCCTCCCCCTTCCACCGGTTGCTCACCTTCCAGCACATTCTTCCAGAGTTGCTCGAAGGCAAGCCAGCTGCATGTCATGAGGACGCTCAAGCAGCCCTATGGGAAGGTCTCCAGGGCCAGGAACTGAGGCTTCCAGACAGTAGCTGTGCTGGGGAGTCACGTTAGAAGCCGATCCGCTACCCCCGGTGGAGCCTTCCTGTGACTGTGGCCCTGGCCAACCCCTTGAATGCAGCCTCATGAGAGACCCTGAGCCAGAACAACCCAGCTAAGCTGCTTCCGGTCCCCTGGCCCTCAGAAGCTATGTGAGCTAAAAAATATTTGCTAAATTTGGCAGTGATTTGTGATGCAGAGATAAGTAATGTACTTCTCTTTCAGGGTTACTGTACGAATTAAGAGTTAATACAGGGGGCTTCCCTGGTGGCGCGGTGGTTGGGAGTCCGCCTGCCGATGCGGAGGACGTGGGTTCGTGTCCCGGTCCGGGAAGATCCCACATGCTGCGGAGCGGCTGGGCCCGTGAGCCATGGCTGCTGAGCCTGCGCGTCCGGAGCCTGTGCTCCGCAACGGGAGAGGCCACAACAGTGAGAGGCCCGCGTACCGCAAAAAAAACAAAAACAAAAAAAACAAACAGTGCTCTGGCCCACTACCTATAGCAACAGCCCAGGAAGCCGAACCACAACCCCTGTAGCAACCAGCCCCAAACATCCAGGCCTTGATCAATAACAAGCTTCCCTAATTTTGCCCCCACTTTCAACACAGTACAAATTGGAGAAAGTTAAATATGCTCCCCTAACCAATCACATGGGCTGCCCCTCGTCTAGTCAACCCACCTGTAGCTTTTCTATGCCAGCAGCCTCCAATCGGGGCACACCTGAAGCCGGCCCTTTTTGCTGCTACAAAGCTTTCCTGCTCCTCTATCTGCCTTTGTGTCTCTGCCAAACTCAGGTAATGGTGGCTGACCCCCTACTGTAGTAAGCTGTGAATAAATAGCCTTTGCTTGTTCATTTGGGTGGTCTTTGTTTATTTCCACATGCCCAAGTTCTCTCTCTCCCTTCCTGCTCCCAGGTCACAGACAACATCTTCCTCTCCTGCCAGGTAACCAGAGAAAGCTGCTCAGTGATGATGGAAGAAAGGGGACAGTTATAATTAAGAGTGTAGCTTTGGATGCAGTATTGATATGTCTATATCTATACCTATCTCTATACACACACACACACACACACACACACACACACACACACACACGCAATGGAATATTACCCAGCCATCAAAAAGAATGAAATAATGACATTTGCAGCAACATGGATGGACCTAGAGATTCTCATACTAAGCAAAGTAAGTCAGAAAGAGAAAGACAGATACCTTGTGATATCACTTATATGTGGAATCTAAAATACAATACAAACCAATATATCTACAAAACAAAAACAGACTCACAGACATAGAGACCAGGATTGTGGTTGCCAAGGGAGGGGTTGGTAGGGGAGGAATGGATTGGGAGTTTGAGGTTAGCAGAGGCAAACTATTATATATAGAATGGATAAACAACAAGGTCCTACTGTGTAGCACAGGGAACTATATTCAATATTCTGTGACAAACCATAATGGAAAAGAATATGAAAAAATATATATATGTATAACTGAGTCACTTTGCAGTACAGCAGAAATTAACACAACATTGTAAATCAACCATATTTCAATAATTTAAAAAAAAAATAGTGTAGCTCTGGAACAGGACGGATCTCGGCTCAAATTCTGGCTCTGATGCTTAACTAGCTGTGTGGTCTTAGGTAAGTCAAACAACCACTCTGAGTCTCTGTTTCCTCATGTCAAGGGGACATCCACTGTAAGAATTCCGTGAGGTAATATATTTAATGCACTGAGCATATAATAGGTGCTTAATAAAGGAAAGGCCAACCATGAGCCTCCTCACAGCCTCTTGCTGGAGTAAGAAGGCCCCTGTACCCCACCTGTACTCACCCCTCCCCAACCTTTATGTGCAGCAGACAGCTTGACTGACCTCAGCTGGACGGGGTCAAAGCCATGGGCTCCAAGTCCAGGGTATATCAAAGGTCAGGAGTTGGTCTCAGGAAAAGGATGGACAGAAGACATAAAAGCATTTCTCTAAAGAAACCCAGCTGGTCAAAAGCAGGGGACAAAATGTCTAGGCCGGATACCTGTTCTCATCCTGTTCTATCCTGGCTCTGAGGGGTGGTCAGGACAGGGAGACTCCTGCCCAGAAAACTCTGAGTGCCCTTGTGCCAGGCTGCTTTCTTAAGACTGAGGAGGTGAGCTGGGTCTTTCCCTAATCTCTCTCGTGTGTGTGTGTGTGTGTGTGTGTGTGTGTGTGTGCATGCGCGCATACATGTTAGTTTCTTCATCTTTAAAATGAGAAATTTAATAGCTTCGCAGGACATACACACACAAATTAGTGTTCTACTAATAGTGAGGGGGTGGCTTTAGGATGCTCATGTGCTGGAGGCATCCTGAATCCCCTCCCTCCAATTTGCCAAGCCCTTTCTTTCCACCCACTTATCTCTCCTTCCACCGCCACCACTGGAATCCAAGTCTCCAGCCGGCCATCTTTTGCCTGGACTATTGCAAAGAGTCCTGAATGCTTTCCTTCTTTCCTTTGATTCAACAATCAAAGAATACAAGGGTGAGAAACCATCCACTAGCCCCTAAATTCACACTATGATTTTTAAAATATTGACAATAAACAGGGCTGGGGACAGTATGCTCTTTCTCCACAGGGCTGGTGTGTAAACTGGTACATTTCTGGAGGGCAATTTGGTTAGATGTGATTTACTGATTCTGCAGGTCCATTTTACAAAATATAATAGAAATAAAAAATTACAGTTTCTGTACCAAGACTTCATTACAAGGTTCTTTATGGTAATCTTGTTTCTGACAAAAGAAAGAGAAAGAAAGGAAGAAAGAAAGGAAGAAAGAAAGAAAGAAAGAAAGAAAGAAAGAAAGAAAGAAAGAAAGAAAGAAGGGAAGGAATGGAAGGAAGGAAGGAAGGGAGAAAGAGAGGGAAAGGAAGGGAGAAAGAAAGGGAGAGAGAGAAACAAGTCAAATATCCAAACATAGAGACTTTGGTTAAATAACTTGTAACAGTCTATACTTTGACTACAATATACAATTCCTTCACTAAAAGTGATGTTGCAGACCAGTAATTCTCAAAGTGCATCTAGGAAGAGCAGCAAGAACATTTATTTGAAATGCACAGGCTTACTGATTCAGAAACTCTGGGCTGAGCCCGGGAATCTGGGTTTTAACAAGCCCCCTGGGCAATTCAGAACCACTGTTGTAGGTGAATATTTATCCCTACCAAAGGATAAACTGTTAAATGACAAAGGGTTACAAAACAGCATGTACAAAACAGCATGTATGAACAGTGCGTCCCTATTCTGAATACATATATAAAGACACACATAGAAAAAGGACAGAAAGATTTTGTACCAAGGCGGTGACATGGACACTCTCTGGGTAGTAGGATTATGAGCTTTTAGATTTTTTTGCGTTTTGCTAATCGGTAATTTCTAACAAGTTTACAGTGACGTGTATTTGTGAAAAGGAATGGAGAGGGGGAAAATGCAATAACATTTTTAAATTGAGAAAATGTCAAACGGGGAGGGCTGGTGGCGAGGTGGGAAGGAGGCAGAGAGTACTCCTCACCTTGATGGGGGGAGCGAGGCTGGGAGGACCTGGGTGGGAGCGGCGGGGCACGGCCGGCCACCCAGGGCCATTGCCCAGTGACGAGGGGAGAGAGGAGAGGGAAGGCAACGCTGGGGCGAGGGGAGGGGTCTCTGCGACTCCTCTGACATCTGGGAAGGCTTCCTGCGACTTCAGTAAAGAGCGGAGAAGAGACTTAGGGCAGACTTCAGGAAGAACTTAACTGCTAAGAGCACCAAATCCCAGAAGAGGCTCCTTGGGAGATTTTTCCCGGCTGGAACCAGGGCTGCCCCGAGGGTGTCGAGCTTCGCCGACCGAGGGCGGGGCTGCCCTGATCTCCCGACCCCCTCCAGCCTTGGGACACTGGGGGAGCTGCGATCGCTGCGGGATTCCCGCCCCGCAAGGACGCTGCAGGGCCTGGGTGGGGGGGGGATGGGGAAGGAAGGAGGGGGCGGGGCCGTTGCTAGGGGAGGGGCGGCGGGGAGTGCGAGCAGCGCAGTCGGTGCGGCGAGGCGCGCTCGGCTCTGCCGCTCCAGCTCCCGCGAAGCCTGTTGCTGCCTTCTCCCGGCCGCCGCTTCCCGCCAGGTGTCCAGGGGCCGGCGGCCCGAGGGGTGCGGCGCGCGGGCAGCCCGCCGCCCTCTTGCTCTTCACGCACACAGGTGGACCCGAGCGTCTCCGAGAGCGCGGACGCCGGAGAGCCTCCCGGTGTGCCCCGGACCGCGCGCCAAGACCCCGGGCGCCGAGCGGCGATGAACGCGACCTTCCTGAACCACAGCGGCCTGGAGGCGGCGGGTGGCTTGGGCGGCGGCGGCGGCGGGGCCGCCGTGGGGAACCGCAGCCACGGGCTGGGCACGTGGCTGGGCTGCTGCCCCGGGGGCGCGCCGCTGTCCGCCAGTGACGGGGTCCCCGCGGGGCTGGCTCCGGATGAGCGCAGCCTGTGGGTGTCGCGCGTGGCGCAGATTGCCGTGCTCTGCGTGTTGTCGCTCACCGTGGTCTTCGGCGTTTTCTTCCTGGGCTGCAACCTGCTCATCAAGTCGGAGAGCATGATTAACTTTCTGATGCAGGAACGCCGGCCTTCCAAGGACGTGGGCGCCGCCATCCTGGGGCTGTACTGAGCGCCGCCTCGGCCCGCCCTCGGCAGCTTGGCTGGAAGAAGACGGAGAAGGGAGCCCAGGACCCTGGTTCCCCTCCCCGGGCTCTGCCGCCGCCTCTCGGCGGGCAGCGCGAGGGGCAGCGACGTGCCTCCGGGCGCCCGGGCCTGGGCCACTGCGGGACCTTAGACGGCGGCGCGGGAAGGGACTTCCACACCCGACTCGGTCCTGCGTGCGGTCCAGCGTTGGGGGGTGGGAGGGTAGAGGATGGGGGTTCTTAACTGTTACTTTGAAAGGAAGTTCTGGGCAGGGTGGGAGAGGTTGTGGGATGCACTTGGGGCTGAGGTCACTGGCGTGGGAACTTTGTGTGTATGTAGGTGGGGTGGAGTGGGGGCGAGTTCCGAGCAGCGTTCGGGGGGGACGCCGCTATTGACGAATCCGAGTCACTGAGCTTGGTGGCTTGATTTCGCATTTGAGAAGAAATCTTGCAGTAAAGCTACAGCCGTCGGGCTTCCCGCGGCTTCCGCCCGCACTCCTGTGGGATGTGTGTGTATGTTGCGGGGGGGGGGGTGTTGGCGGGGGTGGGCGGTGTGTAGTAGCCTACTAGCAAGTACTTTAGGCAGGTCACAGGACGCCGGGCCTCAGGACTGGGCAGCTGTCGGGGCTGGTCGCGGGCTCCTGAGACCCCACTCGGAAGCCGCCGCCGGGGAGGAAAAAAGGTCGTGTTTTCTACACGGACAGCCAGGGAGGCAGGTCCTACAGGCTGGCGGGACAACTGGTGAGATCAATTAAATCCCTGGAAAATTTGAATCTATTCCGTGAGATGGAAAAAAAAATCAATTGCTTGAGTCCAAAAGGGAGAAAATAGCAAAAATAATACATCAGGACAGTGGGCAAATAAAATTTAATTAATGTGTGGGCAGCGGTCTAGATCGAGGGAAATTTTAATTATAGGGCCAAAAGCCCCATGTAAGGGCTTGCTTGATGCTACCCTTGTAGAGGGTAGGTGAGCAGATTCTGAAGATGTGCCCTTGCAGCATGGGGAGGAGAGTTTGGGTGGGGGGAATGTATGCTTGGGAGAGGGCTTTGTGGTTTGAAGGACCCAGGATGTTTAAAATGGAGCAAATGACCTCCAATGTAGCTGTGTTCAGGGAATTTGGAACCTCCTATTATGAGATGCCCCCTGCTGCCCAGAACCCTAGCACCTCTTATAGGTGCAGACTTTTCCTTAAAGCCGTGTTAAGCAGTTAGAACCTTGGCACTCACAGCCAAGGGGGAGTGTGAGTGGCTCTGCTGTCTGCAAGTGTCTGGTCTGGGGAAGAACTGAAACTGGGGGGTGGGAGATAGGAGGAGAGAAAGCTGGGGTTTGTAGCTTGTGTATATCCCCCTTAGCCCTAGTGCCAACCCCACTCAGGCACCCTGGTGCTTGGAAGATTTGGGGGGAGGGCTCTAGTGGATTTCTCCCCCTCTTCTCTCTTTTGCCATGGGTGGAAGTGAAGGTGAATGAGAAGGAAGGTGGCTGAAGCCTTACTTGGCTTTGGGAAGAGAAGTATAGGGAGCGCCATCTCATGTCTCCAACACTAGTTCCCTACGAGGTTGGCGGGGGGGGGGGGCACAGCATCTCAACAAAAGCATAGATGGTCACTGATTATGAAGGATTCAGAATCCTCCTGGCTCCTGAGCCCTCCTGTGTAACCAGGATCGTCATCATTAGGGACTTCCCTGGTGGTCCAGTGGTTAAGACTCCGCGCTGCCAATGAAGGGGGGGCCCGGGTTCCAGCCTTGGTCGGGGAACTAGATCCTACATGCATGCCACAACTAAAAGAGCCTGCATGCAGCAACTAAGACCCGGCTCAGCCAAATAAATTAATAAATAATAAATAAATATTAAAAAAAGAATCATTATCATTAGGATGTGTCATCTTCCCACCCACACCCACCCCACCACCCCAATTTCAGACCTAGGAGAGTTCATCCAGTTAGGTCAGTCCAGTAAAGGATAGGGGCCAGAAACTACTTGCAGAGTTAAACCCACAATGTGAAGAATGTTCTGTTGATGGTTTGGGGTGACTTGCAAGTAGCCCAGCTTGATCTGGTGAGAGCAGCCTTGAACAACTGGGGCAACCTGGGGATCTGGCTCTGTGTAGCACAGCTGTCTGGAGCCCGGCTGACCCGATGGCCTGAAGAATGGAGTTCAGAGAGCTGCAGGCGTTCACCCAAATGACGGGAAAAATGGGAGTTTTGGCAGGGACGCAGCTTAGACACTTTTCTGGCTGACCAAGTTGGAGCGAACACTACGAGCACTTCCCTCTAATAAAATGGATCTGCGACTGGGGCAAGAGAAGGGGATTCAAGAGTTAAGTTTCCTGAATTTGCTGAAAAAGGAAAGCCTTAATGGGGAAGCTTTGCAGGATTTTCTCACTGTAAAGAAGAAAAAGGACAATGAAGACACGTACTAACGTGTGTTTGTGCACTCCATCCCATGCCTGGCACACCCATGTGTACAAGTATGCACACACAGGCAGGTGCACACAAAGCCGGGCTCAAGCCCCAAACAGAAAAATAGCAAGTGTGAGTGGGGTCCAGGGAGGGGTGGAGGGTGAGATCTCTTGCAGTCCATCTTAGTTCTTTCGAAGCCCTGATGTCCTGCAATGTGTTTACAGAACTCCCTCATATAAACCTCAGGGGTGGGCACCCTTAGTTACAAAAGAGCGAGCGCATGAAGCATAGTGCTTCAGGGGAAAGGTAGGACTAGATCAGAATCCTGAGCCTGCGGCATCGGGCACTGGACCAAGAAAGAGCCTGGTTCTCCAATGCCCTCTCCTCACTCCCCACCCCTGTGCAGGGAGAGATCTTCCAACAAGGGCTGCCCAAGATTCAGGGGCCAAATCTCTGGAGGTCCTGGGTTCAGAAGAGAAGTCCTGGATGCTGGTCTTTGAAATCCTAGCCTCCCTGCTTCCTAGCTCTGTGACTCTGGGGAAGTAACTCAATCTCTCTGAGCCTTAGTTTCCTCATCTATAGAATGGAAGCCATAGTACCCATAGCTCCCATGAGATGATAAGTATAAAGTAGCTGACATAGTGCCTGGCATGTGATAAACAGCCAATAAAGATAATTATTATGATTATCATTATTTTTGTTTAGGGTGTGAACTCTTCCCCAGCAAGATATAGTTGGTTCTCTGAAAAGGGATCTTGGACAGAAAAATAGTAACTCATATTTGCAAAGCATTTTGTAGGTTTCAAAGCACTCTCATAATCAGGACAAAAATAATGTATCGCATGTCTAATGAGGTGAGCACTGAGCTCCCACCTTGCTGAGGAAGGTTTCATTACTGCTCCCATTTTACAGGTGAGGTAACTGAGGCTCTAAGAGGTTGTCTGAGGTCACCCAGCCAGGAAGGGGCAGAGCTAGGATTCAGCCCTGCCTGTGACTCCAGCCTTCCCTCCACATGCTCTTGTTTGCTGTCCGCAACAGCTCGGTGAGTAAGAGCACACACTGTCCCATGAGCCTGTTTATAGGAGAGGAAACTAAGTTTCCATTTAACGGATTTGCCCCTGTTCATCCTTTCAGCCAGTGTCTACTGGGAATCTCCTGTGGGCCAGGTACCGTGCAGGCACTGGGGTGAGCAAGGCGATAGCAGAACTGGAGTCTAGCCTGCAGCCCCGGGTACTTGCACTGCTCCTCAGGACCACTAGCCCTCGGGTACTGAGGGTCTCAGGGACTAGGTCAGACCCTCTGCTTCCCTTCCTCTGAGTCAGGGATGGAATATCTGGGGTCACTTGTGCTCTCACTAGCAAGAGGTCCTCTGGAATGGGGGACAGTAGGAAGGGCTCACATCACAACATCCACTTACTTTCCCACCTGTTTGTCTGAATCCAGTTCACACAGAGCCATGCTGGGCTGGCTTCTGGGAGCCGCTCTGCCCAAACTCTCCCCAGACCCCAACTCAGCAGTGCAGCTCACGATCCTCTCTTGCCAATCAAGATCTTACCAGGTACATGGGATGTCCGGATCCCCGAACCCAGCCCAGGGCAGGCCAAACCAGGCAAGTGTCCAGGTCTCTGAGGTGGCAGCTGGGGCGGGGGTGTGGGGTCCCTCCCCTGAGGTAACATCTGCTTACCCCTGCAGCTCTGTGGTGAGCTAGAGCTGCGTCACTACACTACCCTCGAGGACCAGAACTGTCTTCTCTGTGTGTGCATTTTCTGTGGTGCCAAGCATGATGCTTTATTCTGATTAGGAACATCACAAGACTTGGTTGAATTGAAGACACAGCCTCTGCTTTCAAGGGGCGTCATGCATCTTAGGGATCAAAGACATGTAATCAAATAAACAAAACACAAGGAGGGTAAGTGTTCACTTCAGTCAGAGGCAAATAAAATTCCATGGTAATGATTCCCTTTTTAGGTGCTAATATTGCCACTTAGAGAAGATCTTCCACATGCCAGGAATGGTGTGAAGCACTTTTCATATTTTATCTCATAATCCTTTCTATTTTTTTCATAACCCAGATCTAATAATTCCTGCAAGGCAGAGACGGTTGTCATCTCCACTGAAGAGAACAAGGCTCGGACTGTTAGGTCATTCCTCTGAAACCACAGTTAAGAATCAATGGAGGGCCTCCCTGGTGGCGCAGTGGTTGGGAGTCCGCCTGCCGATGCAGGGGACACAGGTTTGTGCCCCGGTCTGGGAGGATCTCACATGCCGTGGAGTGGCTGGGCCCGTGAGCCATGGCCGCTGAGCCTGCACGTCTGGAGCCTGTGCTCCGTAACGGGAGGGGCCATGGCAGTGAGAGGTCCGCGTACCGCAAAAAAAAGAAAAAGAAAAAGAAAAAGAATCAATGGAACCAGAGCCCACATTCAAGTCTATCTGAGTCCAAAAGATATTTGGAAAGTGAAGAGCTGGCACATTTTATGATTTTGATTGAAATTTTGAAATTAAACCATACCTTGATTTTTCTGTTTCATTGTTCAGGATGTGGGGATATTTGGGGGAGCACTTCTCACTTTTCTTTGTTGCAGAATGTGATGGTGACTCCTTAGTCATGAAATAGTACTGCTACTGATGATGAAGATGTTGGTGAGAAATTAACGACTCACCACCATCATTAAACAGGCTATAAGTTGACAAGAAAAGTTACCCAAAACACTAAAAGTAGAGAGGGAAAGAGAGGGTTATGTCGAGATGGTTGACTACATACTCACTCCATCCAGCTCTGTGTCATTATAAACACTGGGACAGATATTAAAGAAAATCTATAGCATTGCAGGAAAACATAAGGGGTGCCCTCAGTGGACTAGAAACCATGAAGATATCCTGGAAAATAGGTGTCAGATTAGGTCAGGTCGGAAGGGGTACTCACAGCTCACAGATCAGAAAAGCAAGGTCTACCACAACTCTGAGCACTTCTCGCCACCAGAGGCAACTCTGAGGCTTTGTCATGAGCAGGGCACTGGGATGATACAGAAAAGGAGAAATTATTTGTGGCCGTGGTGAGCTTAAGACACACTGATCTGTAAAGATTAGAAGAGGTTTGCAATGGCAGTCAGAGGGCATACCTGCCCCAAAGACTGCTCTGGGTCCTTGATGCCATGGGCCCTGTCTCCCCTGGAACCTGCCTTGTTATGCTCCTGACTGCAGACTTAAATAATGAGACGCTTCTAAAAATGTGGCTTTATATTAACTTTTCTGCAATGTATGTATTGGCAGTCACATGTGTACTTACCAAAAGGGTGAAAAACTCCAATGAATTGCCATGGAGATGAAACCTGGAATGAGGTTGCCATGGTAACAAAACTGTTTCTAAAATGCCACATCACCTTGGGGAAGTAGGAAGGTCCTGTCAAAGACTTGAAGTTAGGGCTTCCCTGGTGGCGCAGTTGGTTGAGAGTCCGCCTGCCGATGCAGGGGACACGGGTTCGTGCCCCGGTCTGGGAAGATCCCACATGCCGCGGAGCGGCTGGGCCCGTGAGCCATGGCCGCTGAGCCTGCGTGCCCGGAGCCTGTGCTCCACAACGGGAGAGGCCACAACAGTGAGAGGCCCGTGTACCGCAAAAAAAAAAAAACAAAAACAAACAAAAAAACTTGAAGTTAGAGGCCAAATCACAGACCTTCCCATCAGGGCCGGGTGCTCTTTCAGTTTCTTTTTACTTCTTTTTTTCTTTTCTTGCCATCCCCAAAGGCAAGGGATTTAAATTTTGAAGACTTTGATTCAAGCTCTGGCTGTGCCGTTAATAAGTCATGGGAATCAGGTATCTGAGGGCCCTGAAGAGGTGTGAGGAAGAGGGCTGCTGGCCCTCCTCTCTGGCTCTGTATTGACCTGCCGTGTGACCTTGGACAAGTCATTCTATCTGTTCCTGGGTTTCCTCCCATACAAAGCAAGGAGCTGGACTAGGTGGTCTCTAAGATCATTCCAGTACTTTTCTCTCTCCCATGACACTCTGCCTCGAGGGGCAACCAGCCTCTTAAGTAAATTAGGCCAGTGGAGCTGTCTGTGGTGCTGAACATATGTCTGTTGAGCTCCTGGGCCACATCCTGTTCTCAATAGATCATGGCTATTCTCAGCACTCCCAGAGACTGGCGGACTCAGGCCGCCTCCATCAGGAGTCTAGGAACCTGCTTGCAGCTGGAGAGGAGACTCCAGAGGGTCTTGGAGTTCAGAGAGCACTGGAGGAGGAATCTGGAGATGGGGTCCCAGCCTGACTCTGACATTTGCTGTCAATGGGTTTTTGATGAAGCCACACTTTCCCTGTGGACCTTTGTTTTCTCATCAGTGAGGCTAAGATGGGGACTAAGATGATCCCTAACGCCCGATGGGCCAGAAGAGTCCTGGGAAGCTGGCCTGGGCTACAGGGGACAGGAGAGCCCATACATATTCAGCCAATCCCCACCTGTCCCAAGGCTCAGGCTTCTCTAGTAGGACTGAGGATGATGAACAAAGCACACTCCCTTGTTAGGAACATATGTTCTTTTGTCTGGGAGAAAAGACAGGCTGTGAGCAGATGCAGCATTTACATTTTCTCAAGTGACAACTGAACACTGAGGATGATTAGTGCTTGTCATGAAATGTGTCAAAACTATAATAAAATCTCCAACTTATATCATCCTCCTACTTATCTGATTATCTTTCCAGAATCTGCTTCACTCCTCAGTATCACAGGATGAAAAAGACAAAGACAGGAAAGCTTAAAGGGAGTTCACACTAGGAGGGACACAGACACCGCAATTCGCTCTGAAACATGTTTTTCACTCTTCAACTCCCCCATTTGTCGACATAATGGGATGTTTGGGAGTGTGGAGTCCATAATCAAGAAGGGCCCTTGATTCAAGCCCTGCTTCTGCTCCTTATCAGCTATAAGACACGCTTTCCAAGCTTCAGTTTCTTCGTTTGTAAAATGGGGGTTAATGACACGTACCTCTTTTTTTTTTTTTGCGGTACGCGGGCCTCCCACTGTTGTGGCCTCTCCCCTTGAGGAGCACAGGCTCCGGACGCGCAGGCTCAGCGGCCATGGCTCACGGCCCAGCCGCTCCGTGATGTGGGATCTTCCCAGAATGGGGCACGAACCCGTGTCCCCTGCATCGGCAGGCGGGCTCTCAACCACTGCGCCACCAGGGAATCCCGACACGTACCTCTTAATGTTGCTGAAGGGATTAAGTAACATCGTTTATGAAAATGATTAGCAAGCACACATTGAAAGTGATTGTTTTGGTTATTAATAGCTGCATAACAAACTACCCCCAAAACTTTATGGTTTAAAATGATAACCATTTTATTATCTCTCACGGTTCTGTGGGTTGACTGGGCAACCGTGGGTTAGCTGGGCAGTTCCCCTGCTGCACGTGACATCAGCAGGAACTGCAGCCATCCAGGGGTCATCTGGCTAGTGTCCAAGTCTGATGCATTGGTGGGGATAGCTGGAAGTCAGGGCTCAGCTGGAATGGCTGGACCTCTCTTTTGCTAGTAGTCCCTGGCATCTCCTTCTCCATGTGCTTCTCCCACAGTCTCTACAGCAGGACAGCTGTACTTATTACACATCAGCTTTCTTCCCAGGCAGTGTGAAAGCAGAAGTTTCCAAGCCTTCATAAGCCTTAGGCTCAGAATTGGCATATTTCTTTTCTGCCACATCCTATTTATTAATATGAGTCCCAGGGCCAGTCCAGATCCACTGTGGGAGGAGAGACTACATAAGGGCATCAATACCAGGAGGCGTGGTTCATTGGGGAGTGTCTTTGGAAACCAACCACTACACTGATCAATAAATAATTTTTATGTTTGAAATTCCAAGTATGCCACTTCCTTATCCCTTAGAAATATCACCTCTTGTTGGGCTTGCACAGAGTTACTGAACAAGTATTTTGTTGACTATATAATTTAGAGTTGCGTGGTCACTGCCCTAACTACAGTCCCCTAGGATAGGTGTCATGTTTTTCTCACATATCACCCCACAGGCCTAGGATAGGGCTCTGCATACAGCAGGTATTAACTAAAGGCTTCACACTTTGTTGGATATTAGTATTTCTTTACCAACTTTATTTGAGTTAATATTTTCTTTGCATATCTTTTCTTCAACCCTTTTCTTGCAGGATTTCTCTGTCAATATATTTTGGGTACATAAAATACAGCTGGATTAAAACATATATAATCTTTTCACTGGGGTGTTTCCTCTGGCTTCATTTATCGTGATAACCAATATATTTGGATTTATTTCTATCGTCTTATCTAGTGTTCTGTTTTTATTACTCTTTTTATTTGCTTCTTTCCCCCACCCCTTCTTTCATGTCTTCTACTAGTTTGGAAGTTATGCATTTTATTTCTGTTCTTCTAGAGGTTACCTTCAATTTTTAACAGCATCCTTGATGAAAGAGTCTGAAATTAATCAATATCTCTGTCTTCATCCTGGATAAAACAAAGACTTCAAATGTTTAAACTCTGATTACCTCACCCATATACCAAGTTTTCTTGTCTAGTATTTTATTTCCACCTTGTTTCTTTTTTTTTTTTTTTTTTTTTTTTTTTTGCGGTACGCGGGCCTCTCACTGTTGTGGCCTCTCCCGTTGCGGAGCGCAGGCTCCGGATGCGCAGGCTCAGCGGCCATGGCTCACGGGCCCAGCCGCTCCGCGGCATGTGGGATCTTCCCAGACCGGGGCACAAACCCGTGTCCCCTGCATCGGCAGGCGGACTCTCAACCACTGCGCCACCAGGGAAGCCCCACCTTGTTTCTTTTTAACTCTCCCCAAAGTAGTCATTATAAATGTCTTTTTATTTCTAAAATTACATACAGTGAAATTCATTTTTTTCTGGTGTATGGTACTAGGTGTTTTGACAAATGCTTCGAGTTGTGTAATCACAAACACAATCAAGATACAGAACAGTTCTACCAAACACAGTTGCTCAAGCTGCCACTTTGTAGTCAAATCCTCCCTCGTTCCTTTAACCCCTGACAATCACTGACTTGTTCTCTGTCCTTATGGTTTTTCTTTTCCAGAATGTCAAATCAATGGAACCATAAGATACATAGCCTTTTCAGTTTGGCTTCTTACACTTAGCTTAATGGATCCACATTGCTGCGTGTATCAATAGTTCATTCTTTTTTATCGTTGAGTAGTATTCCATCATATGAATGCATCACAGATTTTTTAAATTAATTTTTGATTTTTATCTATCTCCAATTGAAGGACATTTGGGTTGTATCAGTTTTTGGTGATTATGAAAAATCCATCACAAACAATCATGTACAGTTTTGTAGGTATGTGTACGACAGTTTTCCATGTCTCTTGGGTAAATACCTAGAAGGGGGATTGTTGCGTCATATAGAAAGTATATACTTAACTCTACAAGACACTGCCGAACTGTTTCCCACAGTGGATGTCACATTCTGCAAACCCATCAGCAACGTGCAAATGTGTTAGCTGCTCTGCATCCTCACCAGCACTTGGTAACGTCAGGGTTATTATTATTTTTTGTATTTTGTTTATTTGTACATGTGTCTTTCTAGTATGTGTGTAGCAATATCTCATTGAGTTAAATTTGTATTTTCTAATGAATGGTGGTGTTGCAAATCTTTTCATGGGCTCATCTGTCATCTGCATGTCTTCTTGAGTGACGTGTCTTTTGCTCATTTTTCAAGTTGGATTGTTAGTTTCTGATTGTTGACTTCTGTATAGTTTGGATACAAGTCTTTTGGCCGATTGTGATTTGTGAATATTTTTTCCCAGCCTATGCCTTGCCTTTTCATTCTCTTAACAGAGTCTCTCACAGAGTTCCATACCTCCCCCAACCACTGCCACCCCCACCACCGCTACTGTGTCCCCAGTACCTAGCTAGCACCTGCATGGCAGGGACACCACAGATGTCTGTTGAGTGGATGATATAATAGTGAATAAAGAGGTGACTCACTCTGGTCTGGGTTTTGCATCACTCAGGTCTATTGCCTTCTTGCTCTTGTTCTCTGTTCTCCAAGTGGCTTTCTGATCTTTATTTTGGCTTCCCTGGTCTCCTGACTCCAAGAAAGGAGTCCCCAGAATAGTGAGCATGGGTAGTCCAGTGACTGAAAAGGCAGCCTCCATCCCTTCCATCCTGAGTTTAGGAAGTGGTGTTCTGGTTGCTCATCATTGAGTTTGGTCAGTCCAGAGAGGCTGGCCACTTTTGAGGGTCCTGGCCCAACTTCTGGACCCTACTGAAGCCTGGACCATGATGGTCACTCTGAAGTCCACCCTGTGAGGTCCTGCCTGAGGGCCCAGCCAACCTTCCTCAGATGGCCCCTCTCTTGCATCTCTCTTCCCTGCTCAGTCCAGGTGAGGGAGGGAAGTCAGCTCCAGGGTGGGAGGATTGGCTTCTGGGGACCCCCAGGGATGGAAGGACTTTCCGTGGTTAAAGGGATAAAAAGAGAGGAGAAAAGTTTTGGGGGTGGAGAGTGGGAGGGCAAAGGAGAGAGCCTGGAACAAAAAAAGTGTTCAGGAAATACTCTAGCTTAATCCGTTCTCACCATAATTCAGTGTAAAGGGATTGCTCTCTGTGGGGGCTGGTAGAGAAGTTTTATTTCCAAACGCAGCAGAGCCTTCTTTGCTCTAGAGATAGAGTCAACTTGTCTTTTTTCTTAGTTTCCCAAAGAAAGATGGAGAACGTCTCCTTTCTCCAGCGTTTTTAATGCAGGGTCAGGAATGCAATGGGGGACCTAAGTGTGGTCGTGATCTACAGGCTCTGAAAAATAGTCAGTGGCTCTTGAGCACTACCAGACAAAGAGAAGTAAACTTAGAAGTCGGGGTGGGGTAGTGGTAGATTTAGGCTTTTCCAAAAAAGAAAGCAGAATACTTTTCCTTTTGAGCCAAACCTCTTCTGAAAAATTTAAAGACTGGAGGTCACGCACTTTGCTGACTGCTCTGTCAGTCTGTCCATCTGTCTGCTGGTAGAAAGCAGAGGATGCTTCTGCTGCTAAGGCACCCTGTGCCCCCACCTTCCCACCAGCTCCCTGGTACTGCTCTCTGGCCACACTTAGGTCTCCCCTTGCATTCCTGACACTGACTCACTTGTCCTAGGACGCTCTGCCTGTGGAGGAGAGCCTTGGGCACGCCTAATTTTGTCAGGTTGTCCTGCCTGGACACATGGAGACCTCTTGTCTTTGCACTGGAATTTACTTTGGTAAAGCATTTCCCATCTCACACTACTCCTTCAGCCTTGTACCAGTTCTTCAAGGTAGCTTGTACATTTCACTGTTGGGGACACTGAGGGGTCATACAGCAAGTTGGGGGATGGAGTGAGCTAGAGCCCATGTTCTCTCAACCCGTGTCCACGCAGGGGTTTTCATGGACTGGACTCAGTCTTCAGGCAGACTCAAACTCCCCAGAGCCCCTGACTTCCCAGGAAGTTGGGTCCACTCCTTGTCCCCATCCCACGACCTCTGGAGGCAGGGAGAACTCTTGTGCACCGGAAGTGGGTGGTGGGAGGGACGATGCCCTGATGGCCCAGTCCTCACCCCTGAGCTGACACATCCTCCTGGAGCGTTCTGCAGCTAGGCCTCAGAGTAGCTCATCTTTAAGTCTCCTTCCAGCTCCCCCTTCCAACGGTTCTTGGCTTAGTCAGGCTCTGAGATGCCTTGGCTCCTGCCATCAGCACTTCCTTCAGTTTAAGAATAAAAGGAAGCCGTCCTCTGAGCCCCCACGCACATCTCCCACCCCCAGAGTCTTCTCTGCTAGCTCCTGCTGTTGCGGCTGTCAGGAGTAGGTTTTTGGGTAATTGTTGCCATGGAGATCCTGTCTTGAATTATTGTGCAAATGTGTCCCATCTTTCTCCTTATTTGGTGTGTGATATGAATGCGGGTAAAATGGGGGAGGCTGAAGGTGCGCCCTTGCCATGCAAGTTGGTTTACCTGGGCCCAAGCTTCTTGGTAGCCTGCACCCCATTCCTGTCTTCATCATGGTCTCTGGCCAGTTGCTGCCAGTGGAAAGAAAGTCCTGGACAAGTTCAGAGACACCTATTTCTATAAATTACAAAATGCTTGACAGGGGAGGGCCCATGTCAGTCTTACTCATAGCTACATATACAGTATTTAGCAATGTGCCTGTATATAACAGACACTTAATCACTATTTCTTGCATGAATGTTGAATAAGCATAGATCTGCAAGAGTAATCTTATTGATCCTTAAGTACATACTTCAGTGGCTTCAGTAAGAATGATTCCTCTTGTTCTGTGTGTTTATCCCTCGTGGGAATGGAAACACTTTCAGAATGCTTCGTGACTTCTAAGGTTACACACACCTCTGGCAGAGGTCAGCCAGGTGCAGCTGAGGACAAGGAGCCTTGCTCTCCATGGGTTGAACGGGATCACCCAGATCCACTGACTTTTGGCAGCAACAGATCCCCAAAGCAGTAGCCCCCATTCCTGGAGCCATCATCCCCTTGGGGAATTAAGCCAGAGCTCCCAGCACCTTCCTCCAAGAGACGAAGCCTGTCTAAAAGATGAGGAGTCACTCACCTGGACCCCAGCTCCAACCCACTTCCATAATCATCACCGGGCACACCAATCCTGCCGCAGAATCCAGGCTTAGCACCTCGCCTCCGTTTCCCCGAGCACTCAGCCTCCCACATGCAGATGACTGGATCACTCGCACTAATTTTATCACGTCTCTTTCCCATCCAAGATCTGTCCTCATCTCCCCATTGTTTTTTCTTCCAGATACAGACTCAACTTGCATTCAAGGGCTTTCATCAGTTCCTTCCTCTCCCACCAAACAAGCCGGTCCTTCATGCCCTCTCCACCTGGCCCCTCCTCACCTTGGCTCCCTGCCCCCTGTACTTCCGAGAGCAGCCTCACCCACGTGCTCAGACTGGCTTTACTCAGGCTCTGCCCTCCCCGAATGACCTTCTCTGACCCTTGTTGGGAATCCATCACCTTCTTCGAGAACTTACGTTAGCATCCTTCCTCCACAATGGCTCACTGCACAGCTGCTGTCGAGAAGGCTTGAGTGTTGGAATGGGGGCAGGAGGTACAAAGACAGGGTAGCGTGTTGAAGAGAGCGGGAGGGTGGTATTGTGTCCCACCAGCACTGTCAGCTACACAGGCTACTCCAGGGCTGCCATCCAACAGGAGCCACGAGACAGAAAGCATATGGCCACCCCCTCGGCGTCTACGTGGATTTGACAAGCTTCCCAATAAAGGATTCATTGTTACCCAACAGACAAGGAACAAGGGAAGCAAGAAAGCTTATAAGGCAGAATTCTGGCCTTGTGTGGGGAGGTTTCTGTTTACGCTGCTACACAGGAGGGAACAGGAGCTGAGTTAGAATATTTCTGGAGTTGTTGAATAACATTCTGATCCAGGACTAATCTTATGGGCTTTTCATCAGTTTTCCCCTGAAGGTTAAGATGGACCCTCCTGTGAGTGAGGAGGGTCACTCTTACCCCTCTTCCTCCCACTCTCCATTTCTACGGGGTTGTAGGTCAGACCGTATTTTCTTGCCTTGCTGACGAGGCTTCATGAGGCATGGAGAGATGATTCTAGATTGCGCAGTGCCTAGTCTGATGTGAGGAGAGGCAGCATCTGGATCCCCAATCTAGTAGGGGAGTTAGAGTCCCCGCCCCCAGAAGGTTCCTAGACTGATGGTGGAGACACAGCCCCTGTTCTAAAAAGCTCTTTAGTTGGCCAGGGGTGAGGTGAGAGGGAAGACACACACACACAGCTACGCTCAAATAATACATCTAACCAAGTACAGCTGGACCAAAGTGTTAGCAAAAGCAAGGAATCACAAAGGGAGGAATGGTGATGAAGTTAAGACCTGGTTTGGAAGGCTACCTGGAGGAGGTGAGCGCTGAAGGAATGGTTTGGTGAAGAGAAGGGATTCCAAGCCATGCACTGCATCCGAGGTGTGCTTGGCCTGAGACGTCCACAGAGAATTGATGAATGTGTTCCTTAATGAGTCTGGTTCAGAAATCAAGTCCTTCCAAGCTCTACTTTGACTCCTGTCAAGACAAAAATTTGGGGGGCTCAAGGTCTATTTGAGTTAATATTTACTGTGTGTCAGCTTTGCATCTAGCATCTTATAATGTAAATAGCTTGGGAGGACAGAACAGAGACAGACAAAGGTATGGCTTTGGTCTTGTAGAGGGTTTCCTTCTGAGCCTTCAGTGAAAGACACAGAAACCCAGTATAAACCACCTTAAGTAGGAAAGGGATTTACTGGCTCCCTAAATCGGGAAGTTCTGAGGGCATGGCTCAATCCAGGGGCTTAACTGATATTGTTCCCTCTCTCTCTCCCTCCCTCCCCCCTCTCTTTTCTCCTCTATCTCCCCCTCCCTCTCTCTCCATCTCTTGGCTGTGTTTTCCTCTTGGAGGACTTCATTCTCAGGCAGCCTCTGCACATGGCTGGAACAAAAGCTCCAGGTTAAGATGTCTTGCTCTCACGGAGGCAGTGATCAGTTAGAATTAGTACTAAAGGGGCCATGCCAGTCTGAGTCTGTTCCTTTTGAAACTTTCCCCGAAGTCCCTTCCAGCAACTTCTCCCCACATCCTGTTGACCAGAACTGGGTGACATAACTACTCCCACTGCAAGAAAGCCTGCAGAGGCAAGTATTTTCAACTGGGCTTCCAATAAAATTAGGGTTTTGTTATGGAGAATCAAAGGGAGAAAGGACATTGGTGGGGCAGCCAGCACTGTCTGTAAGAATACCAAGGAAGATTCTTATTGGCTCTGCATGGTCATGTGGTCATCCCTGAACCAACCACCAGCGCCTACTGACAGAGTCCTCTGATTGGCCGGGCTTGCTTCAGGGGCTTCCCCCTGTTGAAGAAGGCAGTCCTAGCTGAATCCCATGGAACAGATTTTTCCATAGGAAGGAGAGATTATGTTATCAGCAGAAGGGGATAACGGCTTGTAGTCCAAAGAGGGGATGCTGGGCAGATAAACAACATACGCCCATGACAAGAATTCTCCAGTATAGAAAGAAAATATACCAGAAAAAAAAAATAGCTTTAAAAAGAAAAATAGCTTCAGGAATCTCCTCCTCTCCCTGACACAATATATACAAAGTTATACTGCAGGAACCAAATAGAGCTGCACTGAGAAAAATGCTTTAGAAAGGAGGACATCCTGGTGGGGGTGAACTTGGAGTTGGGGTGTAAAGGAGGTGATGGCTAGAGAGGAGGAGCAGGGAGGCAAAAGCCCAGAGGGAGAGGCGCTACACAGAGGCCAGGAACAGGGCTGGCTGGGAAAGAGAGGGGAGGAGGGGTGGACAGCCCACCCTGCGGCTGTGAGGGTGGGGTTCCTCCCTGAGTGTACCTGGTCCCCAGAAAACTGGAGGCTTCCTTATCCCACCTGGGTCAGTGTCTGGCTTTGGTGCAGCAGTGGTTGAAATCCGCCTGCTAATGCAGGGGACGCGGGTTTGATCCCTGGTGCAGGAAGATCCCACATGCTGCGGAGCAACTAAGCCCATGCGCCACAACTATGAAGCCTGCGCTCTAGAGCCCGCGAGCCACAACTACTGAAGCCTGCGCGCTACAACTACTGAGCTCACGTGCCCCAACTACTGAAGCCGTGCACTCTAGGGCCTGTGTGCCACAACTACCGAAGCCCGCGCACCTACAGCCCATGCTCCGCAACAAGAGAAGCCACCGCAATGAGAAGCCCGGGCACCGCAACGAAGAGTAGCCCCCGCTCGCCGCAACTAGAGAAAGCCCGCACGCAGCAACGAAGACCTAATGCAGCCCCCCCCCCCCCAAAAAAGAATTATCTTGGCCTGGGAGATGGGGCAGAGGGGTACGGGGAAGACCTCCAATGCCAAATTGCAGGGGAGAGGAGGGAGGTGGCTCTGACATGGTAGCAAGAGGGAGCCACTGGGAGCAAGTGCCTAACCCAGTTAAGAAGTGATTATATGGTCGTTTTTAAGGGCTATGCCAGTTATCAGACACATCCCAGGCGGCTCTACCTGGCAGCTTGACAATTCACCATTAAACCTGGGATCTGGAGCCAGCTGATGCAGCAGCTGGGCGAGGAGCCCAGGCACAGACAGCTCTGGTGGAAATCTTTAAGGATGAAAATGATAGGAAAGGAACTTGCTGTTTCCATGGAAACTGACTCTGGGAGGATGAAACATGGTCCAATGGGTAACCCGAGGGGAGAATGCCACCCACCATCAGGCTTTCACTGTGGGCGGCAAGCGGGCACCTCTGGAAGCGCCGTTTCAGCCATGTTCGTGGGCTCTGTCCACCTGTCTGCATTCTCTTAGGGACATCACAATCTGGCAATGTGCGTGCCAGGTCACGTCAATATCTGAGGGGCCTGGGGAGATACCCCCTAATCAGAAAACACTTGGCATGGCTCCTGCCACCCTGAGTTAGCTGTGCGTGGCAAGAGTATGGTACAGTGCCAGGCAGTGGGACTGTAGCTCGGGCGAGGGCCACAGGCTAGGATTAGGACAAGCTGGCAAGGTGAGAATGCCCATGGCAGGGGTGAAATGGCAGCAGCACTGGACTGGGAGTAGGGGACCTCCATTCTGATTTCAGATCTGTTATTACCAACTGGCTGAGTGATCCCTAGCAAGTCACTCTCCCAGGTCCCTAAGACCCTTCCAGCTCCACTTATCCTCTCTTCTGGGATTTGGAGCCTGAGTTTTGATTTCATCAGCCCCACGTCTCAGCCCACTGCACTACCCCACCACAGCACAGGGTGTCCCCCACAGAGACCAGTCCCGGCTCTTCTCAGGCTGCTGAGCAGGTTCTGAGACAGGTAAAATGCTGCGGCAGCCCGCAGTCCCGCTGGCCTTTGCTGCTCGGGGCATCTTGCTCCTGAGCCTGGGGGTGTCTGAGCACGCAGACAGACGTTCCTGAAGCTCCCAGCTGCCCCCTCGCCATGCTCCCGTAACGGACATTCTTCCTTCCGAAAGGGAGTGGGGGGCTTGTGACTATCATAGACCAAGGAGTATGGCAGAACGGATGGCGTGTGACTTCTGCGGCTTGGTCATAAACAGGATACAGCTCCCCCCAGGCTCTTTCCCTTGGGGTGCTCACTCTTGGGACCTAGCCATCATGCTGTGTGGAAGCCCTGGCTGCATGGTGATGCCTCGTGCAGGTGTTCTAGTGGACAGGTCCAGCCAAGGAGCTCAGCGGCCATCAAGCACCTATGTGACTGAACCTTCAGATGGTTCCCATCCCCAGCCCTGGAATCTTCCAGCTGAAGCCCCAGACAATACGGAGCAGAGATGAGCCATCCCAGCCCTGTCCTAGTTCCAGATCTTTAGAAACGGTGAGATATAACAGTGGAGTATTGCTATCTTAAGCCCCTATGTTCTGTGGTAACATGTTATGCAAAACTAATGCAGGTGGGCCCTCGTGAATCACGGGTGTACTACAAGGCCCAGCCCCATGGTGATACATAGTGGGTGCCCGATTAGTATTTACTGAATGGCTGAATGAATGAACTTCAGCAGGTGACAATTCTAGTCTAACCTTTCAGTCATCACTCTCACCTCTCCTACATCCCTGCTCTCAGGGAACCTAAGCAGTCCCAAGCCTGCCCTGGATGACATCACTGAGCCCTGAATCAACCAACCCTGCAGCCCACGTCAGCTCCATTAGTTCTTTAAGCTACTTGGAGTTGCCGGTGCTTGCAGCCCAGAGCATCCTCACTGGTCCACGCAGTTGATCGTTTTGTCCTCACCACAGTTCTGTGAAATAGGTCATTATTACCATCCCCATTTCATACCTGAGGACACTGAGGCTGAGAGGAAGAGAGAGTAAGCAAGTGATAATAAGTAATAAAGCAGGGATTTGAATTCAGATCTTCCGATGCCAAATGCAGTATTATATCCACGACATCATACCTGTTCACAAATAAAGTCTAACTCTGAATGTCTGCTGTACTTTCTTTAGGGATATCGAGTCCTTGACTAACAGCCACGCCAGTTGAACGAGAATGGACCAGACCTAGGTCTTATACAATGCTAATTAACAATTTTAAAAAATCCTTCAGCTACCATCTTCTTATGTCCCAGGCTGTGCAGAAGCACTTTATATAAACTGCAGTGTTCACTGGCTCCCAGCCTCCCTTTGGGATGGGCATAATTTATCCCTATAAGAGAGCAGTCTTGGGATAGGTGGTATGACTTGCTTGAGGTAACACAATAATGACAGACATGGGCTGCATACCCAGGCCTGCTTGATTCCAACCACTTAAACTTTTCTGCCTCTTAACAAATCACTTCCACTGACTGCCAAGACCTCAAATATGGGCACATAAGCCACCCTTATGCGGTAGCTATTATTATTCCCATCACACAGATGAGGAAACAGGTTTGGACAATTAAGCCCAAGGTTATCTTGCTAAGAAGTGGTAAAGTCAAGATTCTAAGCCATGTCTGCCAACCCCATCACAAATACCATCCCACCACCCTCGTCGTGCTAGCTGCATCTCACAAGATCACGTCAAGGTCCCTGGTGGCCAGGTCCTCCCAGGAGAGCTGAGCTTGTCCACACCACACGTTAGACTAACAGCTTCTCCACCAAGTCTCATCAGCATGTCACAAATGAGCTGTGGTGAGCTCTCAGGGGATGTGGCAGTGCCAGCCGCTGCCTCCACAACCTGTGCCCGTTTGGTGGTTGCTCCATGTCTGAGGAGTCCAGACCCAGGTGCTCCTGAGAAAGACTGGCTACCCGGAGCCCCAGCAAACCCTCCCTCCTGTACACTTACATCAGAGAGCAGGCTTTAACCCAGACCCTCATGGCGAGGCCGGCTTAGGAGCGTCCCCCCTCCTCCTTCCTGAGTCCACAGAGCTCAGGGCATGCGCAGGGATCCTTCCCACTGCTCCTGTTTCAGGACAACAACTAAGGATCCTTACATCTGTGTTCACAGCAGGGCCTTCCTCCACCCCCAGCTCCAGCTTCCTCCCCAATACTTCCCCACTCCTTCCACAGGCCGCTCTGAAACCCCGCCAGCTGAGAACTGAGCTCACACTCCTCCCCTTCAAAGCTGCACCCCTCCCCAGGGAGGGCTGTCCTCCGAGGTCGTCAGTCAGTACCATCCTGGGCCACTGACCTATTCTCCACCTGGCCCCTGTCCTCCCTCCCCCAGGAAGCACTCCCAACACCACTCCCGCCCCCATCTGGATAAGCTCTCCTCTTGGGTATCTACCCTGCCCTGTGACATCTCCTGTAATTATTAAATCGACTTCTTATGTTAAAAGGGTACAATACTAGGGGTGAGCTCTTTTTTTTTCCTTAAGTGACTATCCCAGCCCTTCCACATCTTTAATTGAGTGCTGTTCCCTCCAAATGGATGATCTCAGAAAATTTGTTTCAAGATGTTTTCTCATTCCGAGGAGGTGGCCAAGGTTCCCAATCTGGAATTCTGCCCCGGGGGCTGCTTGCCAAAGGTCTCCCAAGGCCTGTGGGCCGAGGTCAGAGAGGCTGCTCCCTGCCACAGCGGTGAAGGAGGGAGAGGAAAGAAATGGTTTCCTGGACACGGACTTTGCGCCCACTCGTGCGTGTAGCAGCAAGAACTCAGACAACACACAGGAGCGTTCAGAATTTTATCTTCTGATATTCACAACAATGTGGAGAGGCCCAGGGGACAGCGATGATTATCCTCTGCTCTTACAGAGGTCCCAGCTCTCCGACCCCTTGTCCCTGTCCCTGCACAGGCCCTAGCGTGAGGAACTCTTAGCAGAGCATGCCGACAGGTGCCAGGAGGTGAGCAGAGCCAGAGGCTAGGCCTTGCCCCAGATGTCTTGGTTGAAAGAATGGGGGGCCATGGCCCAGGCTGGAAAGGGGAAGGGGGAGTGGAACCGCCTTCTGCACAGCCCACACCTGCTCGCCCCTGATGAGCGACAGCCCACCAAGGCTTCAGCTCCATTTCAGGCTTCTTGAGCCTCTGAGCATCAACCACTTCTCCGATGGGCTGTGAGCCAAGCAGACGATGGCAGTCAGCCCTCCCAGCGGCTCTCCCTCGCCGCCTTTGACACTTAGAGGCTGATTAGACTTAACTCCCCCATGCCAGCCCGCTCCCCTTCAACTTCTCCCACGACTCTTCCTCTCCTTCAAGCATCCCGCAGCCATCACCTCGCTCTCTCCCAGAAAGCCCTTCCTAGTTAATGCCCCACTGAGAGCCACTCTAAACTGCTGTCCCTCCACCTTGGGAGATTCTGATGTTACTTTGCCCTCTGCTTGTTTCATGCAACTAGTTCTTGCCTTTCCAGTTAAACAGGAATAACCTATCATACCTGGAAGGCATTTAGAGCAGAGCTTCTCAACCTTGGCTGCACGTGAGAAATCTCTTGGAAGGTTAAAAAAAAAAAATCCTCAAATCCAGGCCACACCCGTGATCAAGTAGCTCAGATCCTCTGGGGGCAAGATCCAGAATCAAGACTTCTTAAAGCTCCCCCGTAAGTGGCCTAGGCTGAGAAGCACTGCTTCAGACCTCTGGAGTCTGCTACAAACACTAGGTTATTTGGGCCCCATGTTCACCCTGGGAAGGGACAAAGACAGGTGTTACTGCCATTCTAAGAGGAGAGAGCTAGGTTCAGAGAGGTGCCTGCCATGTGGCTGCTGCCAGCAGGGCTGCGACTTGAGGCCAGGCGTCTGCATCCTAGATTCAGGGCTTTCACTGCTGGCTCGTGCCTCTTTAATTACTGCTATAGCCGCAGAGGGCAGAGGCTGCTCCCAACCCCTGTCTGCGCTGAAACAGCTAACACGGTGCTGGGCATATGCCAGGGCTCTGGTAGCTGGGTACCCAAGGCTGAGGAGGTGGAAGGCTTCCCTGCTGGGCCTGGGCAAGTCTCTGTCAGCTCTCCAGGAGGAGGGGCTGGGGAGACGCCACCAACAGAACTGCTAGGTCAGGGAGACATCCTCCACAGCCACAGTCCCCTCTTCCTGGGTGCCCTGGAATCAGTCACAGCCTTTAGTGTCCACAGGGTGACCAACCACCCTGGTTTACTCCAGCCTGAGGAGGTCACCAGCATTCAGGACTTTCAGCTTTGAAGCCAGAACGCATTAGTTGCCCCCTTGTCTCTCCCCAAACAGTGCTGGTTGGCACATTTTCCCTCCCGTGCCTCACCTGCTTTCACATTGACCATCGCTGCTGTTGAGGGCCTACAAGCACAAGGCCAGTGCCACCAGTGGCCTTGACCCTCCCGGCTTCCTCCTGGCCTAGCCACAGCAGCCCAGCTGGTCCATGGCCTCCATTCTCAGAAGTCTGTCAGCTGCCTGGGCCGGGCTCCTCAAGTGCCCTCCTACAGGCCATGACCCAATACCTATGGAGCGCCTACTGTGTGCACAGGATGCACAAGAAAGGTCCCTGCAGTGAGGACACCTCAACAACTACCATTCCCCAGGGACTATATGGTGCTAGAGGTATGCTGGGGGTGGAAACAAAGATGCAGATGTACAAAAGGGCATGGCATGTTCCCAGAAGGCCAAGCAGTCCTGGGAGGATGGAGAACCGGGCAGGGGTGGTAGGGAGGGCCAGGCGGTGCACTGGAGGGGGCAGCGACAGGCTGGCGTGTCACACTAAGGGACTGTCCTCAGCAGACACAGAGGCATCAGTCAGTGAGGGGGTCCGCAGGCCGGGAGGGATCTGGCCCCTTCCCACACCACAAGGGGGAAGTAAGCTTCTACCCCATCCCCGGCTGGCCTTGGACAGAACCCTCCTGTGCTAGGCCAGTCTCTCTCACCCTTGTCTACACATTACAAATGCCTGGGCAACCCTTAAAACTCCCCATATCCAGGCTGCAACCCAAGCCAATTAAATCAGAATGGATCAGGGTAAGACCCACACACAGGTATCTTTAAAAGCTCTGGAGGGAATCCCAATGTGGAGCCCAGGTTGGGAGCCCTCTGCTAGCGGGACGTGGGGATGAGGGGGGCCTGCTCATTGAGGAGGTTCTATGGTGGGGGTGCTTACCAACTGCACCTGAGCGGGCCAAGGACCTGCAGAGTCCCCTCACCGCCATGCCACTTCCCTCCTCTCCCAGGTGTCACATGACATGAAAGGACACAAAAAGGGGAGAGGGAACTGACACCACACCGGGGAACACTTTCCACCCTTGTTTGCAATATGCCCGTGTGCTGAGGGACACTGAAAGGGGAGGGGAGCCCTAGAAACTACAAGAACTAGGATTTCGGAAGGCATTTTGGGCCATACCCTGAGAGCTCCAGGGGGCAGCCCGAAGCCGTTACTCGGCAGGGAATTTCTGGATCTAAAAGGAAGCAAACTAAATCTGCAGGTGTATCCTCCTCTTCCAAGTACACCAGGCCTAAGGCAGAGCCAAGTTCTGGGCAGACCAGCCAGAAAGGGTTATGTCGCTCCCTAGTGGTAAGATCTGATACACCTCCCGTTCTCCACTCCAGAAGCTCCTCCTCAAATTCTCTCTCCCCCTTCAAATAAGGAAAATACTTCAGAGCAGAGAACCTGCCATGTAAGGTGCACCAAATGCGTTACAGCCCTTTACCCAATCCCAGAAAGCTGCCTTGGCCTCCTGCATCTCCTCCCGAGCATGGGTGCAGTGTTTATGAGCTTGGGCTATGAAGCCGGACAGAGGAGGGGCTAGTTCCTCCAGGACTCCCTGTGGGGCCTTGAGAAAAGTCACTAAAGCTCCGTCCCTTCATCTGCACAAAGGAAATGACACATAGTCTAACTCAGAGGGTTTGTGACGATTGGAGGGAAGACCCGGGAAACTAACCATGCCTGACTTCCAGTAAGGGCCACAGGCAAGCTAGCAGTAGTCAAGGTCTGGGCTCTCCTCTGAGCAAATATGACATCCTACCCTTCAACAGACAGTAACAGATCATGCTTCTCTCTTTGCTTTGGCTCCAGGCCTAATCAGGGATCCCCCAGAGTGTTTTTGTGGGGCTTCATGACTTGCATGTCTCTTTTTCTTGGCACTGACATTCTACTGACTTGTTCTTGGCTCTCACTTCTTTATATTTCACTGTCTTAGTTATTTCCTCTACGTCTCCTCAAATCTTTCCTGGAATAAGATATAAACAAATTAAGACTTTATTTTGGACTTGATAAGTTTTGCTCTTCACTCATATATGCTTCAAATGCTTATATGTTTTCAAATGCTATAGTCTTTGACTAAAACAAAAGCCTCTGTCTACCGCTTACCTGGTAGCGCAGTGGTTAAGAATCTGCCTGCCAATGCAGGGGAAACGGGTTCGAGCCCTGGTCCGGGAAGATCCCACATGCTGCAGAGCAACTAAGCCCGCGCGCTACAACTACAAAGCCTGTGCTCTAGAGCCCGCGAGCAACAACTATAGAGCCCTCGTGCCGCAACTACTGAAGCCTGGGCGCCTAGAGTCCGTGCTCCACAACAAAGAGAAACCACCGCAACGAGAAGCCCGTGCACCACAATCAAGAGTAGTCCCTACTCGCTGCAACTGGAGAAAGCTCGCACACAGCAATGAAGACCCAACGCAGCCAGAAAAAAAAAAAAAGAAAAAAAGCCTCTGTCTAAAAGACACACATCAGGGCTTCCCTGGTGGCGCAGTGATTAAGAATCTGCCTGCCAACACAGGGAACACAGGTTCGGGCCCTGGTCCGGGAAGATCCCACATGCTGTGGAGTAACTAAGCCCATGCGCCACCACTACTGAGCCTGCACTCTACAGCCTGCGAGCCACAACTACTGAGCCCACGAGCCACAACTACTGAAGCCCACGCACCTAGAGCCCGTGCTCTGCAACAAGAAGCCTCCGCGACGAGAAGCCACCACAATGAGAAGCCCGCGCACCGCAACAAAGAGTAGCCCCCACTCGCTGCAACTAGAGAAAGCCCACGCACAGCAACAAAGACCCAACTCAGCCAAAAATAAAATACCTAAATAAATGTGGAAATAAATAAAAGACACACATCAGAATTACCTTAGAGACTTAAAAAGTATTCTAACACAGAAGGTCTGGGGTAGGCCGGAGGAATCCATAATTTTTAAAAAGTTTCCCAGCTACTGCTGAGGCAGCCAACCCACCCCTGGTCTCGCAACAGTGTTTCAGAATCTCTGGCCTGAGTGAAAAAAAGGGTCAATAGTTATGACGATGAATGTCAAATTCCTTTACAAAATGTAATTTTCTAAATAAAATAAACAGCAACTTTATTCAACTGATGTGTTTCAAAAACAATAAGTGTAAAGACAAATGCAAATCAAACCCATTTAAATTCATCAGGGCAAAGGACAGGAAAAATCCCAGCAGCGAAGCTTTCTATAATATCAAGACTCTCCTACTTACTTGGTCGTGGAGTTCGGCTTTTCTTCAGGTGATCACACCTGGAGTACACATCCACGGAATGAAGATACTCCAAGTTCCTTGACAACCCACCTGTCTTAAACCACAATAGGTACACCAAAATCCTGTACAAGGTCGCAGAGGCGGCTCCTGGAGATTCTTGCACCTGAGAATTCACCCCAACTCCACTAGAGGGTGCTCCTTCCCTGGCCTGGAGACCCTGCCCTATACTCTGGGGACTGTGGAGACAAACTGTGTTGCTCAGAGCATCGAAAGCCAATGTGTGACAGGGAAGGGGAAGCACACGATGACACGAGGTGCCCCAGGGTCTCCAGACATACTGTGGCTGCTGTTCCTTAGCTCCGGGTGGTGAAGACCCACAAACTGCCCCCTCGATTTTTATTACAAAGTAGGGAGAATGGCTCTGAAGGTGCAGCACGAAGGAAGGCCTTACTTCTGGTTCGTCGAGGCCAACAATCACTAGAAAGGCAAGTGTGGAAACAGACTGGTGTACATTACAAATAGGTGTCACATCAGCCAACAGAGGGCAGGGGGTGGGGGGAGTTTCTGCCTCCCCAGAGTTCAAGTCCAAATGGCTTAGCTGCTCCTTGTACATCTTCTTCCAAAGTGCACTGTCTGGCGGGATCCTCAGGTGCCCAGGCTCAGAGCCAAGTCTGTGCAGTTTAAAAACCCATTTCAGGGCTTCCCTGGTGGCGCACTGGTTGAGAGTCCGCCTGCCGATGCAGGAGACACGGGTTCGTGCTCCGGTCTGGGAAGATCCCACATGCTGTGGAGCGGCTGGGGCCGTGAGCCATGGCCGCTGAGCCTGCGTGTCCAGAGCCTGTGCTCCGCAACGGGAGAGGCCACAACAGTGAGGCCCGTGTACCGCAAAAAAAAAAACAAACAAACAAACCCAAAAAACCCCATTTCATGGACTGCTAAGAGACCTGTGCTGGGTCCCTGGGATGGCAGGGGCGCTGGGTATGATGGAAATTCCCAACTGGGCCTCCCCAAAGTCAGAGCTAGGTCTGAAGATGCTTCCACCCCTCTGTCCATCCACCAGGCCAATGTTTTCACTCTGGTAGGGCCCTCAATCCTTTTATGAAGGGATCAAAGATTCCCCTTTCCTTGGAAACCCAGGGCCCCTGTTTAGCCCAGACAAGTAAGAGCAATAGAGATCCTACCAAAAGTGTGAAATCAGTACCCAGGAAACTCATGTTAAAAATCTGTGACAATTAAGAAACATTTCCCCAAAAGGGATCTATGCCACAGATGTGCCTACAAAGATCAATACTGCTACAGAAACAGGTTGGGGGGGTGGTGGTAAAGAAGGGAGGTGGAAGAGAAAACACACAGAAAAGAGAAAGATGACAGAAGATAGTCCAAATGACAAGAAATAAAGACAGGAAGTAGGTAGGGCAAGACAGTCAAAGGTGGGGTTAATACTGACCAGGTTTACAGTTCCTCTGGGAAACTGTGAGTGTTATTTATGTCTTGCCATACTGAGCCTAGGGCTGGTAGGGCCTGTGACAGATGAAAAAATAGGCTAACCATGTCTTTCTGGTACTTTCAGTGATCAGTCTCCTTGAACAGACTGTATTTACAATAAATTCCACAATACGCCGGGTACCGGTACAGCCTTAATCTAGGGTTGGTCCGAGAAGGAAAAAGGTCCTGGTCCCTGAAAACAGTCTTACAAGGACACACACACCAGAGACGTCTCTAGGGTGGCATGTGCCCACACTGGCTGGGCAGAATGGAGGCTTGGCTGACAGTTGCTAATATATTTCAAGGAAGGGAAGAGAGCCAATTATTCATTAGAGACACTAAAACTAGAGATGAGACTGTAAAAGACAAATCACTAACCTTTGCTCACAGCTACCTGATAAGGGGCAAACACCCACCAAAGCCTGGGCACGGGTGCCAGGCTGCAGTCTTAAAAGCCAACCATTAACTACTGGGAAAAAAAATCGGTGACTAGGGTCTTTAGTTTCAAGACTGACCACTCCCGGGGAGTTAACAGTGGCCTTACTTTAGAAAGGAGAAACACCCAACAACTGTGATGGGGAAAATCTTGCTATCAGCAACAGCGCCAATGCCTCTGTTTCCTCTAGGTAGCTGCTTCCGGGGAAGGATGACAAGTATTAGCAGTCAGTCATTGGCATGTCATTATTTTTTGGAGGGGTGTGGGGGAAGGTGGCTAGTAGCAAGAGCATGTGAACCAACCTACTGTAGTGGGTGCAGGAAAAGAAGGCCTCTTTCCCCTCCTCTCTTTGCTTCTGCTCTAGACTATCTACTAGGAGCCAGAAAGGCCAGTGGATGGCAAAGCGTGGACAGTCCTGTCTGCAAGCTCACCGTGAAAGCCTTCCCGGGTGCACATCAGCTAGGAGGACAAAAACCACCAAGGCCATTCTCTTCCTCCCCTCTCCCTGGCCCTCCCTCACCCTGGCATCACTTCCTCCCCCAGTGAGAGTGAGAGTGAGCATGAGAGAGAACAGACACTTCACTCATTTCCTAAGCACCGCATCTTGGTAGCACGAGTTTCCCCTTCAAGATGTCACAAAAAACAGAGGTTTGAAACTCCCACCAGGTTACAGGTCACAATTACTTCTGAGTCGTCTTCACAGTTAAGATGGGCACACAGTTCAGAAGGCAGCCTCTGGGCCTCCCTCTCTTTGCACACTCACGCTCACACACACTCTCACGCCATGGGACCGTTGTTCAGCCACAGGGCCTGGCCGGCTCAGGTCAGGTACTGCACCACGAGGAACATGACCACACAGGTGAGAAGCATCCCACCGATCATGAAGTACTTGTCCTGGAAAGCTCGCTTCTCGATGAGCCGCATCACCGTGTTGGACAAGCCGAGCATATTGGCGATGTCGAGGATCTTCTTCTGGGTCCCCTGGGACAGACGAGAAGAGGAAGAAGAACAAAGATCAACTCCTTCTACCAAGGACGGGTGAATGTCATCATGAGGTGGGGCTTTACCAACAGACAGTCTCTTGGTCATGCCTAAAGCATACAAGCAGCAGCAGCCACCAGAAACAGATCACGCTCCTATGGCCAAATGACTTTTGGTCAAGATTGCAGAGCAAAGCAAGGGGGAAAGGAAAGTCTTCCACAAATGCGCTGGAACAAATGGCTGTATAATGAGTAGCACACGTACGTATCATATACACACACGTACATATATGTCTGTATATAATATATATGTATTAAAAAAGACCTTTGATTCATATTATACATAAAAATTAATTCGTGCGTAGAATTAAACAAAAACGCTAAAACTATAATAAAGCTTCTAGAAGAAAACAGAAGAATGTCCCCAAACTGGAAACAATCCAGGTGTACATCAACCAGAGGATGGATTAACAATTTGTGTTCTGTGCACAATGGGATACTGCTGGGCAATAAAAAGGACCTGATTACACCATGTAACAATATGAATGAGTCTGGAAAACATTCCTGAGAGGAAGAAGTCACACACAAAATCGTAATGTGAATACATTTATATTAAGTTCAATAACAGTCAAAACTAATAAATGGTGAAATAAATTAGAACAGTGGTTGCCTGGGGCAGGGGGAGGGAGCAGGGGTAGACTGACTGGGAAAGGGCACAAGGGACCTTTCAGGGGTGGTGAAAACGGTCTCTGCCTTGACAGCAGTGTGAGCTACAAAGACGGATGTATGTATTTGTCAAAATTCAATGATCTGTACAAATAAGATTTGTGTACCTCACCGTATGCACATTATACCTCCATAAAAAAGTTTTAAATTAGAATGTTTTATATTGAAAAAAAGGCAACATCAAAAAACTTCTCTCTGCTCCCTGGCTCTAAAACGCTTGCTCTCAGCCTGTGTACTCTGTAGAGTAGAAACCGTAGGGATTCTGCTGAGTACAACGTATGCGTCTGTGTCCACGTTTATGAGAGTTTGAAGTGGGCAAGATGGAACCACAGAAACACAACTGGCAGACACCAACCCAAGGACCTACAACTCCTTATATGAATGTCACCACCCGCCACGCAAAACAAAAGGGTATTTTATTCCTAAACCAACAGCCCAAACCACCCAGGCCACCCTTCCTCTCTGCTTTCTAATTTTCATTTTTAAGCACATTCAATTTCGTATGAAGTAACAAATATAAATGAAAGCTGGGCAGACCCCAACTTAACTTACACACATCACCAACTGCAGCTGTATGACGGCATCTAACCTAATGTCCTGCAACCATTTTTTAAGTGAACACAGTAACGAGCAACTGAGAGAAGATGCAAGAGAGGTGAGAACAACACAAGGCATCACGGACAGGAGTTCAAGACCCACGTTCTGCCCAGATAATGATATACAAGCCTCACGGAGAGAGATCTCTCAGGTCAAACTTTATCTCTGCCAGAGACCAGAGACATGTTTTTCCCATAACAATGACAGTATAAACTAGACTGTCACTAAAGACTCCACTTAACTCTGAAAGAGCAGATTATTTCATCACTCTATGAAGTTCAAGTACCAAGCTTCGAAAATCACTTGAAAATTAACATAAATTCAAAAATGTTATTCATTTTCCACCCCAATTTTCCCCAAATCAAGGCCCGGTTCCTTCACGCTCCCTCCTATGTCCCTTTCAAATGGTTTGGGCAGAAACTTCCCTGACAGAAGTGGGGTAGGAGGCAGGTGGAGGGAACCAAGAGGCAAAAGACAGGTATAGTAGGCGTGCAGAGGAAACGGAATTAGAAACCTCTCATTCCAGCCCCTGACTGCCCACCAGGCTTCCCGGCGCTTCACCTCTGGGGGCAGTGTTGGGGCAGAAGTTGCTTGGACTCCTCAGTGACACCAGACTTCGGGAAGAAGCTGACATGTGCTTTAACAATAAGCTCTGACCCCCAGCGGGTCAACTTGAGTGTGACATGGTGAGTCTCGTCCTAAAAGGGTTTTACTGTTTTTCTGAGATATGGGAAGGAGGCCAGCAGTTTTCTAAAGAAAGGGAGGATTAACCATCATGTATCAGTTTAGATTACTGCAGGTGGCTGTTCTGAAAGGGGGGCACCCATGGAGCTGTCAGAGACCACGCTTCCAGACCATTTGAAGCGCTGCGGCCATCAGCAAGAGATAAGTGTCACTCGCGGCTCCCCTGACCTTCTCCTGGGTAAAGGTGGTAGGCGCTGCTCAGAAATGTACAGAAGTCCCGTGGAGCTGACAAGCTCAACACAGTCCAACAAAAACTAAGATAAAGCTCACGCTTCCGAGTGACTGCTTCTCACAGCTCAGTGGCTGGGAGGGCTTCGTCCACTGGGTACCACACCCTGATAACAGACACAGCCCACACCCCATTATCCATCAGGGTTGATACAGGAAAAGGGCTGAGGCTGAAACATCATGACTGACATCAGAGGCTGTGTAATGTTTCTGTAAACCACTCCCAGGGGTTTTGAGTCTCAGCCAATGGGGCAGGGCTTCTAGGAATACCTGTTGCTAAAGAGAGAGTGAAGAGTCACTGGGGATCACCAGCCTGTGCTCTAGAAGGCACCCGCTGCTAGTCAACCAAGGCAGCCCTAAGACCCCCTTCAGTTGCTGCAGTACAGAGGTCTCGGCTATAAGGCTGTCCACTGGTGGGCGCGGGGTGGGTGGGGGGCGCCACACAGGAAAACTGAGAGAGAGCGAGAGGCCAAGTACAGCTGCATCTTCCTTCTTGCGAGAGCGGATTCTGTAACAGAATTTCCCAGTCCATTACTGCTTCCTCTCATAGCAGCAGTCACTTTACATTAAGTTCAGGAAATGGAAAAAGACCTGGATACCAAGAGATGCCACATTATGGTTCACTGCAAACACAAGAAACACCTACTGGCAAAGGGAATCTGGCTCCTTTTGGACTAATAATAATTCAATTCCAACAGAAAGGAACCCAAACTCAAAGGCTCTCACTATCACAATATCACAATTTAGGGGTATGCGATCAAAAGGTAAACGCAGGTCCCACACTTTTGGATAAAGCCAAAACAAAAGGCCTTCTCCCTGTCCCCCAAAAGGGCCCCCACCTTCAAGGTCAGTCTCTGGGCCCTCAGTCCCTCCAGAATACTGTGCCCGCCTCCAATGAGGTCATCCATGCCGTGGTGAATTTTCTGGAGGGAGGAGTTAAACTGCAGTGATTCATCCATTGGTATGGTGGTGTCAGAGTCCTGTGAAAGAAACGCAGGCACTTGATTACTTTGCTTGCTGGTCAGCTCCTGGGGTCCCACCACATCTGACCGCTCTGCCTCTTGGCCAAGGTCAAGCCGGAAAAACAGCCAGAGGGAATGGTGCGAGAATCAGAGGAACTTAACAGAGAAGAAAAAGCAAAGATCTGGGGTGGCCTCTGTTCACTCAGAGGAAGAGAAGAATTCTCAGACTTATCACTCTGCATGTGGGTTCCCCCCACCCAAGTCTTGTTCATCCCTGCCTCCATATCATTCCCCCAACTTAGGAAAAACTCTATTCTTTTAAGACCTTGCTGGGCTTCTCCTAAAGGCTTTCTCTGACTCCTTGCTAACGTAGCTTATTCTAAATGTTCCTTTACTTGGCTTTCCCTCAGTGCAGTGTTAAAGCTTTGCTTTTGGCCTCCGGCTATTTTATCTACAGCTTATCCCTCCAATTAGACGGACTGACTAAGGAGAGAAGAGACTGTTTTCTATTTAAGGCCTAATGGTGTTCAGGATGGGTCTATCCACCTGAGCAGGGAAGAAAAGTCTATAAAGAAATGAAGGGAGAAAAAACTAATACTGATCAAGTGCTTTCCGCTTTGCATGCTCTTTACCCTAAGCTCACTTAATCCGCACTCTACCCTTACGCAGTAGTTATGATATTATCCCTGTTTTAGATGAAGAGACGGAAACCCAGAGAGGTGGAATGACTTGTTCAAGAGTACGCAGAGCTGGTAAGACGTCCAGCGGAGCACGAATCCCAGTGCTGGGTGCAGAGCCTGCCCTCTTAACCATCCTGTAGGGAGAAAAGCAAGACCAATCCCAGGGCTCCACTTTTACACGGCAAGTGGGAAGGACGCAGAAGCAGGGCACGACCAGCCACAGCACTGTCTTCTCTCCCGCCTCCTGGCCATTGCAGACTCTTCTGCCAAGTAGTGCCACTTTTACCACTTTCCATCATCATGAAGAGGTTAAAGCACCTCTTCTTGGCTGCTCAAGTTCACAATCATTTTTCATTCAGGTATACGTCCCCCTACCCTGCTAACACGGGAGTTTCTCAGAGGCAGGAGTCACGGTTTTTTAATTTAAACACGCTTTACTCTCAGTACCTTAAATAGCATTCTGCATAAGCTGATGCTCGGTGGGTCAAGACTCCAGTGTTTGAATCAATTAGAGACTTCTTTTCATTTCTTTGACAGATATTTATTGAATGCCTTTTATATACAAATCTTTCTTACCATCCCATCTGAAAAGGTATAGCTGATGGGCTGTTAGCTCTCAGAAAAATGTATTATACCTCCCGATCGTAGAAAGACCAGGAAGAAGTTCGTTCGGCCAGTCAGTTTTTATTAAGGGCCCACTGTATGCACAGCATCACACTAGGCTGGTAAGAAACAAAATAATTCTGAGCCATCATCCATGGCCTAAAAAGGCTGGAATAACCAATGTCACAGCTAGCAAAAGCCCATACACCACCTTCTCATGTGTCGTACAGTTCTCTACTCTTTTGAAAGGCAGCTCTGCTTACCATTATACCACCAACACATGCTCATTGAACTTCTGAAGTGTTAATCACGGTTACCGGACTGCTTGCGCTAGAGAAACCAACTACATAGGCACATTCTGAAGCACTTGGGGACATTATTCCAAGTGTGGACACAGCAAAGAGAGTTAAACATCTGCAAAGTGGGAGCTGATCTGAATTCTGATGATAGGCTTAGAAAGCTAGGATCTCTTTAGAAAATGAAACTCTCTGCAAAAACAAACGAAACAAACAACTCTCCCCCCTCCACCACCAAGACCCATCTAATTTGGTGGAATACATTATGCAGGACACGGCAAAGGCCAGTATGTTCTACAGCCACGTGTGGGAAATGATCCTCTTGAGACCAAAGGACAGGGACAAAGGTGTTCTAAGAAATCAAACATGCAAACCAACAGGCCACTTTGAAACAGGCTCGAGTCAAGCAATCCCGCTAAAATGAAATATCTGTTAACAAATTCCTCCAAACTGCCACACACACACACACACACACACACACACGCACGCACGCACGCACGCACGCACGCACACACACACACACACACACACACACACACACCCCCCGCCCCCCCCCCACGATGGCAACTGCCTGAAGGCAGCTTTGAAACGCTGCCCTCACTGCAAATAGCCTAAGTTCTAATCATCTGTCTCGATCTGATCAGGAAAACATTTCCACCATGTGAACGTCCACCTCTCTGCATCAGGCCAGTCAAACCAGGTAATTTTCACCTCTGCTCGTTCCCTCAATTTAACTGCTTCCTCTTCAGGCTTTTGTGACAGAGAAAGAGATTCCCTGCTTAGGACTAGTCTCTGTGGCAACGCACAAAGTCTGCCGTCACTTCCGGTCGCTCTCCTCCTGTCCGATCAGTCTGCTTCAGACACCCGCTAAAAGACCGCCGCTCAGAGCCCTGAGCTGCAGCTCCCACAGGCTGTCGAGTTCCTGCAGATCCCACCCAGGAGCCTGGCTTACATTAGTGGTGAAGGTGCGGGACAGAAGCTCTTCTCGCTGTCTTTCCTGCTGCTCCCTTGCGTATCGCCGATGCTGGAAGTTTTGGAGAGCAGTCTGCAGGTGCTGGACATCATACTTTAACTGGTCGACACGACTAGAATTGACAGAGAGATTGAATTCCAGAGTCCAGAGCAGCATGATTGGAGGTAGCCAGGCTTTGTCTTCAGGAAAGAAGACATTTCCTTACTTCCTCCTACACCACTCCATGCCATCCACCCCCCACAAATAATCTGATTTTGATCAATGATGTTGAAAGTAAAGAAGGAGCTTGTGGTTAGAGCAGGGTGGTAGCACATGAGATTCCAGCAGCTTTACTTAAATATCTGCTGGTCTCTGATTCTGGATGCATGACAGGGAACAGGTGACAGGAAGCAGGTTTGATGACCTCTTCCTGACCTTCTAGGGGTTATATCGCTCTCCTGGAAGAAGCCCAAGGGCATCTTTGGAGTAAAGCATCAATGAAGTTTCATAAAACTTTTGGGAGCAGGGGCTGGGGTAGAGATGGTGAGGGTGATTTCATTTTAATTTCGTGGGGGTGTATCAAACATTAGATCAGTATTTCATTACAAATACACCGACTGGAGTAATTAAGAGCAAGATATTTCAACCCAAGAATGTAGCAGGAACCAAAGAGCAGAGTGAAACTCCCCGGTAGCATTAGGTTTCAAGTGGCCATGGGTCTGGTCAGAAAAACAGTACTGGGGGCAAAATTTCTAAATGACACCAACGAGAAAAGGAGACATGAGGCTTCTGAGCCATTAACCTGACAGGCTTTTTACTCCTTTTTTTTTTTAAATTGAAGTATAGTTGATATACAATATAATATAAGTTACAGGTATACAATATGGTGATTCACAAGTTTTAAAGGTTATACTCCATTCACAGGTATCATACAACATTGGCTCTGTTCCCCGTGTTGTACAACACAGGCTTTTTATTCCGAGGGGGTATCACTCAAACAGAACTGTGCTCTTTATGGGACTTTATCTTTTCATAGTCTCAGTTTTTCAATGTATAAATGGGATTTTCAGAATATGTGATGGCCTCCCCTGGGAGAAAGGCCTGCCATGATAGGCCTGGGGTGTCAGAGTACTCACAGTTTGGCGTTCTGTCTTTTGTTAGGAGGCTCCTTGCTGGACAAGATCTCCAGACGCTCTAGATGGCTGAATATCTGGTCTATGCTTGCTTGGATTTCGTTTTCTACTACTGCACAAAAGAGAAAAAAGAATAATTACTGGAAAAATAATAAACACAGTCATTTACCTTATCCCTTTCAATAAACAGTCAAAATGACCTCTTTTCCATTTCTAATCATATACCAATGAGATTGCTGGGAAGGCAAACAAAGTCAAAGAATAATTGCTGGAATAATAATAATAATAATAATAGTGAACTTAAATTGGAATAAATCAAACATATCTTTTTTCTATATCAAATGAACTCAAAAATATGTATTTCAAAAGGAGAAAAATGCATACACTAATGATGATGGAGAAAAAATTCAAATTATACTAAGTGACTGTAAACGTTGTTTCAAAAAAGAAATATATATATATATATAGCTGTTAATGCCATAACAATGCCAATTTTTTAAAAAGCTGAAGATAACATCTGTAGAAATAAATTTCCTGCCTTTAGAAAATAAAATGAACATTTAAAGATTGTCCAAATAAATATTCTAAGCAAAATGTAGTATTTTCTGATACAAAGTGAGGCCTCTTTTCATCTGAGATTATTTTCAGATATGGGTTATAAATATCTTGTAGAAAGACTGCCAACTGAACTCCCCACAGAACATAATGAGGTTAAAAAAAAAAAAAAAGGCGCAAAGGGAAAGATTTAGTATGTGAAACAGAGAGAAGAGTTCCCTTAAGAATGGGCAGACTGATGTTGGAGTCCCCAGAATAGACCGAATATCAACAGGAAAGAATCCACAGAGGTAACGATACGATAAACACAGTCATTTTACCTTATCCCTTTCGATAAACAGTCAAAATGACCACTTTTCCATTTCTAATCATATACCGATGAGATTGCTGGGAAGGCAAACAAAGTCAACACACAGAAGCAGCTAAACTGTGCGCAGAAAAAGGCATCCAGATTGCCTCTTGCCCGAAACGACAGTAGAGAAAGAAATGTCACCTTCCTAGGGCAGCCCACAGCTAACAAGCACGGCTCAGAACAAGGTAGGGCACAGGACCAAGAGACGAGGTGCTTTTGGAGCTGCAGAAAGCAGACGTGAGAAAACAGGAGAAATGGGCACGGCGCCAGCCGAGGAGTGAGAGGAGGGGACCGCATCTGCAGTGGGTGGGGGGTCAGCAATGCCTGTGTGACTGACTCAGAAAAATGACCTTTTCTTACAACAGAGAAGAAAGGAAAACACAGAAAGCAGCACTCTTTTAAAAGGAAATCACGGTGTGGGAACTAAACCAATTAATACTGCTCATCGTTTCTCAATAATCCGCCTAAAAAGCCACAGTTCTCAGCTCAGAAGAAATGGCCAATTCCAGTTAAACATCTCTGAATTTTTATGGACCACATTCCTCTACGGACTAGGTAATGAGATTAAGACAGATGGAGGAAAGGACTTCCATTCCCATAGGGCCATGTCAGGTTGAGTGGAGGGGTAATGGGGGATAAGACTTGTGGGATTCCAAAGGGCACAATCAGGGAAATCAGTGACTTTGCCATAGGGTTTTTCTGTCCACCCTAACAACAGAACTCATTCCACACTGAATCATTAAGCCCCTGAGGCAGAAACGCAGTCAGGAAACCCAGCCCATTAGCACCGTGTCATCAGAGAAAGGACTCTGGTCTCCATAGTTAATTACTCACAGTGCAGAGACTGCTTGTCGGCTGTCTCCAGGCGTCCCATGTGAGACTGGATCTCGTGGACCTGCCTATCAAAGGAAGAGGGAGGAAATGAGTGAGACAGGAGTAATCAACAGCGCTTCGGTCAGGAAAGACAATTTTTCTAATGCCAACATTTAACTGATTTAAATTGACAGTATCGCTGAACTGTAAAATTTGTATGTGGCACTTCAGGTCACATGTTTTGGCATGGTTTCTAATATTGTAATATTAATAATAATACTGACAGGCAGCATTTAGTGAGTGCTTACCGCATCTGAGACGTTCTGCAAAGTCAATAACCCTATGAGGAAAGTACTATTATCATCCTCATTTTGTAAATAAGACAACTGAAGCCCAGAAAGGTTATGTAACTTGTTCAAGGTCACACACCAAGTGATAAACCTCGATCTGGACCCAGCCAATCCCACTCTCTGTTCTTTGACCCAATGTGCTGGGCACTGGTCTGTACTAGGGAGAGTCAAAGGGCAAGAGAGATATAATCCTTGTCCTTGAGAAACACTGTAATTAGGAAGGACAGGCCAGATAGACATGTAAAGTCCCAAGAAGATTTAAGAGGACACTAACACATAGAAGTGTAAACAAGAGAGCTGAGGAGCTGCGCGCAGCAGTGCTAAGCAAAGGCAATGAACAGAAGAGTGAGCTGGGGAAAGCTCTGTGGGTGAAGGGCGTTCTCAACATCATTTTGAAGAAGACAGACAAGACTTGGTGAAGGAAGATGTGGAGAAAATGACGTGCAAAAAGGCCTGCAAGGCACGTCACGTGGGTTACCAGCAGGCTGGCCTGCCTGAGGGTTGGGGTCAGAGGGGAGAAGGGGATGAGGTGATTAGCTAGAGGAAACCATCAGAGGAAGGCCCTGAAAGATACGGATCTCCTGTTTGGTCAACATCTTTCCCTGGCAATACGAGGCGATTGTCGTCTCATTTGGAAACGCCAACACTGCACCCAGAACCTCTGGCATGGTCCCGGACATCAGGCCCCAGAGCATCTTTTGGAGGCTCCCCGGGGACTGGGCAAGGTCACCTACCCGCTGAGCCCTTCCAAGATGTCCTCTGTGATCAGTCCTGGGGATACCGTTTATCCTACCCCAAAAACCGTCTCCTGGTGCTTCTGGTCTCCCCACGTGAGAGCCACATGAGAGGGGCCTGTGAGCTCTTCCATCATCACCAACCCTTGAGGGAAAGGTCAGAAACCATCCTCCACCGTGAGCACCACAAACTGTGACCCCAAATTTACCAATGCGAGCCAGGAGCCCAAATTTCATTTGAACTTGCCTCTAGTCTTTTCCAGGGTGTCCCTGTGGCCTCTAAACGTGACCCATGGCCCCAGAAGCAAGAGCAGCTCTCTAACGACTCTCAGAGCGCTCCTGGGCAAGACCCATGGTCCTGAGAGGCACCAGGAAATCACTCCTAGAACCTGCTACTTCAGGAAGGCAAGTCTGGATGCTTCAGTATGCAGGCACGTGGAGATATGGAGGAAGAAACCAACATCTGGATCAGGGCAACTGTGAAAACAGCCAAAGAGGACTGGATGGCAATGCTGAGATGGAAAAGAGAACTAGGACTTCCCTGAAGGCCTGGATGTGGGCAGTGAGGTAAATTTCTAATGGCAGTGGGAAAAGAATGGACTACAATAAGGGCTGATGGCTCAGCTCGTTATCCATATGGAAAAAAGACACCTCATGTAATAGTACACAAAGATAAACTCAAGATGGTTTAAACCCTAAATGTAAAAAGTGAGGCTTTAGAACCTTCCGGAGAAGATATAGGCGTGCATATTATGACTTCAGGTTAAAGAAGGATTTCTTAAACAAGACAAAAACCAAAACTACCCCCAAAACCCCACAAACCACGAAAGAAAAGACTGATAGATATGGCTACATTAAAACAAAAACCTTTTTACACCAAAGGCACAATTTACAAAAAAAATAAGACAGGCAGAGACTGGAAGATACCTGCAGCAGATAACAAGGGAATAGTATTCAGAATGTATAAGGAACTGCTACAAATCAATAGGAAAAGTCAAACAAAGCAATTTTTAAAATGGGCAAAGGGCAACTGACAGAAAAGGAAACCCAAATGGCCAATAAATATATGAAGAGACACTCTTCTAGTAATCAGGAAAATGCAAATTAAAAACAGTGACATCATGGTGGTGCAGTGGTTAAGAATCCACCTGTCAATGCGGAGGACACAGGTTCGAGCCCTGGTCCAGGAAGATCCCACATGCCACAGAGCAACTAAGCCCACGTGCCACAACAACTGAAGCCCGCGCTCTGCAACAGGAGAAGCCACTGCAATGAGAAACCCGTGCATCGCAACGAAGAGTAGCTCTCGCGCAACTAGAGAAAAGCCCGCACGCAGCAACAAGACGCAATGCCATCAAAAATAAACAAAATAAATAAAGTTATTTTAAAAAATAATAAACAATGACATCATATTTCTCCCATTAGGCTGACAAATATTTTAAACTTTAAGGATGAGGGACTCATAGCAGGCAAAACCATGGTCCCCAAGGGATCCTGGGAAGACTTCCAGGTTCCACCAAAGGACTGCCTTTGGCTCTGTGTTTTGCTCAGTGTTTTTTAAAAATCAACGTTTGAGAGCTTCCCTGGTGGTGCAGTGGTTGAGAGTCTGCCTGCCAATGCAGGGGACATGGGTTCGGGCCCTGGTCTGGGAGGATCCCACATGCCGCAGAGCAGCTGGGCCCGTGAGCCATGGCCGCTGAGCCTGCGCGTCCGGAGCCTGTGCTCCGCAACAAGAGAGGCCACGACAGTGAGAGGCCAGCGCACCACGATGAAGAGTGGCCCCCGCTCGCCGCAACTAGAGAAAACCCTCGCACAGAAACAAAGACTCAACACAGCCAAAAATAAATAAATAAATAAATTTTTTTAAAAAATCAACGTTTGATTATGAAATTTGCACATGATTCTGTGCTCTAGTGAGTGCTTAGGATATTGTACCACAAAACAAATATTAACATTTTTCATTTAGGCTAAAGTAGTAAGATGAATTTGTCAGGGATAAAACACATTTTGTGTAAAACAGAAAGCTAGTGGGAAGCAGCCACATAGCACAGGGAGATCAGCTCGGTGCTTTGTGACCACCTAGAGGGGTGGGGTAGGGAGGGTGGGAGGGAGACGCAAGAGGGAGGAGATATGGGGATATATATATATATATGTATAGCTGATTTACCTTGGCAGAAACTAACACATCACTGTAAAGCAATTATACTCCAATAAAGATGTTAAAGAAAAAAACCCACACATTTTGACTTGAGGTTAAAAAAAAAAGTCAAATGCACAATATAGAATGGCATTCAATTTTGGGAGCCATCTGCTAAAGGAACCCTACCAATCAAAGGTTTCTCCCAATGGAAGGTGAACAGGACAGCTGGAAAAGAGTTTAGAAGTCAAGTTATGGAGAGGAATGGTCAAAAGAGCTAGTGGTAATGATCCTCTGAGAAAAGAAAAGAAAAAACGAAACTAAAATGGGGCAGCTGGGGTTCTTCAAGTATCTGGAGATGACGTACAGAAAGAGGAGTGGGCTTGTTTTCTGTGGCTGCTCCTTAAGGGAGACCCAGAACCAAAAGGTACAAATTTCAAGATGACAGATTTCAGCTCAACCCCGGGAAAAATGAGAACAATTACAAACTCTCTCTTCAAGAAGAGGGGGGGAAAAAAGAGCTCCGGCATGTTTAAACACAGAGTACGTGAACTACCTTGAGTTTTATAAAGGGTCCTCCCGACCAAAGTGAGTTGGAATGGAAGACCTTGCCAGTTGCTTTCAATTCTGAAATTCTATGATGACAGCAGGAGAGATGATGCCCATACCCACAAAACCCTATAACCACTCTTCAGCTGGCTTTTACTGTGTTCTAAGCTACAGTGGATAAACTTTAAATTGCAAGGAAACGTTACTGACTTTTTCCATCCAATCTCTATTTGCTTTGAATGAACTGAAAAAGTTAGAGCCAATAAAGCGATACAATCTCTACATGTCATGCCCGACAGGAAATAAATGCAAAACAACAAAGCAAGCATGAATGGCATGGTGGGAACTGCCATGCCGAGTGGCAGATCTGTTTTATACTGAACTGAGAATTCGGACACACATTTGAAGCCAATACGGAAAAGCTGCTACACAAGCGTGACTTGGGAATGTGGACACTAGAAATCACAAGTCCTAGCCCTGCCTAGCATGGGGTCCATGGTGGGCTTGGGTGAAAACATAACCAAGCAGAGACCTAGTAGCAAATAAGCAAGGGTCACTGTTGCTGATTTAAAAAAAAAAAAAAAAAAAAAAGTCTGTAGAAGATCTAGGAAGAATTTTAAGACAGAATTGTTTTTTAAAAGTCCAAGGAACTCCCCCACCCCCATCGTATACACCCACTTTGCACCCATGCTGCCTCTGACCAACTTGAGCAGGAAACAGGGTTTTGGAGTTAAAAGATCTGAGTTGAAGTTCTAGTGCCACTGTGCAGTAGCTGAGGGACACTGAACAAGTCATTTAATTCCTTGGTGCCTCAGTGTTCTCAACTGTAAAACGGGGTACTGATAATCATAATTATTTAAAGCGTAGATCCAAATGCAATATGAAACTGCTGTGTAACCCATACAGCACCATACAGAAGTTTGTTGTCTTTACTCAGCTTTGCTTAAAAGTAGTGGGAACCATCTGGGCATTTTCACTCACCCACTTTGCCTCTACTATATTTAGACTCTCATCAGAAGGGAAAATCAAAAAAAGGAAAAGCTGGTTTTGAGATAAGGTAGCAGTCTTTAAACCCAGCTGTTCATCAAAATCACCTGGAGAGCTTGTTAAAAATAGAGCTTCTTGTGCTCCAAACCTATTGAATCAGAATCTCTAGTGATAATAAGGTCCAGGGCACTGAATGATCCTGGACAAATATGGGCACCTTTCCAAGCACTGGGATCTCAAAAATAGAAGCCTGGCTATTAGCTCCTCTATAAAGTTCATCCTAACACAGTATTATTTAAGTGCAAAATGTTTAACCTGTTTTACATCTTTTCTTCTTTTCATTCATTGTTCAGGTAGTTCAGGCGTTTTCAAGATACACACTTTAAAATGTTGATCTAATTTCAATGTACTTTCAGGGACGTGGCAAGAGATAACTACAAATTGGGTTCAAAGTTCCAGTAAAATTAATACGTTCAGTTACTGTTGTGTCAATTCAGCTGCAATCATTAATTTCTGCAACTGCAAAAGTTAACTGCTGATGCACACAGGATTCTGTGTGTTTCCTTTTAAGGACACTCAATCACCCGTATTATGGAGCTGAAAGGAGCCTTACAGTTTTATCAGCCCAAAACCTTCATTTCACAGATGAGGAAAACAAGGTGAAGAGGTCTAGAACCAGAATCCCCAGTCCTGGTTCAGTCCTTGAGGGGAAAGGAGGCAGATCAGAATATACTGCAGCGTGAAACAAGGTAAACTCCCTAAGGGCAGGGCTGTACAGTTAGCACTGGGAATGGTGCCTGACACAAAGCAGGTGCTAAATAAATATTCGCTGAATGAATGAACGACTGCATAGTAGAAGGCCTAGCAGTGGCTGGCCAGATCTTGCCCCTTTCTGTTTTTGTAATAAAGTTTTATTGGAATACAGTCACATCCATTTGTTTACATATTGTCTTACAGCTGCTTGCCCACTATAATAGCAGAGTTGAACAGCTGCTACAGAGACCGTACGGCCTGTAAGGCCTGAAATATTTACTATCTGGCTCTTGACCGAAAAAGTTGGCAAGCTCTGCTATAGACTCTAAGGGTCTCCAGAGTTTGAGGGTAAATCATTGGAGGCCTGCAGAGGTAAGTAGTTTATCTACACTCCACAAATCTTGTTTGGGACACCATTGAGTATTGCTCCTCTAAGTTTACATAGAATTGAGCTTCCCAGTTTACTATGTGATCAGCTACCTGCTGCAATGATAACAGGTAGTCTGAGACTCTGTGAACAAAATTATTCTTAAAAATAAACTGGGTCGCGGCCTCCTTAGCCACATCCTTTAACCAAATTAAATTAAATTAAATTAAATTACTCAGTCCATTGAGCCTTATTATTGTAAAAGATCTGCCCTTTCTTAGTAACATGAGCATAATTTCCTGTTTCATTCCTTTTCCAACTGACTCACAGATCTAGTTTTTAAAGTTCCTTCCTATAATTATTATATGAGAATAGGGCTCCCCAGTGTAAGACCAATTCTGTCATTTCATTACTATTACAAAGTAGGCTCTACATTTTCACCCACCCAAACCAAACACTTAATAAAGTAAAAAGAAAGAAAAGTAGAAAATGAAACAGTAACTTAATGAAACATAAATGAAAATGAAACATAAACTTAGAAAATGAAACAATAACGGGATCATCTTCCTCTTATTCTAATGCTCCAAAGTATTGCTTTTGTTGTGAATTCATTAGAGAGGTGGGTCCCCATTTTCTTTCTTTCCCAGGCCCTGGAGGTGTGATTTTAAGTGTTTTCTTCAGCACAAAACTACAGCATAAATTGAAAGTTGTTAGAATAGGATAGGTATAGGCATACACTCCAAAAAATTGAAAACAGAGACTCAAACAGATATTTGTACACCAATGTTCTCAGCAGTATTATTCACAACAGCCAGAAGGTGGAAACAACCCAAGTGTCCACCAATAGATGAATGGATAACGAAACGTGGTGTGTGTGTGTGCGTGTGTGTGTATCCACAAAAGAACAGTATTCAGCCATAAAAAGGAACGATGTTCTGATACACGCTACGACATACATGAACCTTGGAAACATGCTAAGTGAAATAAGCCAAATATTATATTATTCGACTTATATGAGATATATAGAATCGGCAAATTCAGAAACAGAAAGGAGAACAGGTTACCAGGGACTTGGGGAAGAATGGGGAGGTACTGCTTAATGGGTACATGAGTTTCTGATTGGGATAATGAAAAACTTCTTGAAATGGATAATGCTGATGGTTACACGACACTGTGAATGTACTTGATGTCACTTAACTGTACACTTAGAAATGATTATCGGGACTTCCCTGGTGGCGCAGTGGTTAAGAATCCACCTGCCAATGCAAGGGACACGGGTTTGAGCCTTGGTTGGGGAAGATCCCACATGCTGCGGAGCAACTAAGCCCATGTGCCACAACTACTGAGCCTGTGCTCTAAAGCCCCCGAGCCACAACTACTGAGCCCATGTGCCACAACTACTGAAGCCCGCACGCCTAAACCCCGAGCTCCGCAACAAAAAGAAGCCACCGCAAGGAGAAGCCCGCACACCACAACGAAGAGTAGCCCCCACTCACCACAACTAGAGAAAGCCCGTGTGCAGCAACGAGGACCCAATGCAGCCATACATACATAAATAAATAAATAAAATATAAAAAAAGAAATGATTATAATTTTAAATGGCAAACTAAATGATACTGGTAACAATTAAAAATTAAATGGTTAACTTTAAAATGGTAAATTTTTATGTTATGCATGTTTGACCACAATAAAAGATAAATCATCCCCCCAAACACGATAGGTATGATCTTATTTCCATATTCAATTACACATTTCAGCAAGTTCCAAAAATGCAGGACAATATGAATAAAGGACACTACCAAGGAATTTAAGTTATGAGAAGCTAAACCAAAATTCAATTTCCTTAAAGGTAACCTGTAACCAGATATGAATAACAAGTACCGTAATAATACTGAATGCCATCTGAGCAATTTCTTTGTATCATAAAAATACGGTCTTTAGTATAAACCAAAATCAGAATAAAAGAAAAAAAATCACAGTATAGAACTAACAAGTTTTGAGTCAATAAAGAGTAGGGACTAACATCATTTAGGAGCTGTGCGCTATTAATTAAACGTTTTCTGACGACCTTATCCCAGTGATGGGTCCTTCTAAATTACTTAAGGAGATCCTGTTGGTACTGCTCATTTACCTTCCACCTCACTGTGCCACACGTTAGACCTTTTTCGTGCACGTCCTGACTCTCCAACTAACCAGTAAACTCCTCTGTGCCGGGGCCCTGAGTCCGCACCAGCTCTACTAAATCGGACCAGAGTTGGCCGGTGCTGGACAAAGTGCGACTTTCCCTTCACCTAGTCTACCCAGCGGGTAGTCATGGCCTCCAAGATCCCCGGAGGCATTCGGCCCAATGTCCTCGGGCACCAGGTCGGACCCTCCGGCCGCCGCTACCTGGGCATCCCGCCAAAGACTGAGCACTTCCGAGCTGCTCCCCCCTGCAGCGCCCGGGCGGAAGGACTAGGCCTCCATACCGGCAGATGCCCGAGGCCCCAGCCCGGGGGCAGGCCTCACCCAGCCTGGCTTTGCCCCAGCCCGTGCCCGACTCGTCCCTCACTTGTGCGTTTGCTGGTACAGCGCTTCCATGCTGCCGGCCCCGCCGGGTCCCGCGCTGGCTTCCACAGAACACGTCCTCACAGCTCCCCTTCCGGCTTTCCGGCTTCCGGCTTCCGACTTCCGGTCTCAGGACCCTCCCTTACCTGCCGGCTAGGGCTGCCCCAACGCGCGCCCTACTGGTGGTGACTGCGAGAAAGGAGAAAGGAAACTAGTAAAGGGGCCTGGAGAAGAAGGCTAAGTGTAGTCAGAGGTTCTGCCTCAGATAGGGGACGAGGAAGCATAGGTTTGGGCCGGAGGCTCTCTCCAGCATTGAGTCAGGCATTGGTAAGGGCAGTCGCAAGGTACCGTCGTGGGGTCCTCAGAGCAAGTTTGGAGACCAGAGGATAGCAGTTCGTCTTTGCAGGAGGAAGTCTGTGAGGATTCCCGCTTGGTTTCGCTTCGAACTGTTTGTTGTGGGTCTGAAGATTTCACTCTTCGCTGGAGTCTCTGGTGCAAGCATCTCCTGTCTTGTCCACCACCCCATTTATCCATCTAATAAACCCAGAGTGAATGAGTGGTTACCATGTGTCACATGTGCTGTGGAGGAAACCGGTTCTTCTTGCCCTCAAAGAAGTCTTGGTATTGGAAAGGAAATAAGATGTGTGTACAAATAAACATCTACAAGGTAGAAAGTCTGAAGAGGTTGAGCGAACTGGAGTCGGCTCCGGTGAGAGATTCAGGAAAGACAATGTAGGAGGTGGCATTTGAGTTAGGACTTGAAGGATTTGGACACTTGCCTCTCCACGTAGACCTAATCCGTTTCCATCCTCCCAGGCTTATCTACCGTTCCTCCCAAGGGAGGAGATGTTCCTCTTCCTTTGACAAGTTGATGCTTCTATTTTCCTGTATCCTGGATCCCACCCAGTTTTGTGCCCCAAGGGACTGTCCACCCATGTACCTTCTTTCCCTAACATTTTCACACTTATTCTAATATTTATTAATGAGTACCTACTATTACCAGGCACAGATACTGGGTGGGGGGGGGAGGAATACAAGTAAGACACAGCCCTAGAGAAACAGACTAGAATGATCCCAGCCACTTAAGGAGGACTTAGAAAAAATTTAAAATAGCACTCCAAAGCGTGGGACACCCTGAGGCCCGGGACCTGGGCCAGGGACTTGGCTTGCCTAGGTCTTAGGACAATCCTGCATGGTAGAATAAAGATGGTTTCGTATTCTTTGCTACTGTTCTGATTAAAAGGTGGAGCCTAATTCCATTCTTTTTTAATCTGAGCTGGTCTTAGTGACTTGCTTGAGCAACCGAATGTAGCAAAAGTGAAATTCTAGGATTTCCAAGGCCAAGTCATAAGAAGCCTTGCAGCTTCTACTCAGCCCTCTAAAGGAGCACTCACTCTGGTGATCCTGAGTCACCTTGGAAGACGTTTGACTACCTTGAAGCCATCATGCTGGAAAGGCCATGTCTATATGTGTTCTAGTCAACATGCCTAGCTGAGTCCACTCTTCCAGCCAAGGCACCAGACTTGTAAGTGAAACCATCTTGTACCCTCAGTACTAGTCTATCCGTCAGCTGACTCCCACCAAGTGACCTCTGTAGACTCCACATGGAACAAAAGAATTGCCCAACTGAGCCTGTGCCTGAATTCCTGTCCAGGAAATCAAGAGATACAGTAAAGTGGGTGATATTTTAAGCCACTAAATTTTGGGGTAGTTCATTTTGCAGCAGTAGATACCCGACCTCAAAAAGCTCATCAGCTAGTTAGAGAGACAGGGTACAGGGATTATGAAAAGGTAACAGTGCAAGACAATGTACGAATGTGTAATGAGTAGTAAAGACAATTAGTTTCTGTCATAACGTAGGGAAGGAAGAGATCCCTTTCCATTTGGTGATGAAGGAAGGCTTTCCAGAAGAGATGAGATTTCAGCTAAACCTTGAAGTACAAGAAGGATTAAGATATATGGAGATGCAGGCACAGGGAGTTCTTGGCAAGCAGAGAGAGAAATTTTCAGAAGCTGTAGGTAGTCCCAGGCAGTCTGTGTGGTTCCTCTTGGCTAGAGCAGAGGGTTTCTGCAGTAGAGGAATATACACAAACAGGAAAGATGCTTTGCCTCCACCTTGTGGAACATCTGGAGGGCTTTGAGCCTTAGATAATGGAATCAGGAAAATCAGGAAAATTTCAGGAAAATCAATATGATGACTTTATGCCCTCTCCTTTTATCTGAACTTTAAGAGGTGCCCCAAAGTTCTACTGTTCCAGGATTTGGTAAACTAATCCATATTCCGCCTGTTTCTTCCCTTTGTGGTATGATAAACTTCAATACTCTGAAGAGTATTTTTTTAATTTATTTATTTTTATTTTTGCCTGCGTTGGGTCTTTGCTGCTGCACACAGGCTTTCTCGAGTTGTGGCAAGCGGGGGCTACTCCTCGCTGCGGTGCACGGGCCTCTCATTGCGTTGGCCTCTCCTGCTGCAGAGCACGGGCTCCAGGCACGCAGGCTTCAGCAGCTGTGGCACGTGAGCTCAACAGCTGTGGCTCGTGGGCTCCAGAGCACAGGCTCAGTAGCCGTGGCACACGGGCCCAGCCACTCCGCGGCATGTGGGATCTTGTTGCCTTGACATGGACTCCATTTAATCAACTCACTCTCCTAAGTATTCCACCTGCCTGCCATTTCAGAAGCCCAGAATTATTTGGAAGTTGACTTTTAGGCAATTATAAACTGCCTGCATTAGGAGTGCCATTCTTGTTGAAAGGCTTGTCACTTGAAATCAGTGCAGAGTGCTAAACAAAAGGTCTCCTCTTTAAGCGATTTCACAACAGTTTCTCATTCTGTGCTCATAACCACCCGGTCAGAGGCAGGACAGGCATCACCATCCTGGTTTTCTAGACAAGCATCCTGAGCTTCAGAGATTAACTTGCTTGCCTAAGCTGACCGTGGGAGAGGGGAACTAGGTCCAGGCTGCAGTCACACACCGCCCTCCAGGTAGCTGCTCTGTCATCCTGCCTTTTTGACTCTGAAGGCCTTGCACAGATAAATAAAACACCTCTGATGGCTTCTGCTTTGGACAGCAACAAAACCCTAGTCACCCCCGCCCCCAAAGCCAGAGAAACATAATCTCACCGCCTCTGGGTTTTCTCCCTAACCCCTTCGATTAAAGCTGAGCAGACAGAAAGGATGACATCTCTGGATTCAGAGGCTGCAATGAGCTGAGCACGACAAGCATCTGGGGCCCCTTCCAGGACCCACCAGGTGGAGGAGATGTTGCCCCGGGTGCTGTGGGAGGTGGGGAGAGGTCTTCAGGGAAGCTGCCCTCCACAGAGAGTCCATCAGCAAATTGTCTCATGTAGCCATAACAGCCAGGAGCAAGGTCGGGGGAGCAGGGTTTGGTCCGAGGAGAGCCAGTGTATTGTAAACAGGATAAAAGGGGCTGGAAAGCCCCACTTATCACTGACTAATGTGTCCCCAGGTCATCGGGGAGCTGGACCCCCACCAGCAGCCCTGAGGGAGGGAAAGAGAATTCCCGATTAACCCCATCACCTGTGAGCGGAGCCAGGGCAGAGGTCTGCCTTTCCCCTTGCTAAGTGATTTCCGTGGTCATTAGGCATTTGTGGGGCTCAGCACAGTTTCTAGGAAGCCCTCTGCCAGACTGGAGAAATGCCTTCTGAGGCCCCTGATCTTTGGGGCGACCTGGAGCAGGGCCTATGTGGAGGCATCTGTGGAAAGAGAGGTAGTCTGAGGAAGGCAGAGGTAGCAGGAGGCTGGGGCCGTTGTAGGGGAGAGTGGGGCTCTCCTCTTAGTTGGAGGGGAGAAGGAGTCTTGGGCGCCAGCACATGGAGCCATGGGTTGGCTTAATTTAGACTTGAGGGACTGAGAGCTCCGTCTCTCTGGGCTCTAATGATCTCATCCGTTCCTTACAACCCCCTGTGTGGCAGGTGTCTTAATCTATAGATGACAAAACTGAGAGAGGTTAATAAGTGTCCACAGTAAACAGCGGGTGAGTGACCAGCTGAGACCTGAACTCAGGCCTTGCTGACTCCCAGTCTGGGCACTTCAGTGTCAGTTGGACCAGATGCACCATGTCAGTGTTCAAGTGTGAAGACTTCCAAGGGATGCTCAGATCAAGTGAGTTCAGCTTTTCTCTGAATATACTTCACCCCTCCAGGGAGCCTTCCTTGGTCATCTCTGTCTCCTCCTTTCAGGCCTCCATTTTCCTGGACCCCTGAGCATGGGATAGAAAGAGTTCAGAGTTTGATACAGGGAGCCTGAGTTTGATTTTCCAACTTGGTCCCGTTGGCCACATCAATCAGTTCCTCTGAGCCTCAGTTTCTTTTTCTGTCAGATGGGGACACTGATATCCACTCTCAGTATTTCACCAGGTTGAAGGAGGATTAAACGAGAAGGGCTTTGCAAGTGATTCGAGTGTTCATTTCACAGTGATTGTCATGGGACCTCCCGAGTGAATTTGTTGCCTCTAGTTTTCACCCCCTCACCCACCTGCCTCTCCAGGAATATTGCCTTCAGATTCACATGCATAACATACCACCTTATGCACGTCTCCTGCTCAGGAACCATCATTGTCTCCCTGCTACTGCTTCCTTGGCCTGAAACTCACTTTCCAGAACTGGCTTCCTTCCCACTCCCAAAGCTGGAGCCTCCGCTCCCCCGCCCCACCATGGCCTTGAGTCACGGATCCTACTTGAGGTGTGTAAACACACTGTGTGTTCTCATACCTGTGGGCCTGGGCTGGCTCCTTGTAGAGATTTGTCCCCTCTTCCAAGTTGGCTCAGATCCCAGCCCCTCCTCCACTGGCTTCCTTACCACCCATCCTGTCGCACCCTCTCCACTCTCTCGTCTTTATCATTCTCTGTTCCTTAGCGTTCACTTCCTAGGCATGTTGGCTTTCCATGTATAACCAGTCTCCACATTAGATCATCAGCTTCTTGAGAGCAAAAGCCTCTCTGTGTCTTTCAAAGAATCTGCTCAACAAATCTAGGCTAGAGAGGCCGTGAGTTTAAGGGGATGTCCTCAGGACCCCATCCATCTACAAGTCAGGAAAGAGTGTTTACCTGCCACGTGAGCCCCTTGAGCAGTGCTGCTTTGAGGATCTGGCTTGCTGGAGGGACCATTGTACATCCATGAGTTGACTTGAGCCATGGCAGACCAATATGGAGGCGGGGATTGTTTTTGGCCGGTGGCAACTTTGTGGGACCGGGCCAAGAGCACCAACCTAGAAACCCTCTATTCTACAGCCCATAGGGCTGTCCCTGAGCATACAGGAGCCTCTGTGTCATCCCCTTTCATCTCCACCATTCAATAAGTCCTCAGGGATTCTGGTGGGAAGCAGGAGTATTGAGGAATTTTCCTTCCATGCCTTTGATAACCAATGAACTGATGACCATTCAGCCTGCTCATCTTCCTAGAGAGAAACTGAGGCCCCAAGAGGGGGGTGACCTATCCATGTCACACAGAGTTCAAAGCCCAGCTGGGGTTGGAACCTGCATGTCCTGACTCCAGTGCAGGGCTCAGCTCCCTACCTCACACTGTCTCTTGGGTGACACACACAGGTCAAGGTCCTCGGGCAGGGGTTCCGGAAGTACAGGCCTGGGAACCAGCCTCCCCCATTGAAATAGCCTTTAATCTGCCAGGAGGTGGAGCAGGCCCACCCAGACTGAAAAGTTTCCAAGAAGGAACCTCTAAGCCCCTCTCCAAAGCCCCCAAACCTGCCATACCTTGGTGCGGCCTGTCTGCTTTTTTCTTCCCTTGAAATGAACGTGCTGTCACCATAGCCTAAGGGCTGCCCTGTCCAATACGCTTGCTTGCTAGCTGTTAGCCACATGTGGCTACTGGGCACTTGAAGTGTGGCCAGTGCAAATTGGCTTGTGTTGTAAGTGTAAGATACCCACCGGCCTTCAAAAGCTTAGTACAAAATAACGTCAAATACCTCAATACTTTTTTACATTGATCCATGTTGAAACGATACATTTTTGGATGCCTTGGGTTAAATAAAATATATTATTCCTTTATTTTTTTTTGGCTGTGCCACACCACACAGCATGCGGGATCTTAGTTCCCTGACCAGGGATCAAACCCGCATCCCCTGCAGTGGAAACGTGGAGTCTTAACCGCTGGACTGCCAAGGAAGTCCCTAAAATATATTATTAAAATGAACTTGACCTGTTCCTTTTTCCTTCTTTATTGCAACTTCTAGACTATCTAAAATTAAATATGTAGCCCACATTTGTAGCCTGTGCTATGTTTCTATTGGACAGTGCTGATCTAGGGGATACCCTTTGGCTTCCTTAGGAGACTGCAGGCTCCTGAGTGCAGAGAGCTGACTTGGGGGAGTTCTTCCTCTACCCAACTCACCCCTTCCCAGCCTGGCATCCCAGGCCTGGCACATGCTGATGCACAGATTGTGTCCCCAGTTCTCCAGACCGAAGAGCCCCTCCATGTGTGCTCCTCTGAGGTCCGCTTAGATCCAAAGACTCTCAGAGTTAGGGTATGAAGGCAGTCAAGGCAGGCTTCCTGTTGGAGGCGAAGGGGGCTTCAGGACAGGATGAGGCAAGCCAGGTACCCAGGGCACAAAATTTAAGGAGGAACTCACTCTCAGGGTGGCGCAGGGGCTGAGCCCAGGTGCTTTGCTTGCTGCTTGCCCTGCTCCCAGCCCTGTCAGGCTCCAATACGGTCCCTTCAGTGGGACCCGGGCAGGAGCCACATTGCCACAGAGGTCCACAGCTGAGCTCACCACCGTCCCAGGGTGGTCCTAATAGCCCACGCCTCGCATGGGCAAAAACCCCACCCAACAGCCACCACGCCGGTCCCAAAGAGCCAGATCAAGCCCGGATCTTCAGTAGCCAGGGCCTCCTCGCCCTACTTTCAGTACGCTCCAGGAGACAAGCTGCATTAATGGTGATAATTTTGCAGCTTTGAAAGGGAAGCACCCAAAACCCCGAGGCCTGGGGCTAGAGGAGCCCTCTGAGGCGAGGGCCAGACAGCAGGCATCCCTCAGAGGCCTCCGTCCTGCTGCAGGCCATGCGGCCAACGTGTCCCAACACTGACAGGCTTCCTTGCACAAGCCAGACCTCACAGAGTGAGGGGGGCACGTGAGGAGGGGGGACGAGGAGGCTCCACAGGAGGGTCGTGGGCTCATCCATCAAGAACCGTCAAACAGTAGGGCCACAGGCCTGCCTGAACATTTGGCTTTTTAAAGGGGCCTTCTGCAGCACCCCCCAACCCCCCAAACCTTAGCCTCCCAGAATCAAGCACATTCCATTGGTGGGGGATTAGGGGGTCGGCAACCCAGGCTGGGCCGCGCCCCCCGGCCCCGCCCCGTCCTGCTTACTCACGGTGCAGGGACAAATCTCCTATACGCCACCCAGCAGCTGGAGCTGTGGTTCGGGGCCCAGGGCAAAATAGAAATTGGTGGGGCCTTTTTGTCTGCTCCTGCTTTTAAGAAAATAGCACACAAATTGGGAGGCAATCTTGACTATCTTTTCTTTTTCTAAAATCAGGAGAGTTGGCTTGCACTGGGGGGTCTCCAAAGGCTTGTTTATGCCAAGAGCTGGGGCTGGAGAGTGGGGCTGGAGAGTGGGAAGGGTCCCTCAGATAAGAGCAGAGGACCGCTTGTCCTCCCCACCCGGTCTAACGCCTGCACCTGGTTCTCCCTCCTGAAGCACCAGGGGTCAGTCAGCCTCAGATGTGCTGAGTATTCACGTCCACGGCCAGGCCCTCCCTGCCAGGTAGGACAAGAGCATGGACTTCCCATCTCTCCTTCCCTCCCAAAGGAACCCCGACTGGGGGACTGCAGTCCTGACTACAGCAGGGCCAAGAAGAGCCCCAAGCCTTGGCAGTTGCTCACTGAGGCATCAGAAAGGCCTGTGCTTGAATCCTGACTCGGCCCCTTGCTGCCCTTTGACCTTGGCATGCTACTTGAATTCTCTGAGCTCCATTTCCTTAATTGGTGGGCTCCTAGCATACTCCTAGTATAGTGGAAAGACATCTGGCCTTGCTATCAGAGAGATGTGGCTTGGGCCAGTGGCTAGCTATGCATCTTTGAATAAGTCACTTGACTACTCTGGCCTTCATTTTCCTTATGAGGTTTTTGCGAGGATTCAATGAAATCACGTATTTGAAAGTACCTGGCACAATACATAGTGGGTACTGCCATCGGGTGGAATTCATCCCTCTGTCTCCCGCCCTCCTACTTCCCTAGATACCCTCACAGTATAGCTCCAATCACACTAATTGCCCTAACTTCAGTGTAACTGTGGCGTAGTTATATGCTGGGCTCCCAAGTGGTGGGCTCCAGGCAGGACCCCGTGATAGCGCCCAGTACACACATGGTGTTCAGGCACTGCTCTTGTTTTTATACCTTTGGGAGGTAGGGTTGCATATCAGTTTAGAGCATAACTCTGCAGCCTGAGTTCAAATCCGGTCTCTGCCACTTACTAGCTGGGCAATCTCAGGCCAGTTGCTTAACTTCTCTGTGCCTCAGCCTCCTCATTTGTAAAATGGGCATAAAGATGGCACCTTCCTCCTAGGGTGGTTGTGGTGTTTAAATAAGGTAAGAACTATAAAGGGCGCATGATACAAGCTACAGGAGTGTTTTGTCAAATGAAATTTATTGACCACCTTCCCTGCCCAGAGATGCTCACCATCCATCTGCTGGCACTCGTGCAGGCCTTTTGCAGAAACTGTCCTGTTCAGGGAAGTCCCTTCTGACCCTGTATCTATTTTCTTATAGGATGGGGAGGGAGTTGAGCTCCAGAAGAGGCCGGGTGAACTCCTTGGCTTGGTCACTGGTCCTTGCCTCCCACCCCACCCATGAGCACTGGTCAGAAGCCAGGGCCTGCAGCTCCTTCCCTGCGCTGGCTTTCTCGCGAGTGGGGGCTGGGCTGGGCTAGACAAGCTGCTTCTCACGGCTCAGGAAGAGACCGTCAGGCAGGGGACACACTGGTGACCGCCCAGTGGTCAGCACAAAGGTGGCTGCGGGAGGAGCTTCCTCTCTAGGAGGAAGGGAGAAGGTCAGTGGCCTACATCCGGCCCTGCCCATTCCTCCCAGATGCTGTGGAAAGATGTCCTAGCCACTTCGTCATTGTTGGGCGGGGTCTTTCCTTCACACTGGGGCAGGCCCCTTGGAGGACCCTGGTCTGCAGGGCTGGGCACACACTCACAGGCACACAATGCCCCACTCACCACACACACACATACGCACAGTCCCGGGGCCGTGGGATGAAGCAACCCGTTGCGACTTGGCCGTCTGCTTGATATTCCACTGGGCTGTCCCAGGCTGCAAGGCCCCACTGTCCGGATGCAAAATGGGCTGTTGGGAGTGATGGCTCAGCTGTCAGTGTTCATTGCCCAAGAGGTCAAGGTCATGGGTCAATCCTTAGATAGGACCATGGATTTCCTTCTCTCCCATAGTCACAGACGTCACCCTGCACCAGAGCTTGCTCTCTCATTCATGTGTAACATGTCCAAAAGGGATCAGCTCATGACTCAGCAGAAAGAGAAAACTGTGTCTCCTTGCTGCTGCCCACTCTGGCTGGGGGTGGATTATTCCAAGCATCATCTTCACAGGGGACCTTTGGATGCTGGGATGCAGGCCATCTAAGAAGGTCATCTCACTAGGACCACTGTGGTTCCCCTTTATCCAATGTAGCAACAGAGGCTTTGGGACACATAGAGACCAGCTCCAAGATTCCAGAGCTGGTTCCTTTGTGGTAGGGATGGGCGTTTCCTGCTCTGCACACTGGGAGGGGACCCCCAAGGAGACATGAGTGCCTTATCTCCAGGGGAGAGGCAATTCTGGGCAAGGGGCTCTTTCTGAGATCTTTGCTGGGAAGATCATGGTTTTCCTGGCAGGCCCAGGCACAGCTCAGGCCTGTGTTCACGTGGAGGTTTCATGCAGGTCTCCCAAGTTTGAGACTTTATGCTTCTTCAGGGCCCTCTGAACTTGATCAAGGATAAAATGCAAACTAGAAGAGCAAACGGTAGAACAAAGATGCTGTGGGAGATGGTGAGCTCTATCCATCTGTCTGTCTATTCATCCATCCCTCTGCTCAGCACTCACAATAAGCCAGGCTTCGCGTTGGGTGCTGGAGATCCAGAAGAGAGGAAGCCATGGTCCTTACTTTCAAATTGTTTTCCAGTGAGGAAGACAACACTGATTAGGATAGAAGTACCTGGGAGCCCTACCTGAAATGGCTCAAACAACAAGGAAAACTTATCTCACATGGCAAGAGGGCGAGAGGAAGGAGGCTCTGTGATTGGTCAATTTAGGGGCTCAATGGTGTCACTGAGAACTTAGATTTTAAAAAAATTTTCCACCTGCCTACCCTCCAAGTGCCTGCCAGCTCACCTCATGGTGTCAAAGTGGCTGCCACACATCCACGTACTGCAGGCCAATATTGTAAACTACTGAAGCGTAAGAGGAACAGTTTCTTCTTGCATCCCTTTTTAAGAGAGAGGAGACCTTTCCCACAAACCCCAGCAGAAATTGCCTTCAACTCTCATTGGCTGGCATTTCATCACCTGCCCAAACTCAAGTTAATCTCTGAAAAGGGATGACCACACCAGGCTTAGGTGAATCAGGGTTTACCCCTGAAGTGGAGATCCCTTCCTTAGGGAGGATGGCTATCCCACCAGAGCTGGGGTTCTCTTTACCGAGAAGAAGGAGAAGCTGGCTACTCATAGTACCTGCTGGTAACCAGAAGAAAAATCCCAGCGTTTTGTGTTTCTTCCCCCACCCCATGAGCAGCTTGGGAAGCCCATCCCTGCCTTTCTCAGCCCCCTGATCTGTTTGTTTTTCCCTCTAGACTGACTGCTTGGCCACAAACTGCTCTTTGTTTGTTGTTAAAACTTGGCCATGTGAAAACTTCCTGCCATGGTGTTCTTTCTCCCCATCTCAGTCTTACAACACACACACATGCACATGCACACACACACACAATCTAGGTGTCCACTGAATTACTCTATATCCTACACCTACATGAGGAACATGCCTGTTCTGGTGCATTGCCCCCTCCCCAGTACAGACACCACCATTCATTTCTGACAAGGTTTGCACAAGTCGGCATCTTTGACCCTCCATTTCTTCATAAACAACTCACAGCCAAAGACTGGACTTGATCTAAAGCAAAGGAAAAACTACACCTAAACGCATGTGCTCTATGTGGCCCATCCAGAAGGAAAATGCTTATGGGACAGCATTCAGGGAGGGAGGCAGCTTATCCAGTTGCGTCCGTGGCAAGCACCAAAAGGAATCTCAGTGATAAAATATTTTGCTCCATCCAGCCCAGAGACAGTGCATGGCAGCTGGACATTGCGGAGAAAACCCAAAGATTTGTTGTGAATGACTCAACCTTTACCTCATTGCCATAAGCATAAAGAGACACCATGCTAGATCTAGTCCCTGGGATGCTACTGTTCCCTTTCGGTTCCCTGTCACAGGAAGTCTAAGAGAACCTTCCCGTGGCAGCCAAGCACACTAAATACAAAAATCAAGTCCCTGATGCAGACTTGCTCGCTGTGTGTACCAGGACCTATGCCTACCCCGGGACCTCCCCTTGCTCACTCCCACTTGCTGCCTTAGCTACAGCCACCCTGGCCTTCTTGCTGTTCTTTAAATGTGCCAGGCTTGTTCCCTCTACCTCAAATGCCCTCCTCCTATCTTAGCTCAGAAACCAGCTTTTCAGAGAAACCTTCCTTGAACACCTAGATAAGGAAGTCCCTTCCACCTTTGTTTGATTTATTTTAATTGCATTATAGCTGAATCAGAAAATACGTTCTTTATAGATTTACTTCTTTATTATCTACCACCTCCCCCACTAGAATAGAAGCCCTAGGTGGGCCAGACCCTGGACTGTCTTGGTCCCAACCTTATCCTGGAACACAGAGCTTGGCCTGTAGATAGTGTTCAACAATGAATTAATTAATGATGTTCCAGCCCAGGCCACTTTTCTGGGATGAAATGAAAAACAACAATAACAACAAAGAATAAATGTAAACCTCCTTCCAAAGTGCCTGATAGAGATTAGCTACAACTATAGTCTCCCCACCCTGCAATGCTGATCACGCAGGAGTGAGTTGACAGAGAGAAGCAGGTGGAAGACTTTCTCGTAAATGCTTCTCCTTCTCCTCTAAGGGTGATTGCACTTCAGGAGGCTTGAGAAATAGAAAATGATGGGAGGACGGTGTGAAGGAAGCATCTCTAATGATAATGATGCCTACACACACCAGGCACTGTGCTGTGTGTGTAACACACAGATCAGTGTGCCCATTTTACAGATGAGAACTCTGAGTCTCATGAAGGTCAAGGGACTTGTTCAAGGTCCTTGAACTAGTAGAAGGTGGAGTTGAGGTTGTACATTAGCAATCATTGCCATTCCCTCCTCTCCCTAGTCCTAGGCAACCACTACTCTATTTTCTGCCTCTATGGAATTTTCTGTTCTATCCATTTCATATAAATGGAATCATTCAATAGGTGGTGTTTTGTGATTGGTTTCTTCTATTCAGTAGGATATTTTCCAAGGTTCACCATGTTATAGCACGCATTGGTATTTTTTAAAAGAAATAAATTTATTTATGTATTTATTTTTGACTGCGTTGGGTCGTTATTGCTGCACGCGGGCTCTTCTCTAGTTGCCGCGAGCGGGGGCTACTCTTCATTGCAGCGTGCGGGCTTCTCATTGTGGCTTCTCTTGTTGCGGAGCACAGGCTCTAGAGTGCAGGCTCGGTAGTTGTGGCACACGGGCTTAGTTGCTCCGCAGCACGTGGGATCTTCCCAGACTAGGGATTGAACCCATGTCCCCTGCATTGGCAGGCAGATTCTTTACCACTGCACCACCAGGGAAGTCCTGGTACTTCTTGTTTTGATGGTCTAGTGACCACATTCATTTATCCATTCACCAGTTGGTGGACTCTGAGTTGTTTCCAGCTTTCCACTCTCATGAATAATGCTGCTAAGAACATTCCTGTATAAGTTTCTGCATAGACATATGTTTCAGTTCTCTTGGGTAAACACCCAGGAGTGTAATTGCTGAGTCATATGATAACCCTATGTTTAACATTTTGAGGAATATTCAGAGTGTTTTCCAAAGCAGCTGCACCATTTTATGTTCCCACCAGCAGTGTAGGAGGGTTACAATGCATGAGGGATGCTAGGTACTCTTGTCATTACTGTTGAAATATATGGTTGACTAGAGCCTCTTGAATTCTGAGGTTCTACAAGGCAAGAACCCCCAGCATGATTTTTATTTTTGTTTGGTTGTCTCTCCACTTCACCTGCCTTCTTACTTTCCTCTTTGCCCTAATCGCTAACTCTCCCCCAATCCTGTTTTCCCCACGGTTCTCACCTGTACCCTGCTCATACACCATGCGGTGGCTGAAGACCCTGGTGGACCAGAGATGAGGCCAGGTTTCATGAGAACAGCCATGGGCACAGGCCATGGCCAGAGTGGGAGGAGGGAAGCTGAGTACCCCACTTCCTGGGGAACCCTTGAACTTGGCAGTGGACACACTTGGGATAGCAGGCCAAGGCACCACATGGGAATTATTTCAAATGTACAGTTTTATTTTTTATTTTTTTAATTAGTTTTTATTGGAGTCTAATTGCTTTACAATGTTGTGTTAGTTTCTGCTGTACAGCAAAGTGAATCAGCTATACGTATACATATATTCACTCTATTTTTAGATTTCCTTCCCATTTAGGTCACCACAGATCATTGAGTAGAGTTCCCTGTGCTGTACAGTAGGGTCTCATTAGTTACCTATTTTATACATAGTCATGTATATACGTCAAGCCCAATCCCCCAATTCATCCCACCTCTCTCTCCCCCCACCTTGGTAACCATAAGTTTGTTCTCTATAGCTGTGTCTCTATTTTTGCTTTGCCAATAAGTTCACCTGTACCATTTTTCTAGATTCCACAAACAAACGATATTTGTTTTTCTCTTTCTGACTTACTTCACTCTATATGATAGTCTCTAGGTCCATCCACATCTCTGCAATGGCATTATTTCATTCCTTTTTATGGCTGAGTAATATTCCATCGTATATATGTACCACATCATCTTTATCCATTCCTCTGTCGATGGACATTTAGGTTGTTTCCGTGGCCTGGCTATTGTGAATAGTGATGCAATGAACATTGGGGTGCATGCATCCTTTTGAATTATGGTTTTCTCTGGATATATGCCTAGGAGTGGGATTAAAATGTACTTTAAAATCAATATCACTAAAATTTCAGTTAAGAGCTTGAAACTTTTTCTGTGTACATTTGTGATATTTTGAAGCTGGGTATTTGTTGGCTGGGGGAGGGTGGGGAGGTGGAAAGAGAAAAGTCCTTTCCCACATCTTTCCTGGGGTATCTCAGCAAGGTCACAGCACTATCCAGGGCTGAAAAGTGTGGAGAAGGGCTGGCCCTGGGGTGGGTGGGATGGAGAGGGTATGATTTAGAGAGGTCCTGGTCCCAGTGACCAGTTCCCGATAATGTTCTGTTCTGTCTCTGGGGCATTAATGCTGCCTCCTCCAGGAAGTCCTTTGATCCTACTCCCCAGAGAACTTTCTGGAAAAAGAGGGGACCACGTTAGGAGGCCGTGCACTCTCTCCCTTGCTGAACAGGCCCCACTCAGGGATGGACACTGGGTGTGCAGTATCCACCTATGTGACAGATGCCACCTCTTTTTTCCCTCTGGAAAGTTCACAGTGAGAATCCAGGACCCAGGTAGGCGAGGAGCCCTTCGGTTCAGGCAGTGGAAGAAGTGGCCCAGGAATGTCCGGGATATTTCATTGCCGAGCAGAGTCAGTAAAGGGAAATATCCCCAGAGCCTATCTGAGGAAAACCATTCACTAAGTGCCAGCAGGAGCTTACTACAAAGTTCCTCAGTCCAGTATGTGTCCAAGGATGGGCAACACATTGGTGACTCAACATGATGACTCTAAAGGTCTAGTTTACGGCCGCCCTGGGTGAGCCCTTCTGGGGCTCCAGGTGCCTGTGTCCTGTGGGTCTAAGTGGCTCCAGGTGTCAACAGCACCAGGCAAAGTTAGCCCTGGGTTTCTAGGTGAGGTTGGCCCTGGCTAATGGTAACCTCTGATTCTAGGCATCGGTGGCCCTGTTTATGACCCTAGGAGGTGGTGGCTCTAGATGTTGGTAGCCCTGGGCAATCTGGGTGCTGGTAACCCTGTGGCATTAGTGATGAAGGCCGCATGGCTCTAGGTGCTGGCAGCCTCTGGCACTAGGTGACCAACAAGTCTGTGGGCATTAACCTGGGCTGGTTGGAGAAGAAGAGAAAAGGAGCTTGGCCAGAATCGCCCCATGCTCCTGGGGTGCAGCTCCTGAGCCTGCATGGTTAAGTCCTCTGCCGCGGCTGCTTCTGAGCTGAGCGATCTGGAAGCACTTCATAAGGGACAGGCCCCGCGCACAAGTTAGTTATTATAAGCCACTGACGGGGGCTTCCCTGGTGGCGCAGTGGTTGAGAGTCCGCCTGCCGATGCAGGGGACATGGGTTCGTGCCCCGATCCCGGAAGATCCCACATGCCGCGGAGCGGCTGGGCCCGCGAGCCATGGCCGCGGAGCCTGTGTGTCCGGAGCCTGTGCTCCACAACGGGAGAGGCCACAGCAGTGAGAGGCCCACGTACAGCAAAAAAAAAAATAAATAAATAAATAAGCCACTGACGGGGCGGGGCTGGGGGGATCCCAACCAGCAGCCTCCACACTGACCGGCGGCTGAACCCAGGCTGGGCTCCCTGCCCTGGAAGCAGGGCAATGCCTGGGGACGGATGGTCCCGTGTCCTCTCGCCCTGGCCCCCTGGGAGCCTGAGGCTACCTCCCAGTGGGCTCTGTCGAGGTACAGGAAGGGGCTGCTGCTGAGGAAGGTGGGATCCAGCAGGTCTGGGCAGGTCTGTTCTGCCGAGGCCGGGCCCTCTCCCGGGTGGCTGGGACGCCCCAGAGCGGGCAGGCGAGCACGTCCGAGCGCAGGCCCCTGCCCGGGAGGCCCGGCTAATGACCCCGCGCATTCCGGCCTGCATGGGCCCAAGAATTGGCTGAGGGCAGGCCCATTAGCTGGAATTCTCCCAATGCTCACACATCAGAGTGGAAGGTGGGGGAGAAGTGAAAACTTGAAAAAGAGCTAATTATCGCTTTTATCAGAGCGGGTGGGTTGATGGGTCCTGCCCGAGGGCAGCTGGGGCTGCATTAAAGATTAAACGCCAGGTAGGGGGGAGCGGGGCTCGTCATTCCACAGGAGGGAGGCCGCCCTATGGAGACCTGGTGGCAGGCGGCAGCCTTAGATCTGTCAGCCGAGCCCTCCGTCCCAGCGCCCACCATGGCCACATTCCACCAGGGGACCCCCGCGGCGCCCAGCGCTTCCGCCCCTGCGGGGAGTGCAGCTGAGGTCCACATCTGCTTCCTCAAGGGATGAGGGGTCGGGGCAAGCCTAATTATCCAATTGGTAGGTTTCTGGCACCTGTCTTAGGGGGACTTAAATGATTCCTGCACATCACCCAGTGACCTTAAGTGTAGAACCTACATTGGAATTATATGAGGCCTGGCAAGGACTCAGGGTCAGGGAGTCTGACCCTCCTTGTTATTACAGAGCAGGAGCCCAAGGCCCAGTGAAGTAAAGGGACTCAGCAATCAGGCAGCCATGTGGTTAGTCCCATGGGGTTGTAAGTCCCTTGAGGATGGGGGCTACGTCTTTAATTCTCCTCTTCATACCTAAAGTATTGAGGCTAAGGGACCTGGGGTTATTAGCTTAGAGTAATCAAGGCCAGGGTGACTTCATCATGCCACTGAACCCAACAGTGTTTTGAACACCATGGGTGTTCAATGAGCATTTGTTGCTTGTGTGGATGAGAAAAAGTCTGCACCTAAGAAGCATAATGATCATTTGGAGCATTCTGCAAATCTTCGGAGCCAATTCACAGGCCATAAAGAATGGGTGTAGGTGAGAACCATGGTCTGGAGTCACCAGGACAAACCAAGGCACGAGTGGGGAGTGGGTTGCCGAGTGCCCCAGGCAGACGGACTATAGGCGGGTGGTGTCGAGACAGCCAGCTATGTCAATCCAGCTGTGTTAGTCTTCACGACGTGTGTCTTGACAAAGATGTCCACTAAGCCATCTCCGTGCCCACGGAGACCCTGGAAGCATGATGTCCATTATCTGGCTCCACTAGGGATCCACAGCCCTGTTTGGCCAACTGGGCTCTGAGGAGATGCCCTTGCCCAGGAGAATGAATCAGGCTCCTTGCTTCTTTCTCTTCCCCCAGCCTCTAGAAGCCAGAGCCTCTCCAGTTTGATTTCTTCAGGCTTCTAACCTCAACTTCAAATCTGATGCTGTTCTCACCTCTACCCACGGTGAGCAAATCCCACAAATGATGTACGTAGGTCAAGACCAGTCCGAGTCAAAGAGGCCCTGGCCTTCCCAGCATTTCCCATACACTGTCCCACTGACCTAGTCTAGACCGGGCTAGTAGATCCCCTAGAAATGCCAGGTGAGGGGAATGAATGAGCCTGAGCAAGAATAAATAGAAAGGATCTGGGGTTCATAAAGGACCACAAGCTGAAACTACACTGGCCACACGGATGTTCTGAGTCAAACCAACAGGATGCTGGAGTGCTAGGAAACATTTGAAGGTAGCAACCGGCTCTTCACCGTCAGGTGCTTCTTAAGAAAGCTCAGGTAGTCCTGGCCCATATAACCCTGCATGCATCTTCAACAGACCACTTACCACAGTGCTAATCAATCTTTTGATTAATTGTATGAGTATTTGATTATCTATCTACAGCCTCCACTAAATTGTAAACTCCAGGACTACTAGGACTGTGTCTTTTTGTTCACCTCTGAACCTCAGCACCTGGCTTGGCACATTGCAAGACTGAAAAATATGTATTGAAGGACAGAGGGGAAGAGAGAGGGAGAGAAGAAGGAAGGAAGAAAGGGAAGAACTTTTTCAGGAATTGAGATGGATGAGAGTCAGGCCTTGTTTACAAAAAGCTCACAGTCCAGTGGGGGAGAGAAAGACAGAGGTGGACACACAGTTGCCCACAGTGAAGGGTGATTGGTGCAAATGGAAAAGAAAAAGCAGTCTGATGGTGGGGGTGCTCAGAGGAGAGAGTGATTCACTCTGGGGTGCGTTGGAAGTTTATAATTGAGTCTTTAAGGCTGAGCAGGACTGAGTCAGGTGGACACAGGGAGAAGAGTCATTCTCAGCAGGACTGGATGGCAAAGGCACAGAGGTGGGAAAATGGGCCACATTCGGGGAGAGGTGAAGTGGCTCAGCTGAATGGGGCATGGGGCACTTTGAGCAGGGCCCAGAGGCGTGGACCGGGAGGGCAGGGAAGGGCTGAGGAGCTCACCTGGAGATAAACAGCCAAGGTTTTCAAGCAGGGGTGTGAAATGTCCACCCACCAAGAAACTCTGAGGACTGGAATTAACCTTCACTAAAAACAGAGACCATTTCATTTAGAGCCAAGAAAGCTCTGGGGTCCCCGAAGCCCTTGCAGAGAGTGATCCTCTGGCCCGTGGGAACAGAGCACAAAGAAGGACTGGGACCTGGTGGCAGGGCGAGACGGGGCCACCTGGGAGGACGTTTCCAGTGGGAAGGCTGTTGGGATGAGTGGAAGGGGAGAGATTTCCTGGCAATTTTCCCCCTGGTGTTCTCTACAGGCAAGCTGATGTCCTCCCGACTGAACTGATGGACTGGGACAGGAGAAGGTTTGAGGGTCCCAGACGAGATCCCACCCTTGCTCGGGTACCCACGGGAAGCCTCTCAGCTCTTGGGGCGGCACAGCTGGGAACTCTGCAGAGGGTGGGGAAATCAGAGTGCAGTGTCTCCACTCTGCACATTGGATTGAGTTCTGGTTCAGTCTCCTTCCACCTGTGACCTTGGCAAGGTGGTGTTCACCTCTCTGAGCCTCGGTTTCCTCATCTGCAAAAGGGGATGATAAGTCTCTATCTACCCTGTGAACTGCGGTTGAGGGGGGGCGGGGTCAACAAAGGAAGAAGAGCCATGGAAGATGCTTTATAAGTGGGAACGCCCTACACAAAAGCCAGCTGTGATCATGAACATGTCCCACCTGAGTCACAGAGCAGGGACAACCCAGACATGGAAGGTCAGGGCTCTGCACCCAGATCTGCTAGGGGCTGGGGCTAGCCAGAGAGAGCCCCGGACTCCACTGGGGGCCCTCCTTCTGTCTCTCCTCGTCAGATGCTCTGCAATGGAGAATGACCCACGTGAGTTCCCATTCTGCTTTGCCCCTTCTAGCTGTGTGACCTTGAGCAAGGCACTTCCTATCTCTGTGCCTCGGTTTCCTCACCTGTACAGCCGTGACAGGAGTGTCTACCCCAGGGAGCGGTTGTGGGAATTAAGGGCCATGACCAGACTGCAGGCTCTGAAAGCACTCACCAAAGTGGTTGTTTGTCTTCTTATCCTCCTCCTCATGCTCAGCCCCTTCCCGTTCCTCTGCGCCCACTTTTGTCACTTCCTGGCAGCCTCCCTAGTGTTCCCTGTGGCCGGTCAGATCCCCGGAGCTTGGGCCTGAGGAAGGCAGGCTGTGGTGAGGTCTGAGACGGTCTGAGCAGAGAAGCCACACCAGTGGCCAAAGGAACTGGACCCCAGAGTGAGGGCTGGGCCCAGTGGTTTTCTGCTGGGAACCTCCCAGGTGCAGAATTTCACAACTCTGGGACACTTCTCAGACTGAGTGACCAAGACACATGTCCTCAGTGTGGTTCTATCTGTCACGGGACACTGGGCTGGGAGTCTACCCCAGGGCAATGAGGCCAGGATTCTAAGACGTCCAGGTCCCTGGCGTCCTGAGCGCAGCCCACAGAGGGGTCGCTCCTCCTGGCCCCCCACCCCGCCAACTCCAGCCACATCTCTGATCAGCAGGAATCCGGGAAAGCCCACCTGGGGAACTCACAGACCTGCATTCTTCCTCCCAAATCTTCTTCCAGCTGGGCAGCCCTTGCCTCTCATGGAGCACTTTAGGCAGAGCTGGGAAACCACAAAAATGTTAAGCTGAGATGAAGGAACGTAAGGGGCTCTAATCTGAATTGACAGTAGTATTATTAGCCAGAGGAGGACTGCGGGAGCAGCGGGACAGCAGGGAGGGAAGGGGAGAGAGAGGAGGAGGAGGAGGAATGGGCACAAAAGACAGAGAGCAGACACAGGCAGGACCTCAGGGATGGAGACTGCGGCGGGGCTGAGGTGGTGTGAGAGGGGCTGCCCAGGAGACCGGGGCACAGTCTTACAACAATAACAATGGTGGTGATGATGATGATGATAATAATAATAATAATAGCAACTATTGCTTCTTTAGAGCTGCAATGAGCCAGACTCCTCCATTCCAAGCTCTCATATTAACGAATGTAATCCTCACGATGTAGGTGTTCGTCTTACTGCCCTGTTTTTACAGTGTAAAAATTATGGAACAGAGAGGTCCATCAATAAAGAACACCCATCCTAATTGCAAGGCTGGGGTCTGGCTGCTCACAGAGGCCTTCTTCTTCTGTCTAAAGGTCAAACGTCAAAGGCCTAGCTCAGGAGTCCGTGAGACGCTAGCTGTGTGGGATCCTTCTGTCCAGGGTCTGGAACAGAAGAAAGGACATGCACTCGTAACCACCACCCAGGCCTGAATGATGCGGGCCAAGTGAATGCCAGGGAGAGGAGGGACCAGGAACACAGAGGTCAGAGGTCTTCATTAGCCCTTAGGAGTCAGAGGTCAGAGGTCCATGTAGCCAACCAGGGGCTGGAGGCCATGACCAGTGACAGTTGGCTGAACTCTGACAAGGCCATGTCGAAGCGGTGGGTTAAGATGTGAATCCCACTTTCTACCGTGGAGAGAGGGGACATGGTCACCAGCATGGCTTCCCTGGGGTCAAGGCTCTTCCTCTCTGGCCCCCAGCCACCGGGGGAGACAGGCTGAGCCCCCTCCTGAGGGACGCACTTCCTGTTGGACTGAGGCCGTCCTGCCCCACGGGGCCTGATTCTGAAGGGAACACCTCTAAGTGAGCAGTGTAACACCCCCCGCCGCCCCCCCCCCACCATCCTGCATCTAGATGAAGTCAGCTCCTGACCATCCGGCCTCCCTGGAAATCAGATGTTCACAATTTTATTGGTGTCATCATGGGTTCTACATCCAGGACACAAAGTCGGTTTCAGTTATGCTTAGTGGGCTTACTGAGTTGGAGGAAATGGTCTTCTTCCTGTTGCAGGGACACGCTAAGCAGACAAGCAGAGAACATTTGAGATATGGGAGCTCTGCTTCAGGGCCTGTAACGGGCTAAGAGGCCGCCTGTGGGGGGGGCGGGGTCAAAGCCTGATCATGTGACCTCATGAAGGTTCCTTAACCCTTGCACGCCTCAGCGTCCTCATCTGGAAAATGGGGGTAGTCATCTTAGTACCTCGCTCCTGGGAGGATGGTTGTTAGTGCTTTATTCCTGCTCACAGCACTGGCTCTCATTTGCTAGACTATGTACCGCCTTGAGCCTGAGGCTGGGAGGGGATTCTATCACTTCTCTTCCCAGCCTGGGGCGGTTTCTTGGTCTGTGACGTGAAATGAAACAACCTGGGCAGCTGTCCCCTGCGTCAGACCGTCTGGGCTTGTTTGGGTGCTGTGTCTTAGGCGGGGCAGATTCTAGAGGAGCCAAGACCTCCCCCCCTGCACAATGTGCCCTGAGTTTAAGCCTTCTCTCTGCCTTCCTGCCCCAGGGCTGGATGCACGTAAACCGTAACATGCTGCAGCAGTGCCAGGAGTTCCTGCCACCGTGGGACCCCTAGATGCCCAGGAATATGTCAGAGTCAGTGGCAGCTTGAGGGCCCCCTCTCCCTAGCCCCTGCCAACGGCAGCAACTATAATTGGGGAATAATAATAGCCGTGGCTACCATGCATTAAGCACAGCCTGTGTGCCAGTCACTTTCTAGAGACACCCTCTAATGCTCCTAATGACCCTGCAAGTTTGTTTTTATCACCCCGTGCCATAACCTTCCCGCTGACACCTGCATCCCCCTCCCTCTCAAACTCCCCACCTGGCCAAGACCCCATTAAGCTTCAGGCTGGAGCTGGGCTATCACTCCTTTGGGAAGCCTTGTCTCACTTCCCCTTGGCCAGGTCTGCTCACACCCCCGACTCGGGGGTCCCATCAGCTGCCTGTTCTTACCCTTTGTTAACCCTCATTACACTTTATTTTTATTCCATTTTTAATTGTATTTATTTGGGGGTAAGCAATGCATTCACATGATTCGAAATCCAAAAGCCACAACAAGGGATACAGTGGAAAGTCGTCCCGCTCTCCTACCCCTGTTCCCCAGCCACTGAGTTCAGCTGCCTGAGGCCCAGGGCTGTCAGTTTCATCACACCGAACAGTGACGACTTGTTTATCTGTCTTCTGTCCTTTAGGAGCAGGGACTAGGCCTGTCTTGTTAACTGCTTCGGTCCCAGGGCCCGGCACAGTGCCTGGCATATAGTAGAAGTTCTATGTATATACTCTCTCTCTCTCTGAGAGATATCTATACCGACTTCTTTGTTGTTTTGCTTTGTTTTCATGAATGAGGCTCAGAGAAGAAAGTTAACTTGGCTGCTTGGCTGTAACTCCCAAGACAGTGCTCATCCAGGGACTCTGTTTATCTGACTTTTTTGTTTTGGCCTCGCCGTGCGGCTTATGGGATTTTAGTTCCCAGACCAGGGGTCGAAGCCGGGCCCTCAGCAATGAGAGGACAGAGTCCTAACCACTGGACCGTCAGGGAATTCCCTGTCTATCTGACTTTTAGAGGCCACCTGTCCTTTCTTCTTGGACTTTTGACCGTCCTGTGAAATGATTTCATTTTTTAAGTTTAATTTTTAAATTGGAACAGAGATAGTACCCCTCGATAAGTTATCACAGAACAAAGAGCCATGTTTCAGGAAACAGAGCATCACCATACTTCAGAAGTCTCCCTGGTCCTGCCCAATCCTGGCCCCAGTGTTGTAGCCCCAGGATGTTATTGATGCTGTGGCTGCTCACCTTGGGCCTCAGCCTCCTTTTCTGTAAAATGGGAAGGGACCCATTAGGTCTGAAGTTCTATGGATCTTTTACGTCTTCTCTGTCTTTACCCCTTCCAGCTGATGCTGTTTTATGCCAACACTAAATGAAATGATAGCTGTGAAAGTCTTTTGATTAAAGCTAATATTTGATACCAAGGCAACAAATGCATGATGTGGGTCAGGACAGTTTTCTCCTCGTCAGCCAATCTGGCCATGTTCCTAGCTCTGGCCTCGGTTAAGGGTCAAGCACACACAGCCATAAGTCCTCTGAAGAGCTGGAGGGAGAGGCAGGAGGGAGAAATTCATCCTGGGGAAGCAGGTAGAGCTGAGTGGTGAGGACCACATTGGGGAAGGTGGGTTGGCCCATGCACCATCTTTACCAGGGGACTAGTAGGCTGCTTTCCAGCTAGATTAGCTCAGCCCCTGCCTGGGGATTCAGCAAGCAGCCCACATCTTGTGGAAACTCCAGGTTCAGGCTTCTGCATGGCCTTGTTCCTGGTGGTTGAGGCAGCCAGGGATTCTGGGGATTGGGTAGGGGAGGAAAGAGGGAGTGAGGGGAAGGAAAGGGAGAAGAGATAAAGGCAGGGAGCGTGGCTAGAGAGGAGCCAGTGTGTCAGGGAGGGACACGGGTCCAGGAAGCCTGCTATGGTAAGGTGCTGCTGGGGAGGGAAATGGAGAAGGAGCAACAGGACAGAGAGCAAGCATCATAAATTCATTTGTTCATTTTTCCTTCATTCATCCAATAAAACGAAGGATGCCAGTGTTGTGGTAATTGCTAATCAAGATACAGGTATATGCAAAATGCTACAAAAATTTAAAGAAGGAGCAAATAACTCTTTGGGGGGTTGCAAGAGTGGGGAAGTTAGGGGAGCAGGCAAATTTCACTGAAGATATTTAGGTCAAGCCATGAAGCAAGCAAAGGAGAAATCAGGCCCCAAGTCCTCCCCGGCTCTGTGGCCCATCTCTTCCCAGACCTCCAAATCCCAGTCCAGCTGTTGCCCTCACCGGGTGTGAGTCTGAGCTCTGCTACGTGCTTGTTGTGTGACCTCAGGGAAGTGATCTAACCTCTCTGAATCTCCATTTTCTCATCTGTAAAGTAGGGACGACGCCGACTTGGAGGGTAGTCATGAGATTCAAATATGACAGTGCATGAGGAGTACTTTGCAGGGTGCCTGGCCCCTGTATAGCACATGCTCAGAATGATCTGCTGTTGATATTGTCAGTATCAGCAGTGGCAGCAACTTCATTCCCCCAAGTCTGGGCCTCTGTCTTTGGGCGGAGAGGAAAGCAGAGGCTGTTCCCATCATCCCCCATCCCTGGCCCCCCTGGCCCTTGGGGAAATATGAGAAGCAGAGCTTGAGGATCTAATGTGTGCCCCCCACGCCCCTTCATCCTTCCTGAACTTGGGGGGTTGGGTGCGGGGTGGGGGGCGGCACCACTGTAACACCTGCACAGCTCTGACATCTCCTGCCTCTGGGCAGAGAAAGCAATTTCAGAAATGACATGTTGCCAACAAGCAGAAATCAGCTTCTGAATTAAAATGTGTCGGCGTCAGGTGACCCCAGGCTTGGAGGGCTGGCTGCACGAAGACAGCTGAGATTAGGGCCTGTCAGCCAGGGGAGGGGCTGTGCGGGAAGGGGTGCGGGGACCCCAGGGGCTACCGTTGGCCGCCCGGGATTTGTTCGGACACGGGGGCAGGAATTCGGACGCTGGGTCAGGTTCTCCTGCGGCTCTGACCAGCCACCACCTCGCAACTGTCTGCTCTCCGTGGTGGGGGGCGGGGTGGGAGTGCCTGGGCTCTGTTCCCCTGGGATGGCTCCAGCGTAAACACTCTAATGGGCCCGAGAGAGCCAGGGAGGAATGTGGGCCCCACAGCCCCTGGGGACTCAAGGACGGATGGGAGTAGAAGGGATAAGACACCCAAGCGGCTGTCAGCCTCAGCTCTGCAGGTATGCAGGGCGGAGAGAGCGGGAGAGGGAAGGAGAGGAAGGCGAGAAGCAGGCGGCCCGAGGGAGAGGGAGGAAGATGCCACCGGCCAGGCTGAATCCTTGCAATTCCCCCACGCCGGCTGCTCCCTGGTGTCCAGGCCTTTGCGCAAACTGTGCTCTACACTGTGGGAGAAGACGCATGAAGAGGCCGTCTAATTTTCAGCCCTGCTATTTATTGTAGGGCTTTGGGCATGGCAGGGAGCCTCTCTGAGCTTCAGTTTCCTCCTCTATAAAATGGGGTCACGGTTGTACCCCTAGGGTTGCCATATCAGTTAAATGAGATAATACAGGGAGATGGTGTAAGGGTTTCGGTGTAGCCGGGCGCCTGTCACAGTGCTTAACCACTAGGGATCTCACTTCTTTGTCTCTTTGTCTGTGACTCCCTGAAGGCCGGGCCTAACTCTTGTCACCACGGCACCCCGGCATGTGCCTGGCACACTGTTTAGGTCGCCAGTCAGTGTTCGCTGAGTGAGCATTTCCATGAAGGGACCAGGTGTGAGATGTGTAAGTAAAGAGTGGGAAATGAAAGGGGAGGGTCGGGGCTTCCCTGGTGGCACAGTGGTTAACAGTCCGCCTGCCAATGCAGGGAACACGGGTTCGATCCCTCATCCGGGAGGATTCTCACATGCCGTGGAGCAACTAAGCCCGGGTGCCACAACTACTGAGCCTGCACTCTAGAGCCCACGAGCCACAACTGCTGAGCCCGCGAGCCACAGCTTCTGAAGCCCACGCACCTAGAGCCCGTGCTCCACAACAAGAGAAGCCACTGCAATGAGAAGCCCGCTCACCGCAACGAAGAGTAGCCCCCGCTCGCCGCAACTAGAGAAAGCCCACGCGCAGCAACGAAGACCCAACGCAGCCAAAAATAAAGTAAATAAACTTTTTTAAAAAAATAAAATAAGTGAAAGGGGAGGGTTGGGGTAGGCAGGGGACCCCACTGCCACTCTCCCTCTAGAATGTCCCCACTCCGATCACAGGTCATCCCTCTGGCCTTTCTTCTAGAGCAGAGCTTAGGCAGGATATGCTTGCTGGCCAGACTGTGACCATATCTCCCCAGTGGAAATCGGACATAGGGGATCATTCCACATGTCTTTAGGAGTCATTGGGCAGTCATCAACCTTGGCCCCATCTGAGGAGCTCCAGGACTTGTGGTCACCACAGTCATGTTCCACAGCGCCGGGAACCCACGAAGGACAGAGCGGGGCTGGCAGGGGTGAGGGGCCCACAGGGGCAGCAAAGAGGGAGGCTGAGCCACTGCTGAGCCTCTAAGGTGGAAGACAGGTCAGGAAGGCTGGAGCAAGGCTGTCTCATGATTGCAAGAATGGAAATCTCCCTTCCTGAGCCCCCACCAGTGCTACTCTAAACGCCTTCCCCACCTGCTACAGGAATTCCATCAGGACAAGGCATGGCTTCTCCCCCCTGCTCAGAGCTAAGTCATCAGAGAAGAAACCCAGGAATTGGAGAAGATTCTAGAAGGCAGTGGGTATGAGCTCAGGCATGAAAAAGGACTGAGTTTGAACCCCAGCTCTGCCACTCACTCAGTGAATGTTTCAAGCTCCTGGAACCTCCATTTCCTCATCTGTAAAATGGGGGTAGCAATTCTTACCCTGCAGGGTGATTGTGAAAATTAAAAGGAATGGTGGTAACAGAGAAGGAAAAGCTCTTCTTTACAGAAGAATACCAACTGAAAAATAGGCAAGAAATTATGGAATCAAAAAATCACCATTTGCAATTGATTTGGACAAGGATCACCAATGGATGCTGAAACTACTGGGTAAAGCATTGCTGGGCAACAGGATGGTCCCAGAGTCTCCAAGCAACACCTTACAGATGAGGCATGAGCCACAAAGGGAAAAAGGTAACTTTACATGGGAGAGATCTGGGGGAAACCACCTAAACCAAGTGATGAAATTCAGCATCACCAGTAATGTTGACACACGGTGGCCCATGACAGCATGCACAGAGAAGGGTGCACACCACCAAGTAGACCTCTTGCCAAAATGTTTAACTGAAATCTAATCATAAGGAAACAATCAGACAGATCTCAATTGAGAGACATCCTACAAGACAGCCAGCCTGAACTCTTCAAAACATCAATGTCGTGAAAACAAAGAAGGCAAGGAGACTCTTGTAGATTAGAGGGGGCTAGAGAGACATGACAGAACATTCAATGTCCGAGTGGATCCTGGATCAGGAAAAAAAGCTATGAAGGATATTTTGAGGGACAATTAGGGAAGTTTGAATAAGGAGTGTGTAGTAGATAATATTGTGTCAATGTTAAATCTCTCAGATGTGATGACAGCCTTGTGATTCTTTTGGAGAATGTTCTGGTTCTTAGGAGATTGGTGATAAATTATTTGTGTCTTGGTGTCTGCAGTGTTCTCACAAATGGATCAACAAAATATACATGTATTTCCTTCTCTCCTCCCCCCATCTACATAGGTATATATATATCTGCTCCGTGTGGCACCTCTGTTACCGCTCAGAACCAGCCCGTCTCCGGGCCCAGGAACACAGGGTAGAAGGAACACGTCAGAACAGGCACGCAGGTGGAAATGCAGGTGCCCTCATGGTTGGACTGTGGATCTCCTTCTGCCTGCCTCCCAGGAGACCCCGTGAGGATCCCAGCAGGCTGAAGAGCCAGGGCAGGGCAGGGACAAGGCTTCTCTGCTGACCTTTGCTCCAGAAAGAGGCCTCCTCCCCCATCAGACCCCCAGGAGCAGCAGCTGGTTGGGGACATGCATTTGCACTTCCCAAAGCATGCTGGGAGGGCAGTGGCCAGGGAGGGACTCTGAGGCTGACAAGTAAATGACCAGAACCATCACACGGCCGTGTGTCTCATTTCTCCTACGGAACCGTAAGTCCCTGAAGGCTCCTGCTCTGCCTTAACTTGCCCCACCCCAACCTGCATGGCTGGCCATAGGATGCGGGCACTAAAAATACTTGTCATCTCCAGGAGGGGACCCAGGCTCCGGCCAGGTCCAACCTGTTATATAACCTTGGATGGGTCACCTCTTTCCTCTGGGCCTCAGCTTCCCCAGAATCCATAGAATGGGATGACCCATCCCCATGCTACATACATCTGAGGGGAGGCAAGAACTCATATTTTGGAGGCCAGCAGCTCTGTGTTCTAATCCTGAGACCATTGCTTGCTAGTGGCATTCGGGAGCCTTCACACCGCATAGCTTCTGCTTCCTTGACCATGAGATGGGCGTGGTTGTGTCCAATACGCAGGGTTATTGCAATAAAGCGAGACAAAATAGGTACAAATAGTTGACACATGGTTTATTGGTTTATTGTCTCTCTCTCTCCCACTAGAGTGGCAGCCCCACGAGGCAGGGACTTGGTCTCCTTCACTGCTGCACCCCAGCACCCGGGGTGGTGGCTGGCCCTCAGCAGGAGCTCCCTAAACCATCGCTGACTGAATGGATGAACAGAACAGGTGCTCGATATACAATAGCTCTGGTTGTGATTCTAAAATGTGCTGAGACAAAAGCGTTTGAAGTTCATCATTGTTGAGAAAGGAAATTCTGGGAAGCAAGAAATAATCTTCAGGGCTGGCATGGGTGTCTGTGTCGCTCTGTCAGCCAGTGGAGGACACCAGGGAAGCTGGGCTTATCTGGATCAGGGGCAGACATGATGTGCCCACAAGAGCCAGGCAGCAGCATGCACGAGTGAGGTGGGAGGTACATGGCAAACTGGGGAGCCCCTGTGCATCCTGTCTGATAGGGGTCCCTCTCTCTAGCTGACTGTGGCCAAGGTGGGAATGCAGGACCAATTTGCCAGTGCAGCTGATTTTACAAGAGAAGCCAGAAAGCCAATTGAAAACAAATCATTTTTAAAAGAAAAACACAGATGAGAGCCAACAAAGCCCATCTGTGGGCTGGGAGGGGCCCTGTGTTGTAACCCAACCCTCTCAGGCAGTGTGGGGAGAAGGAAGGAGGGCCCAGTGGTGGGGCCCCTGGCGTGGCCTCTATGGGGTCCTCATCTCTCCAGGCCTCTCAGGCAGTCCCAGCCCCTGAGACACAGGAAATGCTGACATGCTGCTGAGATCCACAAGGCAGGGTTGCACACAGCCAGGGAAGCAGCCGCATCCCTGGGTTCTTGGACTCAGGGTGGATCCAGACTTGGGGCTCCCAGGCTCTGGGTAACTCAGCTCCCATAATCTGGCCCAGGTTAAAGTTCAGTAAATATTCACTGAAAGAACCTCTTCAGTGTGACTTTGAACACAGCCCTCCATCTCTGGGCCGCATCTTGTAAAACGGGCACAGCTATGTAGCCGCACCTACCTCACAGGGATAATGGGGAAATCAAGGGAGATTAAAGGGACAAAAGTGTTTCCAAAGATCAAAAGTGCTTTACAAATGCGAAGTGTGGTCGTCCTTGTCATCATTATTACCATGAGCAAGACAAGTTTTGCCAGAGCAGAAGAGGGGGCCTGGGACCCAGAAGAGCAGGGAATTTACAACGACTTTACAAGGAGGATCCGGATCAAGCCCATCAGAGCTCTTGTGCAGAGAGGATGCTGCTCACTAGCTCTGGGACAGACCCGGTCAAGGGACACGGAGCCCACAAGACCTTCTCCCAGGCCACCTGATGTCCAGCTGAGTGGGCACCCCTGTCAGGGCAGCTGCATCTCCCCAGATAGACGGCTTCCAGCAGAATACACAAGCCCCAGAGCAGCTGCCCATAAAATATAGAAACTATATAAATAACATAAATATTTTCTCATATATCTTAGCTATATAAATTATTCTCTGTTGCCCTAAAAACTATATATGCGAGGTAGACAAAAAAAATACCCTGTGAGTGTTTCCCTTAAAGCTGTAGAAGGAGAGGTCAGTGGTCACTGGTCCCAGGGGCCCCAGCAGGGCTGAGGTGGACCTTTGGGGGCAATTGGAAGAGAAAGGGGTGGGAACAGGGAAGTAGAAGAGGGGAGAGGGCTGCACAGGGAAGACCTCACAGGCCGAGGGGCCCTCAGAGCCTGACCCGTGCCCTTGGCCTGGTCAGTGTTCGTGGCCGACTGTGGCCACAGTCCCTCAGAGGCTACCCTTTATCTTCCTGCCACCCCGGCACTGCCAGCCATGTACTTGGGATGCAGAGGGCATGTTGGTGGACTGGGTGCCCTGTTCCTGCTGCCTTATGCCTAGGGCTGAGCCAGGGTGGAGGCAGAGTTGGGGTCTCAGAGGAGGAGGATGGAGCAGGCTGGCAGAGAGAAAGTCTCCTTGCGGTTGGGGAGCGGAAGAAACTAGGGAAACAGCCCTCTGTCCTTTTTCTCTTCCTGCCAAGATGTGGGCTAGCTGCTTGGGTCAGCAAAGTCACTCTCGGGAGGGGCCTCAGGTCAATTTGGCTTCTCATCAGAGCCTCTGCAGCCAAAGATCCTTCCAGCATCCCTCCGGAGGCTGCCTGATCCACCGAAGACGGGGCAGCCTCTCCTCACCCTTGGAGATCACGGGGAGCCCCGGGGGCTTCTTCTTGGGCCTTGCACGGACGGTTTCTCAGCATTCGGCTGATTCTGAAGAGTTTCCTGTCTCAGCAAAGGGTCAGCAACTCTGGGTTCCGGGAGAAAGGAAGCTGACAGAGGGCGCGGCCGGGCCAGCAAAGCAGCCAAGGGCGTCCCGAAGGAGGTCACTTCCTCCCAGCTGGCATCGGGCTCTGCTCTGGGAAAGCACACAGCTTCCAGCAAAGTGACCCCTGCAGGGTCTTGATCCTGAGCCAGAGCGGTGTGTGTCACTGAATGAGAGCCCTCAGCCTGGCAAGTCCAAGGGGTGTGCATGCATGTATTGGGGGGGGGGTGCCTGTGTGCACCTGTGTGTATGTACCAGCTTGTCTCTTCTCCCTCTCAGGGCCTCAGTAGGCAGCAATGGAAAGGTCCACAGGATCAGAGGGAATTAACAGTCACTTCTCGTCCTCAGGTAAGAGCCAAAGTGGGGGACCATTAGTAAATGAAGGGGTCCCCCAAGGAGCCAGACTTAGCAAAGACTTTCCCACGCCTATAACACTAGCCCTGGTAAAAATCTTAATTAGATGAGGAGCTGTGAGTGTACAAACGTGACCGAATCAGAACTCATAAACCAAGTCTTGTGTATCACGAATGCCAGCTGCGCTGGGGCCTCAGAGCATAAGTGGACCCCGGTCACACTTACAGCTGGACTGACCCATCCCAGGCAGGCTCCAGCCTTTGCTTCTGACTGACCCTGCCTCCCTGGGCCTTCTTGGCCCAGAAGCTCACCTCCCAACATCTTGCTGGCTTTAGGCCACTAATCCCAGGAATCGAGATGGCGGGATGTACCCCCCTCCTCTCCAAAACCTCAGTCCTGCCCTCCTCTTGGCCTCCCTTATTTCCCTCCACATCCTTCCCACTCTGCCCTCCCGCTCCAAGTCCTCAACAAGGCTGGGGACCCTTGGGTTCAGGGGTGGGGCTCCCACCTTTCGAGTTGAGGGAGGGGAAGGCTGATGGGACCCAGTGGGGAGAGAAGCACATGTGCACTGGTATGCACATGGGTGAGTGCATGCATGTTGCGTGCACCTGCCCAGGGGGCCTGGCTGGACAGCTGGGTGGCCTCAAGGTGGCCCGGTGCCATGTGAGGTCCTGGCAGAGTCCAGCTGGCACACTGGGCAGGGGGCCTAATGCTTACAGGTGTACACAAGCTCCTCCTGCACGCACTGCTGGCACTCCACGTAGCAACACCACTGCACCTGGCAGTGGCAGGAGAAGGCCACCAGGCGGCTCTGGGTGTCATAGCCCCTCCCGCAGCATAGGCTGCTGCAGCTGGCCTCCCGGGAGCACACCCTGCCCGCTGTGCCGGGCGAGTACTTGCTGGGCCGGCAGAAACTGGGTGAGTCCTCCATGTAGACCAGGTCCCCAGGCCGTGGGGCCGGGCCCTTGGTGGAGCTGCCTGCTCTGGCTGGTGCCCACAGCTCCAGGCGGCCCAAGGCCTCGTTGGTGGCACTGGACACCTTGACGGCTGAGTCGTGGCGCAGCTTTAACACCTGGCCTGTCTCGCGGAATGGGGAGAGCTGCTTCCAGCAGGTGCGCACGGCGCAGGAGCCCGACACACCATGGCACTTACACGTGGTCCTGAGGCCACTCTTCACGGCCTGCGAGGAGAGGCAGAAGGGAGACGTGGTCAGAGACCCGGGCCCACAGACCCTAGAGCACCAACCCTGGCCGGGGAGCAACAGGAGGATGGGAAAGAGACAGGGAAAGGTCCCCATGGTGGGGGGGGGCAGATAAGACTCTAGCTGGCCCACGTGGCACCTTAGTGCAAACTAGCTCTAGGCGCCCCCTCCTCTGGGCAGAGACGGTCCTCACATCTTGGTGAGAGCAGTGTGGGCTGGATCTCAGCCCCAGCTGCTCCCCTGGCCCGAAGTCCTTATGGAGCAGACAGCTTGCACAACTGAACACAGCAGCCCTGGTTTACACAAACTCAGTGATAAGGAAACAGAACACAGAACTCAATTTCTTAAAGAAATGGAGCCCTAGCCTCTCCCAGCTTTCTGGTCCGAGTAGACCTAGATACGTTTTACTCTCCAGCCCTCCCACTACTGTGTGACCTCAGCCAAGTTCCTTCCCCTCTCTGGGCCTCCTCTGTCTTCCCATCTGTAAAATGGAGAAGGGACAGGGGTTGTACCAGATCAGTTTTCAAACTACCTGGCTTCTAGGGCCTCCAGGAAGGCCAGTGCTTGGAATGGAGACCCTTCTCCAAACACGTTTCTGCCTCACCAAGGCCCCATCCTGAGCCAAGTTCCCACCCGCTGCCCAGCCGACAGTGATGCCCAGGATCCTTCCCTACTTCCTGGTAGCTGGTAATGGTCCAGCATGGATGCCCAAGGAATGTTGGTTGAAAGGATGAGGTTCATCCCGGGCCGGCTCTGTGTGTGCGCTAGGGGGCAGGGCGGATAATGGCCTCCTAGAGACCTCGCTCCCCAGCCCTGCACTCTGGCTGGGAAAGGCTTGGGTCACCCGGGAACGTGCTCACCTTGATGCCCACGTGGGTGTTGTGGGCGTCTACCCGTGCCCGCAGGTCTTTGCTTCCTCTCTTGGGCCCCAGAAAGTTGTTCAGGAACTTGGTGCTGTACTTGAGGTTGTCGCCGCACACGCCCCACTGCCAGGCCTGCCGGCTCTCCAGGCCCGGAGAGTCATCACAGGTGCAACGCTCCATGCGCCCGGCGCTGCAGGCCCGGGCCAGAGTGTGCGTGAGGGCGGCCGAGGACACCGCGTACAGGAAGGCCGTCTCCTTGAAACCTGGGCCGGGCCCCGGGGGGATCGGGAGGGAGGAGGAGAGTGAGCTCAGGGGCTGTCTGCTGCCCTCTGAGGCTAGAGTGGGTGGTGGGGCCACTGTGGCGAGCAGGATGAAGGGCCTGTGAACCTGAGGGCACAGCTCAGGGCAGCCTCCCCGTCACCTGCCCCTTAAACTCAGGATGCAAGTTGCTGTTTAAATGGAACTTCCAATTCCCAAGGGAGTGTGTGCCCAGGTTCTAAGGGTGGCAGGACAGGGGCTGCTCCTTCTACTAAACAGGTGAGAACACAGATGCAGAGAGAAGTGACCTGGGCACCTGGCGAGTGGCGAAGCTCGGTGAAACCACTGATCTTGACTCCAAGCTGATGTGTGAGCAAGTTGGACCAACCCATTTCTGAGCCCCTGATCCTCTGAAACATGCTTCCTGTGCTTCCTGATGCCTCTCAACGTCACCCTCTGCTCCCGACTGGGGAGGAGACCCAATGACTGAGTGACCTCGGGTCTCCCGCCTGACCGGTCCCAAACCAACCATCCCCCCACTTCCAGGACAATCACAACGCTTGCACGATGGGGTGCAGCCCAGAGCTGGCCTCCCCTGTGAGCTCGCTACCTTCTACCTGCTCTCTGATATACCTGGGGGGCTTGTGACACTGAGGTGGGGGGGGGGCATCAGCTCTGCTCAGACCCTCCCAGCCACGGGGAACAGTTGCCTGAAAGGGGGTGGGCTGCTCTCATCCACCATCGCTCCCTTTTTTGTCAAAAGCCCATTGATGCTTGGTGATAGTCACAGGATGACCTCTTCCCCCACTTGGGCTGAATGCTTTCTGAGGGAAGATGGGGTCTTGTTCGGCTCCGTATCTGCAGCATCCAGCACAGTGCCTGGCTCACTGAGAGCCTCACCAGATGCTTAGTGAAATGATGGCCACGTGGACACATGGGGCGGGCAGGGAGGGAGGGAGGTAGCGTGGGAATGGAAGGGAGGGAGGGAAGGATGGACTGATGCTTGTGATCAACAAAGAAACAGGTGAGTGAATGAACAAATGAAGTCTGCTGTTGGCCTGTGTCATGTCACTTGGCCAACTATTAACTGCCATCCCTCCTTATCTGCTCTCATCCCTTTGTGAGTGTGAGTGTGTGTGTGCCGTGTGTGTGTGTGTAGGAGGCTGAGGGAAGGGGCTGGGGGACCAGCCGTCTCATCTGTGGGCTCCTCCAGGAGTGGGTTGTGCTCCTCCTCTCCTCGCTTGTGTCCTCCTTGCTCCCCTGCCCCCGCCAAGCAGGGAAAAGCTGGGCCTCATTAACTCCAGGACCCTTCTTACTCAGGACTGTGCTGGGTTCGTAAGGGCAACGTGGTCTTGGGAACGTTGGAGTGGGAAAGGCAGCCTCCTCCTCCCCAACCCTCCCCCCCCAGCCCTCCTCCCCCACCCGTCCTCCCCCAGCCCTCCTCCCTCCCAGCCCTCCTCCCCCAGCCCTCCTCCCCCAGCCCTCCTCCCTCCTAGCCCTCCTCCCCCCAGCCCTCCTCCCCTAGCCCTCTTCTTCTCAGTCCTCTGCCCAGCCCTCCTCCCCAACCCTCCTCCCCCCAGCCCTCCTCCCCTCAGCCCTCTTCCTCTGAATCCTCCCCACAGCCCTCCTCCTCCCAGCCCGCCTCCCTACCTCTCTTGAGCAGTCCCGTCCTCCCCTCTAGGCTGCAGTTCCAGCGCTCATGCCGGAACTGAAACTGGCACTCGAGCAGGCTGAGGTGTGCGGCATCCTGCAGGGTCTCAGCCAGGCCTGGCTCCCGCCGGCAGAGCTGCTTCTGCCGGCGGGACAGCTTCAGGAGGTCACACTGCTTCAGGTGGGCCCCACCCTGTGCTGGGGCAGGGGCGGTGCCCAGACCCGGGAAGGGTGTCAGGACCTCCCGCCCGGTCAGGCTAGAGGGGGCAAGAGAGAAGGGAGACCAGTGACCCTTGGGTCGTGACAAGGGAGGAGGAAGGATGACAATCCCTAAGAATGTGGGGCAGGTGAGCAGAAGGGCCTTCCTGGGGGCTGCACTATTAGCCCTTCTAGGAGGGAGGCTGGCCCCATGGGGTCATGCCCCCATTTTACAGAGTAGGAAACCAAGGTGCTTATAACAAGAGCTGGTGCAAGATCTCAAACCCAAGTTTTCCAGAAGCCAAAGTCTCTGCTCTTCTTACCCACCTTATTTCCCAAACTTGCCCAACCAGAAAAATCATCTGAGGTGCTTACTCAAAATACAGATGCCCAGGATCTATACTTAGCAATTCTGCTTCTCTTGGTCTGGAATAGGACCTGGAAATCTGTATATTTTCCACATTCCCTGGGCAGCTTTGAGGATCAGGGCAGTTTGGGAAATATTGCCCATAGCATTGGCTGCTGCTTGGCTTGCATGTTCCTAAGAGGGGCAGGCAGAGGGAAGTCGACATTAAGAAGACGTCCAGGGCCTCCCTGGTGGCGCAAGTGGTTGAGAGTCCGCCTGCCGATGCAGGGGATACGGGTTCGTGCCCCGGTCTGGGAGGATCCCATATGCCGCGGAGCGGCTGGGCCCGTGAGCCATGGCCGCTGAGCCTGCGCGTCCGGAGCCTGCGCGTCCGGAGCCTGTGCTCCGCAACGGGGGAGGCCACAACAGTGAGAGGCCCGCATACTGCAAAAAAAAAAAAAAAAAAAAGGCGTGCAGCCAATTTCCCTGGTATCCCTCTCTCCCTTACATTAGGTTGCTGCCCAAGTAATGTCATGCCAACCTAACGTGTTTCCATAATCTCCAGAGAGATCTTTAACCATCTGGCCACTCCATGCCTGTTACAAAAAGATACTTAGGGAATACCTGAATGGATGGAAAGGTGGAAGGATGGAGAGATGACGGGAGGAAGGAAGGATGGGTGGATGGACTGACAGGTGGATGAAGAGGAAGGAAGTATATTTTCATCAGGCCACCAGCTCCAGACTCTTTGCTCTACTATATCTGAAGTCCGTGGATGCTGCAGTCAGGCTGCCACGCTCCAGTGGCCCGTCACTTCCTAGCTGTGTAACCTAGAAGCACTGATTTTCTCCTCTGGAAAATGGAAAGTGTGATCCTCGCTACCTCCCGGGGCTGCTGGGAGGATTATTTGAAAAATTACTAACCACAGGGCCTGGGACTTGCTGTTTCACTTTCCCCCTAGCTGGAGTTTCTCAAAACTCTTTCTTCTTGCAAGATGCTTTACTCTCTAACCTGGGCAGAGTCTTCCCTTTGTACAGATAAGGAAACAAAGGTTTTACAAAGAGGCAGTGACTAACTTGAGTCTTACAGCAGATCAGCAACAAGGTGGGGACTACAGTGATTTTTTTTTTTCTTTTGGCTGTGCCCCGCGGCATCTTAGTTCCCCGACCAGGGATCAAACCCATGACCTCTGCAGTGGAAGCTCGGAGTCTTAACCACTGGAGTGCCAGGGAAGTCCCAAGGTGAGGACTTGAGCTCACCTTCCCTCTGCCCAGAAGCGGTCCATGAGATGTTTCTCCCAGTTCAAAATATATGCTGTCCTGTACCCTGGTGGCCCTCGGAGTGGGTGAAATATACATCATTCTGGCACCCAGGCTGGAGGAAGCAGCCCCTTTCTGGAATTTGCTGGCCTTGTGGCCGTGGTAAATGATCAAAGGTGGAACCAGGCGATGGCTCTTAAAGCTCCTGCTTGGATGTGGCACTTGTCACTTGTGTGGCCAGGTCTGGGCTGCACCCCATCGTGCTCAAGTGCCACCAAGCCAAGGCAAGCCCTGTGGCCAAGCCCTGAGTGGTCAGAGAGGCCCACATCCCACAGAGCCAAGGGCACGGCTCTCCTGTTTGGAGCCACCTGCCCCAGCCAGGACATCTGGCTGGATGCCACACCTTCCCCGTCTACCATAGGGAGGGTGTGGGTCCTGGCCAGGTCCCAGGTGCCCCCAGAAAGTGCCCATAGATCCCAAATCCATCAGGTGCAGCCAACCCAGTGTGGAGCAAATCTCGGAAACCCCCGAGCAGAGACAGATGCTATCGGGCTCCTCCTGGCCCAGCCTGGCCCTGGGCTCCCCTCCCAGACAGGGTGAGGGCAGGGACCCGTTAATCATTAATCTGGGGGCAAATGGGTAAATTTCCAGTCCACCAGGTCTACACCCAAACCCCTCCCTGCAGTCTGGCAGGAAACCCTTAGAGCTTGACCCTTGGCAGGTCCAGAGCAGAACCCAATGTCAACTCCAGCCCAGGAGACCCCACCCTGACTGGCTTCCGGTGTGGAGGGCAGCTTGGGGGCTGCAGGAGCAAAGGGCGCAGCAGCCACCTAGCCCCTCAAATGTCTTCCTCCCCACACCAGGGGCTGGTGTGAGGGGCAACTTCTGTTCACACAGTTCTTGTGTTTCAGAAGTTGGCACCTCCCTTGTAGTAGTGATTGACAGATGAGAGAATGAACAGGGAATGATGGGAATTTGGGCCAACAGGACTTCAGATCCTTCAAGGCCTGTGTCAAATTCCATTATAAGAACAATAGCTATTATTTTTATATCATTATAGCTATATTATATGTTATATAATGTATAATTTATATTCTATTATATAATATTATCTACCATGGTTTTTTTTTTGGCCATGCCACATGGCTTGTGGGGTCTTAATCCCCTTACCAGGGATTGAACCCAGGCCCAGCGGTGAAAGTGCCGAGTCTTAACCACTGGACCACCAGGGAATTCCCTTATCTACCACATTTTGAGTGCTTATTACTAAGCCCTTTAAATTACTCTTTCAGACACCTGTTGGGTTGGCTGCCTACCTGTTCCTTCTATCTACATGGTTACCCTGTTGGCCATTTTATACCAAATGATCTTGCTGCTCTGGCCTGCTGATTGGACCACTGAGGGTCACATGACTCAGGCTGGGCCAATCAGTTCTTTTTCTGGGAATTTGGAATTTGACTTAAGAGAGCATACATTTGCTTTCTCTCTTTCTTTGACTTAGGAGTGCATACAGTTGTTTTCTCTTTCTTTGGGCTTGTCACTCAAGAGGTAGAAAGCTGGTCCAAAGAGAGAGAAAAAGAATGAACCAAACCCATGGAGAGGAACAGAGGTGAAAATGGGAGGGAGAATTTGGGGAGCTTTTCAGCCCCTGGCCCCAGAGTCTCCCTGTGGTCATCTCTGTTCTTACTTGAGACACTCCTATCTGTAGAACAATGTCAAGGCTGAGAGTCAGTTTGTCTAATTAAAGGTGCCGTCCCTGATCACCACCTTCCGACAGCTGTGGAGTACCAGCACACCCTACGCTGCACTTGTGAGCCAGGCTCGGCAAACACCTTTTCCCCCCATCAACAGGCCACTGTTTTTTTAATTTCGTGTAATAGACCCTGTGATTGATGGCCCCAGGAGTCCAGTATAAAGTCGGTTAATTTTATTAGCAGTAATGACACTTAGTAGCGATTAATGGTCAGGAAAGGCAGCCAACCGCACAGGAGCTTCAGGCCATACTGGGCCCTGGTCTGCCCAGGGCTGCTCTCAAAAAAGGCCCCCTCACACTGCCTCAGGGGCCCCCATAGGACCTAGGAAGACAACTGAGAGACATACCAGTACCCAGTTTCCCTTTTATTTGTTTTCTATGTTGCAGTTTGGGACCATTTTTTCTTTGAAGAAATAGTGCCAGGACATCAAACTTAGAAAATACCTCAACTGATTTCCTTAAACAGTGCTAGTAAATGCTCTGACACATGCCCTATGGATGCCATGGCATCTGCTAGAGACGGTTTCTTCTTGAATCTCAGAAGAATTCTAGGTGTTGCAGGTTCCAATCTGTTCCGGGGTCCCTGGGCACGATCCGGTCCCATTGAAGAAATCATTCCATCTGGCACTCCAAGCCTGAGAACCGCACCCACCAAGCCCTTCGGCAAAAATCTCTACATGTTAGTTGCATCTTGAGGGTAAGATGTACAACCAGAGAAGATCGAGTGAGCTTTGTTGAGTCTAAGGAATCCAGACAAAATCTGGGGTTTTAATGAAGACACCTCCCCATGGTCAGGTCGGATGCTATCAGTCAAGCAAGCGAGCAGTGGTCTGGACTGAAGAGCATAGGACAAATAATCTGCAAACTTACTGATTACTCTTCTGGGCTGAGGGATAAGAGCGCCTTCAGGCCCCTGCCTGACTCAAGTGCCCCTGAGCCACCTGGGACCAACCCTTCCCCATCAGTTGCACCTGCTTTGGCCCAGCTGGTCTGTCTCCCCCATTCCTGTTTCCTGTCGGGCTCTCCCAGATTGACTTCCAGCCTCTTTTGTCCCATTAGGAAAGCAACCACCCCACGTGACCAGCTCCGTTCTCCTCCCTTCTTTGCCCCCAGCCTGTGCCCCTCTGTCCTTTGCACCCTCAGCTCATGGCCCTTGGTGGTCAGGTCGATAAGACTGGAAGCCCCCACCCCCACACAATAAGATGCCTTTGGCTTTGACCCCAGAGCCTCCCCAGCCACTTCCCAGGCCACCACATCTCCCTCCAAAGTGGGAAAAGTCAAGGGTGCCCCTCCGGACTTCATCTCACATCCCACCCCGCAACCAGACCTCCTCCGTCCACGCCTGGTCTTTCCCGCCCGTGCCTTCTTTCACCCTGCGCAAGGCTCACCCCATCCACAGTTTTGGCTAAAGCTGCCCCATCTGGGATGACCTTGAAGGAAGCAAAAGTAGGTTCTCTCAGGCTTTGGGGAAGCCTCCCAGGAGACTGCTTTGGTCTATCGTCAACAGGACCCCAGGGACCAGCGAACCCCTGAGCAGAACTAGAGTTCACCCTGGAATGATCACCCGCCACTTGCTAGAGTGTGGGGACCAAAGGACCTCAGGCCCCCAAGGCTGTTCTGGCCTGGGTAGTCTGGTCCCAGGTCTGCGCTCACTCACTGGTGACCCCAGGGATGTCCACTCACCCCCTGAGCTCATTCTATCTAACAAATACACCTTGACTAGTAGGAGAGCATGTCTGGAGCCAGACTGCCTCAGTTCAAATCCCACCTCTGCCGCTTACTAGCTGTTCTACCTTGGGCAAGGCACTTCACCTCTCTGTGCCTGATCTGTGAAATGCAGATAATCACAGGACCTATTTCACATGGTTATTGTGAGGATTAAATGAATTAACATCTGTAGAGCTCTTAGAACAGTATCTGGCACACGGTAAGCTCCAGGTAAGTGTCATTCTTAAGCATCTACTATGTGCCAGGTGCTGTGCTGGGTGCTGGGACACACTCATAACCTCAAGGAGCTCACAGTCTGGAGGGAACTTGGCTGGATTCAGAGCACTGCAAACTCTCCACAGACCCCAAGGGGCAGGGAAGGAGAAGGCTCTGAACCAGCCCAAGTCCCAGAGGAACAATAGCTGCTCAGGGACCCGGATCAGATCTGCTAACACCATCTGGGTAAGAAGCTGACCTCAGCCAGTCCCCTTCTGCCTGTAGTGGGAGGCCCGGGGTGGAGAGGGGACTAAAGGAAGCTCTTGGGAGCTCTCTGGAGAAGGCCCGGCAGGTGTAGGGCACTTCCCATCACCTGGGGGTGCCCAGGCTCTGTTCTCCCACCCCCACCCCCATCCCTGTTTCTGCTCGAGAGGGTCTGATGGTTCCAGAGGAGACCGCCCCCGGGATGTGGGTGGGTGAGCAGGTGGGTGGCACAGGACAAGACTGGCGGTTCCCAGGACACCAGGTAATGCCAGCCTGTCTGGACACTTAGCTGGAGGGACCAGGAGCTTTTCCTGGCACCAGGGCTGGTGCCAACTGCAGGCAGCTACCTGGGAACCAGGAAAGCCTTGCCCTGCCTGGAGCATTGGCCTTGGCCCCGCAAAACCCTATTAGATGCTCCGATAACAGGCTTCCTCTGCTGCAGGGCCATTTGCATGGTAAGTGCACCTTTTGTGCTTTCATCTCAAATATCTCAGCCCACCTCTCCCGCCCTCACTAAATCCCCCTACACACACACACACACACACACACACACACACTCACACTTACACTCCCCACCCCCACCTGCCCTCTCCAGTCCCCACCCCTTCGCAACAGGGGAGAGTTAGTGAGTACAGTGTCTGGCCCAGGAAAAGAGGGCACATGGCTCCGGGCAGTCCTTCTTCAGAGAGGGGGCCCCTTCCACACCCCTGCCTCCTCTCCCCTCCTCCCACCATCTGAGGGGCCCCGAGGTTTACACTGCTGAGAAGCACATCCCTCTCTCCATCCTTCAGACTCCTCTCTCCTAGACAAGACTCACCGTCACCTCATACCTCCTCCATGAGGATGCCCTTAGTGAGCAGCCTTAATGGCAAATTTGGCAGGTACCGGTTCTCACTTTTCCTCCAACTCCCCTCTCCTATCCTTTCACTCACTCTTTTATTTAAATATCAATATTGGTCTTCCCTGGTGGCGCAGTGGTTGAGAGTCTGCCGCCGATGCAGGGGACACGGGTTCGTGCCCCAGTTCGGGAAGATCCCACATGCCGCGGAGCGGCTGGGCCCGTGAGCCATGGCCGCTGAGCCTGCGTGTCCGGAGCCTGTGCTCCGCAACGGGAGAGGCCACAACAGTGAGAGGCCCACATACCGCAAAACAAACAAACAAACAAACAAACAAACAAATATCAATATTGAGCATCAGCTTCAGGCCACAGAAGACCGGAACAAACCAGACTGCTCACTACATCCCTGTCTGGGTCTCAGCCTCCCTTTCCTCCCCACCTCTTAGCCTCAGAACCGACCTTGAGGACTGAATCAGCACACCTCCCTGTCCCCCACCAGTCCACCCCTGGCTTAGAGAGAAAAGAGACTGGCCCAGCTGTGGGCTTTATCTCTCCGAGAACAGCTCCACTTCCTGTTTTGCAGCCGCCTGACTGGGCTGCCTGCTGAGGATGGCATCGTGGAGACGGGTGCTCAGGAGCTAAGTGGGCAGCAAGCAGGCCGCCCAACAAGCTTGCTTTGCATCTCAACAATCTCGGGCGTTTAGAGCCTAGCTGGTGCAACATCTGTGGAGGAAATGCTTCCCCCTTCCTCCTCCTGTCTCCCTGCCACTCCACTCAGGCTCAGGCTGAAGCTGAGGAGGGGAAGTCTTTGTCCCTGGCATGGATGGATCAGGTGGCACAGTGGCCATGGAGGGTACCAAAAGTCACTCCTGTGCAAAGGAATCCCTCCCCTTCACAAGTCTGGGATGATAAGCATCTCCTCCACTTCCCTGGCTGGGTCCAAATGTACACCACTTGAATCATTATATTCTAGGGCTGGGGAAACCCTTCAGGATCACCCAGTCCAGATGTTTTGCCCTGATGGCTTCTGGGAGGTACCCCAGAGGCTTCTGCAGTGCAGGCAGGAAGGGAAGAGGTTTGCCAAGTATGCATGTCTCTGCTTTGATCTGTCTGGTGCCCTGGAAGTTCATGTAAGACTTTTGTCCAAGATGACCCACTGAGTTAGTGGCAGGGCTGGGACTGCACCCCGGGTCTCCCGATTGCTTCCATCAAGATTGGCGGTCTCTGCTTTCAGTTTTAATGTAACACTTCAGGGAAGCAAAAGCAACCTTCACCATAGTAAATGTCTAGGGTGATCGGAACGCAAGACTGGTAGGATTGAAGGGAAGGAAGACTGGTCAGGACTCATCTGGCCCCCTGAGCAGCTGAAGGGAGAGAGGACCCTGGCCTAAAATTCAGTTTCTTTTCAGCCAAGAGTCAGAAATAAAGCCTGGAGCAGTGGCCTGCCCATTCATATTGAAGTGTGAGAGTCTGATATAATAATGCCAGTACCTGGGAACATACTTTGCTCGACAGAGGAAGCTCAAAGGAGAGAGTCTGGGATCATGAAGAGAAGAGAGAAAGGGGAAGTCTGGGGTGAGGAAAGGAAGGGGAGGAGAGAAGGGGGGCTGGAAACCTTAAGATAAGCTTCCCCAGCTTCTTGGGTTCACAGGCCCAGCCCTGACCTGGGGAGGAGTCATTTAGGGGACACAGCATGGGGACGGCAGGGAAAGGCAAGTAGTCGCTGAGTCTGTATCATCTTGGGGCAACCAACACCCACACCCAGCTCTGCCCCGACCATGGGATCCTTGCTCATGGGCTGACCAACTTTGGCCAAGTTTTTTTAACCATGGTAAGTTCACCAACTAACCAGCTTGGCAGGCTCTTGGGAGGTCACCCTTATCCCTGTGGACAGGCAGGCTTAGGCTGGGCTGTGGACCCTGGGAGGGCCTGGCCCCTGGTGAATGCCTTGTGTGTGATCACCCTGTGAGGTGGACAATTCCACTGTTTACATATGCTCTAGGAGGAGATGTCCTATGCTGCAGATTCCATTTGTCCTCCTGCAGGTCCCAGGGATGGTTCATGCCCCTCCACACCCCTCCCCTCAGCCCTAAGGATAGCAGGAACCTCCAGCCTGGTCAAGGAGCCACTTCCTGAATATGCCTAGTGCGGGCCCGAGTGGTCAGGACAGCCCCAGGGTACGGATGGAGTTATAAATGGCTTCCTTGGGAATACAGCAGGGTCTTCCAGAGCAGGACCAGAACAACTTCCCACCTCGGACTCTCCTGGATGCAGAGCCAACCAGGGCTGTAGCAAAGGGCCCCTCCCCTCATGCCAGGCCAGGCTCCTCCTTGTCTTCCTGCCATGGCTAACTCAGTCCAACCTCCATGCCTTTCTTCATGCTGTAATTGCTACCTGGGTTGCCTTTCCCAGTCTAAAAGCCCTCATGGATCCCCTGGACTCTTATAACCACAGCCTTTTTCAACACTTGACTCAAAAATGCAGGGAACGGGAAAGGTGATCCTGAGGCCCTATCCAGCTCTAGTAGCCTAAGATGCTTGTCTGCCTCTTCCAGGAAGTCCTCCTTACTTGCCAGCCCCATCCCACTCTAACCATCCAACTTCTTTGTCTTCTCCCAGTTTTTCGGATGTAGTACCATTAGTTCTGCACGGCTCACTTATTTTCTTCCTCCTCAGGGCTGTATAGACAGTCTCTCCAAGTAGGCTGTAACCCCCTTGGCAGAGGTCCTGGTTTCTCATCCCCTGAGGCACCCCCATCCCCAACCCAGGCACCTGCTGACTGCATACATCCCTCAGGTGTTAACGCCAGGCGGAGTATAGCTCCAGGCTCTCCCTCAGTCCCCTCCACCCCCAGGTCCAAACCACTGGCCTCCCTGCCGTCTCACTCCCAGGCTGCAGGGTTTACCTAATATCCCCCATCCCAAGCTCAAGCCTCGAAGGCTCTGGAAGGGCATGGCTCTGGAGGGGTGTGACTCTGGAGAAGCTTCCCTGTGGCCACGCCTGCCCCAGCCCTCAAACTGGGATCTGGACCGACCCAGATCTCAGGGCAGTCTGGCCTCGGTCAGTCAGACGCTGACTCCTCCGACCAGCTCAGCCCCTATGGGGACAGGGAGAGCCAGGCTGCTTTCCTCTGCACCCCAGTTTCTGGGGACAAGCTGTGCTTGGGCAGCCAGAGCCTCCCTTTGATACACAGTGAGAACCTGGCCCAGGTCCTTCTTTAAAACTCAATGTACCCAACCTCTCGTGATGACACATGACAGGTTCACAAAATTTTATCCACAATTCCGGACTCCAGAAATCCCCGACAACTACAATTTTGGGGTACAGTTGTGGTGAGCTCATATGGCAGCAGGACTTGACCTGAACCAAAGTGAGAATATTTATGGTCTATATTTATCCCAACATGTAGATGTTTTTCTGCAAAAATAATCGTGTCCAATGACTGGGGGCTGCCCTATACCTTGCTAGGGATATTATGTTATACGTGGTATGCGTACTGTATTATCTTGCTAAAATTTGAAAACTCCTGAAATCTGAAACACATCTGGCCTCAAAGGGATGGTCACTATGGGGAAAGCAGACCTTCTCTGCTCTTGCCCTAAAACTAGTCTCTCTGGAATTTCCAAGACAGACTGAACATGGTGGTTTGATTTTCTCTTGGCTCTCTGAGACTCTTCACCCTCTCTCTCCAGTCTCTCCAGTGAGAGGGTCTGGGCTTAAGGTGTCTGCCCCACCCCCAGCTCATCTCTGCTGCCCCCAGGAGTCCCATGGAAGGCCAGGTGTGGCTGACTTCCGGAGTCTGATGGGGGCTAGTGCCTGCTCTCTGCTTTGCTTCCCATTCCTATGCTGACAGAGGCCAGGTCGTGGCCAAGCAGCATGTGCCTGAGAGGGCCATGCAGAAAGAGCAAACATCATGGGGCAGAGAGGGAGGTTCTGGGGGCGAGGAAAGGTCAGGGACTGCCCACCCCGACACTCACTGTGGACCAGGAAGCAATGCTAGGGACCCTGGGTGGAGTCAACCAACAACAGGGCCCCAAGACTTTCACTTAAAGGGCGCTATGCACGAATTGGAGACATGAGCACATAAAAAATTAGGTAACAAACCAAGAGTTGAAGATATGCGGTGCAAGAGATACCTACGACATATGCCAAGTGAGAGATGTAGGCTACGGGGTGGAGGGCTCAGAGGGTCAGAGCTGCCCAGGGGAAGGCAGGCCTCAGCTGGTAGTCAACAGGCGCAGGAGGCAGGGATGAAGAGGTTGGCTGCGAATTCAAATAGAATTCAAATAGAATTCAAATCTAGGTGCTGCCCGCCACTGGCTCGGTGACTGTGGGCAGGGCACTTGGCCTCTCTGCGCTTCCCCCCATGCCCCCACTCACCTGTAAATGAGGATAATTCCACCGGCATCTACCTCCTGGGATGTCACAATGGTTAAATGAGATTATGCACATAAAGGGCTGAGTATAGGAAGGATTCAAATTATATAACGACTGGGATAAAGATGAAGAGAGGAAGGAACAGATGTCAAAAAGATACTCCTTAACCTGGGATGCTCTAAGACGGGCCACTAGATTCCCTGGACTCCATACATGTGGAGAGCATTTCAGCACTTTTATATACATAAAACCCTCATAACGACCCTACAAGGTAAGGATTAGCCCATTTTATAGATGGGAAAACTGAGGTCAGAGCAGTTAACTGACTTACTCTGGGTCACAGTTAGTAAGTGGTTGGCTGGAGGATTTGAACTCGATCTGTGTGATTCCAAGTCCAGCGTTCCTTACACTATGGCAGGGCGTTAGGCTGGCTCCCATCCTGCTCAGGCTGATGCCAGGGAGGGTGAGGGTCTCCCTCACAGCACCTGGCCCACCTCCTCCTGAGCCCAACTTCTACCTGAGCACACAAGCCTAAAGGCACCAGGACCTCTCTTCCTTAGGAGATTCCAGTCCAGGTGTCCCCCCGACCCCTTGCTTCTCTCTCTTCTCTTTCCTCCCCACTCAGCCTCAGAAACTCCACCACCGTCCATTGAGGAGGCTGGTTTGACCCCAGCTCTAGAGCCCAGCTCCTCACGGGTTACAGCTGAGCCCAGAGAGAAGCCAGCCTAAATTCCTTCCCCCAATACAATGATTCTTATCAGTGATGTTTGGCTTGCAATCTACCACCCCAAAGCAGTAAAATTTCTTTTACCCTTTTTTCCCTCCAACCGTGTTTTTCTCAGGACCCAGTCAATTCCTAAAACTGTTTTTAAAAAAACATCCAAATACATAAAACACTTAGGAATAATTTTTTAAATGTTTGCAAGACCTATACACTGAAAATTATAAAACATTGCTGAAAGAAACCTTAAAAGCCCCCAAAAGAGAGAGATGGGCGGTTTATAAACCTGAAGACTCAATATTGTTAGAATATCAATCATCTATAAATTGATTTATAGATGCAGTGCAATCCCAATCAAAATCCCAGCAGTCCTTCCTGCAGATATTGACAAGTTGATACTAAAATTTATGTGGAAATACAAAGGATCTAGAGTAGCCAAAACAATTTTGAAAAAGAAGGACGGAACTTATAGTACTTGGTTTCAAGACTTACCATACAGCTACGGTAATCAGGACTGTGGTATTGGCCTAAAGATACACTTATGGAATAGAATAGAGACTCCAGAAATAAGCCCTCATATATTGATTGGGTCAATTAATTTGCAACAAAGATGACGATGAAAAAGGATCATCTTTTTGACAAATGGTGCTGGAACAAGTGGATATCTACGTGGAAAACAATAAACTTCAACCCTTACCTCACATCATCCACACAAATTAACCCCAAAAGAATCATAGACCCAAGTGTAAAAGCTAAAACTATGAAGTTTCTAGAAGAAAACATAGGAGGAAATCTTTGCAGCCTCTAATAGTCAGAGATTTCTTGGATGAGACACACAAAAAGCACAAACCATACAAGAAAAAGTTCAAAAGTTGTACTTCATCACAATTAAAATCTTCTGTTCTTCATAAGATAACAATAAGAAAATGAAAAGGCAAGCTACAGACAGGGAAAAAATATTGCCAATACTTTCTGACAAAGGACTTATATCCAAACATGTAAAGAACTCTTACAAGTCAATAAGACAAATAACCCAATGAAAAAGACATTCAAATGACCATATGATCCAAATATCCAGTCCTAGATATGTATTCAAGAGAAATAAAAACATACGTCCACAAAAAGGGATGTACATGAATGTTCATAGCAGCTTTATTTGGAATAGCCCCAAACTGGAAACGATCCAAATGTCCATCAACTGGTGAACGAATAAACAAATTGCAGTACATCCATACAGTGGAATACTACCCAGCAGGAGAAAAGGAATGTGCTACTGATACATGCAACAACATGGATGAATCTCAAAAACATTATTTTGAGCAAAAGAATTCACACACAAAAGGTCATATGATTCCATATGATTCCATTTATATGAAATTCTACAATGGGCAAAACTAAAGTGACAGAAAGCAGGGAAGTGGTGACGGGGGGCTGGTGGGAGAGTGTTGACTGCAAAGGAGCACAAGGGATCCTTTGGGATGATGACACTGTTCCATATAGCAATTGTGGTGGTGGTTACGTAGGGTATACATTTGTTAAAACCCAAACCGTATGGTTAGAATACATGCATTTTATTGCATGTAATGTTGATTTGGAAAAAAAAATTAAGGTTGTGTTTTGCTTCTTCACAATGATGACACTCCCACAACCCAAGAAGATGGTTAGAACCCTAGCAACCACCAAGAGTGAACCTGTACTGAGCACTTAGTATGTGCCAGGCACCCTACCAGGCCCTTTCATTCATTGTCTGAATTAAGCCTCACACCAGCCTTTAGGATGGGTATTATCATCACCCAAAGCTCAGACAGGTTAAGACATGTGCCTGGAGTCACACAGCTAGCAAGAGGCAAAACCAGGATTCAAACTAAGTTCTAGATGACTCAAAAGCCTGTGCTTTCATAAACGGATCTGTACCATCCCTAGATAGGAAAGAAACCCAAACAGGGCAGAGGTCACACATTTAAAAAGCACCACCAAAGTCAACTACGATTTTAAAAGCTGCGTCCACAGGAACTATTTCTAGATACAAAATTCACTGAGATGACTTAAAGACTGGACTGGATGACAAGGCCTAACATATACCCAGCTCATCACATAATACAGTGAGTGTTCTTTTATAAAACACCACAGAACTTAAGATTTTCAGAATTCCCAAGCCATTTGAGCCAAAACATGAGCTCTTGAGTAATCCTAGACTTCCAAGCCAGGACCAGCTGGTTGGGGGACATTAGGACCTCCAGATGCTAAAGACCTTGAAGGCAAGTGACTCGATCGTGGGCAACACTGAGAGTGGTCCAGAGCCAGAACAAACCGGGTCCACCTTCCATCCCACTGTCATCGTGCCATCCCTCTGGGAGCCCACCTGATACCTGAGCAGGGCTCAGTGCATCTTATCTCACTGCTGAGGACGGAGGAGAATGCTGTGACCTCACCCATCCCCCTACAGCCAAGAATCTGACAGATTTAACCAAGTAGGGGAGGGGGCAACCCTGTACCTCCTCACCCTCTGCAGCTCCTTTGCAGCTGCAGCTCTCCTGGGTGACCACACAGTATTAGCTCTAGTGGCTAATACTCTCTGTAGAACAAAGAGTCCAGACTGGCGGCAGGACCTGGTTTCTATCCTGCCTCTCCCACTAGCTTGCTGTGCGACATAGCGTGAGTCACTGAAACTTTCTCACCCTCAGTTTCCTTTTGAGAACTATTTACACCCATCCTGTATACCTCAAGAATGGGTCTGAGGATCAGATGGCAGAGGGGCTGAACAAGAAAATTATTTGTAAACTGCAATACTAGTTACGTTATTATTGGCATCACCAGAATTAGGTGCTAGGCTCAAGTAAAAGCATCAGAAGCGGTTGCTGGCTTACTGATTTGGGGACGATGGTTCCTTCATCTGAAAAATAGGAATAATAATACATGACCTGCTTGAAGCAGGGAGTTAGACCAGAGAAACTTTGGGGGTCACTTCCAACTCTAAAGCCTGATTCTATGATTTTAAAAACCCCAAGAAGATTGACCTCACCTGCTCTCCTGATGTCTGAATTTTCTTTTATCAGGATGCCAAAACACTTGATCTTATAATCAGAAATGAGACTTCAGATGCAAATGACCTAGAGCGGGGAGAAGCACATTGCCTCACATTCTCACTACGGTGATAGATTCCTTCCAGAGAGCGAATTCGGATAGTACGATGGAAAACCTGGCCTAACTGAGTCATGACAGGGCTTCCTCAGCGAGGATTCAGGCTGCATCCTGTCTGTTCTCTGAGACCAAACACAGAACAGCACAAAGCCCCAGTTTTAGCTTATTCTCTGAACATTTTTCCTCCTCCCCAGACTGGGGTGGTGGTGGCTTGAGTGTGTTTTGCCAGCTCTGTCCAGGGGGGCTCACGACTTGGAAGAGGTTCCCTCTCAGCCCCAACCCATGCCTGATCCACCATCTCCCTTTTCATTTCCAAGACTGCCCCCTTGCTCATGGCCCTCAAATTCTAACCCTGTGCAATGCCACAAACCCCTTTCCCTTCCAACCACACCAGCCTGGGTGGTTCCAGCTTCCTGGAGCCCCTCTCCTCCCATCTCATCTGGCCCTTGCCCCATCCTCAACCTCCAAACCCAAGCAAACACAAGGATTGTGAAAATGAGCTGATATCCAAGAGGATGCAGGCACCATTTGTCCACACCCCTCTCCTGCCCCCACTCTCCATTCCAGCTCAGAAACCCCTGCTGGGGCTGGAATATCAAGACACTGTATCTCCCTAATAATTAGTAGCATTAGTTGAGCATTTACTATGTGCCAGACCCTGTTCTAAGTGCTTTACATGTACTAACTCACATGATCCTCATATGAAATAAGCACTATTATCCTCATTTTAAGGATAAGAAACTGAGGTACAAAAAGGTTAAGTGACTTGGCCAAGAGCACACAGCTAGCAAGCAGATGGATTGGGGATTGAGCCCAGAGTCTGTGCCCTAACCATTTTATCCTGTCTGCTGAGGCAGGAGCAGTGCCTTTTCAAGACTGAAATCATTGGGAAACGAACATGAATGCACAGTGCTCTTGAAGTGGATAGAGAGGCTCAGTCATATCAAGTTTAGCCCCTTCTCTGTACAAAAGGGGACAATGAGGCCAGAGACTAAGTGATCTTCCCAGGTCACCAGCAAGCTGAGCCCTGAGCTAGGGTCTGGGCTGACGCCACCCACTATATATTTCAGGAGCGGCCACTGCCCACAGCCAAGGCATGTTTTAACCAGGGGTCATGACCTGGAAATTAGCCCACAGCCCTTATTCCAGCCTGTGCAGGACCTCTCAGACCCTCTCAGACCCTTATTCGCCCCCTCCCTGCCAGGTCCTTAAGAGCAGTCTCTGGCAGGTCACTTGCTTGGTGGTTTACGTTTTTTGGGTTTTGTTTGTTTGTTTTTGCCTTTGCTGGGGTCAGACTGTAAACCTCACCTTGATTTGGGGTGAGGATCACAAAAGTGCCATGATTTAAAGTAAAAGACTGTATATATTTAGAACAGGCTTTGGGTGGAGGTCAGGAAAGTTCCTTCACACCCACGACCCCATCTCCCACCCCAAGTCCCTGCAATTCAGGGTCAGAGAAGGAGGGACAATTGCCCTGTAACTTGCTCTCCAGACACTGCCCACTCTCACCCATGCTCTCCCCTGTTGTCACCCCCAACTCTGACCCTCCTTTTCCAATCATGTATACCGCCTCCCCTCTTACTCTCTTCGTCATTCTCCTGAGAAATCACCCGACGCCAGGTCTGAGATTTGGTTGGGTTTCCCCCACGGACGGTTCCCTCCCGCTCTCCAGCTGACACTCCCCATGGTCCGCAGGTTCCCCCATTCCTCTTGGATCAGCGCGATCCCCTCCCCCGGCCTCGGTAACACCCCACCCCACCCAGCCAGCCAGCCCTCCGGGTCTCCGCTCTGCGGGGCGAAGGCAGAGGGTCGGGAGGGAGCCCCAGGCAAGAACGGGTGGCTGGTCAGAGCCCAGGATGGGGGCGGACAGGGCACCGAGTGAGGATCCAAGAGGGCATCCGAGCGCGGGAGGGACGCCTTGGACAGGCAGGGACAGGGAGCCCCGGGGAGGACGGGGACAAGGTCCGAAACGCCTGCAGAGTCCGGGAGCTTGGTTGGGGGTCTGAGACCCGGCCGAGTGGGCGGGATGAGGTCTCGGACAGGACGGGGTGAGAAGAGCGGCGGTGCAGGGGACCAGAGCTCGGACGCTAGAAGGTGCGATCCGGGTCCGAGTCGGGGAAGCCAGAGAAGGAGCTCTGGGCGCGAACTCCGACCCCGAGATGGGGCTGGGTACCACCGGGGCTAAGGTCTGAGTTCGAGATCCCGCCGGGGCCAGGGCCAGCGGAAGGGAAAAGTTGGCCTTGCTGCAGCGGGAGGAGGGGAAGGCAGGCGGGCCGGGGCGCGGCGGGCACTGACCCGAAGTAGGCGGCGGCGGCGGCGGCGGGCAGCGCCAGCAGGCAGAGCGCGGCCAGGGCCAGCGCGGGCGGGGGGCGCATGATGCCGGCGGCGCGGCGCCCTGTCGCATCTCCTCGCGCCGCTCAGCGCTAGCAGCGCCGCCACCAGCCGCCCGCGGGGCTTTAAACCCCGGAGGGGCGGAGCGGGCGGGGGGACAGGAGCGGCGCTGGCGGCGCACCCCCGCAGGCGGCGAGCCCCCCGTCTCATTGGCCCCGCCGGCTTGCCCCGCCCCTTCGCGGGTGGGGCCACCGCCCCGGGTCCGCCCCCGCCCCGCCCCCAGCTCCCGCGCCCACCGTCCCCAGGTGAGAGCTCACCTGACGCGGTGCGGGCCTGGGGACGCGGCGGCTGAACATGAAGGTCTCGAGCCGCGAGAGGCGAGGATGGGGGTACGAGCCGGGGACCAGAGAGTTTTTGCCCCTCCGGGCGGGGTGGAGGCACACGCAGGATACCTTCCCCCAAAGAACAAGGGGGCGTAGAAGGAGGGAGGCGCCTGGAGTCTGAGCAGAAGTAGTGTCTCGTCCGCTCTCTAGACGGGCCGGTGCAGGGGGGTGGGGGGTGTCCCTTGGTCAGAGCGGAGTGGGGAGAAAGGAGCCCAGTTTCTAAACAGGAGACTGTCTGTCAGGGAGGACGTCTCAGTGAGCATTTGCTGATGTTCATGGAACAAAAATCCAGATCCTCTGGTCAGTGGGGGCAGGCAGAGCCAGGATGGGGGTGGGAGAGGAACCTGCTTTCTTCCAAAGAGTGTAGACGCCAGAACTTCTATCAGACAGGATGGAGATGTCCAGTGTTGGGCCACAAAGCTCTGTGCTTTGCTTATTCTTTTTTAAAGTTTAACCCCAATTCCTGCAGCGAAGGTGCAGTGATCAAGGCAGTGCGTGGCACCCATCTAGGAGGAAGACATTCAATAAAAGGCCCAAGCAAGATTTAATGTTTTTGAGAGTCTTGAACACTGGGTCAAATCAAGCAAAACAAAATAGAACTTGCACTGAATGTCAAGATCTGCATGTAAAGTTTCCAAAAAATCAACCATGCATGCAGAACATCAGGTGACAGTGACCTTGGCTTTGTGGACACAAAGGCGCTGGGAGACTGGTGGGAAGACGGGAGCTGCAATATTAACAGAGGAAGCCCACAGCCATAGTGAGCCTCTCTGGGTTCAGTTCCCCTGTCCAATGAGGGGAGTGATTAGCTAATGAATGATCTTTAACAACTCTGCCAGCGATATCGCATCTCATGGTTCTGTTTATTGAGGCACACGGTCCAGTGTGGTGGGCAGAGACCTGAATTCAAATCATGTAAATTATGAACCTCAGATATGAAATGGGGATGACGATAAATATCCCACAGGATTTTTGTGCAAATAAGAGTGATGCCATGGGAATTCCCTGGAGGTCCAGTGGTTAGGACTCCATGCTTTCACTGCCAAGGGTGCAGGTTCAATCCCTGGTCGGGGAACTAAGATCCTGCAAGCAGCGCGGTGTGGCCAAAAAAGAAAAAAAAAAAAAAAGTGATGCCAAATGCCTAGCAGGTGCTGGCACTCAGTATCAGGGGTTGTTATAACTGCAGGTATGACCAGTGGTGTGCTGCATTGCGGGGTGGGTGGGAGTCTGATTTATATCATTTGCAGATTCCCGTGCTGCAAATATTGCCACCGTGGCTGATTTCAAGCTACCATTGTGGCATCATCCTTGATCTAAGGAGTTAGGAAGAGATTTGCACAGGTGGCTCCACAAGCCAGTCCAAACCAGCTCCAGCACACCACTAGTAAGACCTTGAACCAGGCTCAACGAGGCTCAGAGGAGGGGAGGCCAAGCTGGACCAGTGTGAGTCAGAGAGGAAAAAGAGCCCCCACCAGGCACCAGCCACCCCAATGGGCACCTGAGTTTGGGCAGGTGAGGAGGGAGCTGCCCCAGCTGCCCCTCCTGTCCTCATGCCCATGGGCACCCACCATACACACAAGTACACACAAGCATGCACATGCCTGGAGCGGGGGGTGAGGAGGGGGAGGCACATTCTCCCAAAGTGACACATTTTCAACGTTTCATAGAAGTTACATGTTGACATCTGACAGTTAAAGCTGTGATGCAGGGAAATTGGAAAAAACACCAAAGATTCACTGGGGACATTAGTGGTTGGATGGTGAGATACACATGGAAATATCCAGAAGGAAGTTCTTTTTAAAAAAATTTTATTTTAAGTATAGTTGATTTACAATGTTGTGTTAATTTCTACTGTACATACAGCAAAGTGATTCAGTTATACGTATATATACATTATTTTGCATATTCTTTTCCATTATGGTTTATCACAGGATATTGAAATAGTTCCCCATGCTATACAATAGGACCTTGTTGTTTATCCATTCTATAAGTAATAGTTTGCACCTGCTAATCCCAAACTCTGAAGGAAGTTCTTGAGCCTCCACCAGCCAATGGTGAGAACCCCACCCTTGGGTCCAGCATGTCTCACTGAAGCCTCAAGCCTCCTGAGAGGTTAGGGCAATCATTATTCCCATTGCACAGATGAGTTAACGGAAGCTCAGGAAGATTAAGTATCTGGTGCTTGTGACCCAGCTGTAAGTAGTGGAAGCAAGAGTTAAGCCCAGCCCCAGTGGGTCTGTCACATTGCTTGTCACTCATGATTGGCCACGGCTGGCTGAGGGCCACCCAGGCATAGCCTGACTCACAGTGGCCTTTGCATAATTCATCCTTACAGAGCATCATGTACCTCCTAAGTGCCAATCATCATTAAGGGGCTCTAGTCTGGAGGAGGAGATGATGGTGAAAACAGATTATCTCCACAGTTGTGATATTGTGGGACCCCCGAGGAAGGACACAAGGATCAGCCCTCAGGACTTACAGCCTGGGCCATAATGATTTGTTCCTCACACCTCTCCCTCTGCCCCGTGAGCTCCTCAATGGGGGGTTGGGGGGAGGTGGGGGAGGGTGAGTTTTACCTCTTTCTGTATCTCCAGGGCCTGACACAGGGCCTAGCCCTTAGTATGCACTCAGGTAATGTGTGTGGTCGTCAGCTTGTAACTTAGGTCTATGGCCTTTTTATGGGGCTGCAGAGATAGAAAGTGTTATTCTGACACAATGCATGCTCACAGAAACATCCCCTCCCATGCCCAGACAAATGCTCCATCACACACACACACACACACACACACACACACACACACACACACACAACCTTGACACTCTACAACACAAGTCCAGGCATTCAGTGACACACAGACTCCCCCATACCTCCCCCGTGGCTGTCTAAATTCCTAGGCAGACCCACAGCTGCTCCCGGACCTACACGTTCACACAGGTATGCAAGAGAAGCATTCTTAGACATCCACATGCAGCTACCTGTCTCCAAGAACCAGCCCAAGGCAGCCACGGCTTGGGGATGGAGTTCTCCTGGCCCCCTGCACACGCAAGAGCACATACACACACACCATGGAGGTCACAAATGAGTGATCTGAAAGGCTTGTGTAGGCTGTATCAAATCCAGCTCCAGGCCTCTTCATCCTCCCCGCAAACCTGCCCCCAGACCAGGCCACCCTGCCTGAAGCAAACCCCCAGGAGCCATTCATCCTTGTCTGGCCCTAGGTCTCCCAGAGCTCCAAAGTCAAGCCCAGGCCCCAGGCAGAGCCCGGCACTCACATGATCCTCTGTGCTCATCACCAGGCTGTGAGCAAGTGGAAATGAGGGATTCCAGGCTGGCTATCTCTCTCTCATCACCCTCAGGGCTGCACCAGAAATGGACTCGACCCAACAGGAAGTGGGGCAAGTGATACTCAGTGGCTCGGAGGGAAGGCACCAGTGCCCAAGCCAAGCCCGAGCCATGGCTGCTCAGGGGAGCTGGTCCTGGGGAGGACCCAACCGGACTGGTGTGGGTGCGCTCACTTGTCCCTCTGCCTGGGCTCCCCCACTCCCTGTGACCTAGCTTTCTGTGCTATGGCCTCATTGTAACCAGTTCTGTTCTGACCACTCCCATCCGTCCTACCCCAGCACATTTGAACTGGCCTTAACTCTCACTCTCTCTCTGATTTGGTTCCAGGGGGCCATGAGGTATCACATGGGGCATCCCTGTCCCCCCTTTACAGATAGGACACTGAAGTTCAGCAAGGTAAGTAACTTCCTCCGTATTACGGAACTGACCGGCTCTTGGTGGCTGGGTACTTGATCTTTCCAGAATATCAGACTGAAATAGGACTGAAACTAAGTGAGGAAAGCGGGCCACAGAATTCCACACGTGGGAGACACAACTATGCTTGAAAACAGCCAAAAAGATAGGAGAGAAGGATACGAAGATATTATTTTTTTGTGGGTGCCTTGGAGGTCGTGTGTGTTAGAAGTGTTTTTATCCTCTTTGTATTTTCCAATTTTCTGTCGCAAGCATCTTTAACATTTATAATGAATTTTTTTTTTTCGTAAAAGGGGGAGGGGAAAAGGCACAAGAATAAATCTCTAATGGTAGAACTTTAAGTATTGGCAGGAAAAATATTTGGGAGGGGAACCGGGAAGGTATTCCTGGACATTCTCCTGTGGCATCCAACCACCTATTCTTCTATAGGAAGGGCTCCTGTCCTCTCTTGGGGAGCTTGTGCTATAGCCGGCAGGGCACACCTCACCCATGGCAGTTCCAATTGGATCCCTTCTTACCTCTGTTCCTTCCTCCCTTCCTAGCCTTCTTTGCTCCTGAACTATGCTCTGAGTGGAGGTTGTGTTGTATGGAGGGTGGTAAGACGCTTCCTTGCGCCTCTGCCCCGCCTCAGGCCCTTCTCCAGCCTTGATTCAACAGCGTCTTTTTTTTTTTGGCCACACCGTACAGCATGCAGGATTTTAGTTCCCCGACCAAGGATAGAACCCGTGCCCACTGCATTGGGAGCATGGAGTCTTAACCACTGGACCATCAGGGAAGTCCCACAACAGCACATTTGAGCTTGACCAAGGAAGACTGAGTGCAGAGGTAGGTAGAGAAATGGCAATCTGGGTGGACAATCCCAATTTCAAACAGCCTGGTCCATTGTCCCCATAAGTGAACTCAGAACCGTCAGGTGACATATATGCCTGTGCTCTGCCTGGGTACTGGGCTCACCATGAATATACATACCCATCGCCTGGGTTCCCACTTCCAGAAGCATTAGAACACAGTGAGATGACCTGGCAAGCAGCACCGAGCTTTCTGCCTTCGACTACTGAGAATCCACTCCAGAGCTATCCCACTGGCAAAGCACTAATGAAAGACTCTACTTTTGGGTGTTTTATAACAGAAAGGTGTTCCGGACAAGCCACGGCTACTAACACGGCTCAAAAGAAAGAAAACAAGGAAGGAAGGAAGGAAGGAAGGGTACGAGGAGGGCAAGAAAAACAACTTCCTTAGGAAATAGAAATGAGAAATCATCCAGAATTTACTATCAGTAATATTCTGAAGATTCAACTCTGAACAGAGGCACACTTCACGTATTCTTTTTGTATCGTATGTTTTCATCTGAGTAACTTCTTGCTTCTGAAAGGGAAGGGTGAGAGGAAAGCGTTCCCATCTTGTTCAGAATGTTCAGGTGGTGCCTGGAGGAATGCAATCCGTTGCATTAGTTCTAGAAGGTGTCCATCACAGACCACCTTCTCCAGGTCACATTTGCGCAGCCACAGGTACACATTAGTTTGCAGGAAGTGCTCACTAACAAAGTCTTACTAGTAGACAGTTGGACCACAGCATGTTTTCCTAAACTCAATGTGTGCGTTCAGTGGCCCAGCCAGAGGTCTTTCTTGAAACTGGGGAGAGGCTCAAATCTTAATTTATCTCTGGGAAACAGTAAGCTCAGGCTTAACTCCTCACACAAAAGTGCGCGCACACACACACACACACACACAGAGTGACTAATTCCATTTTACTACAAAATTTCCTTTTTATAGAAAGTATGATTATATACTATTCAATTTAACAAACTTTGACCATCTGATGTTAAGCCCTGGGAGTAAGAGATGATGAACCAGGTCCTGTCCTTGAGGAGCACAGAGTTTGTTGGGAAAGACATGTCCATAAGTACATATAGCATTTTGACATTTCTATATCAGTATAAGCCATTATTGAGTACTTACTATGTGCCAAGCATTGTTATAAGTCCTATAGGAATATTAACTCATTTTATCCTCAGAACATTTTACAGATGAAGAAACTGAGGCACAGGGAGGTTAAGTAACTGTCCAGCTAGTAAGTTTGGGATTAGAAACCAGGGAGCCGGTATGTGTTTCACCACTGAACTGCAGCAAAGAGAAGAAAGTGCCAAATGAGATGGGAACCCAGGCAAGAGGACAAGCCATTCATTGTTCCAGGGAAGGTATGCCTGGGACAATATTGAGATGTAGTGATATTTGAGCAGGATCTTGCAGAGTGACTTTTTTTCAGTCCATCTTTCTTCACTTTGCCAAATGGTACAATCCATCCTAATTTGCCACATAAATGTTTGAGAAGGAATCAAGTTTTTTGGGCCTCTCACTGTTGTGGCCTCTCCCGTTGCAGAGCACAGGCTCTGGCCACACAGGCTCAGCGGCCATGGCTTACGGGCCCAGCCGCTCCACGGCATGTGGGATCCTCCTGGACCAGGGCACGAACCCCTGTCCCCTGCATCAGCAGGCCGACTCTCAACCACTGCGCCACCAGTGAAGTCCGAGAAGGAATCAAGTTTTACCACTGGTTGTCATTATAACTCTAAGAGATGATCCTGTGGAGCATCCCTTTGCTATTCTGAGTTCACCTTTGGAGTGAGTAGATTGAAAGGGTGTTGGAGACTTTAGAATAGGAAATAGGAAATGCCTTTGAAACATGCTGAACCTTGTCACTCTGTGTTATTGACTCTGGAATCTCATTTTTAGCCCCCAGCTCCAATGTCAAAGTGTCCTACGGTCTCTCCTTCTCTGGATTTTGCACCCAGGTTGTGCCTACATGTCTCCTCATGACCAGGCATTGTGTCCATTATGACCTGGATGTAATACCACATGTCTCCAATAGGGGTCGCTGACTACAACGGGATGGACACCTGCAGTTGAGCGGAGAGAACCCTGGGTCCTAACTTAACCTTGTCCTGTGACCTCGGTTTCCTCATCCATCAGATGGATATAACACTCCCTGTCTGTCTCCCTCACACAACAGTGGTGAGAAATGTGAGGATGAACGTGGACACCTTCCAGTGTCATTCAGAAGAGGCAGCTCCTGTCTGACTTTCTCGCAGCTCCGGTCTAGATGATTTCAAAAACCCAGTCATTCCGCAACTATCTGTTGAGCATTACTCATTGTGCCAGCGCCATACAGAATCCAGAAGTCATTTCCACCTTTGCATAAAGGGACTTCGAGTAAAAGTTTAAAGCAAACTGTAATCCTGACGGCGAGGGGGAGGCTCTGGTGGGCAGTAAAAGCAGCATCCCCCGTCCTGGGACAGATCATGGAGTGTGAAATAGCAGGACATCTACTTGTCCTGGACACCTACTGTGGTTGGAAGTCTTTCCCACCCAGTAACTCGTCTCTTCTTCCCATAACCCAGAAAACAGAGGCACAGAAAAGGGAAGTGACCGCCCCCCAAACCTGGATTCCAGGAACCTCCCTGCCAGCTAATCTCAGAAAGTGGGGTGGGAAGGAGCAGTGCGGGAAGGCGAGTGACTCGAGAGGGCTGGGAGGGACGGAGAAGGGAGGACCTTCCTGTTCTGACCCCCTGGCCAGGCCGACGGAACCGAGGGCGGCCGCGGCGGCCAGCCTTCTGCAGGAGCGCCCCCTGCTGCTCAGAGGTGCCGCCCGTTGCGGAGGCTGCCGGTGGAGGAGGATGCTCCACGCTGGAAGGGCTGTTCTCTAGGCGAGCCGAGACGCCCCCAGAGTAGAGAGCAGGGAGGACCCAGAGGAGTCGCCCCAACCTCTTCACTTTGCACATGGCAAACGCGAAGCTCGGAGGAGGAAGTGACTTGCTCAAGGGCTCTCAGCGAGCCAGCAGGAGGCGGGTCTCTAGGATGTCCTGCCTGACACCGCAGAGCCCTCCATCTCCCCTCCCCTCCTACTCCGAGTTCCTGCGCCCAGAGGGCGCCTCCCTCCATGCACTGCACCTGGCCAGCCCCCCACCCCACCCCCATTCCTCCTCTCCAGGCCCTACCCGCCCCACAAGCCCATCTCCTCCAGGAACCCTCGGGCACTGCAGCCCCAGAACTCTCCCTTCTCCGAAGCCCTATTGCCTCCAGGGGCCGCGATGACTTTCAGTTCGGAGACATGGCTTTGTTAGGCAGTTGGCACGGTCTTGGGAACCATAAATGAGGCCTCTTTCTTTGGAATTCTCTACTCACCTCCCCCCCAGCCTCTCCCCATGCAGAAGTGCCTGGTATAGGGCTGAACTCACTGGGTGATGAAAGTTGATGAACGTCTTTTTCTTCTTCCCACTGCAAAGCAACCCAGCAGTATCTGTAGCCCTGGACAGCCAGGATGCCTGTGCTGGCATTGGGGCTCTCCTTCTGAGCCGGTGACCTTGGGCAAGTCACTTGAAATCTCTCAGAGCCCTGGTTTCCCCGACTGTAAAATCAGGCAGGGATAAAGCTCTTCTTTGGGCTGGTTGTGAGGATTAAATGAGGTAACGTGCACGGTGTGCCTGGAACATTGCAGGTGCTCAATAATCGGCAAGGTTGATCAGTCAGGCTTCCAAGGAGCCTTAGGTTGGTCCCTCTGGCCTCATCCTTCTTCTAGCTGGAATCCCCTTTCCTAGATGTGAACCTTCCAACCCAAAGCTCCCCACCTCCTGTCCGCTGTTGTAAGCAGCATCAGGGAAGGGGACACACGGTGGCTATGTAAGGATCATAGGAAAGCAGGATGCTGTTGGAAGACAGAAAAGGCTACACAGTGGGGGGTAGTCAAGTCACACTGCCAGGCTGATGCTTCTACCAACAAGGCTCTCAGGTACCTGGGTCTGCCTCTCTCGCTCCCCTCTTTGCGCTGGCTTCCTCCCCTTGCACTCTTTCTAAACAGGTCTTTCTGCTTCTGCTTCTATTAACTCCTCATTCCTGTTTCTCTCAGAACTTACAGCCTGCACGTGGCTCATCATGACTGCTGTGGCACCCCCATGGTGCCACGGCCATTCAGCTCTGGGGCCCAGTGGCATCTGCCATGTATCCTAACACATGTCTGAGGGGAAAAGGGGGACCCCACACTGGCACTTCCGGGACCTGTCAAAGGCTGTGACCAGTTGTGAACTGGCTGCCCAAGGGTCAGGCAGCCACACCGGGTCCAGTTGGCTGTGGTCGTGGGGACAGGGTATCTGCTGCAAGCATGGCCACCAACATAGTTGCATGTCTAATAGAATAAATATTCAATAGACACTGTTAATAATAACAACCACAATAATAATAGAAACTCATGGAAATTCATTTGAAATTCATTAGTAAAGGAAACAACCTCTTGTGAGCTGTTCTATGTGGTGAATAATTCCCTCTACCTGCACAGACCTCATGCCGTATTATCTGTTTTGTACACCCAGATTTTATGGACTGCATCTGCTTGAAGCTTGATATACTCATATGCTTGTTACAACAAATACTGCTCCAGGAAACAGTCCCAGGGTCCCCAAACTTGACTGGGGCTATTGAGAGGACTTTCCCCTTTCCCCAAATGATCTTTGATGTTATTTAAAAAATGAATTTGTGATGTGAAAAAAAAAAAAAGGCAGCCCCTGCTTTACATCTTCCCTTGGGCTCACCCAAGGAGCTCCAGACTCTTCCTTTCCTCTCCCTCCTTCCCTTCCCTCCCTCCTCCCCAGTGATGAGGTCCTGACCCAGCAAACAGAGCAAAAGCCTGAACCTTCAGCCAGGAATCTCTGAGAGGGGACAGCAGGACAGGGGGACAGTGAAGACTTTCACTCCCTGTTGCCCCTCTGATGACTGCTGGGAGCAATGAGATGAAGCCGAAAATGTTCCTCCACTTCCAACACCTGCTCACTCCCTTGGGCGGAGGTCTCAAGGAAGATGTGATGTACATGTGGTAAAGGCTGGCAGGACACTGCCCAGCCACCATGAAGCCCCCCCGAATGATTTAGAAACAGCTATTTCCTCCTCCAGGCATTTTATTTCCAACTGTCAGAAATAGTCACTGCAGATATGCCTGTGATGCGGATGGTGCCCTCCTATGTGGGGTACCCTTTTGCAGTGCACAACCTGAGCAGTTGTACATGGCAGTCCTAATGGCATAGACCCGATCGTCCTCTGCCCCATGAGTGGGAAACTGGGCCTTGCTGACCAATAGATATCTATCCCCACAAACATTCCTCCATACCCATTCCCAGCGGGGGCATCACCACCTTTCTGTGTACCCAGCCCCAGCCCTTTGGAGTCACCCCTCACTCCCTGGCTTCAGAGTGAGGTGGACCTGGATGCACATCCCGGTTCCAGCACTTCCTAGGACTGTGAACTTGGCTAGGTCACACAGCCTCCCTGGGCCACAAGTCCCTTATTTGTTGTTGTTGTTGTTTTGGCCATGCTGTGTGGCTTGTGGGATCTTAGTTCCCCGACCAGTGATCAAACCTGGGCCCAGCAGTGAAAGCACAGAGTTCTAATACCTGGACCACCAGGGAATTCCCACAACTCCCTTATTTGTGAAGTGAGAGTGGTGCCAGGTCTCATGTGGGGCTTTATTGAGGATTAGATGGGAAAGCAAATGAAACCCACCAAGACCAGGGCCTGGTGCCTGCTGAGTCCCCAACATTAATCCCACTCCCCAGATTTTCCCATTTACACTCCAAACTCTGCCCAAGGAAGGAGCATCAGTATCTGGCTAAATGGGTAGGTTATCTCTGTAGCCCTGTCGTTGCTGGTGGGGTTCGATTAGCCAAGTTAAGGGGTGTAAGAGCAAAACAGATGATATGTGAAATACTTGCAAGAATCCTAGACTGGGTTCTTCCCGAAGTGAAGGGTTATTTGGCAAACTGAAATCCTTACCCCTGAATTTCTGTATTCGCACATCTGGCTCTTTATTTATCCCAGGGAGTTACTGAGCAGCACGCCTCCATGTTAGAAGGACACAGCTCAGCGGGTGGCTTCCAACCAAGACATCAACCAACCTGTGGCCCTGGGCACCTCTGCTGCCCTCCAGCCTGGCTCACCAGGGAGGCTGATCACCTTCCACCGTGGAGGAATTGCCCTAACATATTGAGTATTTATCGGGTGTCAGGCATTGTGCTAATTCATTTCACTATCTTATTTATTCCTCCCAATTTCTTCAGAAATTGACTTTACTGTTTTTAATCATTGACATTTGCAATATTACATACTTTTCTTCCTCTCATGAAGGAGATAAAACACAAAGATATACAAAACATGTCCTTGTTCTTTGCCCTTAAAACTCCATAGAAATGCAGAGAACAACCTCAGACTTCCTCTGGGTACATCCCTAGAAACCAGACTCTGAATGAAGTTCAAAAACTACCACCAGTTCCAAGGAATGCAGCTCATGTCCCTGGGAGCCCCAGGTGGAATTCCCCAGGCCCTGTTCCCTGTGCATCTTCTTGTGCTTCCCTCCTGGAAAGGGGATGAGGGTTTAACAGCTGAGGCGAATTTCAGGATCTGTGGTGAGATGTTACACCAAACTGCCCCTAACCACCGCCCCACACCCGGCAACACTCATTGTCTGTGCCTCCCCAGCTGCTGTTCCTAGAAGCCCCAGCAGGTGTCACTGTGACCCTGGCCATCCTCACAGGCCCCTGTTCTGGGTCGGTGCACGTAACACGTTTGTGGCCTGGGGGACTCTCAGAGGTGGGACCTCACCACTAAGGAGTCCCACAGGGAGGGTCTTGTCCCAGAGAGAAGGGCCCTGTCTCTGCTTCACTCTTTTCCAGGACCATTTTAGGGAAGGGCTGTGGTTCAGTGAGGGTTCAATCTCATGGTCAAGGGGCTGAGGGTGGAGAGTGCAGGGCGCAGAGGGGATCTAGACCCTCCTCCCCTCCCTCCTACCCAGCGGGACCTCTTCTTCCATTGCATTAGGAGAGTGTCCCCCCACCAAGCCCCCTCCCCCCTTCCACCCCCCTGACCACCAGCCCCAAGCTTTGGGGACAAATCTTGGTGACTGCTGAGGGCCCCTCAGGGTCAGGAATCACTATATTGATGAGGAGCCAGAAAGCACAAAGAGGGTTGTAGGTCAGGGAGGCTTCCTGGAGGAGGTGAGTGTGGACCCAAGAGATTAATTCATGGCTCTGCCCCACATTGAGAACAAGGGAGATGAGGGGCCAATCTGGGGGATTCAGTACTGTCTTGGGGGAGGAATGCCGATGGGTGAGTTCATCGTGGCCATTTGGGGAGATGTTTCTGGGGTCAGGGTGGGCTTCTCTCCCCCCGCAAGTCAGAGAAGCAGGAGCCACAGAATAAGAGAGTGTGAGGGGATGGGAGGAGGTGGGCAGGAGTTATAAGGGGAAAACAGGACGCTGAGCTGTGAAACGGGAGAGGGAGACCTTCCTTCCAGGCTAAAACTGGGTCCTCTGAATGGGGGAGGGGTGTGACAGCCCAGGGAGTGGGAGGAGGCAGGGAGGAAGGACTAAACCCCGTGCCCAGCCTTCAGAACGGCGCTGAGCCACCAGGGGTGTTTGCTTCCTTGAGCCCTTGGCCTTTCTTGGAATAGAAAGTCAGTGACAAGCCAGGGAGATGGGCTTTTCCATGAAAGACTCTCAACACCTCCCGTTGTAAAACCCAACCAGAGGGCTTCCCTGGTGGTGCAGTGGTTAAGAATCAGTCTGCCAATGCAGGGGACACAGGTTCGAGCCCTGGTCCAGGAAGATCCCACATGCCACGGAGTAACTAAGCCCGTGTGTCACAGCTACTGAGCCTGCACCCTAGAGCCCACGAGCCACAACTACTGAGCCCACGAGCCACAACTACTGAGCCCGTGCGCCACAACTACTGCAGCCTGCGCGCCTAGAGCCTGTGCTCCGCAACAAGAGAAGCCACTGCAATGAGAAGTCTGCGCGCGGTAACGAAGAGTAGCCCCCGCTCGCCGCAAGCAGAGAAAGCCTGCGCGCAGCAACAAAGACCCAACACAGCCAATGGTAATAAACAAGCAAATAAATAAATAAATAAATATGTATTTAAAAAAGAAACCCACCTAGACCTCAGAGGGCCCAGCAGAAATTCCCAGTCCCCTAATGGCCCATCTCTCCACCCCAACCCCATCCCTCCTGCCCAGCCAGCCTGCCCTCCCCCAGGCCCTCAGGCAATCAGTACTAGTCACCACTGCACCCCTCCAGCCACTGAGCAGGACACCACCAACCCCCTACACCCACACCCCCCATTCTCCCCTCTGAGAGTTTGCAAGTTTGCCCTTTTGGTTATCACCTCATGGAGATTTGGCCCTTCTGGAAGCAAGTCTTGACACCTGGGGTGGGGCCTGGCCCAGGTGGATGAGGACAGGAAAGAAGAGAACTAGGAAAAACACACGCTTCAGCAGGAACAAGATGCAAAAGAAGCTGGAGGAAAAGCAAGCCTTCGCACCAGGAGCCGCAGACAGACAGCTTCTAGTGGGCAGTCTCACCCGCCTGCTTTCTCCAGGAGTCCTGTTTTCCTGGACACTGCCTCGCATGGAAAACATCTCAATGCAGACATACATGCAGAGTAAGAGATTTCTTTGAAGATGCAGCGACTTCTCCATTTTGTGCAGAACTGGCCTCTGCTGAGCTATTTCACTCCCTCATTCACTCCCTGGGGGCCAACTCTGAGGGGCAGCAGGGGATGCAGGGCTGCCCACTGCCCGGGGCAGGAAACAGGTGTTGGAGCCCAGGCAAGCCTCCGGCAGTGCCCCTGAAGTTCAAACAGAACTTCCCAGACAACCAGCTGGGAAGTTGGGGCGGGCTGGCTAGCTGTGTCTTTCCAGCACTAACACTTTGATGCTTCGAAGGGGGTTGGGAAGGCTCGCAGGACTAGAACTCAGACCTCAGCGGCTTCCGGGGGAGCAGAAGAAACGCCTCCTCCTCTAATTTGACTGCTACACGAAGCAACAGACATGTCAGCCTGTTTTCAGGGGGGCAGAAAAACACAATGTTGCAGGAACCCTTATACCACGGAGCTCACACTCAAGTCCATCACGACCGGTCGGGCCTCCAGATGAGCTGCCAGGCGCACCTAGCAGAGGATGCCCTGGTCTCATTTACTGACAGCCCCTGGGCTGAGCGCACCACGCACAACCCTCACGGTTGACATCCATCGACTGACAGCCAGGGCCTGGGACACCGGAGTCCTCGCGTTGCCAGCAGCCTCACCCTCCATCCACCCCTGTGGCTGTGTGGTAGACTCCTCATGGAAACAGACGCAGTCACCAACTGACCGGGCTGCAAAGACACTGTCCCCAGGTGCCAAGGCACAGCCTACGGCAGCCTGTTCCCACCATGGGATCTGTGACAAGGACCAAAGGGCCAGAGTGCAGGCAGGGGGACTTGTCAGCCTCCCAGCCCACCCTTGTAAGTCCCCCGTTGAAGATTCCCAGACACCTGGACACCCCCAGGCGCTAATGGCCCACCCCGAGCCCACAGAATGCTGTGACCTGCCTTGTCGGATTCCCCCAGTAACCCCATCGCGATGCCGCCGGCCCTGCCAGCTTCCTGGGGCCCCTGGCTGGTGAGTTTCACCCCAGAGGTGGCTGTGGCATTTTGGTGGCCAGGGCCACCGCCTTCCCGAGTCCTTTTCCGTTGCTCTGTAGCCCAATCTTGTTCATCCATAACCCTCAGGAGCGGGTGGCAGGGCTGGGGGCGACAGGGGCTCTCTCCAGGCAGCGGCGGGGGCGGGGCCGGGGGCTCCCCTAACTGCAGAGGCTCGCCTTACACACCCAGCAACACATGTCCCCCTTTATGGACAGGGCTTTCTCTCCTTGCTTAAAGGCAACTGTGAAAAGAGCAGGGCTGATTCTGGCTGCCTAGCCGTCTCCTGGCAACAGGCCTGGCAGGAGGTCTTTCTTTCTCCACCCCCCCACCTCCCTTCTCTCCTCCACCCACCCCCCCTTTCTTTCCCCCCTGTGTCTTGTGTTGTGTATCATTAAAACTTCCCTCCCAGCCACTTCGCAGCCAACAACCAGGCCCTTCTGGGGCCAGTTCCCTTGGGGCAGCTCAGCCAGCCGGGCCCTGGGGGTGGGGGACCTGAGGGGTCAAGCCCCCAGAGAAGAGCCTTTGTGTTCTGGAACCAAGGCTTAAACTCAATTTGGCAAAACCTTCGGCATGTTCACGACGGCAGCCACTAGAACTGCCTCCACCCAGGCACCTCTCCCTTGTCTCCTCTCCTCCCTCCTCCCTCCTTCGCTCCCAGGGCTCCGTCTCTTCTGTTAGTGCCTTAAGCCTGCCAATAGGGCCCCTGGGCCCTGCCCAGCCCTGCTAGAGCCTCACCGGGCTGGACACCAACCACCCCTCACCTAGAAGGACAGCCGCAGCCACAGGCCTGCAGCCAGCTCTGGCCAGTGTCCTAGTCTGCCCTGAAAGGGGCAGGAACACAAAGGGTGGGGTCACGGGCATCATGGGGAAGTGGACCATCCGATCCATGATGTCAGGACCAGAAGGACTCTTCACTTGGCCACTGTAATCTAGGGAGACACTGGGACCCAGAGAGGGTGAGTGCCTTGCCAAGGACACATAGCCAGTTGGGAGCAAGCTGAGGCTGCGGCCCTGGTTTCTGGTCTCCCTCTTCTGTGGCTCTTTACACTCCGTACAGGAGGGAAACAGGTGGCTCTCAGAGGCCGACGCACCTTCTGGGCCTTGATCTGTGCCTCCTCAAGTCCTTCTGGCTCCCCCATACAGAGAGCCTCTGTCAGGCCTGGACTGGAGACTCGGCTTCCCCCTCCACCCCTCCCCTGACAGGAGTATCTGGGTCACCAAGGCCTGGTGCTGGGCCACCCTGTCATCCAACACATTCGTAAGGCTGGATGGCTGGCCCCAAGGCTCCTATCTGATACCTCAAGGCAGGGACGATGCTGGGGTGATTCTCAGCTCACAGCAGGGGTAGCTGCCAGTTACAACTCCAGTGCCCTCCCATTCTGCCAGCTTCTGGAGCTAGGTCACCCCCGAGGTCCTGGCCAATCATCAGGTACCGGCCCCCAAGGTGCCCTGACCACACACTGGGACTTGCAGGGCACCCTGACCGCAAGCGCTCAGCTCTGTTGTCCCCACAATCCAGTGTTTTCCAGACTCCAGGTATTTCCATGCCACCTTCACTTCATAGGTGTTCTGCTATTACCACTTTTCTTTAAATTGATTTGCTTTCCTTTTAATAACTTCAATTACAGAGGAAACTTTAGATCACTATGATTTTCAACAACTTCTTTCTAACCAGATGGTACGCCCCTCCAAAGACTGAATGTGTGACCTTCTCTCTTTACTACAAAGGGACCTTAGTAAGCGTTGCTTTAGCACCAAACAGACTTTCTCCCCCCTCGACAATAATCAGGAGGAGTGAAGGGAACAGGGATAGGAAATATGGATAAATGAGCTTTCTCACGTGTGACTCCATGTGATTTACCACCACACCATCTCGTGGGGCATCCATGGTCTTCTCCGGCCTCTGAGAAACATTACCATTAGCCATAAAAATGCTCTAGAAATTCTAGCCTTTGGCCAAACTATATTTCAGACTTTCTGAAATTCTGGAGCAGAAAAAAATATATATAAGAGAAAAGAAAGTAAAAGAAAAATATTTTGGTTATGCCACGTTCTCTGATTTGGGTTTCAGAAAATGATTTCTCCTCTTAGCACTACCCTCTTAAATATGTAGAACAAAAGGCAGCAGGGGCCTGGAGACGGTCAAACTCGGGGTAGGTAAGGCAGATGAGTGGAAGGAAGCCTTTTGGACCACGCAAAGCAGGGAAGCTGGGAACATCATCATGGTCACCATCAGCCTTGAATCATGAGACGGTCTGGTCAAGATTTTGCCATTTGTTTGGTCACAAGTTAATAATAAGTTTTGGGGAACCAGAATTTGTTGTCAACTATATGCCCCAAGCTCTTGGGGTAAATTATGCCATTTGACCCTGTGAGCTGTGGTATTAGTACATGCACCCATTTGCCAGATAAGGAAACAGGCACACAGAAGTCTAAATAACTTGCCCAAAGTCACAGCTAAGCAGTGGAGTCAGGGTTGGAAGTTGCCCTTGTCTGATCACAGAGCCCATGCACCCCCACAGTATTATTCTGACACCCTCCCCCCAACCCGAGGCCATCTGGCCAGTGCGGACAGACCCGAGGAGATCCTGGCCCCTCAGATAAAAGGGTGAGGCTGATGCGCAGAGGCCTGAAAAAGGTGCGTAGAAAGTAGAACTCAGCTCTCTGTTCACAGATGAGTCTTCTGCCAGCCCCTCCGCGCAGCCTCAGAAAGTGGTGCATGGATGTGTGGGAGGGGGGAGCCTGAGGAGGCCAGCGACTGTAGGGCTGAGATCACAGGTGGAGGAGAGAGTGTGGAAGGAAGGCAGGGGAGTTGCTGCAGCTTGTTTTTCTTTTTTTTAAAAATGAAGATATAATTCGCACACCGTGAAATCCACCATTTTACAGTATACCATTCAGTGGCTTTTGGTATATTCAGTAAGTTGTGCAAACATCACCATTATCTAATTCCAGAACATTTCATCACCTCTAAAAGATACTCTATACCCATTAGCAGTCAAGCTGCAGTTTCTTAAGGAAAAGGCAAAGGCAACAACAGATGGAACGCTATTCTGGATTAGTTTTAAGCCCCACCTCAACCCTACACACCTTCCCTTTTGTTGTTTCCTTCTTCCCCCAAGCCATCTCAGAGTGAGTCTCCCAGCTCCAGGTTCCAATTGCAACCTCATTCCCAACCAGACTAAACCCCCAAACCAAAAAAAAGAAAACCAACCAGCCCTTAAATTAAAGCAACTCAATTTGTAAGTCAATTAACAACACTTTACCTAACTGCCCTGTGCCAGACACTATGGGCAGGAGGATACAGAATTCAGTTAGAAGGACTTTGGGTGCAAGTAACAGCCTGAAGTAGCCTAAACAACAAGGAAAATATGTTATTTCACATAACAAGAATTTCCGAGGCAGGACTCCCCTGGGGTCAGCTAATATGTCAGCAGTGGTGTCAGAGACCCAGTTTCTTTCTCTCTTTTTCTTCTCTTCTTCCTCTGCTAGTCAGCCTCATCCTCAGGCAGCTTCCCTCATGGCACAGAATGGCTGCTGCAGCTCCAGGCATCACACCCAGACACAATAATGTCCAAAAACAGGAAAAAGGGACATGTCTTAGTATCATTTTAAGAGACTCAGAAAACTTAGGGCAGAAAAGTTTTTGTACCCTCCAGCAGACCTCCCCTCATGTCTCATTAGCCTAAACTGGGCCCCATGCCTGCCCTTAAACAAATCCCTGGCAAGGGGAATGGGTGTCCATGATTGGCTTAGATGAATCAGAATTTACCACTGAGCCAGGTTGGGGAGTCAGAACCAACTGAGAACCCTTGCCAGCCTGGTGCAAGAGGCCACCAGCAGTGTGAGCTACACTACAGCCTAAATAGAAGTATTTGCCTTTGAGAGGCTCAAGAAAGAGCAGCTGACTGTCACAAAGGAATGGAAGGGGCACTTACCCATCACTTAACATGTCCCAGGTACCATTTCTGACACTGCAGAAATCACTCCTCTGAACAAGCAACAGCCCTTTGAAGCAGGTGTTATTATACCCATTTTGCAGGTGAGGAAACAGGCTCAGAGAGGGTAGGTAATGTGCCCAGTGTCACACAGTTGAGAGGCAGCACTCGGATTCATTGGGGTTGTGGTGGTGCCATGAGTTCTGGGCTCTAAGACCACCACTCAGACAGAGGGTCTCTCCAGACAGAATATGAAAGTCCATTCAGGCCTTAACCTGGAAGCCAAGGCAAATGAGCAGAGGAGGTGGGCTATGCCAGGTGTGGAACAATGCCAGACAGGTGCCCCTGGTCTGCCCAAGGACTTGCCCACACCTGTGCCAGCCACGGCTACCTGTTCCTGGGTACCTGCTAGTGGGGCAGCTCTGATTCCACTGCAAGCCCACTGGATCCACATCCACACGTCCAGGCTCCCTGGACCCAGAGCCAATAGTTGGGCCCATGTGAGTTTCCAGCAATGGCTGCTGCTGGCTGCATTGTTTTGTGGGGAAGATAATTAGCTGGCAGGACTCTGGAGGGTGCAAACCAGGATTTGACCAGAAATTTCTGTGTCATCTCCAAGGATAATATTAGGCTTGCTCTATCCCATCTCCCTAATGGGCCCCCACAAAAGTCTCCCCACAAAGACGCCTGAGATGAAAAGAATCTTCACAGCTCTGACCTTGGTTTAAAGGAAATATTTATTTGATCTTCTGTGGGAAGACTGTCTCTCCCACAGATGGCAAGGCCTGGACAGTTTTTGGTCATCAGCGCTTTACCCTGTGCTCTATGAAAACGTGTTGAATGAATGAGCCATCCCCCGACCCTGTGCACATAGAGCACCTACTGTGCTCCTGGGGTCCCCTTGAGGATGAACCATTCCTCCCCCAGAGCTTGGCCTAAGGCTTTGCCCACAGCAGGCGCAAAGTATACGTTTGTGGGTGATGGGAAAAACAGAAACACTTTCCTGCCCTGAAGCCCAGGTGAAAGGGGGCCACAGCTTGGCTGAGGTTGGAGACAGAAGAAAGCAGAGATGGTTCCCGGGTTGCATCTGGGGCTCCCCTTCCTGGTTATGTCCCACCCACTGGGGAATGGAAAGAACACTGGGAGCAGCAGCCCTGACCAAGAGAAACCACGTCAGCCACGCACAGGCAGCCACGTAGAGGTCTGGCTCGACTTCTTCAAAGAAGGAGCAGTTCCCTGGGCAGGAACGGACCTTGGGTTAGAGCCCCAAGGCCTCAGGCAGGCCCGTCATGTCTGGGTGTGGGCTCAGGGCTCGGAGGCAAAGGCAGACTAAAGAAGGATGGAAAAAGACCGAAGAGTTGGAAGAAACGGAAAGTGGGGGAGGGAAAGGGGGGCAGAGCTGGGGGCTGGCAGCACGAGGCCCACCAAGCCCCAGGTGTCCCGTGTTGTGGTAACTTCCCGACAGGCTGCCAGCCCCTGATCTCAGCCCGCTTGGGGCAGTGCAGGTGTCATCTGAAAGGGAAGCAGGTGCCAAAAACAGAGTAGGGGAGCTGGGGGGAGTGGCGAATTCTAGGTGCCAAGATCTCAAGATGGGGACCCCAAAGGGCCACAAGGACCTCAGACAGTGGTCCCCCCTCTCAGGCCTCAGCCTCTGCCTACCCCCCCTTACCCCCTCAGCCAGTCATCCGCAGCGTTTCTAAGGGGCCTGCTCTGTGCCAGATCCTGCACTGGGTGTTGGGCCTTCTGCAGAACTGAGATTTTAGAGGAGGAAAGAGACAGCATTCAATGGGCAACTTAACAGACACATTCAATATGGAATATACGAAATATAAGGTCCGTGTGCAGGGCTATGCAGAAAAGTAAAGTGGAATAAGAGGCCCAGAGGGACAAGGTGGGGGAGCAGCTAGGAGGATGGGGCTGAGGGTCTCGCCGAAAAGGAGGTTTTGAGGTGGGTCTCGAGTTGGGGTGTCAAACAAGATTTTGCTGAACAAATCCTTCTGGCAGAGGCTCCTGGGCGCCTGAGGACCTGCTTAGCTGAGGCTGACAGGAGCAGAAAGCGCAACCCAAGACAGCCACTGACTCCTCAGCCCCTAAGAGGAGAAGAAAGAAACCCAGTATTTATTATTCGCCGTCCTCGGTCTGGCGTTCTGAACGCTGACAACTCCCTGTGAGATATAAAGTATTGTCTCCACCTCGGATGGCACAGAGGAGGCTCAGAGATAACAGGCAGCTGGCCAGGGGTGCCCCCAGCCCATTTTTTCTGTTGTTCCCTCCCTTCTAAAGGACTTTGACCCCAAATCCCTTTCCAAAATGCCCTTGGGGAACTAGAGATGACTAAGACAGGAGGACCTACTGGGACAGGGAAAACCCCTTACCGCCCCACAGGTGGCACCTGTGATCTTGGGGTGCTGGTGGGCCAGGCCAGGAAGGACTCAGTGACATCACCCTGCCATTTGCAGCCTTCCGTGGTCTCGACACAAGGTGGAGGCAGCCGCACGGAACCCGCCTGATGGTGCCCAGGAGTGGGAGCCCGGGGCCTCACATCACCCCTCCCGCGCCCGCCCCCGCGTCTCAGGCGTCCTGCGTCTGTGGCGCGGCCCACTCTCCCAGGGGAGACACCTGGGTGGGGAGGAGAGGGGAGCCTGAAGCCACGCACACCTTATCCCCAGCTAAGCTCGGGGATTGCGAAGTAGATTAAAGGCATTCACTCACGAGGATGCCTACTTAACCGGGATCCCCAAAGATCCGGGTTGCTCACCGACAAAGGCTCCGACTCCCAGCCCGCGGGGGCGGGGGCGGGGCGGGGCCACCTTCCTCGCCTGCAGACTTCCTGCCTTATTATCAGCACCGCCGCCAGGGGGCGCGCCGGGGCCGGGAGACCGAGAGGCTGGCAGGCGCCGGGGCGCCTTTGTGCGTTCGCTTGGCGTTTGTTGCTCACCTATGTGCTTACCCAGTGCACGCTTCCGGCATTTCCAGGACGCTGCTTCTACACTGGGCGGTTTAAAGAAATCTCGTTTGATTAATTTCTGCGCCACCACCCACGCTATGGACCACCTGCCTCCTGGTTGCCCTCTTCGGTTGTCTAGCTTTCTTTCTAGTGGCCTCCAAGGAGAACCTCGCTTGAAACCATTCTGCGGCTCCTGTAGCTCTTGGGGTAAAGTTAAAAGCCCCTCTCTCGGTCGGAGTCCGTGGAGGGAGCTCCCACGCGCCCCCTTCATGCTGTTCCCCGCGGGAGTCGCGAGGTTGCAGACCTTCCGCACTTGCTGCTTCCCCCGCCCGCAGCAGCTTTGCCTTCTCCCTTCACCCTCCCCAGGCTGGTCTGGGCTCCCGGCTCCTGGGCCCCAGCAGCCTTCGGGCAAGTTTCGAGCAAAAGTGAAGCGCACAGCGCTGGATCGAAGATGTCCTCCTCCTCCCTCCCCACGATAGACGGGTAGCCCGCTGCGGGCGGGGACAAGGCCGCCCCGTCCTTTGTCTCGGCGGTGCCTCCGCAGGGGACCCGGTTGGGCGGCGCTGAATACACAGCGGCCGACTGCTTGCCCCGGGGCAGCGCACGTCAAAGGGAACCTCGGGGCAGCTAGAGAGGTGGAGGTGCGATGCAGATGGGCAGTCACTCGGTCGGTCTGAGGTCCCGGACACACACACACAACACAGAGTGCTTCCCACGTGCCACCCCTCAGCCCCCAGGTCCCTTTCAAGAGGCCACCCTCCCACTCAGGCGGAGGCCTCGGGGTCCAACGCCCGGGAGCCTCCACCTCACCCGCCCTGGCTGGCCTTGGAGTGAACTTAACCCTTTCCCCACCGCGTGCAACCCTTCGTGCGGTTCGGGTGCCCATGAGAGAGGGCGTTTCCGTTCGTGACACGTGGCTCTGGGGTGCCCTCCCCCTCCCGGGCAGGGACCATTCCTGTGTTCCCACCGGCAGCGTTGGGCCGGCAGGAGGAAGGAAATTAAGCCTGTGTTGAAGGAAGGACACCTGGCAGGGGAGGGAAAGGGCTCAGGAATCCCCTCCTCTGGGGAGCTTTCAAATGGGGGGAAATCCCCACACAGTTTCCATTCTCCAGGGCGCCTTGCCCGGCCGCTAGCAGGTTCCCACATCGCCCCTCCAGTCCTCTCCTTCACTTCCTCAGTGTGAGGCTAGCAAAAGTCCGGGACTCCACCCTACCACCCACTTGTGTCCCTGTCTCTCTTCCATTCTCTGCCACATGCTCAGGACCGGGGTCTCCGGGTGCTCCCAGGCTGCCTGGAGAAGGCATCAGGATATACGCATCCCTTCAGGGAATGGCCAGCCTTGCCTACGCAGCCCAGGGCCACTGGCCGGGCAAGCCAACCCCCACCCCACCTGTAGCCTCGGGCATCTCCTGCCCCCACCTCCCAGGCTGGCACCTATGGAATTTGGGGACCCAGAAATGACCCCGAAGAGGTCATCTAGTCCATGCCCCACCCTGAATCTGCAGTGGTGTCTTGGTGGCCAGGGAAGGGTAGCCCTCCTCAGCTCTCAGAAAGACGACTGTGGGGCTCCAGAGCCCCCCAAACTGACAGGCAGGATTGGAGTTCCAGCGGGCACGTCTGATCAGAAAACCAGCTGAGAGCCCCCACTGGGGAGGACAGAGCTCCGGGTAGGACTTAGGGTGTGTGTGGAGGGCTCTCTACCCCTAGAGTCGGGGCCCTGAGGCTCCGCAGTCAGGGAAAATGGCAAATCCTCCACAACCCCCTTTCCAGGTGAATCAGAAATACGGCACACCAGAGTCAGCCCGCCACGGGGCCATCTCTGAAGGTCCCCACCTCTGCAGCCTCCACCCCGTCCACTGTCCAGGGCAGGTTGGGGTTTTCTCTTCGCCTCGTTCACCTTTCCCCATCTCTGCCTCTCCCTCCCCTTTTCTTCCCCTTCTTTCTCCTTGGGCTCCCTCTGCTAGTCTCCCCTCCCTCTCCTCTCTCTCTCTCTTTCTCTCTCAGGCCCTCGCTAGTGCTCTCTCTCTCTTTTCACTACTCTGTCTCTCCCTTTTCTCCCCTTCCCTCCCCTCCTCTCTTTCATCTCCCCCCCACCCCCCTTCCAGTTGAACACCGGGCTAGGAACGCGGCAGAAGCTGTGACAAGCCCAGGCGGCTCTCCCGACCCTTGATGCCCCCGGGCCAGTTTTCCAAGCTCCCCGCGCCCATCACAGCCTCGTGCGGAGAGGGCTCTCGGGATGGGCAGGGGCAGTGGGTTCAAGCTATGGGCACGGGTGGCCCAGATCAAAGGCTAGGAATGTCTGGCCCTGGCGTGGACTTCCTCCAGCCATGCCCCCATCTGGCAGAGGGCCTGCCACTCCCAGCCTCGCAGCACGGGGGGTCAGCTCATTTGCTGCCCTTTCTGTCACAGTTCTGGGAGTCACTGCCCTCAATCCCTCTTACTGCCCTTGCTTTCTTTGCCCCAGGCCCAGGGATGATGCTCCAGCACCCATCCCTTGCCTGGGGTGCCTCTGGGGGCCTTGAGTGGCCTGGGAGCAGGGTTGGGGGGCAGGTGCCCAGGTGACAGGGGTCAAGGCCCCCAAATCTGGCTTCAGTCTCAGCACCACTTAAGGGCAGATCTAATTCCTTGACTCTGGAGAGGGAGAAGAGAGAAAGAACCCACTGAGGCCTTGGAAGGACTTTTTTCCTATGGCGAGGGGTGGGGTATTTGGATACATTTGGTGTCCACACAGGAAAGGGGGACGTTATCACCAAACCCCAGGTTGGAGCCCAGGGCCTCAGGCAGGAGAGTTGGGCAGGGAAGGGGGTCTCGATGGCAAGGAGGTCCTCCGAGGACCCCAGCTGCTCCCTATTGGGGCTACTGCGTTTCACGCGCCCCAAACTGTTCATCCACAAGATCCAAATGGGACCGCGGGTCGTCCTTCTGACCTGAGCTTGAGGCCGGGCCTGAACCCCTCTAGGAGGAGAAAGTGACCCGGCTCCCAGCGCAGGAAATGCAACTGGCCGCTGGTGTCAGTTGCAGGAAATGCACAGGCAGCAGGAGGTCCCGATACAGATCTGATCCCTGACAAAAGACTCAAATGACACTCGGCTCTGTCCCCCGGCGCCGCCCGCAGCCAGACCTTCGAGCCTCCGCGGACCCTTCTGCGCGCCTCTCGGATACCCGGGAAGCGACCTCCCGCGGCTGGGTCGCGTGGCCGGTCCGCTCGCGGGCTCGGGAGGCTGGGAGGGGTAGCATTTTCCAACCCCCTCCGAGACCCTCGGATCCTGTCCTGCCCGAGCGAAGCTTCTGGAAACATCCCTGCGCTTTCTACTCTCGATTCCTCGTAGGCCCAAGTCCCAAGAGGTCACGGTCTCCCGAGAGAAAAGGAGCCACCCATCAATACCCACGCCAACCTGGCACCACGTGAACGCCCCAGTCACAGCCCCGGCTCCCTAAACCTGGCTGGCGGGGGGGCGGCGGCGGTCCCGCGCCAGCAGAGGGTCCAACGTGTCGTGTCCCCCCAAGTTCCCACTGTGTCCGGGGTGCGGGCTTTGCCCAAGTTTGCTGGGCGATGCCCTTCCCGGAGCCCGACTCGTGGGCCGGGCGGGAGGGGCGCGTGATTGACAGGCTGAACTACAGACTCATCTCTTACCTTAGGCCGCGGGCGCTGATTGGCTGCTCGCTGACATCCTCAAACCCGGCTGCTCCGCGCTGGGCTCGGGAGGGGGGCAGCTGCGGGTGGAGGTGCGCTTCTGACAAGCCCGAAAGTCATTTCCAATCTCAAGTGGACTTTGTTCCAACTATTGGGGGCGTCGCTCCCCCTCTTCATGGTCGCGGGCAAACTTCCTCCTCGGCGCCGCTTCTAATGGAGCCCCACCTGCTCGGGCTGCTCCTCGGCCTCCTGCTCTGTGGCACCAGGGTCCTCGCCGGCTACCCAATTTGGTGGTAAGACTCGCCTCTTATCTGCCCGCGGCCAGATTTCTCCGCGGAGCTCCAGGGAGGTGGGGGGCGCTAGCTGGGGGTGGGCTGCGGCAGGGCTGGGGCTCCTTTCTTCTTACCTCCCTCCAGCACCCCGACTCGCCCACCTCCCTGGATTTTCTGCTGGTGTCGCCTTCAGAATCTAACTCCTGGCTTCTCTGATAATCACCATTTTCCCTGCTACTCGATGCAGAGGCTGGAGGACTTTCCCCGTCTCAGAAGGTCTCTTATTCTTAGATGCTAACCCTCCGCCCGTCCCAATCTGGGGGCCCCGAAGACCCTCCATTTGCTGGCAGTGGGCTTTCTGGAAACCCAGCGACGTCCCTGGGGCCCAGCCACCGCTCTTCTCCATTTTGGGGTCTTCATGGGCAAAACCATCCTGTTCCTTCATTGCCACCCTCACCTCCTCCGGCGCCTCCATCAGGAGATTTCCCCACAATAACCCCCCTGTGCCTTCATATTTTAGACCCCAATCGCTTCAGGGATCCCCCGGGGCCGGGTAGTGGGGGGTGGATTTCATCAGATTCTCCCCACTCTGCTCTAGATTAATCTGGAGCCTCAGAAGTGAATATGGTATTTGCTGATCCGAGATGCCATTGAATTCAGATTTAATTCATTTCTTGCTTGTCCATCCTGGCAAAAGCGGGGCTTCTTGAAAATGTAGTTGTTTGGGAGGGGGTGGGTTTGTTCTTTGACCAAAAACCCAATTCTCCATGTCAAATTCGTTCCTTTTGGAAAAACCCGAGGACCGAGGAGAAAGGGAGAGCGGGAGAGGAGGATCCCCGTCCCCGAGAAATGTGGATACAAAAGACATTTTTAGTAAATAAGGCTGGGAAACCAGGCGCGGTGTTTTGGCGGGGGCCGGGTGGGGGGTTGTGCGTGTATGGGGGAACTGGCCGTGGAATAAACAGCCCTTTGGGAGCCCCAGTTCCAGGGAGTCCCCTTGTTTTCCAAGCGGCCTCATCGACACCCAGCAGGTCCCAGAGGCCAGAGGGGAAAGACACACTGAAACCAGTTCTCTAAATTACACCCCGCCTCTCCTCAGTCTCCAGCCCCCTGCATTCCGGAAAACTTTAATTAAAGAATCTTCCCCTCCTGGATGTAGGAGAGGCTCGGCCAGGGGGTGGGGGGTGGAAGGTGACGAGGAAGCATTTGGGATCTGTGAGTTAGCAGAGGGACTGTGGCCCCGGAATGAAAGTCACAGAGGAGTGCCACCTGCGTGTCCCCCTTTCCCTTAACCACCCTTTGCCCAGCTTGGGATAGGGGGAGCAGAGAAAGGAGATGTGGGGCCACACCCCGAGGCTGCCTGCAGCTGTTTGGGGGTGGCAGCATTGGTGTCTGGGTGTTGGGGGGGATCAGGATGGGAGTAAGAGCAGGGCATGGCCAAGGGTCTCCATTTAGAGGGTACTGAGAGTTGCTCCCAGGACAGACGTCCAAGGGGAAGTCTTTCTTCTGCCCAGCCCTTCCTTCCCCGTGGCGATGGGCTGGCCTGAGGCCTCCTGTACATAAAGAAGTCCCCAGGGTGGCCGGGGCAGCCAGAGATGCCAGGTTGGGGGCTTTGCCAGTTGCGAGGAAGGCTGCTGCAGAAACCGATCCTGCCCCACTGGCCCTTCCCGACCCTCTTCCCATCCCCTGCCCAAGGCCATGCTGTTCTCTTCTTTCACAGGGACCTTGGGGGTGGGCGGGGAGGGTGGGAAGAGAGGGCTTGGAGCCCCATAGGCTGCAGGAACCAAGGGGGGAAGACCAGCTTCCCCTATCCTATGAACTGGACAAGAGCACTTCCTGGGTCAATGCTGGTGGCTGGGGGGGGGGGTCTGCTGTGTAATGATGTATTGGGGAGCATCCCGATAGGGACCACCCAATAGGAAGATGCTGGAAAAACCTGGAAAGCCAGGACATTGGCCCTAACATAACGCTGGACACATGGCTTGTTTGGGGTTGGCGGGGACAGGGATGCTGCTTTGTCTGAGCAGTGTGTGTGTGTGTATGTGTGTGTGTGTGTGTAGGTCTGTGACCCTAAGGAGTGTCATCTGTACACTAGTGTGCCTCTGTGTGAAGGAGTGTCCGTGCCTGCAACTGGATGACTGTGGACGTGAACTTGTGTGAGATGTGCCTGAGGGTTCCATGGCCCGTGACAGGGTGTACTGTGTATCTGCACACAAGTGTCAGCAAGTGGCTGATTCTATGTGAGTGTGTGTGTATGTGTATGAGACAGAGAAAGTCTAGAAGTATCTATGCCCATGTAAAGGTCAGCACCTGTGTCTGCTTATGACACCACATGACTATGTTCATGACCAGGCATGTGAGTGGTGTGTGTGTGCGTCTGCACGCATGCACGCGCATGCATGCGTGCACGTGTCTTCATGATTGTATAAGGGGAAAGCTCCACAGATGTCTTTGTGCATGGATATCAGTGCTCATGGCCATGACCTGATTGTATGAGTGTGGTGAGGGCTATGTCTGAGTTTGCCTGTGACCCTGTCCTCAAGTGCTAGTGACCATGGCTGGACCCATGGCTATGGATATGTTTGCAGACATATGACCTGTGAGTGTGAATGACATCCCAAACTTGGGTGCTTGGTGGGCATCCATGGTCCTGGAGGGACAGTCCAGCAGACACAGACAAGGGTCTAATGAGGAAGCTGCAAGGGCCACAGTGACCTGGGATCCGGGGCTGGGCAGCATGGGGAAGGGGGATGGCGCAGAGCCTTCTTTGGCACAAGCTCATCCTGTCTGTCTGAGGACTATGGTCACCAGCCCTCCCGTCTTATACCGTTTGTCTTTGGTCTTGGAGCTAGGGTGGTGGGTGTCATGTTCTCAGGGCCGGGTCAGGGGGCCAAGGCTGGGACAGGGACAGTAGAGTAGACGGGCCTCAGATTCCTATTCCTACTCTGCCCCCCAGGACAGCCAGATTCCAGTTCTTTAGCCCATGATGGCCTGCCCTCTTTGGCCCTGCCAGCTCACACATTCCCTAGGAGAGACTTTAGGGGGAAATAGTCCAGCTGGGATTTCTGCCCGTGTCACCCCTCAAGGAGGGGGCACCCCCATCCCAAGCGTTCTGCCCTGCTCAGGCCCCAGCCCTGAGAGAAGGTAGACCAGAAGCCTGAGCTACAAGGGGCCTCAGACAGAGGCTCATGGAAGGAAGAGACGTGTTCCAGGGCCTCGCAGCCAGGTACTGGCGGAGCTGGGACAGGAAGCAATGGCAGCACCACTGACTTCTATAATTCTCCTTGTCAGTCCCGGTTAGCGCCTGGTCGAGGAACTTGTCTTTCTTCTCCTTCCTGGGGGAAAAATGAACGATCTTATTAGGGCCCAGCCTAGTGCCTGCTGCATTCCAGAGGCAGAGGCCCTGATGGAAGGGGCCTGTGCTGGGGGTCGGGAGCCCACCTCTGTGGGACCCATCCCTCCGGGTCTCTGTTTCCTTTACTCAGGAATCACCCGCCTGCTCCTGCTTCACAGCTCGGGTGAAAGTGCTCCGCAGGAGTCAAGGACAGGGAGCTGGGCGATCACAGTTGGGTTCTCTCTCCGCCATCCGGGGAGCCATTTCCCCACTCGAGCGCTTGCCCTAAGCCCTGCCTCAGTTTCCCCATCTGTCCGATGTCCCGCTGCCTCCCCCACCCACTCCCACCTCCACCCGCCGTTCAGAGGCCTGTGAACATGTTCAGTCAAACCCCGTGGGGGTCAGTGGGCTGGGCCCAGGGAGGCACCTGGAGACGCGGGGCGGGGGAGGAAGGCCCCAGGCCAGGTGTTAACACTTGTAACAGGCAAGAATTACAGCTGGCTGGGGCTGGGGCTGGCGAGGAGCTGAGCTGGCTGGAGGCTGTTGATCCCACAGACAGACAGACAGACAGATGGGCAGATACCAGATCGGATGGCCAGGCTTTAACCGGGTGGTCTCTCCCTTCCAGGGCAGGCCTTACCCTGGGGGGATGTGGTGGGGAAATTAATCCAGGTCTCTTGGAAGTGAGTTAACAGCCCTCCTGCCCACCCCACCCCCCACTGTGGGCGGGGCTTGCTGTCCAAAGGGAGCAGAATTGGTTGCTGATCTGTTTGTCTTCTGATGGGACCACATTTTCCCTAAAAAACAAAAACAAAAACAAAAACAAAACAAACAAACAAACAGCAACAACGACAAAACGCAGGTCAAATGTTACTAGAATACCAGGAGCCTGGAGCTGAGTTATGTTCTTGGAAGAAGCTGCTTTAATATGGGGGGGGGAGGTATGGGGGGTGGGCAGGGGTAACAATCGGGGAAAATTCTCCCAGAATCTCAGAGCATTTTATCAACAGCTCTGTGGCCATGAGGTGAGGGATGGGTAGTATCTGGGCCCTGAGCATCTCCCTCACCCCAGGTATCCTGAGGGCCTCTGGTCTGGGAAGGGCCTGGGACAGCTGCCTGGTGGAAGGAACTTTGGGGGGAGGTCCAAAGAGGCAGGAGCTGGACTTCAGTGCCAAGGCCTTTAGTGGGCACGCTCCCCCCGCTTCCTGCAGCTTTCCCAGTGGCAAACCCGGCCAGGCCCTGCCAGTACCCACACCCTCTGGCATCTGGGTGCTTGCTCAATCACTGGTTTAGGTGGAGAAACTGAGGCAGACAGAGAGGGCCCTAAGTGGAAATCCCCAAAGAATAGACTCAGCCAAGCAGGTATCTCCCACCCTTCCCACTACAGAACTTAATGCTAACAAACTTGAATGGTACTCAGGCAGATGTAGGATGGAGAAGGTGTTATGGACACGAAGCGGGCAAAGGGAGCTATGAGCTTGGGGTCTTCTCTAGGCTTTGACTAGGTCTCTCCTGGGTCTGGGCAGGAGACAAGGAGCTTGGGGTTGGGGCAGGAGAGGTGACTCTTCTCAGAGGAGGATGTAGCTATCGGACCCTTCCAGGGAGCGTGGGAAAAATGAAGACCTTTCTGGCTTCAGCATGTGGTCAGCCCAGGGGTTGAGGAGGACCTGGTCTTCTAGCCTTTTCTGCCCACCCTGCCATGAGCCACAGAATCCTTCTAAAGCCACCAAGGAGGGAAAGGACATTCTCTACTCCCTATCCCTAGCTGGGGGAGGAGGTGAGCCTAACCACTTCCTCAAAGGTTAGTGCCATCCTGATGCTACATCTACACATTTGTGTTACTTGTGTGCCAGGAAATGGGTAGAGCTTGTGTGGAGAGACCTGTGTCTGGGTGTGCAGTTTACCAGGGACTGGCTGTGTGACCCAGGATGAGTCCCTTTCCTCTTCTGTGCTTTAAGCCCCGTCCTCCGTCTGGGCTTCATTTTTCTTGAGCAGCCTGAGGGATGCCTTCTGCCTCTTGGAGTCTACAGGGCTATGACAGGGAGCTGCTTCAGGACTGTGAAGCAGGGAGCTCCAGGTGGCCCCAGTGCCACTACCCCCGGGAGCCTATCTCCCCCAACCCTCCCTCGCCATTCAGACAGTCAGAGCCTGCCTTAAGCAGCCCAGCCCTTTCGCTCTGCAGCCCCATCTGACCTACATCCCAAAGCTGGCTGCTCCACTACTGCCAGGCCTGCCTGCTTGCACCCCCAAACCTCATTTTCTCCAAACACTCAACGTTCCTCTGGAGCCAGGCTGCCTGCATTCACGTTCACACGCTGGGTAACCTAGGGCAAGTTCACCTTTCCGAGCCTCAGTTTCCCCATCTGTAAAATGAGAACAGTGACTGTTTCTACCTCACAGGGTCGTTGTGAAGATTAAATGAGTGAGTACACGTAAAGCTCCCTAAATAATGTCTGGCATACCGGAAGTACTATATACGTATTATTTTCACCCCCTGTGTGCAAGCTATTTTGGCTCCTTTAAGTCCTGGATCTAAACTTGCCTCTTCCAAGAAGTCCTCCCAGGTTGGCCCCACCTGGCTCTGTTTTCTCCTTATCCTCAGAGCCAGCTTGCCCCGTTATACTTGGTACTGGTGACCATGAGCCTGTGGCTTTATACTTAACCTGAGGAAGTTAGGCTAGGCTAACCTAAGCTCAGCTGTTTGCCTGCCCAGGAAAGGGGTGGGTAGAGAGGAGGTAGGAGGGTGTAGTCTCCCCTAACCCTCCTCCCATCCTACAGTTTGCTGGACGCTTGCAGCCACTGCCATTTCCAGCTGAGCCACCTTGGGCTAGGCCAGGGAGGGGTAGGGGAGGCAGGTTCACGGCAGGGGGGTTGGGAGGGGGGGGAGTGGCACTGGGGCCGCCTGGAGCAGCCCGAGCAGAAGTTACTCCTCCAGGAGCTGAGAGATGATTCAGAAGGTGATTTATAGACGGAAGGCAGAAAGCTTGGCTCCTGGCAGAGGCCTGCCGCTTAATTACATTCTTCGGGGGGTGGAGGTATGAGTAGGACAGCAGCGGGGGAGCACCTTCTCCCCCCTCCCCCTCCAGATCTTGTCCCTGTGGCTGCCCCAGCTCCAAGCAGGGTCCCTTGGTCTCATGCTGCTAGAGAGGGAATTCCCTGTTCTCAATGAGAGACTAGGCCGGGGGCCAGGAAGAGCTTCTGGGGGTCAAGGGGGTGGAGAAAAAGGGAAGATGCCGGAGTCCCAGCTCCTGGGACTCCTGCAGGGGAGTCTGGGCTGCAGAGGGGGCTGGAAAACAGGACTGCCTCAGGAAGATCACTTGGTCTCCTCCCTGCTCCTGGGCAAGTGAATAGCTAACCCACCTGGGCAGAGGGTTTCTAGAATCTTCCTGAGGGTGCAACCCCATACTTTCCCCCCAGTGGCCTATCCTACAGCTGCTTCAGCGTTCTCCCTTCAAGTTGACTCCTTTTCTGTTGCTTGGTTCTCAGTGGGCTGGGGCCTGGGGATCTGGCTCTGTGCTCAGAGATGAAAACCCAGTTCTTTGGCGTTAGGCAACCTGTGGTACGTGGCACAGTGGCCGCCTTAGATCCAGAAGGTTCTCCAGGCAGGGTCAGCCTTGCATCGGAGGGAGAGAAACTTTCCTATCCTCACATTAAACTAATGTCTCAGGGAGTCGCCACAATTCAACTGCTAAAGCTAAAATCACTTCTGTGCTGCTAACAAGCAGTCCCCGTTCTGTCGGTTACTGGCTGTGGTGATGTCTGGGTTCCCTCTATGAACACTGACCCGTGCGGCAACCAGCCTGACATCTCTCCACTGTTTCTTAGTTCCCATGCAGCCTCCATCACGGCTTTGAAACCCCCAAACTCCGCCTCTAGTTCTTGAGGCCAGCAAGGTGTGTCGGGGGCAGGGGGTAGGGAAGCCCAGGCCGATGGAGTCTATTTAGCGTGCACAGCCGGGAGGAGTTGGCAGGGGTCAGGATGGGGACACTAGACAGCTCTCTGGTTCCCCCTGAGGCAAGCCTTCTCAAAATGGCCTCATTATGTGTGTGGAGTGAATTCCAGAAATGTCAGGCACACCCATACATCTAGGGGAAGTATGTTGGGAGACAAGAGGGGGCAGTGTGGGGTGGTGGGAGGTTTCTGGGCAGGGAGTTAGGAGACCTGAGACCCGGCTCTGCCACTGGTTGCAGTGTGACATTAGGCAAGTCCCTTCACTGTTCTTGACTCAGTAAATAGGGGAGTTGAAGAAGCTGCTGGCCTTGGACTTCCAGCTATTCGGATTATCTGTGTCTGGTTAGTGGCTGGGGGCAGTCACTGAGAGCTGACCTCAGGGCAGGGTGGGGAGGACTGAGCCCCAAACTTTATACTCAAACAGCTGTGAGATCATGGATGAGTCTCTAACCTCCCCAGGCTTCGGTTTTCTCATCTGCAAAATGGGCCACGAGAAGGCTGTTAAGAGCATCAGAGAAATAATCTTTATAAAAGCCCTTGAGAAACATCAAGTTCTTTCCAGAGAAGCTCTCTATCATTGCTGGCCCTACCAGAAAAGAGGAGTAAGAGCCAGCCCCTAGTCAAAGGGTGCTGAGGATGGACCTGGCAGGACTCTCTGAGTCTTTGAGCTTGAGATTTGGTATTTCCAGCAGAGGAGGAAGGAATGGGAGCTGGACAGGGGAGTTCTCAGCTCCTTCCTGAGGGGGTCTTGAGGTTCAGTGGGGGACACCGAGGGGAGGGAGCAGAGGTCAGAGGTCAAGTGGCCACAGGGCATGGCCAGGTTCACCCGAACTAGTGCAGAGATCACAGGACTGACCTGGGCTTAGCCAGGGGTAGGATTTCTAAGCAGGGACACAGTGGTGGGGGATGCGAGTAGAGGTGAGGAGGAGTAAGGGTAAAGGGCTAGGAGCTGGAAGGGGCTCTTCTGAGGTCTGTGGCCACCAGGAAATCCTAATCACCTGGATGGGGACCAGCAAACTGGGAAACCATTCACTCAAGCTAGGCTGGAAAAACAGGAAGGACCGTGTGTGTGTGTGTGTGTGTGTGTGTGTGTGTGTGCATGTGCGTGTGTGTGTGTGTGTGTGTGTGTCTTTCTCTCTCTCTCTCTCTCTCTCTCTCTCTCTCTCTCTCTCTCTCTCTCTCTCTCTCGGGTGGCGAGGGGGATGGGAGCAACAGGACCAAGCACCCTGCCCCTGGGCACACAGTCCCACTTATCTGCCAGAGCCAGCTGGGCCAGCGAGGAAAACCGAGGAAAACCAATCTCTCCTCGAAGGGCCCATTAGGAATGCAAATAGGGGCCGTGGCAGCGGGAGTGAGCCAGCCTCCTACATCCCGTCCAGCTCCTCAGCACGTATCTTCCTAACCTGGCTTTCTGAGGCTGTCTCTCCCCTGCTCTAAAACCTCCCATGGTTCCCCACTTCTTGTCTGGCACCGAGGCTCCCTAGGCTTGGCCTCCACCCATATCAGCCGTACCTTTCATAATCCCCCATGAGCCTCCCAACATCCCTCTGTGCCTGTTCATGGAAATACTTCGCCACCTCCTCTCTCCCCTCCCCACACGCAACTGCTGAAATTCCATTTTGCTTTCCAGATCCAGATCAAAATCCTCTTCCTTTGGGAAGCCCTCCTAGATTCCCGAATCACTGCCCTGCAAGCAGGGAATATGTCATCACTCCCTTCCCTCCCCACCTGCCCCCAGCCGTGCCATGTATTCCCACCACCTTCTCCCACGGGCTGGGGGCGCTCCTGCTCCTCTACCAGACGACAGATACCTTTTAGCCGCCTCGTGCTCTCCTCCCCCAGTACCGAGCCTATGGTGGGGGTCAGTAAACAAAAACACAGCTCCATGCTGCGTGTAATACACTCTGTAAAGGCAAGCGGGCAAAAGAGGTTCTGAAGAGTGCCAGTTGCGCATGTGAATCAAGACAGTGTCGTGAGCAGACTGAAGGAGCAGAATGAATTAAAACCTCGTCCCTGGGTGTGACCCGGGGTTCAGGGCTCGGAGCACAGTGCTTCCACTGACTTTGAAAGGCAGCTGAAACTGATGCCCATTGCTCAGCTCAGGCCCCACGTGGCTAACAGCCCCTAGGTTCAGAGGGTACCCAAGAGGATGGGACCCCTGACCTGAGTAGGCTGCCGTCCCAGAAGCTGAGGTGCACCTTGTCTCCATGGGCTCAGTTCCCCTGGGATTATTTTTTCCATCCCAGCTCCATTTGTAAATGTTTCCTATCAGTGTCGTATTTCTCCCTCACAGCTCACACGATGCTTAGGTGTCTGAGTCTTCAGCTTAAAATCCCATTCGGTGGGACTTGTTTCCCTATGCAGGCGTGGGTCAGTATGTTTGTTAATGGTGCGTATGTGCCGGTCCCTATACCCACATCATGATTTAGAACGAAACCCTGCCCATTTTACAGATGAGGACTCAGGTCACGAAGCCTGTGCTCTGAACCCAGGCTCTGTTGGGCCCAAAGCTTTTTTTTTTTTTTTTTTTTTTTTTTTTACGGTACACGGGCCTCTCACTGTTGTGGCCTCTCCCGTTGCAGAGCACAGGCTCCGGACACGTAGGCTCAGCGGCCATGGCTCACGGGCCCAGCCGCTCTGCAGCATGTGGGATCTTCCCGGACTGGGGCACGAACCCGAGTCCCCTTCATCGGCAGGTGGACTCTCAACCACTGCGCCACCAGGGAAGCCCGGGCCCAAAGCTTTTTCCTTCTACCACCATTCAGACTCAAAAGTGGACTTCTTGGGAATTCCCTGGCAGTCCAGTGGTTAGGACTCCACGCTTCCACTGCAGGTTCCCGGATTCGAGCCCTGGTTGGGGAATTAAGATCCTGCAAGCTGGCATGGCCAAAAAAAAAAAAAAAAAAAAGTGGACTTCTTACATGCGGCAGGAATTTACTTATTCATATTCTATGTTGGTCCTCAAAGGATGGCTTTGAGTCAAGATTACATTTGACCTTCAACTTGAAAGCTGCTGCTTTGTGTTTGTTGATACTATTTCTGAACCTCTGGGAGGTCTCTTATTTGGGGACATGTGCAAGTCATTGTCAAGCTTTCCACATCTATGAAACTGGCAGTAGTGGCCCTGTGACTGTTTTGTTGCCTGGGTGGGAGTGGAGGGAGGGTGGTCTTGAGCAAGTCACTACTTACGGGCCTTCATTTTCTCACTTGTGAAATAGGAAGAAGGTAGAGTCATGACCTCTCACCCCTCACATTACTTCCAGCTGTAAGATTTCTCATGCTACTTAATCCCTTATGCTCCTTCACATCCAGCCCCCATCACACATACCAGAAAACAATAGGACAGAATCCTCTTTCTTGCCCAAACCAATTCTTGTGTTAGTATCTCTGATATAGATGATTTTTTACTTGACCTTTATACTTCAATATTCACCTTGATTTCTCCCTGAGGAGCTAGGACGATGCCTCCTTGTAGTTAAAGTATGTTTCCCTTTCTGTCCTGACTGTGAGAAAACTAAGTCAAACGTGAGCTCAGGCCTTGCACCTGTATTGACCTTGACTTGGTGTATTTGTCATCTTCTTCACCTTAATCCTGATTTTCTATTTTCATTTTCCTATTCAATCCCATGTGTTTTGTGTTATAAATTCCTTGAGGGCAGGCACTGTCTCCACACCGCTGTCTTCTCTGTGCCTGGCAAGTACATAGTAGTTGCTCAATAAATATTTGTTGCCTTTGGAATTTGTTGCCTCAGTCACTTCAAATCCTTCTGGAAAGAGGCAAGGCATACATAAATTTTAAAAAAATCTTGCTCTATCAGAGAGCTGGCCCTGACTGGATTGTTTTGGGTTACAGGAATTCTGATCAGCTTCTTTCTGTTTCTTTACCGTCAGAGTGTCCCCCAAGTCTACAGAAGCTTTGTCTTTGGGGACGTCACCATCTTTTCTTTTTTCCATGATCTTCTTCATCCTAAACTTGAAGCTGATACATAGTTTCCTCTTGGGAAGCTCTCTTATTTCTGGCCAATGGCTGTGCTTTCCTCTTTCCCTGTCTCCCTTCACCCCTGGTTCCTCCCACCTTCCTTTGCCCTGGAAGGCAGCCAGTGCTATTGGCCATTCTGCAGGTGACGGGGTGCCCTGGTAGCATCCACCCTGTCTCTCCAGCTGGGCTGCTACCACCTCCCGCCCCCCAGCCATTGTGAGAACTGCTGTCGCTGTGGGCACAGGTGGGGAGGAAGAGGGAGGCCTGGCCGAACATCACACACGACGAGCGCCAGGATCCCTCGCTGCCAACCAGGCCCTTCCCGTTAGCAAAACCCTAGCGGGGCACTGGCTTGACCTGGGAGGTGCTAAGCCCCCATCAGTGGGTGGAGCCTCAAGGAGGGACAGAGAATGGCTGGCGAAGGGGGGCCGGGCTGGCCTCACCCATCCGCCAGCAAGGTGTCCTCTTAGCCTCTCACCTCCTCTCTGCTTCTGCACCTCTGGGACCACCCTCCTCAGCCCCTAGACTTCAGGAAGGAGAATGCCGAACCACAGGCCGGGTGGTCCTCCATCCTAACTGAAGCTTCTGCAGGAGAGACTCTGCAGCCTTCCTCAGCTATCAGTAAGGAAGGAGTCTATGACCTTGACACTGTCCTTGAAGCTAAAAGAGCCCCATGAGATTGGCATCTTCATCCCCATTTAATCTGTGAGAAAATGGAGACTCTCAGAGCCCAAGCAAGGAGCTGGGAAGCAAGTGGGGAGGCAGGATTTAATGTCCAGCTGATAATTCATTGTGTATGGTGTGTGCTGAGGGAACACAGCACACACTTGAACTCATCCCCCCAACAGCCTCGGGAGGCAGATACCCTTGCTATCCCCATTCTACAGATGAGGAAACTGAGGTCCTGAGGAATCCACTCCATTGCCCAAGGCTCCACAGCTGGCAAACCCCAGAGCTCCAACCACGACACAAACTGTCTGAAGCCGAGCTCGCCAGGCTTCACAGCCTGTGACACCACATCTCAACAGTTAGCAAGTTCCTCCTTAGGCCTGACTGCAGTTTTTCCTGACTTAGTCCAAGCCCAGATTCTCTCATTTGGTCTTCTGGGGTCATGAGCTTCATAGTAGATTTTCAGCTTGACTCAAGGACCAGGATGCATTGCTCACTGAGTTTTCCTTTTTCCAGAACAATCCCTCCCAGATGACCCAGTCTCCTGCGCACCTTTAACCATCTCGTTCTCCTTCTGATCTCTCTCCAGCTTCTCTACGTCCTTTTGCAAGTGCTGTGACTCATAGCACAGCTGTTAGAACAAGGCAAAGGGGTCCTGCCAGGCCCTTCAATTTAGAGGGCTCCACTCTGGTGTCCTAAGGCTGCACCCCTCCCCACAGGGCAAGGAATCTGGGGCCCAAGGGGTCATACCCACAACACCTCACCCCCAGCCATGCTCTGGGTACTCAGAAGTATCTGCAAGGCACCCTGAAGAGCCTAGCTTCAGTGGCTGTGAGTCTACTTCTGGGCTGGGCGGACCTCTGTCTGGGGTTCATTCTATCAGGTCAGGCCATGCTGCTGGTGTGTGTGCCCCTAGGGATGAGAGTGGTAAAGGAGAGGCCATTTGCAGGGCCTGTGAACGGAGCCTGGAGGTTCAGTCGGGGTGACCAGTGTGGATGAAGCAGGGATGAGGGGGCTGCTGGCTGTGAGCTGGGGGCTGGCTCTCTCCATGTCACTTTCTAGCTCAGAACGCCGTGGAGAACCTAGCCTTCCAGGTGGTGAATAAGACAATAGAATCTTTTTTAACTTATTATTGAAGAATACCTAAATAAAAGTACATGAATTATAAGTGTGCAGCTCATCGAGTTGGATAGAATATATATACATATATTTTTTGAAGTATAATTAATTTACAATGTTGTGTTCAAGTATACCGCAAAGTGATTCAGTTATACATATATATATATATATATATATATATATATATTCTTTTCAGATTCTTTTCCATTATAGGTTATGAAAAGATATTGAGTATAATTCCCTGTGTTATACAGTAGGTCCTTGTTGTTTACCTATTTTATATATAGAAAATATATTTTATTTAATAGTTTGTTAACCTGACATGAAATTTTTAAATATTGGGCGCCTGGTGGATGAGGCTTCCTTTAGTACTCTCACCCCAGGCCCTGCAAGTGTTCCAGCCAGACCTGGGGACTTGGACAGGAAACGGGGTTCCCCGGGGTCTGACTAGCACAGAAGCTGGAAGAAGCCCTGCTTTCTCCATCTCTGCATCATCTTATCATCTTTCTCCATCTCTGCATCATCTTCCTACCTTAGTAGGCTGACTTCCTTCTACATCAACAACACTTCTAGCTCCCTTGCAGTCTGTGGTCACCTCTTAGCTTCAAGTCCCTTTTGATAAACTGGGACCTTGTCTTACACAGTCTTGGCCTCAAAGGATTTTCCTTCATAGTTGGTCAGTTTTGTCTTCTTTCTTTCTTTAATAAAGACATATAATCCAGGCTGGATTATATTCATTTTTTTTCTTTCTGATTTTTTAAAAAATATTTACTTATTTAATTTATTTATTTTCTTTCTTTCGTTTTTTTTTTTTTGGTCTGTCTCGGGTCTTAGTTGCGGCATGTGGGATCTTCGCTGAGGCATGTGGGATCATTCACTGCGGAGTGGGCTTCTCTCTAGTTGTGGCACGCAGGCTCCAGAGTGTGTGGGCTCTGTAGTTTGCGACACATGGGCTCTCTAGTTGAGGCATGTGGGCTCAGTAGTTGTGGTGTGCATGGGCTTAGTTGCCTTGTGGCATGTAGGATCTTAGTTCCCCAGCCAGGGATTGAACCTGCGTCACCTGCATTGGAAGGCAGATTCTTTACCACTGGACCACCAGGGAAGTCCCAGTTTTGTCTTTTTTTTTTTTTTTTAATTTATTTTGGCTGCATTGGGTCTTTGTTGCTGTGTGCAGGCTTTTCTCTAGTTGTGGCGAGCAGGGGCTACTCTTTGTTGAGATACATGGGCTTTTCACTGCGGTGGCTTCCCTTGCGGAGCACGGACTCTAGGCCTGTGGGCTTCAGTAGTTGTGGCACTTGGGCTCAGTAGTTGTGGCGCATGGGCTTTGTTGCTCCGTGGTATGCGGGATCTTCCCAGGCCAGGGCTCGAACCCGTGTCCCCTGCATTGTCAGGCAGATTCTTAACCACTGCAGCACCAGAGAAGCCCCCAATTTTGTCATTTTTAAATGGCCCAACAGAAGAGCATTCAACCAGCAGGTCTGACTGTGATGTTCCACCCTCTTTTTTTTTCTTTTTTAATTAAAATTTTTTCTTTACTTCTTTTTTAAAAAAATTTTATTGAAATATAGTTGATTTACAATGTTGTGTTAGTTTCAGGTGGTGTTCCACCCTCTTTAGCATGGCCTGTGAAACCCGGAATGATCTCGCCCCTTCCTGACTCTCCACCCTAACTCACCTCCCACCACCACATCCTCACCCTATGACCTACTTTCACCTGCACAGGTGAGAGCCTGGACGTTGGGTGACAGCAGTCCTGGGCTCTAGATGGTTCTGCCTTTAATATCTTGGTGACCTGAACCTGTCTGAGCCTCCGCTTTCTCTCTGTAAAATGAGGAGTAAAGGGTGAGGTAACACATGGGAGACTTAGTATCGTGTCTGGCGTCCACCCTTTGCCATCAGTGTTGCTTTATCATTTGGATTGTTCTTACACTACCTCACATCTCCAGGCCTTTGCGTTTGCCCCACCTTCTTTGGAATGACTTCCATGAACTCCCCTTCGTTCTTTAAAGTACAGTCCAGGCACCACCTTCTCTGTGCTTCCTTCTTTCACACCTGGCCCCAGCTCAGCCCCTTCCGGGTGTATCCGTTTCATTGATTAGACTGTGAGCGCCCTGCAGGCAGGACCGGGTCTCCATCACCCTTGCGCCTACATCACAAGGATAGCGCAGGGCACACATTGCATCCTCTATGACGGGTGGTAGGATGAAGGGACACCATTGAGAGTCACCTGCCAGTCGCAGGCTCAGTCTGCAGCCCCAGCTAGATTCCCATTGCCTCTGTGAGGCCCTCCTAGGAAGACCTGGGACCCCTGTCACTAGTTACCTCTTCATGTGCATCTGGCTTGTCTTCCCAACTAGAGGGTCGGCCCCTTGAGGGCATGATTCTGCTTTGTATTTCTTCATATCCCAAGTAAGCCCCACACGTCATCCTGAATATTGCAGGAGCACAGCTGGTAATAGTATTGGTTGGTTGGCTAATGCTCTGGGCTCCTTACCAGGCAAGCTTGAGTCCAGGCTCAGCTGGTTCCCACTCTCTGGGACAGTTTTCCCCTCACTCTGTGATTTCCCAGAGAGTCCAGCTCTGAGCTTCTAGCCTCTGTGCTGGAAGGCAGCATGATGCTCCAGGAAGAGGAGTCAAACCGGCCTTGATGTGAATCTCAGAAGTGCTACTTAATATCTCTGGAATTTTGGGTTGTTAAAAAAAAAAGTGAACCTCAATTTGTTCATCTGTAAAATGGGAGCAAAGATTCCGATCTCAGGGCAGTTGTGAGGAAGAACTGAAATAGTACTCAGGAACTGAGTTAAAGATGAAGAAGTATTAAATGAATTAAGGATGTTCTGAAGTCATTCCAATGTATCAAGGGTCATAAGATATTCTATCCCAGACCAGGCTTCTTTGGAATAGGAAGATCTGAATTCCTTCCAAAACAGGAAAGGCCATACTCAGGGAAAGCTGTACACTTCGTGGCTGTTGGAGTTGTTTGGGGGGGATTCCTAGGACTGGTCTGTGTAGGTTTAATATGGCCCTAGTTAATGGCTAGACACTGGCCATTTCAGCCCTGCTAAGCACAGTGAGGAAGTTTGACTGGGGTACCAGGCGGCCTGGGTGGGATGCAGGCTGACCCAGGGATGGCAGTCACTGAACACTTCCAACCTTTAGGGGAGAAGAGCCTGCTGGAGCATAGGAAGGAAGGTGAGGAAACTGAGGCACAGAGAGGCCACATAACGCTTTTTGTTCTTAAAACATTTTTGATTGCAGACTGATACAAAATGTTTTTTATGATGTGATGCTTGATGCACATGAGAGAATAAACATACCATAAATACAGGATATAATAACAAGATAAAAACAACCTGGGCCTTACCACACCCCTGAAGAACCAGAATATGATCAAGGTCATTGCATCGATCTGTGGGGTCCTCCCCGTCCTATCCCCGTATCTTCCTCCAGGCATGATCACATTCTGAATTTTGTATATTTATTCCATCACTTTATTATTTTTAAATTATTTATTTATTTTTGGCTGCGTTGGGTCTTCGTTGCTGCATGTGGGCTTTCTTTAGTTGTGGCGAGCAGGGGCTACTCTTCGTTGCAGTGCATGGACTTCTCACTGTGGTGGCTTCTCTTGTTGTGGAGCATGGGCTCTAGGCGCACGGGATTCAGTAGTTGTGGAGCACGGGCATCAGTAGTTTTGGCATGTGGGCTCAGTAGTTGTGGTTTGCGGGCTCCAGAGCACAGGCTCTGTAGTTGTGGCTCACGGGCTTAGTGGCTCTGCAGCACATGGGATCTTCCCAGACCAGGGCTGGAACCCATGTTCCCTGCATTGGCAGGCAGATTCTTAACCACTGCGCCACCAGGGAACTCACTATTCCATCACTTTAAAATAATGGTTCTCCCAGCTAAGAATGCCTAGACAATATATATTTTTTGTTTATTTTATTAAAATTTTTTATTGAAGTATAGTTGATTTACAATGTTGTGTTAGTTTCAGGTGTACAGCAAAGTGATTCAGTTTTATATATGTGTGTGTATATATATTGGGTTGGCCAAAAAGTTCGTTCGGGTTTTATCATAAGATGTTTGTTCCATCTTCTCTCAGTGGGCGAGTGTCTTGAGGTGCACATGAGGCAGAATAGCTCTCTGGGAGGGGTACCTACCCAGGAGTGGAACTTTGGGGCTGCAGGACATGTGAAAGTTCTACTTTGCAAGTTGATGCTCAACTGTTTTCCAAAGAAGGTGTGCCCATCTGCTCTCTCATCTTTGCTCTACGTTTTCACTGACACTTGAACTCGTGTGGGTTCACTCTTGTCAGTCTGGCAGCTGTAGAATGTGGTCTGTGATCTTCATTAGCAGAGGTGGGACTGCTTTAAGGTCCCAGAGTTGGGAGAAGCAGAGGCAGGGCTGGGACCCTGGGGTTCATGTCGACACATAAAAATGCACATTTGGGGGAATTCCCTGGTCGTCCAGTGGTTAGGACTCTAATGCTTTCACTGCCAGGGCCGGGGTTCAATCCCTGATCAGGGAACTACGATCCCACCAGCCGCACGGTGCAGCCAAAAAAAAAAAATGTGCATTTGGAAGAACATATGGCCACATCTGGTGTGTCTGGTGGACATCCTCCCCGACCTCCAGCTCCTCACGTTGTCTGCCCAAGGGCCAGAGGGCGCCACTGGCCATGTGGTGGCAGGGGCAAAAGTAGCTAACGGAGCTGCAGCCTTCCCTTCCCTGGCTCACCTCTTCACCTCACTGGGTGTGAACGCCCTGCCCAGTGTTCAGAGATAAGGCCACTCTTCCCAGGAGTCCCCATCCCGTCAGCCCCACCAGAGCCAGGGCACATTTTCCTCCTGGCCCCCTCTCTGCCCTTCTGTCCCAGTGGGCTACCCTGCCTGAGTTACAGCAATAACATCTCTCAGGTGCCAGTTTATGCCTTTTTTGTGTGTGTGTGGTACGCGGGCCTCTCCCTGTTGTGGCCTCTCCCGTTGCGGAACACAGGCTACGGACGCGCAGGCTCAGCAGCCATGGTTCAGCCACTCCGCGGCATGTGGGATCTTCCCAGACCGGGGCATGAACCCGCGTCCCCTGCATCAGCCGGCGGACTCACAACCACTGTGCCACCAGGGAAGCCCTATGCCATTTTTTTTTTTTTTTTTTTTGGCTGTGCTGTGCAACTTGCGGGATCTTAGTTCCAAGCGTGGAGTCCTAACTACTGGACTGCCAGGGCATTCCCTCAGGTGCCTTTTCAGGGAATACCAGAAGGTGACTTCTTCCCCCAAGCCTTCATCCAAGCACTGGGACTCCCTCCTTCTGAAAGAAAAGCCATGAGCTCTTCAGTGCACATCAGAAACCGGATGCGGCTGCCATCACCTAGTGGCATCTCTGTCCTCACTGTTAGGTCCTTACTCATCCTCCCTTCCTGCCCTGGAGCAAAATGCTACTTCCTTGGGCTTCCATTGTAAAGATAAAGGGGTCTTAGGACCCCTTTACTGACCAAAAAATTCTTTTCCATCACTCCTCCATCTGGCCATGACCTTTCTGGAATTTTTCAAAATCCCGTTCAGAGCGGTCACCTTCCTGGGAATCTTCCCAGTCTAACTTCCACCCGCTCTCCCAGGTCTTCTGCACACCTTTTGGGTCAGAGCAGCAAGTTGCAAACTGTGTTTCTTACACCAGTCCCACATAATCCTGCTGAGGAGGGCTTTTGGGGTCCAATAAGCTTGGGAGGTGCCACCTGCTACTTCCAGCCTCTTGGTGTTTGTGGTGCTCATTAGCATCTTAGCATCTTATATTAGCAACACAGAGAGGCCTGCAGGCATGGTCCTTGTTTTCATTTGTTTAGTGTGTTTTCCAAAAATATTTACTCTCTCAAGTAACAACTTATTACCTGTTTGGAAACTGTGATCTAGGAGATTCTCCTGTCCCTTTTACGTGTCAGTTTGTCCTTGTGGTCTTACTCATCTCAGCAATTGGACTATGATTCCTCTGACTTTTTTTTTTTTTTTTGCTATGATTCCTCTGACTTTTAAAAATCACTCTGTGTGGGGCCTCCCTGGTGGCGCGGTGGTTGAGAGTCCGCCTGCCGATGCAGGGGACACGGGTTCGTGCCCCGATCCCGGAGGATCCCACATGCCGCGGAGCGGCTGGGCCCGCGAGCCATGGCCGCGGAGCCTGTGTGTCCGGAGCCTGTGCTCCGCAACGGGAGGGGCCACAGCAGTGAGAGGCCCGCGTACAGCAAAAAAAAAAAAAAAAAAAAAAAAAAAAAAAAAAAAAAAAAAAAAAATCACTCTGTGTGAACTAGTTCAGTCCAGAGCACCCATCCCAGAGGGTCTTGAGTTGAATGAATGCATGAATGGATGAATGAAGCAATCAGCTAATCAACTGGTCAATTTAGCTGAATTCCCTTTCCTGTGAGGCTGGCAGAAACCAGGCCCAGCTGATCTTTGTACCCTGGGGACATGGGTCTCCCTGGCCAGTGTCAGACCCTTCCCACAGTATTTCTACAAAGCCTAACCCCATCACCCCGATAGAATGCATCTCTTGCATTAGGTCTCCTATCGTTTTCGTTTTAGGCATCTATCTCCCTATGAATCTGGGAGCCTCTGCAGGGCAAGGACCATGTCACACTCACCTCTCTGTTTTCCCATGAGCGGGTGCTCGGTCCCCACCTGCTGAGTAATGAAGCTCTCCACCGACCTCTTCCAGAGAGCCGGTGGAGCACTGTGGTTAAGGCTGAAGGCTCTGGAGTCAGACTGGATGTGCTCCAGGCTACCCGGGTAACCTCCGGCAAACTACGTAATCTCTGCAGTTCAATTTCCCTCCCCTGGTGAGGGTGATGATAACAGTACCCTGCGCACATGAAATAGTACCTGGCATGGAGATGGCATTGGTCTGTTAGCACTTATAACAATAGCAACTACCATCTATTGTGCCAGGGATTGTGATAAGGGCTTTACCTACATCCTGTCAATGACTCCTCCCTCCAGTCTCTTTCAAGTAGGTGATGTTTACATTTTTCCACCTCATGAACTGGTGGTAGCAAAGGGACCAGGACTCAGGTGAGCCAGATCGGCCCGTAGTAGGCGGTGCTGCTCACCACTCAGGGATTGGGCATCTCCTCTACCTCTTTTCACCTATAATTAACCCTAATGAGAACCTGACTTATCCTCTAGCCTTCCCAATAAGATGGAAGTCCATCGCAGCGTTGGGTTTTACGTGTCCGCATGCGCATAACAGCGAGCACATTCACGCATGCGCATAACAGCGAGCCCATTCGGTGAGAACGAGAGAGGCCGGGGAAGTTACCAGCACCTTCGTGGCTGACCCAGAAAGACCGAGATACTGAGGCAGGACTTTGAGACTACACAGCAGAAAGTCACCCGTGAGTCAGCAGTGCTGCCGAAAAGGCAGAGAGGTCCTGGAATTGCTTGGTATCACCGCCCCCAGCACCTCGCCCCGGGGCCCCGTGTGAGCCTGGGAAATGTTCGCAGGCAGGACGCCTGTGGTGGCGTTTACCCAGCTTGGTTATCCTGGTGAAAGATGGGAAGATTCCTGAGGATTATAAAGGGGCACCCGGATTTGTGGGGGAGGGGGCGCATCTCCCCGACTTCTGAAATGAGCAACGTGGAGTCCCCTTCCGCACGTGGCAGCTGGCCTCCTCAGACCCCGGAGGCGGACTCCATTCTTCCCCAGCGGTCACGGGGTTGACCATCCTCCTCTTTCCGTACTGGCCAGGGCTTTATTCTAGCCCCTTCCCCGGTCTGGCCGCACAACAGAAGTGAGAAGTGGGGGCCTTGGGAGAGGGGCTGAAGCTGGTGATGCGAACCAGGAGGTTTAAGATGCACATGCCAGAGGCTGTTTCTCTTGGAGCAGAGAAGGTTGGGGGACTTCATTCCAGGCAGGTGAGCGGCTGCTGCCTTAACACCTGAGAGCACAGGTCACGGGGGCCCAAATGGCGGCCGGAGGGCTGGCGGTGCGGTGAGCGGGGAGGATCTCCCACCAGCTGTCATGAGGCAAAGGCACCCCCGAATGGAAGCAGCCAGTGGATCTGGCAGAGGGAGTGAGAGAAGGGGGTGCTGAGATCTTCCCGGCCTGGAAAGAAGAGGGGATTCCCAGGAATCCCTCTACGGACTGGGCTGTAGCAAAAGCTTGAGTCTGGTCAGGTGTCAGCTTTTAGATTTTTATCTTCTCCACACGGTGCAGTGTGTTTGTTCTGTGAACAAAGGAGAATCTGAATTCCGTGAAGGCTTGGAAGCACCCCTTCCCCCAGTTGGCTGAGTTGCCCAGCACCTCAGCTCCTGGGACCCCAAGTGAACTCCCCCATCGGGGCCATGGAGCCTCCTGGGGGCCTTTGTTTTGTGCCAGCTCCCCCCAGCGTTCCTTCCAGCTCTGAGGGACCCCTTTCCAGGGGGGCCAGCCCTGTGTAGGGCCCGGGCCTCTTTCAGGTCCATAGGTGGTCCCCACTTCACTGCCTATGGGATCTAAACTCATCAACTGGGACCTCAAGCCCTGGCCTCCTCCCTCTTTGCTCCTCGGGTTTCCGTGTTTTGAGTCACATCACTGTCTCAGAAGTGCCCTTCCTCTTCCTTTTCTCTCATAAAGATCTACCCCAGAGCACAGCCCTTTGAGGTCTTGTGGATCATCCGCACCCATCCCGCTCTGTGTGTGCCTTCCGTCTCCATCAGGACGGTCTGTGTGCTGGCTGGTCCTCGGTTCCTGTGCACGTGGCCTGCGCATTCCGTTTTACCTTCCTCCAGGTGAAGGACGTGACACTGTCCTGTGCCCAGTTCCGTACAGAGCACACAGTGGGTGCTGAATAAATGCGTTCTGCTTGAATGAGCTGGTCATCACCAGTGGGTGGAATCTCCACAGCGGAGCAAAATAGCAACAGTACAGGATTTGGGGTCAGACAGACGAGGGTCAAACCCCACCACCACTTACTGGCTTATGGTGCCCTGTCTGAACCTCAGTTTCCTCATTTGTAAAGAGACAGTATTTACCTCCCAGGGCTGTTGTGAGGATTCACTGAGATCCCGTTGATGCCTTGCAAACTGGAAAGTGCTAGAACGTGTGTCGTCTACCCTGACCTCTCCTGGAAGAGGTCCTGAATTCATGTGTCCTGTCTCACACGCAAACCTCTTCAGCCCTCAGATGGAGGTCTCCTCTCCCCGGGGAAGCCCTGAGTGTGGGTCTGGCCTTGTCTGAGATACAGAGAAGTAAACCTCGAGTGTGGAAGATCCATGACAACACTCAAAGGAAGAAAGATCAATAGGGGCCCCAACATTTGAATGTATAGGGCTGTAAATCCAGAGAGCAGCCTGAGTAGCAGGACAGACCTGAGTAGTCCCCTCCCCCTTCAGCCTTCCACCAACACGCTCCATACAGACCTTGTCCTAATGTCTCACCTCATTGCTCTAGTGGCCATCTCAGCACCACCATATCCTAGCTGTGTGACCACAGACAAGTTACTTAGCCTCTCTGAACCCATGTCAGATGGGGATAATAATAACCTCGTAGGGTTCTTTGGCAAATTAAAATATATGTTGTATGTTAAGTGCTTTACATGGCTCCTGGCACTAGTCAGGGCTCAATAAATGTTAGCTGTTATTAGTAATAATAATAATAACCATTCTGAGTGCCCCAGTAAATTGGTCCCCTCACTACCTTACACAGTTCAGTAAATTATTTCCTCATGACCTTATTAACCACTCTCTACCCAAATAAATGCACTCACATTATCTTATGCACCATTGGGTATGCACCTGTAAAAGCCTTCCGCTTTATTTCGTTTACAGCTCTGCATGTCCCCATTACATCTCTCTTGTGTTTTGTGGCTACCTTCTCCTGTCTGTGGTACTCAGGCCTTCTCTTAGCCCAGGTGATTTACAAAGGACCCTTAACTGGAGCTAATATGCTATGGTATTTTGCCCCTCATGTTGAACACACATCCTATTAGAGAAATTGGTAATTAATTTTTTTTTACTTTAAATGTCTGCTCTGTGTGTGTGAGTGTGCTTGTGAAAGAGAGAGAGAGAGAGAGAAAGAGAGAGAGACAGATTGATTTTATCCTTTCTGTCCAAAGTGTATTTCCCCTGGAAGAAATACTTTTGTAACAAGTGTGACTAGGAACACAGGACTGAAAATATGGAAATTGCCTGTGGCACCAGCACTCGTGCAGGGATGCAGCTGGTCTGGTGGGACAACGGTGTGTGCAGTGAGCAGAGGTGAGGGAGGGGAAAGTGAGGGCAGACGGAGAGGAGGCGGATGGACAGGAGAGCTCCACCATGGATGTGGGGAGAGAAATCACTGCTGGTGAGAGATGAGTGGGGAACTTGAAATCCTAGACAAAAACAAAGTAGCTGTGGGCAAGAACCAAGAAAGATGGGGAAGAAAGGAGGAGAAAGGCCTCGGTACCTTGAACCCCAAGAGTGTTTGGTGGCGTCCTGCCTTTCTGCAGAGAGAATTTCCACTTAACAAACATATACCCACCACTGCAAGGCTAGGAAATGGACACAGGCTTGAAGGCTTGGGTGGGAGGTCACTAGATGAGGCTGTAGGAGGAGATGATTCTTTTGAAATATACTCTCTATCTTGTCTTTTTCCAGTGCATGTTAGCGTGTGTTTTGTAATGCACCTAAAAGGTGAGCATGGTGGCAGGCTGGCGTGTGATTTAGACCTAATGTATGTAAATGGAGGGGGCGTGCCCAAACACTTTTTACTGATGTGTTGCCGGATCAAAAAAGGTTTGCTTCCGTGCCCATAAAGATGGAGATTTGTTGGGAGGCCAGGAGAGAGACGGTGAGGGAGAGACCATGAGGGAGAGGACGTGGACAAAACCGTGGTGGTAAAGGATGGGTTAGTGCTGGCGCAGGAGGAGGTAGGACCCCTGGGGATGGATGGCAGAGGACTGAGGCGGCCCAGCTGTGCCCCCGCCCGACCCCCGGTGACCACTGGCAGGTTCTGAGCCTTGTCTGTGACCGAGGACAGTGTTTCTGGTCCCTGACCAGGGATCCAACCGGTGCCCCCTGCAACGGAAGCGTGGAGTCTTAAACACTGGACCACCAGGGAGGTCCCTTGCGTGCTCCTCTTATAATGGAGCAAGGGAGGCGTCCACAGAGAGGAGGGGACACCACCCAGACCAATTAAATCCCTTTCTCCGGGGATGGGGCCCCAGCATCAGTAGTTTTAAACTCCCCCGGGGCCATGTGACATGCAGCCAGGGTTGAGAGCCGGTGACCCACCCCTCTGAGTGCTGGAACATTGAAAGGTCCTGCGTGGGTCTGCGGTGGACCCGAATACGACTCCTAATAGGTGCTGAGTAGATGCTCACAAAACTCAGGCGCCTGTGGCGAGGGGGCCCTTGAGAAGAAAGGACGGGGGAGTGAGTGCAAGGACACTGCAGAGGAATTGGCGGCGGGAGTCCAGGACCGATGGATTTGGAGGGGCGCAGAGGAAGATGTCGAGGCTCGCTCGGGCTGCCTCGCCTGCGGATGGGGATGGGGCCGGGAGAGAGGGGCAGCCACCGCTTTGAACTTGCGTGGAGCCTCCCTAAACAGAGCGGGGGGTGGGGGAGGAGTCCAGGTGCCGGGCAGGGCTGTTTCCCACCTGCGCGTGCTCAGCGCCGTGGGGGGACTGGACTCAAGGAAGCGCTCCTGGGAACGCGGTGGAAATACCCGCCCTGAAAGGCGGGGAACGGACGGCGCCCTGAGCGCCCAGCCATGGCGCAGCGCGCCCCCCGTCCCCCGCCCCGCCGGGTGCACCTGCTGCCGCAGGGGCCACAGCGGGTCCAGAGACTCGGCCACCCTCCGTGCTCGGGGCGGGCGAGGCCAGGTGCGAGCCCCGCGCGGGTCGTGTCCAGAAGTCCCCACAAGTTAGTTGGAGTTTATGTTCCTTCTAACTTTTATTATGAAAATTGTTAATCAGGAAAACAGAAAAGATAATTCCAGGAGCACCCACGTACACACCTCCTAGTTCGAGTGTTTTTCATTTTGCCGTAGTTGCTCCCCCCTCCCCTTTCTCTCCTCCCTCCCCGCCCCCCATCCCCTACACAGTGTTCGGTTTGCTGAACCATTCCAGAGTAAGTTACAGTCATCATGACTCTTCACCTCTGTATTTTACAATGTAAGGATGACGCCTGTGACCACATACCATTATCACACTTAACCCAATTATTAATGATTCCTAATGATTCACATTTCCCCAGTTATCCTCAAAATGCCTTCATGGCTAGGACTTTCAAACCAGTTTCCAGTTATTTGATTGTTCTGTCTCCTAAGTTTATTTTAATCTAAAACATCCCTCCCCTCCTTCCCCCAACACACACACACGCACACACACACACACACACACACACACACACTTTTTAAAAGTGACTTGGACTTTGCAGAGTTCAGGCCTGTCGCCTTGTGAATTTGTCTCGTTGCTTCCCCATAGTGTCATTTGGTTTGTTCCTCTATCCCTCGTGTTTCCTGATAGCTGAAAGTTACTTCTTAAGGCTCGTGGAGATTCAGGTTAAACGTCTTTGGCCAGAGAACTTTCTAGGGTTTGCTGGATACTTTGCGTTGCATCATCTCATACTGTGCTGTGGTCATACTCTGGAGGAGGTTTTGAACGATCCAGCTTCCTGGACTCCTCCCAGAGAGTCTGATTCAGCGGGGCTGGCTTTGGAGCCCAGCTGTCTGTATTTTTCAAAACCACTGCAAGTGATCTGAGTGCCCTAGTGCCATGGCCTGCACCCCCGAATAGCAGCCAGCTGGTAAAATCATGTTCTTGGTCCTCCAAAAGGCGTGGTGTAAGGGACTGTGGGTGGGGTGGTCGAGGCAGGTGAAGTCCTCAGGACCTGAGCCCTCACCAGGGCAGGTGGCCCTTGCTGTCTGGGTGTGAGGCAGGGTGGGTGGGCATGCCGGCCCCAGTCAGGGAGGAGCGCGGGCTACCTGGGGCAGCGCGCAGGCTCAGCTGGGAGCTCATGCAACACCAGGGGTGCCCCAGGCACCACTTTGTGCACCCGGTGCCCAGGACAGGGCCTGGCCTACCATGAATATTTGTTGAGTTGAAGACACAGGGCTTTCAGAGGAGCCCTAGGGAGCCACTGTGAGAGTGAACTCCCAGCCAAGCAGCTCTGATTTCCATGTTCCCTCCTGGGCTTCTTCCTAAGATTCAGATAAAGGATTTCTAGACAGTGGAAGCAGAGGCTGTGTGATAAGGCCCAGAGGACCAGTGCGGCCATCACCTGCCCTCAGCTTGTCCTGGTGGCAGCCTGTGGGATTTGGGGGAGGTGAGGAGGTTGGGGTAATCAGGCGGAGCCGCTCAGTGCGGCAGAAGGAGGAGGTGTGCTGGGCCTGTTGGGGAACCAAGCACTCTGCCCGCCCAGCCTACAGAAATGAAAGAAATGGTTCCTCCTCTCAAAAAACTGTTTTAGTGGAAAAACACAGCGTCAATGGACAATTCAATGGAAAGTGTCTGAGTTTCCCCCTGAGGTATATACAAGAACTGGGAAATACCCAGAGGGAACAGTTTAAACTGGACACATTAAGTGGGGCTTTTAAAATTGGATCTTGATGGATGAATAGGAGCCCAAAGTAAATAAGAGGGCTGATGGGCTTCCCTGGTGGCACAGTGGTTAAGAATCCACCTGCCAATGCAGGGGACACGTGTTCGAGCCCTGGTCCGGGAGGATCCCACATGCTGCAGAGCAACTAAGCCCGTGTGCCACAACTACTGAGCCCACGCGCCACATCTACTGAAGCCCACACACTCTAGAGCCTGTGCTCGGCAACAAGAGAAGCCCGCGCACCACAACAAAGAGTAGCCCCCGCTTGCCGCAGCTAGAGAAAGCCTGCATGCAGCAACGAGGACCCAGTGCAGCCAAAAATAATAAATAAATTTATCAAAAACACAAAGAAAGAAGAAGGAACTGCGTGGTGGAAGGGAAGCAGAGTTGTGGCTGGGGGCGTCTCAGGCCTGGGCTGTGCTCCCTGCACTGTCTCAAGCCTGGAGGTACCCTGGTCAAGTCTGGGCTTCAGCCGGAACTGGACCAGATCGCGGCCAAGGTCCCACCAACCTGGACACTGTGCGGCCTGGTACTGTGATAGAGTAACTAAGGCCTGTGGCCGCTCACAGAAGGCTTTAAAGCCTCTCTAGGGCATCTCATGTCCCTCCCCCGCCCCGCCTCCTCCAACTAGCAAGAGACGGCAGGGGAACCTTCTCAGGCAGGGGAACCTTCTCAGGCTGACACTTTCGTTCCCCAGGCTTTTATCAAGCATCTACCTTTGTGCCCAGTGAGCACCCCAGAGACCTGGTCCCACCATGGTTTCTAGAATGCTCAGCGTCTCTCAAGTTGCTAAGGCGCGACTCGTTTGGAGAGAAGCCATTTGGCAGAAGTATCCTGAACCCCAAGCCAGTCATTTAAAGTCTTCAGGCCCCAGCTGCCTCCACTGTGAAACAGCATAACCAGCTGTGCGGCTCTGGGGGCAGAGGCTGGGCAGAAGCTTCCAGCTCTGAAGGGTCAGGACTCAACAAGTGTGACGTGTTTGTTTTTTTTTTTAATTATTTATTTATTTTTGGCTGTGTTGGGTCTTCATTGCTGCGTGCAGGCTTTCTCTTGTTGCGGCAAGTGGGGGCTACTCTTCGTTGCGGTGCGCGGGCTTCTCATTGCGGTGGCTTCAGTAGTTGTGGCTCACGGGCTCTAGGCGCGCGGGCTCAGTAGTTGGGGCACACGGGTTTAGTTGCTCTGCAGCATGAGGGATCTTCCCAGACCAGGACTCAAACCTGTGTCCCCTGCATTGGCAGGCGGATTCTTAACCACTGCGCCACCAGGGAAGCCCGTGACGTGGTTTAAAGGGCTCGCCTGTGAGTTCCGAAGTGCTCGGCGACCCTCTGTGTCACCTGGAAACATTGTCCGCCAGGGGTCTTGGTGCCCCGCAGGAGACCCTTTGGGGGTCTGAGGAGTGAGGCCCTGGGCCCCCTTTCACTTCTCTCTGGACACCCACCTGGGCTCAGGCCCCGTCTTCCCAGGCTAGTACCTGCCTGAAGGAAGACGCCGAGAGCTCGTGTGTCCTCTGGGTGCGAGGGAGGGCACAGCCCTGAGGACCCAAAGCTGGAGCCGCCGGAGCCCCTCCCGCTTCTCCAAGGCCTCTGTCCCCGTGCTTCCTCTCAGTTCTCACCCTCTCTTCCTCCTCCCCAGGTCTGACCATCCCGCTCTGTGCCACCCCCCTCCCCCTGCAATTTGCCTGAAGGGGTCAATCCCTCTCTCTTACCGCCTCCCTTTCTCCACTCTGATCAACTCCACTTTCCTATGAAATTGAGAAGGAAAAAAAAAACCCTAACGCTCACAACACAACAAAAAACAGGTTTCAACATTTTACAGGTTTCAACATTTTTCAGGCTGCCTTGTCACATCTTATCAGATCAGCCAGGAGCCTCAGGCCAGGCACTCTGGGAGCCGCTTTGGAGAACAGAAGCTGTAACATTCCAGCGAGGCCCTGCCCCACCCTCTGCACCCCTCTCTTCCCTCCCCCGTCCCCACCTTCTTCTCCCCAAAGAAACGTCCCGCAGGGCCCGCCCCTCCCTCTTACTGGGAACTCCGCAAGACCTTGGCGTTGAGTGTCCCCCCACTCGCTTCTCTCCCTCCCACGGCTGTGGCCCCTCTGAGCTCTCAGGTGGTCTGAGGTGCCCACTCGGTCCTGAAAGGTGGCTTCTAGAAGTCGGGCAGCAGAGGGGAGTTGTCATAGCCGCTCACAGAGTGCACAAGTGGCCATTTGGCCAGTAGGGCCCTGAGTTGTGCTGGAGAGTTTAGGGCACCGTGGCCAGTCCTCAGGGGCTGCTGCCAATGGGAGGGAACGGCTTTTTACTTTGGTTCCATTTGTGGGGGGATGTGTGGGTTTTGTCACCCATGGCGATGCGGACTGCTGGCCTGGAATACCCCCTTTCCCCCACATTCACACCAGTGGACCTGGATCACGACAGATCCAGGAAGTGCTGACCGAAGTCCAAAGGGCCAGATTTCAGCCAAAGCAACCTGAGGGAGCGACCCAGATCCTGGGCCCCAGGGTGAGCGGGACGAGCTCCCCGGGGGGGGCGGGGGGCAGGCTGGGAGGTCCCACTGTGAGCACAGAGAGGTCCCTCCATCCACACCCCGCAGGAGGACAGGGCTGTGAACTGAAGGCTTAGGATGCATCACCCAGGGAGGAGGGTGGGGACAACAGTGGAAGAGGGAAAGAGCAGAGGAAAGGAAGGAAGGAAGGGCCTGGTGACTCTCTCTGTCCAGGTCCGTTGGCTGCACGTCTCCTGATCAGGAATACCTGCAAGAAAGCAGACCCGGGTGCTTGGTGCCCATGTTGGCTGAGCCCAGCCCGGCCAGCCTGCCTCCTGCCGGGTTTTGGAAAAGCCCTCCCCACCTCTTGGCCTGAAGTTCTAGCCCCCCTGGTGTGAGGGCCCTGTCTCCACCCTGTGCCCTCCCTCTTTCCCTCCCTTGGCACATGGCATCCACCGCCGCCACCATGAGGCTCCCCGATTGTCTCACCCTTTTTTCCGGGTGCCCCCTGGGGGAGACAAGGCCTCGAGTATTATTCAACTATTAGCTCCAGGACAGATTCCCAGATCTGAACTTCTAGCCTTGGTCTTTCTCTTGGGCTCCAGCTCTGCACCTCCGGTGCTGTCTGGACCTGGGTACCTGCAGGTCTCACCAGCCCCACAGACTTCCTCTTTTTTCCCCAAACTGCTTTGCCTCTTACGTTCCCTTTCTTGGTTGACAGCATCTCCATCTTTCTGGTCACCCTGGCTCAAAATCTTGGGCATCCTTTCCTCCTTCCTGTTGTTTCCATGTGACCCATCCTTACTGCTTCTGTTTTTTGTTTTTTTAAATTTATTAAATTTATTTTTTTGGCTGTGTCGGGTCTTAGTTGGGGTGCACGGGCTCCAGAGCACATGGGCTCTGTAGTTTGTGGCCTGCGGGCTCTCTAGTTGAGGCGCGGGAGCTCAGTAGGTGTAGTGTGCGGTCTTAGTTGCCCCGCAGCACGTGGGATCTTAGGTTGGGATCGAACCCACGTCCCTTGCATTGGAAGGCAGATTCTTAACCACTGGACCACCAGGGAAGTCCCTTCCTCTCTGCTTCTAAGGCCACTGTCCTGAGACCCAGAGCCACAGGCCCTGCTAAACTAAATGGGAGGTGCTCCGGCCCCAGCCCAAAGAGGCTCTGACCCCTGAAACCTGTCCCCCTGGGGGACTGTAATACGCAGTCCTGACAGGCCTGAGACTCTCCTTAGCATAGAGTGTCACCCCGGCCACCTCACCCCCACTCCTTTCCCAGCCTCGCGTCTCGTAGTGCCCACCCCCGGCCCCATTCTGCAGTTAGACATTGTCTAATAGGTTAATATTCCAAAGCCCAGCTCAGGAATCCTCAATGGCTGCACACGTCGCCAGAGTAAAGCTTGGCACTCAGGGCCCCCTTCCCCTCCTCTGTTCCTTTGTAAGGTCCCTGGACTCCAGCTGGGGTGGGCCCGCCGCTGTTCTCTCCCACCTCTTGCCTGGGGCTCTCCCCTGGCACCCCAGCTCCCCCGGAGGGAGCCCCAGCCGTCCTTCGCCCGCTCAGTGCCTGCCTTCCAGCGTGCCTTCCTGGTCATCACTGCCTGGGATTCGCTCGCCCCCCTTCCAGGATGCCCCTGCTCTTACCGTGTGCTTTCTGGCATGAGGGTTACTTGGGCGCTAAGCTACAGGTGCCTGGGGACCCTTTGTCACTCATGGCACACGTGGCACCCAGACCTAGTAGGTGCTGGAAGAACGCTTGTTGGTCTGTAATTGACAGATGCCTCCTGGTCTGGGTGCCCCATGGGCGTGGCTCAGTTCATCTCCGTGTTTCCAGTGCTTGGCGCTCTGCCCGCTTCAGTCGTCAGTTAAATGTGTGTTGAGTGAATAGGTGGGGAATGAATTTGTTTACCAAGGGAAGACTTTAAGCTACTCTCCTAAGGGCAGGCACCTCTATGCACTCCACATGGTTATTGCTCTTGGGGTCAGGCTCTTGCAGTTGCTTCTTCACTGACTCCTCTCTGGACCTTGGGTCCCAGCTCAGTCTGTGGATCCTTTCTACCCTCACCCTTCCCTTCCTGTGTATAAACAAGGGTGGCCCTGTAGCTCTTCTTGGGACACGTGAGAACCAGAGGACCCATCCATGCCTACTGAGTGAATAATGGACCAGCTGCTGACAGGAAAGGTCCGGGGAGATGTTGATGAAAGGCATCTGCTGGGGTATCTCGGCCTGCTCTGAGGACTACGGGACCACGTGAGCCCTTTGGACTCAGAAGCACCTCCCTCCCCTTGGCTCGTACTGAGATGGGTTCAGGGTTGGGTTGGGAGGGTGTAGAGCTGTGCTTGGCACCCGTGGGGCCCACATGTGCTCCAGGGAGAATAAGCGGATGGGTGGAAAAAAGTGGTAGCTTGTGACCCTTGACCTAAGTCCCTGCTCTTGCTTTGTCACAAGCTCCCTGCCAAAGCACCAGGGTGAGTGGCCCTTGGCACTTGTGTTTAAGCTCTTTGGAAGTTCCAGGAGTTGGGTGCATCTCTGCCCCTGCCCTCCCCCACCCCACTGGGTACATGTGCCCCTGAACTTGTCATGCTCCCCTCATGATGTCCACCAGCCCTGAGTGGCCTCTTGAGCTAAGTAGAAAGGTAGTAGCCTTGAGTTCCAAGGCCAATGCTGGATCTTTACTTTCTGCCCATTTTCAAGATTTTCTTTCCCCTTCTGGAAGCTTCCGTCTTGCCCCAGGCCAGGGTTGGGCCCCTCTGGACCCAGGAACAGGAAGGCCATCTGTCCAGTACTGTCCAGGAGCCAGCGGTAGAGCACCAAGCACTGGGCTATTGTTTCCAGAAACACGGTGGTCCCTCTGGAGGAAAGAGACAAAGGACCACAAAGGACGTGGTTCTGATTCCTCCCTTTTTCCATCTCCTTCCCTTCCTCCTGAACTCATGGCAGTCAGCTTAAGAGGCACCGGTTCTTTGGGTCAGCATCTTAAGGTGGCCTGTCTGGGGCTAGCAGAGATGGTTAGTCCTCGCCGTTGGAAAAGGTGAGGCCAAGGGGACCATGACTCCAAGAAAGGCATGACCGGGGGAGGCTTGGCCACGGAGCTCACCCTGAGAGCAGAGGTGGGGACCCTGGAGCCTTTCCCTGGGCTGCACCCTTGGATCCACCTTCCACAGCCCCGCCCATATGTGACTGTGTGACCTGGGAAAATAACAAACTGTCTCTGGGTCTCAGTCTTCCCATCCAGAGGAGGAAGGGATTAGATAAGACCAGTGGTTCTCAGACTGCATCCTGCAGAGGGGCCATAGGTGAGAGCAAGGGGAAAGTCAAGGGATAGGTCTCTGCGCCCCTGCCTTGTTTTTTTTTCCCTTCAATTTAACCATTTTTAAGTGTACAAATCAGTGGCATCAAGTAGGTTTGCAATGTTGTCCAACCATCACCACTATCTGTTACCAGAACTTTTCATTGTCCCAAATAGAAACTCATACTCATTAAGCTGTAACTTCCCCTCCCAGCCCCCAGCTACCTCTAATCTATTCTTGGTCACTATGAATTTGCCTATTCTTGGTACCTCATGTAAGTGGAATCATACTGTATCTGTCCTTCTGTGTCTGGCTTATTTCACTTGGTATAATGTTGTCAGGGTTCATCCATGTTGTAGCATGTATCAGAGCGTCATTCTTTTTTGTGGCTGAATAATATTCCACTGTATGGATTTACCACATTTTATTATCCATTCATCTGCTGATGGGCACTCAGGTTGTTTCCACCTTCTGGCTGTTGTGAATATTGCTGCCATGAACACTGGTGTACAAGTATCGCTTGAATCCCTGCTTTCAATTCTCCAGGATCTATACCTAGGAGTGGAATTGCTGGGTCATATGATGATTCTATCTTTAGCTTTTGGAGGAAGAGTCCCTCTTTTTATCTGTTTTACGTACCGTGGAGGGTGGGGGGAGGATGTATATTAGGAAAAAATGGCTAACAAATAAGAAACACCCTAAACTAGATGACTCCTGAGGCCCCTCAATCTCTCAAATACTATAATGTTGGAAGAGTCGAAGGTCAAAAATGTAGGAGAGTTTGAGTGCAGGGGAGGGCACCTGGTTGGGTGTAGGGCTCCAACCCACGTGGCTCGTTAAGGGGAGCAGGGTGGGGACAGCTCGTAGTCCCCGCCGGCATGTCATTGCTGGGTGGACGGCAGAGTCTGTGGGTCCACGGCGCCACCTTCACTGAACAGGCTATGCTGTGTGGGACCCTTGTAGGCCTCTCACTCGATGCTGTGGGCCTAGGCTGGCTCAGCACTGAGGTGGCCTGTGCTCACCATGCAGGCCCACCTCCAGCTTCTGGAGGCCGAAGGCGCCACGCGTGGTGGTGAATGGCTCGGTGGGGCTGGGAGGCTGATGAGACCGTGCGTGGCATTTAAGCCTGGCCTGTTTGGAGAGGGGGTTTCATCCTCAGAGGTCAACATCGAGGCCTCTGGAGCCGCCTGTCGCTGGCTGGCACCTGCCGCCCATCCGCCTGGCTGCCTGTGTCTGTCCTCAGCCCAGCTGGGCAGTGGGTGGTTGGGCGGAGGATGAACTGTCCTTAGGGGAGGGTGGCAGGGCCCTTGGGCCGGGCAGGGCCAGGAGCTGGGTATAAATAGGCCTGGCGGTGCCCTCCCCCCTCCCCCTCACCAGCTGCCGGTGCCAGGCAGGTCCCCACCTCCCTTGGGAGCCCAGCCACTGTCTCAGGTCCTAAACGTAGGAACTTCCTCAGCGGAACTGAGGAATCTTGTCCTGTGTGTAGGTGGAACCTCCGGATGCCTGGAGGCCTGGGGAGTTTGGCTGAGGGGCTGCAAGACTGGGGGTGGATCAGGCCGGCCTTTTGGGAAGGAGTCGTTCTTTTATTCCTCCCCTAGAGAATCAGCGAGTACCTGGCATGGGCCTGGCCCTTTGGTCGGCCAAGTGTGCCTGTGTGTGTGTGTGTGTCTGGTATGGTGAGAGGTGTTGGGGGGGGGGATGGGAGGAGACACAACACAGCCTCTGTCCTCAGGGAACTCACACTAGCACAGCCAGATGGAATTGGAAACAAGTCAGTTCAGCCCTTTGAGATAAGGTCTGAGTGAAGTAGAGGAAAAACACAGAGGGAGGAGAGGTTGCTTCTGTCTGGGGGCCCACGAAATTCTTCAGAATGGAGGCGACCCAGGACCTGGAGGTTGAAGGATGGGTAAGATGTTTGCCGGGGACTTGGGCAGTGGCGAGGCGCTCCGGGTGGCGGGCTGCTAGCCGTCCAGCAGGCGCTCCCACTTTGGTATGAAGAACTGAGGAGGAGGAGGCTCACTGTGTGGCCTCCTCCAGGGGAACATGCCCCTCACTGACGGGGACAAGGAGCTGTGAGTCAGGTTAGCGCATCCATGGTGGTGGAATCTCAGACGTGAGCGTGTGTGGGCAGGAGGCTCAGGGCTCGGGTGGCAGGGCGTACTTGGGGGAGGGCAGCTGTCCTGCAGAAATCAACCCCACGGCCACAGCCCCATTAGCCCCAGCACCAGCCCTCAGAGCTAACCCCCAACCCCTAGAGGCCCTTGCTCATCACCGGCAGGATGTCCAGATCTGAGCTGAAATCCTTGAACGGAGCATCCTGGAAAGGTCCCTATGCCCTTGCCCTTTGGGTTAACTTTAACCCTCGGCCAGATCACAGACGTCTTTTCAGCCACACTGGTTAGCACTGAGCTCCCGGGAAAGGGGCCAGCTCTGCATCCTTCCCAGTGATGGATGGGAAGGGGCTCTGAAAATTCCGACGTGTTCTGTCAAGTCAGGGATGGGAGGGCTGAGAAGTGAGGTTGATGACATAGCAGGGGACAAAGTGCCGGGAACAGCCCCTAAACACACGGCAACCACCATGACCACCGCGACTTGAGGGCTTCCTATGTGCCAGGAGCTTTCTATCCTTTATCCCTCCCATTATGTCTATTTAATAGATGAAGAAACTGAGGCACGAGGGGTTAAGTAAACTGCTTGAGATCAGCAGCTCGGAAACAGCAGAGCTGGGTTTGAATGCAGGCAGCCTGGCTCCAGGTGCACGATGGACCTGGACAGCAGGAAGGAGGCAGGGTTTGGTGGGCGGAGGGCAAAGAACTCATCATCTCTGAGGCTGGGAGTTATTCTTGGAGGATATCATCCCTGGAGTCAGACAAACCTATGGTTGCCCAACTTCTCTGCCTCAGCTTCCTCATCTGTAAAACCGAGATGACAGTACCCACGTCATAGAGCTCTTGTTGAGGATTAAGTGGCATGATATCTGTGAAGTGCCTGGCATATAAGCGCTAAATAAATGGTTGTCGCGATGATCGCTAGTGTTGAATCCGACTGCAGAGGAAAGGAAATCTGCTCGGTCAGAGGAGAGATTGTAACACTCCAGGAGGAAGGATTCACAGTCAAGGGCTTGGTGCCCCAGAGGGGAGCACAGGGGACCGTGGCATCTCCCTACTGGGAGATGTCTGGGGGACAGCTCTGGACTTTGCAGCCAACCAAGCCCTGCCAGCCAGTGCATAGGGCTTGGGCATTCTGCTGGGCTGGGTAGGCCCACCTGGGACCCACTGGGGTGGGGATACTGGTGAAATGAGGGAGCAGGGAGCCACTCGGAGGGCTGGGATGAGGAGCAGCCTCACTGAGTGGAAACGAAGAGCCAGCCGGGGCTTCCCCACACCCCAGCCCCCCTTCCCTGCAGTGACACCAGCCTCACCTGGCTCCGTGGATCTGGCTGTGTGGCCTTGGGCAAGCTGCTTCTCTCTGTGGGCCTCTGCTTTCTCATCTGTATAATGGGCTTTGTGCTCTCTAAAGGCATCTCTTGTAGGTTCTTATTCTGATCCAGCTTAGCTTGAGGGTGCCCAGGCCTGCAGAAGTGCCAACGGCTGTAGGGCAAAGGCTGGGAGAGGGACAGAGGATGGGGAAGGAGTGAAGGAAGGAGCCCTGGGGCCCTGGTGTGGTTGGTGAGCAGACCAGTAAATGGGGGACGACATGGGACAGAGCCCCCCGGTGCCAGAGGTGATCGTGACACAGGCCTGACCAGGTTAGAGTTTGCAGTGGGTTCAGGAGGCCAGGTTGAAGGAGCGTGTGGGCTCCGCAAGGCCCGTCCATCCCTCTAGGGACAGGCATGGATGGAGGTGCCTGTGGTGGGGGAGACCGGGGAGGGCTCTGGCCGAAGGGGAGGGACACAGAGGCTGGGCAGTGGGTGCCAGGTCTCCCCATGATGCTCTGGGACAATCAGGGACCAGGCCGGGTATGAGGAGGTGGCAAAGAATCGCCATATTCCTTTAGAGGGGTCCTCATGGCCCACGCTCAGAACCAAACCCAGGTGAGGCCATGGGGGTAGCAGCGCCCTCCGTCTGGCCCCAGCTCCCCTCTCCAGCTCTCTGCATATAGGGCTTTGGGGCCTAAACGTCAGAGGAGGGAGTGGGAGAGGCCTGGCCTTCTTCCCTTCCTCCCATGATGGCCCAATGCTGAGTCATCTGCGCTGAGCCCTGGCTCGGTTTCTCTATCCGGTGGTTGCAGTGCCACTGGGCAGCTGCAGGGCAGGCCTGGATGTGCTGGTTAAGAGCACGTGCAGAGGGCTTCCCCGGTGGCGCAGTGGTTGAGAGTCCGCCTGCCGATGCAGGGGACACGGGTTCGTGCCCCGGTCCGGGAGGATCCCACATGCCGCGGAGCGGCTGGGCCTGTGAGCCGTGGCCGCTGAGCCTGCGTGTCCGGAGCCTGTGCTCTGCAACGGGAGAGGCCACAACAGTGAGAGGCCCGCGTACCGCAAAAAAAAAAAAAAAAAAAAAAAAAAGAGCACGTGCAGAGGCAGCCTGAGCTGGGGCGGGAGGCTCAACTCTGCTGCTGCACAGTCCTGCAGACTTGGCCAGTTTACTAAGCGCCCTGGCCTCAGTTTCCTTGGCTATGAAACGGGATGTTGACGATGATAATGAAGTTCCTACCTCACAGACTTGCTGTGAGGTTTCCATAAGGTAAGACATGAGCACTCAGAACCGGTCCAGCACATAATAAATGATAGGTGTTTGATTATCATTATTATCACAATAACCAGTGTATAACTGTAAACAGGGCAGGGGCAGGAGAGGGCAACCTGCAAAGCCCCGTCAGATGCTGTGTGTGTCTTGGTGCCCATCAGGGGGCTCTGGGCTGACCTGCTCTATCACTCAGGTTCAGTCTTAAGGCCCAGGGTGCAGACGGGCCAGGCCTGCACTCACTCCCACCCCTCAGGACCCAGGCAAGCACTGCCCAGAAGGCAGGGTGGTACGTGGTTAGCCCCACCTAGATGGACAGGCTACTGACTGAAAAACGAGGGACATTAGAGTGACGTGATTTAATCAGGTCACTTGCATTGGACGGGGGAGTACGATCTGAGGTCTTCTCCCTCCTGACCCTGAGCTAGACTTTCATGAAACAAAGCCAAGCTCCAATCTCTGGTTAGAAAAGAGATGGTGCTCCAGAAACTTCTAGGGAGCTGCAAAGATGGTCACAGAGGCCCTGGTGGACAAAGACCTGGGGAGAGACACTGGGAGGCTCTGGGCTGGGCAGGCATCATCCTAGGGAAGAGGCTGAGAGGCATTGCCATGGTGGTATGTGTATGTGTATGTGCATGTATGAGTGCAAGCTTGCACACATGTGCAAGCTCCCTGCTAGGACTGAAGCTTCTCTACTTTCTGCTTTCTCTGAGATGTGATGGGGGTCAAGCCAGCTCCTGCCATCTTCCTCTCCGTAGATTTTGTTTCCTTCCGATGGATCATTGGAAGTCTCCACGTGGCCCTAGAAACTGAAACTCCCAACCTGACCTCTCCCCATCAGGGAAGCTGGCCCAGAGCCTGGGAGGGACTTGACCTGGGCCTCTAATACCATCTCCATCCAGGGTTCTTTTCATAGTATTCATTGCCCCCAGGTGCCCCTGCAAACTGGAAATGCCCACGGCAGAGGGCCGGCTCCCTGATCAGAGCTCTGCTCTTCAAGGGACAGTATACACGCAAGGTCAAAGGTAGTGCATTCAGATGCCGGGTTTCTCAGGGCCATGGCTTCAGGCTCACAGGCCCTCCATGGCTCCACCTACCCTGAGTACTCACGGAGAAGAGATGATGCCCCCAGTGGGCCGCGTGCTTCCTGCCTGCAGTGCCACTGCCTTCTGTCTGCCCGCAGGTCCCTGGCCCTGGGCCAGCAGTACACATCCCTGGGCTCACAGCCCCTGCTCTGCGGCTCCATCCCAGGCCTGGTCCCCAAGCAACTGCGCTTCTGCCGCAATTACATCGAAATCATGCCCAGCGTGGCCGAGGGCGTGAAGCTGGGCATCCAGGAGTGCCAACACCAGTTCCGGGGCCGCCGCTGGAACTGCACCACCATCGACGACAGCCTGGCCATCTTCGGGCCCGTCCTCGACAAAGGTACCGTCTCTGGGTGGGTAGGAGGTGCGCGAGGAGGTGGGGGGAGGGCATCAGGACACAGTCACTCTTCCACATCAGGGCGTCTCAGCTCTGAGCCCAGGGTCCCCAGGGGAGGGCGATAAAGCTGGTCACGACCCACGGCCTCCACAGAAAGTGGGCCAGGTCCCTCTCTGGCCTGACCCAGGTTGTCATCGTGGTTGCCACACCTTCCCAGGTGCTGCTGGGGGCTGGGCAGCCTTGAGATCCCATCCCCCGAGATCCTAGGGCAGGCTAGGAGGCTGCAGCCTTCCTTTCCTCCTGGCTGGCACAGTGGGTGGCCCCAGGCTTTGATGTGGACTTTTGTGACATTTTCCCAGTGCAGTGTTAAGTGCTATGTAAATCTAGTTTTGGGGTGGGGTGAGAGCATTGTCCCCCTTAGGTCCCTCCCATGTAGAAAATTCTGGAGTTGAGGAAGCTGCCTCATGCTGGTGGCACTGCATTGCCCCCAGGTGCTTCTGTGGGAAGCTTCTGCTGGTCCCCATGCCCCTGATAGCTGGATATGCCCACGGATTGTGGTGGGGTTAGAGGGTGTGCTGGCCTCTGGGTAACTTGCATCTTGCAACCGGGGAGTCTCATTGGCTGTGTCGCAAATGAATGGGATTCACATTACTTGACCTTGAACATGAAGGCACTGGGAGAGAGGGATGAGAGGCACAACTGCTCCCAAGAAGGGGACTTTGGGGCTGGTGAGTTCTGGGCTGAAGTCGGGCTATTCTTTGAGCAATTGCAGTGTCTAGGAATGTAATGACCCAGCTGGCCTCCCGGGAGCTACCATTCCTTTTCCTCAGCAACTTGAACCCTCCGCCGGCCACCACCAGGGCTTGGGCACCCAAACGGGTGAACCGGGCCCTCCCTCCTTTTAGAAGAGTTGCATTTACAGCCAGAAAGAAAAGGGATCTGAGAACCAGCTGGACCTGGGGAAGGGTTGGTGGGGGGAGTGGCAGGGAATGAGTGGGGTGAAGCCGACCCCCCATTTTAGAGTGGAGTCCCCCTTTACCTGTGCCTCAGGTGCACCTTGTAAGTCCGACCTATTGTCATGGGACAAGGGCAATTAGCGAATCAATGGATGATGATTCTGCGAACGCTTCTATTACCAAAGCTAATTATTCCTTGTTTACATAAAAGGTTTGGCCTCCAATTGGGGCCAAGTGGCGGTGGTTTGCATTTCAAACCTCATCTTGCCGGCGTGTCAGTCTCCTCGCCTTCCGGTGCCCCACCTCGGGCCAGGTAGCGCTTAATCAAACAGCCTGGCGTCTAGACGCGCTCCCCAAAGCAAGGCTCACCTTCTGATTGCTCTTCCCCGCGCGGGACGTTAGCCTGTGAAAACCGGGTCTCTGAGCTTATTATCCCTTCACGTCTGTGTTTAACGTTTTAAATCACCGTTGTAGGTTCTAGGACTTGCCTACATCTCGAAATTGCAAGAGGGCAGTTTTGTGTGGGGGGAGGGAGGGAAGGTGTTAGAGACACAGGGAATCTGAGGGAAGCTCTGCGGTCTCCGGGAGGAGGGCCCCCGCATGCACGCGCGCCCCAGCGCCCAGAGCCCGGCGGGAACGGGTTCGAACGCAGCTCTAGGCTCCACGCTCGGGCCCCGCCTCTGGCGAGTCCCGCACCCCTGCCGTGTGGGCCGCCAGGGTAGATCTCTGCCCACGGCTTTGAGACCCAGGGTGGTAGGGAGGCGGTCGGCTCCGGGGCGCGCATCTTCCGCGGACGCCGGGGACCGACCCCCTGGGGCTGGCCCGCCCGGAGCGGAGGCCGGGGCGGGGCTGCACCCGGGCACGGGGGGCGCAGGGGTCAGCGGCCGGAAGGCGCGAGGCTGCGACGGCGGGGTGCGGGCGGCGGGGGATCGCGGTCCCCGGGCGGGGCGGGCGGCCCGGAGGGGCTTAGGCGGCTTGAAAAGGGGCCCGAGAGCCGCCCCCCACCGCGCGGCCCAGCCCCGCGCCCGCTGCGGCCGCCGAGCCATTCACACGCCCTCTGGCCATTCGGCGCGGCGCGGGGGCGGGGGGCGCCGCTTCAATGGGGATTTCGCGGGCCGGCGCCGGGGCCGGGGGCGCGGCCCGGCCGCGGGAGCCGCCCGTTGCTACGCGGTGGCGGCCGGCCCGGCGGCCCGGGCCCGGCGGCCGCATTATGCGGGTAATGCGGTGTGACACCGCGCGAACAAAGGCGGATTGAGCGGCCCAGCGGGCCCCGCCGGACGGGGACCAGCACAGCAGGGCTGTCAGCGCCGCTCCCAGGCTAATCCCCGCCCCGCCCCCGCCGCCCCCGCGTCCCCGGGGCTGGGAACCGAGTGCGGCCCGGGGCCCGGGCGCCGCCGCCGCCGCGAGAGGCCGCGGGCCGGCCGGAAGCGCGGCGCTCGCCCTCGGCGCCCCCGGACCCCGGGTCGCTGAGGGGTGGCCAGCCGGGGTCGGGGTCGGAGCCGGGGCGCAGCGCCTCAGGCCTCGGCCGCCCCGTGTCGCAGTCGGCGCTGGCTGCGCGGGTCCACTGCCCAGGCGGGGACCGCTCCCACTCCCCGCCGGCCTGCTCGGGAAGGGGGACGCACCCTCCTCTGCAGGTGGCCCACGAGGGCCCCGGGGCCTCTGAAGAGACGGCAGTGGCCACGAGGGGTTACCAGGCTCCCTCGTCCGCCGAGCTGCCCTCAGCGCTCAGGACCAGAGCCACAGCCCAGGAAAGGAGGCATCCAGGCCAGCAGCCCGGCGTTTTGCAACCTGCCTGGCCTTGGGCAGGTCACCTCCCTGCTCTGGGTTCCTCACCAGTAAGGAGAGAGATGGTTGGACTGCAGGTCTTTCAGGCCTTTGCCTCCCTAGTTGTCAGTGTCTGTATCTGCTAAATGGGCCTGTAATAAGACTCTGCCTCATAGGGGTGAGAGGATTAAATGGGATAAAGCACATGAGGGGCAGAATCTGGTGCAAACCCAGCACTCAAAGGTAGTCATTATAGTGATGTCGGCGGGGTCGGGGGGCACCCTGAGAATCTCTGCTTTCTCTTTGCTGGACCCTGGGGCAGAAGCAGGGAAGTGCCCTGTGACCCTCCATCCTCCCGGGAGGGGCTTGGCCTTCTCAGTGCAAAACCTTGGCTTTGTCTGGATGGAGGACAGGAGAACAGAAGGGGGAAGCTGACATGCTGACCACTGCACTCCTGGTCAGGAACTCTGGTGGCAGAGGGAAGTTGTACCCATTTTACAAAAAGGGTAACTGAGGCTCAGGAAAGGAAAGGGTCTGCCCACGTGCATCCAGGTGGGCAGTGGGTGGACTTGGGTAGGCTTAGGCTGTAGGTTCCCAGGCCTCCCTCCCCACAGACCTCAGGCTCTCTCAGGAGTGGGAGGGCCCGGGCCTGTGCTGGGATTTCCAGTTTGGGAAGGTGGAGGGCAGGGGGGCCTGGGGCCAGGACGGATCAAGGCCACCTTATCTCTTCAGCAACCTGCCAGAGTTGTCTTTCCACCCCTGTTTCTAACAGGCTCCACTCTGCCAGCTGTTAAAGCCCTGGGTTAATCAGTTAGCAGCTCTGGGCCTCAGTTTGTTCATCTGTAAACTGGGGATACCCACTAGGGGCTAGGCCAACCAAAGAGGAAAAGGCACTTCTTCTCCCTTGGGGCTGCAGGGCCCCTTTTCGCAGCTGGGGAAGTCGAGGCAGGGCAGCCGCGTCCCAGGGCCCGGCCTGAGCAGTGCCTCCCGATGCCTTCCCCACAGCCACCCGCGAATCGGCCTTCGTGCACGCCATCGCCTCAGCCGGCGTGGCGTTCGCCGTCACACGCTCCTGTGCCGAAGGCACCTCCACCATCTGTGGCTGCGACTCGCATCATAAAGGGCCGCCCGGCGAGGGCTGGAAGTGGGGCGGCTGCAGCGAGGACGCCGACTTCGGGGTGCTCGTGTCCCGGGAGTTCGCGGACGCACGTGAGAACAGGCCGGACGCGCGCTCGGCCATGAACAAGCACAACAACGAGGCTGGCCGCACGGTGAGCCCTGGCCGCCCTCACTCCAGCCCAGCCCAAGACCCCTTCCCGGACCTGCCCCTGCCCCTCCCTGCCCCTCCCTGTGGGTCTTGTGCATTCCCGGCTCCCTGCTCTCCTCTTTCCCCCTCCTTTCTCCTCGGACTGCTCCCGGTCCCCATCCCCGCCCCACCCTGGGGATGCGGCAGCCCGCGAGCGCAGGTACCAGCCAGCCCTTCCGGTGCACTTCAGCTGCCTGTGTAGGGCTGTGAGACCCATGGACCTGGCTTTGAATTCAGGCTCCATCCTTTCTTATGGTTGCTTGACCGAGGGCTAGTCACTTAAGCTCCCAGCCAGTTTCCCTGTTACACGGGAATAACAGTCCTTATTTCCTAGGGCTTTGAGAAGTGGATGTGATTTCTGCCCGTGCTTGGGGTGTGAAGGGGAGGGACACAAGGTCATCATTCTTTAGGTCTGAGCCTCAGTCCCCAGTCAGTTCTCACCCTGGCGTAGTGTAGGAATAGAGAAGGCTTCAACGATGGGGGGTGGGGGTGGGGAAGAGTGGGAGGGCCTGGGTGTGCTCCCAGGTGGGGTCAGTCTGGGGACCACCTGCTACTCGTACTCTTCCCAGACCATCCTGGACCACATGCACCTCAAGTGCAAGTGCCACGGGCTGTCGGGCAGCTGCGAGGTCAAGACCTGCTGGTGGGCCCAGCCCGACTTCCGCGCCATCGGGGACTTCCTCAAGGACAAGTACGACAGCGCCTCGGAGATGGTGGTGGAGAAGCACCGGGAGTCCCGTGGCTGGGTGGAGACCCTCCGCGCCAAGTACGCGCTCTTCAAGCCGCCCACTGAGAGGGACCTGGTCTACTACGAGAACTCGCCCAACTTTTGCGAGCCCAACCCCGAGACGGGCTCCTTCGGCACCAGGGACCGGACTTGCAATGTCACCTCCCACGGCATCGATGGCTGCGACCTGCTCTGCTGCGGCCGCGGCCACAACACAAGGACGGAGAAGCGGAAGGAGAAATGCCACTGCATCTTCCACTGGTGCTGCTACGTGAGCTGCCAGGAGTGTATCCGCATCTACGATGTGCACACCTGCAAGTAGGGAGCCAGGTAGGGTGGCCCAGTGGGGAGGCTGGGGTGCCTTGGCGCAGGGCACTGGGTTTGCTTGTCTCCTCTTCTTGGCAACCCTGTTCCGTTTCTGAGCGGTCCAGGACACGTTTCCAAAGCCAAGGTAGGAAGCCAGGATTTCCCAAGCTTCAGTGGGAACGGTCCTTGGGCAGTGTGTCAGTGGATTACACAAAGCACAGATACTAACCAAGTGTGCGCACACGAGGCTGCGGTTGATTAAATTTGTGTACAAGTTAGTAAGTAAATTAGGAGCCACGTCCAGTTTTCGCACAGCCACTAGCTCTCATTATTGAACATCTGTGGAGCCAGAGGAGGGACTGTGGGGTTGGAGGCTGGGACGCCTGACTTCTGGTCTTGACTGTGCTCCTAACTTCCTGTTCTTTCACTTCTTTGGGCCTCGGGTTTCTTTCTGTAAAGTGAGGGGGTTAAAATCCTTGGAATAGCAGGCCAAGAAGTCTCTTGTACACCTGAGGCAGAGTTGTTTTGCAGCCACCTTGAACTTAGAGGGCAGGTTTTTGTGAAAGTGTCAACTCCTACCACCCTCAAGGAGGCGGGTGGGAGGAAGCGGTGGATAAACCCATATCCCCGCAGATCTGAGGCTTGGGTGGAGCGGGGCACACTCTCACCGCGTTTATGGACGGTGATGGGGAGGAGGACGGAGTCAAGCTCAGAGTGATGGTGGTGAGTAATCAAGGGATCAAAGGCTGGTGGATGAGGCTCCCAAGCTTCCCAGAGGTGGCCTGTGTGGGAGACACTGTTGCCCGGCCCTCGGGTCCATAGGTCCCCAGGACAGGTCAAGATTGGCATGTGGTGGTCCTGATCTTGGAGGGTCTCTGAGGCCCAAGGGAGGGTTTCTTCCTTTTCTCTGCCCTGAGAAGGGGCCTAAGCTACAGGGGTCCGAGCCCTGGTCCAGCTTCCACCACTCGCCCACCGTGTGACCCAAGCAAGACCATCTCCTCATCTGTCATCCTCCCCCGAGGTGCTGTGAGGAACAAAGTGAAGGACACTGGAGACAGTGCTTGTCTGTTGTGAAGGCCTCCCCTGCCTGGGTCATCGCTGCCTGGGGCTGTGTCAGCGGGGGCACCCCACTGGGCGATGCGGTCCCACACAGGGCGGGACTGGGGGACATGGAGGGACCTCACGTGCTGGGGAGAGCTCTGCTGGAGGGGTGGCTCAGCCAGTCTGGGAAGCCCCTCTGTGTAGCTCAAGTTCCGTCCTGGCAGGGCCAGAGTCTGGGAAGACAGCAGGAGGCACCACTTTTCTTGGTGTGTGAATAAGAGCAGTGTGGGGGACGGAAAGAGGACAGAGGTGGTTCTCCCTCCACTACTTCCCGGCTGGAAGCCCAGTGTCCTCGTCTGTACGGCAGTGGTGATGATGTGGGCCTAGCAGAATTCTCCTGCAGTTCAAGCAAGCCAGCAGGTGTGAACGCTCGTCTGAATAGGGTGCTAATAGAAAGTGATAAATGCCACGAGAGCCAGGACATGAGGGCAGTCATCGTGCAAGGAAACGGTGTCATTACTCGGGCAGTTTCATTTACTGCTTTTCAAAACGATGGAAGAGAAATCAATGAATAAGAGAGAACGCCCAGGCTCCCCGTGGCTTGTCAGGTGGAAGGAATGTTTGAAACCTGCAGTGCTTCCTTCCTCTGATGTCCACTCTGGCCAGAGGCAACAGTGTCCCCGCTGTCAAGCAGGACACGGCTCTGGCCATTCTGAGAGGAGGCTGGGGGGAAATCGGAGTTTCAGAACACTAGCCCTGGAGGGGGTACAGGGGGCTGTTTGTCTGGCCTGCCCATTGCACAGATAAGGACACTGAACCCAGGGCTCTGCCTCCAGAAAGGCCCCATACGTGGGTCCTGCAGAGGCCACGGCAGCAGCAGCCCAGGCCCCAGCAGTGGCTCTAGGGGGCTCCAGGGTGTCACGGCTCTGTTCCAGCACCTCCCCTCCCCTCCCCTCCCCTCAGTGAGCAGCCGAGAGAAGCCATCTGCCAAGTGGGAAGGAGGTGCTGGGTTTGCCCTCAGTGTCCATAAAAATCCCCTGCCTGCGATCTGATACTGATCGTAAGAGTCAACACTCTCCATCAGCCTTCTGTTCCCCGTTTCTGAAACAGAATGGCATTACCCCCCGTCTTATGGAAAGTACTACGTGGATGTGGTTTCAACATGCCACACCCAGGTAGATGGTGGCCCCCTGGGCCCTCATATATGGATACTCTGGAGTCCTTGCTCTGGGACAAGTGGAGAATTGTCCCCTAATGTGGTGCCTTTCTGACAAACACTCAGTTTGGTGAGTGATATGGGGCAAGTTGTTTTGCCTCTCTAAGCCCCAGTTCCCTCACCTGTGGACTAGAGGTCATCCACACAAACAGCCCTGGCACAGGGTCCAAGGAAGCAGCAAAAGATTCCAAGGCTGAGTGGAGCTGACCTCCAAGGGCGACTTTCCCCCAGGCCTGCTGCTGGTCTGGAGCCACAGGCTGAGACCAGTTACCTTTCCTGTCCTTTCATCCACACCGACACTCTGCAGGCAAGATGAGAACTTTCGAGACAGGCTGGCAGGGACTTCAGGGAACAGAGCCTGCAGCCTTTCTTTTGGCTGCACTGTCTCCAGTGCAGGTGGGAGAAAGAAGAGCGCCCCAGAGCAGGACGTGTGCCCTCCACACGCTCAGGGAGGAGCCCCAGTCAAGATGCTTTATGCCACAGGAAGGCCAGAGTCCTGGGCCTCCCTTGTGGGGAAACCTCTTCCCATTGCTTGTAGATTTTGTCCAGCGTCTCAGGCTAACCACTGATTTCCTACCTTAGGAGTTCCAGGTTTATTCCTTGTTATTCAGATTCTGTGAGCACAGTAAGCTGGAAAGGGCTCTGCCTGAGAGTCAGGTGGCCTGGCTGACCCCAAGTCCTGGGTCTGTCACTAACTTGCTGCGAGACTTTGTACGTGTCCTTTTAATCTTGCTGAGTCTGTTTCTCTCCTTGTAAAAGTCTACTGGCCAAGGAGTTGGGGGTCGATTGGGAACACCCGTCAGAGCCCTTTGGGCTTAAATCCTTTGTGACATGTAAATACAAATACAAATGAAGAAAATGTACACGTCGGTGCTCCTATGAGAAGGAATTATTCATAATGCAATAGACTTTCTTCTGTTTGGACAGCTTGATACAGAAACACAGTGTACAGGAGTCTACGAAGTTGGGAATTGGGCCCTAGATCTGCAAGGTTTCTCCCAGTCTCTATGCTTGCGACAGGTTCCTATATCAGTCTAGTTACCTGCTACTGGGCCTCCTGTTGCCCAAGCCCCAGCTAGAGGGTGGAGAGGTAGGATGTGGATCCCAGCGTGTAGACGCTGAAGCTCTACTGTTCTGTAGCTCACACGCCCTTCCTCAGCGGTAGACCACAGGTAGCGGAGGGAGCATGGAACAGCCACTGGAGTCTCCTGTTGAGATACCCGATCAGCAGCCTCTGAGCTTTGCACCCTGTGGGTGGTCTCTCTGGGAAAATAATCATGTTCCTAATTCTTCCTCTTTACTTTCCAAAGGGCACTGGGAACGGGTGAAGTGTGTGGCTGGGCAGATTCACCGAAGTCCTATGGGAAGCGGGACCCAGAGCCGGGCTCAGCCCTCAGCATCAGACAGCAAGGAATCCGGACTGTTGCCAGATGCACGTGTGGTAAATTACCTGGATCCAACCAGCCCGCTGCCTGGGAGGCCTCCCTCCCTTCTCTCTCATCTTAAGTTTCTCACCCTACTCTGGATGGTGTGTGGTTCTTAAAGAAGGGGCTTTCTTTTTAGTTCTCTAGGGTCTGATAGGAACAGACCCAAGGCTTATCTTTGCACATGTTAAAGAAAATAAAAATGGAAAAAAAAAACCCCACAGAAAACCACTTCTACTCCAACAGAACAGGCTGGGCTCATGTGAGCGCTCTGCCTGGTGGTAAAGACATCAACGTGGGCAAGATTCTGTTTCCCAGCTGCTGCTTCTGGTGACATTCCAAGATGCCTGCGAGGTGAGAGTTAGGAAGTAGGACAAAGCCCTGTAGTCTCCTTTTCTCTGTCTGCTCCCGTTCAAATCTGATAGACTTTCACATTCTGATAAAAGCCATAGGTTTAGCTGGGATCAAGTGGTAGGGAGGCCCAAGGCAATCGTTAGAGTCAGGTTTTGAGTCTGAAGAACCGGGAGTTCCAGGCGGCCTGGTAAAGCTGTTTGAAGAGCAGCGGTATGTTCTTCTCAGTCCCATTTTCTCTGTAACCCTGTTCTGCACGAGAGGCTCTTGGGAACTGCAGTCAGATCTCAAAAATCTTTTTCTACCATTCTGCAGTTTCCACCATTAACGCAGTACTTTTTTTTTTTTTTTTCCTGTAGTGAACGTTGTAAATAGGTTATGTGTGTGGGGCAAGCCTCCTCTAGCTCCAATGGCTTCCTGAAGAAAGTGGTATCTTTAAAGGGGCCATTCTGTCCCTCCCAGCCCTGCTCACCTGCAGATTCTCCATAGAAACAAATTCCAGGGCGAGCAGTTGGACTATAGGTCACCTTAGTATACATTAGACAAAGGGTCAGAGGGAGGGTAGCAATATATTCCTGAAGTTCCAATGTTGTGGCTAGTAGATGGGGAGGATACCGAGGATTCCTTCGTTTCCTCTCCTATAAGGACACGTCGTCCTGCACCCTTGTCTTTCGTTGGCCTGCGTGAGGAAACAGAAATGCAGAGTTCCTTCACACAGGCCTTCCGGCCTCACCTGTATGCTGACAGCATCAATCCGTGCAGACGCCAAGGATCAGCATTAGGTGTTCAAACGGGGGCAAGCCGTCACTTGCTCCCTGGGGTAAAGCGTCTCACAGCTGAGTTCTCCTTGATCCGCACGGGTCCTCTGGAGTGTCCTAGAGGAAGCGAGCACAGTGGCGGCAAGCGGGTCTGATGGTACGAGTCAGTGCAACAGCTCTGCCTTAGAGTCAGAAAGAAGAGATGCAGCGGGGCACAGTACAGGACAGTGATTTCTTCCTCTTCCCCCTTCTCTCTTTGCCTAACACTGACCTAAGGTACCAGGTCAGGCCATCTTCCTATGTGCTCAGGCAGGTTCGCCAAGACGACTGTCTAGAAGCCGTGCCTGCACTCTTGAATCTGCTGGCAGTGAGCCCTGCTAAAAAGATACACATCCCATCCCCTCTAGAGAGTCTGAAATGCCCCTCCCCATCTCAGACTGAAGTTTTAAATCATGTCAACCAGATAATGCTTGCTTTATGTGAGAATTCTTTCAGCAGAATGGATACAAATTTTCAAAACAGTCTTTTCCTATCTATGTATTCTATATTAAAAGTGATAAAGTCATGTTTCTGGGGCGTATTCAAGTAGCTGACAAGTAATTATTTAATAATAGTACATTGAGTGCATTGTAATTATTCTCGCCATAGTCAGGTAATAGTATCCAACAGAAATTTCCTACCAACCTGCTGTATCCAAAGTTTTGTAAAAAGTTGTAGAAGTTGTTGATCTTTTTGATTTTATATTCAAAAAGTCTCTTTTTATAAATATTATTTATTATACAATGTATATACCTTTGAGTTAACTAAGATTATATATTATATAAATATATATATATTTGGAGAAAATATATTTCATCATGCAGTTTTTTTCTGTTAAGTCATTAAAAAGAAGGTAAACAAACTTAAAACGGATACATTGTACAATGTGTGGAGTTTCCAGATTAATGCTTAGGAGGTCAAGAATATGAGATTCTGAATGTGGTCGCCTCCACTTTCACTCTGAAATTAGTGGCCCAAATTAAGGTAATTTCCTTTGTTTTCTAAGCAAGATCATCTGAGACGTCATGGACAGTAGGTCTGATCTACTAAAGGACCTTCTTACAGGCTTACTTTGTTCTAAATCAGCTTCTAACAAAGAATTTCCAGTTTTAGAAGTCAGCAATTTGGGCAGTAATTCATCTCATAGACCCCAGCACTTCCAATGCACAAATTAATGTCACAAACACAGATACGGCTCGAGGCCCACAGACCATGGGGTTGGCCACCGACTTAATCCCTTTCTAACCCATGTTTTCAACTCCATTTATTGGGAAAATAGGATTTGCTTTACTGAAAATGAAACTTGAGTGGACATGGCTCTCCCCTGCTAGTTCCACTTGAGAGCTAAGCTTCGGAAAGGGTAGGCTGGCGGGAAAGAAGAAATGGTGTGCCCTGGGCTCTGGAACAGGTGTCGTTTGAAGGTTTAGATCTGCTTGGGCAGAACAGACCCACTAGTGGGCATGCTCTTGGGAAGGCCATTCTCTCCTTGGACTGAGGCTCCTAAAGGACTCACCTGAAGCTAATAGGTAACGCCTTTTCATCAATGAGATGCTGTAACTCAGTTTTATGACCACAGACAATCCTTTGGTCTTCAGACCTACCCATAAAATGTCACCTTCGGTTTATTTGGCACAGCAAAAACATTTTCTCTTCCTTTTTCTTTCTCCTGATTTACCTTTAGTAGGAGTAAGTAAATTCATCTCACTTCACAGAAAAAAACAACAGAAAAATGGGTCTGCCTTGTGCAGTGGAGATGGGCTGCCTGTGCTCTAACCTTAGATTAGGGATGGCTACTAGAAGTTCATGAACTTTCTTTTCCCCGTGACATGTCTTTATTTAGTACCTGAAAAGCTTAAATCACAAAAACGGTGGTTTCGGCTGTGCAATGAATCAGACGTGGAAAGGATACAGATCTCCCCGTCTCATGGAGCTGCTCACCTTTGTATTTCACTTTTACATGAAGCTAATACTCATCTACCCCAGTATTTTGGGCACTTTTTTTTTAACCTATAAAATTGCCAGGCTTCCCTGATGGCACAGTGGTTGAGAGTCCGCCTGCCGATGCAGGGGACACGCGTTCATGCCCCAGTCCGGGAAGATCCCACATGCCGCGGAGCGGCTGGGTTCGTGAGCCATGGCCGCTGAGCCTGCGCGTCCGGAGCCTGTGCTCCGCAACGGGAGAGGCCACAGCAGTGAGAGGCCCGCGTACCGCAAAAAAAAAAAAAAGCCAAATATTTAAATGGCCCCTGGTCACACTCACCAAGGCCATTGGTAATCCGTTCTATGATTAATTATATTCTATGATTTAAGAGAATACAGTTTATAGCAGTGCTTGAACATTTAGTTTCTCCATAAGCATGAATACTATCAAACATCTAAAAACAAAAGGAAGATCCGCCCCCCAAAAAAAATCCAAAAGAAAGAAAAGAGATAATATAATGGGAATCATTATTATCTTTCAAAGCAGTATTATTTTATGAAGAAAGAAGGGAAGGGAAGTGTGTGAGAGAGTTCAGGGATGAGGGGATGAGGTACAAATAAGGGCAGAAGAAAGCAGCAAGGCTGGGGAACGATGCTGGTGAGATTATTCTAGGTGCGTCACGTGGTGTCCAACGAGCCAACGGTGTATCCACACGGGCCCTGGGGATGTGGACGTGTGCTAATGTGCATGGCTCACCTACACGCACACACAAGTGAAGTTGCTTCAGCAAAATGATGGCTGCTATAGTGTCATCATTTCTCCTAGCTCAACAGAGGACTTTCTAGGAGGCAAAAAATGATCTTACCATTAATCTTACACTCCCAAAATGGAGTGACAGAGTCAGCTGTGTGGAGACTGTACGCTGGGAAAATCTCAAACCCGAGTCCCCCTTGCAAACTGTCTCCGCTCCTTGGGATTCTTGCCGATCGCAGGCGCCATCTCCTGCATCTTAATGTCACGGTGTCCACACAGCACACGCCCTCTGTGGGCTCAGCTCCAGGACCCAGTCTCGGCACTGCTTGCCAGCTGAAGAGAAACTTTGGATCATTTTGCAATAACTTCTGAAATCTACATGCTTTTTTGAACTCTCGAACACACCTTTCCCAGTCACTTCTTTGAAGAGGCTTATGGATCAAGTTGCCGGGCAAGGAAAATGAAATCTTGCTTTTACCTTCTGTGTTTGGGCTGGGTCGGTTGTTTATAGCTGACTCAGTGCTTCAGCAAGTCTGTGTACCAGGATTTGATTATTATACACACTTAAATTTACTTCAAGACTTGTTGCTGAAACTTAGGGAGGCTGTTCACTATAATTCTTAGGATATGAAAAAGCCTGAAAGTAAAACAAATTTCAGGTTTAACCATCATTATCCAGGTTTTCTGTGTTACATTAAAAAAAAAAAAGGTGTTTCAGGGAAGTTGTACAACTTTAGAAAGGATAAAAGAACCTCCTTTTCTGAGGTTTTAATTACATCTTCTGATAAAAAAAGTAGCCTGTTAACAGTTCATCCATAGAAGAAGAAATCTAAGGCAGCAGATAGTGGAGTCTCCTTTGCTTTATCACCAGGCCGTGCTGTAATCTCGAACGCTCTCTGCCCAGCAACAGCTTTGAAGAATTCCAGGGTGGCTTTAAGACTACCTTCTCAAGGCTACGCAGGGACCAGGTGACCTCAGGGTCCTCCTCCCAGGAGGGTGTGGACAGCTCCTGGGGAGCTGACCCTGCTGTTGGAGGAGCCCTGAGGTTGACCTCTCCCCACAAGCCTTGCTGATTTTCTGGGTGGCTTTTAGTCCTAACCCAAGCCACCTCTGAGGATCAGGGTTTAGGCTAAAAGATCTGATAGCTCAGAAACATGCAAAATGGATGAAGGATACCAAAACGAATCACGTGAAGAAATCTCACTGAGAGTGTTTGAGTCCCTTGGCTTGTACGTGTCATAGGAAGGAGTAATTCTACTTGAGAAACAATTTTCCCTTCCGGTTTATTACTAACCCGCTTATGACTTTGGTACACTTCAGTTTTTTAGTAAAGGGAAATAAGTAGAAGAGGTATAAAGATTCTTGCTGCGCACTAACTTTATAAAATATGCTATCGATCTGTATTTCCTTTAAATTAACTATATTTTCTGAATGATTAAAATCAGAGATTTTAAAATAAAAATCATCCATCTCCTTACACTAGTTAAAACAGGAGGGGCTTTTCTGATCCCTTTCGTCATACACTCATATCAGTTATGTATGTTGTTTTGTACAAAATATTGGTCTACAGAATGTTTTCAAGTATATGTACTCTTTATTGCATTCCTTCATTTGCATTAAACAATATAATATTTATATTTTTTCAATATAGTTTTGGACAAAACACAAAGACATTAACCTTATTTAATAAGACACATAAGTTAATACAATGGGTGCTGCTTTCATGGGAAGAGAAAAAAGAGGCAAGATCTAAGACAGAGAAGGGAATCCAGGATACTGGCCACCAGCAATCACAGAATTTCACAATACAATCCACCTAAAAAAAAAAAAAAAAAACCAAAACAGCCACAAAACAAGCTAGGGGTGAAAACCCAAAAGAAAGTAGATATGACATACAAGTCTACCAAAAATATACAGAGAGCAAGATCTGGAGATAATTTACCTTCTACCACGGGGACAGATGACATAGCTACACCCAAGTACCTTATGCGTGACAATTCTTACAGGTGGCGTTAGGTACCTTCAGGTGGCTCCTGATCGCTTGTCCTAGAAGTTTAAGCAGCAACGGGGAGACAGTGGCATGTTCCACGAGTCTCCTCACCAAACATGACGACCTGATTAAATTTCTTCAAACTCGGCTTACACCACCGTTCTCCTTCTCTTCGGAAGAAGTGCGTAGTGGGGAAAGGAAATGTCTTCAGTGTATTGGAATGGATGTTAAAGGACTGAGGGGAGAGGACTAGAAAGTGGTTTATTTTTTCTGGAAATAGTGTTTTATTTAGATGCTAGGTAGTACAGATAATTTAAAGGAAGGATACATTCTAAGTCAGTCATTAAGCTAAGGAAAAAGGAAAAGTGGTGATACTAAATAAGCCTTTAATATTAAACTAAGGGATTGACCCAATTAGAGTTGGACACTAATGAGTGCTGAGAGGGTTGTAAGTTACTTTCATGACACCTTTCTGTTTAGGGGTGTGTGCTTTTTCCATACACATCTCTCACAAGCTGTTAACAACATCTACCAAGTGGTAATGATTAGCATATCTCTTGCCACAGAGCAAATTACTTATATTAAGGGGGTGTCACAGCCAACATGATAATAATCTGACTTTCTGTTAAGAAAGATCTACTGACTGCAACTTGGAAACATCTCTGAAAATGACTGAGAACCGCATCTTAGAAATTCAAAGCCCTGTTTCTTTAGGCAAAGATGACCGGGCTTCCGGGAGAACCTTTAACCATATATCCAATTACCTTTAGTGTTAGCACAAGGAAGTTACAAAATAATCCCTTTGAACCCATACCTCTATTCACTGCTCCTGGTTTACATGTAGAAAGTCTTCCTTCTACTCTGTGAACTGCTGTTTTGCAACATCGTTGCGTTTATTGAGAATTTTTGGCTGACGGTGGTGGTAGGGAGCTTAGAATGTGTAGTGTTCACAAGCACAGTATGTTTCCCACGTTTAAAGACTGAGCAAGAAGGAATCGGCTTGCACGGAAAGGTGAGCACAGCATTCTAAAGCAAATTTATACCTTCCACAAAACTGAAGATCTCAATAAGCACAAGGAAGGGAGTTTCACTGCACTAGTCATGCAGAGCGAGCACGTGCTGAAGGTAGGGAACATTTCACTTTGTCCAGTATCTTGAGTAAGTCGAGTGAAGATCCCAGGCCACCTTCACCTTGGTCACTTTCCTTGGTCACTTTGTATCTGAAAATAGTTCATTTTCAAAGTCGAGGGGGCTACTGAAAAAGAAATATCCAAAACACAAAAAACAGATGACGGTCTGCAAAAAGCCGTTCATCACAAAACCACACTAAAAGCTTCTGAGTGGTTTTTCTACATTTTCACCTATGTAGTTGCTATTAGATGAGCATTTCACAAAAGAAAATGGTTACGCTCCATGCAATTTAAAAGCAGGTTCCAATAAATATGTACCATCGAGCTTGTTCCTGCCTTGTGACAAGGAAGTTTTGCAAAGCAGGACAGGGAGAGCAAACCAAAAGTACAACCCATTTCCTTGCTTGGTCTCCTAGACCTACAACACAGCCAAGAATTCTAATAAATGGAAACAAAGTTGTCCAGGAGAGGTTGAGAATTCAAATCCACATGCACTGTACAGCAACCCTTAGAATAGGCACATGGGGTTAGAAGAGTGGGAGGTCTGGCCGGCCGTCTTAAGTGTCGCATGTACTTACGCTCCTTCTTCTCTCAAGAGGGCCAAGAATTTTCTCACACGGTATTCAGGATCCATCTAAACACATCAGAAGAAATAAAGACGACGGGTTAGTGGCGCCTTCTAGTCATGATGCCCTTACTTCATGCCAAGAAAATGATCGGGTTTATACTTCCTTAGTGCTTTGCTGAGTCACAGAAATGTGTTATACACAGCAAAGCAGACTGTGTCCCTCAAGGGAAGTGAATGGGATTTCCCAGCATAGAGAATCGCCATGCACGAGGTTGCGAATGACCCAGCTGGTCATCCACAGGCACCTCAGTTGAGCGCTCCCTTAGCTATAGCACCGGGTAAGGAGGCAGCACTGAGAGGCACCAAGTGTGAGGCCGGGGCTGCCCATTCACGGGGGTGCACATGGCCTCCAATTCATAGGGTTCATCAAGGGCATCAAAGTGAGACCAAAACTGAAGAAACCAATTGGTGTTGATGAAGCAACTAAAAAATAGCTTATTAACTCTATATAATGGACACTTGAGCTTTTCTTAGCCTTGGTCTCTCTTGCATAGTTTCTTCTTTGCAATTAATGAAAAAAATTGTGCTGAAACTAAAAAAAAAAAAAAAAAAGAACTGTGGGGCTGATTCCTCTGACATGCTCTCTGGATAATCCGGGTCTCTTGTGACTGAGAACTGCATTGTGAGTCTAAAAAAAAGATGGGGGAGTTAGTTCTGGCTCAGGTTATTATTAATTATCCCTACTCATTTTATTTCATATTCATATTTCTACTAATTTGTTTAACTATATTTTATTCTCATTGGTCCACCAGAGATGTGAAGTAATCTAAAAATGATCATTAGAAACATCTTTAATGGGGCTTCCCTGGTGGCGCAGTGGTTAAGAATCCGCCTGCCAATGCAGGGGACATGGGTTCGAGCCCTGGTCCGGGAAGATCCCACATGCTGCGGAGCAACGAAGCCCGTGCACCACAAATACTAAGCCTGCGCTCTAGAGCCCACGTGCCACAACTACTGAAGCCTGCGCGTCTAGAGCCCGTGCTCCACAACAAGAGAAGCCACCGCAATGAGAAGCCCGCGCCCTGCAACGAAGAGTAGCCCCCACTCGCCACAACTAGAGAAACCCCGTGTGCAGCAACGAAAACCCAATGCAGCCAAAAATAAGTGAAACAAATTTATAAAAATTTAATTCCTTAAGATGAATTTTTATTGTAAGAAACACAATAAATTTTTATCGTAAGAAACACACCTAACTTTTAAAAAATGTTCCAGGGCAAGGAGTCTGTTTCCCAAGAGGGAACTCCCTGCCCTCCAGGAATAGCTTTCAAATGCTCAGTGCAGCTGTGGATAAATGTGCAATTGGATTCCCCCCTCCAACCACTTTTTTTTTTTTTTTAAGATTTCTTCTCTTCTATCCCAGAAAAACATCTGAACAGAAGTTTCAAATGTATCAAAGTTAAGAGGTCAGACTACAAAGGACTAAGAAAAAGTGTGAATATTTAACAAGAGAAGCATTTTTCCTCTTTGGGAATAGAATTACATATGAGTCAATTGTCAAGTTCTTTAAAAAAAAAATGGAACTGGCTGGAGTTCCGCTGTAGTCAGTACTTGCAGGTCTTTGCCCATTAAATATATTTAATATGTGTGAGCAAGGACTTACTGACTTGCCTGTAGCTATGGAATTAAAAGTCAAGAGAAAGGGAGGAAAAACGTAATCTAGATAAATGACTTTATTCCCTCAGGTGACATCCAGTCAGAGCAGATCCTCAGCACTGTGCAAGTTTTAACAGAATTGTGTATAGTGAACAGAGAGGTAACATGACTTATATTCTGCTAAACTACATGCCTCTTCACTTAGGCTCGGTCTCTTTAAGGCAGATCTAAAGAGAATTCACTCAGCTGCACCAAATCCATTTGATGTGAAGGGGTTCAAACTCAGAGGCCTATGAAGTGTCAGTCGCTGAAGATTAGGCCTGAGTGCCCCACTCTCACTTTCCACCCCACATACAGAGGAAGCATTAACTTGATCACTGACCGGTGGGCATCAAAGGAAGAGGAAGGGGTAGGGATTGGGGAGAAAAACCCACATAGTTTCTTCTATGCAATTATTGAAAAAAATTGTGCTGAAACTTAAAAACTGAAGAATAGAGCTGACTATCTGACAAATTTATCTTTTCTAAGGAAAGAGCCAATGTATATGCACCTTTACCAAGAATAATCCTAAGCAAAGTGATTTGTCTGTAACTTTAATTTACTGCTCAAAATGAAAAATAAATTGGCTTTAAAATAGTCCAGCTGAAAGTTCAGTAAATTAAACTTTAGGTTTCTGAATGCTACAATTTTATTTTAAAATAAATTTACCGGACTTCCCTGGTGGCGCAGTGGTTAAGAATCCGCCTGCCAATGCAGGGGACACGGGTTCAAGCCCTGGTCCAGGAAGATTCCACATGCCATGGAGCAGCTAAGCCGGTGCGCCACAAGTACTGAGCCTGCGCTCTAGAGCCCGCAAGCCACAACTACTGAGCCCGTGTGCCACAGCTACTGAAGCCCACGTGCCTAGAGCCCATGCTCCACAACAAGAGAAGCCACCACAATGAGAAGCGCACGTGCCACAACAAAGAGTAGCCCCTGCTTGCCACAACTAGAGAGAGCCAGCGCACAGCAATGAAGATCCAATGCAGCCAAAAATAAATAAAAATAAAATAAATTTATATTACAAAAATTTACCAGCAAAGATTAAAAAGCATTTGCTTTGTGATTCCAATTTGTTATTGGTCCAAGAGCCTATCTCAGTAAGTAAGTGAAACTTAAATTTCACCTCATCCACCCACAGCTCGCACTGCTGGAAGAGCAGGACTGAGCATAATACATGACTCTCAGAATGCAGCCAGTCTGTCCACCTAAGACCCGGGAGAGATTCATTCAACAGAAGTTTACTGAGTGCCTGACTATGGGTCCAGTTCTGTTCCAGGGGTCATGGATTTAGTAGTGAGTGAGAGCCAAGGCCCCTGAACTCACAAAGCTTGGAAGTGATACATTTATTATCTAACTAGTATGTCAGATAAGGACAAAAAGACACAGGATGTGCACACGGAGGGGTGGAGTTACAAAAAGAAGAAAGGGAAGTTGCCCGTAGACGTGAGAAAGTCCCAAAGAGGTTTCATCTGTTTTTGCCCAGGCAGTAGCCTGGGGCTTAGTTTTCTATGGGATCCTGGACGCTTCAACCCTACAGTAGTTTGCATAAAATTTCTAGGAGGCCTGCCAGGGGAGAATATACACAGCCTAAGTCTAATCTGTACACCCAATTACCTTGTCCCTTGAAACCGTCTCCCAGGCCCCTTTTGGTGTCTGTGCGTCGCTTCCTGACCTCTGATGGACAACGCCATCCCACCCCCCGACCCCTGTAGATAACTGGCTGTGACCCTGCATAACTCACTGACAACCGGTGGGACACTCAGGACCCTCACCTCTCAAATGAGGGGGCAGCAGAACAATTGTTCTTTCAAGTCCTTTCTAGTTCTAAGACCTAGTGACTCCCTAAATTAAAACTTAAAGTAACTCTACATTCTTTTCTTCTACTTTTGAATTTTAAGAAGTAGGAAAGAAAAGTACCAATAAGTTATTGTTTGATCTCAGAAGCAGGCTACTAACACCAACCTGATTCTGGAAATAATATAAAAGAATTATAACTTAAAACCTCAGCGAGAGGAAATGATAAAAACTCTTGGGATATACGGTGAAGCTTCTATGTCTGAACCATACGGAGAAGGAAGCATCTTACCTGTAGGGACATCTCGATCAACATTAGTAACTTCTTGATTCCTATCCAGACCTTCTTCCCTTTGACTTGCTGTGCAATTGTGGTGCGTTCTTTATCCCTGAAGTTGCCCAACAGCTACAAAAACAATTTAAAAAATTAAAGCACTTCTATAAGTGCATCAACAACATTAGTTAATTCCCACATTTACCCTTAAAAGAACAGTGATAAGAACTACCTAACTGGTTCAAGCTGACAGAATTCTCTATTTTAAAATCCAACCTGACTTTCCTGAAATCCATTAGCTGCGATCATGAAAATGAAAACTGGTATCCTAAACTCTGTTTTCTTACGGACCTTGATTATAATTTAGAGATATATTTGCTGGGGGGAAAATAGCTCCAATCCATAATAAATATCAGTTAAAATTTTTAACATTCCTTTCTAGGAATAATCTGTATGTGTCAAAGCAGACTAAATAATTCTCTTACTCAACCAACCGCAGCACAAAAACTGCTCAAACAGGTAAGCTGGAAACATTTATCATATAGATGGTTTCTATTTTGTTGGGAGTACGCCCCAATTGTATGAGTCTTGAGGATTTTAAGAAGCCTTCCTGACTCTCACTGCTGAACAAGTCACTAGATAATATTTTCTAACACTTCATCAACTCATTTGTGCACACTGATATTAATCAAAAGTTTAATAAAGGATATATTTTTTTAAAATCAAAGACTATGTCATCCTCAAAAAACTGTGAGAAAACATTTCTACATTATGAACTTGTTAGTAAAGGGGTTGCTTTTACTTCTATAGCTTTTTTCAAGTTTCTAAGGCTTTAACCATTGCTCCAATTTATTAAATGCAAGTAAATGGGCTGAAAGCTACTATGAATAACTGAATTTTCTATTTATTGATTACTGTACTCCCTCCCCGCCATTCCAAGTTTCTGGTCCATGTAATCTATATGCATTAGTCATGCTGGGCACAAAGTAATTCATTCCTGGCAGTTGGTATGCTGCTTCCACCAAGGAATGAGGAATTACTTCACTCTCACTTATATTTATCTCTTCTTCCTCTAATTCCTAAAAATGACTGCAGGTGTATCCCAGGTTCCGTGTTCTAGGTTAACACAGAAACTAAACACCAGGTGTGATGTCTGGGGCACCCTTAGCATTAATCCAGCCTCAACTCCTTTCTCTGAACGGTGTGCACTCCACTGGCTCATTCTCACCTCCAAAGCCTCTAGCAGCTGCTCTCCTGTGGCAATGCTGGGCACGTGGATGGTGGTGCTGAAGGCGTTAAGCATTTCCATCTCCTGAAGAACATCTTTGCGGCTCGTGGTCCCAATGATAAGAAGCTTGCGGCCCTGATCATAGGGAGAAAATGCGTTAAAACACATGTGAAAGGACTGATTAGGAAACTAGAGTAAGTCTGAACAATATCCATTTATTTAATCGCAGAAATGCAAATGATTAGGCAAAAGAGAAGGAAAAAAATTCAGAACTGTCCTCTTGAAAATGCTTTTTTTTTGGGCCGTGCTGCACGGCATGTGGGATCTTAGTTTCCTGCCTGCAGTGGAAGCGCGGAGTCTTAACCACTAGACCGCCAAGGAAGTCCCTTGAAAATCTTAAAAAAATGTATCAACAACATGATTCAGAAAGAGCAACACTTTCTTCAGCACGTGGTTCAGGAAGAGGCAACTGCTCTTTCTCTTTATCCATATCAATAACATCATGGATCAGTAAATCAGGAAGATACACAAATCAAATAGAAAGATACCTTAGTATATGTTTGTAATTCATTTTTCACAGCCAACATAGTATCAATATATGTATGGTTGGGGAAAAAATGAAATGAATGAGTGGAAACCCCATGCCACCCACTTAGCAAGGCTTTATTACGGTTTTTAGGAGAGGTAGGATAATAATAGCTTACATTTATGCAGCAGTTAACTGTGAAAGGCATGGTGCTAAATGCTTTACATAATTGTCTCATTTAATATCTTTAATTTCTTTTTAATTTTTAGCCCCAAAATATACAAGGAATGTTTAAAAACTATAGCAGGCTTAGGCCACCATTCCTGATTCCCTCTCTCCAGAAGCAACCATTTTCTACTCTCTTAGTTTTTCTTCTTGTATTTACTTCCTCATCTTTAAATAACAATGGTACACTATTATTTTTAGATTTTTCTTTTCAGCTTTAAATATTATTTCCTGAATTCCTATTATGGAAGAGGGAGAGTTAATATTAATTTTGCACAGCCCCCCACCCCAATATGTCCTTTTTCTCATCCTTCCAATTATTTCACAGTCTTTGGTTAAATCTATATTCAGTATTTATTATGATTATATAAATATGACTTACAGCTAAGCCATGTAGTGTACTATTAAATTTCCTTTCTTGGGCAACATTCTGTTTTTATTAGAGTTAATAAGTGCCATTCCCCCAACCCCCCCTTTGCTTAGTTTATCAAGTACTTACCACAAGTTCATCCCAAACAAATACAGCCATGGATATCATACCAATATGTTCAAACATGTTAGGGAATTTTAAAGTTTTGGGTGTTTTTTCTCAAAGACATTCCCCTCCTGGAGTCCTCTGTTCTCAAAGTTCAATCTGAACTGACTGTTCTCTAGGCCTGCTGCACAGCTGTAGCCCTAGAACTTTCCTCTATTCTCTGTTAGATCCCCTGTCTCCTCACCTTCCTTTGTTTTTTCATTTATTCTCTCTTTTCCATGGTACATATACTTCAAAAGCTTCCTGAGAAAGGGTGTATGGGAGGTAAAAATTTTAAGACCTGGAAATGCCTTTATTCCACCCTTAATACTGTACACTTTATACTTGATAGTTTGGCTAGGTATAGAGAACAAGGTTAGAAACAATTTTCCCCATAGAATTTTCAAGGCATTGTTCTATTGTCTTTTAATTTTCAGTGTTGCTGACTAGAAGACTGATGCCATTCTGATTTTCTGACTCATTGTTTCTAACTTTTAAAATATATATAATTCTAAAAGAATTTTTTCTTTATCCGTATGTTCTATAAGTTATGAACCTTGAGATAAGTCACTCTTGTTTACTGAATGTTTCTTTTTTAAAAAAATTACATCCTATTATATTTCATGGATACTACCTTATTTTAGATCTCTGTGAATACTACACATTTAAAAAAATGTTTTCTTCTTTTCTCTGCTTTGTCTCTTCTGAGTTCCTTTTTCTTTTCTTTTTTTTTTTTTCTTATTTGTTCATTGGTGGTTTTCTTCAAGTGTCTGGTGATTGTTGGATTACTATTCATACTTAAGAGTTAAACTAGTGACTGGAAGCTCTGAGTCCGAGAGCTTCATGATAGGATGATAAGACTTGGCTGATTACTGGGTGTCCCTCAAAGGTTAGGATGTGTACATTTTCCCCGGAGAATCTTCCAGTCTCCTTTCTGAGGGTTATAGAGACTAGTTCCCAACATACTACATGGGAGTCGATAGGGGAAGGAGTCTGGGTACCTCACCACTCAATATGGAGACTTCCGGGGCCTCCCTGGTGGCGCAGTGGTTGGGAGTCCGCCTGCCGATGCAGGGGATACGGGTTCGTGCCCCGGTCTGGGAGGATCCCATGTGCCGCGGAGCGGCTGGGCCCGTGAGCCATGGCCGCTGGGCCTGCGCGTCCGGAGCCTGTGCTCCGCAACGGGAGAGGCCACGACAGTGAGAGGCCCGCATACCGCAAAAAGAAAAAAAAAAAAAAAATATGGAGACTTCCATTTACTCCTATTTGCAGTATGGCACCTCTTTAGATCAATCTCTCATTCAGTGTCCATTATAATCCTAAGAATTAAGTATCAGCATTATCTCTATTTTACTGATGAAGCTACTGAGTCTTATAGATTTAACTAATTTGTTCAAGGTCTAATAACTAATAAATGATGGAGCCAGGAATGGAAACCAGATCCAGAATCCAAAATTGTATACTGCCTTTTTTCACGAAGAAAAACACGTTATAAAAATGTTTACTCAGAAAATGGAAGAGGAATGGATTTTAAACTATGTCACTAGATTTATGACACACACTCATTCCACAGATAAGCCTTTAATACAATTAAACCTTTCACAGATCTTAGAAACTCAGGGCATTAAAATAAATGAGAAAATTTAAAAGTTATGTGAAAATTAAATTAAATGTAGGAAAAGATTTTAAGAAATTGAAGATCAGATGCCAAAACAATTTCAACTGGGGTTTTGTAAATATTAAACCACTATTGCTAATAAGGTGTGCTAGCCTTTCTCAGTCTTACTGATTGCTTTTGTCCATCTGTTGTGCCAAGAATGGATGATGCACCAACATAAACAAAGGCCTACTAAAGAAACAAGGTTGAGGCTTTCTGGTATAATTAGTAATTGGCATATCAAATGCCTGTGCAAAGACTGTGAGAGAGAAGTATACCTCTGAAGTATACACATTAAAGGGTAATCATTGTTATTATTCAAGAAACCAACTAGCTAAAAATCAAACACATTGTCAACAGATCTTTACCAAGCTCCTGGATGAATACGGAATAGACCCTGTATATACAGAGAGACAGATACAAAACAGATCATTATAATACAATATGGAAAGGTAGAGGTATTGCACATAGGGTGTCATGGTAGAGGGAAGAAACATGTGGCAGAGAAACTTCTTTTTCTCTGGAGGAGACAATATCTGAACTGAGTCTTAAGGAGTGAGTGGGGTGATTAGGAGGCGAAGGGGAAGGACAGCCAAGCCAGAAGGAGCAGAAATAGATAAATCCAAAGGCAAAATAACAAAAACAAAAACTGGGGTGCTGGGGTAATTATGAACACATAAAGACATATAAGCTTCTACTATGTAACGGAAAAGTGGTGCTTTTACACTCGAACTATTTTTCAACTATTTTAAAATTCTGTTTGTAAACTTAGGAACATATCCTTGAAGGCTCATAGATGCCAAAAGCCACATAGGCTGGTATATCTTCATTACAATTAAAGATAACTGTTACTTTGCTTTTTTCCTTAGGTTTTTAATGTTCCATAGTCCATAATTCAAACCCCCTCATCTTGCCCCTCTCTTACAGAGGACAACATTGGCCCTAGAAGAATGGCTTCTTACCCATTCCAGAAGGCTGGAGTTGCCATTTTCCTAGTGAAACTTTGTCTTATGTTACCAGTGACTATGCTCTTCAGAGTGTTAAGACTGGGAAATGTAGAGCAACTTATAATGGAGATGGTAATTTATGTTCTGCTTTTCTTCTGTTTAACAAGACTGCAAACACTGCAGAGAGGTCATGACCCAGGGAAGTTCAGGCCTTGACTTGTTAGCATCATCTTTAAGAAAACACCGAAAAACATTACCAAATAATTAAATTGTGCTGGGTCATTCTGTATATTAATTAGTGGTAATACTCATGAGGACGCTTTACCGTGAAAAACCAGCTCTGAATATATTAATATCATAAATCACACTGGAGAACATTTTGGAGAAAAAGTTGCCAGCAGCATGAAATGAGAAGGCCAGCTTTAAAAATAAAAGTAGAACTCAACCCAGAAAGAGAAATCCAACTACTAGTGGCTACTAGTCTGAGTCTATAACGCCAAAACATGCCCCTTGATGGAAAGGAAAAAAGCTGAGCGACAACTTACTTGGAAAAAATTGTTCCCAGCATACTCTTCACTGAGATTTTCTAGTCCTGATGCAATAAAGAAAAGGCCTAAATAAAACGACTATCTGCCAATCGGATTATGATAAACATTGTTCCAAGGTTAAATAAGTATTAGTTAACTAATTCTTAGTACCATAAGAAGCAACTCAGGTGAAAACATTACCATGAAAAAGGCAGGGCTCAGTCAGGTGTTGATCCTTCAGAAAAACCACTTCTTTACATGATGAAGAATGAGCCAAGTACTAAGCAGTATCTAAGCCTTTTGCCACACAAAGGACTAACCAGATAATCCACACCCTTTCATAGGTCCTGCCCATTGATTGGCCCCAATAAACTGATTTGCAACAAAAGTTCATGTGGAAGAAAGCTTTTTTTCCCCTCCCTTAAATAAAAATGCCACCAATATAATACTGCAGTGAAATGGAAGGGCTGATTTTAACCTGCTAACAAAAGTAAAGTCAGTTATGCAGTAAAGAAAGGCCAATTATTTCCATATCATTCAATGCTGAGCAAGGGCAATACACCCTTGGTAAAAAGAATGAACTGTGAACAACTGGAAACCCTGAAACGGATTAAGAAGTGAGTGTGCTGGGGGCCTTTAACTTTATTTTCTGGTTGTTAGAATTTGAGGCTTTTGTAAACAAAAGTGAAATTTTTCAGAATTCAGAATTTATAAGCCCAGTAAGTTAAAGATAAAATAGATTAGTTGATCAGACCATTAACATGAATTGACTCTGTTCAGGTATTTATGGAATTATGAGATTCAGTTTGTGCCTCTAAAGTGAGTACAATCTGGCTGGGGAGACCAAGTAAATACTCAGGGACCACTGCCAAGTAACACACCAGCAAACACAAATGAATAATGGCTGAGGGGACACAGCTTATGGGCACAGCTTCACTGGTATGGGGTCATCTGGGAAGATTCCTATAGTATCATAGAGACACTGATGAAGAGGAGGCCCTGGAGGAGAAGGGACTGGTCTTCCATGCTCCTAATTCCCATGTGGGTGGTGGAGGCAGCTGAGCCAGAGCCCTCAGGGCTGAAAACGAAGTCTTTTTAGAGAGATGGGGAGTAGGCAGCCAATAAAAGGAAGACTCAGAATGCCAAACTAAGAAAGGAGGTTTAGTATAAAAAGCAACAGGAAACTAAAGAAGGTGCTGGAGGTGGAAGAACTGTGATGATGAGAAAGATGATCCCAGCAGCTTCATGCCGGGCAGTCCGGCAGCCTGTGAGGGGGCTGGGGCGGGAAAGACGGCTCTGGAAAGGGTCTCAGAGTGAGCGCGCCCAGGAAGGGTCGGCGCCTCGTCATCAGTGATGCACACACATGCCTTCCATTTCAAAGCAAGCCCAGGGTGGGCAGAAAGCAAGGGAGGAGAGGCAAGTCCCCTGATGGACAGGTGGCCTGGTGCCATACAAAAAGCACAGGCTCCACCATTCATAGCTGGGTGATTTGGGCTACATTACTGAACTTCTCAGCACCTGTTTCATCCTCAACCATGAAAACGGGATTAAAAATCCTGCCTACTTGTCAGAGTAGAGCATGAGGTGAGAATGCGTGGGGGAGGGAGGCCTTCGCCATCACTGTCAGAGGAGGCAGGAGTGAAAGGAAGTGAGGGCTTGAACGATGGTCTTGAGAGGAACCTGAAAAATTGTCCTCTGCCTGGGATGTCAGGAATCTATGACATCGAGTCGGGTGGGCGAGCAGTGGGGCACCTGAGAATTCCTCTCTTCCCAACAATGCACGGCCCTGGCCGCAAACGACGCCAAGAGAGTGCATTCTCCCAGAGGGCCAAGATTCTCTCTGCATTAGGGGGAGATGAGCGCGCCGATCTTCAGCTTAACGACGGTTAGTCAAGGCCCAGACGAGGCCTGAAGCTAAAGATCAAACGCCCCTCAGAAGCAGCCGTGACAGCAGGTTGAGAGTGAGGGGCCTCGGTGAGAGGCAGGGACTCTGAGGAAGAAATCAGCTCAGGGCAGAGGATGTGAAGCTTTTCTGGTAAGAGGTGCTTCAGTTTGTCACACTAGCTTCATTCTTGAAATGGGAGTAATGTCTGATATTTTAACTTAATTTGTTATTATTCAGTGCAGATTAAATAACAAATTCTATCCACCATAGAGCTTAGACAACTTTACCACTGCATTTATTTGCAAGTCTGAATCTTGTTTCTAGCCTGTCAGCTCCCTGGGGGCGGGGCCATGTTTTATTCATCTCTGTCCTTGCAGGTCTTTAGCACAGCATGCCTGGCACACAGAAGATACTCTGATGTTCCCTCTACCTAGAATGCTCTTCCCTTATACATCCACATGGTTCTCTGCCTCCAAGTCAGGGTCTGCTCCAGTGTCACCTTTCCCACAAGGCCTACCCCCCCATACCCGCTTCATCTCCCTTTATCTTGCTCCTTCCTCCCACAGTAGGGACCACGTCTTAACATACTATATACTTTACTCATTTACTGTCTTTACTTATTTATTCTATTTATTGCTGGTCTTCTCTCATAAGGACAGGACTTGCGTCTGTTTGGTTTCACTGATGGATCCAGGGCTAGCATAGTGCCTTGAACATAGTGACAGGCTGATACATTTGTGTTGAATGAATGAATGGTGATCTCAGTGTAGGTTTCAAGGGCCGCAGATCACTCCTTCCTTGTTACACTTCTCTTCTGGCCCTGAATAATGCACACTATACCAGATGTTCAACAGGAAAATAACTACCGTTTCAGAATCTATACATCTGAGCCCCAAGTGTTGAATACTATGATAACAAGTCAACAAGTTTTAAAGAAAACAATCCAGAATGATCAGCATGTATGCTTCATTTACAATATAACTAGATGCAAAGGATGTTATACCGCTTTCTTTTAGCTAATCAATTGATCGTCAATAGTTAAGCTATTCATAACTATTCATAATACAGACTTCTCTAACAGAGAAAAGATGACTCGTTAGAAGCCATTAATTTAAGCTAGCGAGATAAGTATTATTAAGCATCTCCTACAACTCTTGGTTTCCCCAAATCAAGGGAAAAATTTGACTACTATTAAAAACAACCAAGAGTCTGGACAGCGAGGAGAGGAATGGGGCCTCTTTGCATATCCTGCATGCATTTGATTTCTCATGGCTCAAATGTCTGTAACTTCTTTTTTTGGTAGTTAAATGTTTAAGCTGAATACCAAAGGAAGGATGTTTCAAATAAATCATGTTACAACTAGGCAGACAACTACACTTAAACTCTCCATTAGATTTTACCCTGAAGCAAATTCTTAGCCTACTGTCTTTGTAACCATCCTCCTGGTGCTGCAGGCAGGACAGAGGACAATAAAGAGGGGGAATTCATAATGCACACTGAATATGAAATGAGAAACTTCACCCCAAATAATTTTTAAAAATCACTATAGGCAAGAGCAGACCACTTTGAGATATTAAAGAATATTTTAGTACCAGTTTGTGAAAAAGACATGGAATCATCAGATTTTATACTCAGAGCAGCTCTGAAAGCTTGCCTAGTTCTCTCCTCCTCCCTCTCCTCTCCTGGCTATTTTGTAGGTGAGAAACGGGGGCAAGATTTTACATCCAGGGAGGGAGCTGAAACCAGAGGTCAAGGCATCACCGATATTCCCACTATGCTTTGCTGTCCATTCTTATTTGTGTAATTTTTAACTTATATCAGCAATGGCTGATCTCTTAATTATGAGTTAGATAGATATATCACCTAGAAATTACGACCTCTGAGCTCTTAGGAGAAAAGGTTAAATAAATTAAGAAAATAAAGACGTACTGATGTACGGTATTCTTAGTGTCCAGTTTTGTAGGTGCTCTCTCATTAGAAACTTAACTAAGAGGATCACGGATTCATCAGCAAATCCAAACTCTTCCACCTGGCACCCACAGTAGACTTTCCCTCCGCTTTTAGCTTGAGATGCCCTAAAATGACCCCTGTGCTCTAATCAGGTCAATTTTCTTCTTCTTTCTCATTTAACTTCTACCTCTGTGATTTTTATCCATAGCATTCCTCTTTATTACAATGCTTTTCAGAGTTTTCTACCAGTTCGCAATTATCCCTCATGTTCAAGATATTTCAGAACTTGCCTTCTCTCCACATTCTGCCCTCCTTTAACCCTACACAACCCAGTTTGCTCCTTCAGGCTCCACCCTCTCCGAGCATAGATTCAATGTGCCCAGTAAAAACACCTCATTTATCTGGAGGCCAATTTACTGAACAATGTCAACTATCCAGAACATAGCCAAGAACCAAGATATATGCAGAATTCTCTAACTTCTAGAACTGAAAAAACACAATAAATGAGGTTCAAGTGACTACTCACAGGTAGTACCAGCTTATCCACTGGGCACAGAGGGCACAGGGGCAAGGGCCCACAAAAATATTCTAATTTCTTCTAAAATCAGAAGAAAAATAAAAGAACTTTCAGGTTGGGGAAAATGTTTTAAACACCAACAGTTGGAAAATAAAAGTTTAACATTTTCTTTATGAAGAAAGGGACCCACGGAATTCACGACATGGCCCTGCTGGCAGGAAGCTCCCCCGGCTCTCATCAGAGCCTAGTTGCTCTCACTTTACAGACAACTCAAGGGTCCTGGAGGTTGCCTTTCTTAGCTCACAGCTGACAAGAAGCAGCAAATTAGACGAGGGGGAATTGTCAGAGGCAGGCAGACTGACACAACTCACTTGAATTCCTCAAGTAAAAGCTGATAGCAAAACCATTAAAAACAAGAAAAAGTACAACAAACTCAAAAAAACAGGGCACACTGGGCCTACTTAATGACTCCCAGGGCCGAGCCCTCTACATTCCAACAGTTCTTGCATAATCGCCACGTGATTATGGTTTGTAATGAAGATCCTTATTCACTGACGTAGTGTTTATAATACTTTGCTTCAGACACCACAGATGTATGTAGCATTTCTTTCCTTTTAAAAAAGGCTAAAGTATAACAGCAATTGATATTTAAAGAGGTTAAGCTTCAGTCATTTCGGAAGAATGAAGCCTTTGATTTCTTACTAATTCCTATTCTTCCCTCCAGTGAAACTGAATATGCCATGTGAAGCCTAAGATAAGTAACTGTACACAAAACGTATCCTTAAATTCCCAAGTATCAGTTAGTATGTAAATAATAAAAATGTGCTAGTTCTGGCGCAGGCATATCCATCACCATCTCTGCCCACTGCTGCAGAGCTGGAATTCCTCGGCACAGCATAACGGTCCTGATCAATCTCCCTTTTACTCATCTTTCAAGACCAGGATCAAGAACTACTATTTGTGAAATATTTGCAGCTTTTCTCGGGTAAAATGGACCATACTTTCCTCCATAGTCCACTGGAACCCACATAAGTTATAAAACTTAACTATTTACATCATCATGTTTACACATCTTTCTCCCTCACTAGATTGTGTCAGGGACACCAGTTGGCCTGCATACAAATAAGAAAAAAAAATACCCCTCCTAGGTGGATGAATTAGAAAAAAGCAGTCATCTAGGTATATGTAGCCACCCTTGTCCCCATCTCCTAAAGCCCCAGCACCTTGTATATGTAAAAAGGCACCCTTTTTCCTCTTCCTCAGGCTAGGGTTGCCAGATAAAGCCCTGAGTGTAAGTATGTCCCAAACAATGCATGGAATATACTTACACTAAAAGATTATCTGGTGTCTTTCTGAGATTCAGATTTAACTTGGCATCCTATATCCTCATCTACTAAATGTGGCAACCCTACTCAGCTGGGCAGTTACAGCCCACGTCAGGGTACACGGCTCCCAGGGCGACTGGAGTGTGGGCTGGATGTTAACCCCCACTTGCCAGTTGACCTTGTGCACAGCTCGTGCCCAAACTGCACAGCTGAATAGGTGGTCCTGGATTATGAGCTCTTTGAGGGCAGGTAGGATGTCTTATTCATCTTTGTTATTTCTATAGTACAGAACAAAAGTTTATGAAATGTACATCCTAATAAAAGCATATATTCCCTAAAGAAATATTTCAAACTTGCATTTCAAAAGAAATAGTTTTGGATAGAAAGAAACTTCTCATCTCCTTTCCATGAAGCTTAGTAGAACTGTCACCATCTATCCTGGTCAACCTTGGTCACATTGGCATTCAACCATCGTTAAGTTCAGCCTGGAAGCACAGCACTGAGCGGAATGCCAGGTGGGTGTCCAAGGACAACCGTGAGAGTCAGGAGACACTGACATACACACCTTTACTCGAAGGACCACAGAGTATCTTACAGACCAGACCTTAAATTAAATCAGGCTTAAAGAAAAAACAAGGCTAACAAAATATATTGCATACAGACAAGCTTAGATACAAAGGTAGATTCATTTAACTGTTGTTAGTCAAGCAGCAACTTAGTTGCAAAGGACTGGAATTTTGACGGTTACACTGCTGAGTTAAAAATAAAAACAACTGTATACACATTAAGTTTTTATTTTTCCTGATTATAAAGTAACAAATGCTTATTGTAGAAAATGTATAAAATTTAAGAAATAATAAAGCAGAAAAACCCACCTACGATCTACCATCTAAGAGCAGTTGTCTTTAAGATGGAGAAATAATAGAACTTCCTTTTTGTTTTTCTCTTCATTCTTTTTAAAAATTCTTTTGTACATTTTAAAATGAACATCAACTAACAGAATAATAAATGCATTAAAATATTGGGAGGACGAGCTCAAACTTTTTTTTCAAAATTTGGAGGCAATCACAAAAAACAATTTTGGCATATTTCCTCCAGTCCTTTTTTCTTCATAACTGAAATCACACTTAGAGAATAACTGAGGATTAAGCGGAAGGTGATCTGATCCTTAGGCAGGCAGTTTCTGACACGGGCCCACTTTCTATAGATGATGGATCACTAGCGGGGTGGCCACCAAGCTTTCATCTCCCTGCTCTGGCTGGTATTTCTCCCTGTCCTCCCTTCCCATTACTACTCCTTACTTGGGGAACTGGCACCCTTCTTCCACCTGCTCCAGGGCTGGCCCCAGCACGGTCTGCAGGAGGAGCCCGATGGCTGGCAGCTAGAGAGAAAGGAAGCTGTCACTCCTGCTGACATTTCTAGGGCTGGCTTCTTCCGCAGCAGCCACCTGGAGCCTAGCTCCTTTGATATGGGTTGGTGACTTTGTTGGTTTTACGTATTTTTCGTGTGAGGAAAGACAGAGTCAGAGTTTTCTTTAAAGTGAATAATAAACTAACCATTGAGTTGTGATTTGCAGTTTACAAAGAACTATCATCAACATTTATCTTATTTAATTCTCACGATCTAAATATTAGTTAAATATTACTACTGTTCCCGTTTTACAATGAGAAAATTGAGGCTCAGAAATTAAGTGACTGAATTCAAGTCTTCTAACTCCTGAGCTCTTATTTACACTGCCAATGCCAGTTCTACATGTAGACTCACCATCTTCAAGATATCCATTCAACAAATATCATCATCTATGTAGCCTAAATAGGTCTGCAAAGAGAGAGAGAGAGGGGAAGAGAAGAAGAGAGGAAGGAAGGAAGGGAGGAAGGGAGGAAGGAAGGAAGAGGAGAAAGGAAGGGAGGGGAGGGGGGAGGGAGGGAGGAAGGAAGGAAAGGAAGAGAGAAAGAGAAAGAAGGGAAGGGAGGGTCTAGGCAGATTGTCTGGAGCTTTGCTTGTGAAAAGCACTCTTGACATTTGCCATTTCCCAATGTGAGAGGTAAGCAGGACTGTCAAGATGAAAACATGGTTACAGACCAAGCTGTGACGTGAAAAGATCAAGGCCTTGTTCCATCTACATTCCAGTAACTATCAGGAATATTGACAGATTGTTCTGGACCCTTTGTAAGGTTCCCCTTATTGGTTCTTCTCACCCAATAGTTGTTATGCTGTATAGTATAAACCCTTATGGATCTTCAAAGATCTGTGTATTTGTTTTGGGGACAGGTAGGTAGAAGAGAAGCTGTGAAATGCTATTCTGTTCCACCTTGGATTAGAAAGAGGTGAACTTTAGTCACAAGCAACAGGTAGCTACAGGGAAAAAGGGGGGCCAGTCCCTGGAGGCTAAGGACAAGTGTAATGGGTAGTGTACTTGGGATCCCACAATGGCCAGAAGCCCTGGCTCTCTCTCTACTCACGCTGTTGAACTCTGAAATACCTTCATTCTCCCTTTTATAATAGGGATCTCCAATCCCCAGACCAGAGTATTTGCCTTAGGACTCAGGAAGCTTCTAAATTTCAGTGAATGGGCGGTGGGGAAGCAGGGTGCCTTTACTTCTTTTTCCAGTATTGCAAATGAGAGAAGTTGAACCTGGGCATTCCAACTTGAAACTCTGAACTCACTTTCCATGGAAATTTGCTATATACAGTTACATTCTTTAGTTTTCCTATCTTACATGCTAAAGAGGTTCTGTGGACTATCTAAAGGCACCTCTTTTCTTAAAACAACAACAGCTGGGAAATATGTTTCTAGTTCTATACAACAGCCTAAATAAAATACTAAACCGCTAAGAACTCTGAAACATTAAGAAAACGAGAAGAGACAGAATCTTAGATGTCAGCCCCTAGGCTCCAAGCAATGGGAACATTCAAATCACGCAAGAGAAACATTCATCCGTTTTTAAGGATAGGACTTTATAAACTGATTCTTTACAAATGACATTCTCTGTGGACAACAGCATACTCCTACTTCTCAGTAACTCTACGCTTTTCACAATAAGGCATTAATACCTTACATCTGTGCAGCCCGCAGGTTTACACAGAACTTACGTTATGTGAGTTGGCCGTCACTGTGGTAGGTAAGGAGGAATTATCATTTTACAGATGAAGAAATAGACACAAAGGTATTAAGGGACTAGTTCAAGACTAAAATGCCAGATGGCTGTGCTAAGACTCAAACTCAGGTTTTCTGACTCCAAGTCCAATATACAATGAGTAAGCTGTGCAGAGAGGATACTCATGACTAGATTCATGGCCCCAAGGAACATTATGATGGTATAAATCGACACCTTTCTAATGCTGATGTCAAGTCACAGGAATATATTTAAGGCAGTGAGAGAATATTTTGTCTCAGCACCATTAGCATTTTTCTATGATTAAAATTTAGATATTTAATTTTGAGTTACCTGAAAATGGTGTCTTATCTCTTATAATTTTTTGCATTAATTAATACGTATTTTATATGTGCCCTAATGAAAAACAAAAAACCCTATTTTGAAAACATGGTTTTATTTATTTATTTTTAAATTATTTATTTATTTATTATTTTTTTTTTTGGCGGTACGCAGGCCTCTCATTGTTGTGGCCTCTCCCGCTGCGGAGCACAGGCTCCGGACGCGCAGGCTCAGTGGCCATGGCTCACAGGCCCAGCCGCTCCGCGGCATGTGGGATGTTCCCGGACCGGGGCACAAACCCGTGTCCCCTGCATCGGCAGACGGACTCTCAACCACTGTGCCACCAGGGAAGCCCTAGAAAACATGGTTTTATTTAGCAGATATCTGCAGCAATGTTTTTTTTTTTTTTTTTTTTTTGCTGTACGCGGGCCTCTCACTGCTGTGGCCTCTCCCGTTGCGGAGCACAGGCTCCGGACACACAGGCTCCGCGGCCATGGCTCGCGGGCCCAGCCGCTCCGCGGCATGTGGGATCTTCCGGGATCGGGGCACGAACCCGTGTCCCCTGCATCGGCAGGCGGACTCTCAACCACTGCGCCACCAGGGAAGCCCTGCAGCAATGTTTTATGAAAGGACTCACCAAATTTCTTTCACTGTTTTTTTTTTTTTAACATCTTTATTGGAGTATAATTGCTTTACAATGGTGTGTTAGTTTCTGCTTTATAACAAAGTGAATCAGTTATACGTATACATATGTTCCCATATCTCTTCCCTCTTGTGTCTCCCTCCCTCCCACCCTCCCTATCCCACCCCTCTACGTGGTCACAAACCACCGAGCTGATCTCCCTGTGCTATGCGGCTGCTTCCCACTAGCTATCTATTTTACATTTGGTAGTATATATATGTCCATGTCACTCTCTCACTTTGTCACAGCTTACCCTTCCCCTCCCCATATCCTCAAGTCCATTCTCTAGTAGGTCTGCGTCTTTATTCCCGTCTTACCCCTAAGTGTCCGTCAACAGATGAACGGATAAAGAAGATGTGGCACATATATACAATGGAATATTACTCAGCCATAAAAAGAAACGAAATTGAGTTATTTGTAGTGAGGTGGATGGACCTAGAGTCTGTCATACAGAGTGAAGTAAGTCAGAAAGAGAAAAACAAATACCATATGCTAACACATATATATGGAATCTAAGAAAAAAAAAAGGTCTTTCACTGTTTTTTGATGAACTTGAAATTGTTCTCTCTCTCTCTCTCTCTCTCTCTCTCTCTCTCTCTCTATATATATATATATATATATATATATATTCAATTTACATAGAACTTTCTGAGATAACCTAGTAAGTAAAGTACACTTTTAGAGAAATTTTTAAACTATAGTGGCCATCTAACGTCACTGACTTAATAAATGAGAAAACTGGGCTACTAAACAGTCAATCATCACACAGATTTTTTATAAAGAAGTCCAATGCAGAAGTCACCACATCAGTGATTACAATTAATGTGTCTGGCAAAATTACTAAACCTCTCTCTTAAAGTGGTTATATATCTTCTTGAGTCATATTGTAGTCATTAGCCAGAGTTAATTTTGAACAGATAGACAGAGAGATATTCATGTTTAGGCCTGTTTGATTTGGAGTCTCTTCCATTATTTGCTTATTTTGCTAAAGCAACCCGAAGACTGAAGAGTTGCTTAATATCACCAAGACCCCTAATAACATATCCGAAGTAAGATTGCACTGAGATGTCATATAAGGATTACAGAAAAAGCAATCTTGTAGAGAGACTGGTGATCTTAAATTAAATCCATGGAGAAACAAATATGTCTGCCTGAGTTCCCATCAGGAGTTTACTAACAGTCTTATTGTTAGTTATACCCTTCCCAGCTCTAAGCCCTACTTCTTTCTTATCAGGTAATATTCCTAAGTGCCAGAGCAGTAAGGAAGTAATTTTTTTCAACAACTTTATTTTTCAGCTAAAATTCTAACAACTGTCAGGTCCAAGTTCTACTTCAGTAATATTGCTATTAATTTGGAGTGATCTTCTTTTGTAAAAGTTTACAGTTTCCAAAGAGTTTTCCAGCTGGCATGCTGCAAATGAATTATAAGTGTTCTAAGATATCAATTCTTGTCAGCCCTTGGGAAGGCTGGGTGGCACTTGGCGTGGCTGCATCTCTGGCCAGCTGTGAATGGCCTCATCCACTTACCCAAGTACATCATCAGATGTTATCATTTTCTACATGCCATGATATGAAAAAGGCTGGGAAGCACTGAAATGAAGAAGGAGTGGTTCTCCATTCGTTACAAGGTTATTCTGGTACATATGGATGAGGTCTTCCAAACGGATTTGCAAAAGTGTCAGGTAAACATTAAAGCAGTCAGGTTAATGGGCTTAGCTACTCTCACACTTGTTGAGGAAACTGGAAGTCATGTCATCTTACAGCTGAGGAGTTCCTTTTCAGGCACTTTGTCTCCCAAAAAGAGGAAAAAAGAGGGTGCCAGAAGAGACCTATGAGGAAACTCATAAAGCCGCTGGTGCTGCAGCTTGCAGGAAGATTTACCTGGCCTTACTGCGTTTCTACCGCCTCTTCCTCGACACGAAGACTAAGGCTTTCATCCTCCTGATCCTGAAAGGCACATTCCCTTCGACTTCCATAAATCTGCAAAGCTTGAAAAGAGCCCCAGTGTCATCAAGCAAAAGAGACGGCTTTAGGAATCTCACTGGAAGGAGGGGTGTCTTCAAGCCTCTCACTGCTAAGCCGGACATTTCCTAACACTGGACAAATTGTACGTCCAGCTCAGGGAGGGTGAACTGCAGTGGTCTTTTACCCTCCAAGCCAATTGTTAGCTTTTCACAAGAATCAGCAGGGAAGCACATGTGAAACCTCTGTGGTGATGGTGAGCACCCCCATGCCTTGTGTGACTCTGCATGTAGATGAAGCAGGCTGGGAGCTTTCTTAGCTACTGCTGCTGAGTTCTCAGAGCAGCCCTTTTCTGCGGCGTGGCTCCCTGCTGGGACAGCCCTTTTCAATTTTTCTATCCCCCCTCGATCTCTTCTCCTGCAGAACACAGGGAAACTTGATTGAAATAAAGACTTAGGGAACATGTTTTATTTTCTCCTGTTCAATCCATTTTAGAAAAGCTTTTAATTGGTTTTAAAAAGATGCTAAACAAAATGTGATGATGTTTTTCAGTCTTCATGAACTACAGATACCACTTTTTATACTTTCAAAGGGCTAATAAATCAATCATGAAATTAACTCTCCAGCTAAATTTAAAGCAAATCCACTGAATACTGGGTTCATTAAAAATCTATGCATTTACTTGGAAAAATTTAAAATTCAAAGAAAATTATCCTAGTAACTGAAATCTGACTTGAATTTTTAGTCCTACGCTGAAAATCCAAGACCAAAGCAATCACAAAGGGAAAAAAGGAAGGCTTGTGAGCCAGTTTTAATAAGCCAATTTACAATGAGGGAGGGGAGATGGGGGAGGGGGAGAAGTAGAAAAAAAGAATATCTTGATACATAACAACATAGTACCCCTGAAGGGATTCTTTTATTTGAGCATGTGCACACATGCACATACAATTTTTCTATGTGAAAGCTGAATTACAACAAATGCAAAATTAAGGATTCTGTGACTGATATGATTACTGTATTGTATGCATGTACAGTTCCTCTTTTGAAAGAAAAATGCCTACAACTTTTCTGTTTTCTTGACAGTGATAAACTAATAGCTTTCCACCAGTCCATGCATCTCTACAACATTCAGATTCATATACATTTAATATTTAATTGAAAACATCTGAAAAACCTACCTGATAATGGTTTGGTAAAGTGAATGCTTCTACTTTAGAATGACAAATAGTCTTGACACTGGATCAGCCTGAAAAATTTTCCCTTATTGTCCTGAGAGAATACAAACTAATTTAAAAAAGCAAGGTGGTACAGAGAGAGCATATTTTTATTTTGTTAAATATATGCCAACTAGAAATATTTTATTTTATTTTATTTTATTTTTTTTGCAGTATGCGGGCCTCTCACTGTTGTGGCCTCCCCCGTTGCGGAGCACAGGCTCCGGACGCGCAGGCTCCGGACGCGCAGGCTCAGCGGCCATGGCTCACGGGCCCAGCTGCTCCGCGGCATATGGGATCCTCCCAGACCGGGGCACGAACCCGTATCCCCTGCATCGGCAGGCGGACTCTCAACCACTTGCGCCACCAGGGAGGCCCCCAACTAGAAATATTTTAAACGTTACTTTCTTCTGCCACTGATTCACTTATACAGCAGGTCATCTAGCAGTCCAGGTCAGAGTCACCAAATTCTGATTAAGGACAGGCTGGTATTCTCTTAAAAGAGAATCCCCACCATTTCCAATCACTAAGGCAACCAGATCTATCTTCTACTTCTTAATTGCTCCTATATCCTTCCGTTCCAATCCTTAGAGAAATTCATTCCACAGCCCTTTTTTAAGGATTCAACTCCTGTTTCTAAGATTTCTTCCAAGCTGGGCCATGTATGTTGTATGCTCACTCCTTACCCCTAGCTCTGCATGGAATTCTCCTTTCGTCATTTAAGCTTCTGACACTATCTATCTATGTATCTATCTATTGTAACCATTTTATTAAGATGTAACTCATATAACACACGGTTCACTGACTTAAAGTGTACAATTCAATGGTTTTCAGTAGATAGCACGGATATGTGCAACCATCACTGGAATCAATTTTAGAACGTATTCATCATCCCCCAAAGAAACCCTGTACCCATTATCAGTCACCTCTCATTCTCCCTATCCATCCCTCCAGTCCTAGGCAACCACCGATCTGTTTTCTGTCTCTATAGATTTGCCAGTTCTGGACATTTCATATAAATGGAATCATACAATATGTAGTTGTTTGTGACTGGCTTCTTTTGTTTAGCATGTTTTCAAGGTTCATCCATGTTATAGCATGTTTTAGTACTTCATTTCTTTTAAATGCCAAATAATACACCATTGTATGTATATACCATAGTTTATTTTACTTGATGAACATTTGGGTTGTTTCCACTTTTTGGCTATTATGAATAATGTTGCTATGAGTATTCATGTACAAGCTTTTGTGTGGATATATACTTTCATTTCTTTGGGGTATATACCTGGAAATAGAATTGCTGGGTCATATGGTAACACTATCTTTAACTTTTTGAGTGCTAGACTGTTTTTCAAAGGCTGCACAATTTACCTATTCCCACCAGCAGTGTATAAGGATTCTAATTTCTCCATATGCATGTCAATACTTGTTATTATCTGACTTTTTGATTATGGTAATCCTAGTTGATATAAAGTGATATCTCACTGTGGCTTTGATTTGCATTTCCCTGATGGCTAATGATGCTGAGTATCTTTTTGTGTGCTTACTGGCCATTTGAACTTTGCTTATTTTTGAATGTTTTCACTTTAGTCATATCTTGCCAAATATAAACTAGAGCAATACTAAATACTCAATCCCACCAAAATGAGGGGACACTCAAAAAATATTTAAAAGTTTATATATATGTGTGTGTGTATATATATATATATTTGAATAAGTTATTCATGAAGCCTATCTGTATAAACCTCAGTGCGAGATGCTGTAAGATTTAAAAGCATGAGATAATGTTCCTTTCCTCAAGGGTGTTAACAATTATTTTTATAAAACAAAAAGTTATTCCTAAGTCTTTATTCAAGATTTTGCAAGTCATTTGTCAATATGTTCTATTTATTTCTATTAGTATCTATTTTGGATTACAAATAATTCTCAGGGGATGTCTCTGTTTAAATCCATGTGTATAGTATTTAACAATGTAAAGGGATAGCAGTTTAAAAAGTACCATTGAAAAATTATTCTTTCTTCTCTCAAATGGCTTGTAGCATAAATTATTTTTAGCTAAAAACCTGAATATTATAAGAAGTAAATTTTAATACCTGGGAAAAGTCTCCTAATCTTATAATTTTTTAAATGCTGATTTCATAAAAAGGATTTTTTGTGTGTGTGATATATATAGTTTTAAAATTTATTTGTTGGGGTTATTTTTATTCTAGAAACTTTAGATATATCTATATACATTAAAATTTTTTTTAACATCTTTATTGGAATATAATTGCTTTACAATGGTGTGTTACTTTCTGCTTTATAACTATATACATATTTTTTGAAGGAATCAGAAAAGAAAGAAATTCTCACTTCTCTAATTTCAGCTTCAATATAAGCTAAAACTCCAACTCCTGGGAATAACAGTTTACAGAAAAATGATTTAAAAAAATCCTTTCACTGTGCAAATATGTAGTAAATTTTCAAGGTTGTTGTATGTTTCTTTTCACTAGTTTAGGGAAAAAAAACCCCTAGAAAGTCAAGACAAGTCCTTTACCTTTAAGTCTAACACATACACACATATAATTTTAACTGTTAAATTAAATATTAGATTCACCAGCTTAACACTAAATATTTTCCATACAGCTTAGTTTATATCTCTAACTTCAAATATGAGATTCCCATACAGACATTAAGATGTTTTTTAAGTTAGTGCTTCACCCCTTTGTATCTGCCTTTGATTGGCATTTCTTCAAGGTTACAACATGCAGAATCAACCAAGAGAATTCATGTCTTATGTGATTGCCAAACATGCTCTGGCAGCCTCTACATAATTAACATATTTAACCAACCCTCATAGGTTAGTTTAAATGTGTTAACCTATCAAAATCACCAGTCTCCAACAGCAACATGAGTAAAAACTACAACCACATGAACCAAGGTTCTGGCTATAAACTCACTCTTCAAAAGTGCCACATGACACAAGAAAAATAACTCAAGCTCATCTGTAAAAACTAAAAACAAAACAAAACTCCCTACAGGATGTAAATTACCCCAAATACAAATTTTTAGGAGAACTTATGAAATGAAAAACAAAACAAATGGGAACATGTGTTTAATCCCTTCTACATTAATATCATGTATTAATATCTCTCATGGGAAATGGAGGGACGTAGGGATGTGTAATATGGTGGTGAACTTATAAAGCAACACAATACTAACTGAAACTGGGATTTTGAGATCTTCAGAAAAAGAACAGAAAATTTCTCTGATTAAGAAAAGTGATTAAGAAAATCATTTACCTTAAGGCAGAAGGCCAGACCAGACAACCTTTCAAAATCTCTTCAACAAGAAAATTTTATATGTTTATGATAATCTGCTTATTTAGAGAGTGCACTGTCGTATAATTTACTGGAGAAACTCTGTGAAAATGTTCCTTATATTATTTTTACCTGAGGAGGCGCCTTTTTCAGTAACACAAGAAGAGCCTGTAATACCAGATTAGAAAATCGAGGGCCAATAGGGACATAATCTGGAAGAGAAACATTGCTATGTTTAGGGATTTGATATACATATGCACATATTCCAAACATTCTGATTTTTCTGCATAAAGAGTAAACACAATCCTGGGGGGTGGTGGTGGTGTGATGAACTGGGAGATTGGGATTGACATATATACACCAATATGTATAAAATTGATAATCAATAAGAACCTGCTGTATAAAAATAAGATAAAATAAAATTAAAAAAAAAGAGTAGGGCCTCCCTGGTGGCGCAGTGGTTGGGAGTCCGCCTGCCGATGCAGGGGATACGGGTTCGTGCCCCGGTCTGGGAGGATCCCATATGCCGCGGAGCGGCTGGGCCCGTGAGCCATGGCTGCTGGGCCTGCGCATCCGGAGCCTGTGCTCCGCAACGGGAGAGGCCACAACAGTGAGAGGCCCACATACCGCAAAAAGAAAAAAAAAAAAAAAAAAAGAGTAAACACAGTCCTAAATAACAGTCATGCAACTAACGATAACAAGACAAAATATCTACAATAACTTAAATGCTTAAAATAGTACATAAGAACCCTTATCTGCAAATTTTTTTAAAAGCGTCTAAATATCCATTTTGAGTTCATGTAGACATCTCTGTCTGATATTCAGAGACAGTTTTTTTTTTTAAAGAGGTAAAAAAAATCCCCAGGAGTATTTACTAAACATTTCCAAGAAGTTACTGCACACCATGGTAATACAGTGAGTACACAGGCAACAAAACATGATACTAGAAAATGGGTAGAGGGGAAATGGCAAGTAATAATAATGTAAGTAAGGTACTTCAATACAACTGAAATGATGGTAAAGCCACTAAGATTGGTCCACAGATGGTGAAGAACAGTGAACTTCTCAAATAACTTTCTACCTGTTAAAACTTCTACCCATCCTTCAAGATTCGACACAAATGCCACCCCCTTTGCTTTCTCTGCATGTTGCACATGCACCCTTGCCCTGTGCTTAGAGCTGCCTTCAGGCATCAGCCCTCTGAAGTCAAAAGTGATCCTCCCCTTTCTGAATATCCAGAACACATGGCACATTCTACTTTGTATTAATTTTTGCCAATGTATGTCATAATGACAGCATCTTACTACTTATTTTTCTGAAACCCTAATAATTCTAGCACAGTGGTAAGGGCTCAGCAAATGCTTACTGAATAAATGAACAAATAAGTACGGATAATAACTATTCATACAAGTGAAAATATACTCAGAGGGCACACATTCCTGACATAGTACTGTTGCTATGACCACACATCTCAATTGTGTTTAGATAAAGGACTTTACACAGAGCTATGAGTATGTGCCTAAAAGCTTTTAAAGAAATAATCCCAGAAACTGAGCTGAAGTGTATCAAAAATAGCAGACCCAAAACCCAGGTCACTAGATAAAACTATTGATTTAAGAAGACCTCATAGATATACCTGCTTTGCTTTGGAATAAACATTGCCTTAGGAAACAGGAAAATAAAGAAGTAATAGAGGACATAACGCAAGTCTGAAAATCATGGGAAAAATGTAGGAAGAACAGTTAACGTGAAATCATTACTACACCATTATGGACCCCTTAATGAAGAAGGGGTTAGTTAACCAGGTGTTGGCAGTAGTTTCAGATATTTATTAAGTTACCAGGTAGGTTCTATTTCAATCAAGTTTATTATAGCATCCTGAGCCATTGTTACAATGAATTTATTCCAGATTTATCTATTTTTTGCAATGAAATAAAATGTAAGAGTAATAACACTGTTTTGGCACTTATTTGTAGAATACATCTTATGAGCTGAGTACAGGGACTGTTGTACTCATCTTTGTATTCTGCAGGAGTGCACTTAAACATAGGAGATGTTTAATAGGTATTTTTTTTTTTTTTTTTTTTTGCTGTACGCGGGCCTCTCACTGTTGTGGCCTCTCCCGTTGTGGAGCACAGGCCCTGGATGCACAGGCTCAGCGGCCATGGCTCACGGGCCCAGCCGCTCTGCGGCATGTGGGATCTTCCCAGACCGGGGCACGAACCTGTGTCCCCTGCATCGGCAGGCGGACTCTCAACCACTGCGCCACCAGGGAAGCCCATAATAGGTATTTTTAAAAATTACTATAGAGCACTTTTAACTTTCAGAATGTTTCTAACTTTCACAATATTATCTCATTTTTGTCTTGACGATTACTCTGTGGGATAAGGAAGGAAGAGAATACAGTCTCTTTTTCATGTGAGCAGAAACTGATGTACAAAGAGCTTACAGCTTCTGCCCCAAGTGTTACAGCTAACCTGTAGATTTCACTCCAACCCTAAACCCTTCTTTCCTTAGTTCTGTCAAAGTTCACAAATGGAATCCCTGAGCTACAGGCAGCTCAGAAATAGTATTACAGCAAATGTATCCACCAACGAAAATTACTCATCATTTATTATGGGCAGGGAACTCTGTGAAAGATACAAAATAGTATGAGACATGGGCCCTTATAGGAAAGCAGTTTATAATGTAGTTATGGTCATAAGGCATATGTAACATGAATTCCACTGTTGACTTCAGATATAAGAGATAGTGTTATACTTCTTTATTAGACAAAGAAAGGTATTTCTATTGCCCTATGGATTATAAACACCTGTATTTTTCTCTTGTAATTTGTGAGACATTAGCTGTAATGTGGCAAGGATAGTACGATGGCAAAAGTTATGACTCACCAAGCAGTCTCTCAATGTCATCCACAACCACACAACTGAGCTGGGATTTATATGCATCATCAAAGATCTAGAAGAAAGCAAAACCATTTATTATCTCACTGCCTTCCTTAATTATGTCAATTTCCAAGGAGATAAAATTTAGCTAATTCTTGACCAATGCTCAAACAAAACACAGTAAAACACCCAATATTTCTGACTACACAAAACTAGAATTTAATAGAACTTCAGAACTTGAAGAGTTCTTACAATTTTTAAAAATTTATTTATTTATTTTTGGCTGTGTTGGGTCTTCGTTGCTGTGTGTGGGCTTTCTCTAGTTGTGGTGAGCAGGGGCTACTCTTCGTTGAGGTGCGTGGGCTTCTCATTGCGATGACTTTTGTTGCTGTGGAGCACGGGCTCTAGGCACGCAGGCTACAGTAGTTGTGGCTCGGGGGCTCTAGAGTGCAGTCTCAGTAGTTGTGGCGCATGGGCTTAGTTGCTCCGCGGCATGTAGGATCTTCCTGGATCAGGGATAGAAACTGTGTCCCCTGCATTGGCCGGCGGATTCTTAACCACTGCCCCACCAGGGAAGCCCGAGGGTTCTTACAATTTAAAAGTGAGGAAACTGAGGCCCAAAGCAGTTAAATGACTTGCCCAAGATGTCACAGCTGAATCATGGCTGAGCAAGGGCAGGGTAATGCTGCTTTCAGCTCTAAGAGCTGGATGTGTCACACTGGGGTGTGCTGAGGAACAGCTGGAATTAATCAACTGACAAATCCATCAAGTTTATCATAATGGTCTCTCCTATCTATGTCAGAAGCAGGACTTCAGTGTTATGACTCAAGAGCTAGATGGAGCCACAGGGATGTGCAGGGTAGAACTGAATATCATTTTATTATCTGTAAGAATTGTGGCCTGTCAAACAGGAATAACACAGAAAGCAGAGAATTCTGTCAACTCAAATCAGACCACAGCAACCAAAGTGTTTACAAAAGAATTAAAGCTGGTATAAAGGATCAGATAGATGCATCGTTAGAACTAGACAAAAGATAATAGAACATTATCTTAAGATAACCAAAGAAATGCAAATTAAGCAAACAGCGAAGGAAGCTGTTATATGCTGGCAAGGATGTAGCAATTTCAAGCCAGACAGAAGAATTAATTTATGTATAAATTGAATGTAGGTGCTCAAGGCCTTGAGACTAGCCTTTTTGTAAATGTGCATTCCTATTCCAGTGACCATAACTGGGGCTCAGTGAATCCCACTGGTGTCATCTGTAAGAATTAATTCCTGTATCCCAGCCCAATCTGATTGATAAGTAACCTCAGTGCACCAAGATGGTAACCACACCTCTCCCAAGTTTGTTTGTAGTAGCACAATATTCCTTACTGGGTATCTTTTAACTATAGAAGATTAAGAATTAGGTATAGAAATAAAGTAAATTAAACCTCAAATATTAATCTTTTTCATACTAAGTTTAAAGACAATCTGTGAATAGTTGGTCTTTAAACTATTTGTAACAATTAACTTACCACGTTAGATTAATAGATTAGCCTTGCTAGTTCAATTTAAAATATGCAGTTGAATAATTAATTTTGATAAACTTTTATGCTGGAAGGTAAAATATAACTTTAATAGCCCTCCAAGTGGTAATGGTAATCTGAGATTCACCATAATTATATTATTAGTTTTAATTTATTACTAAGTAAATGTACTTATAGATTTACTTTGAAATTTAGAATGTTTCGTTTGTTAAACAATTGAAGTACATCATAGAGAAAATAAAATATTTTAAATGTGTAAATATTGTTTAAAATGTTTAAAATTTAAGTTATAAAAGTCTCTTTTTGAACTACCTTTTACTAGACTTACAAATAGAATAAAAGTGAACTTAATTTATTTTTATTTATTTATGTATTTATTTATTTTAATTATTTGTTTTTATTTCTGGCTGTATTGGGTCTGCGTCGCTGTGCGCGGGCTTTCTCTAGTTGCAGCGAGTGGGGGGCTACTCTTCATTGCATTGTGCGGGTTTCTCATTGTCATGGCTTCTCGTTGCAGAGCATGGGCTCTAGGCTCGTGGGCTTCAGTAGTTGTGGCGCGCAGGCTCTAGAGCGCAGGTTCAGTAGTTGTGGCACATGGGCTTAGTTACTCCCCGTCATGTGGAATCTTCCTGGGCCAGGGATCGAACCCGTGTCCCCTGCACTGACAGGCGGATTCTTAACCACTGTGCCACCAGGGAAGCCCCAGGGGTGGACCTTTTTAAAGTTTAAGTTTTCTTTTGTGTTGAAAAACTAGATTTTAAATTATATAATTTTAATATGTTGAATTTTAATTTTTTAGACCTCAAATTAGCTACACATGGTCTTTTCTATGCTCAAAAGTCACCCTCAGAGATGCAAAAACAACAAAAACAGAAGCAAAATAATAACTCATGTTGACAATCTAGATGGTAAGTTCCTCCCCAACATACTGTGTATATATATATATATATTTTTTTGTATACTCTTTAAGGTAGGAATTGTCTTCCTCAGTATTATGTTTTCAGGGTGTGATGTCTCATTGGTGCCTAATAAATGTTCGCTGTATGCATGCGTGAAAGAATGCCTCTGTTGCTTTCCTTTGCACCATCCCCCATACCCCTCAGTCACCCTCCCACATTGTATCAAAATCTCACCTACCCTTTCATCCTTAGCTACCTGTCTCCTCACTGGACTGTGAGGTCAAAAAGAACTTTATTCATGTTATCCTCAGTACCCAGCATAGAAGAGTATTTAGTAATAATATTTGCTCAATGGATTCAATGGTTGAAACAACACAAGTTCTAATTCCATCTTGCCATAAGTCACTTGTTTCTCTTCTCCTTTGGTATAGCATTTTGTATATTGTGTATATATTAATGGATTCATTGTATTCTTCCCTATATTACACTAGATTTTAAGCCCTCTGAAGGCAAGTACTATTGTATTTATCTCTGTATCCACATCACGTCATATAATGCCTTCTCAGAAAGTAATCGATAAATATTTACTGAAGGAATACATTTAAATTTATGCATTAAATTCAAGTAGAGGGCTTCCCTGGTGGCGCAGTGGTTGAGAGTCCGCCTGCCGATGCAGGGGATACGGGTTCGTGCCCCAGTCTGGGAAGATCCCACATGCCGCGGAGAGGCTGGGCCCGTGAGCCATGGCCGCTGGGCCTGTGCGTCCGGAGCCTGTGCTCCGCAATGGGGGAGGCCACAACAGTGAGAGGCCCGCGTACAGCAAAAAAAAAAAAAAAAAAAAAAAAAAATTCAAGTAGAAATACCAAGTAAGTAGTTGGAGATGTATGATTGAAGTCAGGGTAGGGACATCACCCTCAGGGCAGTGATTGCTGAAACCATGAGAGAGGCATGTGATCTTCAAGGAGAAATGGTAGAAGTAGAAGAATAAAGAGCTAAGGACTGAATCTTGGAGTGCTGTTCTATTCATTCATTCAACAAATGTTTTTGAATTCCTATTATGTGTCAAGCGCTAATGAAGGCAACGGAAAGCGTAAGGAGTAAGGTCACATGTAACTACGGTAAAGCATGGCATCACGATGTTAGAGGAAACACAAGATGATGTGCTGGTACACAGCACGGGAGCTGTGCTAGTCCTTGGGGATACCCTACACATCCTGGTTCTCTTTCTGGCACATGGTAGGATTGTACTTCCTTACCCCCTCTTAAGTTAGGGATGATTATGGGGTTTGCTTCAGGTAATAAAATGTGAGTACAGAGTATATCACTTTCTGAAAGGAGCTTTAAGAGCCACTGCTTGATTCATCATACTTCCTTTATCCTGCCTCGGCTATCATGGAATCGCAGGTGAGATGGAGTCTCTATTACCTATTAGCTTGAGTCTCTGAGAAACTCTGGCAGAGCTTCCCCTCTGAGTCATGACGGACATGTAATGTGGGCAAGAAATAAACTTTGTTGTGTTAAGCGCCTGAGATTTTCAGGGTTGTTCATTATCGCAGCATAACTTAGCCTATTGTTACTGATAAGAGCTTATGGAGTCAACGATGGTCTCCTAAATTTAGGAAGTGACATTTAAGCTGAGACCTGAAGGATGAACAGTGCAGTAAAAAACAGGAAAGAAAGTGTTCTAAGCACAGTGTACTGATTATTAGGAGGCACAGAGATGAGAAAGTTTAGGAGCACTGCAGGAACTAACATACAGTCAACAAGAATTAAAATGAAGAGGTGTCAGCGTCGGTGCTGTGTGTATGGGGAGTGGTGGGTGAGAGAAGAAGCAGAAGAGAAATGGAAGAGACAATGCAAAAGTTTAGAAGCAGTTCCACTGTGGTTCTTTGCTCTTTTTTGAAAACTGGACCATATAGCAGCCAATGTGGTATCCTGCAAACTCAGGTGATTTTAACAAGTCACTGAAAAAAATGCTTGGCTCTTTAAAACATTTGTTCAGAATTCTACTAAGGGCTCTGATGCAAGCATATCATTCTGTCTGACAGGCTGTAATATCGTGAATTAAAGCCACAGGGGCCCAAGACATCATGGACTGGCTACTTGCATTAGTTTTACACTTTCCCTGAATCAGCCCTTCTCCCTTCTTAAAGCTTACAGAGCTTACAGGGCTACAGGAACCTTATTCAGGACTCTGCTGGGGTCTAAACTGATGATAAATTCGTATGCAGTCTCACTAACTTACCTCAGATACTGTGATTCACAAAGCATTACAAATCACTTTACAGCTGACCACATGGGTTACCTATAACATTTTAGAAGAAAAATACCTACAGCAGTCTTTAATGTAGCTTTTTTTACAGACAGCTCTTAATGTACTAATTACTACCATGGGGATAGGAGTACTCACAGCAAACTCTCTTAACAACATACTAACCATGACAAACGCTATGCAATTCCAGTTGTAATCTGACCAGTTTCAGTTAACTCTGCTTTAATTTAAATACACACACACACACCTTTCACTTCTTACACACACGTTCTTTTCCTTATGTAGTCACGAGCGTAATATAAGGTCATCACTCTTCCCCTGAATCCATGTTTCTGCTTAGTCTCCTCAGCCTCTTCCATTCTTGGCTTCCTGGCCCAATGCTAAATAAGGAGATACTCAGATTCCGCTGGCAAATATATGCAATTAGCTGCCAGACTAAAATCTAAGTGAGATATTTACATACTGAGCTGGGAAGTTCTACCATAACTTTAGGTAGATAAGCCCAAAAAGGAGGAGAGGTACACGAAGGAAAGATGAAAGAAAAGTAAAATTGTACAAACTGCCGCAGCTCGAATGCAACAACTAAAGTACCAAACTTGCTGTCAGTAACAGCACACAGCAAATACACAGTGCCTGCTCCAGACCAAATGCCCAAACAACATTTAGCCAGGTGGGCTGAAGCTGGGGCTAATAGTTGTATCTTACAGACTCTTTAAAAAATTAACTTAAATTCTGATCCTTTCCTTTAGTAAGATGAAAGTATGATGCTCAAGTCTTTTCTTGCTGAAGAGGTTATCAGAAGGGGATCACAGAAGTTATCGTGCAAAGCAGGACACTTGAAAGGTGGGAGTTGTTAATAATCATGCTGGAACAACAGGTAAAAACCATGATTGCACACAGCAAATTGGAGTGTGTGGTCATCCTAGTTATCAGGGAGTTTCCTGTAGAGCAGGTAAAATGAGCAGAATAGACATATTTTTAGAGTCAGGTGAGAAGTCTGAAAGAGAAGGCTAAAGAAACAAAATGGGAAGAACGGAAGAAAGGAAAAATGTGGAAAAGAGTGTCAACAGTCAACAGGGAAAAAATGAGGTCTATTCTAGAAGATGAAGAACGTCTCTAGAAAACCGAGTTCCATAGTCTACCTCTAGCTGTGGACATAATGAGGTTGTCATCATTAAACTCTGGTGCCTCCACTCTTGCGTGCAAAGGCAGGTGTAGTGGGTCATGAGAGACAGCGTGGAATGTGTGGGGCCTGGGACTGCAGCAAGGGCATGCTGGAGGCCATGTGAGAGGAGGTGTGGGGCTCCTGCTGCCAAGGGTTTAGGGGCAGGTCTGTTATGGTCCTCAAGGACACAGCAAACTCTCAAGGCACAGAGCCTGCTCCTGGAATCTTCAGACAAGCTGGGAGCCACCTGTGTGCAGGGGAGGGGCAGCAGCTGCAGACACTGGAGTCCACACGAATACAAATGGGAACACGCCAGCATTAGCTCCATGTTAATCCCAGCCTTTCAGAGTCACAAACCACAGCAAAGCGGGTTCTCAGTAGACTCTGTCCTCCATTTTCCATAACCTCTTTAGCGCTCTGAGGTACGTGAAGCCAAATGTTCAGGTTCTTTGGGGGCTGAAAGAGCTCATCTCAGTTCAGAAGTGCCTGGCATCAAGTACCTAGTTAGTAGAAATCTGATGACAGTAGGAATTTGACGACTTAGAAAATCCCTAAAGTAGTAAATCTGTCAGCAATTAGTTGAAAGAATACTCTCATCATATTTGGTAGCACATAAAAATGTAAATGAGCAAATTCAAATTGGTGCTATCAGTAATAATCTCTAGTTTCTAAAAATAACTTGGGAGCAGACCAAGCAAACATTAGTTGTCTTCTAATGAAACTGCCTCAGGAAGTGGACCTAAACTTTTGGCAAAGCACTCAAGCTTCCTGGAATGACCTTAAAATCCCTTATTTATCCCTGCTTTTCAGGAAAAATTCTTAAATTTTCACATGACATGAGCGACAGAGTGGGGTATTTTTAATAATATAAAAAGTCACAAGATCCGAAAGTTAAATTCCACCATAGAGCTACACCACCTTCCTTTGTGTGCCGAACAGATACAAACGTCAAAAGACAGAGTGTATTAAAAAAAACAACAGAGTGTATTAAACAAAAACAACAAGTGCTCATCCCCCAGCAGTACAGGGACCTGTAGTCACTTCCGGGGTGTCCACATCTCTCAGTTAATGCATGCACAATCTTCAACAAATCAGCTACATGATATATTAGGATGTTAACCAAAAACATCCAAATTCTGTTGCTTAGTAACTGCTGTCAAAAGATCCAATTTCCAGCTCTGCTCTTTGTATGGACTAAACCATGAAAAGAGGAGGATTAGGCACCATGATTCTGTTCTGTGCAGACTACAATTTGCAGCGGGATTTACAGGAGGATATTCAAAGAAGATTATTTCTTTCTTGCAAAGCTAGTGGAAAGGAAAATTTCTTCCATTAATTTTCAGTCCTTTTAAAAACAAGACTATATTATGCTATTAATGGGTATAGTTTTATAAACCACTAATTTTCTACTTAATATTGTTCAAACAATGTAGTCACATCGGATTGTTCTATTTCACCTCTGTACAGATTGTATACTCAGAAAGCACCAACATTAGGTAATTAGTTAAAATCAAATTCTACTGCTTTGTTTTTTGTTCATTTAATGCCATTAATAGAACTAGTAAAATAGGGTTTTTTTTAAGTATAGATGCAAAAATGGATAAAGGAATTAAAATTTTTAAACAGAATAAGGTTGAGGAAACAAAAATAAAATGGGGGAGAAGAGAAAGATCTGTGAACACTTCAAATATCTTAATGGAACACATAGTATCCCCCCCAGAATGTAATGATAATACTTCAGACTTTGCTAGTATTGAGGAGTTTATCTATGGAGAAAGGATTTATTAAGCAGATTAAGAGAAGTACAAGGTGAATTTTAAATTAATTGAGAATAAACTACTTTCATATATTTTAGCACCATCTGTATGTGAATAAGAATACCTTAGTTGCAATTAAATCTTACTCATTAAAGCAAGCCTAATGGCCCTCTCTACTAACAAAAACTCATCTCTTGGTTTAAGTAATAAAATGGTATATAAATATATTCTATGACTTAAGTATTCAGACCACCTCTCTTTAAGAAAAATTAATGTGTTATAATATTTCTGAGTTTCACAAACTATTGCCATTGCAAAACATTTTGAAAAATCTTTAAAACTGAGCATCTAGTCATTAAAATGTAGGTGAATAAATGATTTTAATGTCAATCTTTTACCTATCAAATTTGCAAAAAATATATATATATTTTTTAACATCTTTATTGGAGTATAATTGCTTTACAATGTTATGTTAGTTTCTGCAAAAAATATTTTAACAACATCAAGTTCGGGCAAGAGCCCAAGGAAACTGACATTCTTATATGATGGGGCTGCAAGTGAAAATTAGCACAACTTTCTTAAGAGGTGGGCTTTATAAACGTTAGTATTTTAACATAAGTTTTAATAGCAATACTTATTAAAAATTTGAAAACCATTAATATTTTTACCTTAGCAATCTCAATTCTGAGAATTTATCCTAAAGAAATAACCAGAAATGTAATGTGCAATAATAATGATAAGTAAAAACAACCACTATACTTTATTGAGCACATATTATATCCCAAGGCACTATGTGATACTGTACATAAATCACCATCTCATTTAATTCTCATAACAACCCAATGACGCAGCTATTAATATTATCTTCATTTGGTAGATGAGAAAACAGAGGCTTATATGTTAAGTGAATATAAGAGCTGGTAAGAGCAGTGGAGCTGGGGTTCAAATTCAGGTCTATTTGAAACCTAAGTCCAAATTCTCAGCCAGTAAATCAGGATGCTACTCTCAGAAAAATGTAATAAGAAAATGGGGACAGTGATTGGGAGTTCTACAGAATATTGTTTATAACTGTGAAAAAACCTGGAAACAACATAAATGTTCAACAAAAAAGCAACGTTTAAATGGATATTATACAGCTATTAATTTAACATAATATTGAGATACATTTTAATGACAATGAAAAAATTTCATATTAAGTGAAAGAACCAGGTTTAAAACAGTATGCTCAACGTGATCCCCAATATATGTGTGTGTGTATGTGTATGTGAGGAGAAGAAAATAGAAGGACAAATAAGGCCTTTATTTTCTTCTGTATCCTTTTCTGCATTTTCTAAATTACTTTTGAAATTGGGAAAAGCTACATTTTGGGGGTGGAAGGGAAGCACTTAAAAGGAAAGAAATGTCTTCTCCCTAATGATAAAGAATTATAAATTATTTGTGCTTTGAAAAAAAAATCTTTCCATCTTCACACTAAAAAAAAAGAAGGGAAGAGAACAATGGTGGGAGGGAGACTAGAACTACTAAAGAATGGCATTAATATTTCATTTTCAAAAGCAAACTGGAAGACGTAGCACCTTTAGATGGGTTTGAGCCCTCAGGCTTTTGTCAATCTATCATTAGGCAACAATGTGAAAACTATTTGCAGGGAAAGATTTTGCAGTATTTCTAATATATTTCTAAGACACCTATGCGTCATTCTTTTCTCTGTTCTGTTCTTTAGTCACAAGGAATAATATTTTTCCCCAAGGAAAACCCAAAAAGTCTTAATATGAATCTATTATACTGCTGAAGCAGAAATAATTTTTGTAACTTTAAGGGTACAAGGATGATCCAGACAGTGAATCATGAATCCAAACCATTTCAAGTAAGCGTGTATAGACACTTATTTTTATACACCTTAGCCTTCTACTCATCTGAAACCCTACCTTGAAAGGCTTCAACAATTTAAAGATTAAATCATAAGTTATTAAGCCATTAATTTAACCATTTAAGCCTCTAAAATCAGCACATATTACCTTCCCCCCTCAAGTCAATTTGCAAGAGATTGAAATAATAAAAATGATAATATCTCACACTTGCAAAGCAGCTTTGATGTGCAGGAGCCTAAAATACTTCAAAAAAAACTTTATAGAAAAAACCAGGACCATCCACCCACATCTCAGAGTACATGTGAGGTAGAAGCTGGCAGCTGGTGGAAAGCAGTGGAGTAATTTACCATATGCACAGAAGACGACTACTTTGAACAAGTATAAGGAATAGATGGAGTTAGGAAAATACAAATAGAATCAGCTGTTCAATTAAATGCTAAGTTCAATGGCCACCAATTCCAAGGGCTATTTAAATTTTCAACGAAAGTAGTTTAAAGGTTCCCTTTAAAGGGAAAAGGACCAAAAAATAAAGAAAAGCAACCCCTACCTACATTAGGGAGGTTACTGGTCCTAGTGATCCTGTCCAGATTTTCCTGGGAAGGATAGATACTACGGGTCTCACCTCAGACACAGAATAAACAGACTATGATATTTAAGTTCTTGTATCTGGCAACATTTCCCTGGCTTTCACACTCAACTTCAAAGACCTTATGCAGAATATTTACCTTGACGTTTTGGTGTGCAGGCCTGGAATCCTGTTCCAAGCTCCGCCTCCTCTATCCATTTCAAGCAAGCTACACAAATGATTTTCTGCTACCTGCACGAACATGAGACTAACTTCTCAAACTTGTATTTTTTTGGAGTCTGCTTTTGAAAGAATGTATTTTCCTCTTCAATCATTCTATCCTACATCTTTATAAAGTGAGGGCCTAAGAACAAGGTAAAAGAACATCTGAGCTGTCTTTACTAGGCAGCAATCCCATTCTCAAGATTCTTTCCCCTCATTCTGATTTTCTCACATCTCTTTTGTGGTACGCGGGCCTCTCACTGTTGTGGCCTCTCCTGTTGTGGAGCACAGGCTCCAGACACGCAGGCTTAGCAGCCATGGCTCAAGGGCCCAGCCGCTCCGCGGCATGTGGGATCTTCCCAGACCAGGGCACGAACCCATGTCCCCTGCATCGGCAGGCGGACTCTCAACCACTGAGCCACCAGGGAAGCCCCTCACATCTCTTTAACTTACAGTAAGTTCTTATCTATAAAAGATCAAGCATGAAAAAAAGGATTTATGTAAAATAAATACTTCAACTAAATATATAAAAAATAATCTTTCTTCACTGTCTGGGAGTATGCAAAATAAGAATATCAGTGAAAATCAAATGAGGTGAAACAGCCATTAAGAGTGTTCAGCATTGATTTTTGTTGTTTTTGATTTCTGTTTTTAATGAGCAACTGCCTACTATCCTAAATGCCTTACATGGTACTTGCTTGAATGGAAGAGCGATGAACCAGACGATCTTAGAGTTCTTTCAGTGCTAGGATTCTATTCTATGTTGTTCTAACTTTCACCAGTGGTTCAAAGCAGCTGTATTAAGAAGGTGACAAATGGCACTTGGAGAAAGGCAAAAAGACAAGGACCGCACTAAGTCTGCCAAGCAGACTGATTACTATCTAATATACCACCATCTTTCTGTAGGGGTTTTGAGAATATCTTTCCAATGATACACCTCTGTTCTTTCCCAAACTATACAGTCAATTTAATTGACCCTAGTCTGACTTTATACATTGATGAAAGAACTTAAAAAATCCTAAATGAATTTGCTCCACTCTACTCAAACACTCTTAACTGTGATCTTTCAGTCAAGTCAATACAAACTTAAGAAATGAAAATTAATCATAATACACACTAAACAAAGCATAATTTGGAAGATAAGGATACTCTAATAAAAATGCATTACAGGGCTTCCCTGGTGGTGCAGTGGTTGAGAATCTGCCTGATAATGCAGGGGACACGGGTTCGAGCCCTGGTCTGGGAGGATCCCACATGACGCGGAGCAGGTAGGCCCATGAGCCACAACTACTGAGCCTGGGCGTCTGGAGCCTGTGCTCCGCAACAAGAGAGGCCGCGATAGTGAGAGGCCCGCGCACCGCGATGAAGAGTGGCCCCCGCTTGCCACAACTAGAGAAAGCCCTTGCACAGAAACTAAGACCCAACACAGCAAAAATAAATAAAAATTAATTAATAAACTCCTACCCCCAACATCTTAAAAAAAAAAAAAGCATTACAAAGTTAAATACTATGTCTAAAACAGTTGCTGTTTCCCACCAAATTCTGCTGATAGTTTAATTCTACTTGAGAAGAACATAACTGCCATGGCATATATATATATATACACACAAGGATAGATATATATGTACATGTGTACGTACACATGCACATGCGCGTGTACACACATCTAAGAGATAGGAAATTAAAATGAAAGTAAAAATCTTGATACCTTCTTCATGGCCTGACACTTGGCTGTCTCAGAAAAGCCAATCATCTTATCAGGAGAACAGATCTTGATGAAGGGGAAGTTGGATTCCTCTGCGATCTTTGCAGCCAAAGCAGTCTTCCCACTGTGAGGAGGACCTGCATAACAATACGAGCAAGTCAGGGGAAAAAAGCCAACCTAAGCAAAGAGGAATAAAACAAGTTTAAACTTTTATCCACAATGTACTGAGGCCTCAACTAGTTGCTCATTAACATTTCCTGACACAATTTCATGGCAGACATGTTTTCTCTTATTTATTAGCAACTAAATTTAATGAACTGATTAGCACTTCTCAAAAGTATGTTGAAATATATTCCTTCTTTCTTTCTCACATAACCTTAATCTTTCAAACTTCTGGCTAAATATACAAAATGCAAGGGTTTTGCTTCTTTAAAAAAAAAAGAGAATGCATTCAAATGTATATCAGTACCTATGTTATTAGTTTTATCAAATCATTTGTCTGACAAAAAAATACAATCTTCTTAGGAGGTGATATTAGGGGCAGGGAAAACTGCCTTATTAGAAGCAAATGTGACTTAAAGAGCTAGGAAACTAAAGACTCAGGTCTTCTCATGAAGGCAACCAAAGCTACAAACTTACTTATATTTAGACATCTCTTCCTTCCCTTCTGTGTCATAAAAGATGTGCCCCTCTTCCAACCATAAACTGACCAATCATTCTTCCCCATCTTCTCAGGAACCTGACATTATTATTTTTTTAATTTTATTTTTTATACAGCAGGTTCTTATTAGTTATCCATTTTATACATATTAGTATATATATGTCAAGCCCAATCTCCCAATTTATCACACCCCCCACCCCACTTTCCCCCTTGGTGTCCATACATTTGTTCTCTACATCTGTGAGGAACCTGACATTATTGATTGTACCCTCTCCCCCATATGTTCCACCCCTCCGTCTTCCCTGGAGCCTTACCAACAGCATTTAAACATGCTCTAGTCTACTGACAGTTTAATAAACAAAACAAAAAAAACCTCTTTCTTGACTTCACTACTCTCAACACTACTCTGCCTTCTCCCTTCGAAATGGAACCTCCCTAAATAATCATCTACGCCAGCTGCCTTCACTCTTCACCTTCCATCCATCCTCAAACAAACGCTATGGCTTCCATTGCCATTACATGGGACAGGCTCCCATCGGGGTCACCAATGACCACCGCCACGTCACCAAATCCAACACTTTATCTGTTGGCCTCTCAGGAATATTTGATACAACTGATAACTCTCCTCTTTATTTATTTTTCTTTTTTTTATAATTAATTTTTATTGGAGTATAGCTGCTTTACAATGTTGTGTTAGTTTCTACTGTACAGCAAAGTGAATCAGCTATACCTCTCTTCTTTCCTTAAATACTTTTCTTGGCTTCTGTGACAGCACATTCTCTTTTTCCCCCCTCTTACCTCTCTGGTTATTCTTGCTCAATCTCCTTTGTCAACTCTTCCTGCTCTACTTAGTCCTTAAATGTTGACACACCTCAGAGATTAGTCCTAGGCCCCCCATTTCTTCTCAACCTACCCTTTCTGTAAGTGACTTCATCCACTCCCATGGATTCAACAACAGTCTACATACTGACAACTCATGAATGTATACTGCCAGCGAGACCTCTCTTCTAAGCACTAGACCCACGTATCCAGTGGGCTACTCAACATTTCCCATTCAATTATCCTACAGGAACCATGAACTTAATGTGTCCAAAACTGAACTCATGATCTTTCTTTCTGAAATGTACTTCTCCACTAGCGTTCCCAGTCTTAGTAAACAATAGCATTTACCAGCAGTGAATACCAGAAACCTGGGGATCATGTTTGATCTCTCCCCATTTTCAATCTACTTACTATTTCTAAGCTTCAGCTTCCTCATCTACAAAATAGGGATAACAGCAGCATCTGCCCTCACAGGATTGAAGTGGGGTTTAAATGAGAAAGTATGTGTAAAATGCTAGTAGACTGACTGGCAAATAGTTAAGAGTTCAAAGAATGTTAGCTTAATTATGCTTAATAATTAATTAATCATTATTATAATTATCATAAAGTCTCTTTTATTCTCCCTCCTAAATATTTCTCAAAGTGGTCTACATAACTCCATCTCTCCTACCACTACAGTACTTCAAACCATAATCAGCTCTCATTAAAACTAATGCAACTGCTTCTCACCATTGGTCTTTCCTGTGTATTTTCGCCACTCTAATCCATTCTCTATCACAAAGCAGTCATGATGTTTTGAAAATATAAATCTGATCGTGTCACTTCACTGCTTAAAATCCTACAAACGGCTCCCCACTGCCCCCTGGACAGAGTCTAAATCATTAACATGGTCTACAAGGCTTTGCATGAACTGGCTCCTGTCTTCTTCAGTCTCATGTCTTAGCCAATCTCCCTTTCTGTTTCAGTATCCTTCCAGCCCAGGGCTTTTTCACACGCTGGTCCCTCTGTTTAGAACATCTTCCGCAGTTACTATGCCCGCCCAGCTTCTCCTCATCCTTTAGGTCTTGGCTTAATGTGTTTCTCTCAGGGAGCCCCCACCCCTAGCCCTTTGGAAGGGGCTGGATTCCCCTGTCATGTGGACTCACTGAACCTTTCTGTTGTTCTACTAATTATAACTATAAAAAGTAATTGGTAGAATGTCCTTCCTTTTTTGTCTGCTTGGTAAAATCCTAACTGATCCTTCAAAGTCTAAATTGAACACTTTCTTTGACCACCCCTGGGCAAAATGACTTGCATTCACATACCCTTACACACATACATGGTAGTTAGGTATTTGTTTACATGGCTTTTTTTCATGACCAGACTCAACTCTGTGAATGTCTTTGTGTCTCCAGTAACCAGTTCAATGCCTAAGACATAGTAAATACTCAGTGAATATTTTTTTAATTGAATTGAATATTATGTGGTATCATAGAGTCTATTAAGTAACACAGAAATTTAGATACAATCTTATAAGAAAACTAGTTGCTATCATTCATTAGTAACATTCTAACCCAAGAAGATTTAAATTCGTGCACAATATCGGAACACAGAATGGACTGCTATTTTCAAATCATGAACAGGTTTAGAACTGAAAATAATTCATTTTTCTGGAATGTGCTAAATGGTTTTGTAAAAGTGCTTCTTTTTCTTTTTTCAGCTTTTGATGCCATCACATCATTTTTTCTCACCTTCCAGAAGGACGCTAACCAATGGTGTGCGGTCACTGTTTTTAGTCTGTTGGACCAGCAGCTCCCCATCTTCTAGAACTCGAGTAACTGGATCACCCCATTTGATGATACCATTCATAATGTAACTTGCATAATCCTCTTGGTTTGTGCCAAATGCCTATGAAGGAAAAGGACAGTTTAAAGCATTTTTAGCATCAGTATTAAAAATTAAATATTTAAAGGTGTAAAGGATGAGTAATAATTCCTACATGCTAGGGTCATAGCAATATCCCATATTAATATAAAAAGCCTGAAAAGCAAAAAAAAAATTTTATAATTTCTCATTTAACTTTTTACCCAATTGGGGCAAAAACTGCTTCACATGACTTAATGGAATAAAAAATATATTCTAGGCTCAGATTTTGTGAGGGCTCAAGCCCTTGCAATCCCTGAGAAAGGGTATGTTCCAATGTGCTTGTTTCTATAAGGAGTACATGGGTTGTGGCCTTCTGTCAAGAGCAAAGAGAAAGAGAGAATAAGGATTTAGAAATTAGAAACAGTTGGCTCAGCACACAAAGATACTATCCTAACACTGACTGTAGGTGTCAGATATTAAAATGGAAATATGAAATGGTAATGAGGAGATCTTGTCCACATATGCTTGGTGGTAGGGGATATAAGTCGAATCGTACCAAAAGGTAAGTGTGTGTGTAAATGTAAGATTTAGAACGAGCTAGAAATGAGCAGAGGTAATGAAGATTGAAGGGTTAGGGAAAGGAAAGAAAAGCAATTGCTATATATAATCATTTCATTTGTACTATATATTGGAGCATAAATCACATCCCTTTTCATTTTCAACTTCTAATCTCAAATTGTAACTCCCATCAAACCAGCTACCAAAAGTAGTTAAAAACTTTAGTACTTATTTACTTAATTGAATAGCATTTCCACAAGGTTAACAGGAGAAGAAATGAGTAGGAAAATATAACCCAATGTAATATAAAGCTCATATAGCTTGACAATTCCTAATTTTAAAAAATTATCACGGGCTTCCCTGGTGGCGCAGTGGTTGCGAGTCCGCCTGCCAATGCAGGGGACACGGGTTTGTGCCCCAGTCCAGGAAGATCCCACATGCCACGGAGCGGCTAGGCCTGTGAGCCATGGCCGCTGAGCCTGCATGTCTGGAGCCTGTGCTCCGCAACGGGAGAGGCCACAACAGTGAGAGGCCCATGTACCGCAAAAAAAAAAAAAAAATTATCACAACCCTCAAGTCAAGTTTTCACTCCCCACTGTATGGAATAACTTTAACAGTTCTTTAGAACTTGCACCTCACAGAAAGTCATCCTTTGTAATACTGTTTATAAACAGTATACAGTGGTCTCATCACTCTATTACTCTGCCACCAAATCATTTTTCAGACCACTCTTTGGTCCTTGCATACACTAGTGCTTTGATTCCTGAGTACAGAGTAAAGTTCTTATTCCCTGGTCTGAATATGGTAAATGCAGTGGCTGTGTAAAAAGTTATAAAGGAAGAGCCTAATAAATACTGGTTGGAAGGCTGTTGTAGGAAATATGTAGATTGGCTGGCTTTTGTCTAACAGCGTTGAGATACGTGAACCAGAAAACAGTGACCCTCCCAAGCTATATAATATGTATGAGTCATCCTTACTTATCCTGTCATTTCAGTTTTTGTTTTATCCCCCAGACCCTTGGAATAAATAAAAGTTGCTGCTTACTTAACTAAGTTATCTTAGTTGCCCTTTCCTTGTAGCCAAATTATCTGTCTTGAAAAAATTTTAAGATAGATCAGTTAGGCTGGGCTCTAATATTTTTGGTAACTATTACGAATAATAACAGCAAAAGATTAAACCATTTCCACTGCTGAGTAACTTTTGAAAGTAATTATTTTATATTTAAAAGTCAGAATAGTCATAAAAAAGCAGACAGGGGGCTTCCCTGGTGGCACAGTGGTTAAGAATCCGCCTACCAATACAGGGAACACGGGTTTGAGCCCTGGTCCGTGAAGATCCCACATGCCGCAGAGCAACTAGGCCTGGGCACCACAACTACTGAGCTTGCGTTCTAGAGCCTGTGCGCCGCAACTACTGAAGCCCGCGAGCCACAACTACTGAGCCCGCGAGCCACAACTACTGAAGCCCACGTGCTTAGAGCCCGTGCTCCGCAACGAGAAGTCACCACAATGAGAAGCCCACACACCACAACGAAGAGTAGCCCCCGCTCGCCACAACTAGAGAAAGCCCATGCACAGCAACAAAGACCCAACGCAGCCGAAAATAAATAAATAAATTAATTAATTAATTTTAAAAAAAGCAGATAGGGCTAAAAGAAGTTGATTTTTGTCTTTAAAGGAGATACTTGCAACAAATAATTACTGTCAAGGATATATAAAGAACTTATACAGATCAAATAAAAATAAACAATACAACAGAAAAATAGGCAAAACACATGAATGGCATCTCACAGAAGATACTCATATGGCCAATAAACATATGGAGAAATACTTCATAGGTAATCAGTGAAATGAAAATCAAGGCCAAAACGCGATCCCATTTTACATCCAACTGAATGGCAAAAAATAATTCTGACAATACCAAGTATTGTAGAGGATGCAGAGAACAGGATCTCTTTTACATTACTGGGGGAAGTGTTTATTGGTTCAACCACTGAAAAAAACAGCTTGAAAGTCTTAGTTTGAAGTTGTACATTCATATACCCAACAACCCAGCCATTTTATTCCTAAACATATATCTAGGAGAAACTCATTCAAGAATGCTTTAGCAGCAGTTGTTTGTAATAACAAAAAACTGGTAACGTTCCAACTGCCCATTGACAGGAAAACAGACAAATTGTGTTAGTCACACAATGTGATGCTATTCAGCAATGAAAATAAATGAGGCATAGCACGATCATACAGATGACTTGATAATAAAATATGTAATAAAATAGCAAGTCTCAAAAAATCAATATATACCATATTTTATTTTACACACTGTAGACTAATGACAGCATGTCATGAATTTGGGTTAGTCCAATTCTATGCACCCAAGGTCCATCGAAGAAAGAAAAACAACATACACACCTTTTTAAGGTTCTACAATTTGTTTTTTTATTAATATAGGACTCCAAATAATGGTTACTCAAACATGAGTGGTTGTTTTATAGGAAAATGGGTTAATGACCTTATAATGTATTCTAAAACTAAAACTATGACTATTGAGTTTTGAGTACATTTTAAGAAAATTGACACCTTTTTAAAAAAAGGCACTGAAAATGGTTAAAAGTTTTAGAAACTATAGCAGTTAGAGGAACTGCAGATATTGAGCAAGAAAACGGGATGCCTTGGAGGAGGGTGGGGAAAGGGAGAGAGAAAGGAGATGAGAATTAATTTTAAACATAATAAGTAAAATATGAAGGATGGATGAATTAGGATGAATTTAGGTATCCGTAGCTTCAGATTATATAAGAACCAATGAGAAAACTATTTCTAGTTCAAAACAATTTAAGAACAAATAATTAGAAAGTCTCAAAATTGAATGGTCTGCCTTACAAGATGGAGAGCTCCCTATCATGAGAAATATTTCAGTAAGCCTTGGTTAATTACCCAGCCATCAGAGTTACTGAACAGATGTTTCTTATATTGGACAGTTCCAGTACTGAGATTTTATGATTTTTTTAAAACTACATGTGATATAACCTTCCAAAATATTGGGTAAAATGGCACTTATTTTCCCCCTGAATTATTATTTTTCTTTTTGGCTTATACATCACTCAGTATTCATACTCACTGGTTTGATATCATTCTCCAAAGAAGCAAGGAAGTCTCCTCTTGTCACCTGCAGGCTCTCTGCTTTCTCCATGTCCACTTCCACTTTAGTACTGGCCTGATTAGAAATGAAAACAAAACGTTAAGGACTTCCAAGATTTAAGAATATTTTCAGCCTAAGAATATAACACCTGAGGATATAAAAGGCATATTTCCATAGACAAAAAAAATCTCTCTCAAATTCACAAACATACACACACACACACACACACACACACACACACATACCTACATATACATATATTATGCCTTTTGCCTGAACAACTCCACTTCTAGGTGTTTATCCCATGAATATACTCACAAATGTGCACAAAGTTATATGTACCAGGATATCTACTAGAGTAATTTGTAATAGCTGAAGACTGGAGGCAAATTAAATGTCCATGAAGAGGGTACCAGTCAAGTAAATTATCACATATCTTTACCAAAGGACACTGGATAGCGTTTTTTTTTTTGTTTTTATTTTTCAAAATGAGGCACGAGGAGGAGAAACTATTTAGAGAGGGTCTCTAGGAACAGTGGTTTTCATCCTCGGCTGCCTATCAGAATAACGCCTGGAGTCTTTAAAGATATACACACACACACACCTACATACGTATATAGATGCCCAGCCCCACCCTGCAGGATTTTGATTTAACAGGTCCAGCAGAGGGTCCAGGCATTTACATTTTTATAAAGTGCACAGGTGGTTCTGATGCTCAACCAGGTTTGTGAACCATTATTCTAGGAGACCAAGGACCTACAACTTTGATTTTTGCTCATACTCTGTGCTTGAGAATCTATGTGCCAGCTCCAAATATTCTGCTTACTGCACCTGGAGCTACCACTTAGAACAGACATCTGGAGAAGCATCAAGGCCTTTATCAGCACTTGGAGCTGCCTGGACCTGATGAGTGATTGAGATACCAACACACTTTTTAATGTGACTGGGCTCACTCCCAATAGCACAAGGCAAGTGAGTCTAATGTTTTAAATGGTACTATAGGCTTTAAAAAAACATATCTTCAAAAAAATCTGACTACAAACCCAAAGTATGTGAAGCAGTATCAACCTTCCAAAGGTTATTATAAAATATGAGTCATGTTCCTTTAGGAATGGACTGCTGAGACAAATAAAATGACAAACATTTTGTAAAACTCAGCCTTATGGGACAAAAAGAACTCTGTCAGAAAACTAGATCAAGATGGCAAACAGAACACTTTTATTTGTCTCCCTTCCTGCCGCAAATCCCATGAAATGACAGAAAGTGAGAGAGAATGGTTAAAAAGCATGGAACATGTATCTGGAAGTTTTTTTTTTTTTTTTTTTTTTTTTGCGGTATGCGGGCCTCTCACTGTTGTGGCCTCTCCCGCTGCGGAGCACAGGCTCCGGACGCGCAGGCTCAGCGGCCATGGCTCACGGGCCCAGCCGCTCCGCGGCATATGGGATCCTCCCAGACCGGGGCACGAACCCGCATCCCCTGCATCGGCAGGCGGACTCTCAACCACTGCGCCACCAGGGAGGCCCTATCTGGAAGTTTTAACACTGATTTAAGAGGAGTCTCAGAAGGAGAGAAAAGAAAGAATGATAGAGAAAAAACAATAAAAGACAGAAGAAATAAAATTTCTCCGGCTGAAGAAAGGTGTATCTTTGCAGTTTAAAGGTTTCAATGAGTGATCAGGGTAAATGAAAAGAAACCCACATCTGTCTAGACAGTGTTGTAAACTATCAGAACACCAAAGGTGAAGAGAAATTTCTAGAACCTTTTGAGAGACAAAAACAGGTCACCTGTAAAAGGAACCAGAATAAACACTAGAAACTAGAAGAAAATGTAATAACCCTGTCTTCAAAAATCCATCCGGCTATCTATCTATCCTAGAAAATGATTCTCGTATGCACATAGGGAGGCACAGGCAAGCATTTTCATAACAGTGTTATGAAATACTGTTATGATTTCCTTTTAGAGTGAAGCTGAATTCAAATGACAGAAACATATAGCAATATGAAGGGAATATCTTGTCTATCTTTCAGCATTTGCTGAAAAATATGACAGATTTCAGGACTGGAGCTGGTGTGAACCTTGAATTTTTACTACTAAGAAAGGACTCACCCAATGAATTAAAGTGAATTAAGATGGCTGGGGGACAGTTATTTTAGAACAAGTTGTTTTTAGACACTCTAGGAATTTCAGAAGTCACCTAATTGTAAGTAATCAATACTACAATGATAAACCTTTCATACCTATTCATTAAAATAAGTTTTCTAAGGACTTCTCTTGGCTAACTTTTACTATTTTACTATTTTGTCAAAATCGCAAAATGTTATTTAAAAAAATCTACAATTCTGAATTTTTACTCATTCAGAAAACCTTTTCTTATTTGTCTGAATTAGTGTGATTTTTTTCTGCATTTTATTTATAACAGCTAATCAATATGGAAGAGGCAACATCTTTCAGCTTATACCTGCAGAAACTAATAAACTTGTATTTCAACACTAGCAAATATCCAGTGGTCACACTTAAATTTCATAACCTTTTAAATCTGACCTTTCAAAGTTCTTATCATTCCTCTTAAATTAAGGGTAGAATGACCTTAATCATTCAAAATTCTACAGAAAATAAAAAAGAATTGTATTGCAATTCTGCAAACATAAATCAGCTTTGATTCAGTTGTAAAGTGTGTGTGTGTGTGTGTGTGTCCTCAATTTATTTCCTTACAACAGATTAGAGCAGAAGATATTTGTGTTATCTTCTCTACCTGAAGCAGAAATTCCTTCCAAGCTAAAAACAACCAAATGTCACATGAATTTTAGTTGACCACAAACATGGATTCAAGCACAAATGACATGCACATCAGGTGTTCATGACTGGATTTTCCACTTGCTTCAAAAAACCTGAAAGAACAGTTTAACAGGGAAGACTTGTTTAGTTTATTCCACCTGACTTTGTTTAAACCTAATTCTTTTGAAAAGGAAGCAAAATAACACTATTAATGGCTTTTTTTTTTTTTTTTTGGCCACGCCAGTCGGCTTGCAGGATCTTAGTTCCCCGACCAGGGACTGAACCCAGGTCCTGGCAGTGAGAGCACCGAGTCCTAACCACTGGACTGCCAGGGAATTCCCAATAATGGCTTTTTATAATACAAAGAAAGAACATCATAATAAACAGATGAATGTTGTGTATAAGTTCTACACCAACTGTAAGTCATAAGTTTCAAATTAAGTACTTGCTCATCAATCACTACTAGTAAAGCTATAAATATGTACAGAAATGAGAATATTAAAACTGTGTGTCTTTTGTTCAACTGAGGAAGAATCTTGTTGGGAAAACCATGTTTAAAGACCTGGACAGTGCAGATTTTTTTAAATGCAGAAAAGAAAGTAAATGTTAGTACTATTTCTTTTTTGGTAGTGAGGTTAGTGTCTTAGATATCTCTCCCTTCCCCGAAGTACCTGTGAAGTCCCTTGCATTAGATATTCCACTGATACCCAAAAAACCCAAAAGCTGTTTGGTACAAAAGGTGTTGATCACAAGCCTATATGCATCATCTGAAGTTTAAGTTAAAGATAATTCAACCACATGGAAAAAGTGCGGGAAATAATGTCCACTATTTGCACTACTTCTTACTTGCAAATCTAAAAGGATAACATATTCCGTACAGTGGTGGTGAATATTTTAGCTTTAAATCAGAAATATTATAACTGCAAATAGTCAACAAAAATCAGAAACTCAGATATTGAAAAGGATACATACAGTATCCTCTCAGATCAGCCAATAATAACAAAAATGGAAGTAAACATTTATATAGTTTGTAAGGCACTTCCACAAACAGTATTTGATTTCATTTTCACAAAAATTTGATGAAATAGGTAGTCATTTCCCCTTGGCAAATCAGAAACAAAAAAAGTGGGAAGAACTGTAACACATAACCACACCTTCTGACTACAAAACTTGTGATTTTTCCACCGTTTCTCATTGCCTCGTGTGTAAATAAATCCAATACATGCTTAAAGAAAGCATGTTTCTTGACAATGGCTTAGGGACACTTTTGGATAAGATTATTGTGATAAAAATGACAAATGACTAAATAAGATAAAAATTCAGTGGCTAATGCATATGAAAAATCTGATACCTAATAAACTAGCTGTTGTGGATTACAGTATCAAGAAGCACTAATGTGGTCTGAGGTGAAAGATCGGTACGGTGGGGAGCAATTTTCACATCATTTATACAATTTTTCTTGAAGTCACCATCACTTTTTCTAAGACATTTCTTATGGCAAGGAGAAAGAATGGATGAATGAAATGAATGGATCCATTCTATAAAGGACCCAATACTATACTTCCCACACTATCCAGTCCTTTGGCATTCTCAATTTTTTTTGTTTTGTTTTAATGCAGTAGTACTAGTATCCTCCTCCCCACTGGGTCTCCAGTATTTTTTTTTTTTCCTTGCGGTACGCGGGCCTCTCACTGTTGTGCCCTCTCCCATTGTGAGCACAGGCTCCGGACACGCAGGCTCAGCGGCCATTGCTCACGGGCCCAGCCACTCTACGGCATGTGGGATATTCCCGGACCGGGGCATGAACCCGCATCCCCTGCATGGGCAGGCGGACTCTCAACCATTGCGCCACCAGGGAAGCCCATGGGTCTCCAATATTTTAAAGAGTTTTACCATCTTGTCTAAAGTGGCCTCTCCCATTATAGCATTCTTGAGCTAGAACAAAGTCAGTTCCATTATGTAGGGGAATTATGGCTTATAGATAGAGTTTGATACAGAATACATATTTACTAATTTAAAAAGTATTTACTAAACAGCTACCATATTCTCAGTATTAAGACCTATATGAAACACTGTGGGAGATTCAGAAATGAATAAGATACGGACTTAAAGTCTACAACAAGGGTTGACAAACTTTTTCCATAAAGGGCCAGAGAGTAAATATTTTAGGCTTTGTGGGCCATGTAGTCTCTTTTGCAAATACTCAACTCTGGCATTGTAGCATGAAAGCAACCACAGACAATACATAAATGAACAGGGGTGGCTGTGTTCCAAAAAAACTTTATTTATAAAAACTGGTGGTTGGCTGGATACGGCCCATGGGCCACAATTTACCGACCCTTGGTTTAAAACCATTGCCAGGGTATACCCGAATAAAACATACTCAACCTGACTGTTCAGGCTTTTACTATTTCCTGCGTGAATTGTTATACAAGTTCCCCTCTCTTGTCTTATGTCACCAACTTCACTCCCCTAAATACTCCACTCGACACAGCTGCCAGAGTGAGCTTATGTTTTAACACTATGTCACTGCTATTCTTAAAACTCTTCAACGGCTTAGCACTACTCACAGAAAAGAAGTCCATACTTCTTAGCACAGTATAAAAGGCTCTTTGTGCTCCATCCCCTGCTTTAGCCTCCTGACTTATCCCCCACGTCTCTCTCTACCTCCCCTTCCCTACCTTTTATGCTGCAGCAATACTGAATTACTCTAACACACCATGCTGTTTGTGTGTCTCTGTTCCTTTGCATATTTGTTCTTTCTACCTAAAATGCATGACTCCATCAGGAAACATATCCACCCAGAAATTCCTCTGTGAAGGCTCCTCTCACCGACAAGCTGACCACACCTGACACCTTTTCACTTCCTTACCCCGTATGTACTTTCTATTACTGCATGTGGAGGATTAGACTGTGAGCTGCTCAAGGGTAGGCAACTGGAGCATTAACCCCTAGTACAGTGTCTGGCACACACTAGGCTAGATAAATCCACTGATTGAAAGTCAACAGAAGGTATTGTAAATGATGCGTTACTATTTCTTTTTTTTTTCTGGCCGCACTGTGTGGCTTGCGGCATCTTAGTTTCCCCACCAGGGATTGAACCTGGGACACCGCAGTGAAACCGCCAAGTCCTAACTACTGGACCGCCAGGGAATTTCCGATACACTACTAGTTCAAGAAGGAACGGAACACACCATTCTTGAAAGGGAGAATGAGAAAAAGTTTGAAGAAAGTGGTGGTACATGAGCCAGGTATCGAAAAGATAAGTAAACATAGAGGGTAAAGCTTCTCAGTGAAGAAAAAAAAAAAAAAAGAGGTAACAGCAGAGAAGTAGAAAAATACATTAATATCTGATGACTGGTAAATATTCAATATTTTAGTTTGGCTAAAGTGTATGGAGGGTTTCCCTGGTGGCGCAGTGGTTGAGAGTCCGCCTGCCAATGCAGGGGACACGGGTTCGAGCCCTGGTCTGGGAAGATCCCACATGCTGTGGAGCGGCTAAGCCCGTGCGCCACAACTACTGAAGCCCATGAGCCTAGAGCCCGTGCTCCGCAACAAGAGAGGCCACCGTAATGAGAAGCCTGCGCACCGAAACAGAGAGTCCCTGCTCGCTGCAACAACTAGAGAAAGCCCGTGTGCAGCAATGAAGACTCAACGCAGCCAAAAATAAAATAAATAAATAAGTAAATTTATAAAGTGTACGGAGAATAACTGGGAACACATCAGGAAAGGCCAATTTAGGGTCAGATCTAAGAGGACCTTAAAGACCAGACTAAGACTTCTGTACTTTGTTCTGTAGATCATGGTGAGTCACTGAAAGTTTCTGAAGAATAGAATGGTGTGAAACAGGAAGGTTAATCAAACAGAAGACAGGTGGTGGCAATGAGAACTGAAAGATACTGCCAAGATAGAGCTGACAAAATCTGGCAAATAACTTGATGTAGGACACAAGAGAGTGGTAGAAATCAAAGATAATCTTGGCGTTTTAAGCTTAGGAAATTGGGATAAACAGGGAAGTAGGAGCAGGAAGGAAAGTAGTAAAAAAAAACAAAAACAAACAAAAAAAAGTGAATTTGGTTTTGGAATATTAAAATTGAAACCTGATAACACATCCAGGTACAGGTATTTGGTATAAATCTGAAAGTGGGAGAAAGATACTTTCAAGAGATGAGACATAAATCTGGGAGTCACCTAACTACAGGTGGTAAGTAAAACCTGAAGAGAAGCGATGGTAAAGGATCAAATGCACTTTATCAAATTTTATTTACCAAAATGAAAGTATCCTTTGTATGTATTTCTACCAAAGTATCAATAACATTATTGTATTAATTTGCAAACATATGCATTTCCCTGACTCTCTACTCCTTGTGCGAAAAGGTCATGCTTTATTGTCTTTGTGTCTCCCGCTTAATACCTTGAAAATAGCAGGTATTCAATATATTTACTTAATGAAGCAGCCCTCATAATTCTAGCATGTAGAAAATCCAACTTCCTATGTCATGTTACAAGTCAACACAGCACAAATTTTTAAAAAATTCTTCAAAATCTTCATCTTCACGTGTCTGTATCAAATGGTGGCAACCTAAAGTAAATGGGTCAATGGTTACCATGGAGCAGATGCTACCATTATCTTTTTTCCAACTACTCGGAAGATTTAGCAGTTGACAATTAATTCCTATACCTTTTACCATGTCTATTCTCCATCAAAAGTCAGTATTACCCTAGTCCTTAGTATGCTTGAAAGGAAAGAGAAAGAATACTGGCATGGTATTTACAGGGCTGCAGACTCCTAATATGGTAGTTGATTTTACTGACCTTTATGTGTCTGTTCATAGCAGTGGACTGCGCTGCTCGCACCAGACCCTCGAGCTCAGCACCGCTGAAGTTCTTGGTCTCTACGGCCAGTTCTTTTATGTCTACATCAGCAGAGAGCAACTGATGCCCTCTCATCCTTGCTGTGTGGATGTGAAGGATCTGGAGTCGGCCTTTCTCATCTGGTAAGCCTGATAAAATTGAAAATAAAATAGACATTATTATAATCTTAACGTTTTTCTTATAGGTACTCAAGCGTGTAAATACCTGCTTCTGATACACAACTTCTTCTAACTAATATTACATTATATGACTTTGCTCCTGCTAATGAACTCTAATTACACTCCCCTCCCCCAATCAGTGACAGATCTATTTACCTATCTCCATTTTAACTTCCAGTCTTCCAGGTCGAAGGAGAGCCTCATCTATGAGATCTGGTCTGTTGGTCATTCCTGAGCACAGTTGTTAAAACAAAACAACACACAAACTATCAGAATTCAAAAATAAGATAAAATGTCCCTTCAGTATATGTAAGAATAGCAATTTCCCTGACAAGCTAAGAGGACATTTTATAAAAGTCAAATAGAAAAGCAGTCATTTTCAACAATATCATTTGTTCTCGACCTAATGACAATACCTGGGGACTTTGCTTTAGTATTTCACTACTGTACAGGCCAGTGGAATATAAATGTAATGAAAGCTTCAAATATTTAAAAAGAAAATTTTAGGTTCAGAGAGGGTAAGTAAACTGTCAAAGTGAGAGAGGGGCAATGTGAACATGATCTGTCTGACCCCAACATCCCTTCTCTTTTTTGTAGGCCAATGGTTTTCAACCTTCATGAACAGCAGAATTTTTGTTTTGTTTTGTTTTCAAAGTCATCTTAAGAAGAACTTCAGTACATAAAGCAGTTAAAAAGATAAGTTATAATAGGGATTCATGATCTGAAGCTCAAACCCTGGCCACACAGACCCTGAAGTAGCTCTGAGGACTCCTGGAGGCCTACAGGACCCAGTTTGAAAACCACTGCATTACATCGTGCAGCCTTTTTCACCTGTTAACTATAAGTTTAAAGCCATGAGTTGGGACTTCCCTGGTGGTCCAGTGGTTAAGAATCCGCCTCCCAATGCTAGGGGACGCGGGTTCAACCCCTGGTCGGGGAACTAAGATCCCACATGCCACAGGGCAGCTAAGCCCACATGCCACAACTAGAGAGAAGCCCATGTGCCGCAAACAAAGAGCCCACATGCCGCAACGAAAGATCCCATGTGCCACAACTAAGACCCGACGCAGCCAAAAATAATAATAAATTTTTTTTAAAAAGTGAGGATTTTTATTTAAAAAAAAAAAGCCATGCGTCACTAAAACCCATCTTTCATTTGTCCTAGTAAGGCTAGACATTAAAATAGTGAAATTCTTCAATATCACTTGATTCTAATTTGGAAACACTGGCAGAAGAGTGTAATTACAAGCTACACAAATCTGAATTCAGAACCTATGTATCTAATATTTTTGAAATCACAGTACTTCTCTTTTTTAAACCAAGCAAACATACCAATGACTAAGATGTTGTTTAGTTGCTCTACCCCATCAATTTTGGACAGCAACTGGTTGACGACAGTGTCATGAACTCCTGTGCTTCCAGCCATGCTCCCTCTCTGTTTGCAGATGGCATCAATTTCATCAAAGATGATGATGTGCAAACCACTGTTAGCACCAAGCTAGTAAAAGAAATTACATTAAAGGTCATAATTTGAATATATTATTAAACAAACTAATCAAAAAAGCAAAACAAAGCTTTCTCGCCTTTTGACTAATAAATGTAGCCGGTATAACCATGATTGCTGCCCTCTCAAAGGTGTTGGAACTGCAGTCTCAGAATTCTGCAAAGTGAAAAGGCATTCCAGAACCTCATATTTAATAGACATAAAACAAAACCCCACATTATATACTGATGAAAGTGAATAGTCCATCATAACTATTCATTCATACACATTTCTTATCTCACTCTTTGAAAGAAGAACTGTCAAGTATTCCTTAAGTCAATGAATGGCAGCTCCCTCCCATTTTCCCTGAGTTTTGGTGAGAGGATAGCCCCCAAAACAGTAAGTTTAATATTTGTCATACTATATAGCTGAAGAGTAACTCCACACAGAGGTGGACTGGGAATTGGGCAAATGGGAGAAGATACTGAACTTGATTCATATTCAGTTATATCCTATGAAAACAGATTGCTTCTTCTGAACAGTAAAGTGAGAACAAAGTTTATAAAAAGAACATGGTCAAGCAGATGCTGTTTCTTCTACGTAGTGATTTCTGTTTTACTCTGTCAGATATAAAGTTATCATTAAAAGAAATCAGTTTATATATTTTGAACTTTTAATAGATGCAAATACTTTTAAATGCCAATAATTCACTAGGTTAAGTTAACATGGACCTTCTAGCAATTTATATTTAAGTAATTATAATTAAGTCTCTTGTTAGGAACCAAAGGGGGAAGTGTATTGCAGAGATTTTTTTTAACAAAAACCAGTAGGGATTAGCAAAACAAAACAGGTGAAAATGAACATAACCTAAATATGACAACATACGGATGGTATAAATGATGGGCATAATGAGATTCAAGATTAGATATGGTTGGTATTCACTAAAACTCTGGCAAGGATATCATTTTTTTTTAAATAGACTTAAAAATTTTATTATGAAAGTATTAGATGTTAACTGAGCAAAAGTTATAAAACAAATAGAAATAAGTTAAAAATAAACTATATTATATTGCTTAAAGATAAATGCTGTTAATGCAGATTTGTTTTAATTTTATTTTAATTAAAAATTGGAAACTCACTGCATCTTGCATTCTCTTGAACATTAACTGTTTTTTAAAAACAATTTAAAATTGTTATTTTGGGTTCTAATTGCAAAATACATGATCACTATAGAAAACTTGGAAAAAATACCAAAAGACGTAAAGAAATCTCAATCATCCAAAATTCAACTAGATAGAAATAACTGATATTATTAATTTGGTACTACATAAAAAGTTTGTATCTCTTTTTTTCAGCCCAGATATTATCTTAAGCCCTTTCCCATGTCTATAAATACAGCTATACATTATGATTTTTAATGGCTCCATAATATTTCATCATGACTGGTTTCACAATTCCCCTACTCCACATTAATTCTTTACTGTCACATATTTAATAATTTCTAAGTTTTTAGTATCAAGAAGTTGTTGCAATGAACATTTTTTTTTTTAAAGAAGATATTGGGGGTAGGAGTTTATTAATTAATTTATTTATTTTTGCTGTGTTGGGTCTCGGTTTCTGTGCGAGGTGCTTTCTCTAGTTTTGGCAAGTGGGGGCCACTCTTCATCGCGGTGCATAGGCCTCTCACTATCGCAGCCTCTCTTGTTGCAGAGCACAGGCTCCAGACACGCAGGCTCAGTAGTTGTGGCTCACGGGCCTAGTCACTCTGCGGCATGTGGGATCCTTCCAGACCAGGGCTCGAACCCATGTCCCCTGCATTAGCAGGCAGATTCTCAATCACTGCGCCACCAGGGAAGCCCGCAATGAACATTTTTATACTTAAATCTTTGACAATATGCATGATTACTTCATGAGGCAAATTGTTATGTTAAAAGGTGTTTTGAGTATTTTAATGCTCTTGAAATAGGCTTTCAAATATTTTTCTAGAAAGGTTTTTATCATTTTGTAACAATCCTACCACCGTATATGACAGTGACTATCTTGGTATATCCTCGAAAGTAATGAATACTAGAAAATTTTAAAAGTAGTTATCAACTTGATGGATGAATAATGGTATTTTTCAATCATTTTTAATTGGCATTTGTCTAATTATTGACGAGGCTAGCACTTTTTAAAATCATTTTTTTTTTACCATTGATAATTTTTCTCTTATTATTTGTTCATGTGCTCTGTACATTTTTCTGTTGGGATTTAATAATTTTTATTGATTTATAAAAATTATTTATATATTACGGGTATTATTATATTTGTTATAAATGTTTTATCCCAGTTTGCTATTTGTCTTTTAATTTTACTTATGGTATATTTTTGATAAATGGAAGGGTTTTTAAAAATGTATTTTTACTATTTAAACAGCCAACATTATCAATTTTTGTTTTTATGATGTTTTCCATTACTTTTATCCTTAAAATCCTCTCCCATTACAGACACTGGTAGTCACCTACATTTTCTTCTATTGTAAATTTTTACTTTACGTATAATTCTTTAGTCTATCTGGAATTTTATTTTTGTATATGGTACAAGTGAAGTAAGAATCCAAGTAATTCTTCAAAGAGTTAACTAACTGATCGAATATTGTTGACTAAATAACCTTTTCTTCATTGATTGAGATGCCATTTCTATCAGGCTTTATATTTTTATATATGCTAGACTATTTCCAGCCTATACTATGGACTATAGCAGTAGTTTCGGCAAGCTCTTACCCTCCACACATTCTTCTTTTTTATAACTGTCTTGGCTACTTTCAACCATGTTTACTTCCTGATGATTATTAGAATCATTCTACTAGAGCAAAAACAACTTTCTCCAATGAAAAACAAACAAAAGAATTAAAAAATAAACAAAAAAGCCAAGCTTTGATTGGAATTAGATTCAATCTCTAAATTAGTTTAGGAAGTACTAATATCTTTATAGCATATTCAGTTCTTAAGAATATGTCTCTCCAATTATTCAAGTCTTTTACATCTCCCAATAAAGTTTTGTACTTTTTGTCATATTAATTCATTCATAACATTCCTAACTATTTACGCTTTTTGGTTGCAGTTGTGCATGGGATTTTTACATTATATTTCAAAAACAGTATATATGAAGAAATATTAATTTTTGTATATTTATTTTATATCTGGCTACTTAACTTTCTTCTAACATCTAAGTTTTCTTAGTTGATTCTTTTGAATTTTCTAAGTAGACGATCATATTACCTACAAATACAACTTTGTGTCCTCCTAAATCACAGGTATACTTGTTTTGGGGTACAAGAAATTATTCCTGAACAAAGACATGTAGAAGGAGAAAGAGAGGGCCTAACAGATAAGAATTCAGAAGCATGCAGGGCCACTTGAGCAAACGGCTAAGAAGCAATCCAGGCCCTATAAAAGGGATAATAAAATTTACCTAACATGAGAAACAAAAGTTATAGTACTATCACAACAGGGAGCAGGCCTTTCTATTGAAACTCTCTCTCTCTCTCCCTCTCACTCACTCACACACACACACACACACACACACACACACACACACACTTGCAAAAGCAGAATGCTCTTTATGTAAGATGATTTTAATCCTGACTTTAGGACGGAAATAGAGAAATACATAGTTGGAAGGTCAGTGAGAAACCATGGTATGTAAATGAGGTAAACAGAATCTGTAAGAGAGTTTTGGTGATGGGAGTAGTGATGACTAAAAAGCAAAGTCCTAGGTTTGGTTACTGCCTGCAAGTAGAAGGGGAGGTTAACAGCAAAGGTAAGAAATTATCTTGTAGTTATGATAAGAAAGCTGTAGAAGGGAAAAGATGGAAGGGAAAAAAAAATTTTTTTAAGTTTCTACCATAAGAAGATTAAAGAGTTAACAGGACATCTAATTAGAAATGTCCTCCAAAGAATAAGATATAAACTGAACAAAACAGGTGAGAAAGATAGATCTGAAAGTCATCTACAAATGGTAAAGAAGAGTATAGTAGCAAACTAGATCTGTAAGAAGATGAATCATATAATTAAGCTGGAGGCGTATACAAGCAAGACAGATTCTGGGCTACAATACCAGAAGATGACTCCAATAAAGGCAACCCAAAGGAAAAAGGATCAAGCAAACATGACAAAGATAAAGATGAAATGTTACATCAGAAGTAGGAAGAAAAACAGTTCTAAAAATGACCTGAAGGAAATTGGATTGGATCTAAAACACATCTGAATATATATTTAAAAAAATAAAAAACAGATAAAACACTGTATGATCAAGCAATTCCACTCCTTGGTTATAGCAGTTCTACTCATAACTGCCCCAAACTAGAACCAACCCAAATGCACTCTAGTGGGTGAGTGAATAAACAAACTATGGTACATCCATAAGATGGAATACTACTCAACAGTAAAAAGGGATGTTTGATACATGTGACAACTTGGATGAATCTCAAAAGGCAATATGATGAGTGAAAGAAGCCAGCCTCAAAAAAGAAGAAACGAGTCATAGTTACATATTATGATCCCATTTATATGACACTCGAAAAGACAAAAGTATAGGGATGGAAAACAGATCAGTAGTTACCAGGAGTTATTAGCAAAGGGACAGCATGAGGGAATTTTGCGGGGTGATGTAAATGTTCTGCATGTAGATTTTGGTGGTGGTTACATGAAACTATACACATGGTAAAATCTATAAAACGGTACACCAGAAAAGTTAGTTCTACTTCATAATAATATACAAAAAATAGATACAGTATCTTATAACACTTACATTCTATTATTCATTATTTGGAGTACTGTTCATTCTTTAATGCATTCTTATGCAAGATGATACTCGTGTTCATCAAGGTTCCGAAATTTAACTAAGTTTCACTGTATTTTTTCCTGAACATAACTTACAAATCGTTCTCTTTCCACAACTGTTTCAAAACTAAATTAAAATCTGAAAAAATTAACTTTATTTCTCAATCATTGTCATATTTATTGAACAGATGTCTGATGATAAGTGATAGCTTGCTGCTTAAAAAAATTTCAACACCAAAAACTATTCACCTTTCCATCTGTAGAGAAGACAGAGAATGAAGAATTGGAACTACAACCTCAGCTTTGCCAAACACTTCTATATAGTAGAGCATTAATGCTTGCTGTCTTCAAAGAAAAACTAGGACACCCCTGTTTGTGACTAAAAACCTGTGAGATTCTACATTATTTTTAGAAAACATTTTTATTCAAAGTTGTCTGTCAATATAGCATAAAACAAAAAGCTGTTATAATGTATGGATTTTGCTATCAATGTGCCTTATGTTACCACTGGAATCATGACTTCCTCCTCAGTCCAACCTCAAAAATCATCTACATGGAAGGGAAGCCAGAGACAATAAGGATACTGTGCTTGATTTAATGATCACAGGAGCAATCTTCCCTAAACATAATTCAGTACAATTCTGACCTTTTCAGAACCTTGCTAATCTTATGACTTGTCATCAGGTCCCTTCCGCCAACCTACTGAGTACGATAACATCAATTTCTACAGGTGTGTTACTTAAATAAAGGCAAGTTCTTACTGCAATAAATTAGGAATCAGGTAAGGAAGATGTCAAGATTAATGTTCACAGATTAATATAGCTGAATTATCAATAAACCCTTTACTGAAGAGTTTAAAGTTCCACAATGCAATTCTCTTCAACTCACTGACTTCTAGCTCTGTTCTTACCATTTGCAAAGTCTTCCCCCATAGAAACAGAGCTGATGCTGTTGAGCCCCTGGCAACAGCCTTGGAAAATGGCTGTTCTATATTTAGCTAGTTTGACCTATATGCAAGTGTTCATCTTTGTCAGCCTGGACTGTCCAGAATCACAGAGGTGATGCTTTTCTTTATTATGTAACACATATATACTCTCCATGGGGTCATTAACCGAATATACCAAGCCTTTCTGGATGTAAGGATTGAGAAAAGTATATCAGAAAAAGCTGGCTATGATTAATATCTACCTAGAAATTCTTTGCCAACTCAGTTTTATTATTAATAGTGTCATACTTAAACTGTCTGCAAGTTTAAAAACAGCACCAAAGATACCTATGCATCCATTTGGAAACTATCACAACAGATTTTATAAAATGCTTCTCACCTGCACCTAATGCTTAATCTTCAGTATACCATTAGGGTCCACTTGAAAAACAATTTCAGTTTTTAGTTTTCATTGTTAAGCAGTTTTAACTATTTATAAAGATTGATATCTCATGACTACGTTTTTTCTAAAAGTATTCCACAGGAACAAAACGGAAAATATATATTTTTAAAAACAGAAAAAAAACTCATTCTATCTTGCAATTACTGTGTGGGTCCACTGGATCTTTTTATAAATCTAAGATATATTATGCTATTTCAAAATTCTAGAAATTATGTCATCATTACTCATCAATTATTCCTAACTGTACTGAAAAAGATTAAAATAATAAGAAAATAAATGGATGGAATTGCTCTGAAGAATGATGCAATAGTGAAAAAAATATCACGATGACACCAACTTTCAGCTTTTTTATTGTGTTGCCCAAAGTATTGCATCTTCTCTCAAGAAGGTATAAAAGAAGTCTAGACACCATCCACCATCTTTGTTGCCTGATTTTAGCTTTAACTGAACACAGTTGAGAATTCAGATTTTTGTTTGTTTTTGTTCCTTGGCCTTCCTGGGCAAAGAAAAGAAAATCAACAGAGGGAAATATTTCCTAATTATTAGATGAATCCAGAGATGAATGCAAAGAGTGAGACCGCAGCACCTGAGACACAAACGAAGATGGTGAAATGGATCAGTGTAAGTAAAATCTCAGACTCTGTGCCTCCAGATAATGGTATCCTACATAGAGTTTCTCAAACTCAAGGATGACTGAATATTTCTGTTTTAATAGTTTATTTATTTATTTTTGGCTGCTTTGGGTCTTCATTGTTGTGCACAGGCTTTCTCTAGTTGTGGTGAGTGGGGGCTACTCTTTTTTGTGGTGCGCAGGCTTCTCATTGCGGTGGCTTCTCTTGTTGCGGAGCACAGGCTCTAGGCGCGGGCTTCAGTAGCTGTGGCTCGAGGGCTCTAGAGCACAGGCTCAGTAGTTGTGGTGCACGGGCTTAGTTGCTCTGTGGCATGTGGGATCTTCCCGGACCAGGGCTCGAACCCGTGTCCCCTGCATTGGCAGGAGGATTCTTAACCATTGCACCACCAGGGAAGCCCTGAATAATATATTTCTAAGGACAAAAAGAAAACACAGCATTTTCATCCAGTTACTTATTCAACAGAAAGTCTTCATTGTGCAATATTTTTTTGATCAGCTAGGCCATCTCATTTTTTTCTAAAGGGACACATGACAGTATTCTTTCATCTCTTCTTTCATCTGTGTATCAGAATTTTCTTCACATGGTTTCTAGTAGACATATCCTGAAGGCAGGTATTAGAGAGATAACAAGAAGAAATAGATGATGTAGACATTTAAAAATTGGATTGGGGGACTTTCCTGGTGGCACAGTGGTTAAGAATCTGCCTGACAATGCAGGGGACATGGGTTCGAGCTCTGGTCCAGGAAGATCCTACATGCTGCGGAGCAAATAAGCCCATGTGCCACAACTACTCAGCCTGCACTCTAGAGCCCGCGAGCCACAACCACTGAAGCCCACGAGCCTATAGCCCGGGCTTCGCAACAAGAGAAGCCACTGCAATGAGAAGCCTGCGCACTGCAAGGAAAAGTAGCCCGTGCTCGCCACAACTAGAGAAAGCCCATGTGCAGCAACAAAGACCCAATGCAGCCATAAATAAATAAAGTTAAAATGATACTTAAAAAAATTAGATTGGCCATTCTAAAAGGTGTATACAAATCTAAAAATAAAAATATTTTGCAATTATGGAGTGCCTGGTGTCCATCCCCTCTTCAACAAAATTATAAGCCAAAGATTTTTAAAAAAACTCTTCAAGTATTGTCTTGACGATGCAAGTAGAAGAACAAGAAGTAATGATAAGCTATAATCTATTAGAGATGTATTTGAAATTTAGAATCAGTGTACAAGTTCACGCATGACAACCGATGAACAGTTAGTTACATACAGAGGCTCCTGCGCATTTTGGGTATATATCTATCGATCAATCAGTAGATATCTTCAAACCCAGGAAAATATGGAATAAAAATTTGGTTTGCTATATTTAAGCTCTATTAAATATTTTAATAGTCTCTACTTCCCTTTATTTTTGTTTGTAAGTGATCTGTAATCAACTTAAAAACAGTTTTTAAAAAGAAGTTCTTTCAACCCAGATAGTAAATGGTAATGACTATTTTTCTTGGTATTCTGAGAGGTAAAAAGATATCTGAAACAAAAAATATTGTAGTATTAGGAACGAATTGTAAAACCGAATTGGTTCTGAGACTGTCTGAAGAGTTGAGATCAGTTATTAGACTTGCAGTAATATACCAGGATGCAATGGAGCTGAGATGGCTAGAGATCTGAATATGAACAAGAACTTAACAGTATATAGGGAAGCAGGGGAGAAAACCACCTTGTGTAAAACTGAAATGATTAAGCACCCAACAAGTAGATCTGAAGCAGTAGAAGGGTTGTTATAAAGGCAATGTTTAAAATTTATTTTTACCATCAACAAAAATAAGAAAAAGTAGGAAATGACAGGATAAATTAGATTTAATAAAGCTTACTAGATTAAGAAAATAGATATTATGTTTCTGGGTGTTATGCATATTGATCCATGTAAATCTGTTATTTATTTATTTATTTATTTATTTATTTATTTATTTATTTTTTGCGGTATGCGGGCCTCTCACTGTTGTGGCCTCCCCCGTTGCGGAGCACAGGCTCCGGACGCGCAGGCTCCGGACGCACAGGCTCAGCGGCCATGGCTCACGGGCCCAGCCGCTCCGCGGCATATGGGATCCTCCCAGACCGGGGCACGAACCCGTATCCCCTGCATCGGCAGGCGGACTCTCAACCACTTGCGCCACCAGGGAGGCCCTTATTTATTTTAATGTCTAAGATGATACTCCATTTCCTACTGAGAAGAATCAAGATGTTTCTAGTTTTCCCCCCATTGCATATAGTGTGGCAATCAACATTCTGGTACATGTCATTTGGTGCACTAGTGCAAGAGTGTTTCTCTAGCGTAGCTGTCTTGAAGTAGAACTCATGGGTCATGAGGTTTGTGCATCTTCATTTTTGTAAGATGTCAAATTAATCTGCACAATATTACTCACTATTTTTCTAATTTATACTATGACTAGTAATGTATATGAAGCCCTGTTTCTCCATAACCTCATCAACTTCTGGCATTATTAGCCTTTGTAAATTTTATCAGGTTGTTTATAAGGTGATTTCTCTTTTATTATGCATTTTCCTGAGCATTATTTCATCTGCTTATCGTCAGATGGGTTCTTCCTCTGAGAAATTGCCTATTCATATCCTTTGCCAGTTTTTAAAAAAAATTGTGGTGTTTGTCTTTTTCTTACTTATTATTCAGGAGTTACTACAGAGAATTTATTATAGAAGAATACCAATTTTTTGTGGATTATATGGGTTGCAAACACCTTCTCTAGTTTGAGACATTTGTATCCAGTGTAATTTGTCAGAGAGAATTTTCTTTATATTAATGTAGCCAAATAAACATTTTTTTTCTTTTATGGATTTAATTTCTATACCTTATTAAGAAATTCTTCCCTAGCCTCAATTCTTAATGCCTTTCCCTAGTTTTCTTCTAAAAATTTTCTCTTGTAAGTTTTAGTTTTGTTTTTTGCAAATCTATTTTGTAATTCTGTATGAAGCGAGATAGGGACTGCATTTTATCTTTTTCCAAACAGAGAGCCAATGATCTCAGTCTCACCATGTTACAGTATATCATTTCCCCTCTGATTTGTATTGCCACTTTTCACGTAACAAGTTCTTCCTGTGTTCCTCTATTTCCATGGTCTGTTTTTGCATGAATATATAAAATTGTTTCAATTACTATAGCTTTCCAGTAAGTCTTGATATCTGAATAAGTAACTTTTCATTATTTTCCAAAATTTTCATGAGTCTTCAAGCATCCAAAAAAAAAAAAAAAGTCAAATTCCAAAAAAGTCCTGTTAGACTTGACTGGAAAAGCACTGAACTTACAGATTAATATGGACACAACTGTCATTTTTATGATAATGTCAGGATTCCCATGTGAACATGTTCTATCTTACCATTTATTAGCTCTTGAAAAAAGATTTTCAAAAATGTTTATAATTTTCTCGTTTAACGTTCCTGTTAGATTTAATCCTAGTTACCTTATCATTCTGACTGCTATTGTAAGTGAAATCTTTTTAAAAGTTACATTTTCAGTATCTTCACATTTTCTTTGAGTCTTGTTATTCCTTTCTTGCCTTCTGAAGTATTTGAGTTTTCTTTATTCCTTCCCCCACTCCTCCTTCATGCCTTGGAAAAGCTTGAGAACTATAAACAATTTTCACATAAACATTTACTTAAGTTTTATGTTAATTAACATGTCTAACTTCTTCCCAAATAATACAAGGATCTTACAGGGATTCAACCCACTTCCCACATGTTTTGTTCCGTATTTTAGTTCTATCCTTAAAAAGATATATTGATCATCATTATTATTTTGTACAGTGAGTGCTTCTTAAATTTAACCTCTTTTAAAAGTTTTTATTGTGGAATATGACATACATAGAGGGTAAGTTCCACAAATGTGAATGTATGTCTGAAGAAATTGTCACAAAATCCATGTAACCATAACAAGGCACAGAAGAGTGCCAGCATCCTGGCAGTGCCTCCTCACCACCATTCCCCAACACCCCTCCCCCCTGTGCCCCAAAGGCAACCACAATCTGATTGTTAAGGTAATTATTTCTCACTTTCCTTTATAGTTTTACCAACTTAGAAGCATGCATCATTAAACACTGTACTTTAGTTGAGCTGTATATAAATGGAATCATACAGTATATATGATCCTTTCTTGTGTTTTCTTTTGCTCAACATTTATTTGTTAGATTCACAACTGTGTACAGCCAGTCTATTTTTATTACGATACAGTACTTTATTGTATATTTACATGACAATGTAAATTCTAAGTTGACAGCTATTCTCTTAAAAAATGACATTCAACTGATTTGATTTTCGTCATTTCTGTTGAGAAGACAGCTGCCAGCTAGTTGTTGTTTATTGGAAGGTAATCCTTTTTTTCTCTAGCTGCTTTTGAGATTTCTCTCTCTCTCTCTCCTTTTTTTTATTTTCAGCCATTTAACAATGATTATAAGTGTAGAATTCTTCAGTATTTCTTTTGCTTGAGGTTTATATCACTGCTGGAATCCATGGACTGATGTTCTTCACCCATTTTAGAAAGTTCTAAACCCTTTTCTCTTCAAATACTGCTTTTGCCCCATCCTCTTTCTCCTGACTTCCTGGAAATTTAAATTGTGCACTAGACTTTCTTGTGGTATTTATCTCTCTTCATTCCTTTCATCCTTTGTCTGTAGTTATTTTTGTCTAACATCTTTCAGTTCACTAAGTCTCTCTTTAGATGTGTCTAATCTGTTGTTTAAACTTGAGTTAATTTACTGAATTTCTCATTCCCAGAATTTCCATTTGATTTTTTTAACAGTTTCCAGTGTTCTGCCAAAATTTTCAATCTTGTTTCTCTTTGAATGTAATAAGTATACTTATTTTAAAAGTCTGTATCTGAGAATTCCAGTATCTTGAGGCCCAATTTCTATCATCTTTTGTTTCTCTTTCTTCATGTTGTTTATGTCTTTGTGTATCTGATTGCTTTTGATTATAAGCCAGGCATTGCATTTGCAAACTATAGAAATAGTTTATGGCCTTGCATGATACTACCTTCCACCAGGAAGGATCTACAATTCTGCCACATGTCTGGGGGCACTAGTGGTTTAGGAACCCTCAGCCTAATTTTAGAGAATAACATGACTCAAAGCTGATCTGTAGCCTCTGTAACAGCATGTCTGCTTCTGGTTAACACTTGCTCCTATGGTGTAGCCCTTCAGAGTTCCAGCTCAAAATGGGGCATGCTCATCAGATGTCCCCTCTTTGTGGGCCATAGGCTCTAATCTCTGTCCCCCTTATACCCACTAGCCAGTCAAGAGGGCTGCATAGCTGTTTAGCAGCTCCCTCCAGAAATGGCTAATTGCTCCAGAGAAACAGTGACCCCCATAAACTGGGACCTTTTTTTCTGGGCCTCCATTCTCCCCCTAGACCTTGTAAGCTCTCTGATACCTCCAAGCACATTAAAAAAAAAATTAAACACTTTGTTGAGCTTTTACGGTAGTCTTCAGTGGCAGGCATGATTCAAATTACCTAATCTGTCACTACTAGAAGTAGAAGTTCCAGATTTTATCTACATTTTTTACCAATTTCATTGCTCACCATTGTTTCTCGCATCCACTGTTTCCTTCTGGGTTCAATTTTCTTCATTCTCAAATATATCCTGCTTCACATTCTTCCAACAAGCTTCTGTGACTAGTTAATTCTATTAGAATTTGTCTGAAAAAACACCTTCATTTCATCTTATTCCTGAATGAGAATTAAGCTGGGTATAAAATTTTAAGTTGACAGTTATTTTTACTTAGCTCTGTGAAGATATTCCTCCACTGTTTTCTGGTCTCTCTTGCTGTTGTTAAAAAGTTTACTGTCAACATAATGGATATCCCTTTGGATGTCATCATCATTTCTTTTTTGTTGATACTAAGACATTTCTCTTTTTTTCTTTGGCATTCTCCAGTTTCACTACAATGCATCTAGATGTAAATTTCTACTTATCCCATTTGGGCTCATGGTGCTACATGAATCTAAGTATTTATGTTTATCAATTCTAGAACATTCTCAGCCGTTCTATCTTTGAATATTGCCTCTACACTATTCTTTCTATTTGGACTTCTCATTTTAACTCTGTTATCTCAATTTCTCTTTCATATTTTCCATCTCTCTATCTCTCTGTGCTACATTCTGGGTGATTTCTTTAGATCTATTCTACTGTTTATCACTTCTCTCCTCAGCTGAAACTACTGCTTATGTTTAACCTAGTTGCTGAGTTTAAAATTTTGATGATGACATTTTCCATTTATTGGAGCTATTTTAGCTTCCCCTGTGAGAATCTCTTGTGGCCTGGCTTTGTTGGAGTATCCCTTGGGGTGTGCTTAAATCTAACAACCCTATGTGGTAACACTGGCCCAGGATTCATTTTAAAATTAATTTCTCAATTTGGGGGCCCCAGACTACATAGTGGGGTGTGTGTGTGTGTGTGTGTGTGTGTGTGTGTGTTTTCAAATCCTAAGCATGAGTTAAAGATCCATGGTTTAGAATTCCGATGGCAGATCCCTCATCTCCCACTCTACAACCCAGGCAAATAGTTAAAAGGTTCTGTTATTTCTCTGTGCTGATAGGGAAATATTTTCTAGTCATGCTTCTCATTGATGACAGAGCTGCTTTGAAGGTTCCAGTTCCTAGGCCACACCTTAAGGAAGTTCAAGGACTCATTTTATGCCCCCTAGTGGATGCTAAAACCCAAATGCACACATTACCAGAACCAAAAGCTGCAGCTCATTATCTTTACTACTCTAGTTTTCAGTTTTCTTTTGATTTCTGAAGACTTCCTTTTCTTTCCTGAGAGCTCAATTGTGCATTTGAAATGATTTTAGTTATATTTTACCCAGCATTTGAAGATTTTTGTAGAAGGAAGGTTTTCAGGTTACCTAGTCTACTGTATTGCCAGAACCAGAAATCCCACTTTCCTTTAATGAAACAAATGTTAATACTAGTATATTAGTCAAAGTTTTCCAGAGAAACAGAATCAATAGATCTAGTCTATCTATTCTATTGATACCTGAAAAAAAAAATATATATATATATAAAATCTATCTATCCATCTATCTAGAGATTAAATGTAAGGAGTTGGCTAACATAATCATGGAGGCTGACAAGGCCCAAGTTCTGCAGCTGGCAAACTGGAGACACAAGAGAGCTGATGGTGTAGTTCCAGTCCAAAGGCCTGCAAGCTTGAGAGCCAGGAAGAGGTGTTTCAGTTTGAGTCTGAAGGCAGGAAAAAACTGATATCCCAGATCAGGCAGTAGGAAATTCCCTCTTACTCAAGGGAGGGTAAGCCTTTTTCTTCTATTCAGGCCTTCAACTGATTGGATGACATATTAGGGACAGTCTACAGATTCAAATGGTAAACACAACCCACCCAGAATAATGTTTAACCGATGTCCAGGCACCCTGAGGCCCAGGCAAATCAGCACAAAATTAACCATCACAATTAGTAAACTCTGGCTTGATTTTTAGTTAATTTTATTTTTTTCTAAGACCCCAATCAAGTTTTCCTTTGAGACCTAACAACTTATACCTGTCACTACAGCTGAGTTAAGTCAGTGGTAAGTAAGTTAGCTTTCTGCACATGAACCGTACACATACTTAATTCTACAAGTCCCTTTATGGATTTAATTTCTCTCTTTTAGGATAAATGAGTTCAAGTCTCTGGAAGTAATGCGGAATAAAAGTGTCACTTAAAAACATATTCATGATCTGTTTTGCAAAATCTTTGGCTCATATAATCATCTATCTTTGTATTATGAACATGTGGATATTGACATCTGCTCACAACATGTAAATCTCCCATAATCCCAGTTCAGTGACATAACTCGGTTCAAAATAAATTTTATCTGCAATTTCTTCAAACTATAAATCACAGCAACAAGTCTTCCACCATAACTCTGGGTTTCAATCATCATATAAGTGATTACAAACTTTTACTAAATTGTACTTATGTTAACATTACCCTCCTTTGCTCCTCTTCAGCATCAGCAAAGAGTTTACGAATGTTAGCCTCTGATTCTCCCACATATTTGTTGAGGATTTCCGGCCCATTGACCACTTTAGGCTCTCTTGCATTCAACATCTTGCCAATCTGTCGAGCCAAGAGAGTCTTACCACAACCTGGAGGCCCATATAACAGGATGCCTTTAACATGTTTGCAACCTAAAAAGGAAAAGAAAACAGTCTTACATCAACTAACTAAAATCCAAGTAAGACATCAAAGTTTTCTTTCTTCTTCACATGAATGTTAGGAAGAATACAGCAATAGCATTAACATATATTAATATCTAGGTGCTATAAATAGAACAAGAATGAACTGAAGATCTTTTTAAAATAGAAAATCCACAAACAATTCCTACACCAGTACCAAGAGTTGAGGGGGAAAGCTGCCAATTAAAGGTCCTTGGAAAAGTATATTTGAACTATCATTGAGAACGAATACTTTTAACTCTGAAAATGTCTCTTTGACCTAAATACCTAATTAGGAAATATTACTTCTTTTTCATTATCCTTTACTTTAAAGCCAGGGGGAAAAAAGATCTGTTTTTAGGCAAGTTTAACCCAATACAGATCTATTATGATACAACAGGCTACGGAAACTGTATCTTAGTCAAAGAAATTACAGGTCTACCTGTCAATACAAGCACTTGAAGAAAGGGCAGACATGTCTGAGTTGGGTGGGTATAGAGCAATCCATAGGGTCCAGATGGATGTTACAGACTTTGTGGATGAAGTTGAATGCCCTATTTCACGTGACTATGCCAAGTGAGAAAAGTGTTTTCTCAGAGCCACCAGGATGAAAATGAAACTGAAGCTTCACAAGAATAGTATTCAATTCTTTTCTAGGCAACCATTGCTAAATGCCTTAAAGGTATCATTAAGAATAGTAAAATAGCAAGACTAATGATTTAGACTCCCTGGGATTTCTTTAGCCCACTCTACACAAGCATTTACTCCATTTCTTAAGATAAAGATGAAATTTGGTTACTGTTTACTCACTCTAGGAATTCTCACCTAGTTAAGTTTCACACTTAAGATGCATGACTCTTTACTTATGCGTTTTTTCTTTATACTACACCAAAAAAGCACTCTGTGAAATAATGAATTCTTAGATTTCAAGCGTTACACTCAAAACTACAGGTGAACAAGAAAATTTCTGGAAATGGGATACAGCGTATTTTTATGGAAAATGTCCTCATTAGGAACAAAAGCCTCAAAAAATTTTATCTTTAAGGAAAATTACGACAATACATCGAATGACTCAATAAAGTAAACCACAAGATTCAACCAACTCTACTAGAAATTTTAGATTCTGAGGAGGAAGATACTTTGGGTTGTCAGTACGGCCATTGCTTCTATCTTTGTTTCAAAAAAAGACTCCCTTTTAAATTCTTGAAAGTAAAGAGATCTGTGCTTCTGGTTAGACTTGAAGAGACAAGGGGAACTTAGTGGAAACCCTGAAAGGCTTAGATTCTTAACCATTCTCATCACAGAGTAAATTTCTGTCCTAAGAACTGTGGCCCAGGGACTTCCCTGGTGGCTCAGTGGTTAAGAATCCACCTGCCAGTGCAGGGGAAACAGGTTCGATCCCTGGGCCAGGAAGATCCCACATGCTGTGGAGCAACTACACCCGTGTGCCACAACTACTGAGCTTGTGCTCTAGAGCCCGCAAGCCACAACTACTGAGCCTGTGTGCCACAACTATTGAAGTCCATGTGCCTAGAGCCCGTGCTCTGCAACAAGAGAAGCCACCGCAATGAGAAGCCCGTGCACCACAATGAAGAGTACTAGCCCCCGCTCACCGCAACTAGAGAAAGCCCACGTGCAGCAACAAAGACCCAATGCAGCCAAAAATAAATTAATTAAATAAAAAAAAAAAAGAACGGTGGCCCATAAACTGTCTTTGCCCTTGTCCCACCCTTGGGGCATGAGGGGTAAGGAGATAAGGGGATAAGCCTTGAGCTTCTCCTAGAGGCCAACACCACCAGGCACTGTCAGCATCCAAGCCACTGGGACACATCTGATGAGGACTTTGGAACCTGGCTCCTAACCTTCCTCTCCAAACCAACTGCTACTATCATGATTTGAAACTATCTGTATAAACCATTGCAGAGGCAGGTGGTGGTGGAGGGAGTGAAACAGGCACAAGGAGGGGAGAGCCAGAAAGGATAAAATGAAGACTTGCTAAGTACCTACAAAGTACCAGCCCTCAGCCACATCTCTCCAGTCTCAACCTTCTCCAAGTTTATCAACTTCCTTCTAACCACACTTCCTTCCATATTAAGCCATGCTTTCTTTCAAAGGCTCTCACCTCCTCAGCATTCTTATACTTCTGTGATACCTACCCTATGAGCCCTGAACACAATATGGCTTTACTGCACCTAAACACTGGCCACAGAGTATGACCAGAGAAAATTACACCACTGGCTGACTGATAGCCTAACAGTCTCATGCTATCTGATTTCAGTTCTACTCTCACTGCTTTCTCAATATTGCATGCACCCCTTACCTGTTTCTGTTCATCTCCCATTCTCCTTAGTTATTATACAGACTTCAGTGTTCTCTTCTCAAGCACTACCCATGCCATTAATTCTTAGAGATGATCTAGTTTCCTACTTTTCATATTAAAAAAAAAAAAGACTATCAGGTATGAACTCCCTTCCGCTCCCTGCTTCTTCTTTTCTTTTCTTGGCCCCCCTCTTTTTTTTAAACACTGCAGATTTATTATTTCACAGCTCTTTAAGTCAGAAGTTTGGGTGGGTTTGGGTGGTTCTGCTCCATTTTTCATAAGACTGAAATCAAGGTGTGGGCCAATGGGGCTCTGGGAAGAATCCACAAGTTTATGTGGGTTGTTGATAGAATCTATTTTCTTGTGACTATAAGACTGAGATCCCTGTTTCTTTGCTGGCTGTCAGCTAGGGGTCAGGTTGATCTTTTCTCCTAGAGGCTGCCTACTTTCCTTTTGACGCTTTCCATGTGGTCCCCCTCCAGCAAGTGACTGAGTTTCTCTTATGCTTCAGTTCTCTTCAGCTTCTCTTTCTGATACATCTCTCTGCCTCTTCTGCCTTAAACTACCTTATGTGATGATGTTGGGCCCACCCAGATATTTCAGGTTAATCTCCCTATCTTTTGATGAGGTTATTAGTAACCTTAATTACATCTCCAAACCCCCTTCACATCCCTGCTTCTTTATCTACAAATTTATCTGCAGACACCTCTTTCCTCAACCTCAGCATCAGTTCTCAAAGAAGGAGCTTCCTTCCTCTTCTCCAAAGTTTAAACTGCAATTATTTGTTTTTATACTTTCTTTTCTATTAGACTGTGAACTATTCAAGGGCAGATACTGTCTCATCAATCCTGAATTGCAGACACCCAGCCTAATGCCTAGTACATAATATGTACTCAATAAATGGCTGAATAAGTAAATTATTGATTCTTTCCCTACAAAACTCAGAGAAAATGGGGGGATAGAAGATGGTTTTTAAAAATGATTTGAAGCTCTTAAATTATGAACAGTATGTACTTTCATGGCTGAACTACTTTAAATACCTAAAAAACACCTTTGCAATGACTGGGACTTACAAATTTAGCAAGACAAACTACATACTACATAAATACTAGATTTTTAACTCTGTAACTCTGTTTTTGTACGTGGGAAATGCTCAATTTAATGTGTTTTGAATTAAATTGACTCAGATGTCGTAAAATAAATAACCCACAAAATATTACCATGAAGTTTGAGAGAAAGATAAAATGCACATCTGTGGAACTTATATATAATACAGATCTGTGAAATTACAGAACTTATTCAATATAACATCAATAAGAATGTCATAGAAACTCTAGTCTGCATGAGAACCATAATTCTTTTAGGATGTCAAGAAAGCACATCAAAAATATACAATAACATGTGAAGATTTTCAAAATCCACTTCCACAAAGGAAGCAGTTACTTGAATAAGCAGTATAAATGGGACTTTGTTATTACTATTATTATTTTTTTTTTTTGCTGTACGCGGGCCTCTCACTGTTGTGGCCTCCCCCATTGCAGAGCACAGGCTCCGGACGCACAGGCCCAGCGGCCATGGCTCACGGGCCCAGCCTCTCCGCGGCATGTGGGATCTTCCCAGACCGGGGCACGAACCCGTATCCCCTGCATCGGCAGGCGGACTCTCAACCACTGCGCCACCAGGGAAGCCCTGTTATTACTATTATTATCATAGCCTTTCTGACTTATTAAATAAGCATTGGTCTCTAATTTAAATGAGTCATAAAAACTCTTCATAAGTAATTCCATTCAACAAAAGTGTATTAAGCTCCTGTTTGGACTAGGCACGAAACTAGGTGTTTGGATACAAACATGAAAAAGGCAGTCCCTACCTGCAGGGCATTTCTGATTTAGTAGGAAAGACAAATAAAAATAGGTTATCTACAATATAATATGACATTATCAGAGATGTGCATGAAATGTTTTTTGGAACCTAGCCAAGAGAGACTGATTCTGCTACAGTGACGGCAGAAAATTAGGGATGGACACAGGGGAAGAGGGAACATACAGCCTGGGTCTTGAAGGCCAGCTCGAGGTGCATGGCTGGGCAAGCGAAGGGAAATGGCACCCTAGAGAGAGAGATTAGCATTAGATTAGGCATGGCAGTATGGACCCAGAAGCTGTCCTCTCAAAACAGCCAGTTATCACCTTCTGTGGCTGGGAGCCTTGGAGGTGAGTGCCTGAGTAAGGGGATGACAGGTTCCCAACTGAGGAAGGCCTTGACACCATGCCCGGGAGTTTTTAACCTGTTTTGTAAAAACCCAGGGTTTTTTAATCAGGGAGGATACATAATGAGATGTGTGTTTAAAAACTAACCGGGGGTGGAGTAGACGAAGGACTAGAGGACAAAGATCCTCTAGACTCCAAAGGTGGGAATCTAGTTGGAGGAATGTTCGTAACCTTTTTCTGGGGACACCATCTCGCTGGCTGGCTCTGGATTTTTGCCAATTAAGCTTTCCTATCCCTCCAAGTCCTTTGGAAGCACATGAACAACTGGGTCCAGAGGCCTCAGAAGGCTGCCTCCCTACTGATACCCCAGCTTTCCCCTGAGCTTCTCCAGGACATTAAGGCCTAGCTCTGATGCTGGGGAGCCTCTGATCTCTGGCTGCTGGACTGTCTGACTGCGAGCTGTACTGTTCCATTTTTTTTTTTTTCCTTTATGTCTTACATGCCCCCTCACTACTCAGAGATCAGTTCCCTGGGTTAGGGAACTACATAGCAAAGGGCAGGCATAGAAGAATGAGAAATCAGTGGAACTGACTTGTTTAAAATGTCATATTCTCTCATTCTATCTCTCATTTTCTTTCCCATGGAATAGTCTAATGGACCTGCCCAGAAAAAATGCCCATGTACAAAAATTTGCATGCAATTTTGAGAAGATTTTTAGATCCTCTGGGGTCCAATCATGGAATTCAAATTAAAATCCCTGAATGTACTACTGAAATAATCCAGACAAGAGACCAGGAATGGGAAGAGGTAATAATCTGAAGAAATAGTAGTAGGAAAAGAATGGAAGAGAGGGGAGATGTTCATCAGAGCTTAGAGACCAAATGAAAATAAGAAAAAGAGGAAGAGTCAAGGATGACCTTAAGGCACCTAGCCTGGGGGCACATGGGAAAAATGACAGTAATCTCAGAAAACAACCAAGAAGTTAGCAAGAGGAAATCATAACTTTGTTTTTGGCTATAAGGCATTTGAGATTCAGGCAGCAATGTCCATTAAGAAAGACTTGTTGAAAGCTCAGAGAAGATATCAAAACTACTGGTTCGATATTTTTGAATGCCGGCTCTGGGCACATGAAAAGCCTCAAAAAGCTTTAAGCAGAGGAATGTGACAATAGGGACAAATGCTCCAGAGACAAAGGATGAGGCCTGGAAAGAGAACATTAGATTTAAAAATCGGAAAGTTTATGCTGATCTGGGTCAGATCATTTTGGGTTGCGGTAGGAGAAGGAAGCTAAGTAGCATAAGCAAGAACAGACAGAGATCACACTTTCAGGAACTCTGGCAACAAAGAGTAGGGATTTAAGGAGATAGGATTTAAGGATTAAGGAGATAGTTGCAAGGAAACCTCTTCTTCTGAGACTAGTTAAGTAAAGGGAAGAGGAAGTAAGCTGAGGTTATGCCTGTTGGGTTCTGTTTACTATGTGAAGTAGGGGGCTTAGGTCATCTACAAAATGCAGGATGAGGAGATGATATTGGGAAACATGGTAAAGGTTTGGAAAGAACGTGGGGAATTGGGAAACGTGTGGGGAAATGTGCTTGAGCAGACACGTGCCGTTGGGTAAGTGAGCTCAGCATACGAAATTCAGGTTACTGAGGGACTCTCCTCTTTGCTGTAATTATATAAGCAACTTACAGTGTTAGGTAAGGTAGGTTCTTACTCAATTATATAAATATAAATTTTATCAAAGCTGGCGTAAGAATCTTGACTTTTTTTGGTTTTAACCATCTCTTTTTTTCAAAACTGAATCTTAAAGTTTAGCAACACAAGGTAAAGTATTAATTTAATTTGAAGTCTATTATCTAATTTTAGCTAGAGTCTATTATCTGATTTTTGCTCAAGTCTATTATCTAATTTTCCATCCAAAAAAATCCAGAACTATCACATGGCCTGATTTCAACATTCTCCCTCCATTCTCCACCAAGTTTGAGGCTATAGTCTTCATTTCTAAGTCATTTGCATCTTTTCTCCTTCCTCCATAACTTATATAAGTAATAACTAATGTGGGCTAATAGTATAATCAAATATAGTGCCAAAGCATTTCTTCTCTTCATTTCCTGAGTTCAGTTATTTAACTGCTTATTTTATTAACTGCTCCTGTTAATCATCTTCCTAAAAATAACTAATTTTTATCTGGATGAGGCAAAACATAACAACTCTTGGTTACAGTAACACAAAGGAAGGTGGTAGTGAAAAGCATAATTCAAAATGGCCCAAAATGGCTTTATATATTTGGTTTTGGAATTTTAAGTTGCTAATTATATTTGAATATATGAGTAAATGAAGTTCTGGGATATCATGTTCTTTGATTCATTCAACAAATGCTACATCTGGAGGTGGGAAGGTAGTTCTCTTCTGATTATTTCTATTTTCTCAGTGAAATAAAGATTCCAGGTCAGCAGCTGCTGGTGAGGATGGAAGGACGGAAGAGGTGGTGTTGGATGTTTGAGAATCGAGAGGAACTAGTCATCTCAGAGAGTAGGTGAGGAAACTGACAAGACTAAGGAAATACATCCCTTCTCGGCCTTTTGGCTAAGATCAAGTGTAGATTAAGGAAACATAGAAGGAATGCAAGGAAATACTGATTCCAAGAAATACTGAGGGCTCGCTTGAGATTTGGTTCTTAAATTTAAAGTGAGATCAAACACCATGGTTTTGTGTTTTTCTTAAGCCATATTTAAGTCTGGGTACTGATACAGAGTAAGCAGGTAGCTGAGAAACACCTGACATATACAAGATGAGGAGCAAGGCTGTTAAGGGTGTATGTGAGGAGGGTGAAGGTGATAGACCATGGAATCTAAGCTGGGTAAAGATGACAAAAAGGCTGGGAAGTGACAGAGTAAGTTAACTGGAAGGTCCCCATGTCAAACTTGCTGGAGTTGGGGTAAGGGCTATGCTAGAAGAAAGCAAGGAAAAAATGGGAGGTGGCTAGAGAACAAGATGCTTAAAACTGAGATCCCCGAAGTAGTGGTTATTAGTGATGGTGCAGTCTTGGGTACGACCAAAGAGTGAGCGGCTGAGATGAAGTGAAAGAAAAGTTAAATGGAAATGAGGACTCCAAAGAACTGTGAAGACAGACTGTTGAACAAATCACCAACAAGGATACTGAAGTCACCAATGACACATAGATAAATAAAGCAAACAATGAAGATTACAGTTAGAGCAACAAGTAAGCCAGACAACTTCTTTGTCTGGCTCCCCTGTTCATTCTTCTCTAGCAGGGCTACTCTTGTTCTCTTCCATTTTGTTCTCCATATGTTAGGGACAATGAAAAGTATTAATATCTATTAATATATCACTATGTAATAGCTATTAATAACAGTACAAATAATGTAAAACACCAAAGAAATAAACATAGCAAATGGTAATGCCATTGTTTACTAAGGATTTAAGTGAACATGACACTGGAACCTCACTATAAGACTACATTCTGTAAATAATTTAGTACAAGGCTTGTTTGTATCTCATTCTAGAGCCCTTGTCATAAAGTATTTTTAATGATTTCCTAAAATATGAACCGCAAAGCTGCATTTCAATTATATTTCAAACAGATATTTGTCAAATGGATGAAAGTATGACTTGTGGTCAGGTGCCAGATAGGTGAGGACTGATTGGATTAAGTGCATTAGGAAATAAATCAAGTGAAAAAATCTCTAGAGAACATTAAAAATTACTAACTAAGAGTCCCATTTTTCTGACCAGTGATTCTCAGACTTAAGATTTCCAAAACTAGCTAAACAACTTCTGTTTTCAAAAATACCTGGAGATTAGTGTTGTCATTGGGTTGCTTAGTTTTTATTCTGCAAGGTAAAGATTTCTTAAACAAACAAAAATATCAAACCTGGCATCTTCTATCAGCACCACTTCATATAAGAAAATATATTGTAATATCAAAAGGTAGGATGGACATAATCTCAGAATAAAGGATGGTTTTTTGTACTAAATAAATTCAAAAATGGGGGCTCTGGAGTCAGCTTGCCTGGATTCAAGTCCTGGTTCTTCCACTTACTAACTGGAAATAATAGCTACTACCTCAGAAGATTATTATGAAGGTTAAGTATAATGCACATAAGGCACTTAGAATACTTCCTGGTACATAGGAAGATCTCGTAAATATTGGCTTAATAAATATTAGCTTATTTTTTATCACCTTGCTGCAGAGGAGTGATGAAATGGAACCAGACTCCCAACTGCTAATGTGAGAATTAGATCATTGTTAGGTGACTGTAAAGCTTGAAAATAAGTGACAATTTTGCTTGTGAAGTTCTTTCTGAGACTATTGTGACCATCTGGCCCCTTAGACACTTTATCTAAAACACGAGTGTCACTTGGACATTGCAAATTATAGTGCCCATTCCATTGATGAATCTCAAACTCCAAATTAACACTGTAGTAAATGAGTTGTAACAGTAGTTTCACAAAGATTTTACTAGTGTTCAGTAGGGCAGGAATCTCTGTAGCTTTAGTCTCTCTCTTCCAGGTGGATTACTATCAGAGTCAGTCCCACCTGCTTCTCTTATGCCTTAGGCAGAATTCAATTTACACCTATTTCTCAAGCCTTGCAACCTCATTTAGGGTCAAGATGTAGCTCCATCCATAAAAACCAAGCTACCACAACTATCAGTTCCATGTGTACACATCCTTCTGTCATCTTTCTCCCCAACCTGTTCTATTATAATAAATATTTCTTTTCCAAAGTTCCTCTTATCCTCCCAATTGCACCCACTCTCACAGCCCTTAACTACCAGATACTAGAAAGCTGCCCCTCCTCTTTCTTACGGGGGCATACACCTCACTCTGCTAGCACCCACCTGGGATGATTTGGTTCTATTGAGAGGAACTGGGGCTATTTCTGGGTTCTTCACCCAAAAGGGCATTTGCAGTGCTAGATTACCACTGCCCATCCTTTGCCTCTTAGTTTGAGGTAGATTAGTATGATATGCACTTCTCACCTTAATTCTAACTACCACTCTCTGCCAGTTGAATTAGCAATTCTCCAACAATGTAAAAATTTGCAACACCGTTTGAGCCCCAGGTATTGATATTCAGTGATCATACAAATTTTGGTGGAGAGAACTTTAGGAGGCTTTAAGTGTGTGCTATGAATAGCTTGAAATGATTTTTGACCTAAAAGTCTAAATATAATAAGACCTTATCCATTATAATAAGGCTTATGTAGCCCCTCTGATGAAAATAATACATGAAAATATGTATGAGATCTAATATACTAATTGTAAACTATTTTCTTAAAATAGCTCAATGAAAAATACATAGCCTATTTCTGCAGTAAAAATGAATAAATAGTAATGTTTACTGTTTATAATCTTTCAACTATTATCCATAAAAGTGACAAATTTGTATTTGCTAATCTCTTCAATTTTAAAAAGCAGTGAATTTTCTTTGCTTTCCAGAGATTATATCAGAGGCAAGCTGCACTGAGGAAAAATTGTCAGTCAACTTTTAGGTATCCAAAAGAGGAAAAAATTACAGCAAACATTAATTTTACACAGAGTAAGCAGAATAATAATAAATTAGGAGGAATGTCTGTCAAATTAGCATCAGGATAAAGAGTGTTTAATTTATTTTGTGGGAAACATGATCTATAAAGAGAGAGAAGTGTGAAGTGGGTTTTGTGATGCTTAAAGGGGAATCCCAAGTAGCTTCCAGTTCAAATGCAGACAGATTTGCCAAGTTTGCCAAAATAGGGAGGCTATCAACAGACTAGCAGCAAGTCAGGACATATTCACAACTCTTGCAAGCCTCTCTCTGCAGTTGTGCAAACCAGATTTGAATGCTTATTTTTAAATCATGCATGCACTTGCAGAAAATACAATCAGAAATTAACATCAATATTTAATCTTTTATTTTAAAGTTTGTATAATTCTAACTTCTCCTAGAATTATGAGTTCTATTCAACTTATCATTTTAGTAGTACAATATGATTATTTACACTAAGAAACAGTTTTCCAACCATGCAATGAGGACGTGGAGACTAGCTTCCATCAACTCATAATATAGGAGGGCTTTTTGTTTGTTTGTTTCAAAGATCGTCAGTCAGCCTCTAAAACGAGCTATCTACATTTGCTTAGCTGGGCACTTAGCAAATCTTAAGAAAAGGAAATACTTAAGACTAAAAACACAACTTCTGACCCCATTTGAGCAGTCAGGCCTTTGATTGTCTAATCTCTGGGTGTCATTTTGTCCAGTAGAGACCTGTTGTTGCCCCATCAACTTTAAAATGCCAAGAGCACCTTGAGTTCCATTATGATAAAGTGGAAAAGGCCTGTGCCCTAAGCATCAAGCATCTATGCAGGATGCCTACCACCTGACTAGTCTATATCCAAATTAGTTACCTGAGATTCACTATAGAGCCTCTCATTAGATAGCCTAGAACTAAGGATGGGGTATGTGTAGTAACTCTCCAAACTAATCTTTGCTGACACCCCCATCCGTTTTCTACTCCCTCAGAGGGTGTGGCCTGATGTTTCACAAATTCTTGATGACAAAGATCATGCTTCTACTATAGCAGGTCCTGCCTTGCTGCCATCTGGCAGCATGTATCTTTATTAGTTTCAGAATTTTACAGCTTTTCCTTTCTTCTTTTTTTTCCCCTGTCCCTTAGCTTTAAACTCATTTTACTTGCAGTCCCCAATGGAGCCTCTTAAAATGCAGATTTCCAAGCACTACTCCTAGAAATTTGAATTCATTAAGTCTGGAGTGGAGCTGGGGAAGCTATTTAACAAGCACCCTCCAGGTGACTGTAATGCAGGCCAGAGGACACTTTGAGAAACATCATTCATAGTTATAACTGACACTACATTAAGCTGCCTTCTAAGAGTTCTTAGGTTTTTATTTTATTTAGTGTACATGTTCTATAGCCTCAATTAAATCATAAGTTAATAAGGATTTTTTTTATTCCTTGACAAGTTGTAGCTGTTGAAGAGCAAAGAGCTATTCTAACAAGATAAAAGTTACCAAGAATAAATGTAAGGGACTTCTTGGCAGTCCAGTGGTTAAGACTCCACGCTTCTACTGCAGGGGGCGCAGGTTCAAACCCTGGTCTGGGAACTAAGATCCCACATGTCACAAGGCGTGGCCAAAAAATTAAAAATTACAAAAAATAAATAAATGCAGGACTTCCCTGGTGGCACAGTGGTTAAGAATCTGCCTGCCAATGCAGGGGACATGGGTTCGATCCCTGGTCCGGGAAGATCCCTCATGCTGCGGAGCAACTAAGCCCGTGCACCACAACTACTGAGCCTGTGCTCTAGAGCCCGTGAGCCACAACTACTTATACCACGTGCCACAACTACTAAAGCCTGTGTACCTAGAGCCTGTGCTCCACAAGAGGAGCCACCGCAATGAGAAGTCTGTGCACTGGAACAAAGAGTAGCCCCCACTCGCCACAACTAGAGAAAGCCCGCATGCAGCAACGAAGACCCAACGCAGCCAAAAATAAATAAATTTTTAAAAAGAATAAATGTAGATTTCTACACTTGAGTACAACTGGGGGAGATATGGTTTTGTGAGAGATGACTTGGGGGTTTTACTCAACAATAAAGTCAGTATGAGTCAAGATAGAATGCGGATGCCAAAAATGTTAACGCAATTTCATCCTGCATTAAAAGAAGATTGATGTTTTGAACAAAGGATGGATAGTTCTGGTCTACGGCATAACACGGACTACACTTGCAGTACTTGAAGTACTCCACTGATTTCTGAGTTTCACAACTTAAAGCAAACATAAACAGATGGTAAAGTTCAGAGAAATGAGAATACAATGGTAGAGGGCTAAAAATTAAGTTATAAAAGGGTTTACTAGAAGAACCAACCCAACTGAGAGTTTTAGCTTAGGGAAAACATGAATCTGAGGAGAGTTTAGCTCTGGACAGAATAGCTTTCTTCACATACCTAAAGGGCTTTCACAGGGAAGCAGGATTATCCTTGTTCTGTATAGTCTTAGGGGGAGAACTAGAGTTTGGAGAGAAGCTACAAGGACGTGTATTTCATCTTAAGTTAAGGAAGACTCAAATCAACAGTCGTCCAAAAAATGGAATGCAGTGTTCAGAAAGAATGAGTTTCCTGTTACTGAAGGAATTCAAGCTTAGCCTAAAGAACTTGGCAGAAGTTATTCAGCAGAAATGGAGAGAAAATGTAAACAAAAGACAAGTACGTGAATTAAATGACTTTTAAGATCCCTTGCAATGCTGAGATTCTATAATTCCTTTGATATTCTGATAGAAACAGCTAGTTTTGCAAAGACAGTAAGATTTAAAATAAATAGTCCAGGATGGGAACAAAGGAGACTGAAGGCTAGTAAGACAATAAAGAAGCTATTGCTATAATTCAAGTGTAATTTACTGAAGCTATGAAAAAGATGAGAGGAATGATCCAAAAAACAAAGCAGAAACAAAATTAGGAGCAGTAAAATAATGGATTTGAAAAAAATGCATGCACACATGAATAGAGCCAACTGATCTTTGACAAAGAATCAAAGGCAAAACAATGGAGCAAAAATAGTCTTTTCAAAAAAGTGGTGCTAGAACAACTGGACATCAACATGCAAAAAAAAAAAATTGATCTAGACACAGACTTTACACCCTTCACAAAAATTAATGCAAAATCGATCACAGACCTAAATGTAAAACGCAAAACTACAAAACTTCTAGAAGATAAAGCAGGAAAAAACCTAGATGACCTTGGGTATGGCAGTTCCTTTTTTTTTTTTTTTTTTTTTTGCGGTATGCGGGTCTCTCACTGCTGTGGCCTCTCCGGTTGCAGAGCACAGGCTCCGGAGGCGCAGGCTCAGTGGCCATGGCTCACAGGCCCAGCCACTCTGCGGCATGTGGGATCCTCCCAGACCAGGGCACGAACCCATGTCCCCTGCATCGGCAGGCAGACTCTCAACCACTGCGCCACCAGGGAAGCCCCTGGCAGTTCCTTTTTATATACAACACCAAAGGCACGATCCATGAAAGAAAGAATTGATAAGCTGGACTTCATTAAAATAAAAAACTTCTGCTCTATTAAGAACAATGTCAAGAGAATGAGAACACAAGCCACAGAATGGGAGAAAATATTTGCAAAAGACACATCTGATAAAGCATTATTATCCAAAATACACAAAGAATGGGACTTCCCTGGTGGCACAGTGGTTAAGAATACAGCTGCCAATGCAGGGGACATGGGTTCGATCCCTAGTCCAGGAAGATCCCACATGCTGCAAAGCAACTAAGCCCATGTGCCACAACTACTGAGCCTGTACTCTAGAGCCTGTGAGTCACAACTACTGAAGCCCACATGTCTAGAGCCCGTGCTCCTCAAGAAGAGAAGCCACCACAATGAGAAGCCTGCGCACAGCAACAAAGAGTAGTCCCCACTCGCCGCAACTACAGAAAGCCCGTGCACAGCAACGAAGACCCAACGCAGCCAAAAATAAAATTAATTAATTAATTAATTTAAAAAAACAAACAAAAGAATCCAAAATACACAAAGAACTCTTAAAACTCAACAATAAGAGAACAACCCAATTAAAAAATGGGCCAAAGACCTTACAGACACTTTACCAAATAAGATAAACAGATGGCAAATAAGCATATGAAAAGACGCTATACATAATATGTCATCAGAGAAATGCAAATTAAAACAACAGTGAGGTATCACTATATACCTATTTGAGTGGTGAAAACCCAGAAGACTGACAACACCAAATGCTGGTAAGGCTATGGAGCACTGGGATTCTCATTCATTGTTGGTGGGAATGCAAAATAGTACCGGCACTTTGGAAGAGAGTTTGGCAGCTTCTTATGAACCTAAACATATTCTTTCCATTTGATCCAGCAATAGCTCTCCTTGGTATTTACCCAAAGGCGTTGAAAACACGTCTAAACTAAAACCTGCACACAGATGTTTACAGGAGCTTTATTCATAACTGCAAAACTTGGAAGCAACACAATGTCCTTCAGTAGGTGAACGAATAAATAAACTGTGGAACATCCAGACAATGGAATATTATTCAGGACTAAAAAGAAATGAGGTATCAAGCGACAAAAAGACACGGAGAAACCTTAAATGCATATTACTAATCCAAAAGGGCTACTATATGACATTCTAGATTATGGACACAGTGAAAAGATCAGTGGTTGCCAGGGATGGGGGGGCATGGCACAGAGTATGTTTAGGGCAGTGAAAATACTCTGTATGATACCATAATGATGGATATACATCATTATATATTTGTTCAGACTCAGAGAATGTACACCACCAAGAGTAAACTGTAAGGTAAACTGTGGACCTGTGTGATTATGACGTGTCAAAGTAGGTTCATCAGTTGTAACAAAGGTACCACTTTGGTGGAGGATGGTGACAATGGGGGAGGCTGTGCATGTGTGGGAACAAGAAATCTCTATCCTTTCCCCTCTATTTTCCTGTGAGCCTAAAACTGCTCTAAAAAAAAAAAAAGTCAATTAAAAAATGCATACAAAGCACAAATGATATGACTGATAAGGGATTAACATCCAACATAAACAAACAGCTCATACAACTCAACATCAAAAAAAAAAAAAAAAAGACAAGCCGACTGAAAAATGGGCAGAAGAACTGAACAGACATTTTTCCAAAGAGGAAATGCAGATGGCCAACAGGCACATGAAAAGATGCTCAACATACCTAATCATCAGGGAAATGCAAATCAGAACCACAAAGAGATATCACCTCACACCTGTCAGAATGGCTATCATCAAAAAGAACACAAATAACATGTTGGTGAGGACGTGAAGAAAGGGGAACCCTTGTACACTGTTGGTGGGAATGTAAATTGGTGCAGCTACTGTGGAAAACAGTATGGTGGTTTCTCAAAAAACTAAAAATAGAACTACCATATGATCCAGCAACTCCACTTCTGGGTATATATCCAAAAAAAACCCAAAAACACTAATTTGAAAAGATAAATGCACCCCAACATTCCTAGCAGCATTATTTACAACTGCCAAGATTTGGAAGCAACCTAAGTGTCCATCAACAGATGAATGGATAAAGAAGATGTTGTGTGTGTGAGTGTATGCACACACAAACATACACAATGGAATACTACTCAGCCATAAAAAACAATGAAATTTTCCCATTTGCAGCAACATGGATGGATTTGCAGGGCATCATGCTAAATGAAATCAGTCAGACTGAGAAAGGCAAATACTGTATGATATCACTTATATGTGGAATCTAAAAAATACAACTAGTGAATATAACAAAAAAGAAGCAGACTCACAGATATAGAGAACAAACTAGTGGTTACCAGTGGAGAGGGAGGGGAGGGGTAATACAGGGGAAGAGGAGTGGGAGGTACAACTACTGGGTATAAGATAGGCTCAAGGATGTATTATATGACATGGGGAATATAGCCAATATTTTGTAATAACTGTAAACAGAAAGTAACCTTTAAAATTGTAGTAAAAATGTGTAGAAAAAATAAAAATAATAAAAAGTGAAAAAAAAAAAGCATGCAAAGCAAAGGAAAAAGGGAAGAAAACATGACTCCAAAGACCTAGAAAATAAAGGTAGCTGGGAAGACAGAACTATTTGTGGGGTGGGGAAAAAAATGTTTAATAAATATAACAAAGTTTTGAACATTTCAAGAATTCATTTAAGAATTCTAATGGGAGATGGTGAAGGCATCTGGAGATACAGTCATACATTACATACAGTAAAGGTGACCTAAAAATCACAACTAAATGCTTGGATAAAAGGAAATAAGCCTCCAGAAAATAGTGAAGCTTATTCTAGAGAATGGGTAGTGTGGCTTCACATCCAAGTTGTGAAATCTAGAATAAGAAATCCAATAGTAAATCAACTCATTTAAAATGCTGAATCAAGAAGCCTAAAGAGCACCAGACTGGGAGTAAGGCAACCTGCATCCTAGCCCCTACTGTGACTCTAGCTTAAATAAATTATTTACCCTCCTGGGGCCCCCAAATCCTCATCTATGAAATAAGAATGACATAAGCTTTTAAATAAGCTTTTCTCAAACTGGTGTTCCTTGAAACACTAATAGTTATATCTTTATGTCCGTATGTTTGTTAAGTAAGTTTAAGTAAATTTGGAAAATGTCAGACTAGATAATTTCTATGGTCTGCTGCTCTAACATGGTGTAATTCTGATCCAAATATACAGTTACCTTAATGAATTTAAATCTAATGTATATATAGATATACTATTTGCTTTTGATTATCTCATAGAGAGGAGTATCAAAGAATGTAAAATGGGTGACAATCATTTTGAGAAAATTTCATACCTCGACAGTGGCGACTGAGAGCAGAAAGCAAAGGGTCTAATAACAAGAGGGACAAAAACTGAGAAAGGACTGGAAAATTAACGTAATAAATGTAAATAGTGTCTTTCATTCTGTTTGTCTATCCTTCTAAATGATCTTTTCCTTCAAATTCTTAGACAAGGTGCTAAGAACAGAATTACCCAACTACAGGTTCAACCCATTTGATTTTTTAAAAATTCATTTTTAGGCAAAATGGAGAAAAGGATTCAATCTTTTGACTGTGGCAATAAACTATCATCTTTATGTTACACACCGTGTCTCACCTGGAGCTATTACTACATATAAGACAAATATGAATTTTGAATGGCTGAGTTCTATATCATTTAGTATGACATATGGTCAGCCTTCTGTAGCCAGATAAAGAAAGATCAGACTACAGAGAATTTGTAACACAGTTAAGTGGGTCTTCCTATCTACCTTTTTCTAAGCTTTCACAGCTACAGTTGGTTGCCTAAATGAAGAGTTATGTTCTGGGCAGTTTTTTGCTAACATTATTGTTAATTCTTTCTTCCACTTCCTTTCCTACAACATCCTATTCTCTATAGTGCCTATCAAGATGGTTGTTGTTTTTCCAAGTCAGTATACCACATATAAGAAGAAACTGATGAGATTTATAGAAGGAAGTGATAGCGCATTTATCAGCTCTCCTCTGACGGAATGTGATAAAAAGTAAATATAGATCAGCCAAAGTATGAGTTCACAAACAAAGAAAACATATTTCTAGGTGTTCCCTTGACTACCTTATCAACAAACACTGTTCAAAATGGGTAATTACAAAATAGCATATGAGGATAATCTAAGGCGTAAACTATTTTGAACAGCAACAAAAGTTTAAGATAAGGATTTGATTAAAGGCAATAGATTAAATATTTCTGTCTTTCATAAAATTACTTTTTGGCAATATAATCATACCAACCACCATCTACATAGTACCCTGCTCACTGTGAACACTATGTTAGAAAATTTATACACATTAATGCTATACTGACAATAAACATACAAAGTAAATAATTTTGCAGGTGAGGGTACCAAGACTCAGAGAGTTTAGGGCCCAGGGCCCTTAAATATTAAGAGGCCCAGGACCATACAAGTGACAAGTGGTAATGGCAGACTCAAAGTGAGCCTTGATTTGGCATACCCAAGAGCCTTCTTACTGCTGAGGAAGACATGTTAATTTACCAGTACAGGGCTTATCTGGATACAATTTTGCTAATACTATTTATCTTAAAAAAAAAAAGTTATCTACCTGTTCTTTCTTGGAAAAAAGCTCATGACACACTATTAAGTAAAGAAAAAAGTCACAGAACAATGACTAGTATGATCCTTTTTAAACAGAAAAATAACCTATACTTGAGTACAATCAAAAATACATATGGGTATAAATACCTAAGCAAAATACTTTCCCCCTTCTTATTTCTGTAGTCTAGTTCCATTTGGGGCCAATACAAGAGGTCTTTCCTAGATTAAGAAGGAGCCGCAGAGGATCAACGTAGATTTAGTAACTTTTTAAAGACATGGCTCAAGTCTTTACTCCTTCAGCGCATCTGCTGCCTCCTCATACTGCCTACTTTGTTAATTTGGTTCACAATGGACCTTATACTTTACATGACACTGCTCTGCGGGACTTCCCTGGTGGTCCACTGGTAAAGAATCCACCTTGCAATGCAGGGGATGCGGGTTCGATCCCTGGTCGGGTAACTAAGATCCCACGTGCCGCAGGGCAACTAAGCCCACACAACACAATTACTGAGCTCGCGGTCCTCAACTAGGGAGCCTGCGTGCGGCAAATTACAGAGCCCGTGCGCTCTGGAGCCTGCACATCACAACTAGAGAGAGAAAACCCACACGCCACAACTAGAGAGAAGCCCGCACGCCACAACGAACGATCCTGTATGCCTCAACGAACATCCCATGTGCCGCAACTAAGACCCACCGCAGCCAAAAATAAACAAATAAATCTTAAAAAAAAATACTGCTCTGGGATGTGCAAATATAGTGTTCATCCCAAATACACTGTAAGTATCTTGAGGGCAGGACTTGGGTCTAACCAACTAAAGTGTTCCACAACTGAGATTAACCAAGTTCTCGGTGTTTATTCTTTTCCTGAAAACTTATACTATGAACCAGGCACCAGCACAGGAGCAGAACATACACTAGTAACCAAATAAACAAGGTCTCTTCCTTACTGAATTTATATTATGCTTGTCGGGGTGGGGGGGTAGGGGCATGCAGGGGGCTGGAATATATGTAATAAGCAATTATGCTACAAGGTAATAATGCATAAAAGAACACATGGAATTACTGGAACACCTAGGAGGACACTAAAGTCAAAGCATTCTGAAAAAAGTGAGATCAAAGCTGAGGCCTAAAGGATAAACAGGAGTTGGATAAAAAAGATGGTGAAAAAGTACCCTCGGATATAGAGGTAAGAAACAGTAGCATGGCAAATTAGACGAACTGAAAATAGCACAGGTTGGCTGGAACCCAGAGCATGGGAGAGGGGGCAGAGGCTGAAAGAAAGGGTGGGAAAGTTTGGCAGGGGGCAGACCACATAGGGCTTGTAAGCCATGGACGGAGTTAAGGAGAGCTACTAAAGAGTTTTAACCAGTGGAGTGACAGGATCAGACTTGCCTTTTTATAAAAATCGCTCCAGTTACAGTGTGGAGAATGGATTAGGGAAGGGCAAGGCTGAAGGCTTAAGGAGCAATTCAGGCAAGAGATAATGGTGGCCTGAAGGAACGCAGTGGCGGGGGAGATGGAGAGAACTGGACAGATGTGAGATTCGGAGAAGACTGCAACACTGACAGGAAATGGGAGGTGAGGGAAGGAGACGAGTTAAAGAGGGTGCCCAGCGTCTCAGCCAGAGCATCGCCTGAGCTAGAAAACAGAAGTGTGTTTAGGGGGGATGGAGGGGGCCGTTGAACGAGTCTGACTGTGAATTTACTGTATGATCATGAGATAGCCAAGAGGTTATGCTGCTAAGAGCTCTAAGTTAAGACGGTGATGGAATATGCGTATTCGAGAGGTAATGGCATAAAGACACTAATTTAACCTGCGGAAACGGATGTGATCAGTTTGGGGGAGAACAATCACAGAGTGAGGCAAAGAGAAGCTCCAGGACAGACTCCTGAGGAACTCCACTGTAAAGGACACAAGAGACTGAGAAGGAACAGCCAGAGAGGTAAAAGGAAGATCAGAAATCCTTGGAGGGAGAAAAATCAAGTAATGAGCTTATTTCAAGAAAGAGTGATCCACAGTGTGTTTCTCAAATGTGTGTAGACTGACTGAAGCTCTCCTTCAGTAAAAGTAAATATCAGCGATTCCTCCTTCTATCCTCAGTTCAGCTTCCAGTTTCTTTTTGTGGTGATGAAAATATGTGCAATGATTATTCTCCACTCCCCCCAAATGAGGTCCTCCTCATTTTCTTATTTCTAACATTTTCTCACTGAGACATGAGTCTCACCTCCAATTCTGTCACCACAGTAAATAATGACCAAACTCTGCCAATTTCATCTTTGTAATTGTTTTCACATCTTTTCTTCCCTTTCCATTCCCACTGTCACCGCCCTAATCCAGGTTCTAAGTACCATACAACTGGACAATTATGGTCTACTGGTCTCCCACTATTCCATCTTTCACTTCCTCTCTAGAGCAATGCTTTTCACATAGAGTAACCCTATTAATTATTTAAAATATTAACTTTAATTGCTTTATTCCACTGCTGAAAACTCCCCAATGATTTCCCATTATAATTGTTTGTTCACAAATTTCATTCATTTAGCAAATATTTATGTAGGGCAGTACTTCTCAAACTACCTATGCTAAGGTCCTGTTTTTTTTCTTTTAAGTTTTCAATCCACTGCAGACCAATATTGTAAAATGCAATAAAAAAAACGTTGTGGTAATGTTAAATTACTAAAAAATAGTTTCTAAATTCTTGTTTTCAATTTTGATATTTATCTTATTGTGGACTGGTGACAACAGTTCATGGTCCAGCAGTGATCTGTAGACCTTATTCCAAACAGCCCCATGGTTGATAATACATGGATAAAAAGACATTACAGTTCTGCCTTCAATGCATGCGCTCAATGCAGGGCAATTCTGCCATTCAGGGGAGACATTTTTGATTGTCACACAGGAGGAAGGAGGGAACTGCTAGCATGGAGTGAATAGAGCCCAGAGATGCTGCTAAACATCCTGTAATGAACAGGATCTACCCCCTCCAACAAAGAATTATCCAGCCTCAAATGTCAAAAATGTCAAGGTTGAGAAACTCTGCTTTACAAGCGTAATGCAAATGAATAACTAGAAGACATTAAGAACAGAGCTATACACCTGAGAACTTGCAGTGTGTTTCACTGGCATAGTTTCACCCATTGTTGGAGCCCATCAGGCTGGCCAGCCCCCCGCCTCTCCACCAGTGTGTCACGCATTCCTTCCACATCTACCTACTTGAAAGCATCCCTCTGTGATGAGGATGGGGTGATGGTCCACAGAGTCCAGTGCCAAGAGGGAAAATCGTGTGGCTGACAGGGTCTTGGTGCTCCAGCCGGGTGTCAGGCCTGAGCCTCTGAGGTGGGAGAGCCGAGTTCAGGACATTGGACCACCAGAGACCTCCCGGCCCCATGTAATATCAATCAGTGAGAGCTCTCCCAGATATCTCCATTTCAACTCTAAGACCCAGCTCCACTCAACGACCAGCAAGCTCCAGTGCTGGATACCCCATGCCAAACTATTAGCAGGACAGGAACACAACCCCACCCATTACCAGAGAGGCTGCCTAAAATCATAAAAAGTCCACAGACACCCCAAAATACACCACCAGACGCGGTCCTGCCCACCAGAAAGACAAGATCCAGCCTCATCCACCAGAATGCAGGCATCAGTCCCCTCCACCAGGAAGCCTACACAACCCACTGAACCAACTTTACCCACTGGGGGCAGACACCAAAAACAATGGGAACTACAAACCTGCAGCCTGCGAAAAGGAGACCCCAAACACAGTAAGTTAAGCAAAATGAGAAGACAGAGAAATACGCAGCAGGTGAAGGAGCAAGGTAAAAACCCACCAGACCAAACAAATGAAGAGGAAACAGGCAGTCTACCTGAAAAAGAATTCAGAGTAATGATAGTAAAGATGATCCAAAATCCTGGAAATAGAATGGAGAAAATACAAGAAACGTTTAACAAGGACCCAGAAGAACTAAAGAGCAAACAAACAATGATAAACAACACAATAAATGAAATTTAAAGTTCTCTAGAAGGAATCAATAGCAGAATTACTGAGGCAGAAGAACAGATAAGTGACCTGAAGATAAAATAGTGGAAATAACTACCACAGAGCAGAATAAAGAGAAAAGAATGAAAAGAATTGAGGACAGTCTCAGAGACCTCTGGGACAACATTAAACTCACCAACATTCGAATTATAGGGGTCCCAGAAGAAAAAAAGAAAGGGACTGAGAAAATATTTGAAGAGATTATAGTTGAAAACTTCCCTAATATGGGAAAGGAAATAGTCAATCAAGTCCAGGAAGCACAGAGAGTTTCATACAGGATAAATCCAAGGAGAAACACGTCAAGACACATATTAATCAAGCTATCAAAAATTAAATACAAAGAAAAAATATTAAAAACAGCAAGGGAAAAGCAACAATAACATACAAGGGAATCCCCATAAGGTTAACAGCTAATCTTTCAGCAGAAACTCTGCAAGCCAGAAGGGAGTGGCAGGACATATTTAAAGTGATGAAAGGGAAAAACCTACAACCAAGATTACTCTACCCAGCAAGGATCTCATTCAGATTCAATGGAGAAACTAAAACCTTTACAGACAAGCAAAAGCTAAGACAATCCAGCACCACCAAACCAGCTTTACAACAAATGCTAAAGGAACTTCTCTAGACAGGAAACACAAGAAGGAAAAGACCTACAATAACAAATGCAAAACAATTAAGAAAATGGTAGTAGGAACACACATATCAACAGTTACCTTAAATGTAAATGGATTAAATGCTCCAACCAAAAGACAGAGACTGGCTGAATGGATACAAAAACAAGACCTGTATATATGCTGTCTACAAAAGACCCACTTCAGACCTAGGGACACACACAGACTGAAAGTGAGGGGATGGAAAAAGATATCCCATGCAAATGGAAATCAAAAGAAAGCTGGAGTAGCAATATTCATATAAGATAAAATAGACTTTAAAATAAAGAATGTTACAAGAGACAAGGAAGGACACTAAATAATGATCAAGGGATCAATCCAAGAAGAAGATATAACAATTGTAAATATTTATGCACCCAAAATAGGAACACCTCAATAAATAAGGCAACTGCTAACGCTACAAAAGAGGAAATCAACAGTAACACAATAACACTGGGGGACTTTAGCATCTCACTTATACCAATGGACACATCATCCAGACAGAAAATGAATAAGGAAACACAAGCTTTAAATGACACAACAGAGCAGATAGATTTAATTGATATTTATAGGACATTCCACCCAAAAGTGGCAGAATACACTTTGTTCTCAAGTGCACATGGAACATTCTCCAGGACAGATCACATCTTGGGTCACAAATCAAGCCTTGGTAAATTTAAGAAAATTGAAATCATATCAGGCATCTCAACGCTATGAGATTAGAAATCAATTACAGGGTAAAAGAACGAAAAAAAACACAAACACATGGAGGCTAAACAATACATTACTAAATAACCAAGAGATCACTGAAGAAATCAAAGAGGTAATCAAAAAATACCTAGAGACAAATTACAATGAAAACACAATGATCCAAAACCTATGGGATGCAGCAAAAGCTAAGAGGGAAGTTTATAGCAATATAAGCCTATCTCAAGAAACAAGAAAAATCTCAAATAAACAATCTAACCTTACACCTAAAGGAACTAGACACCTAAAGGAATTAGAGAAAGAAGAAAAGACAACCCAAAATTAGCAGAAGGAAAGAGATCATAAAGATCAGAGCAGAAATAAATGAAATAGAAACAAAGAAAACAATAGCAAAGATCAATAAAACTAAAAGCTGGTTCTTTGAGAAGATAAACAAAATTGATAAACTATTAGCCAGACTCATCAAGAAAAAGAGGGAGAGGACTCAAATCAATAAAATTAGAAATGAAAAAGGAGAAGTTACAATGGACACTGCAGAAATACAAAGTATCATAAGAGACTATGACAAGCAATTCTATGCCAATAAAATGGACAACCTGGAAGAATGGACAAGTTCTTAGAAAGGTATAACCTTCCAAGACTGAACCAGGAAGAAACAGAAAATATGAACAGACCAATCACAAGTAATGAAATTGAAACCGTGATTAAAAATCTTCCAGCAAACAAAAGTCCAGTACCAGATGGCTTCACAGGTGAATTCTATCAAACGTTTAGACAAGAGCTAACACCCATCCTTCTCAAACTCTTCCAAAAAACTGCAGAGGAAGGAAAACTCCCAAACTCATTCTATGAGACCACCATCACCCTTATACCAATACCAGACAAAGATACTACAAAAAAAGAAAATTACAGACCAATATCACTGATGAATATAGATGCTAAAATCCTCAACAAAATACTAGCAAACAGAATCCAACAACACATTAAAAGGATCATACACCATGATCAAGTGGGATTTATCCCAGGGATGCAAGGAATCTTCAATATACACAAACCAATCAATGTGATACACCATATTAACAAATTCAAGGATAAAAACCATATGATCATCTCAATAGATGCAGAAAAAGCTTTTGACAAAATTCAACACCCATTTATGATAAAAACTCTCCAGAAAGTGGGCATAGAGGGAATCTACCTCAACATAATAAAGGCCATATATGACAAACACACAGCAAACTTCATTCTCAATGGTGAAAAACTGAAGGCATTTCCTCTAAGATCAGGAACAAGACAAGGATGTCCACTATCACCACTATTATTCAACATAGTTTTGGAAGTCTTAGACATGGCAATCAGAGAAGAAAAATAAATAAAAGGAATACAAATTAGATAAGAAGAAGTAAAACTGTCACTGTGTGCAGATGACATACTATACATAGAGAATCCTAAAGATGCCACCAGAAAACTACTAGAGCTAATCAATGAATTTGGTAAAGTTGCAGGATACAAAATTAATTCCCAGAAATCTCTTGCATTGCTATACACTAACAACAAAAGGTCAGAAAGAGAAATTAAGGAAACAATCCCAGTCACCATCGCAACAAAAAGAGTAAAATACCTAGGAATAAACCTACCTAAGGAGGTAAGACCTGTACTCAGAAGACTACAAGACACTGATGAAAGAAATCAAAGATGACACAAACAGATGGAGAGATATACCATGGTCTTGGACTGGAAGAATCAATATTGTGAAAATGACTATACTACCCAAAGCAATCTACAGATTCAGTGCAATCCCTATCAAATTACCAGTGGCATCTTTTACAGAACTAGAACAAAAAATCTTAAAATTTGTATGGAGACACAAAAGACTCCGAACAGCCAAAGCAATCTTGAGGGAAAAAAACAGAGCTGGAGGAATCAGACTCCCTGACTTCAGACTACAGTACAAAGCTACAGTAATCAAGACAATATGGTACTGGCACAAAAACAGAAACATAGATCAATGGAACAGGATAGAAAGCCCAGAGATAAACCCACGCACCTATGGTCAACTAATCTATGACAAAGGAGGCAAGGATAGACAATGGAGAAAAGACAGTCTCTTCAATAAGTGATGCTGGGAAAACTGGACAGCTACATGTAAAAGAATGAAATTAGAGCACTCCCTAACACCATACACAAAAATAAACTCAAAATGGATTAGACACCTAAATGTAAGACCGGACACTATATAACTCTTAGAGGAAAACATAGGAAGAACACACTTTGACATAAATCACAGCAAGATCTTTTTTGATCCACCTCCTAGAGTAATGGAAATAAAAACAAAAATAAACAAATGGGACCTAATGAAACTTAAAACCTTTTGCACAGCAAAGGAAACTACAAACAAGAGGAAAAGACAACGCTCAGAATGGGAGAAAATATTTGCAAATGAATCAACGGACAAAGGATTAATCTCCAAAATATATAAACAGCTCATGCAGCTCAACATTAAAAAAAAAAAAAAACCCAATCCAAAAATGGGCAGAAGACCTAAATAGACATTTCTCCAAAGAAGACATACAGATGGCCAAGAAGCACATGAAAAGCTGCTCAACATCACTAATTATTAGAGAAATGCAAATCAAAACTACAATGAGGTATCACCTCACACCAGTTAGAATGGGCATCATCAGAAAATCTACAAACAAATGCTGGAGAGGGTGTGGAGAAAAGGGAACACTCTTTCACTGTTGGTGGGAATGTAAATTGATATAGCCACTGTGGAGAGTAGTATGGAGGTTCCTTAAAAAACTAAAAATAGAATTACCATATGACCCAGCAATCCCACTACTGGGCATATACCCAGAGAAAACCATACTTCAAAAAGAGACATGCACCCCAATGGTCATTACAGCACTATTTACAACAGCCAGGTCATGGAAGCAACCTAAATGCCCACTGACAGACGAATGGATAAAGAAAATGTGGTACATTTATGTGGTATATATATACAATGGAATATTAGTCAACCATAAAAAGGAACGAAATTGGGTCATGTGTAGAGACGTGGATGGATCTAGAGACTGTCATACAGAGTAAAGTAAGTCAGAAAACGAAAAACAAATATTGTATATTAACGCATATATCTGGAACCTAGAAAAATGGTCCAGATGAACTGGTTTGCAGGGCAGAAATAGAGACACAGATGTTGAGAAGAAACATATGGACACCAAGGGGGAAAGCGGGGGGTGGGGTGGTGGTGGTGGGATGAATTCGGAGACTGGGATTGACATGTATACAGGGATGTGTATAAAATAGATAACTAATAAGAACCTGCTATATAAAAAATAAATAAAATTTAAAAAAATAAAAAGGAATCCCCATTGAGACAGTTTGTCCACTCAAATTTTAAAACCCAAACAGATAAAGAGATCTTTATGTCAAGACCCTCACTGCCTTGACAGAAATCTGAGATTTTATAAAATACCTCTACTCTTAAAAAGAAAAAAGGGAAGAAGGAGGGGTTGGGGGGGAAGGAGGAGAAGCAGGAGGGGGAAAAAGAAGAGCAGGAGAAGGAGATGAAAGGGAGGATGACAAAGAGGAAGGAGGAGGAGGCAGTTTAACTCTTTAGCAGAGGAGGAGAGGCCAGAGAAGTTTAAACAGTTGTCTGGTATCTAAATGCAAAGGTCAGATTTCGGTCGTTATTAACTATCTCTCTATATACTTAATATGTAGAATTCTACCAAATCACTGAAGTACTGGATAATTTCTGAATTTGAAGGCTGTCATTTATAAGTGCCTATAGGAAATGGTAGGGGGTGAGGCCAGGCCTATAGATCTTCAGTGTTTTAATAATTCCTCCCTCCCTTTTCACCCCCAAACCTATTTTGTCTAAGTTCTCACAACCTTTATATACATGGAAAGCTTTGTAAATTTCCTTGAGAATTAATTCAGGAAGAAAGGCAAACGTGGAACATATGTACTCATCATAGGATATTCTCTGAAATAAAATTCAAGGCTTTATTGACTACTTGATTCTTAGATCCCTTCAATAACCGGAGAGGCAGTTCAGAATGCAGACCCTGGAACCAGACACCCTGATTTCCAAACCCAGTTCTGCCAATTACTAGTTGTACAAACTTAGTGAGTCCTTTCCTTTTCTTCTTTTTCTCCTGGTTCCTGAACCAGGAGAACCAAGTTCTAGTCCTAGTTCTGCCTGTGACTTGCTTAGTGACCTTGGGCCACAGTTTCCGCATCTGTAAAGAGAAGGAGTCAGGGGACTGTACTAGATCAGTGGTTCTCAACCAAGGGTGATTTTGCCCCCAGGGGATGTTTGACAATGTCTGGAGATACTCCTGGTTGTCACCACTAGGGCTGAGATGGGGAGTGTTACTTGGCATATAGTGGGTAGAGGCCAGTGATGCTGCTGAACATCCTGCAACGCCAAGGACAGCCAGCACCTGTGACGATCATCCAAGATCACCCAAGACGTCAGTGGTGTCGCAGCTGCAAAACCCTTGGCTCCAGCTCCCCTCAAAGACCACCTCAGAGGTCCCCAAGAAGTGGGGCTGAGAAAGCCCATTTTAACGGTTTTATGTTACGGGCTTTCATGAGAAAAGAACAATACAAGAGTTAACAGCATGGGACTTCCCTGGCGGTCCAGTGGCTAAGACTCTGGGCTCCCAATGTAGGGGGCCCAGGTTTGAGCCCTGGTCAGGGAACTAGATCCCACATGCCGCATCTAAAGATCCCTCATGCCGAAACGAAGATCCCACATGCCTCAACGAAGACCCGGCGCACCCAAAAAAATAAATAGGAAAAAAAAAAGAGTTAACGGCATGGACTCTGAGGCCAGACTGCCTGAGTTCGAATGTGACTCCACCACTTACTAGCTGTATGTCTTGGACCAAGTACTCAACCTTTCTGACACTCAGTTTCCTTCTCCATAAAATGGGGACAATATAGTATCTGCCTCATAAGGTTGTTGTGAGGATTAAATAAGTTAATATAGGTAAAGTATTTAGAAGGGTGCTGGCCCTATATAGGTATTAGCTAACATCCTCATCACCACCTAAATATGGGAATAAAATGGAAAAAAACACCAACCATTTCACTTTAGGAGTCGCATGAGTTAGGTTCCTCAGTGGAAAGGTTTTGAAGACTGAACAAATTCAAGCACAGTTCCTCACACGTCAGAAACTCTGCTCTCCCTCCCTCCCTTCTCCCACTCTTTCCTCTCTAATGCTTAAGCAGCTGCTTAAGCCCTCAGATGCAAATGTTCTCACGGTTTGGAGGGAATACAAACTACCTATACCCATTCTATAATGCAAAAAGTAACTGGAGGAGGTAGTTTGTTACACATCAAGAAATTGTTTTTATCTTTGAGTAGAAAAGGACAGGCACGTCTGCCTATGCTCGGTAAGGAGCTGCAATTAAAGCCCTCGGGATCCAGGCCTCACCCTCTTCTCCTCCACTGAAACCCCATGAAAGGAGTGGGTCCTATCTGTCCCCCTGCTCCTTTGCTGTGCTGTCAGGGGAGCCGCCACAAGACAGAAACAGCCTGTGATAGTGCCTTTTTGTTTGTTTTTTAATTACACAAGTAGAAATATAATATCCCAGTTAAACATTCAGAGAAGAGGTACACAGAGTGGAAGACCAAAAATGTCCCTCTATTTCCATCCTAAATTCCCTTTCACAGAAGTAAACAATTTTTTTTCAATTGAATGTGAGTCCATATGGACTTCTGTAATGCATTTACTTCAGGTTTTTTTAATTACTAAAACATATCTGTACATTTAGAGCTATACCATTTTAAGATTCGCTTCACTCTATTCCATAACGAGGATGGGAGGATGCAGCATAGTTTATTTAATCATTTCCTTACTGGTGGACATTTAGGTAAAAACTTAGACTTCAACTTCATAGTGACCCGATTATTGATTTGTAAGTAACTCAACTGTAGTTGCCAGCAAATCTAACCCATTGGTGATTCTATAGACAGCTCTGACTCCCCAAAAGAAAGAAATCACTCTAAAAGTCTGTTTATAAATAAAAAATGCCAACTGAATTTACATATAATTTGACTCTGAGATATAAGCACAACTACATTATTTCTATTCAAATGTAAGTAAATTTAACCTGAAAAATTAAAACCAGTGGAAAAATTAATTCAAGGTTAAATTTTTCATTTTATTAAAAGGCACCCATAGTATTTTTAGGGTGTCTGCTTTATCTCTATATCCTGCTCTAGAGATTCTGGAAATCACATGATCATAAGGCCATTTTCTTCTTCTAATTAAAAAAAAAAAAAAAAGATAAATTCCCCAACCTGAGTTAGAATTAGTAAATTATTAAATTATAACATTCTTCATATTCAAGTAGCATATATAAGTACTCTGTGGAAAAGCAGAAAGGGTAAGTTTTGCATCTCTAACTAGTGAGCAATTGCTTTCTTTTCCTTTCTTAATAAATTACAGGCAGACTTGAACAGATGTCAGGTTGGCATTCAAAACCTAAAATATAGCTGAAAAGCAAGTTATGACTAATACAAGGAAAAAAGATGAATGTCAGAAAGCTTCATTTTTTTTTTTTTTTTTCAAATTTCAGATAAGCTCTTTAGCCTTAGGGTTCCTTTTACAGAGCCCTGGAGTTCAGTAAGATGTCTTAACCACCATGTAAATTGCAATCTCTCCTCATGAGTTGGGGGTGTGAAAATGCATTTTAAGAGTGTCAGTGTTTATGTTAATCTTAGCAAGAACTCCCTCTCTCCCAAATATGGCATGTACAAAACCTTAGTGCCCTTTCTTCCACTGTATTTTATTTGCACTGTTCTTAGCATGTGAAAGATGTCCGCATGTGACTGAAAGGCTCCTTATCTTCTCCATAGCTCTACTCGCAGAGTAACTGCAGTTTCACTTGTGATATCAGAAATGAGTTGCTTTCCTCTAGAATTTCAAAAGAAATCTTAAAAATACAGATTGAAAATGGGCTTAGAGAGGGAGGCACAAAAAGGGGGACCAAAAAGAACAGTGTCCAGTTTCAAAGAAAGGGCATACAAAACTCTAACCAGTGGCTTTCCTCCCCACTGGGCAGCCTGCAATATCTACAAGGTACAGGTCCACCCAAAGACAGGACAAGGCTTGAGGCCTTTAAGTCTCTACACTCTTTTCCTTTCAGCTCTAATACAGATAAATTCTGCCAAGGCCCCTTTCCTTGGATACATGTGAACCTAGTCCTAAAATTATATTACAATTCTTTAATTCTTTCACAATTATTTCACTGTTCTTTGAAAAAAAATTGTTGTTGTTGTTTTCGCTCTGACATTTACAGTTTACAGGTAACTGCCAGGGATGCCAAAAAATGAAGTTTCTTTGTGGAAACTATCTTTTCCAACAAAAGAGCTACAATGAGAACTGAGGTCATCAATTATTTATCCAGAGCACTCTGCACAAAACTGCACACAAGGGAATAAGCGTGGTGAATGTCTGAACAGGAGTATATGCATATGCCATCGACACCTGGGTGCACCCAAGGACTGTTGAGTTTATTCACCCATACTTCCAGATGCTGGTTTTTGATGCCCACATTTCTATCCTGGGATCCAAAAGGTACTTCTATATTATCCCACAAAGGATTTAAGGTCTTTCCTAACTTAACGGCTATGATTGTAGGCATTAGAGGATATTCTAACTAAATTGCTGAGGGTATCTGCTAAGTGCAAGGTTTAGGTCTAGTTTTCCTTGCTAATGTTTTCATGTGCTTTCAAGGAAGAGCTGCCCCATGTAGGTTTGGGTGAGTCCAACTGCTCCAGACAAAGAAAAAGTTAGTTACACTGATTAAATAGTTACACTGATTAAAACAAGAACAACAAAAGTCTAAACTGATATCCTAACTGATATCAGTCTAACTGATATCCTTTTTCATACTTCTACATATGACCTTTCTTCCATTCTCTATAGGGCTGGCTGTATGTGACTTCTTCTTTTCCCTTTTAAGGCCTTCCTTGACTTTAATTCTATAAAAATGTTACAACAAAAACAGGAAGTACTTGAATGCATTTCAAGAGAGAAACTAACATTTTGGAAACTCTAGGACACTTATTTCACGTGTATTACCTCATCTGATCCCTATTTTTTCTGCATAAATGTGTGCCTCTGTTTAGTCCTTTAGTATCTCTGTATCTCACTGGCAAAATTCTGTATTACCTAAGGTATATTTGCAGTTTTCAAAAGCAACATGAAGTTTTTCAAGCAAAAGGAAAGAACTATATTACTTATAATTATCAGTCTCATAAACACAATGACAGAAGATAATTCTAAATTTATCACTTTGTGAACTTGAAACTTTGATATATAGGCAAAAAGATTCATTTAGTTAAGATTCCTGTTTACAAAGTAGACATAACTCTAGACTATGGTAAAACCAATGATTTGGTCTCAAGCCAAAAGTAAAAATGTTCTCTGCTTAAACAAAATAAAATAGTCCCATAACCTACGTTAATTATTCTTTTCTAATCACTATTTTTTTTCCATTTTAATTGATTTAACCAATCATATCCAGTGTCCAGTGAGATCTCACAACCATATAGGTTGACGATTTAGTTAACAGAGAATGAGGAAAAAATTAGCCAATTTTGTTTCTACCCAGCAGGGTAAAAGAACACAGGATATATATAAAAAAGGACACATATAATGTCATTTTATTTATTTATTTATTTATTTTAAATTTATTTATTTATTTTTGGCTGTGTTGGGTCTTTGTTGCTGCGCACGGGCTTTCTCTATTTGTGGCGAGTGGGGGCTACCCTTCGTTGTGGTGCGCGGGCTTCTCACTGCGGTGGCTTCTCTTGCTGTGGAGCACGGGCTCTAGGTGTACAGGCTTCAGTAGTTGTGGCGCACGGGCTTAGTTGCTCTGTGGCATGTGGGATCTTCCCGGACCAGGGATTGAACCCGTGTCCCCTGCATGGGCAGGCGGATTCTTAACCACTGCGCCACCAGGGAAGTCCCTGTAATGTCATTTTAAATTAAATGTAGCAATCTGTACTTTTATATACCTTTATCAAAGCCCAATGAGAACTTTAAAATCACACTGCACTTAGAAGGCAATGAAATAGTCTATTATGTAATTCCCCCGAAATTCAAACAAAAAAAGAAGCCTCTATTGGAAAATAAGGAATGACACATGCACAGCAAGAGAATTATTTTTCAGCCATTTTACCATTAAAAAAGTAGCATAAGGACACTGAGAATCTTCATTCAGAATAAAGAAAAAAAATGTCTTTCAGTTCAGCTCAAAAGCCAAGGTACCTTTAAACTTAATGTCTTTTAAATCAAATTGATAACACAAGCTTCTGGATAGCAAAAAGCCATAAAGTGAAAAAAATTTACTACATTAAAAAAGAAAAAAAGAATTCATTTATGCCTAACTAAGTCAATATAAAAGTATTAGAAAAGTAAATCCATAAAAAAAGGTTCTGGGGATTTCCCTGGTGGTGCAGTGGTTGGGAGTCTGCTTGCCAGTGCAGGGGACACGGGTTCAAGCCCTGGCCCGGGAAGATCCCACATGCCGCAGAGCAGCTGAGCCCATGTGCCACAACTACTGGGCCTGCGCTCTAGAGCCCGCGAGCCACAACTACGGAGCCCACGTGCCACAACTACTGAAGCCCGTGCACCTGGAGCCTGTGCTCCACAATAAGAGAAGTCAATGCAATAAGAAGCCCATGCACTGCAACTAGAGAAAGCCCAAGCACAGCAACGAAGACCCAATGCAGCTATAAATAAATAAATAAATAAAATATAGTAATTCTTTGTTTGCCTAAAACAAGTTAATGGTTAATGTTGCAGTTAAATAAAAGATTTATTACAAAAAAAAAAGGTTCTGGGTAGTAGTACTCACCAACAAAACTGAAATTCAAGGTCCTTGGTCAAAAAGCACATTAACAACAACAAAAAGCATACTATATAATTCAACTAATTTCAATATGGATTGCAAAAACAGATTAAAGTCACTCAGAAATTCCAAAACTGTTTTAATTTCAAACTCTTCAACAGCTGGCAGAGTCACAAATTGACTGAAATGAGTTTACTCCTTTACCTGTTATCTCCTCAACCTCAGACAGAGGCCCTAATGAGCAAGGTTTGGATAATGCACAAACAGGAAACTAGTATCTGAATAACTGAATCCTCAAAAGTTTCTAAACCGTGAGAAAATATTTAAACTATAATTAAAAGATATAACTTATAGAAGCAGTAATTTTTCTACCTGTTGGCTGAAGAGTACACATGCTCAAAGAAACAATCATTAGACTATTTCTATATGGGGCTCAGGCTTGTAAACTAGTAAAAATATTCCACAAGAATAACTTAGAGCATTTGGAATCACCCTTTAATCTCTGCTTATACCCCAAGTATACTTAAACAATATTTCCATGTCTTTATTTAAAAGTTTTATGGATTTAGTGTGCCTCAAAATACACATTACCAAGATAGTGAACTACCATATTTTTAACTATTTTCCAAATTAAAATTCTGTTTTTTATGGACTTGGCCTTTGTATCTTTCAGATAAAAAAGTATGCTATTGCCATTTCAAGGTGTATAAAACTCAGGTGATGAGGGTCTCTGTCATTTTCTCTTAATCCAAATCCAAACTCGACCTTTAGCCAGTGAACAGGTGTGTGCTGTGCCTGTAATTTATCAGAGTGAGCGACCAGGCAGAAAAGCTACCAACAATAGGAGGTTGATAGAACCAAGCACTTAGTGCCTGGAAAGCAGTTCTTATCCCCACCATGATGAATATACTTTTATCTCCCAGCAGCAATTTAAAGATAAAGAATGATGGAGGTGAAGGGAGTAATATATTTGTATTCCTTCAGTTTTTTTGGATACTGTTTTTAATACTAATAGTCTTCCAGAAGCTGTTATGTTACAAATTCCTTTCTCAGATATTCTGTTGCTCACATTCCAATCCAACCTATGATATGGATATGAAAACAGTCATGACAGCATTTCCACCAGGGCAAATAAAGCCATTTCACACACACAGATAAATTAAATAAACCTTCAAGAAAAAAGTGATAAATGACTAGTGCATTTCTTTGGAAATGCATGGAAATTCCAATGTCTATCCTGCATCTGTCCTTTTGCACAAATTTAAAACATGTCAAGTATCCATTTACTAAGTATGAAGATGCACCAACTGGGTAATACAACAGTACAATAAAAAGAAACAACAGCTAATATTAGAACAATGCCCATAGTCTAATCGGTAATGACTATTCGGCAGGGTAAATCTGACCTCTAGTGAATCTTTAGAGTCAGATGAAATCTCTAAATATGACCTATTAAAAAATTCATAAATATATAAATAAAATGAAATTTCTAAATATGTCCTATAGAAAAACATACTTGAATACATAAAATCAAGCAACCACAAATATTTCTATGATTTCCCCATAAAATTAAAATGCAATTTTAAAAATCCTAATTCAAAGATTTTTTTTAAACTTTTTTTTTAAAGTTAAAAATACTTTGTCAGGTCTGAAAAATAATTTCAAAACATTACTGAAAAGAGACTTTATCACATCCATTTTTTAAAAAAATAATACAAGATTTTATCAAATTTTCCTTTTTAAACTCACCCATCTGCTCCACAATCTCTGGAGGAAATACCCGGGAAGCAAACGCTCGTCGAAAAATATCTGAGAATTCCTTGTCCAGACCTCCTATTCCCATTTTTTCAAAGTTCCAGTCAGGATTGATAATAGACTGGCGATTTTCCTTGGTTTTAGCTTTGCCTATGTCAAACAAAGATAATCAAATGTGAGACAAGAACTTCATCACTAAATGTAAAAAGATAGAACTCCCTGGGTATCCTCAGCGAATAAAGAAAAGCTACCCTTATACAAAGATGAACAACATGCTCTTAGATGACTTCTAAGAAGGATGAGTTTTGCTATGTTCACTACTTTGTCTGGTCCCCATTTAGGGTCAGTAAAACACTTTCAAAATGACTAGCTAAACTCATGCTGTAGTCAATCCCTGGAGTCTGGTCTTATTAACCTCTAATCTTAACCAAGTTAACTAACTTGGTTGATTAGAAGAAACACCATGTGCATGTCTGATGAAGAAAACACTAGTTGCCAGAAATGCAACTGAAATCTAACAGTCCCTCAAGGCTCCTAGAGCAAGATTTTAAAATACATATATTTATCTAGACTAAGTATATAATTGGGAATATAACCCCTCAGTCCGAAAAGATGCACTAAGTTTGATGCCTTAGTTTTGCTTTTTCTTCATTTGCACACAAAACTCTAAAATCATCCTAAAGTCTTTCATGATTTCAAAATTCGTGTTTTCAAATTCTTTCGCAAATGAAAATTATCTAACTTAAATGTCATAGTGCCCCCTAAAGTAACTCAAGAGAACCACATTAACTATCTCAAACACAAAGAATAAAAGTGCCTTAGTACATTCCACTATAAACAAAAATAAGAAAGTAATATTATAGTTTTTTTTAAATTAGGGATAAAATGTCACATTAGAAAAAGTTTACCCTAGATGCTATTTGTATGGTTAGAATTTTGTGGACGCAAACATTTCCTTTATGAAGCTATCAAAAATATTTTTCTTACACTCTACTGCCCTCTTGTGGTCAAATTTACTGCCTGTTAAATCACTACACAATTTTACTTTCCAATGGGAAAAAAACTATCAATCACACCTCTGCATGAATTACTTAGAAATATCCACATTGTACGAAAGTCATGCGACTCTCTTGGGATAATATACCTTAACAAAATGTGTACAGAATATGATATACAAAGAAATCACTCCAGAAATGTATTGGACCAATAATAGGAGATGATGATATATCCCACATCCATGAAACAATATGTATAGTCATTAAAAATTATATTGTAGAAGGGTATTTATTAAGATGCTTGAAATATGTTCAGCAAAAAAGAACAAATTATAAAACAGTATGAAAATATAATCAAATTTAAAAATTTTCGAGTGTGTTATTTTTGAGTATCCACATTTCATGAGCTAAATATTTTATTTTATAATTAAGAAAAAACAATAAGGGAGGAATGGTAATTTATGGATCAAGAGAAAGGCCACATATTCGAAGTTAAATGACTTTGGATATAATGGTGTGAGACCATCGAAAATCATCTACCTTGTACTGGGTTAGACGTAACATAGTGAAGTCAACCAAAACTAAGAATTCCTATACAATTAACAGCATCATTACTCTGGTGAGTTACTGTTTTTAGAGATCAATCTGCATTAGTTTAGTATCATAAACGTCGGGCTAACGTACCAGAGCAGGACTGAACTATGAACCTGCTGGAAAGATGCTCTTTACCTGCACATTCACCATTTAACTCAATCAGTAATGGATGTGACGCTAGTATCACCTTTAACACACAACCAGCTGAGGGACATCCTACAAAATAAGTGACCAGCTCTCAAGGCCGTGAAAGACCATGGAAGTCTGAGGAGCTGTCAGAGACTGGAGAAGACTATGGAAACTAACCCACTAAACGCAATGTGGAATCCCAAGTTAGATCCTGGAACAGAAAAAGGACATAATGAAAAAACTGGTGAAATCCAAATAAAGTCTGTAGTTTAGTTAGTAGCAGTGGAACCACGTGAATTTAGTTTTGGTAGCTGTACTATGGTTATTTAAGATCTAACATCAGGGGCTTCCCTGGTGGCACAGTGGTTGAGAATCCGCCTGCCAATGCAGGGAACACGGGTTCGATCTCTGGTCCAGGAAGATCCCACATGCCCCAGAGCAGCTAAGTCCATGTGCCACAACTACTGAGCCTGCGCTCTAGAGTCCGTGAGCCACAACTACTGAGCCCACGTGCTGCAACTACCGAAGCCCACGCGCCTAGAGCCCGCGCTCCACAACGAGAGAAGCCACTGCAATGAGAAGCCCGCTCACTGCGATGAAGAGTAGCCCCCGCTCGCCGCAACTACAGAAAGCCTGTGTGCAGCAACGAAGACCCAACGCAGCCAAAAATAAATAAATAAGATAAAATAAAATAAAATAAAAAGATCTAACATCAGAATAAGCTGGTGAAGGGTATACAGGAACTTTCTGAACTATTTTTTATGAAACCTCTGTAAGCCTGAACTTATCTCAATATTAAAAGTTTAAAATTTAATTTTATCTGTATCTTTTCCCTTATTTTTTATTTTATTTTATTTTTTTGCAGTACGCGGGCCTCTCACTGTTTTGACCTCTCCCGTTGCAGAGCACAGGCTCCGGACGCACAGGCTCAGCGGCCATGGCTCACGGGCCCAGCCGCTCCGCGGCACATGGGATCTTCCCAGACCGGGGCACGAACCCGTGTCCCCTGCATCGGCAGGCGGACTCTCAACCACTGCGCCACCAGGGAAGCCCTTACCTTATTTTTTTTTTTTTTTTTTTTTTTTTTTTTTTTTTTTTTTTTTTTTTTTTTTTTTTTTTGCGGTTCGCGGGCCTCTCACTGTTGTGGTCTCTCCCGTTGCGGAGCACAGGCTCCGGACGCGCAGGCTCAGTGGCCATGGCTCACGGGCCCAGCCGCTCTGCGGCATGTGGGATCTTCCCGGACCGGGGCACGAACCCGTTTCCCCTGCATCGGCAGGCGGACTCGCAACCACTGCGCCACCAGGGAAGCCCCCTTACCTTATTTTTAATGTAGTTACTAGGAAATTAAAAATGACATACATGGCTCACATTATATTTCTATTGGACAACACTGACCCAGTGAAGGTTTTAAATTCTTTTCTACATCATCACATTTGACAGATATGAAACACTCCATGATTTTGTGATAAGCTTTCTCAAGGGAGGTGTCCCTATTCTCCTTCCCCGCTCAAAAATCACTGTAGTTGAGTCACATGTTATAACAGAGATAGTCCCACTTTACACTTTACTCAGAATCTTCTAAAAACTGTAAATCTTACCAATAAGATTGAGTGATGAATTTTCTGCTTTTTCAAATGCAACTTGACTGTTTCCAACAACCAGTCCTACTTCAATCTGTACAGAAAGACAGTAATTAGTAGTTAGTCTAATAGCAGACTTCTGGACTTCTCAAAGCAAGGCAGAAAACAAACGGAAAATGAGGTCTCTCTGAGCAAAGTAAATCTTCCAAACTATCAGCTAAGTTACATTTACTTCTGTCCTAACTATCTTCTATTATTCCTATCTTCTATTATTCCTATTTTATTTCAACACATATATATATATATTTTTTTATTTTTTGCTTTATAACAAATTTAATCAGTTATACATATACATATGTTCCCATATCCCCTCCCTTTTGCGTCTCCCTCCCACCCTCCCTATCCCACCCCTCCAGGCGGTCACAAAGCACCGAGCTGATCTCCCTGTGCTATGCGGCTGCTTCCCACTAGCTATCTACCTTACGTTTGGTAGTGTATATATGTCCATGCCGCTCTTTCACTTTGTCACAGCTTACCCTTCCCCCTCCCCATATCCTCAAGTCCATTCTCTAGTAGGTCTGTCTTTATTCCTGTCTTACCCCTATGTTCTTCATGACATTTTTTTTCTTAAATTCCATATATATGTGTCAGCATACAGTATTTGTCTTTCTCTTTCTGACTTACTTCACTCTGTAAGACAGACTCTAGGTCCATCCACCTCATTACAAATAGCTCAATTTCATTTCTTTTTATGGCTGAGTAATATTCCATTGTATATATGTGCCACATCTTCTTTACCCATTCATCCGATGATGGACACTTAGGTTGTTTCCATCTCCGGGCTATTGTAAATAGGGCTGCTATGAACATTTTGGTACATGACTCTTTGAATTATGGTTTTCTCAGGGTATATGCCCAGTAGTGGGATTGCTGGGTCATATGGTAGTTCTATTTGTAGTTTTTTTTGTTTGTTTTTTTTTTGCGGTACGCGGGCCTCTCACTGTTGTGGCCTCTCCCGCTGCAGAGCACAGGCTCCGGACACGCAGGCTCAGCGGCCATGGCTCACGGGCCCAGCCGCTCCGCAGCATGTGGGATCTTCCCGGACCGGGGCACGAACCCGTGTTCCCTGCATCGGCAGGCGGACTCTCAACTGCTGCGCCACCAGGGAAGCCCCTATTTGTAGTTTTTTAAGGAACCTCCATACCGTTCTCCATAGTGGCTGCACCAATTCACATTCCCACCAGCAGTGCAAGAGTGTTCCCTTTTTTCCACACCCTCTCCAGCATTTATTGTTTCTAGATTTTTTGATGATGGCCATTCTGACTGGTGTGAGATGATGTCTCATTGTAGTTTTGATTTGCATTTCTCTAATGAGTAAAGATGTTGAGCATCCTTTCATGTGTTTGTTGGCAGTCTGTATATCTTCTGTGGAGAAATGTCTATTTAGGTCTTCTGCCCATTTTTGGATTGGGTTGTTTGTTTTTTTGTTATTGAGCTGCATGAGCTGCTTATAAATTTTGGAGATTAATCCTTTGTCCGTTGCTTCATTTGCAAATATTTTCTCCCATTCTGAGGGTTGTCTTTTGGTCTTGTTTATGGTTTCCTTTGCTGTGCAAAAGCTTTTAAGTTTCATTAGGTCCCATGTGTTTATTTTTGTCTTTATTTCCATTTCTCTAGGAGGTGGGTCAAAAAGGATCTTGCTGTGATTTATGTCATAGAGTGTTCTGCCTATGTTTTCCTCTAAGAGTTTGATAGTTTCTGGACTTACATTTAGGTCTTTAATCCATTTTGAGCTTATTTTTGTCAACACATATATTTTTGATAACACCTGTCTTATTATTTATTTACAATAAATATCACTTGCATTCAACCAGAATTACAAGTATATATACAAATTTCAAATTATTATTAGATCTGCAAATAAGTATATTTTACACTATATTTTAATAAATATGTTGGCTAGAAAAGCAGTTTTTTCCCCTACTATCTTAAAAGAAAGAGCACATAATATAAAAGAAATCACTGAGGGAGAAAATGGCTAGGAAAAGTATATTAATTTGCATAATGCACATCATAAAGATTACTAAAAATAAAACATACCTTTTGTCTTTTACCTGTCGCAGGCTCTCCCTTCAGGATGCTAGGATCCATGGCTTCAATGTCTTTTACCAGTAAGCCAAAAAGCTTTTCATTGAAGCTAAACACAAGCTATGTAGAAAAGAAGGGGAGAAAAATCACTTCATGATTCAATGGCTTGATTCTCACATCATCATCAATGTTTTCCAAATGCAGGCAAGCAGCTTTCTCTTGTATATCACCACGAGCAAACTACCCACATAACCAATGAGAGGTAACCACTGGTTACCATAACCAACTAACATTTATTGAGTATCTGCTGTGTGCCAAACAAACATTACAGGAGGCTCTGTAACTAATACTCACAAAGTCTCTTGCAAACAGATACTGTTCCTCAGTTTTACTAGGAAGGAAGCTGAGATCCAGAGAGGGGCTAAACAATGGGACCTAGAGACACAGTAAACGACAGTGCCAGGATGCAAGCCTGGGTGTGTGACTCTAAAATAATGCTTTTCTACAACCAATACAAAGTGCCTGCCATTCGAGTGCAGAGACAGCTTCTGAATGGTCATTCATTCACCAAATATTTATTGAGTACCTTCTACAAGCTACGCCCTCTTCTAGGTACCGGGGTATAACAGAAATATAATAACCCAAGCTGACTGTCAATCCTGCCACTACTAATTACTACGAATGAGAATAAATACTAAGAAAAATGATTTGAAGTAAGATATTTACTTCTTCTCCGTATTATGGAGGATTTTGTTTCATGGGTTTATAGACATCTGCATGTTACTGGGTTTTAAATTATTACAAATTATTACAAATATCAAAGCATTTTCTATTAAAATACAAAAGGAGAAGGTAAAAACAATGAAGTTTAGTCAGGCAATTTGAGCACAACTATCAGTCAGAAAGTGTAGGAATCCAGAAGGACTATGGTAAAGCCCCCAAAGCAATGGACAGGTAAGTCAACTAATTATCAGCTAATCTCTGCCATCCTGGGGAGGAGCCTCCTCAATCCATCTAATCCAAAGTAGCAGTCCAGTGGCTCTCTAGTGCATCATCCCATTTTACTGACATCAAAGTACTAAACAGTGCGTGGCATTTCTTATTTTCTGTCTTTCCCAACTAGAAAGTAAGCTCTATGAGGGTAGGAATTCTGTTTATTTTGTTCACTGCAGATCCACAGGGATACTGAAATAGTATGTATGGAACACATACTAGGTGTTCAATAAGCACTTAATTAATTAATTGATCAACTGACTAATAGGTTCTTTTTTTTTTTTTTTTTTTTTTTTTTTTTTGCTGTACGCGGGCCTCTCACTGCCGTGGCCTCTCCCACTGCGGAGCACAGGCTCCGGACACACAGGCTCCGCGGCCATGGCTCGCGGGCCCAGCCGCTCCGCGGCATGTGGGATCTTCCGGGATCGGGGCACGAACCCGTGTCCCCTGCATCGGCAGGCGGACTCCCAACCACTGCGCCACCAGGGAAGCCCTGACTAATAGGTTCTTGTCTCAGCTACACCCCTGGCTGAGAAGGTCATGGACCCTCGGTGGACCTAAATAAAATGCCTCATTTGCAAAATGAGGTTAGACAAGATAACCTCTGAGGTTCATTCCAATTCTAGTACTTTTAAAAACAATGATAAATGCTCTACATCCTTTTCCTGTCTACCAGGAATTGAGTTCACACTTGTGAAAGTTGGATATTATGATGTATGGTTATCCAAATCCTCAAGAGTCGCATTTCTCCAGGTAATGACACTCCACTCACTCCCACAGGTCTCTCCTTCTACCACTTCTCTCATTCCCCATCTTACAGACCTTCCCACGTGAGAGACGCAGAGACAGTCTCTGTAACTCATTACAGATCAGAATTCTAGAAGCTGGGATTCTCAAACTTTTTGGTCTCAGGATCCCTTTATATATAAGCCTAAACATTTTTGAGGACCCCCCAAATTTTGTTTATATGGATTATATCTCTTGATAGTCCCTGTATTAGAACAAGAAACTTACTTTTCAAAAAACAATTAAGTACATTATGTGTTAATAACATTTTTAATTTCTTTAAAAAATCCCTCCATTTTCCAAAATAAAAAAATATAAATGGGAAGAGTGGCACTGTGACATTTTTGCAAATCTCTTTAATTTCTTGCTTAATGGAAGACTGCTGGACGCTCGTGTCTGCTTCAGCAGTCACTGTGCTATGCTATACCCATCACACAGTCTACAAGACTCCACTGTAGACTTGTGAGAGAATAAGAGGAAAAGGGCACATAATGTCTTGATATTATTATGAAAATAGTTTTGACTTCGCAAACCCCTTGAAAGGGCCTCAGGGACCCCCACAGGTCTCTGAACCACAGTTTGAGAACAGCTGCTATGGAGCTATGGGAGGAGGAAGGAATTAGGAATGATTAAGAAAAGTCATAGAGAACGAGACAAATGTAATGGTGAGGTCAAAAGAGCAATGATTTATGTGTCCAAACAGCAATTTATGAACTCATACATTTAACTAAAATTTTAAAAGAACAGAATTTCTTCCTAGGAGGTTAAACAATATGATATTAACTGAAGTCCAAAAAAAGGGAGCAATGTAAATATCATTTTCAAGAAAAGAAAATCTGGGTTTCAAAAGCTCCATGAAAAACACTAAATATACATATATACACATATACATACACACACACACACACACACACACACACAATTTTCTTAAGATTCTCAAAGAAGTTCATACCCAAAAAAGTTAAGAATTACTTTTCTACAGAAATATATCAGTAAAAGAGAAAGACATCCAGAGACAAATGTCCCACAATAAGAAATTTGAGACATGTATGTCTATAGTATTTCCAATTTACAGAAAGAAAAGCTGCTGTAATTATATATGACACTGTAACCTAAAAGCTACTTTAGAATTTTTCTGAACAGACTGCTAGAAGTTCAGCAAACATATTTCCCTCACTTTTTATCACTCATCTTAGATATAGCTGTTCACATGCAAAGCTCCTCTCAGTTTTTGAAAAACAGAATTAATTTTCCACAACTGCAGAGATCAGATGTCTAGAAATGAAAGAAAATTTAAAACGACCTGTTGTCCCACTGAGAACGCCTGGTTGTTGAACTGCTGAATAAATTCTGCGGCCATCTTGTCAGTATCATAAGGGTTAGAGTCGATACTTTTTTTCTGCAGGAAATCAATCTCGATGGTCATTGTGCCAATACATTGTTTGGCTTTGTCAAATGTATACAAGAACACTAGAGAAAAAAAGAAGCATTTTTTAAATCACAGAGACACCAAATACTTGCTGTGCTTCAAGTAACTAAAAGTTTCATATAAATGAATTATAACAGAACTTGACCAAAAGGGGATTTTACATGGCCTGCATTGGAGGGACACATAGGCACAGATTTTTAAAAATAATAATAACCACTAGAGATGTTCTTCCCTCTGACTTAATAAGAACATACTGAACAACACTCTCCTATACTTCTACCCCTCAACCGACTCTTCTAGGGAAATCACAGCCCTCCCGACACAGCCTCTGCATCTTCCTCCTTCTCATTAAACAGAGGACAAAATGACAGTGGGAAGTCCCAGTGGAGTTGGCATAACATACTGTTTCCAAACATTTTTGTTTGACGCAAGAAAGAGCTCAGGTGAGAAGTGTGTGGGCTCTTTTGCCCTAACAAATTAGAATGTAGGACACACACACACACAAAAAAAAAACCTTGAGAAAAAAAAAATGTTTACTAGAGGGATTTCCTCCAGAGCAACACAGAGTGTGACATTTCTTTTTTTAATACTACAGAAATATTTACTGAGCACCTATGATATGCAGGGAACTACAGTAAGTTCTACATGTATAACAGGACAAAGGCCAGGTTTTTAGCTCTTCTTTGTATTAACAGCACCCAACAGTGTCTGTAGGATGCTTAATATATTCATGAACTGTTTAAATGAAACAACAGCAGCAAAATACCTATTGTCTCCATGCTAATAACAAAGGAGGCAAGACAAAGGGACTTTGGAGTCTGTGTGCTTCAACAGAGTCTGTTAGTAACTAGAAGACTCTCTGTGCCTTGATTTGTCGGTAAAATAAGACTGCCTAGATAAATCTTTATGGTCCTTTCATACTCAATTTCTGTTCTAAACTTATCTCTTAGAGTCTAGCCACTTGAAGAATGTACAAGGATTTTCTATAAATCCTCTGAATGAAATTGCTTGAGTAATCATATTTTTATATTTTGGTTTGCCATAATAAAGGGGACACACATATTTTAAAGATAAACATTTCAAATGCAAAATAACAAAGAAAGCCAGGGTGAGGGTTGGGAAATTCACTGAAGATTGAAGAATAAGTTCAAATCTCAGCTGAAAGTTTCAGAATACTCTCTGACCTCCACTTCTGGGTGTTTTGTTCTTTAACATTTCCTAGAAAGTACAGGTTACATTCTGAGTAACTTTCATAAGCAAGAGAGCTTAGTTGTTTCCCAAATAATGAAGGTATTTATGGGGTGAAATATTAATGTGAAAAGGAATAAGTTGATTCAGCAATTCCATTTCCGGGTGTCTGTGCCAGAAAGACTCTTGAACATTTGCCTAAAAAGAGATTTATAGGGAGGTTCATTGCAGCACTATTTCTAATAGTCAAACACTTAAAAAATGCTGATCAGTAGGGAAATGATTAATAAAATGTGGCATATTCATGATGTGGAATAATGTATAGCAATTAAAATTAAAACTTGATGTATATTTAATAAAGACAGATGGTCCATTAAAATATAATATTGAGTGAAAAAAGTACACTTCAGAAAGATGTGCACAATATGATACCATTTTGTGCATTAAAGACTCCAAAACAATTCCATAATGTCATAATGCATATATATGTATGCATATATATACATATATGCATTTATACATGTGTATATATACATGTGTGCATCATCCTTATATCAAGAACTTTGAATAAGTGTATTAAAATATCATCATCACTGACTATAGTTTTCAAATGCATTTTAATTTAAGGTCAATGTTCCTAAACAGAAAAGACCAAGCTGTTATCATTTCAAATGCTAGAACAGTACCATGGACAGCTTCATAGGCAGCACCATGGCCAGCACCATCACCAGCCCCAAAGGGACAGATGCCCTGAAGGTTTCAACCAGAAGCAAAGGGCCAGAAGGTTGAGAATGTTTTCATATTTTATGATTAAGAGCATTTTAATGTCAGACTAATAAAAATATTTTATAAACAAAAGAATTATAGCCAATGCTGTGAATAAACAGACGTTACAAAGACAGGTAATGGGCAAAAACATGTGTTAATTGAACATCAGTCTGCAGTGCTTAAAATACGGCATTTCCAGGTGGAAAGAAGACTAAATGATTAAGAAGATTTAGTCTGAGGACTAAAATCATTGACTTGACTAAAAAATGGCTCCTTGCAGACAGAACTCCTGTTCAGAATCTTTGAATTAGCTCTCCCCTTCATACCAAACTTCCTACCCTTTCTTTGCCTACATCTCTACTTACACTGAACCAGCTTTCTATCTTTATGCTACATCATGACATCACTCAGGGCCCCAAATCCTTCCTTGCCTCATGCTTACTCCACCTTAGTCCCACCTGAACACTTAGTTTTATAATAGTTTTATAATTTTTCCCATTAGGTCTGTTTGAGTTGCCGTTTAAAGAACTGACTTTACATTCAAGATAAGCATTTCTGGTAGGAGGAGAATGCTTTAAACACAATTCAGGCCACAAAACACATTTCTCATTTCATCTTGAATTTTCACATCTTCACAACAGAATTTATCTGCATTAAAAGTTAAATTTACACACACTTTACCCTATATTTAGAAAAGTAAGTTTAAGGAAATTAGAAACCTAAGCTACGTACACACCCATTTTCTCATTAGATTTAACAAGTGTTCATTTTTATTTCTGCCACTGTCCACAAATAGGGAACCCTGGCTTCAGGCACTGACCTACTTCCCTTTGGCGCCAAACTCCTCCACTGTCTCAGCTTCACACTATGCTTCAGGTGAGGCAGTGACAGTTAAGGGAATCACTTATGTCAGTGTTTCCAAAAATGTGGCCGATAAGAGCTACTTAAGGGTGATTGTTAAAAACACAGATTCATGAATCAGACTTCCCAAGGGAGGGGCCTGGGACTCTTTCTTTTTTTTTTTTTTTTTTGCGGTACGCGGGCCTCTCCCTGCTGTGGCCTCTCCCGTTGCGGCGCACAGGCTCCGGACGTGCAGGCTCAGCGGCCATGGCTCACGGGCCCAGCCACTCCGCAGCATGTGGGATCTTCCCGGACGGGGCCCGAACCCGTGTCCCCTGCATTGGCAGGCGGACTCTCAACCACTGCACCACCAGGGAAGCCTGGACTCTTTCTTTTTTAAAAAACAAACTCCCCAGGTGTTTCTTTGAGGTAAGTTTAGAAAGCACTAATTATGCAACTACCAGCTACCTATATCTAAAGCAATTTCCTTCATTTTCACCCCAAGTCAAAAAATTTTCTCTCTCATCCTACTTCCACAAAGAAAAGGCCAAATAAAGATAATCCCAATATTTAAGTTCCCTCTAACTCAGAAAAAAAAAAAAGTATAAGTTGCCATGTTCTTAAATGAGGAACAGGATATTCTCTCCTTCCACTTTACCAACTTCTCTTCTCAGGCATCTCGACTACAGACAGACTAACCTCGTAATGTGTTCCAAGCAACTGCTTTAAGTATTTGTTTTCTTTCAACCAGTTTAAAGTTAATATATCTTTGAATATCTTCAGAAGCATTGGATCTAGAGGATCTGAATGTGAATCTGAACATTCCCACACATCTTCCTAAAACCCCGTGGAAACAAAAAGGAGAATAAATAATGCTACATAGGTCCATACCTTCAGCATTATTTGGAGACAGAGAATACCATGAAACTCAAATTACTTAAAAGTAAAGAAATATGTCACAAAATTAGACAGAGCTCCCATTGTGGAAAAAAAGGAGAAGGGAGAGTACTACATAGAGAAAATATAGACAAAATCACCCCTCGAAAGAGAACGTCCAACACCAAAAACCAAAACACTACACACAGGTTTAGGACTTGGTAGTCCATGACTCCAGGTACAGGGAAAGGACCTGAAAGTAAGTAGGACTGGAAGTGGCCGCATCAAAGAATCCCTGGAAAGAATCAGATAAATAGAGAAGGGATGGTGCCCTCTGAGATGTGGCAATGAAGGGAAGAAGGCAGTAAGAGAGGAAAATGAAGGATCATGCAGAAACCAAAGAGAAATAAGCTATGCCAACCAACCTCGGTACCTCCCCCTCCACCTCACCATTACTCCTTATGAAAGAAACTGCACTTCTCTACACTAACAGAAAAGAATGCTCTTGCACTAATAATTTTGTCTACAAATCATGTGAAACAGAAAAAAATAACTCCACAAAGTTACTGTAAAGAAAATATAACAAATAACAAAATATTGCAGCATTTCAGCTGATGAAGCATCTTCCCTAAAACGATCAACGATGAAATAGAAAATATATGTAACATTTTAAACTAAATTAAGTATCCTCAAACAAGTATTCAGACATATAACAAAACACCTAAAACCAGAAGATTGAAAACTAAGACCAGAAATAGACAAAAAAAAGAAATGCAATGACAGTTTATCAAACACAGGAAAGAAATTGAGGAAAAAGACAAACTACTCAGAAGTGAATAATAAATTACAAAGTGCCCATGGGAGAACAGATTCAAATTAATATTTAATAAGAGGCAGTGAATAAAGACAGGAAAACAACCAAGGTAGTAGTAAAAATAAGGCAAAGAAAGAATTTGCAAAGATCAGGGAGAAAGTAGTTGAAACGGAAGACAGGCCGATAAGGCCTAAAATACATTTATAATTGGAGCTCCTGAGAAGAAAATCAAAACAATTGGGCCAGAACTAATACTTAAAACCATAATCTAAGAAAAATTTCTGGAAATAGAGAAATCTTAAATCTACATATTGAAATAAAGCATTGTATACCTGGGTTGTTGACCCAAAATGACCAATTCCAAGAAATATCCTAATTAAGGATATCAGAATTTAAAGACAGAAAAATCCTCAGCGTTCCCAGGCAGAAAAATCAAATTCCTTATAAAGATAAGAAACTGAGACTGGCATCAGCCTTCTCAAGAGTTTCATACAAAGCAAAGCAATGCGATGCACTATTTTCAAGAAATTCAAGGGAAGAAAACAAGCCAAGAATTTTATATCCAGCCAAGCTGTCCTTAAGATATCAAAGGTATAAAAAAAATTAGTTTGAATATTCAAGAGCTTAGGAAACACTGTACACATTTATACTTCCTGGAGGGATCTACTCAATTTATCCAACTAAGTAGAAACTGGCAAAAGGACTGATCATGATCATTTAAGAGATTTAGTTGCAGAGTTAAGGCTAAAACAAGTATGGGGTCATACATGGAAAAACAGCATGTAAATACCATGCTCTTCTAACACAGACAGAAATCAACTAGCATGGTCACTATAATTAGTGATACTGTATTGCGTATTTGAATGTTGCTACAAGAGTAGATCTTACAAGTTCTCAACACAAGAAAAAAAATCTGTAACTATGTAAGGTGACAGATGTTAACTAGACTTATTGTGGTGAGCATTTCGCAATGTATACGAAATATCAAATCATTATGTTGTATACCTGAACTAATATAATGTTATATGTCAATTATATTTCAATTTTAAAAATTTTGCTTCTTCCAGTAGAAAAAAAAAAAGACTTAAAACTTGAAAAAAAAGAAATTAACAAAATGGGAGGAGAAAGGGGAAGGCAGAATATTAACTGTTGTATAGGTAATAGATGAGAGTCAAAGGATATCATTTAGAACAGACAGGACAGTTTTTGAAAAGGTTAATTAAGGAAAAAAAAGAGGAAGTACTAAGGGCACTAGGAGAGGTATAAATGCAGAAGTAATCACTAAAACAAAAACGTAAACATTCCTAAATACCAAAATAAATTTTAAAAAATAGCCAAGAGGCTGGATCAAGATGGCGGAGTAGAAGGACGTGCTCTCACTCCCACTTCCGAGAACACTGGAATCACAACTTAACTGCTGAACAATCACTGACAGGAAGACACTGGAACTCACCAAAAAAGATACCCCACATGCAAAGACAAAGGAAAAGCCACAGTGAGACGGTAGGAGGGGTGCAATCACAATAAAATCAAATCCCATAACTGCTGAGTGGGTGACTCACAGACTGGAGAACACTTATACCACAGAAGTCCAGCCACTGGAGTGAAGGTTCTGAGCCACACAACAGGCTTCCCAACCTGGGGGTTTGGCAACAGGAGAGGAATTCCTAGAGAACCAGACTTTGAAGGCTAGTGGGATTTGATTGCAGGACTTCCGCAGGACTAGGGGAAACAGAGACTCCACTCTTGGAGGGCACACACCAACTAGTGTGCACCTCAGGACCCAGGCGGAAGGAGCAGTGACCCCATAGGAGAAAGAACCAGACCTACTGCTAGTGTTGGAGGGTCTCCTGCAGAGGCAGGGGGTGGCTGTGGCTCACCGTGAGGACAGGGACACTGGCAGCAGAAGTTCTGGGAAGTACTCCTTGGCGTGAGCCCTCCCCGAGTCCGCCATTAGCCCCACCAAAGAGCCGGGTAGGTTCCAGTCTTGGGTCGCCTCAGGCCAAACAACCAACAGGGAGGGAACCCAGTCCCACCCATCAGCAGACAAGCGGATTAAAGTTTTACTGAGCTCTGCCCACCAGAGCAACACCCAGCTCTACCCAGCACCAGTCCCTCCCATCAGGAAACTTCCACAAGCCTCTTAGATAGCCTCATCCACCAGAGGGCAGACAGCAGAAGCAAGAACTACAATCCTGCAGCCTGTGGAACAAAAACCACATTCACAGAAAGACAGACAAGATGAAAAGGCAGAGGGCTACGTACCAGATGAAGGAACAAGATAAAATCCCAGAAAAACAACTAAATGAAGTGCAGATAGGCAACCTTCCAGGAAAAGAATTCAGAATAATGATAGTGAAGATGATCCAGGACCTCGGAAAAAGAATGGCGGCAAAGACTGAGAAGATGCAAGAAATGTTTAACAAAGACCTAGAAGAATTAAAGAACAAACAAACAGAGATGAACAATACAATAACTGAAATGAAAACTACACAAGAAGGAATCAATAGCAGAATAACTGAGGCAGAAGAACGGATAAGTGACCTGGAAGACAATGGTGGAATTCACTGCTGTGGAACAGAATAAAGAAAAAAGAATGAAAAGAAATAAAGACAGCCTAAAAGACCTCTGGGACAACATTAAACACAACAACATTCGCATTATAGGGGTCCCAGAAGGAGAAGAGAGAGAGAAAGGACCCGAGAAAATATCTGAAGAGATTATAGTCAAAAACTTCCCTAACATGGGAAAGGAAACAGCCACCCAAGTCCAGGAAGCACAGAGAGTCCCAGGCAGGATAAACCCAAAGAGAAACATGCCAAGACACATAGAGTAATCAAATTGACAAAAATTAAAGACAAAGAAAAATTATTGAAAGCAACAAGGGAAAAATGACAAATAACATACAAGAGAATCCCCATAAGGTTAACAGCAGATTTCTCAGCAGAAACTCTACAAGCCAGAAGGGAGTGGCATGGTATATTTAAAGTGATGAAAGGGAAGAACCTACAACCTAGATTACTCTACCTGGCAAGGACCTCATTCAGATTCGATGGAGAAATCAAAAGCTTTACAGACAAGCAAATACTAAGAGAATCCAGCACCACCAAACCAGCTCTACAACAAATGCTAAAGGAACATCTCTAAGTGGGAAACACAAGAGAAGAAAAGGACCTATAAAATCAAACCCATAACAATTTAAAAAATGGTAATAGGAACATACATATTGATAATTACCTTAAACGTGAATGGATTAAATGCTCCAACCAAAAGACACAGGCTCGCTGAATGGATACAAAAACAAGACCCATATATATGCTGTCTACAAGAGACCCACTTCAGACCTAGGGACACATACAGACCGAAAGTGAGGGGATGGAAAAAAACATTACATGCAAATGGAAATCAAAAGAAAGCTGGAGTAGCAATATTCATATCAGATAAAATAGACTTTAAAATAAAGAATGTTACAAGAGACAAGGAAGGACACTACATAATGATCAAGGGATCAATCCAAGAAGAAGATATAACAATTATAAATATATATGCACCCAACATAGGAGCACCTCAATACATAAGGCAAATGCTAGCAGCTGTAAAAGGGGAAATCAACAGTAACACAATAATAGTGGGGGACCTTAACACCTCACTTACACCAATGGACAGATCATCCAAACAGAAAATTAATAAGGAAACACAAGCTTTAAATGACACAATAGACCAGACAGATTTAATTGATATTTATGGGACATTCCATCCAAAAACAGCAGATTACACTTTCTTCTCAAGTGCGCATGGAACATTCTCCAGGATAGATCACATCTTGGGTCACAGATCAAGCCTCAGTAAATTTAAGAAAATTAAAATCATATCAAGCATCTTTTCTGACCACAATGCTATGAGATTAGAAATCAGTTACAGGGAAAAAAACGTAAAAAACACAAACACATGGAGGCTAAACAATACGTTACTAAATAACCAAGAGATCACTGAAGAAATCAAAGAGGTAATCAAAAAATACCTAGAGACAAATGACAATGAAAACACGACGATCCAAAACCTATGGGATGCAGCAAAAGCAGTTCTAAGAGGGAAGTTTATAGCTATACAAGCCTACCTCAAGAAACAAGAAAAATCTCAAACAATCTAACCTTACCCCTAAAGGAACTAGAGAAAGAAGAACAAACAAAACCCAAAAGGCAGAAGGAAAGAAATCATAAAGATCAGAGCAGAAATAAATGAAATAGAAACAAAGAAAACAATAGCAAAGGTCAATAAAATTAAAAGCTGGTTCTTTGAGAAGATAAACAAAACTGATAAACCATTAACCAGACTCACCAAGAAAAAGAGGGAGAGGACTCAAATCAATAAAATTAGAAATGAAAAAGGAGAAGTTACAACAGACACCTTAAATATACAAAGCATCCTAAGAGACTACTACAAGCAACTCTATGCCAATAAAATGGACAACCTGGAAGAAATGGACAAATTCTTAGAAACATATAACCTTCCAAGACTGAACCAGGAAGAAACAGAAAACATGAACAGACCAATCACAAGTAATGAAATTGAAACTGTGATTAAAAATCTTCCAACCAACAAAAATCCAGATGGCTTCACAGGTGAATTCTATCAAACATGTAGAGAAGAGCTAACACCCATCCTTCTCAAACTCTTCCAAAACATTGCAGAGGAAGGAAAACTCCCAAACTCATTCTACGAGGCCACCATCACCTTTATAACAAAACCAGACAAAGATACTACAAAAAAAGAAAATTACAGACCAATATCACTGATGAATATAGATGCTAAAATCCTCAACAAAATACTAGCAAACAGAATCCAACAACACATTAAAAGGATCATACACCATGATCAAGTGGGATTTATCCCAGGGATGCAAGGAATCTTCAACATACACAAACCAATCAATGTGATACACCATATTAACAAATTCAAGGATAAAAACCATATGATCATCTCAATAGATGCAGAAAAAGCTTTTGACAAAATTCAACACCCATTTATGATAAAAACTCTCCAAAAAGTGGGCATAGAGGGAATCCTACCTCAACATAACAGAGGCCATATACAACAAACCCACAGCAAACATCACTCTCAATGGTGAAAAACTGAAGGCATTTCCTCTAAGATCAGGAACAAGACAAGGATGTCCACTATCACCACTATTATTCAACATAGTTTTGGAAGTCTTAGACACGGCAATCAGAGAAGAAAAATAAATAAAAGGAATACAAATTGGATAAGAAGAAGTAAAACTGTCACTGTGTGCAGATGACATGACACTACACACAGAGAATTCTAAAGATGCCACCAGAAAACTACTAGAGCTAATCAATGAATTTGGTAAAGTTGCAGGATTCAAAATTAATGCACAGAAATCTCTTGCATTCCTATACACTAATGATGAAAAATCTGAAAGAGAAATCAAGGAAACAGTTCCATTTACATATGCAACAAAAAGAATAAAATACCTAGGAATAAACCTACCTGGGGAGACAAAAGACCTGTAATGCAGAAAATTATAAGACACTTATGAAAGAAATTAAAGATGATATCAACAGATGGAGAGATAGACCATGTTCTTGGAATGGAAGAATCAATATTGTGAAAATGACTATACTACCCAAAGCAATCTACAGATTCAATGCAATCCTTATCAAATTACCAGTGGCATCTTTTACAGAACTAGAACAAAAAATCTTAAAATTTGTATGGAGACACAGAAGACCCCGAATAGCCGAAGCAGTGTTGAGGGAAAAAAACGGAGCTAGAGGAATCAGACTCCCTGACTTCAGACTATACTACAAAGCTACAGTAATCAAGACAATATGGTACTGGCACAAAGACAGAAATACAGACCAATGGAACAGGATAGAAAGCCCAGAGATAAACCCACGCACCCATGGTCAACTAATCTATGACAAAGGAGGCAAGGATATACAATGGAGAAAAGACAGTCTCTTCAATAAGTGGTGCTGGGAAAACTGGACAGCTACATGTAAAAGAATGAAATTAGAACACTCCCTAACATCATACACAAAAATAAACTCAAAATGGATTAGACACCTAAATGTAAGACTGAACACTATAAAACTCTTAGAGGAAAACATACGAAGAACACTCTTTGACATAAATCACAGCAAGATCTTTTATGATCCACCTCCTAGAGTAATGGGAAAAAAAACAAAAATAAACAAATGCACCTAATGAAACTTAAAAGTTTTTGTACAGCAAAGGAAACCATAAACAAGACGAAAAGACAACCCTCAGAATCGGGGAAAATATTTGCAAATGAATCAACGGACAAAGGATTAATCTCCAAAATATATAAACAGCTCATGCAGCTCAACATTAAAAAAACAAACAACCCAATCCAAAAATGGGCAGAAGACCTAAATAGACATTTCTCCAAAGAAGACATACAGATGGCCAAGAAGCACATCACGAAGTATTAGAGAAATGCAAATCAAAACTACAATGAGGTATCACCTCACACCAGTTAGAATGGGCATCATCAGAAAATCTACAAACAACAAATGCTGGAGAGGGTGTGGAGAAAAAGGAACCCTCTTACACTGTTGGTGGGAATGTAAATTGATACAGCCACTATGGAGAACAGTGTGGAGGTTCCCTAAAGAACTAAAAATAGAATTACCATATGACCCAGCAATCCCACTACTGGGCATATACCCAGAGAAAACCATAATTCAAAAAGACACATGCACTCCAATGTTCATTCCAGCACTATTTACAATAGCCAGGTCATGGAAGCAACCTAAATGCCCACTGACAGACGAATGTATAAAGAAAATGTGGTACATATATACGATGGAATATTACTCAGCCATAAAAAGTAACGAAATTGGGTAATTTGTAGAGTTGTGTATGCATCTGGAGACTGTCATACGGAATGAAGTAAGTCAGAAAGAGCAAAACAAATATTGTACATTAACGCATATATGTGGAACCTAGAAAATGGTACAGATGAACCAGTTTGCAGAGCAGAAACTGAGACACAGATGTAGAGAACGTATGGACACCAAGGGGGGAAAGCGGCGGGGGCTGAGGGTTGTGGTGTGATGAATTTGGAGATTGGGATTGACATGTATACACTGATGTGTATAAAATGGATGACTAATAAGAAAAAATTAGAAGTAAACATTAAAAAAATAGCAAAGAGGACACACCACATAAATACAACTAAAGCATAAAATGAAGGAATTGAGAACAAACATAGCAGTCATATCAATAACTGTGAATGGGCTTAACAAACCTATTAAAAGAAAAAGATCTTCAAATTAGTTCATAAAGCAAAATCCAAGTCTACGTTGTATATAACAGACACATCTAAAACAGTGATTCAAAAAGGTTAAAAGTCAAGAGATGGGGAAAGATATTTTGAGCAAATTAAAAACAATAAAAAAGCAGGGATTATGATCCTAATATCAAAATATAATTCAAAACACATTAAACAAGATTAAAAAGGATATTTTATAATGCAAAAAGGCATAATTCACAATAAAAATATAAGTTATGAATATCTACATACCAAATAACACAGAAAGTACTGCGCAAAGTAGAAACTACAGGAGATGCAAGGAAAAGTAGAAAAACACTAATAACAGTAGATTTTAACACACCATTCTCAGTGCAAGACAGGTCAAGTGACCAAAAATAAGTAAGAATATAGAAAATCTAAACAGCATGATTAATAAAGTAGAGCTTATGGATATACAGCAAACAGTAAACACTGATAACAGAGAATATATCTCTTTCTCAGTGCATATGAACCATCTTCTTTCCATGTGCATGCGTGCGTGCGTGTGTGTGTGATGAGGACACTTAAATCTACCCTCTTAGCAAATTTTAAGTATCCAACACAGTATTGTTAACTATTGTCATCACGCTGTAACTAGATCTCCAGAACTAATTTATCTTGCAAAACTGAAACGTTGTACCCTGCGACCAACAACTCCCCATTATATAAATGTATTCTTCAAAAATGTCACCATTGTGAAAGGAAAGAAAACCCTGAACATTAGAGAAATGACAACTAAATGCAGTACATGATCCTGAACTGGATCCCACACTGAAGGGGAAAAATACTATAAAGGAGATAATTGGGACAATTAACAAAATTGGAATATGAACTATAGATTAAAGTTTCAATGTTTAATTTCCTGAATTTGATCACAATTACGAGCACATCTTTTTTCTTAAGAAACACACACTAACGTATTAGAGGTAAAGAGGAATGATTTCTGCAACGTAATCTCAAATGTTCAGGAAAAAAATGGGTGTGTGCAGGTTGTGTGTGTGTGTGTGTGTGTGTGTGTAGAGAGAGAGAAAGGAGAGAGAGAAAAAATGATTTTAAAAAATGACGATTAGTGAATCTGGGTAAAAGTAGTACATAGGGTTTCTCTGTATTATTTTTGTAACATTTCCATAAATATGATTTTTTTTAGGTCTTAAAAGCTAGTGGGGGGCTTCCCTGGTGGCGCAGTGGTTGAGAGTCTGCCTGCTAGTGCAGGGGACACGGGTTCGGGCCCTGGTCTGGGAAGATCCCACGTGCCGTGGAGCGGCTAGGCCCGTGAGCCACAACTACTGAGCCTGCACGTCTGGAGCCTGTGCTCCGCAACGAGAGAGGCCGCGATAGTGAGAGGCCTGCGCACCGCGATGAAGAGTGGCCCCCGCTTGCCACAACTAGAGAAAGCCCTCGCCCAGAAACGAAGACCCAATACAGCAAAAATAATTAATTAATTAATTAATTAATAAACTCCTACCCCCAACATCTTCTTTAAAAAAAAAAAAAAAAAAAGCTAGTGGGAAAAAAAGCTGACTTAATTACACTTGCATTTTCTTTTCTCCCCCTACTGAACCCATTAAGTTGACATGAAATTACCTGACAAAAAGACTCATACTCAATTTTCCCAACTTTGCCACAATGACTAAGAAACAATTCCAGTTTTTACTTATTAGCTCCTTAGTTTATAAACCACAAGGGGTTTAGTCTTTTTTTCCCCCTGAAGTCATAAATTGCCTTCCATGCCCTTCCCTAATGAACTATGATGACTTTATAACACATTTCATTTTAAAAAGTACATTGTTTTCTTAAGTATTGTCACCCTTTCTTCTCCTTACCTTAAATCAGATTTATCTTTCTAAACAAAGACATTAGGAAACATATCTCAGTATACAGTAAAATGGAATCACCATGTAATACCAATTATTCCTCTTTAACATAACTTCGGCTTTTAAAAACATTTTCCATAGCCATAATTTCACAAAGTCCTATTCAGCTTAATTCTAGGCAAGTCAAATAACCTCCCAGCTATTTTCTTTCAGTACTGAATTCTCCTCACTCCTCACCAGACTCCACAATATTAGAATTCTTTTCTAAAGGTAGGATTTTGTTGGGCTCGTTCAGAGATTCTCAGGAGCTCTAACTGTCTTTGTGTAAAATCCAAAAATCTCAGTATGTACTTCTAGGCCCTCCACTAACTTCATACTCTACTCTAATCACTTAATACAATCCATTCAGGCAAATCCTTTCAGTCAGACAAACATACTTATGAGCACTGCCTATGATTTGCTTGCTTCCAACTCAATGCCTTTTATTTATATTATGTCTCATCTTAAGAGTCCTTCTTCCTTGTCTCTATCATGTCATGCTTTTCCCCTACTTCATAATCATGCTCAAAATTCCAGTGCCTAGAAAGATTTCTCTGGCTAATTTTCCAATCAATTCATCCACTCCTGTTCCGTCTTAGCACTTTTACACAGAGCTCCTAAAGGTAATATTTGTGCACAAATTTACCTTGTACATCTTCTGTGAGGTATGAACATGTGGATATTCCTTTCCCTACTAGACTGTAATTTCCAGATAGAATAACAAGTAGAAAAAGAGGTAGGTTCCATAACTATTTACTTTCCATTCTCATAGACCTAACTGTAATATGGATGAAAGTGTAATGGCCTGACAAGTAACAGAAAATTGTACAGATCTCCATAACTATGAGAAAATCATAAAGACAATCTACCTCAGGTAGCTAAAAAATATACCTACCTTCTATTTCTTGCCCAATAGAAAGTCCAGCCCATTTTCGCTGTAAAATAAGAGAGAAAAAAAGACACTTAACACAAAATCAATCAAAATTAGAGAAATGAGGAAAAGAGGATTTCTTTGAATTTCATTAACACATTCCCAGACCAAAACATGGCTGTTAAGTGTTGAATTGTGTCTCACAAAACGATCTGTTGAAGTCTTAGCCCCCGACCCCTGTGAATGTGACCATATTTGGAAAGAGGGTCTTTGCAGATGCAATCAAGGTAAGATGAGGTCATATCAAATTAAGGTAGACCCTAAGCCAATATGGCTTCCTTATAAGAAAAGCACACAGCACACGGGGAGAACGTCATGTGACAATGAAGGCAGAGACTGAAGGGATATATCTACCAGTCAATGAACATCAAGGATTGTCCGCAACACCAGAAGCTAAGCACGGAACAGATTTTTCCCTAGTGCCTTCAGAGACAGCCTGGCCCTGCTGACACCTTGACTTCAGACTTCCAGCCTTCAGAACGGTGAGAGAATACAGTTCTGTTGTTTTAAGCCACCCAGTTTGTGGTACTTTGTTACAGCCACCCTAGGAAACATAGGCTATGGTTTATTTATGCCTGAACATCTACCCTCAAAACATATAAAGCTTGCCTTTCTACAGTAGAGCTGGCACCACTGAAGAGCATGCTCCTTTGCCTAATATAATGCTCCCGAAAGACTTCGTAGTATCAGATATTCCAGCGTTCCAAATGTACTGTGCATAGTTACACTGTTTGATACAGTAGCACAAAAAGAAAGATGTTCAATTCATGAAAACTAAATTAAAACTTATCAGATAATCTATACTGAAACCCAAGCAGGGATTCAAATCATTAGATGGTCATGACTGTTCTTTGTGTACCAGCCAAAAGAGTGTCAGGCATTTAGCTTTAGCTTCTCCCCAGTACCTACTGGCAAGAATGTACGGAGGCAGGACAGATTGTGTTCAGGCCGGAATTCAAGACTGGCTTGGTACAGATTCAAAATTAGCAGTTATTGACAAAACTCCAAAGAACAGTGAGAAAAATAATTTTTGACTGGAAATCAGAAGTTTGTCTGCTCATCTGAACTTTGTGGGTTTTGTGGTGGGTAGTTAAGAAGATGCTGCGTTTTGAATATGTGCAACACGTGCTCTACCTTCCAGCTTTCTTACCACCTCTCCACCCTTCACCTCTCTCTTCTGTAGTACCCCATCCCACTTCTGGCCAACTGAAAATTTAGTAGCATACTGGTTAAGCCCAGACTTTGGGTCACAAAGCAGCCACAATTAGGTTCTATACCTAGAGACAGTCTCAAGGATGATAAAAACAGTATCTATCATTTGGGGTTGTTAAGAGAATTAAACGAGTGAACACAGGCAAAAGCACTTAGAATAGCACTTGGCCTATAGTAAATGTTGGGAAAATTTTTTTAAAGCAGAGACAAGGAAAAATATTGAGAAACCCCATTTCTGGCCAGCAGAATCTCAAATGCAGCTCTGTAAAAGCTGGTTAACTCTAGAATATTCCAAACCTTTGATCTATAAGAAGCAAATGCGAAAGGTAGTCCTGATATTGGAGAGGCATCTGAACAGAGAAAAAGGGAAGAGTGAGTGATCATTTCCCATAATTTGTGAGGGATTCAAGAGATCTTTAATAGGTCCCTAACAAGTGTTTGATCTCCTTCCTTAAACCTCCAGGTGTGGGAGGGCAGGAATCAATGCTTATCAGCATACTACAAGGAGGTAAAGGTTGCATTTGCATTGTTTAGGACTGGGGACCAGCAGCATGAGTAAGGTGACAAGGGAGAAAAGGATACAGACTCCTACTGGTGAGGCTCCTACATTATATATTATGTGCCTGCAATAGTGCTAGGCAATTTCCCCTCCACAGAATCCACCAACAGTTATAAAGTAATAAAGTAATCATAAAGAATCATATTCTTTAGTCTAACATCATTCCTTTTTTTTTTTTTTTTTTTTTTTTTTTTGCGGTACACGGGCCTCTCACTGTTGTGGCCTCTCCTGTTGCGAAGCACAGGCTCCGGACGCGCAGGCTCAGCGGCCATGGCTCACGGGCCTAGCCGCTCTGCGGCATGTGGGATCTTCTCAGACCGGGGCACGAACCCGTGCCCCCTGCATCGGCAGGCGGACTCTCAACCACTGCACCACCAGGGAAGCCCGACATCATTGCATTTTTAAATCACTATTAGATGTCAATTTTAGAAGTAAATGCTAGTTTTATATATTTTATACCTTTTCTGTTACCCTGTGAGCTAACATTAAAATAACCTGACACTTTGATACCTGATATCACTGCAGAATTCTTTTAAATTAGGGGGAAAAAGTGAAGGCAATATAAGGTAGACATAATAAAACTTGGCAATTAAGAATATATCTTTTAATTCCTTACCTAATACCTAGATGGTTTTCCTCAATATGAATCAATACAGTTACAGCATGACACAGCTTGCTTTAAATGAATTGATTCTTCTATGACTTTCAAGAATAGAAGAGAATAAATTCCTGAGTTACCTGAGGTAAGCTGAATGCAATGCTCCCTGGAACCACAGATGGGTGGGTCCTCAGTGTAAATGTGTACCTGTGGTTGGGGGAGGTCCTCACCATCACGTGCCTAAAGGACAGAAACACAGTCAATACTCCACGTCAAAGGAAATAAAGAACATCAATTCCAAATGTGCTAATTTCCAACAAACAATGCTTGATGAGTACTGGGTAGAAACATGGCATTATATGAGTCCTGAAGAAACAGGACCACAAATTTCATTTCCAAAAATTGTCAACAATTCAAAATGTCTTCCAGGAATAAGGACCGCCTCAGGCCAAACAGACATCAAGCAGAATCAGGACCAAGTTCAAGAGAGTACATACCATCCAAAACATCAATGTCATTGCATTTCCAGTTTACATAAAACTGAAGACAGTGATTTACTTGATATTAAGTAAAAATTACATGAATTTCCTCTCCTGAGACTTATTTCACATTCTAACTAGACTAAAGGAAGGAGAACCGAAGATGGAATAAAGCCAGGATATAGCAGTCAAAAAAAACGTTAGTTTTTAGGACTATTCATTAAAACTTTTTGCAGGTTGAAATACTAACAGCCTGTAAAATTAAAAAGGTGGTAAAAATGAAAAAATTTCACAAAATATATCAGTTTCCATATAGATTATCAATATTTACTATTTCAAAGCATTTTGTGCTAATTCACCCTGCTCAGAAGTTACCTGTAAACAGATGAACTATAGTTATCTCATGATCATCTCCTATACCAAGAAACTACCAAGGACTGTGTGTGAGATAGAAGCTTCAAACTCTGCTACAATAGCACTATCTTTTTAAAAATTATCTTTTAGAATGCTATAATTTTTTAACTATTAATGGTTAATGTTTCTATACATATCGTTTTGTCAGTAGGACACAAGTTCCTTACATCTACTCTAAGTAACCCCCTCATGTGTACAGTGAACATCTAACACATAAAAGAATTCCATAAGCAAATTCTCACACTGATTGTCTGTAGTCCAGTTTATATGTAGAAAGTTCTATGTTCAACTTAGAATCACAGAATTTTTAGGACTGGAAACAATGTTAATACAATTATGTAGTATAGCCCTTTACTCTGAAGTGGAAAACCACAGAAGATTAGCAATTCAAACCCTGTGAAACTCATGTATTTCTCAGATAGCTTTAGAAACAGAAAAAGGCTCAGTTAAAATCCCACTTCCTTCCTCATTTCCCTAGTCTGCTTTCTGGAACAGCCCCTTCATGTCCTCATCTCCACCAACCTTAGAAGCACATGGATGGCAATGTACTTGGTAGCAGGGTATTTAGAAGTTCTGCCAATGGGTGATGTGAATCAATTAAAATAAATGACAGTGAAAAATGCTTGTAAAGATTCTACAACTGCTGTGCATCTTCCAATTTTCATGTCTCTTGGATTATCATAGTAATAATGATCAAAACAGCTAATATCTATTGAGGACTTATTAATGTGATAGACTCTGTTCTAAGTGCTTTCTTTGTGTGTAACTCAATATTCACAAACACCCTGAGGAAGATAGTACCATCGTCCCCATTTTACAGATTAGGACACTGAGGCACAGGGTAAATAACTTACCCATGGTCACCCAGTTTATAATTGGCAGAACAGGATCCAAACTCAGACAATCTGACCCAAAGCCAAAAACCTAATGACTACGCTATATATGATTCATATATCCAGTATGTTTAGTTCTGCTAAGAAAACCAATGGAAAAATAAAGTTAGATATAAAAAACTATGTATCATTTAGAAAACATTTATCAAAATTTGATACAGTAAATACATGACTCTTTCTCATCTCCCATTTTCCAATTCAGCAAGAGGAATTAAAAAATTATACTCGGGGCCTCCCTGGTGGCGCAGTGGTTGAGAGTCCCCCTGCCGATGCAGGGGATACGGGTTCGTGCCCCGGTCTGGGAGGATCCCATATGCCGCGGAGCGGCTGGGCCCGTGAGCCATGGCCGCTGGGCCTGCGCGTCCGGAGCCTGTGCTCCCCAACGGGAGAGGCCACAACAGTGAGAGGCCTGCATACCACAAAAAAAAAAAAAAAAAAAAAAAAAAATTATACTCAAACGTTTCCCAAATAAGTAAATTAATTAATTAAATAAGGACTCTCTAGAAGTTTCTAAAGTACCATTTAGCAAGTTAGAAGAAAACAAAGTCAGATACTCACTGGCCAGACTGGAAATCCTTTTCATTCACAACTGCACAGTTAGTTAAAGATAATTCATCTGTAGGACATCTTGCAGCTTGCATACTCTGTAAGAATCAATGATTAGGAAAATAAAATTAAGTCACCTTTTATTTTCTTAAAGAATATTTTATGCTTCCCTGTCCTCTATTCCCCATCACCTGTAGTAAACACTTACTGTTTTTGACCCCCAGCACCCCTTCCTCTGTGGTAACAGTAAACCCTGCCTTTCGGAAACTGCTCCCTCCCCATTCCATGTGCTTTTGTGGGCCGGCCAATCACAGCACACGTGCAATCACACAGAGTACTATCCCATCCACGGGACTTTATATAGACAGGCGCTAGAAGAAAGGCACTCTCCTTCTCACCACCACCACACGAAGGAAGCCTTTCTGCTCTAAAAGAAGAAAACTATCGCAGAGAAAGCAAAGGTGACAGAGACACAGACAGACACTTTGAGACTCAGACCTGACAACGAAGTTAAAACCCTTGAGACCAGTTCTGAAAGTCGGTTGAGTCAATAAACTCTTTTTTGCTCAAGCTTATTTGAGTTGGTTTTCCATTTCTTCCAAAAAAAAAAAAAAAAAAGATTTTGACATAAAAATGCAATGATGTAAATTCAATACATTTGATAAAGTATATCGTGAAAAAGTATCTCCTCATAAGAGATCTCAAGTGGCTATGAACCATTTCTCCTACAGACTAAGAAAAGCTATCTTCCAAATACCTCCCAACAAAAATAATTACAGGTATATTTAAAATAAAATAGCAATTAACAGTCCTTTTGATCAACATTGATCAACAGCTACTAGTAAAACATTCCTTCATATAATGTATGTAACCAATAATCCTTCCACCATCCTCTAGGGTTTCCTAGTTATTGAAATATGACACTCATAGTCTGTTTATGACTAACGTACTCACTCTTCAAACCTCAAGCCAAAGCTGATTCTTCTTAAATTTGTCTCCCAAATACAAATTTATAGAGGAAAATAAATTACTCTTTGCCTTGCTTTTGTTTTTAATAAAAGGCTAGTTTCAATACAGCTACCCCAGTTGTTCAGAGCAGTGGTCTCGAAAGTGGGATATGTGCACCTGAAGGGTTTGCAGGATAATCCTTTGAGGTATAAGAAGAAAATATCAGTTCTTCTATTTATATTTATTTATACCCATTTTTATTAAAGATGAACCCCATGCTAAGTGTATATTCTGCCTTAAGATATAACCTATATAAAGTCTTCATAATCTGCCAGGCCTTTAAAAATTCAGTATTCACAGCAAGAGAGAAACTTCTCTAATTTTTCCACCTATGTTTAAAGTCACATCCTATTGAATCTAGCAATTCACAGAATTGTATTAAAGTTAAATAACTGTTGAAACTGCTAAGGTTTCCTGAGAGAAAAGACAAGAAGCTATGACCCACAGTAAAAATGACTAAAATGATACATAGAAAATAAAATGGTGACAAACTAGTATTCTTTTATTGGTAAATATAGCCAAAATCTCTTAGAAAACTCTAAAGAGCTGAAGGTATCAGGACATATTATAGAGTATAGGAGGTCTGCTATATAGTTGAATCAAAATATAGTTATTTCTTTCATTTTAGAAGATTTGCTAGGTAATTGCAAAACACACCAAGAACTACAATTTTGCGAGTCACTAAAGGAAAGATGTACTGAAAAAAATACAGTCTAAACTATAAATGAAACAATATGCTTTATGGGAAAACTGTAACCACTGATGGAAGGGCTGTTTTGACTGGAATAAAAAGAATAATTCCAGAATAAAGTTACAAAGACAGCACATTAAGTGAAAGTTGTTCACTGTTTCATTCACAGGTAAACTGTTGCTGCATATAAGTCAGAGCCAAAGGTGTGCACATGTCCTTCAGGATGTCACTGAGGTCAACTTTATCAAAACAAGACCCTTACAATATAGAATCTTTCCTACACTCTGTAAAAGGCCAGGAAGCAGCGTCAAATCTTTTTTTTTTTTTTTTTTTTGTAAACCATATAGGGATTCACTGGTTACCAAAAGGTAAAGTGCTACCAAGATATTAAAAAAAAGAAAACAAAGAAGAAAGAAAAAGAAAAGAAAAATTCACTTTGCTCCTACAAGATAAAAATGAACAAAAACAAAAAGGAAAAAATACCTTGTGCTAATGAATAGAGCATTTCAAAAATGGTTACTTAGAAACATTTCCATTGCTAAGCGATTCTGCTATTGAAAACAATGTATATTACCTAAAAACAAGCAAAAAATAAAAACTCTCATATCTGCATGCTTTAAAAAGTTAGAAACAAAATTTTCTAATCTTTAAAAAAATCATCCAAATGATTTTTCAATGATCTTTGAACCCGTTTATTAGTACTATAAAAGTACAATACATTCTGATTAGTCTGCAAGAAAAACTAATAGATAGAAATTTACCAACCACATTTCACACATTTCAATAAAACATTTCCATAAATGGTAGACAATCTGGGGGAATTTCAAAAGTACAGCTAAATTTCCCCCATTCTTATCTATGCTTTGATGGCCATTAAAATCAAGTAACAAAACCCCCCTAAATTTAGGGCTTCCCTGGTGGCACAGTGGTTAGGAATACGTCTGCCAATGCAGGGGACATGGGTTTGAGCCCTGGTCTGAGAAGATCCCACATGCCGCAAAGCAACTAAGCCCATGAACCACCATTACTAAGCCTGTGCTCTAGAGTCCGTGAGCCACAACTACTGAGCCCGCGTGGCACAACTACTGAAGCCCGCAGGCCTAGAGCCCGTGCTCCGCAACAAGAGAAGACACCGCAATGAGAAGCCTGCACACTGCAATGAAGAGTAGCCCCCGCTCGACGCAACTAGAGAAAGCCTGCGCACAGCAACGGAGACCCAACGCAGCCAAAAATAAATTAATTAATTAATTTTTTTAAAAAACCTGAATTTAGAAATAGACCTCTGAATAGTTGTATCACAAAATATTAAACCAAGTTTTTAAAGAATAGTAAAGCATCACTTTGCTTTCTGAATTATTAATAAATAAAATTAAGAGAATTTTCTACAGTTCATCTTTAGCTCATCCTTTTTCTTTTTTGTGTATGTTTTACTATGTATATAAACTATTAGTGTATCACTTAAAAATAAATAGATATATAGACTGCGGATATAGGATCAAAACATTTTTTGTGTATGAGATCTATGAAATCACTAATTTAGAACATGACACAAATAAGGTCTAGGTCATAAGTTTGATTTCCAAATGAGACACTATTTTTGCCCATGGTCACTGTTTAACCAGCCACCTGACCAAAATGTGCAGAACTTTGTTTCCCTCTTACCCTGGGGTCTCTCTCACCTACAAGCTTCTTTCTCTCTCTCTCTTTTTTTTTTTCAATATTTTAACCCCGAGGCCCTGCAAAATCCAGAACTGCTTTCTATGACATTCAAGTTCTTTTTTTTTATCCTATAAATTTATTTATTTTTGGCTGCATTGGGTCTTCGTTGCTGTGCTCAGGCTTTCTCTAATTGTAGCGAGCGGGGGCTACTCTTCGTTGTGGTGCGCAGGCTTCTCGTTGCGGTGACTTCTCTTGTTGCAGAGCACAGGCTCTAGGTGTGTGGGCTTCAGAAGTTGCAGCTCGCAGGCTCTAGAGCACAGGCTCAGTAGTTGTAGCACGCACACGGGCTTAGTTGCTCCACGGCATGTGGGATCTTCCTGGACCAGGGCTCAAACCTGTGTCCCCTGCATTGGCAGGCAGATTATTAACCACTGCGCCACCAGGGAAGTCCCACTTCTTTCTCTTATATTCCTCTCTTCCCTAACTCTGAGCCCCTTGTCCAGCCAACTCCTACTTATTCTACAATTTCTCAGCTCAGACACTACATTTTCTAGAAGACCTTCCTAGATATCTTCTCCTCCTGTAAGGTAAAGGTGAAATGGAAGAACTTAACTGTATTTTTATTGTCTGTCTACACTGCATAAAAGACATAAGGTTCTCAAGGACTGAGACTACATCTTGCTCGGATCTATGGTTCCCAGGGCTAAGACATGGCACACAGTCAGTGCTCATTAAACATTTGTTGAATAAATGAACTTACAGATCAGTACAATCTATCCCAACTGCAAAATAAACAATTCAAAGAACATGGACACAAAGGACATTTCAAGGTTACTTAGGAAGTGATATAATTTAGATAAAATTATCTAATAGTTCAAAATTACACAGAATTGATATAGCCAAAGTTATTTAAAAATTTACAAAATGCTAAGTTAACCTTTTCATTTGTAAACTTGTTTACTTGTCAAGGAGCTGGTGTCCTTCAAAAAAGAGTGAAAAAATCTGTAAAAGTCATCTGGCTGGCCAACTAAAACAGATGCTGTGAGCAAAAGGCGTCCCTACTGGAGTCTAGAAGCATCTGTGTTTTTAATGGTAAGCCAAGCACGGTATCTCATCAAAATATAAGACCCTATAAATAGTAGCTGTTTACTTATCACAATAATGCCAAGGGAACATTCCACAATTTTTCTAACACTGACCTTGCCTCTAGGGAACAATGATAAAAGCCCAGCCACAACGGCCACATAGCTATTATGAAATGAAAATACGAAACTGACAGGCAAATTTATATAAGTTTAGTTATCTGAGGTACTAGAATATTTAACTGTCTGAAGGCTATAAAATGTTTTCATTAACAACTTGAAATGTAAAAAATTATTAACTCATTGCTACGCAAAAGAATGAAAATCTCAACAAATCTTTAATGGAAACTTCAGCAGAAGTAATTATATCATTACTTTGAACCCTCTTGCACTGTTGGTGGGAATGTAAATTGATACAGCCATTATGCAGGTTCCTTAAAACACCAAAAATAGAATTACCATATGACCCAGCAATCCCACTACTGGGCATATACCCAGAGAAAACCATAATTCAAAAGACACATGCACCCCAATGTTGATTACAGCACTATTTCCAATAGCCAGGACATGAAAGCAACCTAAATGTCCATCAACAGAGGAATGGATAAAGAAGATGTGGTACATATATACAATGTAATATTACTCAACCATAAAAAGGAATGAAATTGGGTCATCTGTAGAGACGTGGATGGACCTAAAGAGTGTCATACAGAGTGAAGTAAGTCACAAAGAGAAAAACAAATATCGTATTAACACATATATGTGGAATCTAGAAAAATGGTATAGATGATCTTTTTTAAAAAAATTAATTAATTTATTTATTTTTGGCTGCTTTGGTTCTTCGTTGCTGTGGGCGGCTGTCTCTAGCTGCAGCGAGCAGGGGTTACTCTCCGTTGCAGTGCACGGGCTTCTCATTGCGGTGGCTTCTCTTGTTGCGGAGCACGGGCTTTAGGTGCACAGGTTTCAGTAGTTATGGCACGTGGGCTCCGTAGTTGTGGCTCATGGGCTCTAGAGCGCAGGCTCAGTAGTTGTGGCGCACGGGCTTAGTTACTCCGCAGCATATGGGATCTTCCCAGACCAGGGCTTGAACCCATGTCCCCTGCACTGGCAGGCGGACTCTTTAACCACTGCACCACCAGGGAAGCCCGATATAGATGATCTTACTTGCAAAGTAGAAACAGAGACACAGACATAGAGAACAAACGTATGGATACCAAGGGGGAAAGGGGGTTGGGTGGGATGAATTGGAAGATTAGGACTGACATATATACACTATTGATACTATGTATAAAATAGATAACTAATGAGAACCTACTGTTTAGCACAGAGAACTCTACTCAGTGCTCTTTGGTGACCTAAATGGGAAGGAAATCCAAAAAAGAGGGGATATATGTGTACGTATAGCTGATTCACTTTGCTGTACAGCAGAAACTAAAACATTGTAAAGCAACTATATATACTCCAGTGAAAATTTTAAAAATACTCCTTTCTCATCCAACTACATATCTGCATGAGACAACAGATTGAATGCAGATGCAGATGTGTGAGAATTACAGCTGTCTTCTAAGTCAGAGATTTGCAAAAATGTAAAACAATGCCACTCACTATTTTTTTTTTTTTTGCCTTGGAAACTATAGTTATCTTTTCATAAAGATAGGTTCTTTTTTTTTTAACATCTTTATTGGAGTATAATTGCTTTACAATGGTGTATCAGCCTCTGCTTAAAGATAGGTTCTTTATGATAACCTGTAATGGGCTTTAATGTTATTTTTAAATGACTCAATCAATAAATATTAAAAATTTTTTAAATATATAATCCTTATGCCAAAGGGAAAAAAAAGTTATATCATTACTTACGTGAGAGATTTTAAAGTGCAGAAAGAGAACTGGCTTCTTCCCATCAAAAAAAAAAAAAAATTGGGTCGGGGGGGCAGGTAATCAGGACTCCTCTGGGCATCACTGCATAGTTTTCAAATTTAAATAACATACTTTCATCCAAAGGTCCATTTTAAAAATTGGATTTTTAAAATATATGCTTTATTGTTTACCAAAGAACTCAGTAGGGCAAAATAAATAGAAAAAACCAAAGTATGTAGTACCTGATTATAAGACCTCATTACAGATAACTGCAACACTCATGAATCCACTGGTCTTCTCTGTGGTGCTTCAGGCCTAGGTTACATCTCTCTAGAGACACAAATTCCCCCACAGGAAAGGGAAGTAGGACAGAATATACGATCTTGCCCCAGAGCCAGCTTAGCTAACAAGTCTCACTCAATTTTGTGCTTCCTGAAAAATAACATTTTAGAACTGCACTATTCAATAAAGTAACCACTAGACACATATGGTTATTAAAATTAAAACTAATTAAAATTTTAAAATTCAGTTCTTCAGGTGCACTAGTCACATTTCGAGTGCCACATGTGGCTATTAACTGTCACTGAAGAAAGTTTCATTAGATGGTGCTAGTCTAGAGCAGTGTGAGAAAGGCCATCAGTAATCTGTGTCTTCAGGCCTATGGAACCACTCTGCTATAAACTCCTGAAATAATAATTTCTATTAAAATTGTGAAGTCCTGTGGGACTAGAAGTGATGGATAGAAATAAGCTAAATTTGTATGTCCTATAGTAATCTTGCAAAGAGCATGTAGGGATACCCTTTACATTATCCATCTCAAATCAGTAACTATTCACATAGGTGACATCCCTTAGGGCCTTAAAATTCCTTTACAAACTTATATTGAAAAAGAAAAAAAAAACTGAGCTCCCATTTTGGGTTTTTGAGGGGAAAAAAAAACACAAAGGAAAATATAAAAGGCTGACAGCACTAAATAGTGGCAAAGATGTGATACAGTTTCTTACAAGGTTAATGTGACCCAGCAGGTCTACCCCTAGGTTTTAAGTAAAGAGAAATGAAAACATACAGCCACACGACGACTGGTACACAAACGGTCACAGCAACTTTATTCATAATAGTTAAAAACTGAAATAACACGAAGATCTACCAACAGTTGAATGGATAAACAAATTGTGGTACGGCCATACAATGGAACACTACCCAGCAATTAAAAAGGAACTACCTACTGATATATGCAACAACATAAGTAAACCTCAAAAACATAATGCCAAGTAAAGCCAGATGCTTATATAATATAGGATGACCTCTTTTTTGCATCACCTTGTAATTAGATGAAATCCTAGAAGAGGCAAAATTAATCTAGAGTTACAACCACACACACACACAAAATCAGTGATTGCCTGGGGCCGGGGTGAAATGAACAGCAGAAAAGCATGAAGTAATTTTTTGAGATAAGAGAAATGTTCTATATCTTGATTGTATTTTATTTTATATAGGTTATACCTCAATAAAGTTGAGAAGTGATGGTCTGATTTTTTAATGGCTGGGCAATCACCAATAATTCCCATGTAAAGAGAGTATAAATGTTCAAACTAGAAAACATAGTTTAGGTACAAGGTACATACACTCATGCAACAAAGACCTAGACCTTGGTACATCTGTACTCAGGTAGGCCTACTGGAAAAGAGAGCTAACTAGGTCTGCAGAACAGATTCAGTTCTCTCCCCAACCAGTCCTCATCCCAGCTGTAGGAATAAACAGAACTAGGAGAATGGCCAGATCTACTTCTAAAGGCCAGTCTAAGGTTGCTGACCATATTGGCCTGCTAGTCCTGGGCACAGGATGTGAAAAGAGGAAGTATAAAACCTACAACTCCTGGCATGAATGTCCCATACTAACCATCGGATTGGCAATTCTTCCTCCTGAGAAAAGTAAGATTGTTTGTTTTCCCTGTAATAATTCTTCCACTAAGACGCAAGGGAATTTGATCTAAAGTTCTACTCTCCCTATGGGCAGGAATGGAAACAGGAGGACATAGGAATAAATGCACAACCACCCAAACATACACAAGAGAATTAAATAAAGTATTCTTATTTACTTGATATAGAGTAAATAATAAATCTCAGCTATTATTATGACCATCATAGAGATATTCAGTAAAGAATTATTTGTAATAGAAAAAAAATCACAATCTAAAGCTAAATAAATGCTGTGAATAGGAGCATAGTTAAAAGTATCACAACTATGCAGCCATTTAAAAGGTCAAGGTACCTCTGTATGTACTGACAAGGGAAATGTCCACAATATAGAACTAAATTTTAAAAAAGAAATAAAATAGCATGTAGAGTAAGTTTTTAATAAAAAAGATACACACTAAATTAACAGTAGTTACCACTGACGTGAAACAAGAAGGTATAAATGAAACACCTTTGCTTTTCACAATTCTGAATGGTTGGAACTGTTTTTTACACTAAATAACCCTTATCTTAGGAAAATAATTTTAAATATAGAGAACTTTTATGTACACAGTTGTCCTCTACAGGATTACTTTAACGGTGATGAGTTAGAAGCAAACTAAAAGTCCTATTTCAAAGTGATGGTTACGAAAACTAAAACATATCCACTTAATTATCATATCCTCATAATATTCAAATCACAGGATAGTATATGTATACATGTATATATATACATATATATAAATTTTACTTTATAGTTTTATTTTTTTAAGTATAGCAAAGCAATTAAATAAAAACACACCAAAATGTAAAAAACAATTGTGATTGGACAATGGGACTATGAGTGATTTATTTTCTTCCTTTCTGCATTTTCCAAGTTAAAAAATATAGATAGCTGCTATTTTACTACCCAAATTAAAATTTTTGTATTAAAGTTAACTGATGGTATATTATTTCATTTCAGACCTCTGTTTCTGCATAGACAGTGATGACCTCACACATTAGGAAAATAACTGGAAGGACATGCTTAATAAAAGGACACTGTCATTATTCATGAAACATAAGACATGGTCTCATAATTTGCTTATGTATGTTTTTTCTTCATAATTAAACCATGTAGGTTAAATCTAATTCTCTTTGACTACAGTGTGGCAAAGATTTTTGTATATAAATTAAGAAAGCATACTTTTTAATAAACTCTGTAAGAAATTACAAAATATGGTCTGAAACACAGAATCTTTTGATATACAAAGAGTTAAAATTTTATTTATACTGGGCAGATTAACCAATGACTGAGCATCAAAATGAACACCAAATCATAAGCCAGTTAACTAAATCCTTGGCTCTGTGAATAAACAATTTCCTCTCCAAGACTGCATTAACTTGGGAAAGCTCATTAATGCCCCAAAATACATTACTTTAAAATTTGGAGAAGTACCTGGTACAATATTTAGCACATAATAGGCACTCAATAAATATTTGTGGAATTAAAAAATTGGGAGGGCTTCCCTGGTGGCGCAGTGATTGAGAGTCCGCCTGCTGATGCAGGGGACACGGGTTCGTATCCCGGTCCGGGAAGATCCCACATGCCGCAGAGCGGCTGGGCCCGTGAGCCATGGCCGCTGAGCCTGCGCGTCCGGAGCCTGTGCTCCGCAACGGGAGAGGCCACACAGTGAGAGGCCCGCGTACCGCAAAAAAAAAAAAAAAATTGGGAAAGAAATATATCTAGAGAGTGATAAGACCCATATGAAGAAAACTAACAGAAGCACATAAAAGAATATCCAAGTAAATGTAGAGATATATGTCATTCTATGCAATGACTCAATACTGTAAGGATATCATCAACTCCAAATTAACCTATAAACTTAATGTAATTATAAGAAAATCCCAATGGGACTTTAGCAAATTCAATCTAAACTGTAACTGGCAAAGTATTATAAATGTAGTAGGCAAAATGAGAAGGGAACAAATTTTTTTTTAATTTGTGAAAGTAGCCAAGAAAAATTTCAGAAAGAATGAGACTGGCCCTACTAGACATCAAAACATGTCGTACACAGTAATTAAAACAATTTAGTGGAATTCCCTGGTAGTCCAGTGGTTAGGACTCAACGGTTTCACTGCCAAGGGCCGAGGTTCAATCCCTGGTTGGGGAACTAAGATCCTGTGGCCAAAAAAAACTAAAAATAAAATAAAAATAAATAAAATAAAACAATGTATTGTAGTATTAGTACTGAAACAGTTCAATGGAGTAGAACAAACAATCCAGAAATAGAACCAGGTGAGAACGTGATATGTGAGATTTAGAATCAGTAGAGAAAAGTTGAACTATTCAATAAACAGCACTGAGACAAATGATTATCCACTTGGTGGCTGGACTGGAGGAGTGTCAATAATAATAGCTAATGTGTTTTGAGAGCTTATTACACGCCAGGCGCTGTTTTAAAAGCTTTACACACCTGCAAACACCCGGCCCTCGCTCTAGCTAACATTTTTGTTTTCTCATAAGAAAATTACTTCTCTCTAAATGATTTTTAAAATATTACTCGTTCTGAATTTTGTATACTTAGAAGATTAAAAAAAATCTAATTTTAAAGTGAATAAACTAAAGATTGTGTTTTAATCCTATAGCTACCTCTAATTTGATTCAAGCACGTACTGTAGCTCCATTTGGTCACATTCAAGGATTACAGCATTCTATTCTTAACCTTACAGAAGCATCTTAAGGCACATATCTCGAATGTATAATAAGGAGGTAGAATCCCTCATCTGTAGGTTTGATGGTGACCCGCCTATCCAGCCTTTGGTCTTTCGCCTCTTGGGTCACTGCCAGTAAGCCTCTCTCATTCCAGAGGCAGGTACACACCCCTCATAGTGACTTAAAAAGCAAAAGTCCCTTAATTCTCTTACCTCAAATTATCAACCTTTCTCTCTTCACTTTACAACCAAATGTCTAAAGTCTCCCTTCCTTGCCTCCCATCTTCTCATCCTCTGGCAATCTTCTTTGAAATCCTCTCCAGCAACTACTTTACTGCAATGGCTCTTCCAAGTCACCAATGCCTTTCTAATTGCGAAATTCAGTGGCATCTCCCTCTCCTCAGTATTCATTTTAATTTGTTTCTCTGGCTGTCCTAACATCATCATCCTTTCAATTCATTCAAATTCACAATTTCAAGGTCATTCTTCCCTTCACCATCCAGTACACACACACACACACGTGCACACACACACACAAACTGGGGCCAAGACCTATTAATTCTACTTCTGCACTGTAACTTGCATTTGATTCCTCCCTTCCATCCTCACAACTGTTGATCTAATTCAGCCAACATCATCTCTCTCCTAAAAAAACTGCGATAACCTAATTGGTTTCCCTGACTCTAATTTCTCTTCTCCAATTCAATCTTCTGTCTGCCACCAGACATGACCTAAAACTAAAAATGTGATTCCTAAATAATAAAGCCCATGTATTGATACTTCATATTCCTAACTCCATACCTTTGTTTTACACTACCCCTTTTGCCTGAACTCCCCATTCCAAACCCCTTCCACCTAAGGATATCTTACCCATCTTACAAAGCCAAGTTTATACAACTGTTTGTTTGGTTCCTAGTAAGACTGGGTATCTCCCATATCCCTATTATTTGTGCTTCTCCAACAGTCTTATCACTACTTATCACCAGCTGCCTTAAACTACTTAGTTGAGTACCACTATTCTAAGCTCTGGCATCCTGTGCCACCCAGTATATGCAACGTTAGTTGAAGTGTTTATTAGCGTTTTTTGAGATACATTCTGCTATGGTTTGATGTTTGTCTTCCCAAAATCCATATGTTGAAAACCTAATGCCCAAGGTGATGGTATTAGAAGGTGAGGCCTTTGGGAGGTGAGTAGGTCAAGAGGGCAGAACCCTCATGAATGGAATTAGTACCTTTATAAAAGAGGGCCGCCCAGAAAACTAACTTGTCCCTTCCAGCAGGTGAGGATACAATGAGAAGTCTGTGACCCAGAAGAGGGCCCTCACTCAACCATGCTGGCACCCTGATCTTGGACTCCCAGTCTCTAAAACTGTGAGAAATAAATTTCTGTTGTTTATAAGCTACCCAGTCTCTGGTATTTTGTTACAGCAGCCCAAATAGACTAAGACAAGTTCATATAACATAAAATTCATCACTTTAAAGTGTACACTTCAGTGGTTTTTAGTATATTCACTACATTGTGCAATTATCACCACTATCTAATTCCAGAACATTTCTAGCACTCCAGAAAGAAACCCTGTACCTATTAGCTACTTAATCCCCATTCTCCCCTCCCTCATCCCTTGGCAACCACTAATCTACATTCTATCTTTATGGATTTGCCTGTTCTGAACATTTCATATAAATAGAATCATACAATCTGTCATCTTTGTGATTGCTTCTTTCAATTAGCATAATATTTTCAAGATCATCTATGTTGTAGCAAATGACAGCACTTCATTCCTTTTTGTGATCATATTCCACTGTATGGATAACCCACATTTGTTTTATCTATTCATTAGCTGATGGACATCGGGTTATTTCCACGTTTTGGCTATTATGAATAATGCTGCTGTGAACATTCATGTATAAGTTTATGTATGAACATATATTTTCAACTCACTTGGTTATATATCTAGGAGAATTGCTGGATCATTCTATGTTTAACTTTTTGAAGAACTGCCAAACTGTTTCCCACAATGGCTGCTCCATTTTACATTCCCACCAACAGTGTATGAGGGTCCCAAATTCTCTACACTGTCACCAACACTTTTTTTTTTAAACTATAGCCATCCTTGTGGGTGTGAAGTAGTATCCCATTGTGGGATTTGATTTATATTTCTCTAATGACTATGATGCTGAACATCTTCTCATGTGCTTATTGGTCATTTTCACATCTTTTTTGGAGAAATATCTATTCAAATCCTCTGCCCATTTTAAAATAGAGGTTTTTTTTATTGTTGAGTTGTAACGGTTCTTTATACATTCTGGATACTAGACCATTATCAGACACATGATTTATAAATATTTTCTCCCATTCTGTGGGTTGTCTCTTCACTTTCTTGATGCATGATAATTTTAAATTTTGATGAAGTCTAATTTATCTATTTTTCCCTGTGGTGCTTGTGCTTTTTGTGTCATATCTTTAAAAAAATCACTGTTTAATGCAAGGTCATGCAGATTTTCACCTTTGTTTCCTTCTAAGAATTTTATAGATTTAGATCTTTGACCCATTCTGAGTTCATGTTTGTATGTGGTGTGAGGTAAGGGTCCAGGTTCATTCTTTTGCATGTAGATATCCAGTTGTCTCAGCATCACTTGTTAAAAAGACTATTCTTTCCCCACTGAATGGTCTTGGCCCTCTGTTGAAAATCAATTAACCATAAATGGTTTTCTTCTGGACTCTCAATTCTATTCCACTGGTTTACATGACTATGTGACTATCCTTAGGCCACTGCCATATCATCTTGATTACTGTACTTTATAATAAGTTTTGAAATCAGGAAGTGTGTCCTCCAACTTTACTCTTCTCTTTCTCTTTCAAATTGTTGTGGCTAAAATGGCTTTGCAACTCCATATGCATTTTAGGATCAGCTTGTCCACTTCTGGGAACAAAGCAGTTGGAATTTTGAAAGGGGCTGCACTGAATTTATGGAACAATTTGGGGAGTATTGCTATATTAACGGTATTAAGTCTTCCGATCCATGAACAGATTTTCGTCTATGTTTCCTTCTAGGAAGATGTCTTTCCATGTATTTAGATCTTTAATTTCTTTCAATGTGTTTTAGAGTTTTCAGTGTACAAATCTTACAATTCTTTGGTTAAACTTAGTCATAGGTATTTTGTCCTTTTTGATGCTATTGTAAATGGAACTGTTATCTTAATTTTATTGTCAAATTGTTCATTGCTAGTGTATAGAAATGCAAATGATTTTTGTACATTGATCTTGTATCCTGCAACTTTATGGGATTCATTTTTTAGCTCTACGTTTTTTTCTTGTAAATTCTTTCATCTGTATATAGATATAATTTTCTTTCTTTCTGATTTGAATGCCTTTTTTACTCTTTTACTTGCTTAACTGCCTTACCTAGAACCTCCAAAATAGTGTTGAATAGAAGTGGTAAGACAGCAGACATCCTTATCTTGTTCCTGATCTTTAAGGGGAAAGCTTTCAGTGTTCACCAGTAAGTATGATGTTAGCTGAGGGTTTTTGTGTTAGTTGAAATATATTTGTTGAACTGAATTTTCAGAGTGCCAACTCATAAGGTTGCTCTGAGAGTCTAACAAGAAAGGATCTGTGAAGCTGTTTTCAAAACTGTAAAATACCATTCATTCAATTTAAGATATTCTTATTTAGTAACTTAGTGTTCTTACTCTGAAAAGTCTACTCCAAATGTTCTTAAAGAAATCAAAACAATGTTTGTGAAGCTTTTTTTTTTTTATTCCTAACATCCTGATGAAAGTTTGGCACCTATATTCTTTTGAAGGGTGAAGAAGGAGAGAAGAATTTTTGGAGAAGGAATCAGAACAAGGATCCCAGGCCTTAGAGCCTCTCCCCAGTCCCAACCCCTAAGTCCCATAGCTCTGGGCTCTTCCCTTAGCGAGACACAGGGCATTCAGGAAAGCAGAAAGTTAGAGATGCAAGACAGGCAAGAAGCAAGAGGCAGCACGGTACAGAAGGTGGAACACAAGTTTCAGTAGAAAAAGTTAGCTGTGATTTCAGTTGTTCAGAAAAAAAAAGAAAAAAAGTGAGGCACCCGAAAATATTATAAAGTCTAATAAATTTCACATCTTCAAAGCTGCAAAATCTATTGATTTACATCCATATTAATCTAAATTGCTGATGTTAATCTGAGTCACTATAATTAAACATGCTAATAATTCATGATACAAGTGCCTGTAATACTGAGCGGTTTCTCTGTTTAATAAACTCAGCTTGACAGTATAAGAATAATATAATGGTATTATTTATATTTTTTGGTTATTTAGAAATAATTATTTATAAATAATTGAGTAAAAGATTGGCTGTCAGAAGGCAAAAAGGAATAACTACCCTACTTTTGTTCAGTGGAACAAATATTTAATGAATACCTATAATGTTCCAGGCACTGTGCTCTGTGCAGGAGATATTCAATTAACAATGAAGTAGTGACTACTTTTTATATTTTTTGAATACTGAATAAAAATAAAATATTAATTAAAAACGTAAGATATAAAATACCAAGAAACAATCACCATGTTCCTACCACCTAGTTTAAGAAAAAGAACATTACCACTTCTTTAAATCAACTTTTCATTAAAGAAAATATACATACAGAAAAGTACACACATTGTGTTTGGCTCAAAGAATTTCTGGAAAGTGAACACACCCAGGGTAACCAACACCCAGTTAAAGAAAGAGAACATTACCAACATGCCATACTGCCCCCTCCTAATCACTAGCCCTTCACCGCCAACCACAGATAACTGCTATCTTGTTTCTACCACCAGAGATAGAAATCAGAGTTTAGCCTGTTGAAAACTTTATATAAATGGAATCATATAGCTTGTATTATTTTGTGTGACTTCTACCCATCAATATTATGATTGTTAATACTCATCCATTTCGTTGCATGTAGCAATAGTTCATTTTCCTTGCTTTTTATAGTATATAATTATATGAATATACCACCATTATTTATCCATGAGTTGTTTCCAGTTTTTAATTATGAATACTGTTGCTAATAACATTACATGTCTTTTGAATAATATATGTATGCATTTCAATTGGATAGCTATACTCCCACCCCACCCCCACCCCTACACACACCCCCTCCAGAAGAACTGGTGGCTCACAAGCATACATGCACACGTTCAGCCTTAGGGAATTTTGTCTCAGGTATACAAAGTGATGTTTTGATATAAGTATACCTTGTGTAATGATTACCACAACAAGTTAATAAACATATCCATCACCTCACAAAGTTACTTGTGTGTGTGTGTGTGTGTGTGTGGTAAGAACACTCAAGATCTACTGTCTTAGCACACTTCTTTGGCGGTCCAGTGGTTAAGACTCCACGCTTCCAATGCAGGCAGCGCAGGTTCGATCCCTTGTCAGGAACTAAGACCCCACAAGCCACCCAGCAGAGCCAAAAAATAAAAGAAAGAAAAAGAAAGATCTGCTGTCTTAGCAAATTTCAAGAATACCACATTTTTTAATTAACTATAATTACCATGCTATCTAGCATTGCAAATATTTTCCATGGAAAGGTCAGTCAAGGTACCTAATTCTCCATACTGCAGGAAATAACTTATGCTTTCTTAAATGTCTGAAAATTGGATATAGGTGAAGGTATTAAAGGAAAGGTAAGACAATAACGCTGAAATCTAGAAATAACAAGGTTGAGTATACATTTGGAAGGAAATCTGGAGAAAAAAATCTTGAACAATTTGTTAAAGTAAATTGGAGAGCTCAAAATCCTAAGTCTATGGTCCTCAACTTTAGCATACACCAGAATCATCTTCAGAACTGTTAAGGGATTGCAGGGGCCCCACCTCCAGAATTTCTAATTTAATCAACCTCTGTGGGGTAAGAGAATCTGCACTTCTAACAAGTTCTCAGATGATGCTAATTAGCTGGTCTGCAGATTGCACTTTGAGAATCATTGCACTAAGAGAAATAAACTTCATAAAAACAGAAATAATGGCAGGTTCATTTCCTTCTACAATAGAAGAGAAGAAAATACGGAAAAGAGACTTCAATGATGCTCTTGGTCCATTTCATCCTTTAACTTGGTAAAACTTTATAGTTAATTTATTTTGATGCTTTATAAGTAGTAAATTGATTGGAAGTCTATTTAAACAAAAAAGTTATCAGACTCAATATCTGCAGATCAAGAAAAGGACTGTATCGGAGGCCAGCAGCTATTTAAAGTTAGATCTATGCTATATTAATGACTTGGATAACAGAATAAACAACAGTAGAGTATTCAATAGTTGGTAGAGAACATAACATTAAAATCCAACTACAGACACTGTCCAAAATGATAATTTACTAAGGTATACAGAAATAAACAGTCATTCACCCATTCAACAATCATTTACTAAATAACACTTTCATGCCAGGCTTTGTTCTAAACAGTGGGATCTAAGTCTGCTATCATCTCAAAAAATTTTGTCAATATTATTCTCTAGGAGAAAAGTAACTAGGATAACTAAATCGTTTTAATCTCCCCACTCAGATGTTTTTTTGGAAGACCCAGAATTAGTGATAAGTTTTATTTTCATTGCTTGTCAAACCAAGTAAGAAAATGTTTGCTCATATGCCCATAACACTAAAAACACTTTACACTTTAAAAAAATCCACCAGCGATGGGAATTCCCTGGCGCTCCAGTGGTTAGGACTCTGCGCTTTCACTGCCGAGGACCCGGGTTCAATCCCTAATGGGGGAACTAAGATCCCATAAGCCACTCAGCCAAAAATAAATAAATTAATAACAAATTTAAAAAACATAATCCATCAGTGAAATCCTAAAATTCTCTTTAATGTTTAGTGACTTTATAAAGAAGTGAATGTTGGATTTCAAAAATGACAACTTATTTCTTACTTTAATAATTTTCCTATTTTCTCCATTACCAAAGATCTACATAGCTAGTGCAAAATACATCAGAACTTTAGCACTTCATTCTGAATTTAGCAAAAGACCAAAACACCCTGCATTACTCATAAACAGCTAATGCTAATTCATTTGATTGCAGATCTATAGGGCACAAAGTTGCGATAAATTATTAGCACTTTTTGGCTTAATGGCAATAAAACAGGAAAGAAAGGAGGGGGGGAAGGATAGGGAGGGAGGGAGGGAAGAAAATCAGCTTATCAGCTTCCTAGAGTAATTCAGCTAAATTTTATTGAAATGATCTTTGTATCTGCCCTTATAAAATACTATAAGGAAAAATGTAAATCAATGGCAAAAGATACATTTAAATATAAAAAAATTTTTTAAAGGAGGGATTAAGTTGCTCGTAAACTTCATATGGAAAAGGGCCAAGAAATGCCAAATGAAGAAAAATGAGGGGGACTAACACTACCAGATAGCAAGAATAATTTTAAAGCTATGGTAATTAAAACAGTGGTATTGGTGCACATATAGACAAACAGAATAATGAAACAGAATAGAGTCTAGACTTACAGTGGATATAAAACAGAGGTAGCATTACAAATCAGTGGGAAAAAGGATGGAGTCAATACATGACATTGGGACAACTGGTTATACATATGGAAAAGATAAAATTAGCTTCCTAATTCACACCAAACACAAAAATAAATTCCAGATGAACCAAAACCTTTTAAAAGAAAATCTTTCTAACTTCAAAGTGGGAAACGATCTGTTTTAAAACATACAAGTACACTAATTATAGAGGTTTTAAAAATGGGTAGTTATAACTGAAATAAAATTTAAATCTAAAACTCTGCAAACATGAAAAGATCACCACTGAACAGCCCAAAAGAAAAAAAATGGGCAAAGGATATGCAAACGTAATTCACAGAAGAGGAAACTCTGAAGACCAATATGAAGAATGCTCAATCTCACTAGTAATCAGGAAAAAAATGCAAATTTAAACAATAATATTATTTTACCCCTATCATATTGTAAAAATTAAAATGTCTGCAATATTAAGTGCTGGAGAGGACATGAGTATCAGGTACTCATATACTGCTGGTAAGACTGCAAACTGTTATAACTAGGTAAAGATAAAGGTCACTGATCACCCAGCAATTCTATGTAGCTATTCTACATAGGGTATATGTCCACGTCTCTAGACATATATCTTAAAGAAACTGTTACACACATATGTAAGGAGACATATACAAGAATGTGTGCACCAGGAGAAATAAAATTGAAAACCACCTAAATTGTCCTCTGATAAGAAAACAGATAATTGTGGTACACTTACAAAATAGAATACTACACAATAAACAGAATTAACTAGCTCTATGTAATTTCAACATGACTAAATCTCAATCACAATTTTAAATGAAAAAATGCATGCTGCAGAAGGAAATATACAGTATGACACTACTATATACTTTTTTAAAACACACAAAACAATATATTAGTTATGGGCACAAACATATGTAGATGTGAACAGAAAGGATTTATACCAACTTTAGGGTAGTGGTTATTTCTGGAAAAGGTCAGTGGAATCAAGGAGGGATACAAAGGGGAGTCAATTGGATCTATAAGGTTTTATTTCTCAAAGTTAAAATATATAGAGCAAATATCACAGTATGTAAACTTTCCTGGTGGTGCAGTGGTTAAGAATCCGCCTGCCATTGCAGGGGACATGGGTTCAATCCCTGGTCCGGGAAAATCCCACATGCCGTGGAGCAACTAAGCCCAGGCGCCACAACTACTGAGCCTGCGCTCTAGAGCCCGTGAGCCACAACTACTGAGCCCCCGTGCCACAACTATGGAAGCCCACGTGCCTAAAGCCTGTGCTCTGCAACAAGAGAAGCCACCACAATGAGAAGCACATGCACCGCAACGAAGAATAGCCCCTGCTGGCCGCAACTAGAGAAAGCCCGCACATAGCAACGAAGACCCAACGTAGCCAAAACTAAATAAATAGATAAATTTTTTATAAAAAGAAGCAATACAAAGGGGATTCAACTGGATCTATAAGGTTTTATTTCTAAAAGTTAAAAGATACAAAGCAAATATCACAATATGTAAACACAATCTGGATGATGGGCACATAGATATATGTATATGTTATACTATTTTCTGTACTTTTCAGCATGCTTGAAATCTCTTAAGGCGCATATGAATTATTCTTGTTTAAAGTGCATAGAGCTAGAAATAGTTATAGTCACACAAGGAATATTTAGTTTGCATCACAAAAAAATAAGTTGAAAATGAGTTTAAATCACCAGGAAATTGAAGGCAGTGTAAGGTAGGTCTCAGAGCCCATTCAAGGGCATTAATATTGAAGTAGGATAAAGAGATTTTTACCTATACACTATACCCAGAGTATGGACCCTTAAGAACAGCCTTATAGCAAGTGACTAGTGTATTGCCAATGCAGCTGTTTCCAAGGATTCACTGCTTTAACAATTCAAGAATTTTCAATAGTAAAATAATATACTTTCACCTTACACTTTTGCACCCTGACTTAAATACCTGGAAAAAAAATACATCCATCTTAAGCATAAATTCCTCTGGGTTTCAGAAAGAAGAAGCTAGCTGATAGTGCTTAAAGAGTTCAATTTTATTTTCTAAAATGTATTGCATTTGAACATACTTTATAAAATCTCCACTAGAGTGATACACAAAAGCAATAACTACTGCATACAAGATTGCAGAGAGCTGATATGTTCCAGACAGTAAAACTCTGATTTAGGAAATGGGACTACAAAACATTTTATATGATTTGTTTTGACTTGTGGTACTGCCCATGAGCTGTCCCCAATCTAGGACTTGTGTTCCAATCTGAAGGTTGGTTATTTGGTAAAGATGTCATTCACCCATAAAAATGTTATAAATGGTCAGGTTTCTGGACTAGGTTACAAAAGCTTTTTCAATATGCTGATACTAAATATACTAGCCTGACCTAGACAAACAGCCAGATTAGGTAAAACTTACCTCTAACATCCTTCTAAACCCCTTTCAACACCTAAGAGAGTTCCCTCTCTTAGATTCCTATTTAACATCATCTTACTCCTATTTCTTAAAACAAATTACCTCCACTAGATGTAAGAATTTATGAAGAAAACAATCCCTTGGTTTTATTTTCATTAATGTATGTGTATTTTCAGAAAGGGACTGCCAAATCTCCAGTAAGTGAGATTTCTGGCAATTTTAAAAGAGAGAGTACAAAAAAGTTCAGGCATTGTGGAAAGCCTATCTTCTTCTCTTTCCTTTTTCTTCAGGAGTGGGGTGACAGTGGTAGTCTAAGGGGTCTGGAAAGCAACACCAAACAGAGAAGCTTTACTAAGGAGCTTCTCCCTGCCTAGAGTCAGCTCTCCTCAGCTATTAAGGCTACATTTCAGATTCTTTCCTCTGCTTCTGATTCCCTGATTCCAGAGCAGCTGCAGCACGAGAGTTCTGAAAGACGGTGTGGAGGCCTGGGGCAGTGGCAGCCATCTGTACGTGGAGGTCTTTTATAAATAAGAGTCTATATTCAATGTAAGTAATAAGAATTATAACTTTAGAATCTGATTTATTACTAGCAAATATTTAAAACAGCTGAGAAAAACCTATTACCTAATTGAATCTTTTGAAAGGCCAAAAGGAACCAGATACGTTTAAATTAATTGATCATGTTATAAAATGTATCCAACTTGTCATTCCATATTTTTCTCATATAATAAATACACTAAAACAATAATGACAAAAATTATTTTCTTTTAGGTTTTTTAGTTTTAAGATTAGGGGCTTCAAAGTATTTTAGGGATTCACCAAGTTCTGATGACCTAGATGCTATATTGAATAACATCACACAGTTTATTCTTCAGTTTCCCAGATGGACTAAATACGATGCTTTGTTTTTTGGTCAGGAAAAGCAAAGGCCAAGATACACAGGTTACTAATGTTATCATCAGCAACATTGATACAAATCTTCAATTACATACATAAGACCGTTTACAAGATGATGTCAGAATGCCAAAATTAACTAAACCAATCAAAAGCAGTAAAAACTCAAAATAGATTTTCTCCCAGAAAAAGAGAATTACAACAAGGCTGACTGTATTTGTTAAACATGGATAGGTAGTTGTTAGTCAATTATGGCTATAGGAAGAAAAGATAAGACCACTCGAGATGGGCCAAAGGTCTTAAATTTTCCAAAAGACAGAAGGTAGTTTTTGAAAATTAAAGTTTGACAGCAGGCTCTAATAAGTTCTAGGTAAGGTAAATCTACTCTTCTTTATACCCTTGCAACTAAGTTGATGAACTGACCTGAATTCAAATGCTAACCCTGCTTCTTGCTGGCTGTGAACCTGGCAAGTTACTAAGTCCCTCTCTCTGAGTAAAACAAAGTTAATACTACCTACCTTGCAGGGTGGTTTTGTCATGATTAAATGAGATACATTTTTAGTTAAGCAATGGTACCCAAAGCATACTGATGTATGCCAGCCTAGAGGAGAGTCTCTAGCAGCATGCTCAAGGGCTATTTCTGACCCTGTCTTATCCTACCTTTTCTCAATGACTAGAATGGAGACACAGAAGTCATGATTATTAAACCTACACATGAAACAAAACTGAATGAGAGCACTACTATGTTGTATAACATGAAAGAATCAAGGAAACCTTCAACAGGTAACAGAAATGGACCAAAAAAAGGTGACTTGTAAAGGGGATAAATGTAAGGTCTTACACTTAGGTTCAATAAAACAACTGCACAATACCTAGAATGCAGAGGAGGGGGGCTGATTTTAAAAGAACATGAGAGTTGTAATTGACTGTAAGCTCAGTATGGGTCAAGAGTGTGATTTACTGCAGAAAAAAGCAAATACAACTTTAGCCTCTATTAATAATGGTAGTGTCCAGCTTAAGACAATAGTTAAAATAACAAGTCAAGGATATTCTTCACTGATCACTGTGTTAGTCTCCTGAGCACATTTTAGAAGAAACACTGACAAAACAGAACATTTCCAAAGGAAGATAACCTAAATGATGAATGGTTTGGGATATAGGATATTTGAGGAATTGGGGATGTTTAACTTGCAAAAGAGAAAATCCAAGGGAATATGTAACCTGTTTTCAGACAGCTAAGGAGCTATCATACGGAAAAGGAATTGTGTTTAGTTCTACGCAGTTCTAAACAGCAGAAATAATATGTATAAAAATTACATGGAACCCCATATAAAAAAGACCTTTCTAACATGACACTAAAATGGGCTAGCCTTATGGCGACGCACCCTCTATCACTAGAGTATTAAAACAGAGATTAGATTCATTTTCAACAAAAATGTATTGAGCACCTAGGCCCCGGACAGGTGCAAAGCACTGATGATAGTAAGTAAAAAACTAACATGGTCTCTGCTTTCATGGAAAGCAAAGTCTAGTGGTAGAGGCAATCACACTAATAAATTTTAAATGACAGACATAAATATCTAAGGAAAGGAATTCAGTTCTTCAAGAGCATATTAACAAAGGATCCTGACTTAGTGGGGGATCAGAACAGGCCTCCCTGAGTAGCTGAGTGATCTATGAGTAAGAGGTAAATGGTTGGGAGCAGAACATCACAAAGAAAGGAAACGCACATGCAAAGACCCTGTGGTAAGAGGTTCAAGGAATTGAAAGGCTTATATAACCTGAGCATAGAGAGTAAGGCGGTGAGTAGAGATGCGGGAGCACAACCACAAAGGGCCTTCAAGGCCCAGTTAAGGATTTAGTCTTCTCCCAAAAGTAATGAGCTGTTACTGAGGGAGGGGTTTAAGTAGCAATGGGCATGGGAGGGAATAATCAATGTGGTGAATGGCATAAGGCCACTCGGGAGCTTCCCGCAGTAGTCCAGGCCAGAAATGATAGTAGTCTGGGAAAAGGGGGTGGAAAGGAAGATGTCGAGAGGTTGACAGATTGGAGAGATTTTTAGGATGTTAAAATGACAGAACCCATGTGACTAGTCCAGTGGGTGTTTTGGATATCGTTTAAAGCAGTAATGCCCAACCCAGATTCTTTGGCCCTAATAATTAATAATACCCTTTTCTGAGGGGGGAAACAGAACTCAGTGATGAATTTTCCTTGAGGGCAGAGGATATCGTAAGAGACAGAAGTATAAAGAATGACCCACTCCCCCCCCTCCTCAGGTTTCCAGCTTATATAAGTGGAAGGCATTGTGATGCCATTCACTGAAATAAGAAACCCTGTAAAAATACTAATTAGGTGGGCTAAGACTATGGGTTTGAATTTGAACAAGTTGAGTTTGAGGTGCCTTGATTTTAAATAGTCAGTTTGACATACTGATCTGAAACTTAAATGATAGGTCTGCACTGGGAGTAAGATACTGAGACTCGTTGGCATCTAGATAGTAGTTGCAGCTGGGCTTAGAAGAGATTGCCTGGGGAGAAAACAGGGTGAGGAGACAGCCTTGAGGAATATCTGCATTGAATAACAGAGCAGAGGAGGGTGAGTCTGCAAAAGAGCAGTCTGACTAAAAACAGGAGGGAGGCTGAAGCCAAGGGAAGAGCATTTTCCATGAAGGAGGCAACGGTCAACAATGTCAAAGGCTGTTGAGACATCAAGTAAGACAAGGAATGAAAAATGTCAGTTTAGGGGCACGTTTCAGTGGGATGACAGGGCCAGAAATCAGGCTGCAGTGGGTTGAGGCGTGAGTAGGTGGCAAGTAAATGGGAGACAAATAAATGGAGACAAGATTTCTAGCTGTAAAGTGGGAAGAGAAAAGGTGACAGCTGTGGGAGTGGAGGGAGGGTTTAGGATGGGAGAAGCCTGAGTTTGTAAAGAGGGAGCAGGTGAATACAGAGGAATGGGGCTCCTTAGAAGCGGGGGAAAGAGAATCTGAAGCACAGTTGGAGGAAGTAGCTGTAGATAAAAGGAGAGGCTGCGGGGAAAAGAAGAGAAAGAGGCCTAATTATATGACCTTTAAGGTCTCTTCTCACTCTAGAATCTCCTGACTTAACAATTTCCTTTAGGGAGAACATTTGCGTGTACGCATAATCTATGCAAATGTATTCAAATATTCCAGTAGAAATAAATCAGTCAAGCACATCCTTATCCCCTAATGACGCAGTTAACATCCCCAGGTTTATGACCAGTGTAATCTCTGGGCAGGATCCATCCCTCAGAGAGGTTTTTGCTCAACGCACACTGCAGTACACCCCAGAACCAGCCTTATCTCCCCTCGCCAAACCCATACTACCCCGCGATCTCAGAGGCTAAAGGAGGAAGTAAATTTTAAAATCCTGAAACTACAACATATCCTGCTGCATTCGAAACAGCTGTCATTCATAAAAGGAAAACGCTACACTCCAAATCCATCCCCACTCCAAGCTCAAGGCATTTCTGCCTGAGCCGGCAGTGACACGTCCCCCAGACGGCCGGGGTTCAACACTAAAAGTCATTTGCACCCCCTCCTCCTTTCTCAAGACCTTTTATTGTGAAGAACCAGAAATGGGTTCCTTCTGGTCCCTGTCACAGCCCTCGCCCCAATGCAGCGGACGGATCCCCCGCAGTTTTTTCCAGAGGCGGCACCTAATAAGCCCTCGCAAGAGGGTGCGGAGAAACCCCTAGAGCCCTCAGACCGGCCTGGGACGGCCACGAGCCTGCCGCTAGCTTGAGAAGAGAGGGGGACAAGCCCCAAAGGATGTAAGGGAGGATTAAGGGAGACCTAGGAGACCCGGGTAGCGAGGGGGTCTCCTCCCTCGAGCTTCTAACGGGGATGGAGTTTCTGAGGAGGGCTAATCCCCTGCCACCGCTCCCTCTTCCCAGCTTCTCTGGCCTGCCACCCCCTCCACCGCCCCGTTTGCTCAGGCTCATTCCCCTCCCCTGGGGCCGTCTGGACCTCCAGTTGTCCGTGAGCCCGGCACCCCCGCCTCGAGCCGCGGCTCCGCGAACTGCACTCACCCGGCCCGCCATCTTCGCGGACACGTCCGGCTCCGCCGCTGCAGCTCGGCGCTCGGAAGAGCCCGCCCCCGCCGCGCGCGCGCTCGCTGCCCGCCCTCGCGCAGGCGCGCAGCCGTCTAGACGCCGCGCACGCGCCCCGCCGCGTCTCCGACACCCCCGCCCTGCTGCGCACGCGCGGGCTCGACGGCAGCCCGGGGCGGGCAGGGCGGTGGCGCCATTTTGAACGCGAGCTTCCGGGAGGGTGGGGCTTCTGGGTCTTTCACGTACGTGTCTGCTGGCGACTTTCTGTAAGGCTCCTTTTGCGAATCTCATCACAACTGGCTGTGTGCGCCGGACTTTATAGGAAGTATAGGACGTTGATGCTTTTAATCACTGAGCCCCTGCTTATCTCTGCCCTTTAATGGCCTTTTAACTTTATGCTTCCAGACCCACTTAAGTGTGAAAATGTACGTAAGAGCACCCAGCGCGGTTACTGGCCTTCCCCCCTGGGAAGATCAGTAATGTGTAGTTGGTTCTGAATTCAAATTCTGAGTGAATTCAGGCTTTTGTTTGTAGGCGGACGTGTTTCCTAGCTCCTGAAAGTGAGCGGCCTTGACATTTACATTTAGCTTATGTGTAGCCTGGAAAACTCAGGTTAAGAATTTCTTCAAATGTGTAAGTGAATTGTAACTGTTTGTATATCTTTATATATTCGTTTATTATTAAACATATTTATTAATAAAGGTAATTTGTGTCTCTAACAACTTTTGTCAATTCCCAGTGTTCATTTTAGACAATATATACACGGGGAATTTGAATAAACTATGCCCTAAATTAGGCCTTTTTTTTTTTTTTTGACCTTGATGTTTCCTTTCTACCATACCATTTCCTCAGAATAGATAATAATAACAGCTCTCTACAAGAAGAGAGGTTCTCCCAAATAGGGTCTCTGATGATCTTATTGCCTCTACTATCTTATATTTCTCTTTATATTTACACAAGACAATAAAAAATGATCAGACGTGTTACCTTTTCAACAGTTAATAGAAAAAAATAGTTTTTTTCCAATATGAGGAAAGGAAAGAAATAATTAGAAGAGCTGGGCAGGCTTTAGCGGTTTAAAATGGAAAACTAATAACAATAAGTGACCTGAAGATGGGCAGGGGACAGAAGACAAAGTCAGGTACGTTTTGTAAACTCTCACGCTGTACCTGAGAACCAGAGTGTGCTGTTGGACAAATCAGATGTTAACTGAATCATCGATGAATCAGAGAGTTTATCAGGAAGGACAGGGAACTAGTTGAACTCTGATCTGTTAACTTTGGAAAAGCTATAAAAATAATTAAAATAGATTGGGGAGTTGGAAGGCTTAGATTCTCATCCTTTTCCTTGCTCTGCTACTCACTTCCCACCTCCCTTCACCTCTCTGAGCCCCAGTTTCCTTACTTGGAAAGTGAGAGGTGTAATTTGATGAGCTTAACAGGTTGTCTTACATGTTTTGATACTTTGAATCTATAAATCAAGAGATTTTGCCCATATATACACTACCAAACGTAAGGTAGATAACTAGTGGGAAGCAGCCGCATAGCACAGGGAGATCAGCTCGGTGCTTTGTGACCGCCTGGAGGGGTGGGATAGGGAGGGTGGGAGGGAGACGCAAAAGGGAGGGGATATAGGAACATATGTGTATGTATAACTGATTAAATTTTTTATAAAGCAAAAAAAATAAAAAATAAAGCTTCTGCAAAAAAAAAAAAAGAGAGAGATTTTGCCCAAATAATTACCAGATCCAGAAGATGACATTGGCTCTCAGTACAATGATCTGACCTTATTTTCAAGGCCAGAGAATAAGCAAATGTATTTATCTATACCACTGCTTTGTTGTCTTGTTTTGCTAGGTAAACTAGATTGCAGGTGAAAATGTCTTGAATCTCTACACCGAGGAGGAGTGTTTATCATGTAGGAAAGACAGGTTTGCTGGATGCTGGAGAGGTTCCACTGTGTCAGCTTACAAGCATATCTCTGCACGATAAGGGACTCTTTGTATCCTCTCACAAGTGGTATAAATTCATTAGAATCATGTGCACAGCCCTCTGCAGGGTCTACCAAAGAAATCATAAGCCGACATGAGCTCCTGTCCTTGAGATGCTTACCATCCAGCTGGAGGGGAGACATTACCCTAGGTTGTCACATGTCTGTGCATCCCATCTGTGCCTTACTCTAATATTCAAGGTTGTCTTAGAGAGTGGAACTGATTCTGCATCACCTTCTGAGCAATCCTTGCAGTTATGGTTGATAGACAACAAATACTTTTGCTGCCCCAAATTCATTCCCCTTTTTTTCTGGTCACAGCTACCCTGGTTCATGCAGCCTTGAAAGCATTGTCAGACAATGCACCCTGCCCTCCCCTGGCCTAGGAGGGAGCACAGAACCCATGCTCAGTCAATCAGATGCTCTCTCTCCCAAGCAACTACAATCTGGACCATCCTGAGGAAGAAAGACAGAAAATAGCAAGAGCTGATTGACCCCAATGGTGATATTCTGAAAAGACCATCCACTAATTATCTAGACCTGGAATTTACCTGATTTCTGTCTTTGGCAAAATATGGTTGTCTCTCTTTGTCTTGATTTCTGTGACTTAATCAGTCTTTCCTTTCCTCAAAAAACAAAAAGCAAAACGAAACGCAACTCCCTCCGTTTGTCATCGATCCCTGAAATCCTTAATATACTTTCCTCTCACAGTGATGAGAAAACAGGTAAGACAGCTTACAATGATTTAAATGTAACCTAAAGTGCAAATGTCTAGGGTCATTTTCTAAGGTCTGAAGGGGTTTTTCGGGGTAGAGGAGGTTGGTGAGGTGAGACTAGGGATAGACTAAGAGAGGAAAAGGGGACGGTACCTGAAAGGTGAGGAGAGAAGATGACGACATCATGAAATGGAGGTAACAGTGCCCAGGATAAAGAACAGTGAGGCACATGGGGAGAGGGGTAAGGGTTTGACCAAGGTCAGCTCTCGCTGATTACAGCTACTCTGTGACCCATTGTGCTGGTTCATTTTATGTGTTAACTTGGCTGGGCCACGGTGCCCAGATACTTGGTCAAATGTTATTCTGGATGTTTCCATGAGGGTATTTTGGGATGAGATTTCCATTTGAATCAATGGACTTTGAGTAAAGCAGATTGCTCTCCATAAGCCCTCATCTAATCCACTGAAGGCCTGAATTGAACAAAAGGCACATCTCCCCAGAGCAAGAGAGAATTCTCCAGCAGACTGCCTTTGGACTTGGACTGTAGCTCTTCCTGAATCTCCAGCTTGCCAGTGTCCCCCATCAGATTTTTGGACTTGCAAAGCCTCCATGATCACATGAGTCAATTTCTTAAAATAAATCTCTCTATATATACACATCCTGTTCGTTCTGTTTCTCTGGAGAACCCTGACTAATACACTATGTTTCCTGTCAGTGACAAGGAAGTGACTCCAGGCTTTTATGTAGTGAAACTTGGTATCACCTGTTGCTCCCTGTTAGGTAACGAGCATCTCTAGGTGGAGGCCCAATTCAAAGTCTTGGAAACCCCATGGATATAATTCTGTTGATATGTTCAAATTATGTCCAGTTAAACATCACTTAACAACTGCTCCATTAGAATGGGGCTGAGTAACTTTGGGACATTCTGGTTGTAACAGGGATGCTCAACTAGGGGGAAATAGATTTCTTCTGTGTTTTGAGGAGTGAGAGCAATAGTAAGCAACATAAAAGTGAACTGATTCACTGTTATCCAGTTTATTTAACAAAGCAATGTGATGTTTTGCTGATTTCCATAGTAGTCAAAGGAAAACTAACTTTAGTCTGTGGAAGCCTAGGGCTAAACAAATGGCACTGGGGACAGAAAGGAGTTTAATCACTTCAAGGTGTAGGTTTCAAAGATCTTGCAACAGGACTGCATGCAGGAGTTTCGGGGAACAGCGCTGTGCATTGAATTCACCACTGCATTGTGACTGTCAGAGGGTGTCCTCCAGGGTGTGTGTGTGTGTGCGCAAGTGTGTGTGTGACAAGGACCTGCACTGACCCCTTGCAGAAGATATCCCTGTGAAGCAGACAAAGGTGGTCTTAATAAATCCTTTGATACCCTTCCCTCTGCACCTCCTCCTCTTTCCCAAGTTCTTTCAGCATTAATAACCTAATATATTACTCTTTCCAGGAGTGTATGCAATTTAAGAGAATATTGACCGCCTGGAGGGGTGGGATGGGGAGGGTGGGAGGGAGGGAGATGCATGAGGGAAGGGATGTGGGAACAGATGTATATGTATGACTGATTCACTTTGTTATAAAGCAGAAACTAATAAAAAAAAAAAGAGAGAATATTGCTGGGGAGCAGTAAAAAAAAACAAATCTCTAAGGGCAAAATTTCAGAGACGGACATCTCTATTTGGACAGCAATCCTTATTCTCGCCCTTCCAGTCATAACCCACAGGTCAGCCACCCATGTCCTCAGCCCAGGCTTTCAGAGAGCCCTGTTGAAAACTTGATATTATGGCCCCATCATAGCCAGTTTTAGGAAGATGAAGCTGCCATCTGTTTGTTTTCTGTCAGAGAAAACTATTTCCCAAAAGGATGGATAAGGCTAGAGAACAGAGCAAAATGGAGAAAGAATATAGAGTTTTTTTAAAAGAAAGAAAACCAGGGCTTCCCTGGTGGTGCAGTGGTTGAGAGTCTGCCTGCCAATGCAGGGGACACGGGTTCGTGCCCTGGTCCAGGAGGATCCCACATGCTGCGGAGCAGCTGGGCCCGTGAGCCATGGCCGCTGAGCCTGCGCATCCGGAGCCTGTGCTCCGCAACAGGAGAGGCCACAACAGTAGTGAGAGGCCCGCGTACCACAAAAAAAAAAAAGGAAAAAAAGAAGGAAGACCAGCTGACGCAATGCAGCCTTTTAGCTGCAGTCAGGTATTTTATTGTTGGGTTTTTTTTTTTTTTTTTTTTTTTGATGAGTATGTCTTTCCTCTTTGGAGGATCAAGGACAAACACCTATAGTCACAAAAATCAATTCATTCTGGAAAGTCTCAGGGGGCAGGAGAGATGATAGAATCCTCCGTGGAAAGGAATGAATGTTGCTATGGAAACCAGCTGATCCTTTTTTGCAAGCCCCAATGCACTTGCCAGGCTGCATAACCCTGCATAATAAACATCGTGGGTCCAGAGAGCTGCCTGCATCTCTTTGAAAAAGAATCATTCAGATACTGGTCCGATGAGCTTTTATGCAGCTCGAGAGAAGGAAGTCACAGTCTCCTGGGAGTGGCTGTGTTGCCTAGAACTTCACGACGCCAGAGGCCCACAGACCACATTGGGGGTGACTATATTTTCTCCAGAGGACTCCTGAGAAAAAGTGAAGGGTGTCTTAAGGTTTCTCCTAAGGGCAAATTTACTGGAGAGGTTTGTTTCTAGGGCAAGGAATATGTACAGCAGGACTTTCCAAGGGAGGGAAAATACATCTCTCCAGCAGGAGCATGACCAGAATAGAAGGATAAGTTTAATGATACTTGAGGGGAGGGTCCCTGTATACTGTGTTGCATTTAAACTCTCTAAACTTAAATGTATTCATGTGAGAATTGGATGAGGTAATTATCATACAGTACCTAATACATTAAGCACCTGACCAAGCAATTATAAGGCAGATACTAACTACCACTACCAAGAGTGCTAAAACTAATACTAATAACACTATTAACCAATTTTAAAGTCGAACTCAGAGGCGGGGAGCTATCTCCAAATAATATGCTTCTCAGGGTGAAACTATCTCTCTGCTTCTCCTAAGAGCACTTTGTACTTTCCGTGCTGTACAAATAACATTATATTGATGAAAAGTGTTTTCTATTAAGAAAAAAAAAAACCCACTCAATCAATATCACCATAAGCAATTTGTATTTATAGAGTGGCCAGAGTTTGAGCTTGTTAAATTTCCCCTGAGCACCAATCATGATTTCTATTATTCTATTACACTTCCTTCCTAATTATCAAAATTTTGTATTTAAAAAAAATAAGTTGTTTTGCCTTATAAAGTTAGTACAACATTTTCTCACAATCACTTAAAAAAAAAATCACAACCTCAACTCCTGGATACAATCACTAGTAAGTTAGGTCTCTTTTCCTTCTAGCCTCCTCCCATGCATTCCCCATGGATATTCATTTTTTTGGCCAAACCAGAGGCTTGCGAGATCTCAGTTCCCTAACCAGGGAACCCGGGCCCCTGGCAGTGAAAGCGCTGAATCCTAACCACTAGACCACCAGGGAACTCCCCCCATGCATATTCTTATACAAAAAATAAGCTCTTCCTCAGCTAACAATGTGGTTATGTCCCTATGAACCATCATAAGTTGAAAATATCGTTATGTTGAAAATGCATTTAACACACCTTACCTACCTAGGCTGAGCCTAGCCTATTTTAAACATACTCAGAACACTTACATTAGCCTACATTTGGGCAAAATCATCTGACACGAAGCCTATTTTGAAATAAGGTGTTGAATATCTCATGTAATTTATTGGATACTGTACTGGAAGTGAAAAACAGAATGGCTGTAAGGGTACAGAATGGTTTTAAGTATATCAGTTGTTTACCCTTGTGAACGTGTGCCTGACCCACAGACCTTGTGGGAGCTGTGTGGCTTCGTGTTAGATGATTTTGCCCACATGTATGGCATATCACTGGCCCAGAAAAAGATCAAAATCCAAAATTTGAACTATGGTTTCTACTGAATGTGTACTGCTTCCCCACCATTGTAAAGTCGAAAAATCATAAGTCAAAACTGTAAGTTGGGGGACTTCCCTGGTGGTGCAGTGGTTAAGAATCCGCCTGCCAATGCAGGGGACAAGGGTTCGATCCCTGGTCTGGGAAGATCCCACATGCTGCAGAACAGCTAAGCCTGTGCGCCACAACTACTGAGCCTGCACTCTAGAGCCCGCGAGCCACAACTACTGAAGCCCGCGTGCCTAGAGCCCGTGCTCTGGAACAAGAGAAGCCACCGCAATAAGAAGCTTGCGCACTGCAACGAAGAGTAGCCCCTGCTCGCAGCAACTGGAGAAAGCCCGCGTGCAGCAACAAAGACCCAACGCAGCCATAAATAAATAAATAAATAAATAAATAAATAAATAAAAGGACCCTATATATTTTTTTAAAAAATTGTAAGTTGGGGACCATCTGTTTATATATATGAAATATATATGTATGTATGAAACATATATATGTGTATGTATGTACCTACATAGTTGTAATCCTTTAGCAATTGAGTGCCATATGGACTGGGACTTTGCTTTATTCATAGGCTTGATGCAGCTCATGTGAAAATAATGCATATTCTCAGGTTGTGAGGGTTGGAGGCAAAATGCTCTATTGTTATCAGCCTAAACATTGTTTCTGTAGGCACAAACAATGGTAGGTAAAAAAAAATCTTATCTTTGCTGTTTCACCTTTTTTTCAGGTTATGATGACTCCATTCGAACAAACAAACTTCATAGTTGGGGGCAAAACTTCTTTACATCTTTTCTTGCAATTCATCAGGACACAAATAGATCATTCATAGTGCAGGAAATAAAATACTAGTAAACATTTGGGGAAAAATAAACCAAGTAATCAAAGAATTGAAAATTAAACCAACATAAGATACTTTTTTTTTTTTTTTTGGTTATCAAGTTAGTAAACAAAACAAAAACACTGAAAACCCTCTTTTTAAAAAGAGCTTACCTAATGATGAAGTAAGTAAGTTTGGCTTTCACTCGGTTGATGGGAATGGAAATTTTTATACTATACTCAGAAAATAGTTTGGCACATAATATGTATCAAGAGCCTTAACAATTTTAATGTTTTGACTCAGTGATTGAACTTTTGGAATTCTTTTTTTTTTAATTATCAAGGAATGCAGGAAGGGAAAAAATGTTAGCTGCAGTATAATTCATAAGAGAAAAAAAATTTTTTTAATCTAAATATTGAACTATGATGAAATACAAATTTGTACTCTAAGGCAAGTCAAGGAAAATTTAAACTTAAAGTATTTTCTTAGGAATTCCCTGGCGGTCCAGCGGTTAGGACTCCGAGCTTTCACTGCCGAGGGCTCAGGTTTGATCCCTGGTTGGGGAACTGAGATCCCACAACCTGCGTGGCGCAGCCAAAAAAAATTTTCTTTTTCTCTGCCCTTGGGCCTCCTCTCTCCCCTCTACTAGGGATTGTGTATCTGCGTTACACGTTCACCAAACCTCCTTATCAGCAGAAATACCTGCTCAACCATAAATAGCAACATTCTCCTAGCATCACCAAGACAACTCCCCTCTCTGCTTAATTTCACAAGGGGACACCGTGACCCATGACCCACTACTCGCTTTGTCCATGTAGATCTGGATTCTGTAAACTGTCAATAATATGTCATTTAGGGACTTCCCTGGTGGCGCAGTGGTTAAGAATCCACCTGCCAATGCAGGGGACACGGGTTCGATCCCTGGTCCGGGAAGATCCCAAATGCCTTGGAGCAACTAATGCCTCGGAGGGCTCTAGCGGCCACAAGCCACAACTACTGAGCCCTTGTGCTGCAACTACTGAAGCCCATATGCCTAGAGCCTGCGTTCAGCAGCAAGAGAAGCCACCGCAATGAGAAGTCCAGGCACCGCAACGAAGAGTAGCCCCCAATCCCTGCAACTAGAGAAAGGCTGCACGCAGCAACAAAGACCTAACGCGGCCAAAAATAAATAAATTAAATAAATAAATCTATTGACCTTTAACGGGCAGAACAGTTCTTGGAGCTTTCTGAGGGTCTGTTCCTGGGTTATGATCCTCAATTTGGCTTTAATAAAATTGTCCATGTCTTTCTTAGATCAACTGATTAATTTTTTTCGACAACTACATGAAAATGATTAAATAAATCGGTATATCCATATGATGGGATATCACACAGCTATCAAAAATAAGAAAAACGTTAAACAATCTGGAAAATGCTCACATTAAAATATTAAGTGAAAAAGACAAAATTGTACATATTCATAATCTGAACTATGTAAAAATTTCATGGAAAAATGACTGGAAAGGAATAAACCAAAATGGTAGCAGTGATTGCCTCTGGATGATAGGATGATGGGTAATTTTTTTCTCCTCCTCCTCTTTTTCCTCTCTCTCTCTCTGGTGGGAAGTGTCTTTTTTTTTTCCATTATATTTTTAAAAATGACTTTTTTATAGTTAGGAAAAATATTATAATTTTAAAGGAGTCATGTAGAAAAACCTCTCATATGTACTTATATTTACCCTCATATATACAGTCATTGTGATCAGGAAAGCATTTGATTAAAAAGATTAAGTTGTCAGACAGACCTAGGCTTAAAACTCTGCCCGGCTACTTAATTTTCCCCTTTGTAAAATGGGAATAACAGTAGATTCCAACTAAAGGGACTTTATGGTCATGCAGGTTAAGTCCTTAACATATTTCCTGGCACATACCACGCTCAACAGATGTTAGTTTCTCTGTTTATGTACCATTAGGAACAGTTATGTACCATTTACGGGCGTTTGTAAACTTTTTAGTGAACCAAGTTGGCATTAGGGGGCGGAGTTATTGAGAGTATTTCTCAGAAAGTGAGGACTGTGGTTCTGTGCGCCTGAACTCAGGTGCAGGTGGCTAGTATTTTCCCCAACTGTTGAAAATCTGTTCAAAAGCAGGGCGGCTGTCTAGCTTCAGACTGAACAGGAAACCTTCCTTATGCCTAATTTCGGTGTCGGTGTCTGGATGTTTCCCACACAAAACAACGCCCCAAACTAGTTTCTACTTTTAGCTCAACCTCAGCAAATTTCCTTAAATAGCACTAAATAGCTTGGCCCCGCCCACATGCCCCTACCCAGTTGGTCCGAATGGGGTTAGTTCAATCCTTTGAATTTTTCCGAGTTGATTGGAGCAAACCGGAAATCTTTTTACTTTTTTGATTGGTCGCGCAAGCCTAGGGGCGGGGCATATAGGTGTGTCTCGCCAGGACCCGGTGAGCTGTCATTGGAAGATGAAGCCGGCATTTCCAGAGCTTCGTGCCGTCGCCTAGGTCGCGAGGGGCGGGTCTCCTCCCACCCCGGCACCTATTGTCCTTTGCATTGGCCAGATTTGTTGTCACTCATGGAACCTCGCGCTCACTGGTACAAAAGCTCCAAGGGGCGACGGGTGATTGGTTGGTTACTGTTCCCGCCCCACGCCTGTCGCCATTTCGCAGAGAGGATCGGAAATCCTAAAGGCCGCGGTATTGGTATCCGTGGTCAGTTTGGGGACCGGTGAGTCGCGTACTGGGGAGAGAGGGTTGCGGCACTCAAGGCCTGGCTGGATTTCCGCACCTTCAGAGGTCGGGAAGCTAGAGAGCAGCGGGTGGCTTGCAGAAAGGGGTCTTATCCCTTCTCCGCCCTCGTGTAGGCCAGGGGCTGCGGGGATAGAAAGAGGCTTGGCTCGTCCGTCGCTGGGCCCTGCGCTCTCCCCGGGGCCCGGAGGTCGAGAGGAATCGGCCAGGCGGCTGAGCAGAAAGGACACTCGGACGCCTTCCCCGGGGACCCAGCGCGCGTGCCTGCCCGCTGCGCATGCCCACTTGGCCACCCGCTCTGGTTCGTGTCCTGGAGATCTCCACACAGTTCTCCCTGACAGTTGGTGCTTGTGGTAGGGGAGGGTGAGCGTACCAAAGAGGCGCCAGGGTCGCCGGCGTCTTCCAGAGGGTCTCTAGCAGCGCAGCGGGCTCTGGGCGCCTCTGGCAGATGAGTAGGAAAAAGAGGAAAAGAGAAGCAGAAGGGAGAACCTTGGAGGTGTACTGTAGTTGGGAGGAGGAATCAAGTATTTGCTTCATAGGACATCTAAGTGGGAAGTACCTTCCCTCCCCCAGAATGTTCCTCACTGTTTTTTTCTCATCTGTGAGATTTATCTTTTTTCGGAAACGAAAATAAGGAATCTTTAGTTTTGTCGCCCAACAAGATTTTGAGTGCCATAGTGCATTGGACTTCTATATACTTTCTATATGGCCCTTCTATGAATGATTAAAACATTCATCATTATTCTTTGGTTGCAGCAGCTCCCCGGTACCTAGTTTATGTACAGGATAAACACTCTGCTCCTTTTCTCAGGTCGTAGAATAAAAAGGTGTGTGCTTGGACATCATCCATGAAGTTAAGCTACTGTAGGACACAGGTGAATTTCAGAGGTGGAACTTGGTGACCTCCCCTCTGAGGTCCCTAAGGTCCCGATGAATGGGAGATGGGCTGTCCCTGTTCTGCCTTAACCCTGCTCTGCCCAGGAATAAAGTTTTCCTATGGTTAGCAGTTTAAAGGGAAACAAGGATTTTTTATTTCTCTTTGAAGAATCTTTGTAGACTTCCAGGAGCAAGGTTAGGGTTGTAGACAGTACTACTTTTTTTTTTTTTTTTTTTTTTTTTTTTGCGGTACGCGGGCCTCTCACTGTTGTGGCCTCTCCCGTTGCGGGTGCGGAGCACAGGCTCCGGACGCGCAGGCTCAGCGGCCATGGCTCATGGGCCCAGCCGCTCCGTGGCACGTGGGATCTTCCCGGACCGGGGCACGAACCTGTGTCCCCTGCATCGGCAGGCGGACTCAACCACTGCGCCACCAGAGATGCCCGACAGTACTATTTTTAAGTCTTTAATTAGAATGTCAAGTTCACACTTCAAATAGGCTGATCTGTTAAAATTAAAGACGTAGAATAAATTTCTGCAGAGCTAATCTGTCTTTAAAAATTTTTTTTTTATTTATTTTTGGCTGTGTTGGGTCTTCATTGCTGTGTGCAGGCTTTTCGCTAGTTGCAGCGAGCGGGGGGCTACTCTTCGTTGCGGTGCTCGGGCTTCTCATTGTGGTGGTTTCTTTTGTTGCAGAGCACGGGCTCTAGGTGCGCGGGCTTCAGTAGTTGTGGCACGCGGGCTCAGTAGTTGTGGCGTATGGGCTTAGTTGCTCCTTGGCATGTAGGATCTTCCCACACCAGGGCTGGAACCCGTGTTCCCTGCATTGGCAAGCGCATTCCTAACCAGTGCGCCACCAGGGAAGTCCCTAATCTGTCTTTACTATTGCCTTCCTTTATAGAATCTATCATGCACTCTACTGAAAAATATTGAGTATTTATGCGGTTAGACGTCAATATAGTGATTACCTTTTGGGGAGTAATCATTGGGAAGGGGCACAAGGAGATCTGGCTCGCTGGTAATCATCTTTTTTTGATTTGGTTCATGACATTTCCGTGAACTGTACGTTATCATTTGTTTATATGTGTGTGAATTGTTTCCAAAACAGCTAAAAATAATCAAGAGTAAGGTGATGGTCGACACTGGGTGCTATGGTATCTCCTCTACTCTTGGCCTAGTTAATTTCTCTGCTAGCAGTGCCGTTTCCCAGTGCTGTATTTCCTCACCTCTGAAGTTCTTTTCTGGGTCTCGATACTGTCTGCTAGCCAAAGGCAACTACTGAATTTCTAAAAGGTGCTGATATTTAACCTGCCTTAAAGACTTTGCTTCACATCGTGTAAAATAAACTGGTGGTTCTCCGCTTCCTGAGTTCTCATTTCAGAAGTGTTAGTTGTGTCTGTTGTGACATTGTTTTCATACTTAAGATGACTAAAGCCTGCCACCATTGAGACTGTGCTTCACATATCCCACTTGGATGCTGCAGCGGAAAAGAGAATTTTTTGGCAAGGTATCAAAAGGCTTAGTTGAGTTTCCCTTTGAAAACAAGGTACTCTATTCCTTACTGGCCAAACTATACTTAAAAATTGTTCAGTATTTACTAGGAGCCACCTCTAATGGAGACTTGTATTTCATGTATATATCTTGTATTTATGTTTCTGTATCTCTGCAAAGAACAATGACTTGACTTGCCTTTCTTTTCCTTCAGGTCACAGAATTCAGTTACAATGGGGAACGTTTTTGAAAAACTGTTTAAAAGTCTATTTGGGAAAAAAGAGATGCGGATTCTTATGGTGGGTTTGGATGCCGCTGGAAAAACCACCATCTTGTATAAATTGAAGCTGGGAGAGATTGTGACTACCATCCCTACGATAGGTATGTTAACGACCTATGACAAGACCAGTTTACACCTTTGTATGTTATACTTTTGCATACTTCTTGGATTATTGAATTTTTGGGGGGGAAAATCTTGTCCGCCCCAAGAGCGGTTTTGAGGCCAAAACCAGGTGATATACAATTTCCTAATTGCTCCCTGGCATCTCTGGCACAGTGCTAGGTGTACAGGGGAGTCATATGAACACATTTGGGTGGAACAAGTTTAACCCTATGTGCTTGGCAAAAAAAAAAAAAGATAATGATTATTAAAATCCATCTTTCTTCCAGCTGGCCTTTCTAAGTGGAAGCATCTCTCCATACCAAGTATGTTCCTAGTGTTTAAAGATGTAGTATGATTTTTTTTTGAGCTGGTGGTCAAGTGAGGAATCTGATTTGTTCAAATGCTGGAGGACTATCTGGCGGTGTAGTTATTCCTACGAACCAGCACTGTGTTTTGTCAGCTATTTAAGACTTTTGCAAAGGCAGGGTCTTGTTTTTTGTTTTTTTACAAATTTATTTATTTTATTTATTTATTTTTGGCTGCATTGGGTCTTTGTTGCTGTGTGCAGGTTTTCTCTAGTTGCAGCGAGCGGGGGCTACTCTTCATTGTGGTGCACAGCCTTATCACTGCGGTGGCTTCTTTTGTTGCGGAGCACAGGCTCTAGGCGCTCAGGCCTCAGTAGTTGTGGCTTGCGGGCTCTAGAGCGCAGGCTCAGTAGTTGTGGCGCACGGGCTTAGTTGCTCTGCAGCATGTGGGATCTTCCCAGACCAGGGCTCAAACCCATGTCCCCTGAAGTGGCAGGCGGACTCTTAACCGCTGCACCACCACAGAAGCCCCTCAAAGGCAGTTTTGACAGCACTTAGTCTGTGCCTCATCAGCTGCCTCCAGATCCAAACTCCTGAGCAAGAATAGCCTCCCCAGGATGGCATGTGAATGTCAGTAGTGTTCCGAATGTTGGATTAGGCACAGGAACCAACCGATCAACTTCCAACTTGGGCAGTAGCTTCAGAGATTGCAGCACTTAAAGGAAGAGGAAAACAGATGGAGAAAGTGTTCATACCCATAATTTAAAAAATATTAGTCCAAAATGAAAATAGCATAAGTACTTGGTTTTCTCCAATTATAAAAATAATTCATGCTTCCATAATGTCATACATACAAAAAAAATCTAAACAAGTGTTGAAAAACACGGTGACTTTGGTGAATATCTTTGTGAAGTCATATGCCGGCTGTCTTCCAACTTACTCTGCATTAAACAATGTGTTTGGATCTCTTTCTATGTCATTTCCTCTCTGTGCCTCCCTGCCTTCTTTTTTACCCCCCTCCCCGCTTTATGTAGCTAATGCCAGCTCATTCTTTCCGTCTCAGTTTAAGCATCATTTCTCAGGGTCGCCTTTCCTGATCCCTTGGACTCATTTTCCCCTGTTGTAAGTTTCCATAGCAACCTGAACTTCTTAGTAACTCTGAGCACATTTGTCATTGCTTGTCTCTCTTCCAAAAGTGTGAATAAGAGCAAGAATCATGTCTGCCTTGTTCACCACTGTCCCCAGGCGCCTAGCAAAATGCGTGACACATAATAGGTGTCCAGGAAATATTTGGTGAATGAATTGAATACTGATTTTGTGGTAGATTGTTAAACTAATGGCGCCCAATGAATCATGCCCCTCAGTAGCCATACCCCTGTGCGGTCCCCTTCCACAGTGGTGCTGAGCTTGGCCACGTGACTTGCTTTGGCCAAGGGCACATCAGCAAATGTGATTCACACAAAGATTTGATAAGTGCTGTGTCTTGGGGTTGAGGAAGCTCAGTGCTCCTTGGGAATAAAAAGACCACCTGGAGAGAGAGAAGTCCAGCCTAGCCCCCAAAGGACTCAACAGTTGAATGCATCTACAAGAGGAAGCCCAGGCAACCCACAGAATTGGGTAGGGGGGAAAATCATTGTTCTAAGCCACTATGTTTGGGGGCTTAAATAATAACCAGTACAGATCAACATCAAATTTTAGTAACTAGATAGTATTCCATTATGTGGCTATATGTTTAACAAATTTCCAGTGATGGATGTTTAGGTTATGTGCAACAGTTCTATGTAAATGATTTTGAACTAAGCATCATTTAAAGATCAGTCAGATGTGGCTGAGCTCACTAAAGAGACTGAGAAGGTACAGCCATGGAAACAGAAGAACAATGGGAAGCCAGGGAAGAGTTTCAAGGAGGGAGTGAGCAGTAGTGTCAGATATAAAATCAAATCACATAAGAACTGGAAAGCATTTGTCAGATTTATTGACATGGTGACCTTGCTGACCTTGGCAAAACCAGCGAAACATGGTAAAGTAGAACTAAGGTGTATTGGGTGAGAGGGGACAAGGTTGGCACAGTGAAGGTAGCTAAACGTCTTAGAGAAGTTTGACTTTAAAAGGGAAAATAGAGGGTGGTAGCGCGTGAAGGTGTGGAGTCATCTTTTCTGAGAGATGCAAAAGACTTAAACAGGTTGGAGATTTTGAAGGTTCCAGACAGCGTGGGTGAATTGGATCCAGCACATGGGGGGATGGGATTGGCATTAGCTAGTTGCCCCCTTCCATTGCTCCAAGAGGGAGGGAGAAAAGGGTGGGTGAAGATGTAGTTGGGTTTCTACAGTGTGTGGTGGGAAGCGGAAGCAGTCCCATTGATGGCTTCTGTTTGCTCTGAAGTATGCAGATGAAGAGCTGCTGGCAGGGGAGGGGAGGTGTGAGGAGGGGGGCTGGAGGGAGCGGAGAAGGTTGGAGACCCCTGTCACAATGCATGGGGGAGAAAGCTGACGAACACGTTCTGTTTTGTAAGCTGTGGATCTTTGACTGGCAAGCTGCTTCGTAAATGAAAAGTACTGTCCAAATGTTGGCTGAAATTATTTTGAATGGTTGAACCAGCAGAAGTCTTCATGAAACACTTTCTCCATCTTCCCAATTTAGGTTTCAACGTGGAGACGGTAGAATATAAAAACATCAGCTTCACAGTCTGGGATGTTGGTGGCCAGGACAAAATCAGACCTTTGTGGCGACATTATTTCCAGAACACACAAGGTAAAGATTATCCAGTTCTAGCCTTGCAACCATTTCTGTTAAACGCACCTAAAAGGTCGATGCTTGAAGCAAAACCTTGTGGTGCGCTGCTTTATTGGGACTGTCAGTCATTCCTTCTTTTCTGCTGACCCACTTACACTTACTGGGGAGGTTTCTTTTTGAGAAGTGGTCCCTGCCTTCCTTGAAAAAGTACTTGGGCTTTAATGCCTTATATAGGAGTCTCCTCTTAATCCAGAACAGTTAGAAAATGGTTGTTCTAATGAATGTCATCTTTTGGTTAATTGAAAGTTGTATGTGCCTTTGATGAAGTACCAATTTTGGAAGAACTTGAATTCAGTACACTCTTTTAAACCTGTGGAGAATATTTGAAAATCATTCCTGTGGAGAGAAAGAAATGAACAGGGATGGCTGGAATCCCAAATTCCAGCATCCTGTGTGGCCACAATGCCTCCCCTACTGCGCTGTTATTCTACAAGTGCTTGAATAAGCATGAATATCCCAGATCATTACCTTAATTCCTTATCACTGGTTTCTTAAAATTTGGGGTTTTAACGTGTCCCAGTCCCCCATCAATCTATTTGAGTTTTTTTCATTGATTATATTTTGGATAAATGATACCTTACAGAGTATCACCTGTCAAGATATCCGTAAGCTGTTCATATAGTTTTTACACCTGATTCTCAGGTAGAATCCTAACCACCTGGCATCTACATACTCATTTCAGAATTTATTTGGACTCTTTTAATTTTTTTTTTTTTTTTTTTGCGGTACGCGGGCCTCTCACTGTTGTGGCCTCTCCCGCTGCGGAGCACAGGCTCCGGACGCGCAGGCTCAGCGGCCATGGCTCACGGGCCCAGCCGCTCCGCGGCATGTGGGATCTTCCCGGACCAGGGCACGAACCCGTGTCCTCTGCATTGGCAGGCGGACTCCCAACCACTGCACCACCAGGGAAGCCCTGGACTCTTTTAATTTTGAAGATTCTACTACCTATGGTGTTTTCATTGCATGTGTTTCATGGTAAAGACCCATATTTGTTGATCTTTTCAGACCAAATACCCGAGTCGACTGTCCCTTTATATTATGTATCATTATTTTAGCTATTACCTTTAACACTTAACTCTATTTATAGTTATTTCCTTAGCCTATAGATTTAGAATGTCTTTCCTCAGAATAGTGCATTTATCTTTTCTTTTTCCAGTTTTGTTAGTGGAAAATTTAAGCAAAAAAGGAAGAGGATACATAACAAATCCCCAGGTACTCATCACCCAGCTTCAACAGTTATCAGCGTTTTGCCCAGAGTGTGTTACAGCAAATGCCAGACATGATGCCTTTTACTCATACGTCCTTCAGTGTTTATTTCAAACTGATAAAGACTTTTTTAAAACATAATCTCCATGCATTATCACACTTCCAAAATTAACATTCTTTCTTTAATATCTGGTACCCAGTCCTTATTCAGATTTTTCCAGTTGTATCAAATACGTCCTTTTCACATTTGATTTGTTTGGGAAGGAATCAGAGTTTACACGTTGCCTTTCATTGTTATGTCTCTTTAGTCATCTGCTGCTCTCCAACAGTTTATCCCTCCGTTTTTTTCTGTCATTCCATCTGAGTCTACTAAGCTGAAATCCTTCTAAACAAAGAAGCCCTTCATCAAATATTTGCTTTCTCTGAAATATAGTTTATATAAGAAAGGCAGGAAAAATATTTAATTCTTTCCCTTCATTGATTTTTAGAGAAACAACTCGATACCCTAGCAACCTTCCATGATGACTCTTAGATTTTTATGTCTTTGTGTTTCAATCCGTTGCAGACAATACGCTTTTTGATACTCAGAGGGTCCACTTAACCTGGATTGGCACTTGCCATATTGGTCAAACTATTGTAATTCCTCACCAGTGGTAAAAGTAGAAAATGTGGGTTTGAACCACAGCTCTGCTATGAAACCTTTGGAGAGTTAGGTAATCTTTCCTGTCTCGATTTCCTCATCTGTAAAATGGAGATGAATACCTACTCTGCTGGATCATTTGGCTTGAATGAGATTAATTTTATAAAATGCTTAGTTCTGTGGTTGGAAGGTAGTGGGCACTCAGGAGCCTGTATTAGTCTGGGTTCTCCAGAAAAACAGAACCAGTATGATGGATGGCTATCCATACATGTTTGCACATATGTTTTTGTGTATATATATATATGTGTGTGTGTATGTGATTTCTTATAAGGAATTGGCTTACATGGTTGTGGAGGCTGAGGAGTCCCGGGATCTGCAGTTGGCAGAGGCTGGAGACCCGGGAGAGCTGATGATTAAGTTCCAGTGCAAAGGCAGAAGACACATATCCCAGCTCCAAGACGAGTGAATTCTTTCGTCCTCTCTTTTGTTCTAATCAGGCCTTCATTGGATTGGACTAGAGCACACTGAGGAGTGCAGTCTGCTGTACTCAGTGTCCTGATTCAAATGTTCATCTCATCCAGAAACACCCTCCCACACACACCCAGAATACTGTTTGACCAAATGTCTGGGCACCCTCAGCTGCTGTCACTACTGTTGATACAGCCGAGGATCAAGTTAGTTCTTTTGGCAGCCACTTCCCATTTTTGTCTCACAGAAGGCTTATTGTCAGCTCACCATCCAGTTGTTATGACCATTAACGTCACGTGGACCACTGCTAAGAGAGTCTTTTGCATCCTGTGTCTGGAGTGTGTGCTGGATCCCTCCTGGGCACCTCCTCTGAGATCCTATCGGCCCCGCCTCTGCCTCCAGCCAATGTGGCAGTGACCAGATCTGTGCAAGTTTCAGCCACCTTTGCTCAGATACAGTGTGGTGGTCCCTTTCTCTGACCTGTCTTTTGCTTCCTGGGATTCCTCTGCTGCTGTGTAGTGTGGGATGCTGCGAAGACTTCTGACACCAACTACCTGGGGTTGGGCCGTACGTCACAGGTTAAGGGCACAAGACTCCCTCACTGCAGCCACCAGGTGGAAATTCGGGGCTCCCCAGACCACCCTCACTTTTTTCCAGCTGTCTGCAAATTTGGCAGTTCCAAATATCCCCTCAGGTTCAATATTCATTAAAACAACTCACAGGACTCAGGGGAGCGCTATACTTAACGATTACAGTTCTGTTATAGCAAAAGGATACAAATGAACCAGCCAAAGGAAGAGGTGCGTAGGGCAAGATCTGGGAGGTACCACACAAAGCTTGCATCATCTTCTTCCCATGGGGTCAGAGTGCATTACCCTTCTGGCACATCGCTGCGTGACATACGCAGAGCATTGCCAACCAGGGAAGCTTATCTGAACTTGGATGTCCATAGATTTTTATTGGGTCTTCATCATGTAGGCATGATGTAGAAATGAAGTGATTAAAAATAAGCCTAACCTTTTCTCTCTCTATTCTTGTTATTGTTAATCTGGTGAAGGGCTATGATGCCTCTGAAAAAGGCTAGTTGGGTGTACAGGAGGCTTCCCAACTCTAAAGATTATATATCCTGTATTGATTGCTTTCAGTGAAACCACACGTGTAAGCAGGGAGAAGCTGTAAGGACGTATAAACAGCTGCCTTCCCAGGTTCAGATTACTAACGCGCTTGTGCCTTTCTTCCAGGTCTGATTTTTGTGGTCGACAGTAATGACAGAGAGCGGGTCAATGAAGCCCGAGAAGAACTAACCAGAATGTTAGCCGAAGATGAGCTCAGAGATGCAGTTTTATTGGTGTTTGTAAATAAACAGGTATGTCGCTGGCTTTCTGAATCCTGGGACTGAAAAGTACTGCCAGCTGCTCACTTAAAAATAGAGATATTTAATTAGCTGCCTTAAAAATAGATATTTAATTAGCTGCCTGCCTTCCTCTCTCCCGTCCCTAGCCTTTCTCTCGACCTCTTTGTTAGCATATGTCTTACATTCATTCACTCGCTCAACAAATATCGACTGAGCATTTACTAAGATCTAGGCATTGTTTTAGGTATTGGTGATATAGATATAGCAGTAAACCAGACAGACGAAAATCCCTGTGTTCACGGAGTTTATGTTCTAGTGGGAGGAGAGTCAGTCAATAAGCCACAGGTAATATGTCTGGGGGGAGTGTCGTGGAGGCGGGGGCAGGTGCGGGGAAGGACTAGAATGCCTCTCTGATAAAATGCCATCTGATAAGATGACACCTGAAGGCCAGCAGGAAGGCCGCCAGTGCAGCTGGGACGGGACTGGGGGTGGGGGGAAGCAAAGGAGGAGATGAGGTTGGATCATCTGGGGCCTATCCTTGGGGGAACTCGGCTTCTGTGTAACTATAACCAAAAGCAGTAAAAGAGGAGTAGGAGGAGGGTGTGGAACCGTCCAGCCTCAGGAAGCTGAACTAAGCGTGGAAAAGAAGGCAGAATCCTGCGGAATGTACCAGCCTGAGATAAACCAGGGTCACGTTTTGACGTGTGTCCCCGCACTTTCTCCTCCACGAGTCCATTCGTTATGTAATCGAGATCGTACTGTTTTGACAGTGTTGCATCCTGTTTTGTCACTTTATTGAAGGCATTTTCTCGTGTCATCTAGCCCTTTGTAAACATGGTTTTAACTGGTGGGTGGATCATCATTCACTCAGCCATTAGATTCGATGTGAGTTTGAAGTTCACTAGTGAACACAACGGACTTTCATAAAAGAAAATGACATTTGTTCTTTTTAATTATAAAAACAGAACATGCTCATGGTATAAATATGCAGACAGTTCACAATATCAAGTGAAACATTCCAGCCGCACTCTTCAGGGTAGAACATGGTTAAATGTCTTATATTTCTTTCCAGAGATAAAACTTTCTGTGCCTATATGAGCAGTTATATGATTGTATTCATATTTAAATTCTGGAGATCATATTCTGCATTCTGTTTTGTAACCTGCTTCTTCGCTTAGCATATCTTTGATGTCCTTCCAAATCATTGCATCTAGATCTACCTTGTTCTTTAATGCTAATTTATTCAAATTTGGTTTGAGCTTACTATGTGCTAGGCACAGTTCTAGGCACTTGGAATACATCAGAGAACAAGATAGAGATTCCTGCCCTGGTAAAGTTTGCATTCTAGTTACGAGAGGCAGATAGTAAACACACTAAGTAAGTCAGTTTTATAATATAGTAACTTGTGGTGGGGGCTGTAGGTAGAGCAGGACAGTTAGGAGGGGTCACGGGGGCTCAGGTCATGAAGGCCTTGCAGAGCATCCTGAGGACTCAGGCTGTTACCCCGAGAGAGATGGAGATGTCACAGGGTTTTGATAGAAGAATGGCTTGATCTGACTTCCACTGACTCCCAGGTTGTGTTTAGACTTTTTGGGAGCAAGAGCAGAAGCTTGGAGACCAATTTGGAAGTAATTTCAGTAAAACCCAAGTGAGAAGTGATGGTGGTGGGATCCGGGTATAGCTGTGCAGGTGGTGAGAAGTGGTCAGATTCTGGATATATTTTGAGGGTAGAGCTGGTGGGCTTTCCTCGCGTGGAGTTTGTGAGAGGAGAGAGAGAGAGAAAAAAAAAAAATTAAGGATGATTTCAAGGTTTGGAGCCTGAGCCACTGGGAGGCTAGAGATGACTGTGGGTTAAGGGCAGGTGTTGGGAGAAGAGCATAATGTTCCATTATGAGGATATAACATTGGTCAACTGACTTTTGAATATTCTCTCTCCAGGATCTTCCCAATGCTATGAACGCAGCAGAGATAACGGACAAGCTTGGCTTACGTTCCCTCCGCCAGAGAAGCTGGTACATTCAGGCTACTTGTGCCACCAGTGGAGATGGGCTTTACGAAGGCCTGGACTGGCTCTCCAACCAGCTCAAAATCCAGTGACAGGCAGCGCTGCGCTCCCTGTGCGTCGTGTCAAAGTCAGCTGGCCTCTGCTGTGTGCGTGTGTGCGTGTGAGGGGCTGAGTGTGGGTGCGTGGCCGGGCGTGGGAGCAGCTTTCCCACATGGTGCCTTATACTCCCTCTAAGGAAACCAGTCCTACATGGTAGGACCATGTGTTACATTTTATATGCCACCTTCCATTTCCATAGCTTTGGTGACCAGTTTTGCAGTCAACGGAGGAGTCCCGAGGGCTCCCTGGTGCCCGATAGCCAGAGTGGTCTCCGTGGTGGGAGGAAGGGGGAGGGCGGGCCGTGGACTGACTTCCTCTGTGTGGTTCCAGTCCAGGTCTGGGGTCTCTGCACACCTGGGGGTCCTGTTAGACTTGGCATCCTTTCGTAAAAAGGAAGGAACTGTCTTTCTTTCCCATCACTGCCAGAGCTAAGCAGCTCACTTTTCAGTGCTTTAAAGCAAATGATGCTCAAAGACAAAAAGGCCCTTGCTTACCGCAGATGTTAAGTTGTTGTTAAGATGTTAAGTTGTTAAGGTCTGAGCTTAAGTTATTTTCTAGCCCAGACACCCTGGTTTAATGTACTTCATTGGGAGGAATCAGTGATCTTTTTTCTTTAGAAAACCACCCCCTGTAACACTAGACCCCGTAACAGTAGAAATCATCTAGTCCTTCCCTTCCTTGCCTCGTATTTGCCAAATGGAGACCCTTTTGGAGTGGGAACCCAGCGCACGGCCAAGGCTCTTGCTCGCAGGGCCGGTTTAAGGAGGGGAGGCGCCGTCGTGTTTGTGTCCCTACATCGCTGTCTCCTGAGGCTGCTGCCGCCACGCCTCTGCGCTGAGCGTTCTCCGCTCGAAGCAGGAGCTTCGCTCCCGGGCTGGGATAGTCACCGTGTACAGTATCTTAGCCCAGCTTGCAGTTTAGCTTAGCTGTGTTCCCAGAACCACACACACCTGTGAGTTCTGAGAGTTTGTGAGAGAATCAAGAGGTTCATTCGGGGAACGAGACTCGCAGCAGCCAAGTTGGTTGGTGCTAAATTTCGCTGTGAAGAATGTCTCGTGCAGACCACTCTCCGTGGCACTGACGCCCTCTTCTGGTTGGCAGTAATGTCTTCCGTGGAAACGTGCTTTATGTTGTCCTCAACGTAGTGACAGTGGCCTGGAGATGAGCTGGATTCACTCAATAGTCTAGAGCTCTTTTACCCAGACAGGCGTTGGCCACAGTTGTACCTAAGCTGTTCCACTACTACCTTTTAAAATTCCTTTTTCAAAAAAAAATCTTCATTTCAGATTACAGAGGAGGAGAATGTAAGATGAATTTTAACAAAAGTAAACCTTGTTTACTGATTAACAATGAAGTTGCTCTTACTAGGAAGAAATTTCATGCCATGATAAATGTGGAGTTTTTTCCTTAAAACATTGACTTTAAAGAATGTTCCTTGCAATACTGGCAATGAAGTCCAGATTTGATTTTTAACCATGGAGTTAAGTCCTGAGAAAGATTTAGATTGTACGCCTCAAATTGGCAGGGACTGTGTCTTAGACTTCTCTGTTTATGCTTAGTACCGTGTATGTGGTACAGTGCTGCGCCTCATTAAACACTTGTTGACTGGTTGGACAGTAAAGAACTTTTCCTGGAGGAGGAGAGGACAGCCATGTGCTTCTGGATGTCTCGAGCTACTACTTTAAAATCCCTTTCCCTCTGCATCTTAGCAGACTTGCTCTTGAAAACTCCCAGGGCACTTGCGCAAAAGGCAGAGCCCGCAGAGGCGCTGTCCCGGCCCTTCTGCTTCAGCAGTGCTCCCCATTCTTACCTTACATGACACTTTCAACTACTGTCTTTCTCTTTCTGTGAATTTGGAGCTGGTCATTTGGGGTTTATGGGGGGGGCACTTCAGTGTAGTGGGTTTGAGCGAAGACTTGGGTCCCTGAAAGCCATGTTCACATCCCAGCCGTGTCCTCACTAGCTGCTTGGCCTCAGGCCTGTTACTCTTTGACTCCATATCTCTGAGCCTCAGTTTGCTTAACTGTTAAATGAGAATAATACCTACCTCATAGGGTTGTGAGACCTTTGTATGCCTTGCCTGGTGTTTCCCTGGGGATATCTTGATGTCTAAGGTGTGAATAGCAGTGCTGGCCACAAACTGATCGGTATTATTTACAGGAACAGTGAAGTGGGATGGGATGGGGGGCTCTGTTTAATCTTTCCCACTCTATTCACCTAATCCTGCTGAATCCTCTGTCTTTTTCTAACCATGGGAAGTGCTAATAAGACCATTTGGGATGCTTGTTTAAAAAACCATATTGCTGTGTCCCACACTCACTGTTTTTCTTTTTCTTTTTTCTTTTTAAAGTGTGATTTTTAGCATATTCACAGAGTTGTGTGACCACCCTACTCATTGTTCATCACCCCCAAAAGAAACCCTGGATCCATGAGCATCCAATGCGTATTCCTCCCTTCCCCATGACCCCCCTGGCCACCACTAATTTACTTCCTATTTCTATGGATTCACCTATTCTGGGCAGGTGAGGGACCTGGGGAGCTGGTGGGGGCTTTGGGAAGTGCTGAGGTGCTGTTGGCCTGAACACAGCTTCAGTCCTGAGGCATCAGCCTGATGACAGATGAGGCAGGGCCCCAGGGAACAGACTGCCCCAGAGTTAGGTGACTGGAAGAGGGAGAGAGGTGCTGCTAATAATTATGCAGGGACGTGGGGCATGAAAGGGGATGTATGGTTGCCCTATCTATCAGAAAGGCGGGAGCTCTGAATCTGGAATCAAAGGCCAAGGCTGAAATTCGAGCTCTGCTCGTTCACTAGCTGGATTCAACTGGACTCAACCTCTGACTCCCAGTTTCCTTGCCTGGAAAGGAAGTTCCCAGGCTTACCTGGGGTACAGCTCTGTGTGAATACCAAGAATATGGGGGTAATGGCGGGGAGGTCCATGAGTCAGTTCTATATATCGTGGGTCATGTAATTTGATCTATTTAAAATGCCTTAACAGGCTGAGAATATTTGCATGTGAGTTTCTGAAGACAGGTAGCTTTATACTCCTGTGGAAGTAGATTTCAAGTGAAAGGAAGCATGACATCTTGAAGTGACCTGAGTCCTTTGTCCACTGGTATCTGGAGGTTGTCAAACAGTACACAGAAAATCTGACAATATGCTCTGAAGACCCTTTTTTCTTTTGAAATTTTTGATATTCTTTTCACCCTTTCTGGCAGCAACCTTACTGAGATACATTTCCATAAAGTTCCCCCATTACACTTCGCTGGTTTTATTCGATAGTATCCTCCCAGATTTGTACAACAATCACTGCAATCAATTTTAGAACATTTTCATCACCTTGAAACGCAACCCTGCAGCCTGTAGCAGTCACTCCCCATTTATTTCATACCTCCCAGCCCTAGGCCATTACTAACCACTGGTCTCTGTTCTATCTAGATTTGGTGGGGACACTTTTTTTTTTCCTTTCTTTTTTGTGTGGTACACGGCCCTCTCACTGTTGTGGCCTCTCCCGTTGCGGAGCACAGGCTCCGGACGCACAGGCTTAGCGGCCATGGCTCACCGGCCCAGCCGCTCCGTGGCATGTGGGATCTTCCTGGACCGGGGCACGAACCCGTGTTCCCTGCATCGGCAGGCGGACTCTCAACCACTGCGCTACCAGGGAAGCCCGGTGGGGACACTTTTTAAACTTTGCTTTTTACCACCAGGTGGACTTGGAGGAGTACCACACTAAGAACTTTTCTCCTATTTTGATTTTCATTCTTTTACTCTAATGCACGGCATGGGAAGGCTTCTAGGAGGATGCTGTGACCAACACGCAAGCCTTGGAGGGACCACTGAACTAGAAGACTTCTGAGGTGTGTCCAAATCCTTAGACCAGCTACTAATTTGGTCAGTAAATAGCTTGCTGCAGCTCACTGCCACTAGGTGGTGCTGCTGCGCCACCCCACTGACACGGAGCCCTTGCCGGGGTGGGTCGCCGGGGTTCCCAAGTGTGGGAGAATCCATCCTCTTTCCTGGACACCAAGAGTGACCCAGAAAACTACAGCGTGGAAGAAAAAGACAAAGTAGGCACCCAGAGCACCCAGGAATTGACTGCCAATGATTATAAAGGTGGCCCCGACAATTGTAATCGTGAAGCAGTAATCTCTGCTATTTACTGAGCATACTGGGTACTCTTCCAGGCTCTTTGCACACATCATGTCTAATCGTCACACCCAGCAAGGCACTTGTATTATATCTGCTTTGCAAAGGGGAAAACCAAGGTTCAAGGATACAAAGTGATTTGCTGGTGGCCATGTGATCATGATTCAAATGCAGGGCTGGGGCACCAGGGCCCATGTCCTTCCAGTACATACTACTGCCATGGGCTCTGGCCTCCAGAGGTTGCCAGAGGTGGAGGGAAGGCAGCAAAAGTGCCCAGTGGAGACGTCTGGGGAGGGACACAGAGCAGCATGCGCAGAGCTGTGTCAGCTGACACGCCAGGGGAATGCGCAGTGGATGAAGGGGAAAAGCCAGGGCACAGAGATGCGCTGAGGCCAGTGGAGACCTGGACCTACCCTGGAAGCCAAAGTGATCATCACAGTGTTCTAACACTGGATTGTGGCGATGGTTGTATAAACTATACATTTACTAAGAACCATCAAATTGTTTGCTTACCGTGGGTGAATTGTATGATATATGAATATTCAATAAAGCTGTTTGAAGTTTATAATTAGGAATCCAATAGTGATGAGGGTGCCAACTCGGTAGGTCTCAGCAGTGCTGTAGGCACTTTGAGAAGAGAGGGAGAGTAGCATCTCAGAGTAGAAAGCCTGACCAATAGCTGTCCAGCATCTGCTTGAACGCTTTCATTGTCAGGGAGCTCAGTACCTCATAAAGCAGCCCATTCTAGTTTGAGATAACTCTCTCTAATCCTTAGGAAGTTGAAATCTATCTCTTAGCCTGTTGTGCAGAATAAACCTCTTTGCTTTGCCATATACCATCTCTCTCAGCGCTTGAGGACAGTCGTTGCATTCCCCCCAAGTCATTTTTATCCTGTGTAGAAATCCCCAAGGTTTTTCATAGGACAAGATTTCCAGCCTCTCCTGTTCTCCTGGTGGCTCTCTCGGCCATACTTGCTTTGATCTGTCAGCATCCTTCCTAAAATGCGGGGCCAGTGGTGGGCCCGATATTCTGCAGATGCCAGCCCAGTACTATGGTTAACAGATTGGATCCTAGAGTTAAGGCTCTCTGGATTCAAATCCTTGCTCCACTACAGGCCAGCTGTATGACCATGGTTAAAAGTACAAACTTGGGCTTCCCTGGTGGCGCAGTGGTTGAGAGTCCGCCTGCCGATGCAGGGGACACGGGTTCGTGCCCCGGTCTGGGAAGATCCGGCCCGTGAGCCATGGCCGCTGAGTCTGCGCATCCGGAGCCTGTGCTCCGCAACAGGAGAGGCCACAATGGTGAGAGGCCCACGTACCGCAAAAAAAAAAAAAAAAAAAAAAAGTTGTGGGAAACTGAGGGAAATCCTGAGAAAGGAGCCTGAGATGATCAAAGGGATGGACTTTGGATCCAGGGGAATGTTTGAAGGTGTTGGTGATGTTTCACTGGGAGAGGCGGCTCAGGGATGGTTTAGTGATTCATTTGAATTCATTTTCCTTAAAGCGATTTCTGTCCTGATGCATCCCCCGCTCTCCTACTGCGTGTTCGTGTGAACTTCTAAGTTGCCGTGGAAGAGGCAACCTAAACTTGAAAGAGTGGGGGCTGCGGGGAGAGACCAAGACGGTATTAATCAGGAGAGGTTAGGCTACGCTGCGGTAATAATTCAATGCTGGAATTTCAGTGTCTTAACACAGTCAAGGTTCATTCCTCCCTAATTTCGCCATCTTGTCCCCGCTTGGTAGCTCCCTCCAAGAGGTGGCTCAGGGACCCAGGCTACATCCATCTCACAGCTGTATCATCTGGAATACACATTTTCCCCAAGGTTCTGCAGAAGGGGAGAAAGAACTGGAAGATCATGCAGGATGTTTTTAAGGGCTGAGACTGCAAGGGGTTTATATCACTTTTACCCATAACCATTGGCCAGAACTCTGTCCTATGGTCCCACGTGACCTGTAAGGGAGGATGGGAGAGGAGGTCTTCCCGTGTGCTCTGGAGGAGGCCGCAGTGTGGTAAGGATGTTGCATGGTCTTTGCCATCTGTCTACTAGGTTTTCTGAGGGAGATGCCAATATTCTTAGGGGAAAGGGAAGTATGGTCTCTGTATCCACAAAGCCTAAAAGGAGGAAATGATGTTCAATTAAAGTAGGAGGCAGCGGTCAGACCTAAAGAGAACTTTCTTGGTTTTAAGGGAATCAAACATTAGAAAGGGCAATTGGGAGGTGACATCTACCCTTGCAGACTCCTGAGAAAAGAGGTCCTGGGAGTTGATGGATCTACCTGCTTGCGGGATGAACCAGATAATCTTTTGGAATTCCACCTAATGCTGGGATTCTCCTTTCAAATATGCAGGCCTCAGAGGTTGTAAAGCTGGAGAACAAGGACCAGGGGTGGATCCAGGTTTTGCGAAGCCTAAAGTTTATACCACTTTGGGTGCAAGTAGAGGGCCTCAAGCATAAACTTATTAGCTTTCTGATAAGTCCTCCTCTGGCCAGGAGAGGCCCATTGTTCACTGGAACCAATAGATTCCAACCCACCTTCCCCCAACAGACTTGCTCTTCCAGATTCTAGGTCACCCTCATGATTTTTTCCCAGCTCTTTAACTCAGCAAAAAGTTGTTGCATGCATACCGTGTACAAGGCACTGGGCTGGGCCCTTCAGTACCTGCCTCTGTCACAGGGCTGAGTTGGGCATCAGCCCAGGGTTGTCGGTCCTGATTTGAGAGGCTCCTGGGTCTGTGCAGGCAGCATCAGGGCAAAGGAGGAGGAGGAGGACGGCACAGAAAGCCAGAAGGGAGAGCAGGGCCACATGTGACATGAGGACATGGGCATTCATCTGTGGACGGCAAGCCCCTGTGCTTGGAGGAGAAATCCTTGCTGCTCTCTGTCTTGCTTCAAAAGGAAATGTTCCTGCAGAAGCTTGCTGTGGATTGGGAGGCTCGGCTGTTTCCTGCGGCACCCCCGTCAGACACGTTACTTCTCTCTAGGGGCTGGAGTAAAGTGTCACCGCAAAGAGTCAGCAGTCTGCGCTCAGACACTTGGTCTGGAGCCCAGCTGTCAGCCCTGTCCCCACTGCTGTCCCGGCACTGTCTGGGCCTTTTTGAGCTGATCGAACCTGCGGTGTCTGGGAAACTCCAGAGCAATGCTAAGTCCTGTATACAACCTCCAAGTGTTTTCTTTTCTCTTAGAATTTTTAACCAACAGAGTCACAAACCAGCAGTGGTTTCTGAGGCCCCCTCCCTAGTCAGAAGACCAGGCCACTGATTTGCTGGACAACTTGACAGTCACTTTCATCTCCCTGGGCCTCTTTTTCCTCATCTGTAAAATTGAGAAAATAACCCCCGTGAAGAGTGATTTTGGTCACGGTGGCCAATGTCACTATGGGTCTAGGGGACGGGAGGGGACATTGACATCTCATAGTTTATCCTTTGGTGCAGCCACACAGGTGCTAGCCAGGGTCCCAATCAGTTAGGTAGAATGGAGGTAATTGGGCAGGTAGGGTTCTTGGAAGCCCCCAATTTGCTTTACGGTTTGTGACGTTCTCACATGGTTTGCACTGGGCTGTGGCCTGGCAAGGCTGGACTGAAGGAATAAAAACAATCAACTTCCTTAAAGTGACTTGCTTGGAAATTTTTGCATGGAGACACACTGTACTGAACAGACCTGAAAATGCATTTTTAAAGCCTTCCTAATGAAGCAAATGCAAAACAACTCACGTTAGATATACCTCCATGGAAGAGGACTATTAGGGAAAGAAGAGAGGTTTTCTCAGCCAGAGAAGGTGGGCCAAGGAAGAGGTGGGGGAGATGTCAGGGTGGCCAGAGAAGGCATGGGGAGGCTGATTTGGGGTCCCCTCCAGGGTTCACTATGACACCGATTTCTACCCAGAAGCCCCAGAGCCCTGCCCTCTGCTGTTTACACTAGTTGCTCCCCAAACTTCTTGGGTGGACGTCTAATTTGGGGTCTAAATGACTTTGGGGCTTCACTGATGGACTTTGGGAGATGCCAAACCATTGATATATGCAAATTTCCTCTACGTGAAAAAACTTCACATGGCTGGGCTTCGAATTTTTTCTGCAAAGAGGGGCCTGACTTTTCTCCCAATTCTCCCACGGGTCAGGACCCAGGACAGAAACCCTCACTCTAGACCAGTGGTCCCCAACCTTTTTGTCACCAGGGACCGGTTTCGTGGAAGATAATTTTTACACGGACTGGGGAGAGGTGGGGGAATGGTTCAGGCAGTAATATGAGCCATGGGGAGCGACAGAAGAAGCTTCGCTTGCCCTCTGCTCACCTGCTGCTGCATGGCCCGGTTCCTAACAGGCTGCGGTACCAGTACTGGGGGTGGGGGACCCTTGCTCTAGACCATGTTGGGGGCCAGAGAAAGCGGGCAGCTGGGTCACTGGGAGGGTGGGAAGTATAGGCCACTCCCAACTTTAGAGGGAGATGGGGTACCCAAAGGAAGATGGAAACTTGAACCTCAGAACGCATTTTCCTCTAAGAGACCTGCCCCTGTGGCAGTCATGCTCCCTGGCAAGTAGCAAGAGCCTCCAATGTATGGACCCATTCAGAGCCCCTGACTGGCACCCAAGGTGAGCCTGGGACCGTGTTGGGTGCGGGGCACAGGAGGAAGATTAGACATGGTTCTTGTCGGCCCATGTGGGACTCTCAAGTCTAGGGGCCTAGGTGCCCAGAGAAATGACAATGCGATGTCATTGGCCATGTCCAAAGGCGACTCTGCTGACTCTTTGAACTTGAGTCCTGACCCTGCGACAGGCCCTGTGCTTTGTCTGGAGATCCACAGCTGGCTGCCCTGGGCGGGAGGGGAGGCTCCGAGACTGACAGCATCCCAGCAAGGGCATGGGTACCTGGTTCAGGCTGACGTGAGCTTCCCCTTTTTTCTAGAACATCTCCCTCCACCCTCTTTGGCTGCCCAGCTCCTACCTGCCCTTCAGGACTTAAGGAAGACATCTCCTTCTCCAGAAAGCCTCCCCTGATGCTCTGGGTGCCCCTTTGAGCATCCATGGCACCCTCTAGCTTAATGCTTTCAGGCTGAATTGAACTGTTTTCATGTTAGACTGTAAGCTCCCTGTCCTAATAATCCCAGAGCCCTTACATCTGGCAGAATGCCTGGTCGGAGAGGGAGGAAAGGAGAGGGAGGGAGAGAGGGAAGGAAGGCTTCCACTGAACTCCAGTGAGGGGCTGATTAATCTGGCACGTGGTGCCCATTCCTGAGGCAGGCAATGACCATCTGATCAACCACTGGCATTGCCTTGGTCCCCACAGCCCCAGCACTATGGTTTGCAGACATCTTGGACCTGCTGGGATAACCCAGGGAAACTGGGAGCTGTGGCCAAGTCTGGACCCAGGGCCTATTGCACTGGTTAGATTAGCACAGAATAATGAAATATGTCATGGGTTGGGCTCTCCAGAAGCAGAGGCTGGGACAGAGTTTACTGGGGATCAACCATAGGGGGAAGAGGAAGCAGCAGGCCCAGGCAGAGGGGGAATTGGAAGTGTGAAGCCCGACAAAGTTTCAGCCAGCCCGGGGTGGGGAGGGGCTCTGAAGCAAGCAGTCAGCGTGCCCTGCACCCCAAAACGTGATGGAGCCTTTATTCCCCCTGCTTGCTCAGCTACCCGGTGAGGGCTGCCCTGGGAGGGGCTTGACCTGGAGCAAAGCCGCTCTCTGCAGCTGAAGCTGTGTGCTTACCCGGCACACCCCGCCTCCCAGCCCCCTGAAGCTGGGCAGCCACCCTTTCCTTGAAGGGGTTTCTGGGTAGCAAGCCTCCGTGTCTACCACAGTAAGAGAGTCACCGAAGCTACAATTCATCGAGCCCTGCTGCCAAGCTGTACAATTATCATCCTTTACAGGTGAGGCAAGTGAGGCTCAGAGAGGTAAAGTAACTTGCCTGAGGTCACACAGCTAGGCCAGAAAGTGGGGGAGCTGGACAACCAGACAGGCTGATTTCAGAAAGTCCACTTTTAACCACTGATTAATTGCTGAGATGAAGGGGCATAGTTATACAGGGACAAGATGGATACTTTTTCACAGTGAGTTCTTTTTTTTTTTTTTTTTTTTTTTTTTTTTTGCGGTACGCAGGCCTCTCACTGTTGTGGCCTCTCCCGTTGCGGAGCACAGGCTCCGGACGCGCAGGCTCAACGGCCATGGCTCACGGGCCCAGCTGCTCCACGGCATGTGGGATCTTCCCGCACCGGGGCACGAACCTGTGTCCCCTCCACCGGCAGGCGGACTCTCAACCACTGCGCCACCAGGGAAGCCCCCACAGTGAGTTCTTAAACTAGAAAAACCCTTAAGGGTATACACAGGAGGGGTGTTGTTCACAAGAAAGCCCTTCACCTGTTGACCTCACTGCATGCTTCTCACTGTCCCCAGCGGGAGTGGAAAAAACTCTGTTGGTGCCCTTCCCCCATCGCTATCACCAGCTGATCCCACCGAGGGACGGGACAGCCTTCCGGTTCAGCCTCCTTTCAAAGCCCCATTTTGCCCACTGAGCTGGGGCTCGGGAAGCACATTCAGCGAAGAAAAACCCTGCAGTTCAGTTCCAAGGATGTGGAGGGGGCCCGAGGGAAGTTGCCTTGCTGAGAGAATTGCTCACATTTTCATGCTTTTGCAGAAAGGGCGGCTCAAGATGAGGGGTGCTGGGGGCCGGAGGGAGGCGGACCTGGGGGCCAAAGCACCTTTCTTTGTCCTGGGTCTCACTGGAGGGTCGAGGCAGTCTTGCCTGAGAACCACTGCCCCAATCCAACGGCATCATTTTATATTGCAGGAAACCAGAGCCCAGGGAGCATGAACACGTTGTCCAAGTTGACACCATCAGTCTGAGTTGGAGGACTCATCCAAGGTGGCAAAGTAGCATTAGGATCTGGTTTTTTGACTCTAGCCAGCCCTCTGTCCATGACCCGAGGTGACTCTCAGGGCTGGAAAGAGGGCACCTGCTGTCTGTCTGTAACTGCTATGATTTAGATGGCCTGTCTATGAACTGGGTTGAAGGTGTGGTGCAGGGGACACCCTGAGGTCTCTCTGGAGAAGCGGAGTTTCAAGCTTACCCAGTTTGGGAGGCAGCATAGGCGGCAGTTGTAACTGTGGGCTTTAGAGGGAAACAGAAGTCCACTGACTAGCTGTGTGACTTTGAGCAAGTTACTTTACCTCTCTGAGACACACTTTCTCCATTTATAGGATGGGGACAAAAATACCTTCCCTGTGAGACTGTTGTAGGACTAGAAGAGATTCTGCATGTAAATGTTTAGCGTTATTCCTGGCACAGAACTAGTGCTAAACAACAGGCGCTATTACGGTATTTTTATCTCCTCTTGGTATTAGATGTACTTCTGAGCCGTTCATAGTGTCGTGTGGGGTATTCTTAGCAAAGCGAGAGGCAGGAACCCAATCGGAAGATAGAGGGCATTCTGGACACGGAGAATGGTTGAGGAAAGGCCCCCAGGTGGGAGTGACTGAGCTGTGATGAGATCTGGCTCTGAGGGGCCATTCAGATACCCCCAGCCCTGCCCACCTCCAGACTTTGCCTCCCAGAACCTCTCCCCTGTCCCAGATCCTGAGCTCTGTTCCGCTGCGGGTGGAGTTCTCGCTGCCTTCTATTACTTTGGGGAAATGGCCTCTGTGTGAGGGCAGGCGTGCCGTTTACACTGGTAGCACCCTAGGTGCCCAGGCCCCTGCGTGGCACACAGTAGGTACAGCCAGTCTGGCTGAAAAGAAAGTGACTTCTGATAAACATCGAAGAGAGACAGGGCAGGGAGGGCCGTGGCGAGAAGGCTGAAGAGCTCGCATCCAATGCTGTGGGAAACAGGAAGCCGTGGCTGGCCAAGCTGGGACTTGTAAACAGGAGCCCCCCAGGGGCTCCTGGGGACCCTGTACTTCTCTGCCCCTAAGGCCAGCTGCTCTGGGCGGAAACGTGCCTTGGCCCCAGGCTGGGCTGGGGATGCTCCCTGCCCATCATGGTCACACCCTTCCATGTGTGTTTGATGCAGCACCTCCTCCCCCAGAGCTTGCAATCCGTCCCCCGCTCACTGCCAAGGCTGGGCCCAGGGTGTCTGAGCCCACAGCAGCCACCCTGCCTCACAGTGCTGGGCAGCCTGCCCACGGCCCAGGGAGGCGGGGAGGAGAAGGAGGGGACCGGCTAGGGAGAGGCAAGGGCTCCCCTGTGTCCTCACAGGCAGGTCTCAGCAGTGGGAGAGCTAGTGGGTCTGGAAGGGGAGAAGCTACAGGTGATTTGGGATCCACCCAAGCCAAAGCGGTCATAACTGCCTTCAGAATCCCGATGTCACCCTTTGCATCTGTAATAACAGCATAATAGTGTTGACAAAATGCTTTCCCATGACTTTCTCATTTAGGCTTCTCAAACCATGTCTTAGCCTCTCTACTTACTTTCTCGGGGCCTGGAGATGTTTTTCCAGGTGGGCCACCGGGGGAAAAGTGTTGGCTTTTCACCTGATGCTGATGATCCCTAACCTACCCGTGCCTGACCTACCCCATCCAAATAAAGGGGCACAAGGACCCCTGCCGTGGCTCTCCCATGCTCCCCCTGGGATCAGGGTGTCGTGGGGCTGGTACAGGGAGCACACTGTGATTTTCCTCCAAGGCCATAGACCCAGTCTGGGGGTGCCACTCATTCTCTGAGCTCCCAGGTTTGTCCTCCCCCAGGGACCCCTCCCCAGGCTAGTGTCTGCCCCGCCTCCAGCCCCCTCAGGGCAGAGAGGCTTCGGAATCCATCTGGAGACAGAGAGCATGGGGTAGATGTGCTGTTTTTAGTTCCATGGGAGAAGTCACAACTGGGGTGGCAATTTCTCTGCAGTTTCTCCCCTCCACGAGGCATCTGTTGGCATGCTTTGAGGAGACTCTCATCAGAGCTGACAGGGCCTGTATTTGGAGCCAGCCTCACAGGTGTGACTGAGCCTCACAGCCCCTTCCGCCTCTCAGAGGCACTTGGCTTTGCTCTGAATCAGGGGAGCCGTTTAGGGGCCTGTGGTCTTTCTCTCCTTCTCCGGCTGATTCCCATGCAGCCTTCAGGCCTCTCTGCCCTGAATGGCACCTGCCTATGTCTTGGTCACAATCTTGTTTCATGCTCTGAGCCAGGTGGTCTCCTCGATACATCCCCTGACCCCCGCTCAGTCACCGCTCTGACCCTGCGCCAGGCCCTGTGCTTTGTCTGGAGATCCACAGCTGGCTGCCCTGGGCAGGAGGGGAGGCTCCGAGACTGACACGGGATGCTTGGGGTCACAGGGGGCCTTAGAGCTCATAGAGGGAAACCCTCATTTCTCGTGGGGAGTGATTGCCAGGGCTGGAATCCCAGACTCGTCAAATAGAGAGACTGTGATATTTGGGGAAAAAATGATTTTAGATTTTGTAATGAAAAATGTTACTACATTTACCTGATGACAGGACATGCCTCCTACACAGCGAGACACCTGGTAGGAAAAATGGGAATTTAAACTAGGAAGCTTCCATGTGCATATACTTAATAATACCCTGCTCCCCACCCCTGAGCCATATCTGGCGCTACCAAGCGGATCGTTGTCCTTGCCCTGGGCATCAAGGTTGCCAGTTACGGTTCTGGTGGTTGAGGGTGCACCAGAGAGCAGGTGCTGCTCGAGCTGAGTCCCGCAGGCGGCCAGACCTGGCCAGGGAATGCAGGATTGGGGGTGGGGGATTCTGTGTGGGGGATGGAGGTGCGAAGGCTCACACCGTATTCAGAAGATAAACATGGTCTGGCTGGGCAAAGGCTTAAAGGAGAGAGGGCAAGAGATGGTCCTCAAACGGTAGATGGGGCCAAATCCTGAGGGCCTTGAACGCCACGCTAAGGAGGTCACAGCGTCCCACCTTCAGACCCTTTGCTCATCCTGAACTATGAGTCCCCTAGGAGGAGGGCCAGGAATGGGGTGAGATGAGCAAGGCACCCAGGGAGCAAAATTTCAGGAGGCACTCGTTCTCAGAGTCATAAGAGGGGAGGGCTGGACCCTGAGAGTGATTAACTCCTTATTTTGCCCTCTCAAGGCCTACTTGCCTCACCCTAAACCTGACCTGCTCAGGAGACAGGTCACATTCTGTAAACCTTTGTATCCCAAGGACCTAAAACAGTGCCCGACCATAGTAGGTCAATAAGTGCTCACTGAATGGATGAATGAACAATTTTTTGTTTCTCTGTCTGGATTGTGTTTGCCTTCCTCATGGCCCAAGTGTCATTTCTTTTATGGCTTAGTTCTTCCCTGCAGCCCCTCTAGAGAGCCCTTCCCTGTGTCCTCAGCTCCTACGTTGAATACACATCTCATCTCCCAGCCAGATGGTGTTGTGTTGCCTTGGACAAAGACGTAGACATAGTAGGTGCTCACGCCAGGGTCATAATCAACTTCTAAACCTTTCCTGGGCAGGCTCAGTAGTTCTAGAATATCCTGGGCCCTTGGATGGGAAGGACCAGCTGCAGCTGCTGCTGAGATTTGAGGTCTCCCTTCTTCCCCTCTCCTTCTCTACTCTTCATAGGGCCAGACTCAGAGAAGGTTCTGGAGGCAGTGGCTCCAAACTGCCCCTCCACAGTATTACCCTCTTAGAATCCAGCCTGCTTCCTTTGCTCAGCCCCCTTGGACCACTCCCAGCTGGCTGCTACTCATGCAATTATGAAGGTGCCAGAGGTCTTCTGATATACCCACCCCTCCCTGCCTTTCTGACTGATGGCACTCCTCGCCAGGCTGAGAAAGGACATTCTTGGGCTGTTGAACATTCCTGGACTATTGAATCTGGGGGATGATTAATGATGCTACTTGGGGAAGGTTGAGACGGTTGCCTTCCTGTCCAGTGGAGGATCTATTTCAATCAGGGAGTCACTCTTCCTGCCCAAAGACGCCGATCATCAGTCCCCTCCCACGGTTACTCACTGCTGAAGGGAGAACAAGCATGTGGTGTCGAGTGGGCACCAAGAAGGGGGCCACCGCTTTGGCATCTCCTTCAGGAGCTGGCATCCTGTAGATTTTATCTCAGGAGGCACCAACCTCTCAGGAACGTTGTTACTAGAGAATCTGTTGCACAGGTGAACTTTGAGCAGCTGCAGACAGAGGAGGGGACCATCTGCAAATAGCAACAGAGGGCTGGAGACAATGCCAAACCCCAAATTTCCTGTATGGTGAAAACAACTTGGGCGTCCCAGAGGAGTTCCAAGGTCTGCAAAATAAAGAACCAATTCTCCTTCAATCAAGGAAAGAACTGGAGTATCCCCTGCCAATCCTGACCATAATAGGTACCTTACAAGCTGCTCTGGTTGTTAATGATGCTTGAGCTGGGAGGCAGTGTAGAGTCCTGGTGACGAGCTCTGCCAGTTTTCTAGCTGTGCACCCTCAGGCAAGTTGCTTAACCTTGCTGGAACATAGTTCCCTCATTTGTAAAATGGAGACAATAATTGTACCTACCACAGGAAGTGTGATGATTAAATAAGCCCTTCGAAGAGGGCCTGGCCCCTAGGAGATGCTGTGTGCAGATATCAGTCTGTGGTTCGTCTCTTCATTTTCATAATAGTATCTATTATGAAAATAATAACAGATAGAAATAATAATGATTAATAATAATAATAATTGAATGGTAGAAGTTTTTTTTTAAATTTATATAGCTCAACTCATCACTTTTTTCTATTATGCTTGGTCTTTTTTTTGTGCCTTGGACCCAGAATCTGAACCCAGATCTGTGGGCATCAACGTCCTCCCTCCTATTCCATTTAGTGTAGTGTTTCCTCAAAATCTATCCTCAGACCAGTGCTATGCTGGTACCACCAGAATCACCCAGGGAGTGTGTTAGAGTCCTGGGTCCTCACCCCAGGGAATCTGCCTAGTTGGGCCAGGGTAGACCTGGGAATCTGTATATTTAACAACTCCCCAAGTGACTAGGTGAGCAGCCGGGTGTGGAATGGACGTTAATCAGGGCCCCAGGCATCCCTGAGTCTTCCCCTCTGGCTACTTCTTGGCTTCCAGCTGGCTCCTGCAAAGCGCTGCTGACGGTGGTGCTTCTTGGTCTGTTTCTTACTGTATCCCCGCTTCTTTCTTCCTCCTCAGTTCCTTGGCACCGTATCCAACAATCAGCAGATGATCAAAGCTTTTGAACTAACCAGCCTACTCTCCACCCGTAGTGGGGAAAGGCAACCCCACTCCGTGACTGGCACTAGGTGGAACCAAGTAGAAATTGTGTAATTACTGACCTTGGTATGAAGTGTTCCCATGCAGCCCCCCTCTGGAGCTGTGGGCGGCCACTTAAGCCAGTTTCCTCAACCTCTAGCCCAGTCAGAGGGTTTCCCACCTGGAGAGACTGTTATGTTAAAGTAGCTCCAAGATCGGCTCACTGGAGTTGAGCAGGGCACTTCTGCAAGTGAACAGCTGTGCCAGCCTCCAAATAAGAGAAAACTGTATTCATTTGCAGCAGGCAGTGGGGAAATGGAGTGTGTTTTGGTTTAAGAGCAAAACAAGCACGTAGAGGTTTTAGCAATTTTTCTCTGACGTGTCAGATTGTGACCTGCTTTCCCCAAGCACATTGGGTAGTGGATAAGGGAACTAGGATCTGCTGAGCCCCTTCTATGAGCCAGGGATTCATATTTTTAATTCTTCCAATAACCCATAAGGTTGATATTATTATTCATATTTTATAGATGGGGAAACTGAGGCTCAGAGAGGCTATAGAACAGCCAGGAAGTGCTGGAACCAGGAGTTAGAGTATAGTTGACAGGACTTCCCTGGTGGTGCAGTGGTTAAGAATCCGCCTGCCAATGCAGCGGACACAGGTTCGAGCCCTGGTCCAGGAAGATCCCACATGCTGCAGAGCAACTAAGCCTGTGCACCACAACTACTGAGCCTACGCTCTAGAGCCCGTGAGCCACAACTATTGAGCCCATGTGCTGCAACTATGGAAGCCCACGTTCCTAGAGCCCATGCTCCGCAACAAGAGAAGCCAGTGCAATAAGAAGCCTGCGCACCACAACAGAGAGTAGCCCTCGCTCGCCGCAACTAGAGAAAGCCCGCGCACAGCAACAGAGACCCAACACAGACAAAAATAAATAAATTTATTTAAAAAAAGAATGTAGCTGAAGCTGTGCTACTGTAAAAAGAGACCTCAACATACCGTGGCTTAAACAATGTTGGTTGATATTCTTTCTTCCTCATATAACAGCCCAAGGTTAGTAAGAAAGCTCTTCTCCAGGCAGTCACTCAGAGACCCAGGATCTCACCACCTGTGGCTTCTACAACTTGGGTGGCAAATGTTTTTCCGTAAAGAGATAATGAACATTTGGGGCTATGCAAGGCATATGGAGTCTGTCCTTACTGCTCAACTCTGTTATATCATGAAAGCAGCTACAGACAATATGTAAATGAGTGGGTGTGGCTGTGTTTCAATAAAACTTTATTGATAACAAACAGGCCACAGGGTGGATTTGGCCCAACGGGCTTAGTTTGCTGACCCCTGCCCTAGAATAGTGGTTCTCAAAATGTAGTCCCAGGGACCCAGCAGCATCAGCAGCATCTGGAAACTTGTTAAAAATGCACCTTCTTAAGCCGCTCCTGAGACCTACAGAATTAGAAAATCTAGGGGTGGGGCCCAGCAGTCTGTATTTTTAAAAGCCCACTGGATGATTTTTTTTTTTTTTTTTTTTTTTTTGGCGGTACGGTGGCCTCTCATTGTTGTGGCCTCTCCTGTTGCGGAGCACAGGCTCTGGACGCGCAGGCTCAGCGGCCATGGCTCACGGGCCCAGCCGCCTCGCAGCATGTGGGATCTTCCCGGACCGGGGCACGAACCCATGTCTCCTGCATTGGCAGGCGGACTCTCAACCACTGCGCCACCAGGGAAGCCCACCTCTGGATGATTTTTATACATGTTGAAGTTTAAGAACCACTGTTCCAGAGCCCTGGCTGCATGAGAGCATCACCTGGGGAGCTTTCAAAGTTCTCAATGCCCAGGCACATCCCAGGGTAATTACATTAGACCCTGTGGAGTAGGGCCCAGGCATCAGCATTTTTAAAGCTCCCCAGCTGAGGCTAAGGTGCAGCCAGCATGGAGAAGCACTGCCTTGCACTGTCACCATCTGCATGGTCACCGGCTTGCCACCTGGCCTACTACCACACCTGCCTCTCCAAGGAGGATGTCCTTTGCTCCCTGAGATCTGGGTTTTGATCTCTTCCTTCGTCTTACCTCCCAAGCCCCCAGCACCCTGGCCCCTTCCTGGGGACTCTGTATGGGGTTTCATGATATGAGAGGACCTTGGTTCAAGTTTGTCAAAGTAACCCATCTCTGGCAGGAGGCAGGGAGGAGGAGGGGACGACCTCATGGTGGGTGAGGAGTGGAATGGAAAGCAACCAGAAGAGGAGGGAGGTGACAACAGGAGGAAGACTTGGATGTGGAAACACCTAGCACAGTGGCCTGTCGCTGGGGCTCAGTCAAGTCCAGTTCTCTTCCCCATCCATGCTCTAGGGTGACCGAAAGCAGTTTCCATGTATCCCAGAGCCTTCCTTTATACGGGGCACTTACCGTGTGCCTGTACTCTGAGTGCTTCACGTAACTTAACTCATATCCTCACAGCAACCATCTGGGGTAGGAACTATCATTGCCCCCATTTTATAGTTGGTGAGACTGAGGCTTTAAGAGGTTAGGTACAGGGGCTTCCCTGGTGGCGCAGTGGTTGCGAGTCCGCCTGCCGATGCAGGGGACGTGGGTTCGTGCCCCGGTCTGGGAAGATCCCACATGCTGCGGAGCGGCTGGGCCCGTGAGCCATGGCCGCTGAGCCTGCACATCCGGAGCCTGTGCTCCGCAACAGGAGAGGCCACAGCAGTGAGAAGCCCGCGTACCGCAAAAAAAAAAAAAAAAAAAAAAAAGAGGTTAGGTACAATAAAGATGTTTAAAAAAAAAAAAAGAGTTTAGGTGACCTGCACAAGATTACACAGGTAGTAAGTAGTACAGCTGGGATTCAACCCGGGAAGTCTGGCTTCAGAGCTGAGCTATTGGCCACTATGCTCTGTTACCTCTCTTCGTAACAGCCACAATGATATTATTATTCCCATTTCACAGGTGAAGAAACTGAGACCATGAAACTGGCTCAAGGTTACAGAGCCAGGAGGTGGTAGAGGTAGGATTTGAACCCAGGTCTCTCTGCCACCAAAGTCCTTGGAATTGCCAGTTTGCCCCACAGGCTGGTTTGTGTCCCCTCCCATCTTCCCTCCATCTGTCCACCCAGAATATTCTGGGTTTGCATGTGTGTGGCTGACTCACAGGGTAGAGGAGAGTGCATCCTCTGGAATGAGAAGGCAGATTTCATTTCTGTTCAGAGCCTTCTTGGGTTGGTGCTGGGAGAGCTGCCAAACCCAGCTGACAGATTTCCCCTGCCAGAGCTGCAGAGTGGGTGGGCAGCCCCCGGGGGCCCCAGGAGGCCCTGTGACACCAACTCCTCAGATGAGTCTCAGCACCCAAGAGAAAGACAGGCATACCTGCTTCATCTGCCTTAACTACAGTCTCTTTCCCTGAGGGAGTTTACTGGTTCCAGTTGCCAAAATCTCTCTCACACTTCCTCTCTGCTCTGGTCCAGAGCTGAAAGGAACCCCAAGAAACCATTTGTTCCAGGCTTGCCTTTAGGCAATTGACATAATCCCGGTTATTCCCATTTTACTGATTCAGTCATTGAAGTTAGCTGTGGCTCCTCATTGGATTGTCCTCTTTCCATCAGCCCTATAATTTCCCAAATGTCCCTGATGGTAAGAGTCACCTGGGGTACTTGTCAACTCTCTAGATCACTGGTCTTCTGCTCTGAAAATCCTGATGCAGTAGGTTAGAGCTGGGGCACATGTGATTCTCATCATCAGGGATGATGGGAAATACAAGAGGGACCCCTACTGGGTGCAAGGATTCTCCCACATTTCAGGTGCAGCCCTGACTCGCTGCCTCAGCTATGCCCAAAATAGTAGTAATTGCCCCTTGAAGCTTGGATGAGCAACATTTCACCCCCAGTCTGACTCAGGAAATCAGGAAGGGGCTGGAAGGATGGTGTGGGTGGGGCCTTCACCCACTCTGGCTAGTTCTGCTGTGTCCTCCAGGGGATGTTTGCTGAGGGCTATTAGAGACCTTCCAAATGTCCTCAGATATTTGGATATCTTATCCCCACTTCAACCAAGTCCTCCAGATGCTGAGGGGCTCCTACTGGCTGGAGGGTCCCTAGCTCATTTGTTTGTGGTCTGTGTAGGGAAAGCCAAGGTGGTTTTAAGATATGTATGCAGGGTTTCCCTGGTGGCGCAGTGGTTGAGAGTCTGCCTGCCGATGCAGGGGACACAGGTTCGTGCCCCGGTCCGGGAAGATCCCACGTGCCGCAGAGCAGCTGGGCCCGTGAGCCATGGCCGCTGAGCCTGTGCGTCCGGAGCCTGTGCTCCACAACGGGAGAGGCCACAACAGTGAGAGGCCCGCGTACCGCAAAAAAAAAAAAAAAAAAAAAAAAAAAAGATATGTATGCAAATTCTTTGACACTCCATCCTGTAGAGGTGGAGTTTGATTCCCTTCCCCTTGAGTGTGGGTGGACTTAGTGACTTCTCTCTAATGTGTAGAAGAAAGTGGAAACAGCAGTATGTGACTTCTGGGACTAGTCATCAAAGGCGCCATGGTTGCCTTCTCTTTCTTGGGGAGAAAGCTGACTGCCATGTGGTGAGAACACTCAAGCCACCCAATGGAGAGATGGTCAGAAACTCTCACATGGTGAGAAACAGAGGCCTCCTGCCACAGCCAGTAAGAACTGAGGCCTTTGGCCAATAGCCACGTGAATAAGCCATTTGAAGCAGAGCCACCCGCCCTGGTCAACCCTTCAGATGACGGCAGCCCAGACCAATGTGTTGTCTGCAGCCTCATCAGAGACCCTGAGCCAGAACCCCCCAGCCAAGCCGCTTCTGAACTCTGATTCAAAGAAGCTATGAGATAATGAATGTTTGTTGTGAAATAATAGGAAAAAATATATCTTGGTCTTTGTCCCTGGTTCCTGACACAGAGCTTCTAAATCCCTTGGACATTCCTGGATGGTAGGAGTGTCTTTTGTTCTAATGGGGCAGCTCTTGGTGGGCTCCTGGAAACCTTCAGGATGGTGGCTGGTCACCAGAAACACCAAGCCACGATTAGATGTTTGGAACTTGCAGCCCCGTCCCCCCATCCTTCAGGAAGGGGAGAGGGGCTGGAGATGGACCTAGTGATCGATCGTGTCTACGTGAAGAAGACTCCATAAAAATCCCCCAAAGCTGGGGTTCAGAGAGCTTTCCAGTTGGTGAACAAATCCACGTGCTGGGAGAGTGACACACCCAAACTCCATGGGGACAGAAGCTCCTGCACTCTGAACCCTTCCAGACCTTGCCCTATATATCTCATCATCTGGCTGTGTATCTGTATCCTTTACCATATCCTTTACTATGTAATAAACCAGTGAATGCAAGTAAGTGTGTCCTTGAGTTCTGTGAGCCATTCTAGCAAATTATTGAAGATGGGGACCAAGAAGGAGATCCTAGGAGCCCTGATTTATAACCAGTTAGTCGGAAGTACAGGAGACACCTTGGGATTTGCAATCGGCCTCTGGAGGTGTGTGTGTGGGAGGGGTCAGTCTTGTGGGACTGAGCCCTTTATCTGTGGGATCTGATGGTCTTTCCAGGTAGATCCTGTCAGAACTGAGTGAAATTGTAGGACACCAGCTGGTGTCAGACACTTGCTTGATGTGTGTTTTTCCTGTACAGTTGTTTTAAATTTGGGGTAATTTTTTTTTTTCCGCCATGGAGCGCGGCTTGCAGGGTCTTAGTTCCCCGACCAGGGATCGAACCCATGCCCCCTGCAGTGGAAGCTTGGAGTCCTAACCACTGGACCGCCAGGGAATTCCCTTGGGTAATTGTTTTTCATACAACCATAGATAACTAATACACAAAGCAAAAGCAGAAAGACCCTCTACAAGCTGAGAGGGTAGTGAGAGAACTGAGGCAGGTGTGATACCGAAAGACCTGCCACCGCTTGGGGGACAGGGAACCAGCATTTGCAGGGCTGAAGATCAGCCCTTTTAGGTGTGCCCTTTCCTTTGCTGTTAGGGCTCTTATCCTGCCTGCTGTGCATGTGAGGCTCAGAGAGGTCAAATCACTTAACCAAGGCTGCTCAGCTGGTCGGTGGAGGCGCCAGGACTTGAGGGCAATCTGTCTGCCCTTGGCCATGCTTTTTTTTTTTTTTTTTTTTTTTTTTTCGTACACAGGCCTCTCACTGCTGTGGCCTCTCCCGTTGCGGAGCACAGGCTCAGCGGCCATGGCTCACAGGCCCAGCCGCTCCGCGGCATGTGGGATCCTCCCAGACCTGGGCACGAACCCGTGTCCCCTGCATCGGCAGGCAGACTCTCAACCACTGCGCCACCAGGGAAGCCCCTTGGCCATGCTTTTTCATCCTCCACGCTGCTTCCATGATCTTGGTGACCTTGGGCAAGTGCCTCCCTTTCTGAGAGCTTTGCACAGAATTTGAGCAGGCGGCTTACACACCCATGAGAAGATTGAAGCTAGTGCTCCCTGGCCCTCAATGCTCTGATACAAGGTGTGTGCACAAGGCCCACACAGCCTTTGCTCTGTAGGGTGCCCCTGAGTAGGGTGGCCCTGTGCACTAGAGATCTAGTGACCCAAGGATGAGTTTCGGCAGCTTGGCTTTGGGGGCCCCGTGCGAACTCGCAGCAGCCCTCGAGAGCACCCTCTACCCCACCCTTGCCTCTCCCAGCTGGACACACAGACACACACACCCAGGCATCATCCCCTGCCCTTGGCCTAGCTCCTCTGGTCACCTTTATCCACACAGAGGCCAACAGCGGGCACTTGTTCAAGAAACATGTGCTTGGGGTGATGAACCTTGAGGCCATCCTGTCACCTGGACCCTCAGGTGTGAGGCCCTCACCACTTACGGGGACACGACGCGGGAAGCATTGGCCGAGGGGCAAACCCAGCCTTCAGAGGTGGGTTCTCTCCTGGAGAGTCAGGTCAGGAGCACAGGGACCTGGGGCAATCTCAGGAAGTTGGTTGCTTAGCAGTTGCTGGAAGTTTCCGTCCATCTCCTGGGGCCTTGGCCATCACCCTTGGCATCTGACATCTTTCTTCCACACCTCCTTCTGCAGGCCAGGACAGATGCCACTCCAGGACCCCTCCCCACAGCTCCATGCAGGTCTTCGATGGGCCAGTCCTCAGCCATGTCTCTCTGATCCACAGGTTCCATCCTGGCCACGACCCCCGCTCCCACCTCAGCTCCCCCCTGCCCGCCCCAGCGCACATTCTCACCGCCTCGGCTGACAGCCCCCATTAGCTCCACGCTCACAAGTAGTGGAGCTCCCCCAGGGAGCTTCCTGCAGCCCCACCCCACCTTGCCCCCCACCCTCTTCCTGAAGAGCCCCCACGGGCCCCTCCTGCTGCTCTTCCAAGCCCGCCACTCCTCCCCAGTCCACGTACTGCATCGTGCTCTTCACCAGCCTCTCTCCAAGTGGGTTGAGTCTGGGGTCGCTCCCAGGGCTGAAACCCCTTGTGTAGACAGCCCCACTCCCCTGCACCCACTCCCACACCAGGAGTAGAAGAAAGGCAGATGGATAGGGGTGTCTGCACAGCTTGGGGGGTGACGTGTGGAGACAGGCAGGTAGGGCAGGCCCCAGGATGGACAGATGGACAAGGCATCCAGCTTTTGCCTCTCCCTGAATGGCCACAGGAGGAATGAGGTCGCCGCCCCATGCCTCTCGCAAGATGCTGAGAGTGTGAATGAGAACAGCTTGTGAGGGGCTCTGACGGGCAGGGCCTGGTGGGGAGACCTTTTGTAACCTTCCGGACCTGGCGTTGAACCGGCGGTCAGGTCACGTGACCCAAGTTGCCCTGTCCCTTTAGCCTTCCTGGCTCACGTCCCAAATGCCCCTTCGCTCTGCAAGGACTCTTCAATCTGGGGAGCGGACATGGATTTGTCTGGGGAGGGAGTGGTGGTTCTGGGATGCATGGTGTATGTGAAACCTTATGCGTATGTGCGCACGTACGTTTTTTCCCCCAGAGTGTCTGCAGCTTCTCGAAGGCGGTCTGTGACCCACGAAAGGGCCCACCTTCGTACCAGGCTATCCAGACTGGGCTCCCATGTATGTTTAGTCCCAGCAAATCTGGTTTCCAAGTTGAAGGGCTGTCAGCATTCACCCTGAAGAAGCGCTCACCTCTTCACGTTGAAACCCTAACCCTTAACCTGCTTTGGGAGATTTGAGATCAGACCATCCTCTTATATCCTTCTCACCCTCCCAGGCAGACAGGTTTCCCTGCATTTCAAAGCGGACCAGCCTCGTGTTCCAGCCACACCCCGGGCTACAGGAAATGCTCCCAGCAACAGGGAAGTCATCTGCCCTCCGCAGACATCCTGCATCTCAGCAGCCCCTTCTCAAAGGCTTTTTTTAGAAATCGAATTTAAATGCATGGGTTCTGCGTTGTGTAGGAGTTTTTGTATGTTTCCTGGACCTGAACTCAGCTGCCTAACACGGAGTACAAACAGGATTGTTCTTTGGCTAATGGCCTTGATCACACGGCAGAAATGACTTTTGTCTTGATCTTTTCTAAATCCTTCCTCGATTCTGCTTTGATATGAGGTCTGAAAGTTGACCACAGCGTGCTCATGAAAGCCAAGTGCAGCAAAGAGGGAGCTTTCCTCAAGGATTGCCCTGTCCCAGTAGAACTTTACCTTATTTGTTTTTACATGTAACAAATTCCTGAAAGCGTCTGTGAATATCAAACGTATCAAAGTTGGATGATGCCCTTATTCTATACAAGAGGCAGTGTGGTCTAGTGGTTCAGAACATGGACAGCCACCCTGGTTGCATGGGCATAAATCAGCCACTTCTTGGTGTTTGGCTGAGAGCTCTCTGTGCCTCAGTTTTCTGAAAATGAGAATGATTATAGTAACTACCTTGAAGGATTCTTGTGCAAACTAAGTGACTGAATGCATTTAAAGCCCTAGAACAGAATCTTATTGCACTCTGTGCGTTAATGATTGTTGTTGTATGTTTTAAGGTGGATTCTTTACTCAGAGGGCTGAAAAGAATGATCGACTCCGTAATTATATCTTGCCTCTAAGACACAATTAATGACAATTTATTTCTAAGACTTTTTTGGGGGGCTGCTGCCATGCCGCTTACTGGATCTTAGTTCCCCAACCAGGGAAGGAACCCGGGCCCTGGCAGTGAAAGTGCTGAGACCTAACCCCCGGACCAAAGTCAGGGAATTCCCAAGACTTTGTTTTCTTTCCCTCACGTGTGAATCCAATCAATAGGCTCAGGACCAATGAATACTCATTGAACCTAAAGATTTGATGCTTTCAGCATCCTGATGATTTTCATCTTAGTTTCAAAATCATATTAAGTTCGTGAAAACTTTTGTTTTTTATTACTAATACTTGCCCTTTTAATTTCCTGGTTTTGCTCATTTTTTACATCAGTAAACACAACAACATATTCAAACAATTGCACCAACATGTCATATGGCACAGGTCAAATGGAATGGGGATGCTTTAAGAAAGGAATTGTTGGCTGGTGGTTTGTGTCACCTTATAGCAGCTCAACATGTTTGCCAATATATGTGCAAAATCCAAATCTGGTGAAGGAAAATCAATTTAGGAACGTTAAAGTCCAATGTAATATGATGATGGCAATGGTTCGAGAGCCAAAGACCACTGAGGCTGGCACATATTTCTGGGTTCAGGTCATGATCTGCTTGTTGAAAGGACAATTTGTTACCATGAACTTGGAGACAGGTAGCCTTCACTTTAATAGCAGACCCATTCCAAGAGAGCTGGCTATAAAGCAACCATTTATAAAATGTTATATTTTTTTTAAAAATTCACTTTAAAATTAAGATGGTCTTCAAAGGAAAATGGACTACTTTGAAAAGTTTTGGTGATGGGCCAGGTCTATGTCATGCTGGATTCCGGGGAGAGAGATTTGACAGTGCTTTTAATAATTGCTGTTCCTTCCTGTAGCAGAAGCTTCAAAGGAGGTGATTCTTTTTTTTTTTTTTTTTTTTTTTCTTTTCAGTACGTGGGCCTCTCCCGTTGCGGAGCACAGGCTCCGGACGCGCAGACTCAGCGGCCATGGCTCACAGGCCCAGCCGCTCCTCGGCATGCGGGATCCTCCCGGACTGGGGCACGAACCCGTGTCCCCTGCATCGGCAGGCGGACTCCCAAACACTGCGCCACCAGGGAAGCCCCAAGGGAGGTGATTCTTAAGTGGAATTATGGTGAGTGCTGCTGTGTACCCTGCTTAAGGAGTTACAGGGGGCAGCAGATACTCAAGGCTGCTTCCTCACTGTGGCCTGGATCCCTCCCTTCTTTTGTTTCCCTGGAGAGTGTCTTGCATTATAGCTGATAACTCTCACTAACATCTCTAATTCTTTTATCCCTCGTTTCTTTGACTTCTCCTGTGATTGTGGTTAGTTAGGTCGAGTTGGAGTTCTTCATTCTCCTCACAATTAGTGTTTATGTAATCTTGGTATTCTCTTTACTTTGTTGGCTAGATTCCAGAAGCTGGAGAAGACACGTGCGATGTTGAGCGGCATGAGTGGCAATGAAACATCAAGAGAGTCCTGATGCTGATGGAGACTTCCACACAATAATGGGATGGCTTTGTATATAGAAGCAACCACTGGGCCCAGAGAGGGAGTACCATCACCAGAGAGTGCTTCATAAGGACAAAACACAGAATTCCTTCCTTCCCCTCTGTGGTAATGCCCCCTACTTTATATATATATATATATATATATATATATATATATATATATATATATATATATATATATATATATATATATATATATATATATTTGTTTATTTATTTATGACTGTGTTGGGTCTTCATTTCTGTGCGAGGGCTTTCTCCAGTTGTGGCGAGCGGGGGCCACTCTTCATCGCGGTATGCGGGCCTCTCACTGTCGCGGCCTCTCCCGTTGCAGAGCACAGGCTCCAGATGCGCAGGCTCAGTAGTTGTGGCGCACGGGCTTAGCTGCTCCGCGGCATGTGGGATCTTCCCAGACCAGGGCTCAAACCCGTGTCCCCTGCATTGGCAGGCAGATTCCCAACCACTGCGCCACCAGGGAAGCCCACCCCCTACTTTTAAATTCTGGGATGTGAGTTGTTTTAGTGACGGGGGCTTGCTAAATTGACAAGGGATGGCAATTGTCATAATGTCAAGTGGGGTTTGGGTCACATGAACATTTGTGAATTGTTTTTCTATTTCCATCCCCTATGCCTGTCATGCCAGTAGGCATGTGAGGTCAATCATACCTTCTCAGCTTCTACAGGTCAGCCTGGCTACCACTGTCCCTACATAATTCTGGGGACTCCAAGGAGGTTCCAGAGACCAAGGAGAGTCCAGTATTATGGTCCTGGCCAGGCTGGGATTTCACCCTTGACCTTCTTCTCATCCTTATGCTTCTCCAGACCATAAAGATTTCTCCTACTCGGAAGTCCTCAGCTGTATCCTTGCCAACCTCGTTAGTCCTAAGGCCTCATCATGTCCTTAGATGAGGTGGTTCCAGGAACTCCTGCCTACCTCCTCTCCCCCGGACCCCTGGACATTTGTCATAGCTGACAGAGCCAGATGCCATGTCACATTCCTTCCACCAGTGGGAATGGGCAATTAACATGTGCAGTGCTGCCCGTTGAAAGCACCTGCCCTCGAGAGTTCTAGAAAATAAACTCTTGCCCAGCTTTATTGATCCTGGAATCTCACATTTTAGTAAAGTTCATTTACTTCAAAGGAGGTGTGAAAAATTGTTCAGGCCCACTCGGAAATCCATTACAAGTGGTTCTGGCATTTAAAAATTTTATTATTTTCTCCACTATGAGAGTAATACATGCTCATTGTGAAGAATTAAGAAAATACAGAAAGGTGTTCACGGAAAGCAGTAAAAGCTCCCAGAATCTTCTTTCTCAAAAATAATCATTATTAACATTTAACGTGCCACCTTTTTTTTTTTCCTGTGCACAACTATTTATAAGATTAGGTGGTACGTTATATACAATTTTGCATCTTGCTCTTTTCATTTTATACAACCAGAGCTTTTCCCTATGTCATTATCTAGTTTTCAAAAACGCCATTTTAATGACTACATGATATTTCATTGTCTGGTTGTATCAGAATTTACGTAGCCAGTTCTCTATTTGCAGGCATCTAGGCGGTTTCCTATTTTTCATGATTATAAATGGTGCTGCGGTGAATATTCTTGTCCAGGAAATCTTTATCTGGATTTCTGATAATGTCGTTAGAAGAAATTCTCCGAAAGGAAATTATGGAGTCTCAGCTCTGCTGTTTGGTACCTCTCTCTTTACAAATGCCCTGGGGAAGTGAGTGACTCCTGTCACCCCCTGAATTGGTGGCCTTTGCTGTTGCCTCTGAGGCTTGGACAGGAGGATCTTTTATTCCTGTAAGAGAGAGATGCACAGGGGGCCCCTGCAGCCTCCCCAGGCTACTTACCTGAACCCACTCTATGCAAAACAGAGTTCCCCCTGCAGGAATCATTTCATAATTAACTTTGAGACTAAAGCATATTTAACTAGCCATGAAAACCCTCCCAGCCATCTGCCTCTGTTTTTATTTTGAGGAAAATGGCAGATCTTTTTTTTCCTTAGCCCTCTCTTTTTGGGGATGGAGCTCATTTCCAGCATCTTGGTTCTTTTTTTTTTTTTTTTTTAACATCTTTATTGGAGTATAATTGCTTTACAATGGTGTGTTAGTTTCTGCTTTATAACAAAGTGAATCAGCTATACATATACATATATCCCCATATCTCCTCCCTCCCACCCTCCCTATCCCACTCCTTAGGTGGACACAAAACACCGAGCTTATATCCCTCTGCTATGCAGCTGCTTCCCACTAGCTCTCTATTTTATGTTTGGTAGTGTATATATGTCCATGCCACTCTCTCACTTCGTCCCAGCTTACCCTTCCCCCTCCCCGTGTCCTCAAGTCCATTCTCTACGTCTGTGTCTTTATTCCTGTCCTGCCCCTAGGTTCTTCAGAACCTTTTTTTTTTTTTTTTTTTTTTAGATTCCATATGTATGTGTTAGCATACGGTATTTGTTTTTCTCTTTCTGACTTACTACACCCTGTATGACAGACTCTAGGTCCATCCAGCTCGCTACAAATAACTCAATTTCGTTTCTTTTTATGGCTGAGTAAGATTCCATTGTATATATGTAGCACCTTGGGTCCTGTCTAGAGCAGAGCCCCTGCTCTGCTGTGCTGCACCAGAGGGGCAGAGCTAGGGGCTTAGCCTGAGGTGACAGTCAGGGTCAGAGTTCACGCAGGCCTCTGCGTGCAGGAAGGTACCTTAAAGGAAAAGACCAACACCCTCATTTCTCAGGTGAGGAAACGGAGGCCAGGAGAGGCTCAGGGTGAGTCCGAGGACACTGGGTCTGAGGCCCTACTTCTTTGCTCCTTTGTTGTGCCCTCCAGGGAAGGGGTATGGCTTTGCCTTCAGCTGCACTCCAAGGCCAGAGGATTTAAATGGAATCCTAAGGGCTATAATGGCCCACAGTGTCGGAGCACTTTATAATGTGCAAGTTGCATTCCCAGATCACATCTTGCTGGACACTCATCCCAGCCCCAGAGCACTCAAGGGAGACTCAGGAGGTCACGCGACTTGCCTGTAGCCACACAGCTGGTGAGGGAGTCTGGAGACTGAGATGGAAACATTACGTGCTTTGATCTGAATTGCTAATATGTCAAAATGCCTTTCATTTCCATGGTATTCCTTAGAACGCCCTGACCAGGAGCTCACGGAGGAAGGGTCCAATGACACGTGAGTCCAGTTACTTCTCGTGACATCACCTCCTCCAGGAAGCCTTCCTGGAGTCACCCCCCCTACCCAGCTGAGTTGGGAGAGAGGACTGATTCTCTGCCCCTTTGTCACCTCACATGTACCTCGGTATCATAGCCTAAAGCTCTCAACTTCCTATTGTCCCCAGTGCTAGCAAAGAGCCTGGCTTACACTAATAGATCAATAAAAGAAATTGAATTCAGTGCGACTGAAAGTGGACATAGGAGTGATTGCTTCAGTAGTTTCCCCTCCTCCTTCCCCTTCACTTTGGCAAGGGGTCATCTGTGATCCTTCTGGGGGGTGAGCATCATGTATGCCTTGGGATGGTCCCTGAGGGCTGCCATATGGACCCACTCATGCTGCCAGGCTGGCCCTGTGCCCAAGATCCTGGAACTGTCAGCAGAGATGGGGATCTAGTCCACAGACTCCAGCCAGGTAGGGGGTACTGGGGACATCCACCACCAGGTAGCCTTGTGCTTTTTGGGCAAATCATTTCCATCCTCTGAGACTCGTTTTCTCCTTTATCAGGCGAGGCAATTAGCCTGGACCCTTTCATCCCCGATGTTCCATGTCCTGTGACTCTATTTATTGTGACCCCTGGGAGGGTCCAGGAGTGACAGGATGAGGGCCAGGACAAAAAGATGGAGAAGTCAATTCCAGCAAGAGGTCGAACGGAGCGCTGGACCCAATAACCTAGCAAAAAAGGCATCCCACGTATCAAAGGTCTGAGCCAAAGAGGAAAGTGCAAACCTTCGAAGAGTTCCTGTATCTAGTTCAATGTTCCTGCCAGGCTGAAAATCTCTCTCCTTTTAAGATGTAAAAGATTTGCTCCCTGAGATTATCTTCAATCATATTCTATCCCTCTCCAGCCACTACAGACAACACTGAAGAAGAGGGAATCTGTGGTGATGAATTAGGAATCTGTAGATATTCCTCCAGTGCTGCCTGTTAAACTCAAAGCACGTTTTGGCTCCGATAAAATCAGATCAACCAAGAAACTCCCTCAGTGGCAGAGCACAGGGGCACCCCCAACCCAGAGCCTCACTGCTGTCGCCCCAGCGTTACGCGCTTTGGTGCCTCCACACCACCTGGGCCTGGGCCAGCTCGTCTCTGAAATACAGTGAAAGGACAGTGGAGAACTTATATTTTTTTCCTCTCAAGGAATGACCCACAGAATTGAAAAATAAATCAATGGAGGAAGATGAAAGTAAAATGCAGCTTCCTTCAGGGAACATTAGGGTGAGAGAAATAGAAAACGTCTCCATCAATTGCTTTTAAAAATCAAGAATGGGAAACATGTAACTCTAGTCGGTAAATACAACCAGTAATAGAAATACACTTCAGTCATCTACTGTGGTCAGTTATTGAGAGAGGCTGAAGACAGAGGAGAAAGAGGTTCAAGGAATGGGGAAGGGGGAGAGAAGCAGACTCAGAAACAGGTGACTAAAAATAAGAAAAACATTGAAACTCAGAGAGAGGCAGAGAGAGAGAGAGAGAGAATGCGAGCAACAGATTCAAAGAAACACAAAAATGCAGACAAAAAGAGAAGCATGTACACACAACGCATACGCACAGCCACTCAATGTGAAGAGAGACAGAGGTGGAGAAGCCAAAGCAAGAGAGAGAGACACCTAAAGAGAGATATGAGAGGAGATGGCAAAATTGAGCTCATCAAGGAAAACACCTATTTAAAATAAACAGGGCCATCTACAGTTATTTATTTATTTAGTTATTTTAAAGAGACAAACATTACCAGAATTACTTCTTTTTTTTCAGAATTCCTTTGTAAGGTGTTTTCATTCCTATCTAACGTTGAGAAGCACGTGCCCTCTTTCAAACCCATTTTCCTCACGTGCCACAGCAGGAAACCCCTCGTTCATTGTTCTGGGAAGGAAGACATCAGCCTCAGATGAGAGCCTTTTAAGATGATGCCACTGCTGCGTCTTCACAGCTGCAGACCTAGGGGGTCTCACCTCTCACGGCAGCTAAATGGCCACATTCAGCTCAACCCGGTACACCCATCGAAGGAAACCTTGTTTGCTCAGAGATCACTAACTCGGAATCGGGGATGATTCCACCAGGGCCAGAGTTTGCTGATCAAATGAGTGAGGGAATAAGATGGCAGCAGATGTGCTGGGTGACAAGCACCAGGCACTCCGGCCACATGGTACTCAGCAACGGCTTCCCAAACCTGCCAGCCGCTCTTACACCTCGCAGCCAGGAGCACCCTCTCCTTCCTCCCTGCCTCTGCCTGGTCAGATCTTCCTATCCGTCGCTCATCAATCGTTCATATGTACTGAGCCTCTCCTCTGCGAATCCGTTTCCAACAACCCTCTAATCCCTGGGAGTTAATCTTTCCTTCCTCTGGGTTTTCATTATTCACGTCAGTCGTTGCTACGCTGCAGGTCTTGGCATATTCTGTCAGAGCAGACTTTCTCAACCTCGGAACTGTTATTTGGGGCTGGGGCTGCTTTGTTGTAGGGCTGTCCTGTGCGTTGTCAGATGTTTAACAGCATCCCTCGCCTCTACCCACTAGATGTCAGTAGCCCGACCATGCCAGTTGTCACAACCAAAAATGTCTCCAGTCACTTCCAAATGTCCCCAGGGGGCAAAATTGCACCCAAAGATGCAGTATTAGAATGAGCTGTTTGGTTGTGTCAGCCCTCAGAGAGGGTGCATCCTCTGGACCCGCAGTGCTAGAATGGTGCCTGGCATGGAGAAATCACCTGGATCCCATGGAGGAAGGATCCAGACCCTTGGACTGGGCCCCTGGGCAGGCAGACGTTGAACTGGCCAGCTGTGCACATTGGTCATGCTGATCATTGCAATAGGAGCGTATTGGCACTTGAGGTCTGTAACCAAATCCACGGGTCTCTACTGAATGCTAACCTACTATGAGCTGTGGGGGACACACACAAGGAAAATAAAAGCTTCTACATTTAAGGCGCATGCAATGATCTAGTTAACCAGAAAAAGACTGTAGCCACAGGATGCTGAGGTAGGAATATCAGGCAGCTTAGAATGAGGTTCTGAAGCAGTGCGGGTTCCTCTATAAGGGGTTAAGGACTTAGACCAGAGTGGTCTGCTACTCCTGTGGAGGGCCTGGGGCACTATGTAGAACTCGACCTGGGCCTTTAAAGGTGGGTGGGACTTGGATGAGGGCAGTGGAGTTGGGGTAAGTGTGGTGTTGCCTCAGTAGGGAGAGTCCACCTCGTGGGGCAGACCAGCCAGCCTGGCCCAAAAGTTGGTTTTTTTTTTTTTTTTTTTGGTACGCGGGCCTCTCACTGTTGTGGCCTCTCCCGTTGTGGAGCACAGGCTCCGGACGCGCAGGCTCAGCAGCCATGGCTCACGGGCCCAGCTGCTCCGCGGCACGTGGGATCCTCCCGGACCGGGGCATGAACCCATGTCCCCTTCATCGGCAGGCGGACTCCCAACCACTGCGCCACCAGGGAAGCCCGCTCTGAGGCTTTCTGATGAGGTGAGAGGCAGCCTTGGGACACAAAAGAGTGTCCTGGTGGGGTCAGGTCCCTCCCAGTTTGCAGTGTGAGAGGACACACTTCTTGCCTCCCCGGCTCTGGGGCGGATGGACATATTGGAGGCCCAGAACCTCCTCTTGTCATTGCCAGATGGCAGTGTCACTCCTCAGCAGCTCTCACCCTGGGGGGTCCCAAGTCAGAGCAGAAAAGAAGGGAGGGCAAACTGCTCCATCTGTATGAAGAGCCATGGCCCGGCCTTCCTATTTGTACTAACATGACACGGTGTCTAAGACCCTGCACAATGTCCTCCCCTGAGCCCCACAACAACCCTGAGAGGTGGGTGGGGAGGTCTTGCCCATCCCATTTAAAAAACAATGGCTTCATTGGGCTAAAATTCACAGACCACGTGATTTTCACCCTTTTGAAGTGTACAATCCAATGGTTTATATTCTATTCCCAGGGTTGTGCAGCTGTCACTACTATATAATTTTAGAACATTCCATCACCCACCAAAAAAGAACATTTTCCTCACTCCTAGTCCCCCAGCCTTCCCCCAGCTCTTGGCAACCACTTATCTACTCTCTGTCTCTATGGATTTGCCTATTCTGGACATTTCAGGTAAATAGATTCATACAATATGTGATCTTTTGTGTCTGGCTTCTTTCACTTAGCATAATGTTTTCAAGGCTCATCCATGTTGTAGCATGTAGGGAATTCCCTGGCAGTCCAGTGGTTAGGATTCCATGCTTCCACTGCAGGGGGCATGGGTTTGATCCCTGGTGGGGGAACTAAGATCCCACAAGCCTCGCGGTGCAGCCAAAAAAAATAAACCTCAAACATATTGTAGTATGTATTAGTACTTCATTCCTTTTTCTGGCTAAATAATATTCCATCATATGGGTATACCACATTTTGTTTATTTATCAGTTGATGGACATTTGAATTGTTTCCATGTTTTTGGCTATTATGAATAACACTGCTAATAAACATTTGTGTACAAGTTTTTGTGTGATCATATGTTTTTATTTCTTTAGGTATAGCCCTAGGAATACAATTGCTGGGTCATATGGTACCTCTATGTTTAAACTTTTGAGCAATTGCCAGATTGTTTTCCAAAGTGGCTGCACCATTTTACATTCAAAGTGTATAGGGTTCCAATTTCTCCATATCCTCACCAACATGTGTTATTACCTGTCTTTTTGATTATAGCCATCCTAGTGGGTGTAAATAGGCATCTCAGTGTAGACTGATCCCACTTTATAGATAAAGAAATCAAGGCTCAAAGAGGTGAAGCAACTTGTCTAAGTACACTCAGACAGACAGAGGTGAAGCCAAAATTCAAACCAGACATGTCTCACTTCCAAATCCATGTTTTTTTTTGTTTTGTTTTGTTTTTGTTTTTTTGCAGTACGTGGGCCTCTCACTGTTGTGGCCTCTCCCATTGCAGAGCACAAGCTCCGGACGCACAGGCTCAGCGGCCATGGCTCACGGGCCCAGCCGCTCTGCGGCATGTGGGATCTTCCCGGACCGGGGCATGAACCCGTGTCCCCTGCATCGGCAGGCGAACTCTCAACCACTGCACCACCAGGGAAGCCCTAAATCCACATTTTTTTTCTATTATGTCAGGCAGCCTTCCAACTGGACAACTTTGTCTGGGCCTGGCCCAGTCCCTAAGTCCAAGTGGTTCTTGGGATTCACACCTGTCATGGGACAGGGACACTCTGGCCACGAGCTGGTCGTTGTCTGCTCTCCTGGCCAGGCTACCAGCCAATGCTCATTGAACCCCTACTATGGGCCCAGCTCCAGAGATGTAAGTAGAATAAGAAAGGCATAATCCCTGCTTTCAAAACGGACGGATTTCTCAAGATGCTACGTCAAATAAAAGATGGATTTTTTAGCTTCTAGATTTACAATGTGCCAGCAAAGGGCAAAAATGTGGCCTGGACAACAGGCAGGAAAAGAAGAATGGAGAGACCCCTGGCAGGAGGCTTGGAGGATGATGGTTTGAGCCAGCTTAAGGAAGATTTGGTGCCAAGGCTGGGGGCGTGGCCAGAAAGGAGAAGGCCAAGTTAGAGAGGTAGGTTGGACTGCTTTCCAGGATGGGGTTTAGCATGTAACTGAGGAGTGATTAAGAGGGAGAAATAAAGAAGAGGGTTGGGGGCTTCCCTGGTGGCGCAGTGGTTGAGAGTCTGCCTGCCGATGCTAGGGGACATGGGTTCGTGCCCCGGTCCGGGAAGATCCCGCATGCCGTGGAGTGGCTGGGCTGCTGAGCCTGTGCGTCCGGAGCCTGTGCTCCGCAACGGGAGAGGCCACAGCAGTGAGAGGCCCGCGTACCGCAAAAAAAAAAAAAAAAGAGGGTCGGAAGGAGGAGGGGAGAAAGAGTGAGGGCTGGTCAGTGTAATAATATCAGACACATACCTTCCATTTAGTGGGCGCTTCAGGGCTAGGCACTCTGTTGAGGTAAATGTGAATATTGTTATTTTACAGATGAGGAAACTGAGGCTCAGAGAGGTTAAGTGCTTCAGCTAAGGGCACACAGCTGGTAAAAGTCGTCTGACTTCCAACCCCATTCTCTTAACCACTGAAACATCTACTGAGTGAATAACTGAGGGATCTGATGGGGGACATGCTGCCAGGGGTACTGGAAATGGGAACCTTGTTCAGCCTCCTTTCTAGAGGGCTGCTATTTTTGGAAATAGAAATGCTGTGGAGCTGAGGGTCTTTCCTGTGATGGTTTCAGCCTGTTTGGGCTTTCACACTTCAGTTTACAGCCTCAGCCACGGATTTGCTTACTTATTTATTCTTTTTACAGGAAAAAAGCCAATGAATTTTCAATAAATTGGGCTTGAGTATTTCACCAGTGAATCAGAAAGGTTTCCAAGTCTTAGGGTGGTTGAGGGGGATAGAAAATTCATCCCCATCTATCCCGAAGGAGGTGGTGCTGCGGAGAGTGAGGGCCTGGGGGTTCCGTCCGGGGCCGGCACAAGAGGGCTGAAGATCAATCCCACAGGCTCTCTGTGCAGGATCTCCAAGCTCTTTGGGCATCGTGTCTCTCAGGGGACAGCAGCTGGTGAAGGTGCCACTAGTGGATAAAACATCCAGCTGCACGAGGATGGACTAGCCCAGGGGCAGCAAAATTTTCCTGTAAAGGGCCAGATAACTTTAAGCTTTGCAGGATGTCCGTGGTCTCTGTTACATGTTCCTGTCCTCGTCCTTCCCCTTCCCCTGCCCCCTTTAACTCTTCTTTTTCTCCTTTCTCCATAACCATTTAAAAATATAAAAACCATTCTTAGCTCATGGGTTTTATAAAAACAGACTGTGGGCCAGATTTGCCTGCAGGCCAGTTTGTCAGCCCCTCGTTGAAATATATCTCAGAAACTCGCTTGGATACATTACTTAACTTCTTGGGGTTTCATAGAATATATTTATTGAACACCTACTGTGTGCATACCAGAGAACATTCACATTCTTTGTAACGGAAAAAACATGACAATAAATCAAGAAGCTTAGTTCTAGTGGCTGTAGGGATGAGGTAGGTGGAACAGCAGTGGACCTGCTGGGAGCCCTGGGGGCTAAAGACCTTGCTGACACCTCCCCACCCACTCCATGTGACTGTGGGCCAAGAGCCAGCCTTCCATATTGCTTTGACATCTACTGAGGTGCCCTCTCCAGAAATATCAGCTGTTCACCAGATCTGCTAAAGGACATGGCCGAAGCATCCGGTTTTCCTGAGGGGAGAGCCTTCTGCAGGCAAACATCTCCCTTCCTTATGTTATTTCTCCTGATCCTCAGTCTATATGATCTCCTTTTTATTAAAAGGAGGAAATGAGAGAGAGGGAGAGGGAAAGGAGAGGGAGAGGTGGGGAGAGAGAGAGAGAGAGAGAGAGAGAAATATTATTACAGTCTGCTCTCTGGTTTCACAGAAGGTAATCAGGAAAGAAAGGAGGGTAGGACTCGGCTTTGTGGTTACCACAGCTATTAGCAGGAGATGATTTGTTCATCAGCCTGTAAAAAGTTCCCAGCTTTGGCCAAGGTAATTACCAGCCTAGGTGGCTGGCCAGACTGGGACATGGGGGAGGTGAGGCTGTCATTTCCAGTTCACCAGCCTCCATTTGCTGCTTGGGCAAGGGGTTCAAATGAAAAGGTTAATTAAGAATCAGAGGATTTGTTCTTCAGGTTAAGTCATGTATACACAGCACAAAGGTCATATCTCTACATGATAACTGCTTTTAAAAAACCAATCCAATTCCACATGCACGTATTGACATACGCACCTCCTCTCCCACCTCCACCTGCCAGCCACATCTCCATCTTCTCTGGACCAGGTGTCTGCTAGGCTTTTTTCATTACAGAGGCTGAGTAACAGGTGCAGCATGGATGCTGCTTTTTCGGTGCTCACTTGGGAAATGCGGCTCATACCCCAATGGCAGCCCACAAATACCTGAGCTCCTTTCACGCTAGCCGCTCACCTGCTGTGTGTCCCTGGGCAAATCACCTCCTTTGTCTCAGGGCAGGTGGGAGTAGATCAGCAGTTCCTAATCACGATGGCCTCTGTGTGGGGGGGGCAAGGTTGTAACAGAACGTCTTGGACAACTCTTTAAACTATGCCTCCTCCTGGGATTCTGATATGTGCCCTTCACCCAGTGTGGTCCAAACCGTTGGTCCAAATTGTTGGTCCATGTAGTGGATGATGTGAGGTGTCACCCTGATCTCTTCTTCAGGACCAAGGTCTTCATTCCTCTAGCTGTTGGGAGTGTTGGCAGATGCCTGTCAGCTGAGTCCCTCTCCAGGACTTGCCCTCAGCCAAAACAGCCATCTCACTCAAGGTCATATCACCTTCCTGCTTCCTGGGAGCAGCCGGCATCCAACTCTGAATGTGGGGCTGTAAATACCCATCCCTTTTGCCTCGGGACAGGACAACTCAGAAGTGTCATCCCAGCTCCAGAGCTCCCTGTAGAACTGGCTGAGAATTTTGTTGAAGCTTCAGCCCAGTTCAACTCCTCTCTCTGCTCAGTCCCACTTCGTTCACTCTCCTCCCCAGCTCCCACTCCCAGTTGTTGCTGCCAAAAGTACCTTCAATAAGTTTCCTATGTGTAAATGTATTGAAATTTACACATCTCCATTTCAGAGTCTGTTTCCCAGGTAACCTATTGTAAGACAATACAAAAAAATTGAGGATCGGGCTTCCCTGGTGGCACAGTGGTTGAGAGTCCGCCTGCCAAGCAGGGGACACGGGTTCGTGCCCTGGTCCGGGAAGATCCCACATGCCGCGGAGCGGCTGGGCCCGTGAGCCATGGCTGCTAAGCCTGCGCGTCCGGAGCCTATGCTCCGCAACGGGAGACGCCACAACAGTGACAGGCCTGCGTATCGCAAAAAAAAAAAAAAAAAAAAAAAATTGAGGATCACCAGATTCGACGCTCACCAGGGCCATCCATTCAGCAAACAAGTGTTTGGCACCTAGGGTAACTCTAGCCCTAGAACTCTTCCTGAATGAGGAAGGATCCCAAGTGGGCCTTGAAGGGCAGGCAGAATGTGAAGGAGGAGGAGAGGCAATAAATTTAATGGAATTGGTGTGTGTGTTGTGCTGGTTGTATTTGTTTTATCTCAGCCTGTGGAGCATCCACCACAGTGGAGATGCAGTAAGCAAATGGATTTTTGAAATTATCATGGATTACCAAATTTACTAATTCCAGCTCTAGAGTGGTACTATCCTACCTCTACTGGGTGCTGGATTATTGCCCACTGAAAATTCTATCTTTCTCCTGCCATGTGATGTGTCCCACTGGCACCCCTTCTTTAAAGTGGTGACCCATCTCCACCCCACAGCCAGTATCAAAAAGCCAGAGGAAACTCCCAGCCCCATAGTATTATTTGCAACCTTTGTCTTGAACCTACCACCACTTTCCACTTTGAATCTTCTCTGAATTGTCCGTGCAGGCCTCAGCTGCTGGCCCCTTGTCTTGTCCCCTACCCAGGGCTTTGCCGACTTTAACGGCTGAGGTTGCCCTCCCAATCAGGCTTTGACTCCCTCCTTATCTGCAGTCCAGATGTGTTCTTCATCCCGTCAGTCTCCTGCCAAGCCAAGGGTCTCCCCAGCTCAGACCAGTCCAGGCTCTATCCCAGCATCACCCCAGGTGGCCAGGTGTTCTGTTGGCTTATAACTCCGTGACTACAGACCATGTCGGGCACTATTGAGACGGGTATCTGCAGCTCTTGGGGGTGCTTGGGGACTGTGGCTCTGGCTGGGACACAAAATTCAGGTGGTCTTTTCATTCTAAGCACAGCAAGAAATGTAGTGAAATCCCTTCCTTTCCAGGGTCCTTCTCCCACGTTTTCTTCTCCCACCTGGCATGGTGTGGCTTCTGGCTCCCGGTGCAGTCCCCCCAGGATAAAGGCATGTTTGAGGGGAGCTGAGCCCTCAAGGAGGCAGCTGGTGGCTTTGTCTTGAAAGAAATCAAACAGCCTGGGAAAAGGAGGAAGAGAGGAGAGGTTCTGTCCATGGTGCTGAACAACAATCACAGAAATAATTAGCCGCTGAGCTTCTATTCACGGATCGGCACTCACCTGTGCACTATGAAGAACCCAAAGGACATAGGGAACCCAGTTCCTGCCCTAAAGGGTCTTTTAATCAAGCTGGAGACAATAAAACACCCATGTGAGAACACACAGGAATAATCCTAAACAGTCCATATAATGATGGGTCTCAGAAAACTGCACAGGGGGAAGGGCTCTGGCCATCTTGGTAAAGGGATCCCTGAGACAAGCCCTGTTTAAGGAACTATGCCCTTTAAGGGGAAAAAACCCCACTTTATAATGAAATGTTCTTCCTTTAGTCACCATATCATTCCCTAGAGTATTTAAAGCCTAAAGGTCTTGGATATAAAATCAGTTGATCTAACTGCAGCAGTGCTGTTTAAATTTAAGTGCTAATGCTACATTTGAAATGTAAACATATGATTGGTTTCTTAGTTATGTCTTTTAAAAGGATTGGTAGGCAGGGACTTCCCTGGTGGCACAGTGGTTAAGAATCCACCTGCCAATGTAGGGGACACGGGTTCGAGCCCTGGTCTGGGAAGATCCCACATGCCGCGGAGCAACTAAGCCCGTGCGCCACAACTACTGAGCCCGTGTGCCACAACCATTGAAGCCTGCGAGGCTGTAGCCCGCGCACCGCAGTGAAGAGCAGCCCCCGCTTGCCGCAACTAGAGAAAGCCCGCGCGCAGCAATGAAGACCCAATGCAGCCAAAAATAAATAAATAAATAAATAAATTTATGTAAAAATAAAAAAAGGATCGGTGGGCAATTTTTGTCTGAGTGCCCAGCCCCAGACTGCATGGCCATGGTCTCAAGCCCTGCTTGTCATAGTCACACCCAGCTGTCCCTAACAGCAGGAGGCTCCAGAAGGTCAGTGCTGAGAGAGTGCTGTCCCTCCTCAGTCCCTCCTCTGCCCTCAGAATTCTCAGGACCTGGACCCACTGGGACAGTGCCCATCCCCCTTCTCCACCCTCAGCATGTGCCCTCCCTTGCCTTGAACGGGGAGAGGCTGCAACTTGGGACTCCCTCTTTAGCTAGGGACCTCCCTGCCTCCCCCACTCATTTGCAGGAGGGATAGGAGGAGGCAACTTGCCCATGCCTTCATTCAGACTGTATCTTTGTGAAGGTCTACTACTCACAGAGGAAAGGAATTGCTTTAGCTCTATCACTGGAACTGGAAAAGTTGGTGTTTCATCAGACCAAAACACTGATCCCTGACTAACTTGCTGAATGAGGGGCAGGTCGCACGTCTATTGGTCTCAGTTTCTCCTTTAACCTAGAGGAATCGACTGGATGGTTGAGCAGTGTTCCTGCTGGTTCATCCTTGTAGTCTGTGAATCAGAAAATGTTGGCTAGGTCGTTACTCACCTTGGACATATATGGAACCCATTCATCGAGCTCACTCCCTGAAGTCTTAACTTCCTGACAGCTAATACTCAGGAAAGTTTCCATCCATGGGCATACTCTTTATTCTCATAGGGGACTGTTGCTTTCAATTTTATTTGGTTTCTTACCAGTGGAGCTGGGTTAGATAATACGGACCCTAAAGGAACCCTACACCCATCTCTTTCCTGAAACCTTAGCCAGAGCCAGGCTCACTAGCAAGACCCTTTTTAATTTCTATTAACTCTCAAGAGAAAAGGCAGTGGGTATGACCCATCCCAAAGCCTCACCACCTTGGAAGGAGAAAATAGAGAAGAAAGAATAGAACCTCACCCCTCCAGACAAAGGTTTCACTCTCAAGGCTTCAGGAAGGGACTGAGTAATGCCAAGAGGAGGCTTGTGCAGGTGGGAATGTGGGATAAGACATAAACCCTGATTCAGTGTGTGACAAGGATTCCCCAAGAAGGTTTCTTCATAGAAGCTTTCAGAAGAGGCACTGAATCAGGATTTGCAGAGAGATGGGGGTCCTCTACATTGTAAAGACAGAAGCAGTCATTGGCAAGTTGAATGTGTTTGGGGAGCAGGACAGCTGAGTGGGCTCTAGAGGGCCATGTGAAGAGAGTGTGAGATGTGTCTGTGAGGTGCAGGACTGTGGGGTGGGCAGACAACCAGGGCCTTGCATGCTGGAGTCTAGAGTTGCTTCAGTAAGAATGAGAGAGATGTTGGTCCTGATGCCATGTCTCTGTGGGTTGGGTTTTCGTCCTGGGACTCCCAAATTTGGGGAGACTTTAGGGCTCAGACATAAGTTGGTGTGAGTGTGTGAATATGTGTGGAGGAGACCATGGAGATGGAATTCATTTGGGTCATTTTGGTTTGATCCAAATTAGTCTTAATTCAGTCCAGAGTATTAGTTCAATGTTTATTAGTAATTAGCTCCAACTCAGCCCAGGCCCCAGGGACTGGCTGTCAGGCTGTGTAATTGCTTCCCTGCCAGGAAAAAAGAGAATGGGGCTTCAATGTTTGGTAAATACTGGGTTGGGGAAGAGAAATGGAATATTTTTCTCTTCAGTCCATCAGTTTCATTATTCTCAACTGCTGTCCCAGTGGATTCTGCATCCCCTAGACATCCCTGAAAATTCTGCCACATTTGGTATGGCTAGGGACAGGAGAAGAAATGCTGGGAGGGGTACCTGGGGGAGAGTCTAAGCCCTTCTCAGAGAAAAGTCAGCCATATCTGGATGGGCAGTGGGACTGCACCATGAGAAATCCATGAGCCTTCCCTTTCAGGGGCTCCAGAGACTTCATTTCCAGGTCTCCCTCTTGCTCCCTGCCCAGCAGCATCAGCACTGGAGCCAATGCTGAGTCTCCCCACTCCCTGCCCCCTCCAGCCCCATATGCACCAGGGGCCAGTCTTGGGAACTGCAGGAAGGGTGGGGAAAGCATGTAGGGTCTGTTGACATGAGTGAGTCACTCTGAGTGGGAGTAGATGATGAAGAGACTATGACTCAGGGAAGGGGATACAGTGTGGGTGAAGGCAAGGGGTTTGCACATTCTTACTTGCTCAAGGAAATACAGAAACTCAGGGGTGTTGGGGTGGGGGCAGCTGGTACCCACTGATGGCTTGACATTCTCAGGTCTCTCTTGAGGTCACTCATGTATATGGCATTGTCTTCCTGATCTTGTCCCATCTGCATTCTTTGGTGCTTCCCTGTGTATTTTGTCTTCATCTCTTTAGTCCTTCTTAGTCAGTGAGGTTGGTGAATAGAAGTTTCAGGGAATCTGTAGCCAATGACCTACTGGGTGCACATCCATCAGAAGAAGATGGAGCTAGTGGCCAGTATCCTGGCCTGAGTTTTGGAGCAGCGTCTGCCATGGAAAAAGACTCTTAAGGGTCTGTCTTAGTCACTGGACATAGCAATAGCCTGTCTAGGCCTCTCTTTTTGGAAAATAGGGTTAGGAATATTATCTTGGCTGCTATAAGGTGTTGCCTTCCTTCTGTGGCCAGCACCTTGAAAGGAGCAGCAGGACAAAGTAAACTGAAGAGGCCAAACTATACAAGGAAAAAGAGCAGGGGGTATTGCCACAAGCCACACAGGACTGGCAATCACCTGCCTCAGGACCTTTGCACATGCCATTCCCGTCAAATGGAAGGCTCCCCTCCCACCCCCAATATATCTGGGTGGCCAATTCCCTTACCTCTTTTAAATATTTGTTCACATTTCACCTTCTCAGTGAGGCTTCCCTGATCACACTATTTTAAAATGTCACCCCACACCCAGCATTGTCTATCCTCCTTTTCTACTTTATATTTTCCCCATTATTACTTATCACCATCTAACATGCGGTATCTTTTACTTATTTATTATGTTTATTGGATACCTCCTTCCACTAGAATGCAGGGTTCACAAGGGTAGGGATTTTTGTCTGTTTTAGTCATGGCAGTATCTCCTGTATCCAGAAAAGCACCTGGCATGAAGAAAGTGCTCCATAAATCTTAGTTGAATTAGTGAATTAACAAAGACAATTCTGAGTGCTCTTAGGACAAGTTATATCCCCAGCAGTGAGTTACCCACTGTAGGAGATGAAGTGGGCAAGGTCTCAGAATGGGATTTGGGAGAGCTGGGCTTGAGCTCCAGCCCTGTCCCCCACCAGCAGTAAAGAGAAGATAAGGCAGCTCCCCGCATCCTCCCAGGTAGCTGTGAAACTCAGGCCATGTGATGGAAGTAAAAGCATGCTGTAAATTATAAAGGGCTGCCTCTCATGGTCCCTCTCATTCTGGCGCTACCATTTTGTTCGGGGCTTAGTGATGGTGTCGTCAGATGAGGTTGGTGTAATTAGAGATTTCTTGGGGGAAGTGAGTCTTGAGCTGGGCTCTAAATGTACAGGGAACAACAGTGGCAAAGGCCAAGCAGCAGGGCCTCTATGGAGATCGTTTCTTTTAAAGTCTTTTTTTTTTTTTAGTATTTATTTATTTATTATTTTATTTATTTATTTTGGCTGCGCTGGGTCTTCGTTGCGGCATCTGGACTTCTTAGTTGCGGCATGAGGACTCTTAGTTGTGGCATGCGGACTCTTAGTTGCGGCATGCATGTGGGATCTAGTTCCCCGACCAGGGATCAAACCCGGGCCCCCTGCATTGGGAGTGCAGAGTCTTACCCACTGGACCACCAGGGAAGTCTCTGGAGATTGTTTCTGATGCTAATTCAAGATGCAGGGGACTAAGGTAGCTTCTGCTGGGACCACAACTTCTAAGGCTGGTTGCCCTGGCTGAGCTGTGTTCTACTTAAGGCATGCTTGTTACCAGGAACTGTAACTCACTGACTGCCTGGGTGTGTTGCCGTTTGTCAAAGAAAACAGGCAGCCTCAGGGCAGCAGAGATGGGCCTCAGAGGCTGAGCTGGAAGGTCTGAGACTCCAGCCCTTCTCCTGGGGCCCAGCAGACTACTCACTTTGCACAGAGCTATTTTAACTGCCCCTGCCTTCTCCCCATGTTACAGCTTTTTGGTTTCAGTCCCCATTCCTGACTCTAGTTTCTGTGTGTCTCAGTGATGTCCTCAAGAGAGAGCATTTCTGGTGCCTTTGAATCAGACTATGGATGAAGCAGTCACTTGTCCACCCCTCATCCAAGCCCCTGTGGCCTGGAGGGGGACAAAGTCACAGGGCACATGGCTGGCGGGTATATGGCTTCTCCTTTAATGTCAGGGGGCAGGGAGAATTGATTTAGAAAGGCAGTCGGGCAGAGAAGGCCAAATGGCTGGGGTGGAGTACAAGTCCTCAATACCATTTTGCAGGCAGGGCTCCCAGGGTAGATTCTGGGAAAAGGAAACAGGGCCCTTCCCACAGTGACCCTGCCTGAACCTTTACCTTCATTGTCGCTTTACTCACCCACCAACCCTCAATGTCCACCTCTGCCCTGCCCACCTCTGCCCATGCTGTCTCCCCGCCGGGCTCTTCTCCATTGATTGAAATCCACCCACCCTTCAAAGCTCAGTTCTGCCCCACCTCCTGCCAGAATACTTCCTTAACCTCTCCATCCCCTTGATCCCACCCCTCCTCTCCTTCTCTCTTACGGCTCTTCAAGAATGATGAAGCAGAAAAGGAATTGGATAGGAATTTGGGTCCTAACTTGCTGTGTGATTTTGTCCAAACGTTTTACCTTGTCTGGGTTTCTTCACTCAGCTGGGGAGGTTGAACCAGATCAATGCCTTTCAGTCTATCTTTTTCCACCCATGAGTGCACAGGCTTGCCTCTCCCTCTGGCTACCCCAGGACTGCTCCAGGGGCTGTAGTAACACAAACCCTTATCCCCCTCTCCAAAAACCTCATCAGAACGATGACCAAAAATGGCATTGCAGGGATACCCTTGCCTCTGTCCTAATTTACATCACAAAATTCAAAGCTTTTGCACTTGATATTTAGGAATGATTTACTGAGCACCTGGGTCACTGTCTTGAGAAACTCCAGGCTTCCCAGGTCTCTCCACTCAGGGACTAAGATGCTCTGATTCTGGCTTTCTGGGTGTGCCCAAGCACTGGTCTACTGAGGGAGAAGCAAAGCTGGGCCAGAGCCTGGTGTCCAGTGTGCATGCCCTTCAGTGCCAGGGACCCCATTGCCACCCATTTCCTCCATTGCCACCTCCCCCTGCCTGAACCCCAGACTATGGCCAATGGCAGGGAAAGTGGGTCAAATGTCCAGATTCCTGCTCTGGGCTCGAGCAGATCCAGCTCAACGTGCTCCCCAGCCCTGCTCCCTGGGGCTCTGAGCTGCCGTTTTCCATATCTCCACGTCCCTTTCTCTGGTCTCCAGTGAATACTGCCATACAGGGAGCCTGATTTACCACGTCTTGCAAAAGTTGAGAGATGCTAATAGACCCCCTGCGGATGACAGGATGGGGCAAAGGCTGGCATGGAGAAGGCAGACTGCACAGAGGCTCCCACCCTGACACTGAGCACTGCGGGCTGCGGTGGCTCCCACACTTCAGAGACACCCTCATCAAGGTCATTCCTACCTCTGGGTGAACAAGCCAGGCTCAAGGGCACTGCTGGCTTGCGCTGCGGGGGCCTCTAGGCAGCACAGAGGGCCTCCCTGGTGAACCCAGGTTGGACATTTTTCCTGCTCTAGGCACAGTCCAGCACTGATTTCAGAGCCTGCATGTGGTGCCTGCAAGTGCAGGGTGCCCTGTTCCGATGGAACTTAAAGCCCCAGGAAGAAGGAAGAAGCTTACACTTATTAGGACCTGGGCGGTAATGGTGACTCCTTCAGGCATCATCTCATTCGTTCTTCACTTCCCTACAGCCCTGAGCTGCAGGCAGCACTATTCTATGTATTTACAGGGACATTGCCTACAACCCAGAGACACCAAGCAGCTGGCCCAGGGTAACACAGCTGGCCAGAGGCAGTGCAGGAATTCTGCCAGGCCCATTGCCCAAACCAGGGTAAGAAAAGCCAGGAACTGGAACCCCGTTTAGAGTGGACAGGACGGGGCATGTTTCTTCCTTCCCTTGCCCTGGGTGGGGGTGATGACCCTCTTCCTGCACCAGCTCCCACTTGCCTCTCTTGAGACCCCAGCCAGAGCAATATCTTTTCTGTTCAAGAAGGAAGAGAATCCTCATCTCCTGCAGGCAGAAATCAATAATTTACGAACTACGGCTCCAGCCAGAGCAGAGAGCGATTTCTTTCAAATGCTTCTTAAAACACAATATTAACAAGTCTTCTAAAGGGTGAAAATATTTGAATTAGGGGAAATGAATGTTTTATGAGTTGGCTGGGGAGCAATCCCCTGAGATGGGCATGTGGGGAGGCAGGAGACAGTCTTGGATTGGGACTGGCTGAGCTATCCTGGGGCTCCAAGCCTGAAGCCACAACTCAAAGGGCAGAGCAGGTTCAGAATCAGGCCCAGCAAAGGGCCCCAAATGGTCTCCATCCCTGACATTTGTTAGGTGATGGCCACGGGTGTCCAGGTCTAAAACTACTGCAGATTTTAAATTCTGGCTTCTTGGGACCTGCTCCCCTAGAATGGTCCTCCAGACCTTCCCGCCCAGGTGGCTGTAGGCAGAGTCATGCTTTATGGAATACTGTGTTACGTTCAACATATATTACTCTCCCGGCGTCACTGTGCAGCCAAGTATGCTGCCCTACCCTGCTGACTGTGGCTTTGCCGATAGATTGTAGCTCATCCAAGCAGAGGTCTTAAATGTGCTTGCCTGGATGGCTTGGCCTCTTGGGCTCCAGCCCTGCACCCTGAGAAGAGCATGCCTTGTGCAGCCACTGATCCTTCAACCTGGGTCCCGGGATGAGAGATAGGTGAGGCAGAAACTGAATCCCACCACAGCCGGCCTGCAGACTCATGAGCTCATTGTTATAAGACGCTGAGACCTGGGGGGTGGTTTGTCACAGAATCAGCATCATCACAGAAAAGTGAATACACCTTCCCAGCCCCTCCGCCTCCACCCCCTTGTTGAAGAAGTATCTCCTTGCCCCTTTGTCCAGGTCCCCCATTGTCAGATGCATTCCCTTGAAAGAGTACCCACTTTCCTCCCAGACATGCTCCTACCAAAGAGGGCAAAACAAGTTCCCCCAACTTTTTCCATTATGAAAGCCCTTTTACATCATCAACCCAGTCTCAGACCCCCAAGGTTCAGCAGTTTTATTTTGGTCACCATCGATTGGGACCAGATTGGGGAGAGGGACACAGTGTTACAAAAGCAACTCTGAATTTGCTACCCTTTAAAACTGATTTGTTTTTATCCAGTATAACAGCAGTTTACAAACATTTGAAAAGCAGTACACAAACAGAAAATGTGTAGTATTTATTCCGTCATTGTTTGATACACTACAGATTCGTGGATTCTTTGCAATCTGAGACTCCGAGGTACCGGGAAAAGAACGTGAATTTTATTGTAACACAGACCACTCACCAGCAAGCCCCTTAAGCTCTCTGGTTCTCAATTTTCTCTTCTGTAAAATGGTGAGAAGCACACCTGTGCTGTAGGGTTTTCCTAAATATTACGTTTGGGAAAACATTAGTGGCAAAGCACTTGGCAGACATGGCAGGTGCTTGGCTAATCTTCTTTCTGTTCTGTCTTTGCTGCTTATTTAGCCCTGTGACCTCGGGCCAGATTTAGAGCCAGCTCTTGGCCTCAGTTTTCTCATCTGCAGAATGGGGAGCACATACTTATCTCCAAGTATTATTGGGAGGATGATCCAGAGTTCTGAATGTAAATGAACCTGGTGCACAGTAGGCACTAAAACAGTTTTCCTCTTTCTTTCTTCTTTGCCATCCCCACATATCTTTCTTCATGACTGTGTGCAAGTCACACCTTCTCCAAACAGCTTTCCCGAGACTCCCAGTCAGCCCCAGAGCCTCCTTTAGGACAAAGCTCTTCTCCAGGAATGCATTCATCACAAGCTAAAGACCCAATAGCTGATGTCAGTAACAGAGAAGTCCTAATCACAAATTGATTTAAGATCCTGTTTACACCCCTTAACCATGATCATGTGTTCCTTTGACCTGCAGTCCTGAACCTTAATTAAAGCAATTAAGCGCTGGGCAGTGAGTGACAGTCTGGATTTCTCAGACCTCTGCCAATTTCACACTTGCCTTTGCTACCCGAGGCCAGGCTGGGTCAGCCCAGCTACACCTGGTGTTCATAACGCGGCCAGACTCTCACCTAAGTGACTTGATCACGCCTCAAAAGGGAACTGGAAATAGAATCTCACCAGGCAGGGACAAAACAAGGCAAGAGGAGTGTTTTGCTGAAGCCGGGACCACGCGATTTTTTTTTTTTTTTTTTTAGCACAGACCTCCTATTTTCACATCAGTAACTGGGCCACAGTGACCTACATCAGCCTCCTAGGGGCTAAGATATGTTCTCCTCTCCCACATGTCCTCACCAATATCCTCTTACCCTGAACTTTGCTCTCTGTTCTGAGGACAGCAGCAGGCTATTAATATTGCTCATAGTTAGGATTGGCTCCGCATTCTTTTGTGCCAGGCATGGCACTGAAACGTAGTTCGAGGTGTGGTGGATAAGAGCTCCATTTCTGGGCTTGAGTGCCAACTCTGCTGTGTGACGTTGGACAAATTACTTAACCTCTCTGAGTCTCGGTTTTCTCGTAAATAAAATGAGGCGGTAATAGCACTGGCATTTAGGGCTGTTGTGGGGGCAAAAGGAAGTAATGCTTATAAAGTGCTCGGTGCAGCGACTGGCACGTCAGAAGAGCTCAAGAACTGTCAGATATCATTACACTTTGATGATGAAGTGACTTCTCCCAATAACCTATGGACTAGCTGAACTTATACCTCTTTTACACCCGATGAAATGGAGACTCAGGGACGTTAAGTAACCTGCCCAAAGCCACACAGCCAATAAGAGGCGCTGAGCCCAGCTCTGTGTGGCTTCAGGCCTTGCTCACAGCCCTGGGAAGCCACTCTGTGTCAACGAAGGAACAAATGCCTCCTGGGTGTCCAAAGTGGGATCCCATCTGAGAACCCCACCTGGGGAAAAGCAGTCAGGCCATGAAAAGGCTGAGTTCAGAGCCACAGACCTCGGGGTTGACAACAAGCTCCATGCCTCACTGGCTCTGGGCCTCCACAAGTTCTTGGCATTACTCAGCCTCAATTTCCTCCTCCGTACAATGGGTGTGAACGCCTGCCTGTGGTGGTGATCATTACACGAACACTGTGGGGCAAGGTCGTGCAGCACAGTGCTTGGCACAGAATGGATGCTCATGAAATGTGAACTCCTCTTTCTGCTCCACTAAGGGTTTTGGAGTTGAGGGTCCCTGCAGTCACACCTCAGCCAGGCCACCTCTCACCCTGCTGATACATGGTGCTGGTCTTAAGTGAGACTGCTGCCCATCAGTTCCTGGACACTTCTGGGCTGAACCTTCACACAGCACAAGCTCGACTGTGGGTGACACTCTACCAGCTCTCTGGGTGACCTTGGCGAATTACTACTCTATGCGACTCAGTTTCCCCACCTGTCCCATAAATGGTTTGGCCTAGATAGGGGGCCCAGTCAGCACATCTTGGATGGTGGGCTGCATCGGAATCATCTAGAAAAATATTTTAAAATACAAATTCCTGGCACAATCCTCTGGAAGATCTGCTTCACTGGGGGGGATGGGGCCTGGGAAACTGTATTTTACTTTTTATTTATTTACTTTATTTATTGGCTGCATTGGGTCTTCGTTGCTGCATGCAGGCTTTTCTCTCCAGTTGCAGCAAGCAAGGGCTACTCTTCACTGCAGTGCGCGGGCTTCTCACTGCGGTGGCTTCTCTTGTTGTGGTGCACCGTGTCTAGAACACAGGCTCAGTAGTTGTGGTGCATGGGCTTAGTTGCTCCGCGGCATGTGGGATCTTCCCAGACCAGGGCTCGAACCCGTGTACCCTGCATTGGCAGGCAGATTCTTAACCACTGCGCCACCAGGGAAGTCCCTGTTTTTTTACTTCTTATTTTATTTTTTAAAGATGAAAGGGTGTTTTTCTAATGAAGTATAGCTGATTTACAATGTTGTGTTAGTTTCAGGCGTACAGCAGAGTGATTCAGTTATACATACCTATGTATCTTTTTTTTTCAGATTCTTTTCCCTCATAGATTATTATAAAATATTGAGTATGGTTCCGGGAATCTGTATTTTTAAATGTTTCCCCCCAGTGATTCTGTTGCCCAGTCAGGCATGGGAACCATCAGCCTAGTTTCTAAACTCCTTGTGGCTCCCCTAGGCTGCAGTTCCAAGCAGGGACCACGCTGCCTCTCTGTGTGCTCCCCTCCTTCTGGTGCCACCCTGCCCCCCAGCCTGGGCTGGCTGGTGAAGCAAGGGATTAGGACATGATGGTTGGAAGGAGGAATGACTTTCCAAGTCAAACAGGAACCTTGCCAGATGCCTTGGGGCAATCACATGCTCCCTGGGAACTCTTCCCATTTTCTACTGGGGATGAGGTACTTCTCAGCTGGGAAGATTCACGCCCATGTGGTTAGATTCCCTTCATTCCCCGCAGACCATCCCACCCCAGACACACATACCAAGGAATCGAATCTGTCCAGGCCTTGGCTTTGCCCATGCTTTGAAACAGCTGGGGGTTTGGAATTTGCTAGGGCTGGGGTGGTGGGAGGGGTAGCTAGACTTTTTCATTAATTTCTGAGAAATTGGGTGGGGTCCCACAGGAAATTTTTTTTTTTTTTTTTGCTTTTGCTTTTGAGAGTAGTGGGCACCAACCATCCAAGTGGGTTTTGTTTTTTTTAATATTTATTTATTTGGCTGCGCTGGGTCTTAGCTGCCGCATGGTAACGTAGGATCTTTAGCTGGCATGTGGGCTCTTTTAGTTGTGGCATGCGGGATCTAGTTCCCTGACCAGGAATCGAACCCACGCCCCCTGCATTGGGAGGGCGGAGTCTTAACCACTCGACCACCAGGGAAGTCCCCAGAGTGGCCTTTGAAATAAGAAGACCAACACATGATGAGCAAGAAATAAGGGTCCATCATGACAGGAAAGCTGTTAGACTATGGAAAGAACTGGGTTTGGTTTTGTTTTCAATGATTTTATTTGTTAGAATCAGAACAAAATCCAAAAGTTACAAAAACGGTTTCCTCTGAAAAGTGCCACCTTCAGTTCACACACTTAGGCCCGCCCCACAGCCACCACTCCACTTTCTTACAGATCCTTCCAGAGACGGTCTATGTCAATCAGTGCACGTAGGAGGAAATTATTCTTGTTCTCCCAGAAAAGGTAACATATGATACACATTCTTTTGCCCCTTGATTTTTCCAGTTTACTTGTCTTGAAAATCTTTCCAGATTGGCACAGAGTAGCCACATTTTTTAAACAGTTTTGAGACCATTGCTGGTATTCCATATTATGGACAATTCATTTAGTAAAAATCCTCTATTAACCATTTAAACCATTTTCTAACCTTTTGTTTTACAAGAGGTGCTTCAATACAACAGCCCTGCAAGTACCCACTTCTATGCTTAATCTGTGAGATAAATATTTGGGAGCAGAATTTCTGGGTCAGAGGGCATATGAATTTTTAATTTTGTTAGGGCCAAATTGCCTTCTTCAGAGATTGTACCAATTTACACTCTCCCCGGCAATATAGCAACATAAAAGTGTGTTAACAAATATTTTTTATCTTTGCTGATTTGATAGGTGAAAAAAAGTGCTATCTCCTTGTAGCCTAATTTGCATTTCTTTCATGAGCGAAGCTGAGCATCTTTTCATGTGTCTGAGAGCTGTTTGTTCTTCCTTCCTTGTGAACCGTCTGTTTATACTCTTTACTTGCTAACTTTGCATGTGGATTGTTGTTCCTTTTTCTTATGGATTTGGAGGAATCTTTACATATTAAGAAAACAACCCCTTTGCCTGGTGCTAAGAGATGCCAGCTTGTTGTTTGCTTGTGGTATTCTTTCCCATGGCAGAAATTCTTGACTTTTATGTAGTCAAACTTATCAACCTTTTCTTTATGACTTCTAGGTATTGTATCACATTTTAAAGGTCTTCCTATCTCCAAATTAATTTTTTAAATCTCAATATTATTTTTCTGGTGTCATTTTCTTTTTTTATGTTTTAGCCTTTGATGGATATGACAGTTATTTTAGTATAAGGTGTGAGACAGGGATCTAAATTTTTTTTCCAGTTGTTCCATGCTATATAATAAATAATCCATCTCATCTCCAGTAATTTGAAACACGATCTTCACCACATACAAAATTGTTGTTGCTATTTGTTTCCATGATAGAGTTGGCTTTTTTTTTTTCTGTTCCATCGATCGGTTTGTCTATTTATGTTGTTTTACTCACCATAGCTTTATACTGTTTTAAATATCCCATAGGTATAAGCCCCCTCACTATTCTCTTAGGTTTCTGCCTATTCTTGCTTGCTGATTTTTCTGTATAAACTTTAGAAAGAGCTTGACTGATTCCCAAAAGGAAGATGTTTTAGTGGTGGTGTGGGTGGTATGCTGCTTGCCTCCTCTGGTCCTGACATGGAGCACCCAGCAGAGAAGACGCAATGGTGCCGGGCAGTTACATGTGACTCCTTTTTCCTTTCTCTCCCTTACTCAGGTAAGGGATTGCCCTCTGGTTGTTGGAGATGGAAATGGGCTTTCAAAGAGAGAATAGCACAGGTGAAGGCATGGAGTTGTGAAATAACAGAACAACGGAGCGCTTGCCAGTTAGGATGGTGAGAGGAAGGCGTCATTGGTGGCCCTAGGATGGTGCGTGGAGTCAGGAGCTGACCTCAGAAAAGCCATGTGGGGAGGGCTGAGCGCTAGACTAGGAGCCAGGAGACCTGTCTTTCAAATCCCAGGTCCGCCATGAACCATGGATCCTTGAGCAGGTCATCTACTTCCTCTGTGCTTCAGTTTCCTCATCTGTTGAACTGAAGATAGAGCCCCTTACATGAGGCAAGGAGGAGAAGGAGTGGGCGCCTGTGCACCTTGAAAATTGCAACGTGTTTGGTTATTTGGACTGAGAGGCAGACAGGAACAGCTGAGACATTCTCCTGGGGCAGCTGTGATGGGAGGGCTAAGGGTCAACCGGGAAGTGACTTTGCTGAGAAGAGAGAGGGAGAGAACAGAGAGAGGAAACCCAAAATGGGCTGCAGCGGGGAGGAGTGGAGCTGGAAGCAGTTCCAGCAGGCGACCAGATGTGGCCAGTGGACAAGATTTCTGGTGTCTCATGACAGAGTCAGTCCAGCCGCTTTCTGTGGAAGCAGTGAGAGTGCAGACTGGGTCCCTGTGGCTGTCAGTAGGCTGTGCACCAACACTCTGGTGTCCCACCACCTAGGTACATGGTAGGACTGCGTTCTCCATGCCTTTGAAGCTCTGCATGACCATGTGACTGGCTTTGGCCAATGACAAGTGTGTGGAAATGCTAGCATCACTTCCAGGTGGAAGCTTGAAGAGCCAAGTATGACTCACCACGGAGGCGGACTCCATCAGCGCCCCACCCATATCCCTTGGATCTTTCTTTTACCTGCAGCGTCTGCATCTCGGGCCCTGAGCACTTTCTCGAGACCCCAAAAGACAGTCTGCCTGCATTCTCAACAGGCCCGAGTGCCCGGAAATTACAAATCACCACCCCCATCAGCCCCCGTCAGTGACTGGGGAGTTGAGATGTAAATACCCCAGCTCTCTCACCCCTCAGGTGGGCTCACCCTTAGCAGGCAGGTTCCTCACCACATGCTTGGGATTTCCCACTGGGATTAAGTTCATTCACCCACAGTGGTAGCTGGCTTAATATGCATCCATCATTAGCTGCCTTCCTTTCCCTGTTGCATTTTCCCACTCCACACCAGTGTTCCGTGCACCTCCCAAATAAACTCTTTGTATGCACATCTTTGTTTCTGGGTCTGTTTCTGGAAGGCCATGTTCCTCTTTCCTGCTGTCATGACAACCCCCTGAACAAAGAGAGAGTGGCTGCTTTGTCATCCCAGGCCTTGGGGTGCAGATAACTAGAAGCAGAGCCCCCAGTGGACTGACCGTGGACAGACTTCAGGAGTAAGAAACCCAGGGGCCACCATCTGTGCCTCTCACCTGCTATCCTCTCGGGTAAAAAGTTCAAATTCCTGGCAGGAAGAATCTGGCTGGCTCCAGTCAGATGTCCTCCTTTGCTCCAATTAGCTAAATCCAGGCGTGGGGAAGAAGCTGGGGCACGCTGGGGCCAGGGCTGTGGGTGGCCAGTTCCTGGAGGATGGGGAGGTGTGAGTCTGCCATCCACTCACACCTCCTCTCTGAAGGTCTTGCTCTTCATTTTTCCAGAGAGCAGGGGTCTCTGTCACTGAATTCAACCCTCACTGAGGTTCTAATTGATGTGTCCCAGGCACCAGGTGCCATAGAGACAATCCTCACACCCCTTGTTAAGACAAGGGAGTCAGGCTTCCCTGGTGGCGCAGTGGTTGAGAGTCCGCCTGCCGATGCAGCGGACACAGGTTCGTGCCCCGGTCCGGGAGGATCCCACATGCCGCGGAGTGGCTGGGCCCATGAGCCATGGCCGCTGGGCCTGCGCATCTGGAGCCTGTGCTCCGCAACGGGAGAGGCCACAGCAGGGAGAGGCCCGCGTACAGCAAAAAAAAAAAAAAAAAAAAGACAAGGGAGTCCACCAACCACAGCATTGATCTGACTGAGCTAATCAGCACAGTTGCATGTGGACAGAAAGTGCTAGAAGTTTCCTTCATCTGCTCCCCAGGTTCCTACATGGAAGGCTTCAGGTTTGTCAAAAATTCCAGAGCTGATTTTCATTGACTCATCATATTAAGATTCTGTCAGTGGAGGGAATTCCCTGGCGGTCCAGTGGCTAGAACTTGGCGCTTTCACTGCTGGGGCCCAGGTTCAATCCCTGGTCAGGGAACTAAGATCCCGCAAGCTGCGCAGTGAGGCCAAAAAAAATAAATAAATAAGAGATTCCATCAGTGGAGTTTTTCCTGGAGACGAAGGCCTGCCCTTTGACTCAGCTGTGGAGCTGCCCACAGTGTTCCCTCAGCTCAGCCTCTCCCCCCACCGCCCCTCCTCTCCCTGGGGACTCCCTCTGGGTGCCTCCAGGCCAAAATATCCTCCTGCTCTTGGAGGGAGCCTGGCCAGAGGCCCTGTTGTTATTTTCACTCCTGTTCTCATAACAGTCCCTGTGGAAGGAAAGAAAAATGTCACCTAGATAAAGACACAGAGCATAAAGAAGAAAAAGACCGAAGAGCGACATTTGGGAAAGTTTACATAAGAATGGCCTGGGCAGGGCTGAGCTTGAGAGGAGGAAGGTCAGAGCCTGGGGGAATGGGGACGTCAGAAGGCTGACAGGGTGACAGGAGCTGTCTGGCCCTGGGTTCCTCTTTCATAATGATCAGAGATTGCTCCCTGAGCTCTGCCAGGGCGCTTGCTAGATGCTAAGAAGCTGCCATTCATTGTCACATTTAATCCACATGACGACCCTAGGAGGGCGTTACTATTATTCATTCAGTGGATGATGGGGAAACTGAGGCTCAGGAAGGTAAAGGAACTTTCCCAGGGTCCCCTATCCAGCCTGGACACTGTCTGACATCCATCTGACACCAAATCTTACCCACCAAGGCTTGCTGGGCTACCAGGACCCGTCTGGTTTTGAGGTTCAGAGTAACTGAGATGTCTGAGATGGTAAAAAGCTTAACCTAAGCAGGGGAGACTTGCTTAGCGAGCAATCCTTGTGCTCCTGGAGAATAGGGTGGCAAACTGGAAAGAAACTAGCTTGGAAGCCAGAAATAACTGAGTGTCCACCCTGGCCCTGCCTCTTATAATCACGTTACCTTGAGCAACTGACTTTACTTTTGTGAGCCTCAGTTTTCTCATCTGTGAATGGACTAATAATACCTACTCTGTAGGGTGTGCTATCTGGCCCAGCTCAGGTACTCAGTAAGTGGGAAGATTGTCCCTACATTATGGCTTCCTCAGCATCTTCTTCTCCAGTGTGCAGGGTTTCAGAGCCTCAGTACAGCCCCGATGAGTTTTTCGCAGAACTTTCTGATGGGAAGCCAGCTGCACAAACACACAAGCCACCCCCTCCCCCTGGTACAGACCCATCTTTGCTCCAGCTTCTAGAAAAGGGGAGGGAGGGGACTTAACAGCTCAAGTAGCCAAACCACTGGCTGGGCAGGAATGCAGCTGGCCTCAGCGGTGACAAGAACCAGGGCCTCTGGGGCCACCAGGCCTCACTCCTACTGTCTTATCTCTGATCCCCTGGGTGTCCCCTCCTGCTCAGACACCTCCTCCCATGCTGCTGTTCCAAGGCCTAATACTCCACTGAGGACCAAAGCTCTTCTCTCCAATTCCAGTTACAAACACACAAACAGGGAAAGACTCCAACTGGCCAGACTTGGGTTACCCATCACCTTCTCGACCAATCATTGAGACCCAGAAGCAGAAAAGTACCATGAATGGCCAGGCTTTGATCAGGTGATCACACCCAGACCAATCATTTTTAGCAAGATGGCCACCCCCATGCAGATCCCCTAACTAGAGCAGGAATGGACAGTTCTCTGTCCAGAAAAAAAAGGGGATGACATGTTCTGGACAAATTAACACATGTCTTGTATTTTTCAAATCCCAGTTCTCTCTGCTTCTAATCACTTCCATCCAATACTGAAGTGCCACTACTGAAATTTACATCCTGCCACCTCCTGTCCCCTACGCTGGTGCTTAGGTCTCTGCTTTCTGCTTGCTGGGCACAGCTAGCCTGAATCAGCCTGGCTGAAAAACCTGACCGGTTTTCCTGAGTTCAAGGAAGTCCTCCCTTCCTTTCAACTGTCTTCAATGCCTTCCCTCCTCTGCTGTTTTAGCAATTTCACTATTGGAGATTCACTTTTTAGCTTAATAGGGCTTGTTCCCATTAAAATGCACATCCTCTTGTGAGCAGGCACTCGCTGTCTGAACAATTATCTCTGATTTAGTACTAGAGGTTTTTTTTCCGCTTTTCCCCATTTGGGCAGGGAAAAGGAGAGAGCGCGCGTGAGAGGACTTGCATGAGGCTGGAGAAGGGAAGAGATCGGATGCAGAATGAGGAAGCTGACCACTCTCCTGATTTAACGAGTCTATCCTAGGTGAGTCCAGGTGCCTGTCTGGAAGCCTTGGCCATTCTTATTTCATCTTGGAGAAGCAGCAGCTATTTTTCCTTTTTTCCCCTCTCTCCCAAGTTTAAATTTATTTATTTACATCTTTCAGTCTTGAGATAATTGTACCTTCACATGCAATTGTAAGGATTAATAGAGAGAAATCCCATGTGCCCCTTTGCTCAGTTCTCCCCAGTGGTAACATCTTGCAAAACCATACAAGAATATCACAACCAGGATACTGACATTGCTACAGGCAAGACGCTGAACATCTCCATCACCACGAGGATCTTTTTTTTTTTAATTTATTTATTTTATTTATCTATTTTTGGCTCCGTTGGGTCTTCGTTGCTGCGCGGGCTTTCTCTAGTTGTGGTGAGTGATCTTCTCATCACGGTGGCTTCTCTTGTTGCGGAGCATGGGCTCTAGGAGCGCGGGCTTCAGTAGTTGCAGCACACAGGCTCTGTACCTGTGGCTCACGGGCTCTAGAGCACAGGCTCAGTAGTTGTGGTGCACGGACTTAGTTCCTCTGCGGCATGTGGGATCTTCCCGGACCAGGGCTTGAACCTGTGCCCCCTGCATTGGCAGGCAGATTCTCAACCACTGCACCACCAGGGAAGCCCCAGGGAAGCCCCAGGGAAGCCCCACCATGAGGATCTTCATGTTGTTATTTCATAGCCACATCTACTTCCCTTTCTACCTACTCTCTCTTTTTGTTTTTTTTTTTTTTTTTTTTTGCGGTACGCGGGCCTCTCACCGTTGTGGCCTCTCCCGCTGTGGAGCACAGGCTCCGGACGCGCAGGCTCAGTGGCCATGGCTCACGGGCCCAGCCGCCCCGCGGCATGTGGGATCTTCCCGGACCGGGGCACGAACCCATGTCCTCTGCATCGGCAGGCGGACTCTCAACCACTGCGCCACCAGGGAAGCCCCAAAATGATTTTTTAAATTACATATATACAATATACATTATTTACATTGGATATATTATTTATATTATGCAATTATTTTGGAAGAATTTTAGATTTACAGGAAAGTTGCAAGGATAATATAAACAGTTCCCTTATGCCCCTCATTCAATTTCCCCTAATATTAATACCTTCCATTACCATGATACATTGTCACAACCAAGAAATGACACTGGTACACTACTATTAATTAAACTCCAGACTTTATTTGGATTTCACCAGGTTTTCCACTAATATCCTTCTTTCTGTTCCAGGAGCCCATCTTGGATCCCATACTGTATTTAGTCATGGTTTAGTTTTATGGTTTTTGCACTAAAGCCTCAGGGATGTGGCAGAAAGCTACTGTGGAAGTGAGGTGGGGAGGTGAGAGAGGCTTTAAAAAAAGAAAAACTATGGTATAATTTACATCTGGTAAAATTCAGCCTTTATAGTGTACAATGCAGTTATTTTGGAAGAATTTTAGATTTACAGAAAAGTCGCAAGGATAATATAAATAGTTCCCAGAGCCAGAGAAACAGAGGACTGGCTCTCAGAATTCCCCTGGACACTAGAAAGTTCAGGACTGCAGTTTTTAGGAAGGCATGACTATCAGCAAGTATGTCAAGGAGAATCAGGACAAGGGCTAAGGTGGGAGGGGCACTAGGGCACAAGGCTGGCAGTGAAGGGCCTGGGAGCATCAGTACAGAGTGGCAGGACCTGGAAGACCTAGCCTGTCCACTCAGGGCTTGCTGGTAGAGGGAAAGGGTATTCTGGGGCCCAGGGTAGGCCCCACGGTCTCAGCACCCTCCTGCTGCCCTCCGAGCCTCCCAGCCATTTCCTACAGAGAGAACTGAAATCTCCTGGGATCCCAACCAGCTTGAGAGGGAGAGGGAGGGAGCCTGGGAACCAGAAGCCTGGCTTGGGGCCCAGTTGTGTGACACCTGAATCTTGGGGAAGGTGGCTGAGGGGCCAGGCCACTGGAGCCTCCTAGGACAGCTGGGGACAGGGAGGGGCGGCTCAAGTTTCATCACTGCTTGGTGTGTTACCTGGGCCCTGACTGGGCAACAGAATAATGCCAGGTCCTGGCCCCTGAGGGGTGATACCTTTCACCAAGAAACTGCCATCCTTGCATGCTCCACAGGGACTACTCTGGCCCCGACTTTGGGTCCTGTGGCCTAGAAGTAAAGAGACCAGATTTAAGTCAGGACCCAGGACATGAGCCTAGAAGCTCCGCTCTGGAGGGGATATGTGGGGTGTATATGTGCATCTGTGCGACATGTGTCTGCAGCATGCAGAGGGTGTCATGTGGGGGATGAGTAGCCTCCAAATATTTGCTTTCAGTTTATTAGCTGTGTGACCTTGGACAAGCAACTTAACCTCTTTGGGTCTAGGTTTCCCTAACTTTTGACTCAAAGGTTTGGTGATTTTCAAATTTCACTGAATATCAGCGTCACCTGGGATTTTTAAAATAAACTACAGATTTCTGGGCCCCACCACAGACTTACTGACTCAGCATCTCTGGGGGTTTAACAGGTTCCTCAGGTGGGTTTTTCTGTGGCCAGCGAGGCACTGATATCTCTAGAAGCACAACCCAGTAGTCCAGTAAGTTCAGCCTCGGGCAGCCTCTGTCGGGGAAAAAAAAAAAAAAAAAAAAGGTCATGAAGAACCTAGGGGCAGGACAGCAATAAAGACGAAGACCTACTAGAGAATGGACTTGAGGACACGGGGAGGGGGAAGGGTAAGCTGGGACGAAGTGAGAGAGTGGCATGGACATATATACACTACCAAACGTAAGCTAGATAGCTAGTGGGAAGCAGCCACATAGCACAGGGAAATCAGGTCGGTGCTTTGTGACCCCCTAGAGGGGTGGGATAGGGAGGGTGGGAGGGAGGGAGACGCAAGAGGGAGGAGATATGGGGATATATGTATATGTATAACTGATTCACTTTGTTATACAACAGAAACTAACACACCATTGTAAAGCAGTTATACTCCAATAAAGATGTTTTAAAAAAATAAAAAGAAGAATTTAGGGAGGCCGGTCCAGAGAGAGAGAGGAGCCAGAGAAGGGGAGCCAATCAGAGACCAGGAAGGAAGAGGAGCCAGAGGGGGAGCCAATCAGAGACCAGGAAGGAGGAGGAGCCAGAAGGGGAGCCAGTCAGGAGAAGTAGATGCTTCAGGACTGGAAGGAAGATTTAGTCTGGATAGAGAGACAGCTGGGCTGGGAGCCCAGGAAGAGAAGTTTCTGAGAAGAGAAGCCAAAGTAGTTTGGCTATTACTGTCTGGGTGTGGCTTCTCGCATCACGAGACAGTAAGAAGGGGACCACCTTTGGGTTTCAGGAGGAGAAGGACAGGGGAGGGCGGGCAAGGGGGCACCTTCCTTGTCCGCTTGGAGACTCTGAGCAAGTCTAGGAGAAGCTGCCTCTGCCTGGAAGGACACTATAAACCCTGCAAACCCCGAATAGCTCCTGGGGCATAAATGGCTGCGTGGACCCTGGCCAGTCCACCTCCTCGGTACCTGACTCGGTTTGGAGGACCCAAGAGTCCTGGTTTGCTGCTTCCTGGCTTTGTGACTATGGGCACGTCCCTCCAGCTTTCTGACTCTGTTGCCTCATGTGTAAAATGGGAATAATAATTACAACTGCCCTACCCCTCATGGCATTACTGCGGGCATCACCTACGATGCGGGAGGTAGTGGTGCTGCGGGACCGGCAGCATGGCAGTGGGCACTATTGGAACCCCGGGAAGGAAAGGATTGGTCTCACTCCTCTTCCCCATGGTTGGAATGTCCGCGCTTAAAATAAAACCACACAGGCCAACTCCTTGTAAGTTGTTGTACAGTTACAGATCATCTCCCCTTCGATGCCCCACTTTCAGGGGTAACAATTACTATATGAATTTGGTGTGATCCTTCCACACTTAAAAATATTCGGGCCCATGGAAAATATACAGTATTTTGTGAGGGTGTGTGTAGGTGTGTGGTTCATTTCACATAAAGAGTGTCACAATGTCGTATCATTCAGCAAAATGCTTCTTTTAACTCAAGATTTTATGTCTGAGATCTAATTAGGTCATCCTTTTATCCGACGTGTAGCATTTCACTGCGTTTCTCTCCCACATGCTGTTTGGCTTGATCTCAGAGCTTTCGTGTGCCTTTTCTTGTCTCGGGGCAGCCAGATGGGCTGCCTTTAGCCAAGCCCAGCAGGGTCAGTAAGAAGCCGGAGGCTGGAGGCTGTCGAGGAAGCCTGAGGGTGAGTCGTCACCTCCGAGCCTGGAGAGAGCGTCCTCTGTGCCTGACCCTGCTGGTTCATCCACAGCCAGCGGGAAGGAGACAGAGGGAGCCACAGAGAGAGGAAGAGAGAGGGAGGGAAAATAGAGCTGAGGTCCCCGCTGCCAGAGAAGACCTTGGGTGGCCATCCTCCCATTGTATTAGCACCGCCCCGTACCCCTTCAGACGAAGGTCAGGGACCTTTGTCCGGAATCAGGGCAGGGGACATACTTTGCAAGGCCCAGTGCAAAATAAAAATGCAGGACCCCTGTTTCAAAAGTACGAAGACTGCATTGAGCCAAAGGCAGCCTCCTTCTAAGTGTGGAGCCCCGTGTGACCCTGTGAAAGTGCTGCCTGGAACCGTCCCCCGGGGTGTTGGGAAGAGGAAAATTACTGTCATTTCTGAAGTGCTCGGGGACTTTGAGCACCATCACACGGAACCATGGAGGTCACTGCTCTGAACAGGTTGGGAAGAAGCTCTGATTTGCTGGAACAAATAGATGCCTCAACAAAAAAGAGGCCTCATCCCTGAGATGGAGGCTGGGGAGCAGAGAGGGTGCAGAACCAGCTGGTAAGTCAGAGGCCCGGGCACAGGTCCTCCCTCTGTCCCTGTTGCGCTGAATGACTGGGGCTTTGTTGCTCAGCTTCTCTGTGCCTCAGTTTCTCTATCTGTAATATAGTGTCTATTAGGCAGGATTGCTTTGAGGATTAATCCTAACACTCTATGGAGAGCCTTAGAAGAGTGCCTGGCACGTGGTGAGTGCTTAGTCAGTGTTAGGTGCTCTTTCCTAGAAAAACAGAATTGGGGGTGGGGTGGGCAAAGACGGAGGGAGCCCTGGATCTGGAGTGAGGAGCCCTGGGTTCCACCGTCAGCTCTACTACTGACCGCTGTTGACCAAAGGCAGGCCACCCTCCCTTCTGAGTCTCACTAAAATCCAAGGGGTGTGTGTGTGTGTAGGGGGGTGACGTGTCCCTTCCAGCTTTATCATTCTGTTTCCAAGGGAGCCTACCCCTCCCTCTCATTGGCTTATTCAGTTATTTATTTTTCTTCTAGATTTAAGAAGTTCTTCCTCTTATCTGACTGCAAATCTTTCTGCTTTGGTTAAAGTCCATTTCTCCTTGGTCTGCCCTTCATGTGAAAACAACTGGCCAGTGACCCATTTTATAGACTAAGAAACTGAGGCACATGAGCCATCTGCTCTCCAGATGGAATAATCCCAGTCCCTGTCTTTGATTTCTCCTTTCATTGGCCCTTCACTGTATCCCCTCCCCAGGAACCTCCACCTCGTCCCACATTTAGGGACGCACACTGGTCGCTCCTGTGAGCCAGGCACCGAGCTACATCCCTCCCCGCGTCTTCCTGTTCAGTCCCTCACCTGTAAGGAAGCAGATCTTGTTCTCATGTTTATAGCTAGAGAAGCAGGCTCCTGGAGCCTGGACTGAGCGGGTCCTTTGTGGATGACTTCTAAGACTCCCTAATGCTGTGAGACTGAGCCCCCGTCCTGTGGGGCCCACCCTTCCCTGGAGAAAGTCTTCCCCTCAGCAGTCATGATGGAAGTTGTCACTGCTAAACCCACCCTTGGGCATGCGCAGCTCTGGGCATGCCGGCTGCAGCTGTGGCCCCCTCGCTGCCACTCAGGAAGACCCACGAGAATGCAGACATCTGTGAGGGACCTTGTCGGGGGCAATCCTCAAATCTGGGCTTCTCTGCACAAACCAGGTCAGGGCCCCCATCAGCTCCAGCACTATTACAATGCAGTTTGAATATTTATTTGTGGGGATTATTTAATGTACATCTCCCCCTAAAATACAACTCTTGGTTGTATTGGGTCAGGGGGCTTGGCTCGTTCACAGATGCCTGCCACGCTGCCTGGCACGTTGGAAGTGCTCAGTAAGTGTTCCACGGGTGAGCAAACGATCCACTGTGATTTCTTTAAAGTAAACTTCTGGTAAATGTTGGCTTTTTACTCTTACTAACAAATTCCTAGAGGCACAGCTCTGACAGGATCACTACGACCTCGTACCAATTTAGAAAAGCGCTGTTTCTGTACCACGTTGTGATGATACATTCATTCGGTCCATATGTACTGAGCACCTACTATGAGCCAGGGCCCCGGGGAGAGAGCAGGAAACTAGCCAATGTCCCTGACCACATGGAGGTCACATCCTAGTGGGGAGACTTTTAAAAAGCAAACACCACTCACGGCTACACGATAGGACTGGGCAATGCTTTATGCTACGGAGAAAAATAAAACTGGGAAAGAAGACAGGAGAGAGGTGGGGTGGATGGGGTCCTATTTTAGACCAAAGTGTCCATGAAACCCTGCAGAAGAGCTGGTATTTGAATAAAAGCTGCCACTGAGAGTGAATCAGGGGATTTGGTGGCCAGCAGGATTCAAAAAGAATTCCTTGAAGTCTCAGGCTCCTGGATGAGCCAGTGGGGACACACTCTGCTCACCATCAAAGTGAATTAGAAACTCATCCGGCTCAGAGCCTGTGCCAGAGTCATCCAGGCAGCAGTGGCCTCTTTCAAAGAAAAGAGTTTCCCGAAAAAGAGGGCAGCATGGCATCCTGATGAGGACCGGGGGCTTTAGAGTTTTAGGCAGAAACATGTTGAAATCCCAGCTCCAACAAGATTAAGTTTCATGTCTTAATCACCCTGTGCCTCGATTTCTTCATCTGCGAATGGGGCTAGCAATAGTGTCCCCTACCACAGGGTTGCTTGTTCAGAGAACTAACCTGTGTAAAGCGCTTAGCATTCTCTTGGCTGCCAGTGAGGCTCTTCTCACTCCTTCATTCCACAATTCTCCCACCTACACGTCGCCAAGTACTAGATACTAGGGGTACCCAGAGGAGAGACACTTGAGCTGTCCAAAGGTGGAACAGAGGGAACACCCATCCAAGAGGCAGAGCCCTGGGCTTTAGGCTGCCATTCCTGCCCGAATGAACTTGGCCACGTCGCTTTGTCTCATTGGGCCTTAGTTTCCCCGACTGTTGATGGGGAGATCCACTTGGCAATCACTAGGTAGTCAGTGGTGGGGTCTGCCACCTCCAAGGACCCACCACATTGGCCAAGGCCCCTCATGGGGACGTGGAGGGAGCAGCCTGCACAGGAGGAAGAGGGTCCAAACATACCTTCACAGGAATAGGGCATATAGGGCATGCTCAGCAGCATTGAAGGAAATTCGAGGGGGGCTCCTGAAGGAGGAAGCCACCTGGGGAGGTAGCCAGGGGGGTCAGATTGAGGAGGAAGACCTCAAGGGGGAGAAGGGACTTGTCTCACTTCTTCCCAAGTCCTGTTTTCCCTTCTGGTTCTGGGAGTACTTATCAAGCGCATTTTGGGGCTCCCATACTTTGGGCACGCCCTCTCCTCCTTTCCAGCCCCCTCTCCTGGGAGTGCCTCATTCCCTGGTACTGTCCCCTTCTAAGTCCTCCTCCTTCCCTGCACATCAGAACTTACCCAGCCTGTGTACCTCTCCCTCAGGGCTATGGGGAACTAGGCTCTAAAGAGTGTTCATTCACTTATTCAAAAATCTTTCCATGGGTTTTGTGCCAGGAGCTCTTTGGGCACTGATAACATACTAGTGAACAAAACAAACAAAACCCCTGCCCTCTGGGAGCTTGCATTCTAAAAAGTTAAGGGACAGTAATAATTTAGTGCAGCATCTTATTAAAATTCAGTCTCATTCAGTAGCTCTGGGGTGGGGCCTGAGAGTGGTCCAGTGTTGCTGGACCACAATTTGAGCGGCAAGGGTTTATGTGTTATCCCTTGCAGGGGGATTAAAAACTGGAAGAGAACTCCCTGAGATGAAGGGATGGCATTCTCCCTGGAAGAGAATTCCCTTATCCAAAGGAATGGCTATCTAATAGTGGAGCGCTGGATTTGTATAAGTGGTGGTAGGCAGATACCTGAGGACATATGGCGGCCATTGGCCTGACCTTATGGGTGGCTGCTTTCTTTGCCTGTGTAAGAGGCTGGCTCAGCTTTCCAGCTCTGGCTCTTTAGGTCCCCACTGCTCTTGTTCAGCGAGGCTGCGGGTGAGAACATCTGGAAGGGCTTCCCTGGAACTGGAGGGAATTTCCAGGCAAATGAGGCTCTGTCACCCCAGCTGGGAACACCAACCCCTGCCATCTGCTCCAGACGTCATTACAGAGTCTGTGTGAGAGGAATCCGGCCGTTTCCAGCTCCTCCAAGGGAACATGCGTGTCCTGCCTGGGGCACATCAGCAGACTGCCCCTGCTGCTGCTGCGGCCCTGCTGGGAGCCTGGGTTCCTGAGCGCACGAAGCAGGTCCCTTTCCTTTCTCCCTTTCTCTGCAGGGAAGTAAGGTGCCTTGGAATTCCAGAGGTGCTCTGAGTGTCTTTCCAAGAATAGTGATGGAGGGAGAGGCTGCCCTGGTTGCCAGAAGCAGTGCCATCAGGCCAGAGTTTTCTCATCCTCACGAGGCAACGTTTGTCCGATACCCTCTGTGCTCTGCCTTATGCGACCCCTTGGTAATACCCACTTCTGTGTGCAGGTGGCCCTGCGTACCAGGGGCTTTACAGCTTGACCTCATTTGATCTGCTGGAAGCTCTGTGAGACTGGTCTTATTCTCACCTTCCTACAGGTAGGGATGTGGCAGCTCAAAGAGATCAGGTTACCCACAGGCAGTGGCAGAGCCAAGATGTGAACCCAGAGTCATCCAGTGCCAAGGCCCAGGGTTAAGCCCTCGGCCATATTGCCTCCCCACGTGTTCTTCTGAGAGCAGGTGCTGGCCAAGAGGGACAGCGGGGCTGGGTGGGAGCTCATCGAGCCGAAAGTCTTGCCTCTCCCTCTCCTCCAGCCCCACGGGCAGCTCCTTGCCCAGGGCTCTGGGTGGCTGTATCCGCCATATCTGTCCCAGGCATCTGCATGAGAGACAAGGCAGCACTTGTTAATGAGAGTGACAAATGACTGTCATCAAGCCTGGGAGTTACTCAGCACCAGAGATGGATCTCCAATTGTGACATCCTCATTAATAGCACATATGAGAGCAGAAGGCCTAACCCAAACCAGGAGGCCCAGGTACGCATGCGGGAACTCCCGGGGGACTCCAGGGAAGCTTGCCCAGTCACAGGGCAGCAGGGTGGGGGAGCCAGGGCTTGGGGTCTGCCCTCATGGAGGGGGTCTGAGACTGCAGTGTCTCTACCCTCCATCCCCAAGCCCCACTGCCATCAGAGGATATGGGGGGGTGAGTACCATATTGATGCTAACGTTGTTATTTTATTACATTCCCCTCCCACCACCACCACTGTCTTCCACTCCTTCCTCCTAGCATGGATGCCCCTGGCCCGGGAGCCCTGTGCTGAGCCGGCAGGTGGATTAACAAGCCTTGATGTGTAGAACTCGTGCTCAACCACGATGAAACAGAACCTCCTGCCCCTCCCAGCTGGCTGGGACCATAAGATTAAACAGGCAACACAATCGCTCTGTCTTCACCTGCTCCGCTGCCCTCTTTGTCTGCTGTGCCCTCAGCTTTAAACCCGAGCCGGGCAAGTGTGATCAGGGAGAGAGGGCTCCGTGACCACGATTGGCCAGAGATTAGGGGCCCCTGAGGAAGGGCCTTTGTTTCTGTATTTTGGTTTCACAGCTTGGGGAGATTGGAGATAGAGCGCATTCCCTTGAGCAGACTGGCTGTGAAGGTTCTATAAAAGCCAAGCAATGCTCTTGCCTATAAATGGAGGACAGACATTGTCATTTTATGGGGCTGAATCATCTCCCCTGTGGGGGAGGGAAAAGAAGACAGGCCTAAACTCCCACCTCCGAATGAGGCAGCTGTTGGGGTAGAGAACAGGGTCTTGAGATGCTTGGAGAGGGGTCCTGGCAGTGGACTGGCTGTGTGTCTCCAGGCCGGTGAGGCACCTCTCTGGGCCTCAGAGGGAGGAAGGAGGGAGTGATTTCGGAAGCTGAGGGTACAGAGTGTTGGTGAGAGACGTAAGAGTGACTGGGGAGGTGGCTGCAGGTTGGAGGGAAGAAGGAAGGGGGGTGGGAAGTAGGTGGCGGGAGAGACAGGACAGGCTCAAGTGTGCTGTCCGCAGAGGCTGGGGGGCCCCCTTCCACTGGCCTCCTCCTCTATCTCCTGCTTCTTCCTCGTAGCCTGGGTGCTGCCGTGCTGAGTTGGCAGATGGGTGAAGTATAGGACTTGTGCCAACCACTGTGAAATAGATGCCACAGGCCTCCAAAATCCTGCCCATCTCCCTGCCCCTCCAGCCCTCCCCCACCCCACAAGGGGGGCTACTCAACCTCCATCTGCAGGGTTGCCCCCCGCCCCAGGCTTTGCTTCTGACCCTGTTCCCAGATTGAGGGTTAGAGAGTCCATCGATTCAAAATCAAATCACCTCTTACCTTCTTTTTTCCACTGAAATCTGACCTTCATCCTGGGCCTGGTTCCAGGCATGGGTTTGGATCCCAGCTCTACAGCCTTTAGGTCTACAACTACCTTCTGCCCTGAGTCCCATCTCCCTCTTTTGTAAAATGATCCTAATAATAGTGCCTCCCTCCTAGGGCTCTTGGAGGATTAAATGAGAAAACCAGAGATCCCAGCAAAATGCCCAGACGTGGTAGGAGTTCCTCTCCCTCACCTCTCCTGATCAGCTCCTTGGGTTATGTGGCTAAATGTGCTTGTTTACAAAGGCCTGGCCAGGCAGCACACAGCTAAGGTGCACAGAGAGGGTCCCTGCTGCCACTGTCAGCTATAAGCGTGAGGGCGTGCCGGGAGCTGTCACTTATTGATTGCTGTAGACGGCCAGACCCATGCCCTGAAAAACTGTAATCCTCACATCAACCTCGCAAGGAGGGTTTTATTATCCCTGCTTTAGAGATGAGGAAACAGAAGTTCTATCTTCTTAAACATGCTGCCCAGGTCCCAGGGCTACTGAGAGGTGGAGCCTGGATTCGAATCCAGCCCCTATTTCCAAGCTGGCTGAGCTCTCTCCGTCACCTCACTCTGTGAGACAGTGTCACTCAAGCGATGGGTGGCTGAAGGCTGATGGGCCCAGGTGAGGAACACCGATGCTAGAAGCAAAGTACCCCAATGTCCAGGCCAGGGCTGTGAGGAATGCTCAGGTGAACAGAGACCAAGAGCAGGGCAAAGGGCCCCTGGGACCCAAGATCAGATCCTGGACTGGATCAGAAAACAGGCAGACAGAAACCCAAGCAAAACAACACCTGGTGGGCTTCCCTGGTGGCGCAGTGGTTGAGAGTCCGCCTGCCGATGCAGGGGTCATGGATTCGTGCCCCAGTCCGGGAAGATCCCACATGCCGTGGAGCGGCTGGGCCCGTGAGCCATGGCCGCTGCGCCTGCGCGTCCGGAGCCTGTGCTCCGCAACGGGAGAGGCCACGACAGTGAGAGGCCCGTGTACCGCAAAAAACAAACAAACAAACAAACAACACCTGGGGCCACAGCCATGACCGTGGGAGCAAAGAAGCATGGAGAGGCCTCCATGGTGGGCCATGGTGGTCAGTGGGTGCTCAGAGTCGGGGGCTTATGCGATTCCTTCTAGACAACACATTTGTCCAATCTGACAGCGGCCAGCAGGAAAAACTATTTAATCTACAAAAGCCCAGTGTATAGATATGACCGAACAATGTTTCAGGGAGCCCCCAGTCTCTTCGTGTTTCCAAACAAAGCTATTTCTCCCAGAATCCCACAAAATGGCCAGGGACTTGGGCAGACTCGCCCAAGGTCAAAGACACTATTCCAGGTATGAATTTGATTGTTAACCAGGTGGCGCTCGAAGAGGCTCAGAAATCAAGGTGAGAAAAACTCCCTGGTTGTTATTACTCAGTACAGCCTGGGAGGAAGAAAGGGCTCTTTGTGGAGCAATGAAAGGGATCCAGATAGAGGCAAGCCCCTGCCCTCCTGAGCAGAAATCATCTTTTCCATCACCAGTTTCTGCTTTGCACAGCCCAACCTCATTGTTCCCCTGCATTCCGCCAGGGGCGAGAAGAATACAGTTGGATAACATTGCTTTCTCAGTGCAAGTGCAGGTATTCCTACACAAGGACCTGAATGTAGATCTATTCTAGCCATCTAAATATTATTTAGAAATATTTTGACAAATAATTTCTTTAAAGGTACTGCTGTTCCCCTCCACTCTTTTTGTTGTTCATCTTTTTTTTTTTTTTTTTTTTTTCTCCACCAGGCAAGGGTATAATTCTCCACCACAATTTGCATTATAAAGCCACAACAACATTGAATTGAAATGCAGCAGTGGAGACCTGGTAGGCAGAGATGGCATGTGTGCGTGACAAGAGCATAAATCCAGGTGGCCACCAGCACAGATGGCTCCTCCAGACCTGGCCTGCCATGGTCACGGTCACGGCCCACCCCCGCTCCCCGGTCGTTCTCCTCCCCCTCTGTCCACCCCAACCCTCTGTCCATCCCACCCGTCTGTCCTCCTCCTCTGTCTGTCTCAGCACCAGAGCTATGGTGGTGAGTCAAGGAGACCTCTTTCCACGCCGGGGGTGGTGGGGCAGGATACTGAATAAGGTTGTTTTTAGGAGCGCTGGGTGGCGGGAGGTATCAGGCTGATGGGACCAGATGAGGAGCACTGATTTGGGAAGGGAAGCACCCAAATAGTCAAGGCCAGGGCTGCAAGGCATAAAAGAGGCGTCTCAACTCTTTGAGGGCTTATGTTCTAGCTAAGTAGGTAAGACGAGCTTTTCAATGTGTCACCGAGGCTGTGACCTCTGTGCAGAAGGCAGTGACAGTAAGAGAAGCTTGTTGGACTGATGAATGTGGGCGAGCTGGTAAAACACACAGCTGCCCTACCGCGGTGGGTGGGCCTGGTAGTGGGTAGCTTGTCCCCAAGGTGGCTGCCACCTACACCCTCCTTTTCTATGGATATATGCCATTCTCCCATCTGCGCCTCTTGAATCTGGGCTTTCCTTAGTGATTTGCTTGACCTGTAAAATGTGGCAGAAACGACGTTCAGGATTTCTAACCAAGATACCAAGAATCTTGCAGCTCCTGTCTGAGCCTCTAGGGACTTGGAGCCTTAAGCTGCTGTGTAAGACCAGTTTCCCTGAGGCTGCCATGCAGTGAGGAAGTCCAAGGTGCCACATGGAGAGACTGAGCAGGGAGAGGGCGACGTGCCAGGCCACCTCCATAGGTTCCAGCTCCCAGCCATCTGAGTCACCTGAACTGCAGCCATGAACACCCTGGAGCAGCGAGGAACCATTCCCTCTGCGCCCTGTCCAACTGTCTAAATTCCTGACCCACAGAATTGTGAGACATGATAACAATAAATTGTTTCTTCAAGCCACTGAATTTTGGATTGTGTGTCATGCATCAATAAATAAGAACCTGGGCAGGGGGTACATGTAAGTGCCAAGTATGTCTGTCGACCCAACCATCCCTCTTTAAGACAGTACCCAGGACTTCCTTAGTGGTCCAGTGGCTAAGACTCTTCATTCCCAATGCAGGGGCCCAGGTTCCATCCCTGGTCGGGGAACTAGATCCCACATGCCACAACTAAGAGTTCACATGCCACAACCAAAAAAAGATCCCGTGTGCCACAACTAAGACCCAGTGCAGCCAAATAAATAAATAAATAAAATATTAAAAAAAAAAAAAAAGACAGTACCCATCTTCTCTGCTCCCCGAGACCTCCACCGCCATGGCCCTCATAAGCCTTGGAACTTCCACCCCAGGACCAATCCCGATTCCTATCAAATTTCCTTCTAGAAGCCCAGTTTGGGAATTAATTTGCTGCTGGGGGAAGAGGTAGGAAACACTGGGGGAATGGCAAAGATTCCATGTGGCCTGTCTCTAGGGTAGTCCTGATGGACTGGCCAGTGGGAGGGGAAGCAGTGTGAGTCTCGTGTGCACAGTGGCTATGTGGTTCCTCGACGGAAATGATTCCTCAAATGAAAGCTCGTTCTTGCCTCCCCGCCAGAACTCCTGTCCAGTGTGTCCAGCCCTCAGCTGGACTCTCCTCAGCACCTCCCTCAAGTCCTTCAGATCCAGCACATCCCAAACCAGAGCTTTCTCTAAACGCACCCTTAAGGCTATTTCCCGCCCTGCCCCATTTCTGGTGGGAAGCAGACGTCACTGGGCCCATCCAGGTGTGGGCAGCCAAACCTCCAGGGACAGGACCTGCCCAGCGAGAGCTGGGACCAGCAAGAGTTTTCTCAAATGGCTGGAAGTTGGTTCTAAGGACCCCAAGGCGGGGGTGGAGGGGGAGGCTTCTGGCTATGGGCCAAAGTGGGAAGACTTGTGGCTAAGGAACTGGGCAGAACCCAGCCAAGGTCATAGGGTTCCTCCTGCAGAGGAAAGGGGTCCTGAGGCCGTGTCCTGGGGGCTGGGAGATGCCCACAGGCAGCTAACAAGGCCGTCTCCAGTCTTAGAATCCCCTCTGCCCCTTTGGCCTCCTTCCCTCCCACTGCTTCTGGAGCAGCCATCAGGAAATGCTGTGGCTTCCTACTTTCAGGGTTCCTCACACCCCTCCTGTCCTTTCCGTCCCCCTGTCAGACCCTGGTTCAGCTTGTCATTGCCTCATCCCTCGCTCTGGTCTCCCTCTGGTCCCCTGCCCCCCACCCCCACTCCAGCCCAGCCATCCCCCCTCGAAGTCACTCTTCTGAAGCTCCGTCTCCTCACAGCACCCCTCTGCCAGAGACCTTCAGTCGATTCTTACTGCCTGTGGGATGAAGCCCCTCGGTGGCCCAGTGGTCCCAGAGCCTTGACCCCTGCCTGTCCTTCAAAGAGTCCCCAGTATGAGCTCCTGGCTTCTGCCACTCTGGCCTCCCTCTGGGGCCCCTGACCCCCTCTGTGCAGTAGCCCCCTGCCTTCGCAGACCCTAAGCCTGCCGGGTCTTCAGGCCTGCGGTCCGGTCTGGTAGCCAGGTTCCCTGCACCCCCACGGCTGTTGAACGCTTGGAGCTGGCTAGTGCGATTGAGGAACTAAATTTTTAATTTCATTTACATCAATTTAAGTTTTAAAAACGGATAGTGGATTCAGTTATTGGAAAACTCTGAAGTATATCTGGAACAATTTGGGTATGTGAACCTACTTTTTCAACTGTACATTTAACGGAATCCAAACGCAGATCTAATATATCCAGTGAAATACACTTGTGCCTGAATTTAGCATCTACGTTGAGATGTGCTGTAAGTGTAATATACACGCTGGACTTTGAAGATTTTGTACAAAATTTAAAAAGAATAAAGTGTCTCAATTTTTAAAATTGATTCCAACTGAGATGATCATATTTAGGGTATACTGAGTTGATACAGAGAGCAAAGAGAAAAAAATCTTTGGTTTCATTTTTTTTTAACTTTTAAACTGTGGCTACTAGAAAACTTAAAATTATATATGTGGCTTGAAGTCTATTTCTGTCGAACAACACTTATGTAAGCCACTGATCTAGCACTTGATTGAGGGTTCAGCCCCGCCCAGTCTTATCCTCCCCTACAACCTCAGGCTCAAATGCCAGCGCCCTTGGGTTTATGGATGGCCCATACCTGGCATGCTGATCTCAGTAGGACACACACGTTTGCAAAGAACATGCGTGCATTCATGAGGTTGTGCGCACGTGTGTCCCTACCCGCATGTATGTGTGTGCCTGTGTGCATCCAGACCTCTCCACGTTTTCAGTGTGTAAACACCCGGGAGGGCTCCCTGCATGAAGGCATTCTCAGGTCAGTGTCTGGATGGGAGCCCGGTGCCTATGGGGAGTTGATATGGGGACAAGTCTTGGGCTTGAAACCTCAGGCTGCTTGTCCACCCCCGGGGTCGCTGGAACAGACAGCATTTCCTTGGCAAGCTGATGAGAATGTCATGTAGGAGAGAACCAACAGCCGCTCTGAAATCAAGATAGATGACAGCTCCTTCTCGCCCCTCGCCAATGAAGCCCGTCACTCTACCACTGGAGAGGAAATTAAATTGGTCTGGCACAGTTTGCTGTTCCCGAAGCCAATTTGGTCATTGCTGTGTAGTGCGTTATACACTTCTGGGTGGTGTCTAATTGATCATTTGGTTTACAGATAAATTTCCAAGGTACAGCCTGTGGTGCTAACCACACCATAGGAAACCAGGAGGATGTCCTTGTTCCTTTTCTAAGGATATGAAACAACCCCACCCTCCATCATCCATTCATCCACCCATCCATTCATCCTCTGAGTCATTCAGTTATTCAGCCAATACATATGGAGCACCCACTGTGTAGTGGGCAGTGTGTAAAATAAAAAGAACTGTGAGGTGAGAGTCTGGAAAACCAGATTCCAACACCGGCCCTTGGGCAGGTCTCTACGCTCTTTAAGCCTCAGTTCTCCTCTGTAAAATGAGGGGGTTGGACTAAAGATCTCAAGGCCCCTTCCAGCTCTGGCACGTCAGGGTTCAGGGCCGATTTTCTGGGCAGAGATTTCTCACTTCCAGGTAGATGTCCTCTCCTAGAGCCCAGGGGCTGCTTCGGCACTATAGTGAGATGAGGGGGACACAGAAGGATGCCAGGGTCATGGGCATCACTAACCCCCACAGGCTGAAAGCCTGATTTACAAGAATGGGGGGACCCTGAAATATAGAGGGTTTAGCTCAATGGGGGGACCCTGAAATATAGAGGGTATTTATGTGTTTGGTTGTTGTACCTCAGAGATTTGCAGGCACCAGGCGGAGTAGCAGTGGCTTAGTCTGTTTGGGCTGCTATAACAAAGATACTACATTCTGGGTGACTTAAACAACAAACATTTATTTCTCAGTTTTGGAGGCTGGGAAGTCCAGGATCAAGTTACCAGAAAATTCTGTCACAGACGATGGTCTTGCTGTGTCCTCACTTGGTGGAAGGAGTGAGGGGGCTCTCTGAGGTCTCTTTGATAGGGGCACTAATCCCATTCATGAGGGTTCCGCCCTCATGACCTAATCACCTCCTAGAGGCCCCACCTCCTAATACCACCACATTGGGGATTTGGTTTTAACACATGAATTTTGCGGGGGAGGATGCATACATTCAGTCTAGAGCAAGCAGACTCTGGCATTAGTACTTTGGAGACTGTGGCTTGTCTTGTGATGTGCCTTAGCCCCTGGAGCACGTAGGGTTGCTGGAAGCCCTTTCTGGTTCCTAACCGCTTCCACAGGCAGCCTGTGTCTTTGGGCAATTCCAAGGCTCCCCTTTCTTTCTTTTTATTTTTTTTTTTTTTGCTGTACGTGGGCCTCTCACTGCCGTGGCCTCCCCCGTTGCGGAGTACAGGCTCCGGACGCGCAGGCTCAGCGGCCATGGCTCACGAGCCCAGCCGAGCGGCATATGGGATCTTCCCGGACCGGGGCACGAACCCGTATGCCCTGCATCAGCAGGCGGACTCTCAACCACTGCGCCACCAGGGAAGCCCAAGGCTCCCCTTTCTTGCACCAAATAAGTTTTCACCATTTCCTGCCCTGTCTTCCCTGCTTCCCTTCCACCCTGAGCTGGTTTGGTTTCAGGGTCTGCTTCTCAGTGCTCCACATGTCGGCCGGAAAGCCCAGCCCTGGCGCTCTGAGGCGTCTCGTCCAGCTGGCTGTCCCCGGCTCCCAGGACCCATTCCAAGCCCTCCTAGGAATCCTTTGCCTCAGCCTGGCTGATTAGTGCAGATTAATGGAGATGTGCTGGTCTGGTTACTGAGGGCGCTAAATTTCCACCATGAAAGTCAGACAAGGCAGAAGCTTTCTCAGATCCCCGTCTGCGTACCATCAGTCTTCGTAATGAAGGTGCCTGATTGCAGGCTGGGTTTTAGGAGGGCGGAAGCAGAGGGACAGGGACGGGGAGAGGGGAGATTTGTCGCTGAGCTTTGCCTGCTATGATCCTGCCCGCAAAGAGCAATTTCCTCGGGCTCCTCCTCCAACATTCAAAACCTGTGAAAACCCCTAAACCAAAACCACAACGGTGATGGCATGTTGGAACAACCCGAATTCAGAAAAAAAGATGGGAGGAAAAGCGGATGTTGAGAGTATCCATACTCACCTCCCAGAAAAATATCTCTGCCCAGGTAACCTCCTCTCTTCTGTAATTTATACCACGAAGGGGCTCTGATTTCTGCTGTGTCCCCTGAGCCTAGCACAGTGCCTGGCATGTCATAGATGTTCAATAAATATCATTGAATAAATGGATTTCTAGCCCTAGGATTACACTGAGATTTCTTGGTCATAAACCAATTCAGAAGTGGCTGACGGCATCACCTATTCATTCAATGAGCATTTGTTAGGCAGCTCCAGGCTCCTGACACTGTGCCGGGTGTTGAAGACTGGGATGACTAGACAATAAACCAGTCAACAATAGCAGTAAGCTCCCATCCTGCATCCAGCCCTGTGCAGGGCTCTGGACATAGAGAGGTGAGCAGGACAGATATCCCCACCTCCACGGAGCTCAAATGTCCCCCTCCACAGGAGACAGACAATAAGTAAGTATGTAATTAATAAGCAAGATAATTCTAGATTGTGTAGGTGCTGTAAAGGAAATCTGTAAGTGCTGTGATAGAGAGCAGCTGGACAGGGGCCATCTAGGGACTGGCTCTCTAGTACCTGAAGACTGAGGAGAAAGAGCCAGGGAAGAGCATAGCAAGTGCAAAGGCCCTGGGCTGGAAACAGCTCAGTGGGTTTGAGGAACAGAAAGGAGGTCAGCACAGTAGGAGTGCAGGACTGAGGGGACATCAGGGCAAAATGAGGTTGGACAAGTCATTGCTCTCCATTGGGAGAGGCAGACAAGCAAACGCTCAGAACAGAATGGTAAATGTGGCAATGGAGGGGGGAATGTAAAGAGAAGCCCTGAACTCAGCCTGGAGGAGACCACGTTGGCACCAAGTCTTGAGACTTCACCCCCCAAATCTCTCTCCAGTCCAGCCTGGCCTTCCATCCTTCTATCATCATGGACCTTGCTCCAAATCCCTCCCTTTGCTGGCCAGGAGCAGGGTGCTCTGGAATGGTGTCAGCTGCACCCTGCTCCAGCCCAGCAGAACAGCCTCTGGATGATTTCCCTGCACTGAATCTCCTCCCAGTCTCTTCCACTGCTGCAGAAAACTGCTGGAGTTACCTGGGGCGAGCGAGTTTGGCAGATGTACTGCGTGGGGTGATATCACCAGCGTGGCGAGTCTCTTCCTTCCATCTCCCTGGGCTCCCTGGGGGTTTTACTATCATTGAGCCTAGCATCTAGCAAATAGCTCCTTTTATCTGGCTGGCTTTCAACTTGAGACACCCTCTCCAGGGGCCTTGCTTGGCAACAGCACTCTTTAGAACTACCGTCCTCGGAGTAGGGTATGCCAGGTGCTTGAGTAATAATAATAATAAATGATATAATAAAAAGTGTATCATCAGCTCCCCACTTATTAGGGTCTGGGCATGCCAAGCACTCTGGTAAATACTTCACATGCATCATTTCATGTAATTCTCATTACCACCTTATAAGGCAGGTGTTGGTATGAGGCTCAGAGAGGTTAAGTAACTTGATCAGGTTGCACAGCAAACAAGAGCTGGAATTGACATTAGACCTTTTTTTTTTTTCAAGTTTCAAACTATTTATTAATCAGTGTAAACCCCATCACAATACACCAACATGATTTTGTGCATTTAGAGGGGAAATATTTCCTGGTTAAGTGGAAAATTGTGTGGATGGCTTCTGGAAGACCTTCATTCTAAGCAGCTTTATAGTGAAACATTTCATTTAGAAGTCTGGACCTTCTTTCTTCAGTTTGCTGTAATCTACATTCACTGAGTAGAACTCAGGAGAACTCAGTTTGTGGAACTCAGTTCCACAAACACTTCCTATTGGTTCCCAGCTCCAAGCTGGCTGCATCAGAATCATCAGGGGAGCTTGTTGGAACTTAAGATTTCTGGTCCCTCATCCTCAGAAATTCTGATTCTGTAGGTTCGGAGTAGGGCTCAGGAATCTGGTTTTATTCGTTGGTGTTTTTTTTTTTTTTTAGCAGGTTCCCTCAGGAGATTCAGATACAAGGCCAGGTGTATACAGGTACACCTCCTGTAGGTGTCCACTTAATCTTAATCTTCATGAGTAGAAGGCAAAGAGAGGAAGTGGGTTGGGGGAGGGGGGTGCCCCTGAGGGGCACATCTGACTCCGCGGCCCCCAGCTGTCCTTTCTCCAGTCAAGAGCCAGAAACCAAACCCTTCTCAAGCTCACCTCTTTCTCCCGCAGTGAGGAACAGTAGGGAAAACACTGTTGAGAACAGACCGAATAGAAGGGCTTTCAGGGAACACAGGAGGGACTTGGGGAAGGGTATCTAAAGCTGGGAGCCAGGCGGGTAAAAGGCATGAGAGAAGGTGGTGAGGTGATCTGTGGGGTCACTGGTCTACCATAGTGATGGTAGACCAGGATGACTTTTCAATCACCGAACACATTTTTTTTTTTTTTTTTTTTTTTTTTGCTGTACGCGGGCCTCTCACTGTTGTGGCCTCCCTCATTGCGGAGCACAGGCTCCGGACGCACAGGCCCAGCGGCCATGGCTCACGGGCCCAGCCTCTCCGCGGCATGTGGGATCTTCCCAGACCGGGGCACGAACCCGTATCCCCTGCATCGGCAGGCGGACTCTCAACCACTGCGCCACCAGGGAAGCCCTGAACACATTTTTTTAATAATATTTTTTGTTGTTGCTGTTACGTGTGCATGGCATGCAGGATCTTCGTTCCCCAGCCAGGGATCAAACCCACGCCCTCTGCGGCAGAAGCGCAGAGTCTTAACCACTGGCCTTCCAGGGCAGTCCCTGAACAAATTTTTATTAAGCAGCAGTATGAACTAATACTGCCCTGAAAAGGTGTCGTAGGGCAGAGAGGAGCATAAACACTATCCTTGCCCCAAGCCTCCATCCCAGCACCTAGCATTCTTTTTGGCCCATATTAATCTTCCTAGACAATTTTTTTTTTTTTTTTTTTGTGGTACATGGGCCTCTCACTGTTGTGGCCTCTCCCATTGCGAAGCACAGGCTCCGGACGCGCAGGCTCAGCGGCCATGGCTCACGGGCCCAGCCGCTTCGCGGCATGTGGGATCTTCCCGGACCGGGGCACGAACCTGCGTCCCCTGCATCGGCAGGCGGACTCTCAACCACTGCGCCACCAGGGAAGCCCTTCCTAGACAATTTTGTCACAAGAATAAAGATCTTCAATTCTAGTGGGAGGGCAAGTGCATCATCAGGAATAGCAGAAATGACTATTGGGACCAAATAAAATTAAGTGTTAACACATGTGACAGCATGGATGGACCTTGGGGACACTATGCTAAGTGAAACAAGCCAGTTGAAAAGATAAATACTGTATGATTCACACTTACAAGGTACTTAGAGTAGTCTAATTCACAGAGACAGAAAGTAGAACAGTGGTTACCAGGTGCTGGGATGGGGGAGGGAGAATAGAGAGTTGTTTAATGGGTACAGAGTACCAGTTCTGCAAGATGAAAAAGTTCTGGAGATTGATTGTATAACAATGTGAAGGTACTTAACACTACTAAACTGTACACTTAAACATGGTTAAGGTGGTAAATTTCATGTTATGTGTATTCTACCCCAATTAAAACAATTTTCAAAAATTTTTATATAAAAATAGTTGTGTTACATTGTGTGTGGGGATGGTAGAGATTGTTAGTTTCCCTCCAATATCTATTAACCCCTTTTCTTTTTCTTTTTGGCTGCACCACACAGCTTGAGGGTCTTAGTTCCCCAACCAAGGATTGAACCCAGGCCCCAGCAGTGAAAGAACCAAGTCCTAACTGCTGGACAGCCAAAGAATTCCCCATTCTCCCCTTTCCTAATGGAAAGAAATTGTAGGGACTTCCCTGGTGTCGTGGTTGAGAATCCGCCTGCCAATGCAGGGGACACCAATTCAAGCCCTGGTCTGGGAAGATCCCACATGGCGTGGAGCAAGTAAGCCCGTGAGCCACAACTACTGAGCCCACATGCTGCAACTACTGAAGGCTGTGCACCTAGAGCCTGTGCCCCACAACAAGAGAAGCCACCGCAATGAGAAGCCCATGCACCACAACAAAGAGTAGCCCCTGCTCGCCACAACTAGAGGAAGCCCGCACACAGCAACGAAGACCCAATGCAGCCAAAAATAAAAATTAATTAAGTAATTAATTTTAAAAAAAAAGAAATTTTAGCTGGGTGCAAGGTCACCTGGAATAAACATTACATTTCCCAACATCTTTTGCAGGCAGGTGTGGCCATGTGACTAAGTTCTGGCCAATGGATATAAGTGGAAGGGTCCTTTGGGAGCCTCTTGGACTTCTTTAAGAGATTGCACCAGTGCACCCTTTACCCCTCCTCTTTGTCCCTTCCTCCACTGGCTGCCAGGAGCATGGGGGCTGCCATATTGGAGCATGAAGTTGAGAGTCATGAGCACATGGAGGTCACACCTGGTAGAGCAATAGGGTGTGAGGCCCTGGAATGAAAACAGCATATCGATCTGGATCTATAGGCACCGACTTCTGCATGAGAAATAGACTTTCATCTCCTTTGAGCCACTGCTACTTTTCTTTTTTCTTTTTTTTTTTGTCATTTTTACTCAAACTTCATCCTAATAAAGAGAAGGGTAGAATGAAAGATGGTGAGAACAGAAAGGACCATGAGGGTTAGAACATTCAAGGAAGGCTCTATGGGTGAGGTTGGACCTGAGCTTTCCTGATGGATAACGAACGGGCTGCAAGATGAGTAAGGCCTGGTCCACATCCTCAAGGAGCTCCCTGGGTAGTGGAGGGAACGGACATTTATACCTTATCTATAGTCAGGGCCACTGCAATCAGCTGACATTAGAGGAACACTTGCCATAACACATGCGTGAACTTTTATATTTAATCTTCACAACAGTCCTATGGTGTCAGTACAGTTATTATTATCTCTGTTTTTTCAGGGGGAAACAGCTGGTGGAGGTTAGGCAGCTCATGAAGTTTGTACAGAGCAGTGGCAGAGCAGGGATGGTGACCCAGGCGGTTTGATCCCTAACCACGTAACTAGGCAGAGTATAAAGGAACTCAACAGAAGGAGGATTCATGGTCTTTTGCAGGGATTTGGAAAGCTCTATGTAGGTGGTGACTTTTTTTCTGAGCCTTGACTGGGGCATGGTGGGGAGGGGCACTCTAGACTGTGGACACAGCAGAGGCAGTGGCATGGCAGGGAGCTGGTGAGGCTGATCCAAGAGGGGTGCAGTGGGAGACGAGGCTGGAAATGGGCTCCAACTCCACACAAAGGGTTGGATGGAAGCCATCTCATGGGCCTGAGAGTATTCCCAGCAGAAAGGCTTGAATTATAGAAGACTTGGACCTGGGATGATGGGTCTTCCCATGATTATTTTTAAAAAACCAAATTTGGGACTTCCCTGGTGGTCCAGTGGTTAAGACTCCACGCTTCCAGTGCAGGGGACCCAGGTTCGATCCCTAGTCAGGAAACTAGATCCAGCACACCACAGCTAAGAGCCCACATGCTGCGGCTAAGACCCGGTGAGCCAAATAAATAAATAAATAAATAAATAAATAAATAAATGTTTTTTAAAAGCCTAATTTTTCTTGAGAAGAAAAAACTGGAGAGGTGTGACGGGGAGTAAAGCACGTGAACTCCTGTCTGGATAATTAGTACTTGATGGCTTGATTCGCATGGCAGGCAGAGGAACTGGGAAAGGCTTTTTTAAAAGAAGAATTGAAAACTGCTTACAAATGTCCATGGAGAGTTCCAGACCATGGATTCTGAAAACTAAACTATTTCCAGAGAGGCTAAGGGAGGGGCCAGAGTTAATTTAAGTAGAGCTTGATAATAGTTTGTTTGACAGAAGGCACCCATCTGTACTCAGGGGTTGGGGGTACTTTAAATCTTGCTCCAAATGAGATTTTATTTTAAATTTAGGGGGCAGAAGAAAGGAGTTTGATAAGCATTTGTATCATTGTTTTAATGTTGCTGCTTTATGAAAAAAAAATCTAATTACAACTAGAAATGTGTGGGTTGTGGCAGCCCCTGAGGAATAACCCACCCCTCTGACTTATGCTCTTTGGGGGTGTCTACTTGATTTGGGGAATGGTGGTCAAAGAGAAATTAACCAGCCCCTCCAGGGCACAGTCCCGCCTAGGCAATGCCACACCCGTATCAGGAAGAGAAAATGGGTAGGATGGGGGGTGGGGGAAGAGAGTTTGAGTGAGGGAGGCATAGGACTAGGGAGAAGCCTGCCCTGCAGATGGGTGGGAATCAACAGCCCCTCCCCCCAACCCCGCCAGTGGGAGAAACTTTAGGTTCTGCAAAGTGCTTTTATTTTCTGTGACCACAGCATTCCTGTGAAGTAGGAACAGCATCCACAAAGTGGCATTATCCTCACTTTGCAGATAACGTGCATCCCAGAGAAGTGATGTGGTTTCTCCAGGTGGTACAGGAATGACCCCCAGCCTCAGGGAGAGGGATGTGGGTGTAGGTGTCTGAGCAGGGGACTCATGACTGACAGAAGTCGTATCTGATCCAACCCCATCTGGATTGTGGGAGGGAAGGGATCAGGCAGGGACTGAAGTCTGGGGGAGCTTCCTCATCCCAGTGTCTTTCTCATGCCCTTCACCCTCCCTGGGCACCCTCCTGCACCCAGTGGACAGACCACCCCCTTCCTCCAGGGGACTGTGCCCGACTGCCCACGCAGAACCGTTCTATCATACCATTTGCAACCAAGCTCCCTGTCTCCACATGCATCGTTCCCATTTTTCTTTTTTAAAATATCAGAATGAAATTTTATTTAAAAAAATCAATACCCATGACATAACCCGCGGCAGATAAATCAGAGAAGCTTATGTTTCACGGTCTGAGTGCCTTTTGCAAGGATTCCCCAGTGTCCCTTCCACTCCCTTGGCCAGAAACCTTTCTGTCATGGAGTCTCCGATGAAGCCAGCCCCACCCTCCGGTCTTGCCAGCAGCTTTGCTCAGCAAGCTTTTCTCTCTTCTCATTATACCTCTGTTCCCCAACCCGGCTGATTCCCCCCAGCCCCAGGCAGGCCAGCCTCCAACAGACTCACGCCTCTCAGCCTCAGTTCACCAGCCTCTCCAGCAGTCCCGCCCATCACTTCCTTCAACACCTGCTGCCGTATCACCTCCTCCAAGAAGCAGGCACTTTGGAGTCAACAGCCTCTGGTCTCCTCTCACTCCTGTGTGATCTTGGGTCCACAGCATAGCCTCCCTGAACCTCAGGACCTCAGTTACCTCAAGGGTAAAAATGTGGACACCGGCACCTCTTGCATGGCATTTTTGAGCTAAGCAAATTACCTAGGGTAGGTAAGAGCCCTTAGCACGTGCTCAGCACTAGTAAGCTCTCAGTAACGCTTGATTCCTTTCTCTGGGCCCGTCTGCGCCTTGCTCCTTCATCCCACCTCTCTGGGCACTTAAATGCCAGAGTTTATCCTGGGAACAAGCATCCTACCCTTTTCCCCTCGGTTTGGTGCATCCACGGTGCTGGGCATCGAGCTCCCCTCTAGATGGTCAGAGCTGGAATTTTGTCTGTCATGAGCACTCAGCGCATGCCCTAGGGAGATGGGACCAGGAAGGCAGAGGAAGGAAAGGAGGGAGAAGGGAAGGGAAAGGGAAGAGAAAGGAATAGAGGGAGGAGAAAGAAAGGATTCCTTCCTTTCCTCCCGGGGAGCAGGGAGGAAAGGAAGGAAGGAATCCTTTATCAGCAATAGACGTCTGGTGAATCCCACAGTGACTGGTACAGAGCAGGGGCTTGAAGCACTTTGAATTGGATGGGTAGATGGATATGGTTAGAGGGAGGGAAAGAAGAGAAGGAGGGAGGAGGGAGGGAGGAGGGAAGGAGAGAATGTGGTGTTAGTCTGTGTTCCCCTGGTCTGGACCCCCCCTTCCTGTCCAGCTCTGCTCTCCCTTGAGGCAAGAGGGGGCTTCCAGGTAAGAGACCTTCGCTCCAGAGGCCCTGTGCTGCCCAATAGAATCAGAAATGCCCCACGGCCAGGTGCAGCAAGGGGCCGGTGACAGCAGCTGCCAGACACAGTCAGGCCGGATATGGGCACCTGGCTGGTGAAAGACGCTTTCGCCTTCCACCTCGGCTTTCCAACTAGCCCGCAGCTCTCTATCCTGGGGCCCTACTGTGGGGCGGGCCTGTTTAGCAGGCATGGGGCCTCCTGCCTGGCTGTAGGTGGGCAGGGAAGCAGGACAAGAGCCCTCTGGAGATTACTGGGCTTGTAAAGGCCTGTCTGGATGGATGGATAGTCAGCTGCAGCATCTGCATGGCAGGCAGGGGCTGGGAGCCAGCCAAGGCCTCCGTGGAGCTGCCAGAGTCCGCGCTCACCTGGAAATCTCCAGGAGAACCCTTTCCCAACTGGATTCCATGGAACTCTTCAAGATGAGGAGAGGGAGGAAGGGAAATCCTTAGTCTCTAGCCCCTCCCTAGACATTCACAATGAAGTGAGTACAGTAAAGGGTCTGAGGAGTCCCACAGCAAGGGAAACTGTTTAATTTGAACTCTTTGCTTCCCAAACCTTTTCCATCATGGAAACATTATTTTCCCCCTGCGGGCACTTAATTTACATCTTGAAGATACTAGAGTTTGTAGGATGCAAGTTGGAAATGCTGAGGTGGCCTGGGGAATAGAATTTTGGCACTGGACTTACTGAAAGGATCATTGAGGTTCCCTCTGGAAAACTCCTACCTATCCATTGAAACCCACTTCAGATGCCCTCAGGTTCTCTGTGGTGTTTCTCTACTCCCCGCTCAGGGAGAATTAACCAGTGTGTGCCCCACGATGCTCACATTCCACTTTACTCTCTTCCTTTTGTGTGGAGTTGGTTGGAGTTGGTTGGTTTTCAATCTTGCTGGACAGAAAGCTCCTTGAGGGCAGGAACCACATGTTGCTCGATTTTGGTTCCCTCCTACCTGGCATGTCATAGGTGCTCAATGCACATTTCTCCATAGAATTTGGTACAGCACCCTTGTTTTACAAAGAAGTAAGCTGAGATCTAAGGAGGAGCCAGGGCTTGGCCTGTCTTCACCAGCTGGACTTGGCAGGGTATGGGGGTGCTGACCAGGCTTCCAGGTTCCCCTGAACCTGCCTGTCTCCATCCTTGACACTGAGCCAGTTGTCATGAGTGCTGGGTTTTCCCTACTGAATTTCTGTTCACAGTCAAGCTGGAGAAGGACTCAGGTAGGAGAAGCCGTAGCTAATCCATCCACTTGATTCAGCAAATGTCAGGATGGTCATTTCTGTTCCCACCTTAAGACCCCATTAATGTCACCGGTGACTGTAGGTTTGGTTTAAGGGCTAATTCCCCTGACCATGGTCCTGGCCTGAGCCTGGTGGGTAGAGGATTGTGCTTCCTCTTATCCTTTTGTGTTTGCAGCTAACTTAATGTCCTGGCAGGGAGAGTAGCCATCAGTTAAAAAAGCTGAGCGAGGGCACAGCATCCTGAAAGCAGGTGAGAGGTCGCCGCAGAGCAGGTCATCAGCACCTCACCGGGCAGGTGGCAGGGCCTGGCCTCTGTAGTGTCCCCTTCTCCACCATCTTCTTCAGGGGCCTCAGGTGGGGTGGGGAGTGCTGGAGCTCTGTTCCAGCCTGGTGGGGACAGGGTTGGGAGAGCAGGGGTAGGGAGCAGGGAGAGAAGGGAAAAGAGTCCTGGTGCCCTGAGAGCTGATGCCACCTCCTAGGTCCAGCCCTGCCCACCTACTGCAGCGGGCTGACTTCTGGTCTTTATGTTTGTGTCCTCAGCCTATGGCCTCGTCCCTCCGTGGGGTTCACAAGCAGGGTGTAGGTTCCAGGAGATGAAGGCAGAATCTTATCTTGGACCAATTAAATAATGATGGAGTGGGTACTTTTTGTACTGATGCCTGGAGGTGGGAGCGGGGCACAACAGAAGTGCCAGAGGTAGTTTCCTTTTAGGGAGCTTAGCGTCGAGTTACCCCAGACATGCCTCTGGACCTTTTCTAGGGCTCAGCAGCTGGGAGGGATCCTACAAGGGCAGATGATCAGGTGTCAGCCTGGGGTAGGGCAGCAGGATGGGGTGAGGGGAGGGGTATTAAGGGAAAGAGGACTGGGCTTCCAGAAGAGCCATGTGCCTTTGGTGAAGCAGTAGGGCTACAGGACACCCATGTCTCTGGAGGAATCTTACCCTCACACCCCAGCTAGGATAACTCTGAGGCACGCATCCCACACTGGCTCCCCAGGCTCCTCAGTGGGATTCAGCTCCAGTCACCACAGGGGTTACTTGCTCAGCTTCCTTCCCTTCCATCTCACTTCCCCACTCCCCTACTAGAGCTTCCTGGGATCACCCCCCAGATAAACTACCTGCTCTAAATCCTTAGCCCAGGGTCTGCCTCTGGGAAAACCCGCGCTAAGACAGTGTAAATTTTGCAATCTCTCTGGAGGATGATTTGGCAATAATCAAAGTTGTACATTTGGCAAGTATCAAAATTATAAATGCACATGTTCATGGGCCATGGACATGAAATTTATCCTGTAGATATACTCTTATAAATGCCAAAAGATTTATGAACAAGGTTATTTTTTGGCAGCACTGCTGATAAGAACCAAAGATGGAAACATCTAAATGTCCATCACTGGGGACAAGATAAGTAGATCATGGTTCATCTAACACATGGAATACTATGCAGCCATAAAAAGGAATGGATGGGGACACTCTTTATGGGCTGATTTGGAACAATCTCCAAGATAAACTAAGTGGAAGAAAGCAATGTACAGAAAATCATGTTTGTATGAAACAAAATCATGTTTGAAACAAAAAGAATATACAGCCATAATTGCTTGTTTATGTAGATAGACAGGCGATCTCTGTCAGGAAACTGATAACCGTGGAGCCTCTGGAAAGAGGAATTAGGAGGCTGAGAGCAGGGAAGGGAAGGAAATTTTCAGGCTATATCCTGTGCACCTTTTGATTTCTGCATCATGTGCAAGCTCTGTGGCAGCTATTAAAATATATATATATATATATACACATACAACTTAAATATAATTGTAAAGAATAACCATATAGCTGGATGCCTGATCACAGAGTTTTGCTATAATGATCAACCCAATTTTAGCTCATCTCAGGAAAGTTGAACCCATGGCCAGCAGTGTTCAACCTTCCTTTTCTCATTTAGCTTTCCCATAAGGTGGTTCTGCATCATTAGTCCACGTTTCTAAATAAGGAAAGTAGGCCTGAGTCCAGTCTTCCCCCAAGATGTCGAGAGTCCAAGCCGTCCTTCCCCTACCCCTTACCTGGGATGACAGAAGCTTCCTAAATCTTCCTGACACAGGGAAGTTTGTAGCCCTTCCTTTACTGAGCTATTTGAAATGCAGAGTGCCCTCTTTGGAGAGGATGAGGAGAGGCAGGGGGCTAGATAAAATGACCTCTCCACATGGGCTTCTTGTGGGCAGACGCCATGTTCTATTTCTATATTCCAGAGGCTTGATGCAGCACTTGGCATATTTGTTGAGTGGATGGATGGATGGATGTCTTTTTGCCCCAGACTTCCAGGTATGGAGGAACAAAGGGGAAAAGGACCCTCTCCTTCCAGCTCCTAGGATCCTAGGTCAGTAAGCAGAGCTCTGGTGTTGAAAACACTCTGCTTAAAATTCCAGTTTTGCTCCTCTGGCTGCCATGTGACCTTAGGTTAGTCTCTTCACCTGAGCCTCAATTTCCTTATCTATGCAATGTGCGGTGGACACAGAGTCCTCCTCTGCAGAGGATTAAATAAGATTCTGTCCAGGTGCCCCCAGTGTGCCTGGCACAGAGTGGGCTTTGCTAGGTGTTTGCTCTCCCTGCCCCCCCTCATTTCGGCAGAAAAAAAACCAGCACCAAGACCAGACATTGTTGCCTCTGCCCGAATCAATCACTCTCATGTCAAGGGGATCCTCCTGTCTAACTGACCCATCCTACTATAACCCAAGTCTGCAGCCTTCTGTACTGTGGTCCATAGGCAAGAGGGAAAGCTGTCAGCATGGTCCTTATGGGAGGCTTTTCCAGATCTGAAGGCACAAAGAAAGTCAAGGTTGAGTCTTGTTGACTGTGGGCGCAGCGGCCCCAGCCCCTCCTGCTTGGCCCATCTGTTTTAACTTCTCTACTTCTTCCTGGGCTCAAGGACTCTTCGCACAAGGTCAGCTGAGGATTGCCCAGGGTTCCAGGCACAGCGCCTGCCCCTTTTGCACCCCACTCCCTTCCCCTCCACCCAAGTGATCAGCAAATAGCTCAGATTCCCAGAGCTAGGAGATTGAACCCGGGCATGGAGCTGACAAGTTGCATTTTACAATAAATCTCTGCAATTAGACCCTTGCAAACATCTTCACTGTCGCTTCCCTGATATACGGCAGGGAATGAGCTTAATGTCCCTGGCAACCAATTCTTGGACTAAAAATAGTTAGCTTGTGGGTTTACCTTTCCTTGTTTAACATCCTATCTCTGCTGGGGCCATGGAGGGAGTGAGACTGGGATCTGGGTCCTTCCCTGGAGCTGGGCCGGGTGTCAAGGGTTAACCCAGCTTTAACTAATGTGACTGCCAAGGAATTAGCCAGCAGGGCAGGGGCGGGGCCGCCTTCTTTGAGGGAGCAGAGCCAGGCTGAGCTGTTTTATTTTAAGTGTGCAGGCTTTTTGAGCAGGCAGCTACCTTCCCAGAGGACTTGTTAGTTGGCCTTCTGAAATACCACCTCTTCCTACACCCTCACACTCCCACACACCCCCCAGCAGACATCACCATTCAATGGACCAAGAATGGGTTCTAACCCACTGTGTCACCTTGGCCTGGTCCCTTCTCTCCGGCTTGCTGTTTCCTCATTTGCAGAAGGAGGGATTAAATGAATCCATCTGTTTATGTATTGGATTTTCAGATATCGTGGACTCATGGTTTCCAATATTTTGTCTCAAATGTCCTCACAAACATCAAGGTTCCTGAAATGTCAACACCTCAATGTGCAAACTCCCTCAGGGACCATCAGGCAGATTGTACTAATTTTTCCCCTGGAGGGAGAAAGAAAAAACAACTTTAACATTACCTTTAAAGTCCTGTCCAGAGCTAAAAATTCTAAAATCCTTCTGTCTTAGAGCTACTTGCCAACAGTAAAACACCAACTATCCCCATAAAACAACTTGTTCATGAAGTCTTATCAGTCAGTCACATCTTAGTATAAATCAGTCTATAAAGTCCTTTCCCAGAAGAGGAGGAGCATGGAGTCTTGGGGTCCCTCATGGGGCTGTTAGGATACTGAAAGCCTCACCTGGCTCCCCACCACCCCATATGAGAAGCCCCCATGTGGAAGCCAGGGGCCTCCACCAGCTGTGGCCCCAGCCCACCTGTCTAAGCTCAGGACCTCCCAGTCACACTCTGCTCCAGGGTCACAGGACTCCCTGGAGTAGAACAAGCACAGTCCCACCACTGGGCCTTTGTTCACAATGGTGCCTCTGCCTGGAATGCCATTTCCCCTTCTCCCCTCTGTCCTCACACCACATTTCTCGGTTGGTGGAAACCCTACCCATTTTTGAATGCTTTTGTGAAGGCATTCCCTGTCCCATGGCGAAAATGAGTCCCTCAGGGTCCCTCTTCTACCGGCATTTGGAGCCATGCAGTATTAGAGACAGAAGAGGCTTAGGGACCATCTACACCAACATTTCCCAAAGTACTTCGACTGTGACCCATTATAAGAAATCCGCTCTGTGTTGTGACCCAACACACACATAAAACATACATAAATGCACATATGCACACAATGAATACATGTATACACTCAACTATAGACACATGTAAACACACACAGATACAAAATACACACATGTACACATACTCATGTCTTTTTTTTCTTTTTTTTTTTTTTTTTTGGTTGCATTGGGTATTCGTTGCTGCATGCAGACTCTCTCTAGTCGTGGCAAGCAGGGGCTACTGTTTGTTGCAGTGCGCGGGCTTCTCTTTGCGGTGGCTTCTCTTCTCTACAGCGTGGGCTGTAGGGCGCGCCAGTTTCGGTAGTTGCGGCTTGCAGGCTCTAGAGCGCAGGTTCAGTAGTTTTGGCGTGCGGGCTTAGTTGCTCTGCGGCATGTGGGATCTTCCCGGACCAGGAATCGAACCCGTTTCCCCTGCATTGGCAGGCGGATCCTTAACCACTGCACCACCAGGGAAGTCCCCTCATTTCTTTATGTACTACTTATCTCTACTATGTGCAATGCTCTGATTCTGATATAGTTGCTTTCCTTTTTTTGAATTCTGGTTCTGACTCACTAAATTTATTTCACCATCTTGTAATGGATTGCAAAACTACAGTTTAGAAAATGCCGACCTAGTTGAACTCCTTATTTTACAAATAGAATTACCAAAGTCCAGAGAGAGGAAGGGACAACTCGAGGTCGCAGAGCTGGCTGGCGGCAAGACCCAGACCAGACTGCAGTTCTGTTGGCTTCACAGGGGCGACCTCTCCTCTCACACAGGTTGCAGCTGTTCCTGCAAGATTATAAATCCGGGAGGAAGAGGGCGGTGTCCCCAGCGCCCCCCCAGCCCCTCCCCCTGTAAAGGTCTCGTCCATAGCAGGTGCCTAATAAAGGGCTGCATTGGAATAAGGATGAGAAAGTGTTTGGGAAGTCAACGACGGCCCTGCTGGAGCGAGGGGTTAATAAATGCAGTAGCCTCGGCTTGGAGACCAGGTCAGCTTTAGCTCATTAGTGGGACTGGGCTTTCCCAGGATTTCGGAATGCTGAAATTCGCGGGGTGGCGGGGGAGCAGAAATCCCGCTGCTGAGTTGGGGTGGGGGCGGGGAAGCCAGGAGGGAAGGATGGAAGAGGGGTGGCGCCCCACGGGGAGGGGATGTTGGAGGGACGGTGGGCGGGGGCGCGGTGTCAGGGCGCGAGCGAGCGGGGCTGCGGCTCATCGAAAATCTGAACAAGCTCCAGAGAGAATGGAACTCAGTCTCCTTCTGCCTCGTCTCCTGTCATTCTGGGAGAAGTGGCTCAGCTCAGGAGGTCGGAGAGGCGAGGCAGGGATGTGGAGAGGGAGAGATGAGAGAAGGCGAAGACACAGAAATGAGCAATTTGGGCACAGTTAATATCAGAGGCGATGCTGCTCAGGTAGTCACTTGAGGCTTCCCACAGCCCTTTCCCCCTCCACTGCCACCCACACTCCACCCCCGCCAGAGCTCAGCCACCCTGGGAACGGAGGTGCCAGTGGCCCATCCACCCACCAGAGCGCCCCCTTCCCCAAGTCTGTGGGCCTTATGGGAAATCAGAGCTGGGGGCTGGGCAGCCTGGGAGGGACGAACACTCATTCACTGACCTCACGGGCCACATTCTCGGCCTGAGATAGACTTACTTAGAGTCTGCGAGCAGAGTCCTCAGGGGTCATCTGGGCCCATCTCCTGTGTACCTACACCCCTGTGTACCTGCGATCAGCACAGAATAGAAAAGGAGACAAGTAGGGTGACCTGGCAGGAGCAGGGGCCTGGCCACTGGTTTATTCATTCATTTGACAAGTATCTAGTGTTCCTGCTGTGTGCTGGGCCCAGGGCTAGGTGCGCTGGAGTGGACTTGTCAACAAGGCATAGAGCCGAGGGTGGAGCAGGGACAGCAGACTCTGAACAGGGGTGTTTTGAGTGGCCAGGGGAAGACCAAAGAGCTGGCCTGGGGTACTGGTGAAGACTTCCTAGAGGGGGTAAGGTTTAAGGTAAAATTTCCAGAGTCCAGATGAGGAGTTGACGTGTGACAGGTGGCCTGGGGAGTGCCTCGTGTCTGTGATTTGGTGGGGTCACCTCAGCCCTGTGTCTCAGCCTCAACTCTGCAGAACTGGGAACTTTGTTATTTTAGCTGCCTCCAATGGAACAGAGCTCAGTGGGACTGACTCACAATAAACAAACCTTCCAGAGACTGAGTCATACATCAAAATGCCAGTTTGTTTTTCTGTAATGGAAGTATATTTGGCAAACTAAGCCTCACTGGCAGCCTACTTTAGGACTAGAGACCCATAGTATGAGTCTCAATGCTACATCACACCAACAAAGGAACTTGGGCAAACCTTTAATCCTCTGTGAGTCTTGGTTTCCTCATCTGAAAACAGGGATAATCGTGGCTACTTAGGGTTGTGGTGAGGATTAAGTGAGCTATTGCATGTAAAAGTGCCTCATTTCTCTGTAAGAATATCTATACATGGGTTAGTGATTTCTTAAATTTGTATTTATCTTTTAATAGATGGTGAACGCACATGGTACAAAAGTCCAAAGGTACCAATGGATTTAAACTGACAAATGAGTCTTCTCCCTGCTCCCCACCCCTGCCTCAATCCTCAGCTACCCAGTTCCCCTCATTGGAAGCAAAACAAATAATTATCATGACTTAAAAAAATTTTTTTAAGTCAAAAAATTATGACTTTTCTTTCAAAAAGATTTGTGTTATATTATAAAAGTAACTCATGGATTTAAAAATAATCCAGAGAGAACACAAGGGAATACAATGAATACTTTTTCTTTCTCCCAAGCCACCCAAGCTCACACCCCAGAAGTAACTATGGTCGATCGTCTTGTGTTCCTTTAAAGGATAACAGTTATTGCTTGTTCCCAATGCACCTTTCAAGGGAGGGTCTGCACAGGAGAGGTTACAAATGAGAACGTGCTGGATTAGTCAGGAGGTGAGCAGAGGTGGTAGGAAGTTCTCAGGAGACATTTCTGTCAATTTAGGGCCGTGGAATGAATTGCCTTTCTCCACTCCGGGGAGCTTTATCATCCATCCATCCACCCACCCACCTACCTGCCCATCCATCCATCCAACCCTTACCAGCTGGGCCCTCTGCTAGGTGCCGTGGGGAATACAAGGATGAATGAGTGAAGTATGTTGTCCTCTCTTGCATCATCAGTGGGACAAAAGACATAGATCCATGGATGTATACAAGTCTGAAAGGGACAGGAGTAGTACCTTAATATACCACCTGCCACACTACACTTTCATAAACAAGGAAACTAAGACCCAGAGAAGAAATGTGACTTGCCCAAAATCACACAGCAAGTAAATGGCTGGGCCAATGCTGAGAGACAAGTCTGGGGACACAACCCTATGTAAGATGGGAACGGATGGAGGAGAGAAGTGGGCCTAGAGTGGCAGTCCAGCAGAGAGTCTAGCTGTCCTAGAGAGGGTCAGGGCACTCCGGGCAGCCAGCAGAGCTTGAGGAAAAGTGCCAAAGCAGGGAGCTTGGCAGTGTCCAGGATTCATTCCGGCTCCCTCAGGATATTTAGAGGGGAGGACCCAGAGCAAGGCGGGGAAGGTAGGTTGGGCAGGAGTTCCTTGTCCAGCGAGAGGGGCTCATCCTTGGGAATTCAGCAGCCATGGGCCCAGACCCCTAGAGCACCCCTGCAGTTGTGTAGTGCATAGCTGGCTTACTCAGCACAGCTGGAGAGGAATGGGCAAAGGCTGGCCTTGCTGGTCTTTGTCCTGGACCGCTCCACCTCTTGCCCTCCCCTCCCCATGACAATATCCTTCCAGTGAGGCTTGGGGAGACCCTCAGTTCTCCTCCTGACACCTCTACCAACCACACCTCCAGTTGGATGCCCTCTGCTGGGGTCTCTGCTCGTTTGTTTTGGGTTGTCTCACATCCCTCCTTCACCCTTTGCCCTCTCGGTCCCGTCAGGCCCCCTGGGGAGGCCTCACCATCCCTCCAGTTCACTAGGGTTACATGCAGAAGAAGACTCATTGTGCAATCACATTTGCAAACTCAGCTTCTGAGCAGCCTGCATCGATCAAGGACTTAGCAGGGAAATGAATGGCCCACCTGAATCTAGATAAACGAGAAGGGTTTATTAAAGGGACTGTTTACAAAAATTTGCACAAAATGGGGAAACCACAGGGTTTCCTTTAGTCAACCACATGCAGTATCTTGGGGGACAGAGGAAGGTTACCAGAACCCTGAAGGAGAGTCATGGAGAGATGCTGCCATGAGAGCTTGGGGACCCTCAGTCAAGGGACATAGCTTAGCCCATGGCCTCCCCACATGGAGAGGGCTGGTGGGTTAAATACCCCAACTCACGCTCCTCCCTTCCTCTCATCTTCAGCCGGGGCTTCCTATTGGCTAAATCTAATTGGAAGTGGGAGGGTGAGGAAGCCCATCTGTGCACTTCACACCAGTCAGCCCTGGAGTGCACAGCAGGTAGGGAAAGGTGGAGGGTGTGTGTAGAAGGGCAATTGGGAGATCCCTTGCACAGCCCCCATGGCCTCCTTCAGCTCTGACACTCCTGCTCTTCCTTTGTGCCCTCCCGAGCCCTACCAGGCTCTGTTTCCTGTGAATGGATCACCTACCTGTCTCACAGGCAATTTCCCCTCTTTCTCCCCTCTTCTGCCTCATGACTCAGGAGCCCTCTGTGCTTCTTTCCCACGTGGCCTGCTGGTAGGACCCAAGAACTTCAGCCTTTATCACCCCTTTCCCCTGACCACATCGGGATGGAAACGTCTGGCCGGCCTCAGGCCAGTCCTCTCATGCAGTGGGACTCGGGAAGGAGCGAGCGTGAGACCTTCTTCCAGAACAAGCTGCTGCTGTGTGTGCAGTGGGCTGAGCCCTGATCAGCCCTTCTTTGGCTCAGGCCTGACTGGAGGTGCTGGCTCCCACCCAGCTGAGCCACTGGGGCTTGGCCAGATGGCAGCCAGCAAAGCTGAGGCTGGTTCTGAGCCACAGGCCTGGCTTTGGAAACCAGGCAACGAGTGGCCCATGGAGGCTACATACCGTAGGCACCTCAGGTCAGGGGTGGCATGGCCCGGCCCCCAGCTCAGCTGTGGCTCACTAAACTTAAGCCTCAGGTCTTCCTGAGTCTTACAGGGGCTGTGGGGCATCAGCTGGGCCTGAGGAAGGCTGTGTGGTACCGTGCAGAGCACAGGAGGCTGAGAGGCAGGAGACTGGGCTCTGTCCAGCTCTGCCCCCAACACAGCTGGTCTTGGAAAAATTTCTTCTCTCCTGGGCAGAACCCTTTTCCCAAAATGAGATCTCCCGTAGAACTCCAGTATATAAAACTGGTTCAAACAAGAGTGCAGCCTCAGAGCCCCCTAGCCAGTCTCCTTACCACCACTTTCTCCCCCCACCCCATCTCCAGCATCAGTCCTTGGAGCATCTTTAAAAAATCTTGGGGTTGCACAGAAAATGATTTGGAAACCCTAGCCAATATACTCCCTGAGAGGTCTCAGACAGCTCACGTGCTGTGAATCTTTAAATACATAAAAATAGACAAGGACTTCCCTGGTGGTCCAGTGGTTAAGGATCTGACTGCCAATGCAGGGGACACGGGTTCGATCCCTGGTCCGGGAAGATCCCACATGCCGTGGAGCAACTAAGCCCGCATGCCACAGTTACTGAACCTACGCTCTGGAGCCTGCAAGCCACCCTACTGAAGCCCGCACGCCTAGAGCCCATGCTCTGCAACAAGAGAAGCCACTGCAATGAGAAGCCCACGTACCACAATGAAGAGTAGCCCCCACTCTCTGTAACTAGAGAAAGCCTGCATACAGCAACGAAGACCCAACGCAGCCAAAAATAAATAAAAACTAATTAAATAAATTTATATAAAAAAATAGACAAAATGTTACCATAACCTCCCATGTGCCCATCACCCAGATGCAATAGTTAACAACTCATGGCCAGCCTTGTTTCGTCACTATCCCCACCTGCTTTCTCCCTTCCTGTATTGCTTCAAAGCAAATCCCAGATATCATGTCATTTCACCTGTAACTATTTCAGTTTGTGTCTCTAAAAGATTAGGACTCATTTTAAGTATATAACCACAGTGCCATTATCACACTTTAAAATATCTAATCAGAATTCATATTCCCAGTTGCTTATTTATAGGGTTTTTTGTTTGTTTATAGTTTGTTAGAATCAGGGTCCAAATGAGGTCCACATATCGCAGTTGTTTGATAGGTCTCTCTTTGTCTTGTTTTATGAATTGTAAGTGGCCAGTGAAAGTCAGGGTGGCCCGTTTTTGTGGGTTTCTCCGGGGGTAGTGAAGACATTCCCAGGAACCTTGAGGGAGAATCTGTTCAGTCCTGAGCCTCTAAGGGAAGAGGCGGGAAAGAGTGAAAAGGCCAGACTGAGGTTCAGTTCTGTGGTTTCCCACCAAGAAGCTGTAACTGTCTGTTTGCAGGGGGTGGGGGTGGGGCGGTGAGGTCAAACCCCAGAAGAGGGGGTGCCTCACCAGTGGTGTAAAGGACCCAGAAGAATATGGATGCCTACAGGGTCTTCTGCCCTGGAGGCAGGAGCCTGGGGTCTAATCCACTCGTAAAACTGACCATTAACTGAAAACATTTCCTTTAGCATCTCCTGAGACACAGGGCTTTGCCAGAGGCTGAGACTGCTGAGATGAATGGGGAAAGTCTGACCTCCAGGAACTCACAGCTCTTCAGGGAAACAGATGACATTGTATATTTAACCTCTAGACTTCAATTAGTGATCTGTAAAATGGAAATAATAACACCTTACTTATTAGACCAGCAGGTTTCTATGAGAAACCTCCTAGTTACAAATGGGATTTTATGAATAGGAAAAAAGGGACAAACTATACCTACAAAAGAGGTGGAGGGGAGGGAGGGCAGGGTGCTAACCTGGTGGAGGGATGAGGAACATTCATGAAGACCCCAGAGCCCTCAAGTCCTGGCTTTACCAACTACCAGCTGGGTGGCCTTAAGCAGGATGCCCCCACCATGGGTGTTAGCCCAGTGTCTTCCCTGGGGCCTCAGTGTTTTGGAAATGATGGAATTCAGGAAGTGTAGAGTGGGAAACCCTTGCTCTCTGGTGATTCTCAGACAAAGTAGAGTGTCTGGGTTTGGATCATAGCCCCATGGAAAGCCACGGTTTCTGCTGTCCATGGTACCAAACTCTTGTCTAGGTTTCAGTGTCTCAACCTCAGCACTGTGGGTGTGTTGAAAGAGATAATTCTATGCTGTGGAGGCTGTCTTGCACTTTGTAGGATGTGTAGTGGCATACCAGGCCTCTATCCACGAAATGTTAGTAGCTTTCCCTCAGTTGTGAAACCAAAAATGTCTCTAGTCTTTGCCAAACATCCTCTGGGAGACAGAAGCACTCCCAGCTAAGAACCACTGGTCTAGGCTAAATGGATGCTATTTCTCTGTAAAGATATGTGAGTATGTGCCCTTCCTTTCGACTCCACACTTCTGACTGGTGCCTCTGATCTGTTTTCACTTCCATAATGTTCCCAGGGTGTCAACACTTCTTATTTCAGTGCACCTTTCAAAAGTTCTTTTAGGGGGCTTCCCTGGTGGCGCAGTGGTTGAGAGTCCACCTGCCGATGCAGGGGATACGGGTTCGTGCCCTGGTCTGGGAAGATCCCACATGCCGCGGAGCGGCTAGGCCCGTGAGCCATGGCCGCTGAGACTGTGCGTCCGGAGCCTGTGCTCCGCAATGGGAGAGGCCACAACAGTGAGAGGCCCGCATACTGCAAAAAAAAAAAAGTTCTTTTAGGGACTTCCCTGGCAGTCCAGTGGTTAAGACTTCGCCTTCCAAGCCAGGGGTGTGGGTTTGATCCTTGGTCGGGGAGCTAAGATCCCACATGCCTCGGGGCCAAAACACCAAAAAACAGAACACAGAAACAATGTTGTAACAAATTCAATAAAGACTTTAAAAATGGTCCACGTAAAAAAATCTTTAAAAAAATTTCTTTTAAAGACAAACAACTTCAGTGGCCCTCTTGGCCACACTTAATGCATGAAAAAATATGGTAATTGTGCCCAAGGTAAGCACATTTGCCCTTGATTGATACAGACTCAGTCTTGGGAGGAGGAGCGGGTCGGTCACTTAATGAGCCTCTGTGACCTAGCGGCCCGCCTAGCAGACAGTGTCTGTGGTAACCATCAGGCTGTGTCGTGTAGCTTGCCTTTGCTCCTCCCTTTTGTCTGTCCACTGGGGAAAGACTGGTCCTAGAACATCCTTTTTCTGGAGCCAGGGCCTCCTCTAGGTGATATCACAGCTCCCTGCGGGTCTAGGCTCAGGTCACCCCTCCACAGTACACTGAGAAATACCTGAAGCAGGAGCTGAGGTCGTGGGGCTGGAATCCTGCCCTGTGACCCTGGGCAAGCTATCAACGTCTGAACTCATCCGTAAAGTGAGGCTATTAATACCTCCTCCACAGGGTTGTTATAAGGATTAACTGAGAAAATGTTTGTGAAAACCTGTGTGGCACAAACTGCCCCACACATCCTAATTCGTATTTTTATTATCTGTTGTTCTAAACGAGAGAATGAATAATATCACCCAGTCACTGAACCCCCATCACTTGTCCCCATCAGACCAGTCTCCTCCCCTGTTCCATACTTGTGCCTCTGGCTGTATCTCTAACGGATGCTCCTGCCTTGAAGGTCTCCTTCTCTCTTCATCTGTCCACATCCACTTCCTTCAATATCTAACTCCTGGGACTTCCCTGGCAGTCCAATGGTTAGGACTCCAAATTTCCACTGCAGGGAGTGCGAGTTCGATCCCTGGTCCAGGAACTAAGATTCCACAAGCCTTGCGGTATGGCAAGTGCTCGGTAGATCTAGGTGGATGATGATCAGGATGATGACAATAATTTATAAGATTTTAATAATAAAAACAGCTAACACTTATGAAGCGCTCACTATGTGCCAGGCACTGCACTAAGCACTTTACATGAATTAGCTCATTTATTGAGTGCCAGCAGGCTACATGGAATTGAACATCTGCCTCTCTGCTTTCAGACCCCAGCACAATATCACTTACTTGGTAGACCTTCGCCATTGGCCCCGAGCAGAATTAATATGTCTCCCTCCATGCCCATGATGCCTGGTTTATTACTGACCTAATTTCACTAGCTTTTAATTATTCATCAGAGTGGCTGTCTCCCCTTCCAGCCTGAACATCTTGAGGGCTAAGGCCCTGTTATATTCATCTTTATTAGCTTTGGCATCCAGTGGTGACTGGCATATAGTTGCTGCTCATTAAATGTTTGTTGAATGAAGGCACAGATGAATTGAGTAATTAACACCATCTCCCACGATGTTCATGCGATTTTATAAGCTGCTCCCTCCGTGAGGCCATTTTCAGAAGCATTCTAGTGCTATCCGAGCATGATTTGCCTGCAGACTATTTGTTGCCAGTTGTAACAAGGTAGGTGCAGAAATAGAGTAAGCATGTAAAAAATTTTAAGCAATTTTAGAGTAGTTTTAGGTTCATTGGATCTAATAATTTTAAAAATTGGGCTTTTCTTTTGTATGTCTTTATTCTTTTTCTTGCTTTTGCTTGGTTTAATTTTTAAGTCATGAGATCAGAAATTGTAATAGATTACAGTTACTGAGCTCTTATTATGTTCTGAATATTAGGCTTGTATATCTTTATTTTTATTTTCTAATAATTCATTCCCACTATATTTTACAATGGTATCATTCTGCAACAGATTAGAAATTTAAAAATCAAGAACTGGTTCTTCATCCCAAGTGGTCTGAGAAATACAGTTCCAGACCATCGACCTCACCGGGATGCCCATGGTTAAGCCAATGGCAGAGGGGACATACTCAGCCCTCTCTCGCTGGGTCCCACCCATCACGACTTATTCTCATACCTGTTTCTCCTACTGTTTGGAAGGACTGTGGAATTGTCTTTTAATCCTGTTTGGATTCCTCATTATTTCTCTTTTTTTCCAAATCAGGCAGGTTCATTGGATGAAAGCTGACTCTGGTCTGGGCTTGGACAGGAAAAGGAGAGGGCAAGGGAGGGGTCCGAAGAGAGTTTGGGAAGGTCTGGCTGGGAAGAGGATGCTGGGATGGAGCAGAAGGTGGTCCTGAGGAGGGTTGGAGAGGCTGCTAAGGAGACCACCCTGAGCCATCAAGGTTGGTTGGCTGGAGCGGCTGGGGTTGATGTGGGGGAAGGGCAGAGAAGGCGCCTGAAGGTGGAAGGAAGCAGTTTCAGGGCAAATGAAAGAGGATGTGGAATCCTTTTACAGAAGGAGTGTTAAACCTGAGGCTTTCATAAACCCCCTGAGGCGGTCAAGGCCAAAACTATAAATAAGTAGGTCATGGAGTGATGCAGAAGGCCCCCTCCTCCCACCCGGGGGTGGGGGCAGTGTGGAGGTTAAGTCAGTGAAATCAACACAATCAACTGGATGGGGAAAGGGGGATGAAATGTGCCATCTGTAGATGCCCCTTTAGAGAGAGAAGGTCTGAATCCCAGGCCAAAAAGGCCGGAAGAGCAAGACTTGATTACAGCCTGATCGATGGCATTAGCATATTTAAAGATCACGTCAAGGAGAGAACAAAGGGGCTCAGAAAGGGGAAATGGTGTTTATTAAGCAGAGAGAAACAGAATCTGGAAATCTGGAGCTGTCTGGTCCTTGGAGAGCCAGCTCCAAGGTCAAGCAGGGCTGGGGAGAAAGGGCTCTGCAGGGCCTGAGCAAACTTCCCTTAGGACCCGCCAGCTTCTCCTCTGATTCCACAGACCATCGCTGCTGTGACCTTCTAATCGAGAATTCAGCTTTCCATAAAGAACTGCCTAGAGGGAGGGACCACTCTGCCCATTTGAGCATCTGGTCCATTCGGTGATGGTTATGATGATGATGATGATGGTGGTGGTGGTGGTGGAGGTGGTGATGATTACAGCTAACCTTCACTAAGCCCTTGCTACGTGCCAGGCACTGTTCCAAGCCATTTACAAATATTAACTTGTTTAAACCATCCAACCTGTGAGGTAGGTAGTCCTACCTCCATTTTATAGATGAGAAATTTGAGGCAGTGTTAAATAATTTTCCAGGTTTATACAGCTTGTAAGCGGAACAGCCTAGACTCAAACTCAGGCTGACTCCAGAACCTGCACTAGACTGGACTACCCTGCATTTAAGTTTTGTTGAAAGCAATTCATTGGCAATCTGGTTGGTGCATCCATCTCGTTGGGATTGGTTGGGATGAGTCTGTGCCAAGATCAGCACGGCCAGCTCTGGGGCACTAAACAAATGGGGTTTTTTTAAGACTCCGGATTGCGTGCTTCATTTAGAAAGTGCTACCCAGTGTGGCTAAGCCAGTGTGACCAGCTGGTTTCCTGGGCACGGCCCCTCCCCCACTTCAGAGCCCCAAACCCCATCAGGGCCCAGCCCTCCGGGCACTTTGAGCTGAGAATCAGGAGGTTGAGGACTAGGCTTACCAGCTATGCCACTTTGGGCCGGTCACCACCTGTCTGTGCGCCTCAGCTTCCTCACAAGACCTCTTAACAAAAACTCCCTGTCTAAATGAAGAATCAGTTGGACCCATGAATGTGTTGGCTTTTGCTCAGTGTGCTGAGAAGTGGGTGGAAGGAAGAAGGCGGAAGGTGGAAGGTGGGCGCGGCAGGGCACAGAATCCAGGGCGGTTAGGTTCAGAGTTGGCTTGCAAAGCCGGCTGACCACCACCCCGGGAGCGTGCTCCGCCCGCAGCGCTCCCGCTTCCTCGGGAGGGTCTGCTGCTGCCGCTGCAGGCCCAGGCTCTGTGGGGTAGAGTCACTTCTCTACCTCCCCCTTCGGCTGTGGCGGGAGGGAGGAAGAGATAGAAGTCAAAAGTTCCGTCCGCCTGGAAGAGCTGGAGGGGAAAGTCTAAGGGGCTGGGGGAGGCGGGAGCTGCTTCCCAGTGCTGGGGGCGGGATGAGGGGCGGGATGGAGGCCAGGAGGCCTGGCGGGGCGGCTGACCCTACCCTGAGGGCTCGGCCGAGAGGGGGCGCTGTGACCTCCTCCTCGCCCAGCCCGTTGGATTCCTAGCTGCTCTCCCTTTCGTAGCGCAATGCGCGCTCGACTTTCCCCCTCCGCGGCGTTCAGAGGCCGGCTAGTCCTGCAGGGCACCGCCATCTCCCCTGGTCTTGGGGTTCCCAGGTTAAGCTCTTTGCCGGGACCAAACTGGGCAGGCGCTTAGTTTGTACAATGAATGAAGGATGAACGAACGAATGAAGGAAAATGAATGAATGAATGAATGAATGAGAAGGGTTCCTCCCTCAGAGCTTTCGCACCTCAGCGCGCGCCTGGCGTGCCAGTTCCAAAGGCGCGGGGGGTCTGGACCAACACCCCGGCCCTGCTGAGGTGGGGGCGGGGGGACCTTCCGGCCCGCCGCAGGGCGGGAACTGCCCGAACGCAGTTCCCAGCTTCACCAGCTTTCCGCGGCGCCTCTGCTCAGTCTGGGCTGCCCTATTCCCCAGCCTCCAAGAACCTCGCTCTTAGAGATTCACCTGAGCCCCCCAAGTCCCCTCAGACTCCCTCGGACTCCCCAGGCCCCAACCTGAAATCCGGCGGGAGGCGGGAGGCTGCCTCCTCTCCCGCCCCCGGGCCCCCAACCCCCGGCTTCTCCTCGGGCTGCGTCGGCCGCCAGCGCTGCCAGCGCGCCCAGCCGACTGCCGCAAACCCGGGCTCGGGGAAAAGGGGGTCAGGGCCGCGAGGGCGCGGGGAGCCGACCCCGGGAAGGAGAGGGGACCGAGGAGGCGGGGCGGGGGGAGGGAGCACAGGGGCGAGGCGCGGAGGAGGGACCGGAGGGGAGGGAGAGGAGAGGAGAGGCGCGGAGGGGAGGGGAGGGGACGCCCAGGCGAAGGGGCGGGGAGCCGAGGCGACTAGCGGCGCGGACCGCGGGGGAGGCGGCGGGGGCTAGGCGGGCTCCCGGCGGGCGAGAGGCAGCTGCGGGCCGGGCTGGGTCAGAAAGCGGCGGCCGGACTCGCCCGGGAAGGGGAGAGCGAGAGCCCGGCGGGCCGGGCTGCGGGGCCGGGGAGCGCGGAGCCGGGCGCCTCCGCCACCCGCGGCCACACAGGAGCCTGGCCGCCCACCCACGCAGCCCGAGCCCTCACCCGCCGGCCGGCCCCTCTGGGATGTCCGAGGGACCTAGGCATCCAGGACGGTGACCGAGCGAGCCCGAGGATGGGACGGCGCCTGCAGCTGCGGCTCGTTAAGGTAAGAGCGAGCCGGTCAGCCCTCGAGCACTGCGGGCCCGCAGCTCCGGGCGCGCAGCTCCGGGCGCGCAGGGCTAGGTAGGCTATGGGTGTGATGCGGAAAACTGGGTGTCACTGAGCAGAACTGTGCCCAGGTCCGGGGGCGGCCGGGGTTTGAGGAGCAGCCCAACTCCCTGCCTCTGGACCTTTGGAGCCGGCATTGGGCGGGGGGAGGGGGGGACGACACTGGTGAAAAAAGAAATCTTTGTGGCGAAGCTGCCGGGATGTTGGCGGAGGTGGGCGTGGGGTGGGGGGGTGTCAGCCCCCCCGGGTAACCAGCTCTGTGAGGGGAATCGCTCTAGGCTGTGGGAACCGACGCAGGGAACCCTCCCACCCTCCCAGGTAGACTGGGGTCCCGAGACAGGAGGCTCGGCAGAGGGGTTCCCCATCCGCCCCAGCACCGTCTCATCAGGTCGCCCACTCCGCACGCCTCCGCCCTGTTCCTGGGAGCTCCTTCCTGCCCCTGCAAGTCCGGGGAGATAAATGTCCCCGGTGCCTGCGAGCCCTGGATCAATATCGCAATCTCCGGAGAGCAGACCGAGCATCCGGCGGTAGTTACCGTTCCTCCGCCGCCGCCGGCCCGCCCGCAGGAGCACGACGCTGGGTCTCCGAGCCTTTGCACTAGCGGGTGGGTCCCCGCGCCTGCTCGCTCCTGCCCGGGCTCTGGCGACGCGATTCCTGCGTCCGGAGTTTAGGAAAGTCGCCAGACCGCACGTCCAGAGTCTGTCCGCTGAAGTTCTGGGGCGGCGGGGGCTGCCCCAGGGCCCGGGGAAGGGTTGGGGCGTCGACACCCGGGCCCGCCGCTAGTGACAGCTGCCACTTCCTGGTGCCGGGCGATTCCGAAAGCGGTTCGGCTTGCGGGGTGTAGGCAAGGAGGCGGCAGCGGAGGGAGGAGTAGGTGGGCCCCGGCGCCGCCGCGGGGGAGCCCAGCGCGGCTCTGGCCTGAGGATCCGGACTCCGCAGGGTCAGTGGGGACCGCCGGGGCACAGACACCAGCTTGACTGGATTCAGCGCTTTTACAAGCTATTAACTTCAAAAGAACTGAATGGATTGGGGGGAGGGGTGCGGATTGACTGAATTTCATTTTTCCATCAGTTATTAAACCAACTGTACGTATGTATATCAGCACACGAAGTGGTTTGAGTTAAACCACCAAGATTTAAAAATGCAACTGCTGCCGGCTCATCAGTTGAGACATTTCTAGTTACCGAGGCTTTCTCCATTCTCTCCCTCCCTCTCCCGAATATATATAAGTTGGTTTTTAAAAATGACTAAGGGTTGGTCTGATGGAACCCATATCCCCTCCCCCACTCCTTAACTGAGGACTGGCGGTGAACACAGAGATTATTTTCTGGGTGATGAAGGAGACCCGGGGAGGGAGAGAGGAGGAAAAACATCCAGAGAGCTTGACTAGATGGCACTGAGTGGGAATATTTTCCAAAAGACTAGAGTGTAGCAAACCTGGGTCTAAATTCACAAATCAGTTAGACCAAATTCAGTGTTTTAAATGGATTCAAAGGGTTGAACTGTAGGTTTTTGTTTTTGAGTTTACGTGGTAATAGGTAAATGTTCTTTCTCTGGCCTGGCCTTTCTTAGAATCATGTGCAAACTTCTGCTTAGAATTATGGTGCTCTTCTAAAAGGAAAAAAAAATTTTTTTTCTGTTGTGTGTGTGTGTTTCCTGCTAGGTGATGAGATGTGTGCCCTTTATGTCTGGCCTAATGAACTCAGTAGGTGCTCAGTAAATGCATACTGAATGAGTGAGAGGCAACAAATGAATGGGCAGCTAATGCGGTTTCAATTAAATAATTGCTTTTTCTTTTATTTATGTGGCATAGACAACTTGTTGGGTAGTGTTCTACCTGCTTTGCAAATATTAAGTCACTGAGTCCTCATAACAGTCCTGGGAAGTAGGAATTATTACTGAGGCACAGAGAGGCTAAGGAACTTTTTCCTTACTTGTTCCTCACAGATACAGCCAGTGAGTGGTGGAGCCAGAATTCAGAGTCAGGTACTGTGGCTCGAAGGCTTTGTTTTGTTAGCTTTTATCAGAAAATCTTTTAAGCCGCTAAAATCTCATCCAAGACTTCTGTCAGATGAGAGAGAGCACAGGTGGTTTTGTTGGTATCAAAGTCTGAATCTAGGTGGGGTTCATCCAAAATCCGGCGCTGTCCTCAACAACTCAGCCAGCTTTGGGAAAGGATCCACTCTGGGGCCCTTACCATGGGCCTCACACTGTACTGGTTACAGAGAACTGGGGGAAAGTGTGTGTGAATGTGTATGAGTGAGAATGAGTGTGTGCATGGGACTGTAGTTGTGTATGTCAGTGAGGGAGAGATGATGTCCGTGTGCGTGTGCGTGGATGCCAAGGAGACGGGTGAAATATTGTCTCTGCCCCCACGGGAGGGCCAGGGACCGACCATCTCCGAGTCACCTACCCACCAGCCGCAGCTCCTCGCAGGGAGACCCAAGTGTGGCTCAGAGTGGTGGGTTTGGCTGAGTGTAAAGAGTGGAGAAGGCAAGCCCTGGTGGGCTACTAAAGGAGAGTGAGTTCTGCGGAGAGAGCTGGTTTTATTGCTTTTGTCATAAAAGCAATCTAGCAGTATTACACAAAGTTTGAAAACCAGAGGGGGAAATTTATTACACTCTCACCCTCCTAACACAGCTATTGTTGCCATTTAAAAAATAATCCCAGGGCTTCCCTAGTGGCGCAGTGGTTGAGAGTCCGCCTGCCGAGGCAGGGGACGCGGGTTCGTGCCCCAGTCCGGGAAGATCCCACATGCCGCGGAGCAACGGGAGAGGCCACAACAGTGAAAGGCCCGTGTACCGCGCAAAAAACAAACAAACAAAAAAACCTGCAGGCCTTTTTTTTTCAAGTGCAGGTTTGGGCACAGCTGTGGCCACTGGGAACGCCCCCTCACTTACTGTCACAACCCAAGTCTGTCCCATGTTATTCCGGAGCCTCCAGAGGGAGATCGTCAATATCTGCATATTCCCTGTGAGGGGATACTCTTCTGCCACGTCTATATCTGTGCACATTTGGGCCATTTCCAGATTGCTTCTTTGACAAATAATATGGAGCCGGGTTTTGAGGGGAGCATGGGCAGGAGGGAAAACAAGGGCAAAAAAGTGAGCCATGGGGTGTGGGGACTATTGGCATGGCCACAGCCCAGGGGCAAAGTAGGAGAGGGAGGCTGACAGCCAGGCCAAGCCGTCAGGATTTGATATGTCCAGCCCTGGGCAGGGGCATGACTTGGGTCCGTCCAGTTCTTAGGGAGGGCATAGATTTGTGGAAAAGCAGGACACTGACCAGGGGCCGCTGAGGACGAGCTCAAGTGGAAAATCCATTTCTCACCCTCTAACATTTGCATCGTCGGAGAGCATCAGCAGCCAGTGGTGTTCAGCTGCACAGAAGAAGGAGTTTGGAGGGTCGAAGGTGCCCCTTGGCAACACCCCAAGTGCCCGTGGTGCTTACAAGCCCATGGGCCTGAGCCCCGGACATGATGTGACCTAGAAGGAAGGGGTTAGGTATAGGGCTGATCATTTTAGAAGCTATTGGGTTGGAAAGACCATCAACCTGGGAGTTGGCACACCTGACATCAGTCACAGCTATGCCTCTACTTAGCTGTGTGACTTCAGATAGGTTACCCTCCCTCTCTGAGCTACCGTTTCTCCGTAAACAGGGGTATTTGACTAGATTCTCTTTTACCTTTCACGTCTCTGTGCAAGATCTGTTTCCAAAAACACTCCTTAGGGCCACAACCTCATATGAGAAGAGTGGGGTGCAGCAGATTCAATTCCCAGCTCTGCCCTTTCCCAGCTGCAGGACCTCAATACTTGGACCCAAGTACCCTCTCTGAGCTTGAGTGTTCCCAGCTATGAAATGGAGGCAATACCTAACTCGAAAGGTTGAGGGAAGGCTGAAATGAGTTAATACACACACAAAGTGCCTGGAACAGCACCTGGCACAGCACCTGGCACAGAGTTCGCTTTCAGAAAAAGTTGCTAGGTGCCTGCTCTTCAGAGAAAATGAGATAATGCAGGAAAAAACAGCTAGGAAAAGCTCTTGGACATTCAACATGCAGCCTTTTTGCATCTTTCACCCGTCATAGAACTGGGCCTAATAATCAACTGCATGTAATAAGCGTTTCACAGATGTTTGTTGGCTGGCTGGCTGGTGTTATTGCTGCTTCCTTCAGTTTGGTATTGCATGATCAGAGTGGACCCATTGCTGTTCCCAGGAGGTGCAGGTGTCATGTCCAAACAGACTGAGAGATGCCAAAACCATCCTGGCAGAAAAGCCACCTCTGATGCAGAAAAGACTGGAACTGCCCCCCTTTAGGCCGACTATGGTTATGTTAAAAAGAAAAGAAAAGAAAAGAAAGCAACAAAGAGCCAGTGTAGCACCTGGTGATTTGGAGAATCCATTGAGGGTGGGGCCTTGGCTGGTCTGGAGGAGAGCAGGTTGTTAGCAGGTGACCTGGGGCCTTTCTTGTTTCCTCCTCTGTGAAAGGAGAGGGTGGGGTGATCTCTCCCAGCTCTCACTCTACCTAACCATTCATGGCATCAACAGAAGAAAAAGTGAGCCCATTTTGGAGCTAAGGCCAAGTCTTAGCTGCAGATTTATATTCAATGAATGAATTTGTTAATTACAAATGACTCCTGTCTACTTAGATCCTCGGGGGCCCCTGTCAGCAGAGTCCCTTGGAAGTAACATCATCAAGTCCTTTTTAAATGCTTGTCTTCCGACTTGTCGCTCTTGGCCAGCCAGCCCTCACTCCACCCAATGTGGCAATCAGCATCTTCTTGTGTGGATGGGAACATCAGGTGAAGCAGATGTGAACTTGAAACCTGACTCTGCTATGAAGCTAGGTTATCACTTGGAACCTCAGTTTCTTCATCTGTTTAAAAAAAAAAAAAGAGGAAAAATAGTATCTACTTTATGGGATAATCATAATGACTTCATGAGATGTCAAGTGTGAAATAAAGCACAACTGCGCATTGTCTGGCACACAGTAAGTGCTTAATAAATATTAACTATAGTAGTCACTTAATAAATCTTTACTGAATTTTATCAATCCAAGGAAGAACAGCAAAAGGAGGAGTGGTGAGGGAAAGGGAGGTGGAGGAAGGAGTACTTAGCAATGTAGAATCTCCTCCTGCCCCAGGGTCCTTTTTGTAGACCCTGGGGAGAAAGGATGGGGCCACCTGCCATCAGCCAAGCTCAAAGGGCAAAGGACAGAGGTGCCTGCTGTTGGCCCTCTGAACATCTCTGACATGTGAAAACATTTGGCATTAAAAGTGGAGACATGGGGACTTCCCTGGTGGCGCAGTGGATAAGAATGCACCTGCCAGTACAGGGGACACAGGTTCGATCCCTGGTCCAGGAAGATCCCACATGCCACGGAGCGACTAAGCCCATGCACCACAACTACCGAGCCTGCGCTCTAGAGCCCACAAGCCACAACTACTGAGCCCGTGTGCCACAACTACTGAAACCCACAGGCCTAGAGCCCGTGCTCCGCAACAAGAGAAGCCTGTAGACCACAACAAAGAGTAGCCCCTGCTCACCACATACAACTAGAGAAAGCCCGCACACAGCAACGAAGACCCAATGCAGCCAAAAATAAATAAAATTAAATCTTAAAAAAAAAAAAAGTAGAGACATGTAAGGAGGATAATACAAAATGATTAAGTCACTGACGCAAACAATTATTTTAAAACAACTAACTGGATTCCATTAAGCAACAGATTATTAACCATTTCTTTTCAGAGTAATTGCTGTCAACTTCAAAAAAAACTGAGAAGCTAGAAGGCAGGAGGGGAGGAAGGGAAGGAGGAAGATTTGGGGATCACGGACATGCACTTCCTTTTCTGTGAAATGGGTGTGTTGAGATGCAGTTCTGGGAGATGGGTCCCAGGTACACAGAACCCCCGACTCAGTGCTTTAGCTGAATGTGTTTTTTGGCAACTCTCCACCCAGGAGCCATGAATCCATTTCAGGGACAGATGAAGATGTTTGTGGGTGCTCTTTCTTCCCTATAAACTCAAGCAATATCACAATCCCTCTCCTGGCCCCGCTGGTCCCCAGGGAGCAGCCTCAGTGAGGTGCTTAGAGATGAGGTTTGTGGGGTGCACACCTGCCCCCCCTTCACCTGTCAATCTGTTCCCATCCTCCAGCCAATCTGGCCGGAAGCCAGGACGCCTAGGTCAAAGCCCAGGACAGAAACTGGCCAGACTGGTCCAGCTGCTTCTGTGCCTGAAGAACCAGAGAGATGGGGGTTTGTTCTAGGCTGACCGACTGCAATTTGGAGCCCACCCATAGCGAGTTTTAAGAGGTAGTGAGGCTACCGGGAGGCACAGTGGGAGACTTAGTTGAACCTTTCAGCGCTGGGAGGTCAGACCTTTGGGACAGTGTATTGCTCAGTACCCCTGGCAGGTGCATGGAGCCGAAGAGCTGGAGGGCAGGCTGCCCAGGGTGATGGGCTAGGGCAAGCGATGGCTGCGACATTTCCATTTACAGCAGGGTTTCCCCTGCTTTCATCCGTGTCTCCCCAGCCTCCTTGGCAGGATGTGTGAAGGGCTCCGTGATTTCCAGAGATACCAGCTGTTCCTGGAGCAGCCCCGCCACTGTGCGGACAGAGCTGGATGGGATAGGGAGGGATGGCCAGGGATGAGGGGCTGGGCTGTGTAGGCTGGAGACGGAAACCAGGCCCTGCAGGGCTTTGGCTACCCTGGGGAAGGGTCGAGGGAAAGCCCCGGGCTGTCTAAGGGGCAGAAGACCCCCCTGCACTGAGGGCCCCGACCCCACAGTCAGAAGCAAAGGCCCAGCTGGGTGCCCATGGGCCTGCTCAGGGTAGATGGTTTTATTATTATATAAAATGTGGACATGCAGAAAGACAGGAAGAAGCCAAAGGTGATGCAGAGATGGAGACCACTGGCTAAAGTTGGCATGAGAGAGAGAGAGATGAGGACAGAAGGACCTGGAGGAAAGTGAAGGGAGGAGGGTGGAAGGGAGAGAGAAAGATGTGAAAGCAAGAAAAAGACCTGCGTGTGCTTTTTGGCTCTTCTTGCTCAGTACTTTCCCTTTAGCAGCTAAGTGAACATGTGCCTCTGGTACTGAGGGCAGAGATGGCCTTTACTGGAAACGCCCCTCTCGATTTCTTTTTTTTTTTTTTTAAGAGTTTCTTTCTTTCTTTTTTTTTTTTTTTGGCTGCGTTGGGTCTTGGTTGCTTCTTTCTCTCGTTGCGGCAAGAGGGGGCTACCCTCCGTTGTGGTGCGCGGGCTTCTCGTTGCGGTGGCTTCTCTTGTTGCGGAGCACGGGCTCTAGGCGCACGGGCTTCAGTAGTTGCAGCACATGGACTCAGTATGTGTGGCTCACGGGCTCTAGAGCGCAGGCTCAGTAGTTGTGGCGCACAGGCTTAGTTGCTCCACGGCATGTGGGATCTTCCCGGACCAGGGCTCGAACCCGTGTCCCCTGCATTGGCAGGTGGATTCTTAACCACCACGCCACCAGGGAAGTCCCATCCGCCCTCTCCATTTCTTACAAGAATTCCCCCCACTCTCCCTAATCTGCTGCCAGGAGCCTTCCTCAGCCATCAGGGTCAGTAGAACCCCGGAGAGCAGGGATGCTCTGAGGCATGCCGTGTGGAGGCTGCGGATGCCTGCCCACGGGAAGGAGCTCCCCCCAACCCCACACCCTCCAGCGCCCCCAGGGCTGGGATCTCCCAACCCAGTCAGAAGGAACAAAGCCTGTTGCCTTTGAGGTTCTACCTGGCCCCCAGTGTGCAGTCTATGTCTTTCTTTCTTACACACACACACACACACACACACACACACACACACACACACACACACACACACACACACACACACACACACACACACACACACACACACACACACACACACACACACACACACACACACACACACACGCTGGGATCCTCAGGAAGTCCTCTGCAGTGTTTCTAATAGCGTCCCCCCACCTTCTATCCACTCAGAGGCTGCTGCACAGTCAGACCGTTGAGACAGGTGGGCAGCTCCCTCCTGCCCGGGCCAGGGCTGGAGGACTGACTCCCAGAGTAGCAGCTGGGCCCCCAGGGCCCTGGGGTCAGTAGTGGGGGTGGATGGCAGGTTGGACAGCCTCCGTGACCACGCCCCAGGCCGCACATGCCTGTCTGGGAGCCCGAGAGGCTGGGCCTTGGAGGGAGGCCTGTGTCCTGGGCTTGGTCTGAGCCCCTGCCTGTCCCCCTCCTCCTGCCCTTTCCCTCCACTTCGCCCAGCTTCTCTGGCTATTCACCGAGCGGCCTCTGTGCCCACGCCCACACACGCGACCCCATGGAGTCCTCCTGTCCCACTCTAGGGGTGAAAACACCAGGTGTTCCCCGCATGTCTCCATCGGCCCTTCTGGTCCTGTGCCCCGGCCCTCCTTCCTACCTCCACAGAACACTCATTTCTGCCCGCCGCCTGCCTTTGGCCATAGTGTTCCTCCTTCTAGGGCTTCTGTCCCCCTAGTCTCTCTACATCAATCCTGTCTAGTAGGTCCACCAAATTCTCCCTGAGCCATCACTACCCTCTCCTCCAGGAAGCCCTCCAGTCTAAGTCCATCTCTCACTGGTCATTCCTTTGCTTGCCCTCCTCCCCCTCATGTGAGCCTCTGGCTCACGGTGGAGCCTGGGCTCTCCAGCAACAGGGGACCCTGCAGCTCTTTGGTCTGTCCCCCTACAGGATGCTCAAAACATTTACCAGCCAGACCCCGCATGGACCTCTGGTCACTCTCACCTAACCCAAGCCCTTGTCCCACCATAGATTCTGAGCTCTGCCGAGTCAGGAGGATTCCCTTAAAAATAAAAGCGAAAACAAGACTGTGTCCCGAGCGCCTAACCAAGTACTCCAAGCTCCGTAGGCACACAATAGATGCTGAATTCGATGGAGGGCATCTCCCCGCTGAACATTTATTATCTGTGTGTGTGGAGGTGCTATGGCGACAGGAGACATGGAAATGACAAGCTAGACAGATAGATTCCCCCGGCTCTGCAAGTGGATTTATGACTCAATGGCTTATCGAGTGCTACGCTGTTGGCACCATTTAGTAACATTTAGCAATTCCAGTCCTGCTCCAGATTCCATCCCTGGTCCCCGTAGCACTGGAGGCATTTGTCCACGTGTAAAAGCAAGGGCAGCATTTTGCTTCGTAAGGGGTTCGGGCAGGGCTGGTAGGAGACATTGCCCGAAGCAGGTTTGGAGCTGGGCTGAGGACAGAGATGCCAGAACTTTCTCAGAACCTGGGGTCCTCAGAGAGCAGGTCCAGGGCACTTTAGTCCCCAAGCAGGGGCTGGGGAGGAGGCTTGGTGGCAGCCTGGGGCTCCCTCCCCGCCACTGTCCCGGTTCTGCCGGTTACGAGGCAGGAATAGCCAGACAAGGCAGAGGTGGGCACAGGACCCTGGTGGAAGGGAATGAGCCCATTCTTGGCTCCCTCCGTGGGATCTCGGCTCTCAGTCTACATTCCTACTCTCTAGCTCCCTAAGGGTGGGTGTGGGGCAGACTTTGGTGTCTTTCTCTCCAGATTGCTGGGCCCCAGTGACCGCACAGTGGACACCACGCCCAGGCTGTGAAACTCCGGGCCCGTGCAGTGGCACATGTACATCCCTGAGAAGCAGAGCATCCCTGGGGGAGGAGCACTGTGCCTAGAGCTGAGGAAGCAGGAGGCCTGGGACTGGGGCCGGCTCCGCCACTTCCTGGCTGGGTGACCTTGGGCAAGTCACACAACCTCTCTGGGCTTGGTCTTCCTCTGGACCATGATGGAGAATAAAGGAGGAAATGCCTGTGTGCTGAGGGGCCTGTCCCCCCAGAAGCTCAATGAGTGGGACCTGCTGCTTTCCCTGGTGAGGTCCCTCCCCCAGCCTCCACTCTGTCCCCCACCCCCCGACTCCTCCCCTTGACACTGAGCCCAACTGGTACTCAAGACCCTCTTCCTCCATGGGGCCTTCCCCGATGAGCCGGCCATCGTGTGCTCTCCTCCAGCTGAAGCAGGGCTTCTCAAACTAGCTGTAGGGAAGGCCCACATGGGTCTTTCCAATCCATGGCATGTGGTCCTGTTGTGCATGACGACCACGCAGCCTGCATCACATGACCCTTCTGGAGAGCTGGACAACATCTGAAGTGGTCTAGACCCTGTTCAATGAGATCACAGCAACGACAACTTTGTATCGACGTTTCCAGATGCTCACTCTCGGTAACGAACAGTCTGCAGTCCCGCACGGTCCCCGCCACCCTTTCAGCAGCGCTGATCTAAACCCCTCCTTTGGGGCCAGGATTCATAGCCCAGAATCTCTGGTTCACTTTTCAAGGGAGTCTGGCTGCCGGCCAGCCCTGTACCTGTGCGCCTCCTGCTGTAAGACTTGGTGCTATAGCAGCTGGGTTGGGCTGCCAGCTGTCAGGAAGAACCCCTGTCCAGGAGGATGGACACCTTCGGTTTATTCAGAGCCCCTACCACCTGGCAGGTTCTGGGTGGGCCCCTTCCCCCCCTTCGTTCTCACTCATCAATCCACACCTTATGACCCACCGAGGTCGGGGCAGGGGTTGGGGAGACACGTGACAGTCACAGAGCTCTGGTGAGACACGGGAAGCCCTTCCTCTGTGGTGGGCTCATCCCAAGGCTCACAGGACTCAGCCCCACGCTGGTTCTAGCCCTCGTCCCTGGGCTCACCCAAGATGAGGGAGCGCGACTTCTCCAGGGTCAGCTCTGCCTTCTGCCTCCGAGGAGCTCGCCCAGGGGGCAAGCTGGGCAAGCCCCAGTTGCTGGCTCCAGGAAAAGGCTGCGTGTATGCCCTCCCTGTGCTGCTTGATCCCCAGCGTTGGCTGTACCCACAGGTGGCCAGCTTCCTGTTTCGTCTGCATCTCCTGTGCACCGCCCCCCAGGAGGAGGCCTGGGGGCTCCAGGACAGCAGTGAGGGGAAGGACCTCCCATCTCCCCAACTGGCCAGGAGGGGTCATTCCCAGCAGTCTCCTGCCTTTGGACTGAGGCTAGGAGTTGGGGGAATGACGGGTCCAAGGCCACAGGGTGAGATCAGGGCCTCTTCCTGTCCTGCAGGCTCCTCCCTCGTGTCCTCTCATTCTTTCCAGCATTCTCCTTCCCATCACCATCTTCCTTCCACACTCCCAACTTCCATGATGGTCAGGCACGTGTTTTCAGAGCTGGGAAGGAGCTGCAAAACCCTCCAACCCAGGGTTTCCGCTGCTCAGCACCATTGACATTTGGGACCAGGTAGTTCCTTGCTGTGGGGCTGCCTGTGCATCTGAGGGTGCTGAGCAGTACCCCGGTCTCTAGCCACAAAATGCCAGTAGCTCCTCCTAGCTGTGGCAACCAAAAATGTCTTCAGATGTTGCCTCGGGTCCCGTGGGGGACAAAATTGCCCCCAGTTGAGAACTACTGGGCTAGTGCAGTTCTCCTCAATTCTGGTGACGCTTCAGAATCACTTGGACAACACTAAAAAAATAGAGAGACTCCCAAGTTTCCCCTCAGGCCTGCCGAGCCCAGATCTCTGAGGTGAAGCCTGAGAAACAGAATTTTCTGTCTCTTGGCTGCCAGGCATTGTCTGAAACTTCTGATTTTGTCTAATTCACTTCTTTTACAGACAAAGAAACAGGCAGGGCCATTGCCCAGCTTATGGATGATTAGATGGTTATTCCTAGTCTCTGCCCTGAATCTCCCTGCTCACTGGGGTTGGGTGGTCCAGCAGCCCCCTCTAAACCACCCTCATGGCCTTGGAAGGCAGTCACTTGTCCAGGAAAAGCAGCCTCAAAGCCTTTCGCAGTTTTCTAACAGAAATTAATTTCCAGCCGTCAGATGATTTCACTCTGCCTTCCCGACCCTCTTCACATCCCTTTTATTTATTTATTTATTTTTGGCTGTGTTGGGTCTTGTTTCTGTGCGAGGGCTTTCTGTAGTTGGGGCAAGCAGGGGCCACTCTTCATCGCGGTGCGCGGGCCTCTCACTATCGCGGCCTCTCTTGTTGCAGAGCACAGGCTCCAGACGCACAGGCTCAGTAGCTGTGGCTCACGGGCCTAGTTGCTCCGCGGCATGTGGGATCTTCCCAGACCAGGGCTCGAACCCGTGTCCCCTGCATTGGCAGGCAGATTCTCAACCACTGCGCCACCAGGAAAGCCCCACATCCCTTTTAAAATGCAGCTTCTTAAAGGACATCACTTTGCTGCTGACACTGAAATCCCCCTCGCTTTACACTTGTCAGAGAGCTGGCTGAACGAGAGCACAGCTGATAGTGGCACCTGCGTGGCTGGTGTCCCCGTGCTGTCCCCAACCCCTCGGCTCTGTCTCTCGGAGTAGCAGATGCCTCTCCCACCCCCTCAGGGACTGGTTCCCAGGGTTTGGGAGAAGCTCACAGCTCACAGCTGAGCAGTTCCCAGGGTCAGGGGCTGGATCAGAGACCCGGTTGGGCTCCATTCCCTTGCGAGAACCAAACTCCACCCTTCCTGAGCCCCCTACTGACAGGGCCCCACTGGTGTCTACCCCCAAGTTCCCACTGCCAGCTTTCGGGGAGCCAGGCTGTGGCCCGGAGCTAGAGGTCAAGAGGCAAAGTAAACCTGTCGCTCCTCCTTTGGAGGATCCATGCAGTGGTGGGGCCTAAGAAGGGAGGCCGGACAGGCAGGGAAACAGGCTGACCTGCCCAGGGGTACAACCCCAGGATTGGAGCATCTCTATGGTGGGTAGATAGTAAAGGCTCCACTTCTTGGTGTTGAGAAGGATTAAATGAGAAAAATCACAGGGTCTGGCACTGTGCAAGTCTTCGGTCAAAGCTGGAACTTAGAAGAAGAAAGGGAGGAAGGAAGGAGAGAGGGAGGGAAGAAGGGAGGAAGGAAAAAGAAAGGAAGGGAAGGGAAAGGAGGAGGAGGAGGAGGAAAAAATGGAGGCAAGGGAAGACTGAGACAGGTGGAGAGCTTAAGACCAGGAGAGGGAGGAAGTTAGGTAGGAGGGACACCGGGAGGCCGAGAAGGCACGAGCTATGAGAAAATGTTAGTGAGTGAATTGAGAGCGAATCCTATCAAGAGGAGGAGAGAAAGAATGTGTGAGCAGCAGAAAAGGAGGCTAGACCAGGATGGGAGGTCAGCGGTGCTCCAGGGCACTGCCCGCCCCCCACCTCCCTTCCCTGCTCTCAGCAAGTCTGCATCAGCGACAGTGATGCAAACTTGACTTTCGCAGGTGTCTGCTGACTCCTGGGAGTGGAGTGGTGGTGAAAAGTGGGTGTGCACACCCGGGGTGGACAGGCAAACCAGTCAGGGGGCGCTTCTGGAGAGAAAGGCCAAGTCAGGAAGGAAGCAACTTATACATAGTCGAGTAATCCTAATCACTACCGTTGGTTAATGGCTTACCGTGTGTTTGGACCTGTGCTGTTTGAAACACACCATATTGTTGAATCTCTCCAAAAGTTTTAGAATATAAATACTTCATCCCTATTAGCACCATTTACAGATGGGGAAACTGAGGCTCAGGGGTGTTAAGTGATTTTCCCAAGGTCAGACGGGTAGGAGGGGGCAAAGAAAAGATTCCAGTGTGGATCTCTCTGGCCTCAAAGTTAAAGGTCTGAATTTCTACTCTCCTGTAAAACCTGGAGTCAGAGCATATTCAGACCTGGAAAGGAGTGTAGGGAACACTGCCCTCCTCATTTCACAGATGAGGAAACTGAGGCGGGCGGGGCAAGGGAAGGAGACTTGTCCATGGTCACAGAGCAAGTTTGCCAGATTCGGAACAGGAGCACAGCCCTGCACTTGCCACCCCAAAACACTTTTTCCTTCAGCACAGCCTCCTGGAGTCCAAGGTGGAGATCAATGCAGGAAGGAAGACCAAGGGCAAAAAAGAGCTCCTGGTGGGCAGGGAGAAGAGATGCAGGAAAACGGGGAACAGGAAGCGAACCCGTCAAAATGTCCAGGTGGGACCCCATGGTCAGAGGGGACAGAAAATGAAAACCCATCCATTCATTCACTCTGTGAGTCATTCATTTATTCATTCAACAAACATGTATGGGGGCCCACTCTGTGCCAGGCCCCACTAAGGGTACAGAATTAGCCAAACACAGACCCTGCCCTCAGGGAGCTTATAACCAACTGGACAGCATATCTGGGACCCTTGGAGGGGAATGTGTGAACTCCAGAGCTGGGGTGTCTCAGGTCCTCACTGCCCTTAGGGTGGGTGAAGTAGGTTTCAGCTCTGCTGTGGGGCCTCGTTGTGGGAGCAGAGGAATGAAGTAGTAGGGAAGGGGGCAGGGTGCCTCCTGAGCCCAGGGCCCCAGGGGAAGACCTGAGGGCGCGAGCACCCAGGTGTGCCCCACTCCCTGAAATGTAGGCAGGAGACCTTCCTTCCCATTTTTCCTCTCTGCACAGCAGCGATTTAAGTTAATTAAGTGGAACAATACATTCTTTCTCAACTGCCTAGAACAGAATAATCTTTCATTGCTCACCCACTTTGGGGAAAGCACAGGCTCTTTGCTTTGAGGTGGCGACAGGTTGTGGCTATCCTAGAAAGAGGCTGTCCTGGGGCAGGATGGGGAGAAAAGGGTGGTTGGGGGCAGAAGTCCTGGGCAGTCAAGAGGGCTGAGAAAGGACATCTGGCATCACCACCCTCTGTCCCAAGTCTGGCTTTACCCTGGCTAGTCTTTAGAGCACCACCTCTGCGTGGATTAGAAAATGCACCCCCCGCCCGAGGGTCCCGGCTCTGCTGATGCAGAGCCTGCAATTCTAGCCCCCAGAGACCTCTCCACTTGGCACCTCTGTGCAGGGCAGAAATTGCACAATTGCATGTGGGCTCTGTACCTCCCCTGTATTGTCATTCCGTCACTACAGATACATCCCCTGTAGGCACACAGGTTTCAGAAGAGTTGATTGCGCATATGTTTTATTTCTGCAAATCAGATCCTAATTTTTAAATCCAATGGGGAGCCAGCTTTCTAAAGAAGTCTTGATTTATGATCCCTCTTCTTTTTCATATTTAGATTTTTTTTCTCTTGGCTTTGCTTAAAACAGGCTATACCTTGAAAACCACATCTCTGATAAAGGGTCACTATCCAAAATATATAAGGAACTCATACAACTCAAGAGTAAAAAAAAAAAAAAAAACCAAAAACAAGCCCCACAAATAATCCAATTAAATCTGGGAAATGCAAATAAAAAACACAATAAGATTTCACCTCACATCTGTTAGAATGGTTATTATAAAAAAGCCGAGATAAGTGCCAGGGAGGATGTGGAGAAAAGGGAACCCTTGTTCACTGTTGGTGAGAATGTAAATTGGTGCAGCCACTGTGGAAAATAGTATGGAGTTTCCTCAAAAAGTTAAAAATAGACTGCCGTATGATACAGCAATTCCACTTCTGGGTATGTCTCCAAAGGAAATGAGATCATTACCTTGAAGAGATATCTGCATCCCCATGTTCATTGCAGCATTGTATACAATAGCCAAGATGTGGAAACAACCTAAGTGTCTATAAATGGATGAATAGATAAAGAAAATGTGGTATATACATACAGCAGAGATTTTTAAAATTTTTTATTGGAGTATAGTTGCTTTACACTGTTGTGTTAGTTTCTACTGTGCAGCAAAGTGAATCAGCTATACGTATACATATATCCCCTCTTTTTTTGGATTTCCTTCCCATTTAGGTCACCACAGAGCACTCAGTAGAGTTCCCTGTGCTAAACAGTAGGTTCTCATTGGTTATCTATTTTATGCATAGTTTCAATAGTGTATACATGTCAATCCATACAATGGAATATTATTCTGCCATAAAAGGGAAGGAAATCCTGCCATGTGTGACAACATGGATGAACCTTGAGGGCATTATGCTCAGTGAAATAAGTGAGACAGAGAAAGACAAATACCATATGATCTCACTTATATATGTGGACTCTAAAAAAGTCGAGGGCTTTCCTGGTGGCGCAGTGGTTGAGAATCCGCCTGCCAATGCAGGGGACACGGATTCGAGCCCTGGTCTGGGAAGATCCCACATGCCGCGGAGCAGCTGGGCCTGTGAGCCACAACTACTGAGCCTGCGCTCTAGAGCCCGTGCTCCGCAACAAGAGAGGCCGCGATAGTGAGAGGCCCGCACACTGCGATGAAGAGTGGCCCCCGCAGGCTTCCCTGGTGGCGCAGTGGTTGAGAATCCGCCTGCCGATGCAGGGAACACGGGTTCGTGCCCCGGTCCGGGAAGATCCCACATGCCGCGGAGCGGCTGGACCCGTGAGCCATGGCCGCTGAGCCTGCGCGTCCGGAGCCTGTGCTCCGCAACGGGAGAGGCCACAACAATGAGAGGCCCGCATACCGCAAAAAAAAAAAAAAAAAAAAGAGTGGCCCCCGCTCACCGCAACTAGAGAAAGCCCTCGCACAGAAACAAAGACCCAACACAGCCAAAAATATAAATAAATAAATAAATTAATTAATTAATTTTAAAAAAAAGTCGAACTCAGAGAAACAGAACACATTGGTGACCGCCAGGAGTGGAGCGGAGGTGTGGGAATGGGTGAAAGTGGTCAAAGGTACAAACTTCCAATTATGAATGAATACATTCTGCGGGTATGATGGACAGCATGGTGACTATAGTTAACGATACTGTGTTACATATCTGAAAGTTACAAAGAGAGTAGATCTTAATAGTTCCCAACACACACACACACACACACACACACACACACACACACAATTGTAATTACGTGAGATGATGGATGTGTTAATTAATCTTATTGTGGAAATCTTTTTGCGATATATACATATATCAAATCATTATGTTGTACACCTTAAACTTACACAATGTTATACGTCAATTACATCTCAATAAAGCTGGGAAAGAAAGCCACAGCCCAGAGCAAAGCAGACTCAGGATGGTCAGATATATTCGGGTTGTGGAGCCAGGGGACCCCAGGACCCAAGAGGAGTGGGCCTTCCTTCCTCGGCCAGCAGACGGCAGTGTCCACTGGGGGTCTTGCCTCCCAGGGAGGGTTGCAATCTTGGCTTCACTGGGGAGTTGGGGGGCCTCTCTGTGCTCCAAGTCAGGATCTGCCACAGTCTCCTGGGCGAGGGAAGGCAGCCAGGCTCAGGTTCATCCCCAGCTACTGAAGTGCCTCCACTGAGCCGGTGCCTCTGAGGTCTCACTTCCCCTCTCTGGGCCTGTTTCCATACCTACAAATGATGAAACTGACCAGCTATGACAAGCTGATGCTCAGGAATCCACCTTGGCACTCCAGGCCTGAAGGATCCATCGCAGCCTGGTGTCTGGGCCCTTCCACAGATGGCCTGTCTAGTCTCCTCAAGCTCAGGACCCTCCCCTTGCCTGGAAAGCCCTCTCTTTCCTTCTTACAGCCTGTGCCCCCTCTGCCATTCTCAAACTCACCTCCCCCAGGAAGCCTGCCCACACCATCACCTTGTGCTGAGCCCTCCTGTAATCCTATGGTCCCCCTGTGCTCACCAACACCTTGCCTTGCCATTCTCCTTTTAGTGTGTGTGTGTGTGTGTGTCTGTGTGTCTGTGAGTCCTTCCCTGCCTCTTCTGGATTCCTTTCCTTTTTTCCAAATCAAGGAGTCCTGGACTCATTGAATGTAGAATCCCAGTTAAGCAAGGGGCTCAGTGAGATCACTTAATCTGGTGGTTTAAAAAAACAAGAGACAAAAATCAAAACAACTTCCCTTCTAAGCTGAAAAATCCCTTTTCAAAGGAAAGCTTACAGAGAAGGCAGAACAGTCGACTGAGTGAAGGAGAAGACCCTGGTCCTGCTGCAGCCCCACTCCCCGGGGCCTGGAAGGAACACCAGGACCAGCCTGCTCTAGTCCAACCCTCTCGGTAACCAAGGAAGATTCAAGGGCCCGGAGTGACCAAGTCATGATAGTGACCCCATGGGCACTTCTAGAAGACTTTAAATTTCAGAAAGCATCTTCCTCCTTTTCTCCTCCCTCCCCAGGTGACCTGCATCCCTGTGATGCAGGAAAGAAAGATCATATCGCCCAGAGGGGCCAGGTGACTCGCCCAAAGTCACACAGTTAGCAGTCGCAGGATTGGGCTCAGAACTCAGCAGAAGGGGGAGGAATCTTGCTGAAAGATCGCTCGCAAACTCTGCAGCTGGGGTTCTGCCTAAGGGCCAGCTCAGTCCCTGGCTCCTAGGGAAGGTTTTCTTGGGGCCTCTGAGGCCTCTCCCAGGCTGAGCATCAGAAGTTGTCGTGTAGGGGAGGGAAGGCAGGCCCCCGTCTCTTTGCTCCTCATGAATCTAGGGAGATGAGCGCGGCCCCTGGTGCCTCCAGTGGCCCTTCAGGATTCTTGCTGAAAGGTTAATTACCAGACCATCCCATCAAAGGAAATTGCACTTTTGTGCAATTTGCCTTAAAGACCAAACTGAACTTCAGCAACATAGTTATTTATGGACTCTAATAAGCATTTTCTGGGTGTGATTAACCTTTATGCCAAAGTCACACTGGGAATTGGGATGGCAGCTTCAATTCTAGCCATGCTGTGTGCTGGCCGGGGGGTGGGGGCATGTACAGCAGCTGGAGCAGCCTGGAGCAGGCAGGCAGCTGTCAGCCTCTGGCCCGCCCACCCCGCCCTCTCCATGGCTCCTGCGCCCTTCCCTCTCCTCTGCCCATCGCTTCTTCCCACACCCTGTCCTGATCGATCCCCCTCCATTCTTCATCCACTTGAAAGACAGACCTGATCGCCTGCTTACTGGGCCCTAGTCTCCACTCAGCTGCTAAAAACAGTTCTGTGACCTTGGGCACCTCAACTATAAAACCCCTGTGAAATGGGGAGCATGGAACTTGCTCTGTCTGCTTTCCGCAGCACAGCGCCCCTTCCGTGCCAGCGACCCCTGGGCCCTAGGACGGTCAGTTTATGTGATGCTGTGATGGAGCCACAGCACGCCCTTGGCCTTCTCAGGTTTAACATTCCAGCTTTGGCACTTTGGCGAGTGGAGAGATTTGCAGCTGAGGTGCGGGTTTTATCTGGGGGCCTCGGGGCTGCCAGGCTGGCACACAGAAGTGAGGATCTACCTCGTGAGTGAGCCCAGCGCCTGCCAGCTTCAGATCCTCAGTCCCATTTTGGTTTTCTCTCCACCTCACCAAGTCCTGAGAGCTTGGTTTGTCAAAAACGGTTCTGAAAGGAGAACCAGCGGCTAAGGCTGATGACAGAGGTGTCCAAGAAAGTGGCGATTCTTAGGTCAAAACCACTTTTGGTTTACTTTGAGAGAGGATGACATGTCCAGTTTGGTGAAGCCCAGGCCTCTGATGTGACCCTACTCACCACATGCTCCAGCCATATTTTTTGGAGTGCTAGACCTCACCACAGAGTAAAGGAAGCTCTTCACCCTCCCCAGGAAAATGGTCAGCATTACATGCAACATTCTGCATTTCATTACAGGGTTTCCTCCCCTCCCCTGCCTCGTGTGTTTGTAGACACCAGATTAAGAATTCACAGCTTTAGGGGCTTTTCCTGGTGACGCAGTGGTTGAGAGTCTGCCTGCCGATGCAGGGGACACGGGTTCGTGCCCCGGTCCGGGAGGATCCCACATGCTGCGGAGCGGCTGGGCCCATGAGCCATGGCCGCTGGGCCTGCGCGTCCGGAGCCTGCGCGTCTCCGCAACGGGAGAGGCCACAACAGTGAGAGGCCCGCGTACCGCAAAAAAAAAGAAAAAAGAATTCATAGCTTTAGCAGAACACAAACAACAACCTTTAAACTTCAGGGGCTTGTCGCTACAGTGCAATGCTCTCCTGTTGGTGGAGTTGGAAAACTAGTGAAAGTTGAAGAGGATATCAACGTATGGTGGAAGGAAATACACAGGAAAACTGGAGTTTTCATGAAACTGTGATTCAGGAATAAGCCAGGAGCCTTGACCAACCCTTCCGCAGAGCCAGAGGTGGCACAGGCCCAGATTCTGTACAGAGCCAACATTTCCTGAGGGGAGAGATTGGTTTGGGAATTTTAAGAAACATTTTTCTTTGCATTGTGCAAAACCGGCCCTCTATTGGGAGAAAATGACTTTGTGAACCAGCACATCCAAGGAGAGGTAAGGGTCAGGGTTACTGTCAGCCAGCCAAGGACAGGCTTCATCCCGTGGCATTTGCTTTGGATTCATGATGAATCTGGACTCGCCCTGCTCCTCTGTGAACCCCAGGACATTCAGATGCGAGGCTAAGACCTTCTGGCTGGTGTATTTGCCATCTAATTAGAACCCTGTGGCGTAAGTGCATTGTACTGAGGCAATGCCATGCATTTGGGACTAGTCTGAGTTCTCTGATGGCCAGGGTCTAGTGCATGTACGGAGGGGACCTGGGCACATTGACGGGAGACCGAGTTGCTTTGCTTTGGAGGGTCGGGGAAGGTGCTGCCACGGGGAGGGGCTCTGGACCTGGCGTTTGAGGGCTGCAGACTTCACCAGGTGGGCCACGGTGATGAGGGGGCAAAAGTGTGCAGACACCAGCAGGACCCCATGTGCTGGGGAAGCAATAAGTCATTCAGCGTGAATAAAACATGGTGTGCTTTCAAGGAGGATGTGAAAGACCGAAACACAAAGCACAGCTTCAGGCTTAGAAGGATAGCGATGGAAAGCCAGGCAGCAGGGCTGGCATTTTCACGTAGGGTGTTACCAGTTCCTTTAATTTGCCTACAGCTGAGCTGCCTCTGGGAGCCCCATTTCCATGCTGTGTGTGTACACGTGTGTCTGTGCTGGGAGGTGGCAGAGGCAGGGATAGGTGACAAGCCGGGGGTGGGGGGTCTCTAGTCCCCTTCTAGAAGAGGCCTCCGGCCATCCCAGCTGAGCGGCCCTCGCTGGGGACAGCTCAGAGCTGGGTCCCTGCTGACTGTGCTGAGCCGAGCAGCAGGTCTGTCAGTGAGGACACAGCTCTCCGCTCGGCATGCAAGAGCCACGGGCGGGCCTGGTGGCTTCCTCCTCTCTCCGCTTCTGCGTTTTGAAGTGGAAAAGGAGGGTAAAGATATTTCGCCATCTCTCTGGGGACAGGGAAGTTTAATTAGTGATTAATAAAGTGTTGGAAGCTCCTTGGGGCCAGAGAGATGAATGGGTTTGTTCTAATCACTCCCAAGTCCCAGGAGCGAGTTAGCTGACCCCAGCGCCGTTGGCTGAGGCCCAGCGCGGGGCACGGGATGGGGGTACAGGGCCGGGGGGTGGGCCTCGGAGCCTGGAGCTTGGCCCAGTAAGAGCAGAAAGACCCCTGTGATGTGACAGGAGGAGTGTGCCAGCGAGGGGGTAAACAAACCCACTGCAGACTCAGGCACAGCACTGAGGGGACAACGTGGGGGAATCATCAGGGTCAAGGGGGGCTTCCTACAGGAGGTGTGGGTGGAACAGGTCCTGACCAGGAGTGGGGAGCATTCGATTCCATCTTGTGTGGGAGAGCGGGGAGCAGGGTCTGTCTTTGTCATCAGACGGCGGGAGTGGGCAGGTGGGTGGCACAGGTCCTGAGGGTCTGGGACGCAGGGTGGAGGCCAGTTTGGGAAGAAGGTACGGGAGCAACAAGGTCAGGACTTGGGTGAGGCAAGGGAGGCATTTTTCTCAAGCATGGAATTTAAAGAGCTGCCCCAAAGTGCAGTATCAAGATAAATCATATTTTAATATTATTACTGATTTTTCCTTTTAGCCGAGGCTCCAGTATGGCCCAGCACTGTTAGTGATCCTGGCTTTTTTTTAAAAAAAAAGCTTTTGATATGTTGTTCATCATGGAATTTTTTGCATTAATTTAGAGTTTAAAAAAATATTGCATTAAAATATTATGTATCTTGACTACTAAGTTTTCTGGTGCCCCCCCCTTTAAATTTTGCACTGGAGGTGAATGCCTTGGTCTCCTCACCCTAGTCCTCGCCCTGTGAGTGAGGTCTGCAAATGAGGGCTGCGAATGTGTGCGGCTTGTGTTGGCCACCACCCTGGCTCTACTCTGAATTTGAAACTTGCTCACGTGGGACTCGGACAAGTCCGTACCTCTCTCATGAGCTCATGTTCCCCTGTGAAATGGCTAAGGCTGCTTCCAGATCGAAGTGTCCCTGTCTGAAGTTCTGCAGTGAATTTTGCAGAACTGTTTGGGAATGGGCTGGTGCTGAGACACCATGGCAGGTCGGGGGGCGGGGGGGAGGAGAGGAGACGGTCCCGGGGAGGGGACCCCAGGAAGGAAGAGCAGAGGAACAGGGGTGCTGATGCGGAGAGCAGCCTCCCATGAGGCCAGGGAGACAGGGCTCTGCTGTCCTGACAACTGGAGTGGGGCTGGGTACCATCCTCCACTACCCCAAACCCCCACATGCTCCTTAGCCCTTCACAAATCAAATCCCAAGGGAAACAATCACCTCGCCTCCAACCCGTGGCTAAATAAGAATCAGCAAGTTCAAATCAATCAGCGTGACCTATTGAGTGCCTGTTGTAGACCTGAAACACAACGTAACTCGTTAATATATTCAGCAAATTAGAATGCAATGAACAAAACAAAATCCTTCCCATCTTGGATCAAGCTGTGCTGCTCACAGAGGACTTGTACATACACTGCGTCCTGTAAGCCTGGCGGAGTGGTGGTGGGGCGGCTATTACACCCGTCTTTACAGGTGAGGAAATCGAGGCACAGAGAGGTCAAGTAACCTGCCCATGGCAACACAGTGAAACTGGGGCTGGATGCCAGGTCTCTTTTGACTCTGAATCCACAGGGAAGGTGTTGACCTTAAGGGAGGGGGCACAATGATTACGTGTGGGTGTTAGTTGAAGAAGGGGGCAGCCCTCTAGGTGTGAGACCCATGCTCCTCTCCCCAGGTGGGCTGAAATTTTGGAATCAGAGTGACACAGAGTCCCCAGGGAGGGTAAGAGGCAAAGATTCTCCCTGGATTAGGGCAGGCATCTTTCCAGACACATTTATCCCTTCACCTCTCTGGGCCTCAGCTTCCTCATCAGGGACAGCCACGCCAGCCAGCCCCACAGAGAATGAAGTACCATCGTGGATATAAAATGACTTGGTAAATGGTGAGGCACAATTTGTAGTGACCAGTAATTAGCTGGGTGGGGCTGAGGGCCCGGGAGGCAGCTCATTAAACCACAGGTCCTGAGCTCCTGCAGCTGGGGAGGGAGGGCGGCTCACTAATGGGGGGTCTTCTGTGAGCCCATGCGGGTGGGGGGGGCTCGGGGGTGCAGGTGGGAGGGTGTGGGTGTGAGTGTGTCGGGACACGCCTGTGCCACCCTTGAGACCCCGTGAGGAGGGAGGTGGCTTGCTCAGGCAGAGCCTCTCTGGAGGCCCCCAGTCCTCAGGGAGAAAGTTCCCCTCTGTCCTGGGAACCTGGGCTCCTGCTGTCCCTGCCTCCCTTTCAGGCCCTTCAGAGAGCAGGGCAGCCCCAGACCTCGTAGGCAGAGAGGACACGGAGGAGGAGGGCAGGGAGGCTGGGCCGGTGGGGGACGGGTGTGTGTCTGGGATGAGCCGTATTTGTATGAAGGGGACAAGAGAGGCGGCAGGTAGCTCCCGGCCAGACTCTGCTCATGACACAGTCTAACTGCGTCCCTCACCTCCCTGTGCCCACAGGCCCTTCTCCTCCTGGGGCTGCACTCCATCTCCGCCTCCCTCCAGGACCAGCACTGCGAGAGCTTGTCCCTGGCCGCCAACATCTCTGGTGAGCACCCCCATGTGCCTCCTGCAAGATTCCAGGTCCCCACCCCCCCACCCCCAGGGCTCCCAGAGCCTGCACCCAGAGCCGTGCCCTGGGGCAGGAGCAGCAGAGAGATTTCCCCTCTGGGGCTCCAAGCAATCCATCATCTATCCACGGAGTGCTGTGTTGAGCAGGACCCTGAAGTTGGGTGTAAGTGTGGTGGGAAAGAGAGCTGCGATTAGGTGACAACATCAGCCAGGGGCACAGAGGGGCCTGGGGCACGTGTGCCAAGTCGTTATCCTCCCTGCTTTGGGGTGGACAACAGGGGAGGTCGCCCCAGCCCTTGAAACTGTGAGAACCAACAGAACAGAGGGCTGGGCTGTGACTCAGGCATCAGGGAGGAAGAAAGCCTGCTGTTTGCTGCTGCTAAAAATGCCTGAAGCATAATATGTAGGGCGCTCTGTGTGGGGCACTGTCCGAGGTATTTGAGATACAGCTCTTCCTTGATTTACAATGGAGTTACGTCCAGATAAACTTATCATAAACTGAAAATACCGTAAGTCAAAAATTCACTGAATACACCTAACCTACTGATCAGCATAGCGTAGGCTAGCCTACTTTGAAATGCTCAGAACACTTACATTAGCGACAGTCGGGCAACATCATCTAACACAAAGCCTATTTTATAACAGTGTTGAATATCTCTTGTAATTTATTGAATAGTGTACTGAAAGTGAAAAACGGAGTGGTCGTCTGGGTACAGAGTGGTTGTCAGTGTGCCAGTTGTTTACTCCCGTGATCGCATGGCTGACTGGGAGTTGCTGCAGCTGCCAGTGCCCAGCATCACGAGAGAGGACTGTACCGCATATTACTAGCCTGGGAAAAGGTCAAAATTCAACATCTGAAGTGTGGTTTGTACAGAATGCATATTGCTGTCAAGCCATCGTACAGTCGAAAAACCATCAAAGTCGAACCATCGTAAGTCGGCGACCGTCTGTATATTCACCCAGTTTTTACGATCTTCTGAGGCAGGTGCTGTTATCCTCCTTTTACACATAAGGAAACTGAGGCACAGAGCAGAACTAGTAAGTGCTGGAGCTGATTTGAGCCCAGGAAGCCTGGCTCCCAGATACGTTCTATACCACCGTGGTCTACCCCTCCTCGGCAGAAAATACTGCTTAAGTGAAAATATTACTAATACTTGTATAACTTCACCATTTACAAAGTGCTTTTGTATAATAATCTTATTTCATCCTCACGAGAGTTTAAGATGCGATATTTGTACAGATGCGATATTTGTACAGATTTGTACAGATGAGGAAACTGAGGCATGGGAGAATGCCTCTTCTAATTTGGGGTGTGGTCCTTGAACCCTCATCCTGGTCCCTTTAACCAGGGTCCTGGGGATGCTGCTGCCCAGCGACGGTGGAGAGGTGCACCTGAGTGTCTTTGGGAGGCTTGTTCTTTGGTGATTCATTTTCCTCTGCAGGTCTCTCTCCTTGATTCAATCCAACTCATTAACTGAGCACCTACTGTGCGCCGGGCCCCATGTTCCCTGGGAGAACAAAGAGGAGCTCACAGTCTGGTATGGGAGTCTAGTTCATAAACACATGTGCTATGAGGCGCAAGGCCCGCGCTGTTGGAGAAATGGCCACCACGTGCTGGCAGGGAAGCGGAGTTTCTGAACCTGGGCCTGCGGGGAGAGGAGGCTTGGGGAGAGGAGGCTTCCACAGCTCCAGGCAGCTGCCCCGTGGCCTGCTGTTCCCTCAGTAGGGTGGGGGTTGGGGGGCGAGAGAATGAGCACCAGACCTGGAGCACCGACTGGATTCCCATGCTCATAGTGGCGCTCAGTCTTGTCCTGTCTGCTCTAGGGGGCCCCACTGATAGCCACAGGGATGAGCATGCCTTTGACTCCCTTGAGCCTCACTTTGCAGTTATAGAGTAGGGTGGGAGGGCTGACACCTGCCTCAAAGATCTGTTATGCTTAAATGCACTATGTTTAATGGCAATATTTCACAAACTGTAGAGCGCCATACCACTACTGAATATTATTTATTATTGTTGGTAAGAGCAGGCTTTTAAAAGTGCTTACTGTGTAGCCAGAATGAGGGGCAGGCACTTGCCATGAATTGCTCACTACAATGGAGGTGGCAGGGAGGTTAGATCGGGGTGGTGTGAATCCAGGAAGCCTTCCTGAAGGAAGAGGTTTCAAGGTGAGTCTCTGAGAGACTCTGAGCAGGGACTGGCAGAGAAGAGCCAATGCTCTGAGCCGAAGCTAGAGTTGACTGAGGACTAGCAGGTGGGTTTGGTGGAAGAACAGGGGAGGGGTCAGGAGGGACGAGCAGTAAGCCTGGGGAGGTACTGGGAGCCCAGAGCATCTGGCTGCAAAGGTGGCTAAGCTGGGCCATGAGGAACGGAAAGTTCTTGAGCAAGAGTCTGGAGGAAGACTGGGAGGGAAGAGACCTGCTCGGAGGCCTGGCCTGAGAAGAAGCTCCCCCCGATCCCAGCCCCTTGCACGGCGGCCAGGTCCGTCTCCACTGACTTGCTTATTGTGCTCCTGCGCAGTGACATTCCCTGAGCCCACGAAGGTGTCACCTGTCCTTGGAGGCAGCAGGCTGTGATGAATGTCGTTCATTTCCCGATGATTTGTACTCTGTGCCCCTACCCCCAGCCCAGCCCAGCCTGCCTGGCTTCAGGGCACACAATCCATCACCCTCCACAGCAGCCTCTGAAAATGGGCTGTTTGTCTTCCGACGCTAAGACCTACCCAGACTGATGGGCACTGGTAGAGACAGATGGTGAGGGTGGGGTGGAGGGACTGAGACAGATGGATGGGCATCTGGCCGGGGTGGCTGGCACTGAGCTGGGGCCTTTGGGGGGCCTCTCACATGCCAGGAGCAGGGAGAAGGTGGGTCCCCAGGGCCCAGGCTCCATCACGTGGCAGATCACAGACTTGACAACTCATAAAATCATGGCATGAATATGACGATGCCAGAAAGTAACAGAATTATTGACCCATGACATCAGAGATAAATGGAATCATAGCACTGACAAGGACCCGGGGTCATCTCCTGTCTTAAGGTCATGAATGATAATAATAATTAATGTAATAACTAATAATAACAACTAATGTTTACTTAGTGCCTATTGTATGTTAGACACCATTCTAAGTGCTTTAATCTCATTCAGTCATCAAACAATACTGTTAGGATTTTTTTTTTTTTTTTTTTGCGGTACGTGGGCCTCTCACTGTTGTGGCCTCTCCCGTTGCGGAGCACAGGCTCTGGCCGCACAGGCTCAGCGGCCATGGCTCACGGGCCCAGCCGCTCCGTGGCATGTGGGATCTTCCCGGACCAGGGCACAAACCCGTGTCCCCTGCATTGGCAGGTGGACTCTCAACCACTGCGCCACCAGGGAAGCCCAGGAATTATTTTTATCATCATCGTACAGAAGAGAAACGTACAGCTCAGAGACGTTACGTAATTTGCTCAAGTACACATGGTTACTAAGCAGTAGCCCCAAGATTTGAATCAAATGGCCTGATTCTGGACTTTCCCGCCACCATGTATGTGGTCACCTGGAAAGTCGCAGTACCCAGGGCCCACTGTGGTCAGTCCTCCAGGGGTGCAGAGACGCCCCTGCAGTTTCCCATACCTATACTGGGTTTACCCACAGCTCCCAGTATTCCTCAGAACCTACTATGTGCCTCACACCGTACTAGGTGCAAAACTGAAGAGCCCATAGACCTGCAGGACCGGAGGCTCCCACCCACATGTCCTGATGAATCACTCACACACCCTACAAAGGCATCTTTCTATTCTGCCCAGCCAAGGAGAAGACAGTCCAATGACGAAGTGGCTGAGCAAAGAGCAGGACTCTCTGCCTGGCCTCTCTATGCCAGGTGACACAGGCAGAGCCCCTGCCCATTCATCCCGGCAGCACCTTCCTGGACTGAGCAAGCTGCCCTCTGGGCAGCCTTGGCTGAGTCTCCCTCCTGGGCTTAAACCAAACAGGGGGATGGGCTTCCCAGCTGCAGGGTTGCTGCCACGTGCCCACCTACCCTAGTTCATTCAGAAGCCCCTGATGGGAGACCCGACATAACTGGGGACAGGAACCAGGTTCCAACCTTCCTTGGAAGTTATCTACTATGGAAAGATCTGCTGAGTACATTTGGACCCTGAGCCCGATGGGAAGGGAACTATATAATCTATTTGGGGGAAGAAACCAGTGCCCAATTGTGCACAAGTTTTAAATAGGCCACCTTCAAAGGGTTCTTTTCTGTTCATTAAAGCGGTTCCCCCCAGGACTCTGACTCAGCAGGTGTTTTTCAGAGGCAGGTGGGAGCCCTTCATACTGTTCCTCTCTTCTCTTCCCTCCGTTCGCAGGGATCTGGGGCGGGCTGACCACAGTGCTCCCATGAACATCTGGAGTGTTGGCCCCCATGCATCTGCTTTGTGCATGTGTGGGGAAGGAGGAAGACACAGGACCAGTTTTATGGGTTACTTTTGGTTCCTCCCACCCCAGCCCCAGAAGAAACTCTGAAGGGATCTAGCTGCCCCATGAGTGAGGGGGTGAGCCACCAAGTGACAGGAATGTTAATACCTCAGACACACTGAGCACACACCTGCCTGAGGGCCTTTGTAGCTGCTGTTCCCTCTAGAACCCTCTTCCCCCAGGTAGGCACACAGTTACCTCTCTCACTTCCATTGGGTCTCTGCCTAAATATTAGGACCAAATTAAAATAGCATTCCTGTCAGTCTTTATCTCCTTACCCTGCTTGTTTTTTCTCCATAGCATCTCTCACTGGTTAACAGGTACGTCTGTCTGTCTGCACACACAACCCCAACCCCCAACCCCGTAGACTGACAGCAGGGCATTTTTTTTTATACAGCACATTCCTATTAGTTATCTATTTTAGACATATTAGTGTATATATGTCCATCCCAATCTCCCAATTCATCCTACCACCCCCCACCCCCCGCTTTCCCCGCTTGGTGTCCGTACGTTTGTTCTCTACATCTGTGTCTCTATTTCTGACAGCAGGGCATTTATTTTATTCATTACTGTATCCTCAGCTCCTAAAACATTTTTTAGGTGGTCAGTAAAACTTGTTGAATAAAGAGCAAAGTCTTTATTTCTCCCCACCTATTACTTCACTGACCAGGAGGGGATCCTGGTGACGGGTCTGCATGGAGAGGAGTTGGGTCCTAATAGTAATAACTCAGGCTTCGTGCTGCTGGCTGGTAAGTCTACTTGGCTATTTGCAAGGTTGGTTTACTCTGGTCCAAACTGCTCCTCAGCCCAGAACTATGCTACCCAAGGGGGGACATATCCCCCAGAAGAGCAGGAGAGACTGCACATTTGTATCAGTGGGACCTGGAAAATCACAGTCCAACAGCCCTGACCTCTAGGTCCTTATAGCCCCCATGCTGAGTGACACCAGGACTTCCTTTCCTTCCTTCTCCCCTTCCCAACTAGGAAATCCAGTCCCTCCCCGCCAACTAGGAAATCCAGTCCCTCCCCACCCACAGCACCTCTGAAATTATTTTTCTCTGTACCTTGCTCTCCTGGCTTTCTGTCTGCTTCTCCCTGTTTTATTCTCAGTGTCTTTTGTCTTCTGTTTCCTCTCTCTCCCCCTCTCTCCTTCTCCCCTTGTCCCCTCCCTGCTTTTCTTCTCCTCAGAGTGATGGAGTGAATTGAATGGGTGGCATGAATTTCATCAAGTGCCCTTCACATTGCCTGGTACAGAGTAGTGTTCAACAAAGGCCGTTTCCCCCTGCCCCCCAAATCCTGTACACCCTTCCTTTCCTCCTCTTTTCCCTCCCTACCTCTCTCTTGTCCGTCTACTCCCTAAAACCAAGAGGCCAATTCCGCTTAGAACTTTCTAGCCCGTATTTGCGCGTCGTAGCCCGGTCGCCGCTCCTGATTGGCCCTGTGGCTCTGGCCACACCCCTGCTTGGCTCTTCCCTCCCTCGGACCCCGCCCACCCAGTCTCCGGAGCCCAGTCCAGCGCGCGCGGGCCTTTTCTTTCCGAGGGATGAGCAACGTCGTCCCCCGACCACTTGCATTTAGTTTCTCTTCTCCATTCTTGCAGCCTCTCTCTCCCTTTCTTCCCGTCTCGCACCAAGACTTTCATTCCCTCCAGGATTTTCTGGGCTCTTCATGTAAAGGTCATGTCTGATGCAGTGTTCCCCCGCACCACCTCTACGCAGCCTTCTGTGAGCTTCGAGGGACGGGAGGAAGGGAGAGAGGGAGGCACTACCGGAGGAACCCAGGGCACAGAGACCAGTGCACCCAAATGCTGAGGAGGCCAGTTGCCCAGACTGGGGACCGCTGTGGTGCAGTCGGAAGAGCCCTGGGCAGGCGTCAAAACCCACTTCTGCCTCTTAGTGTCTATGCGACTAAGGATAAGCAATTTGCTCGGCCTCAGTTTTCCTATCTGTAAAACAGGGAGAATTCGCACCCACATTGGCAGATGGTGTGAGACCCATAGTAAGTGGTATGGAATCCTAATCTGTACCACGGACTAGAGGCAGAAAGCTCTACCCTGCCCATTCCCACCTGCATATGCCTGACCAGCCGTGGGTGGGGTCAGGCCTCTGGGCATTGGCTGGTACCTGGTCCTTGAGACGAGGAGGGCCATTGGCTCAGCAGCCGGTCCCTGCCTTGGCTCTGGCCTGGTCTTGGCTGTGGTTGGTGCCCAGTCCTGCCCTGCCCTCTGTTCTTTTCAGAAGGGACTCTGGGGCACTTTCCAGGGCAGGGGGGAGAGGGCAGGGAGGGAGGGCAGATGCTACACTGAGAGTGGGCCTTAGGCAAGTTCCAGGTACCACTTGTGACAGTCCATTTAATGCTCCCAGTGCCTAGCTCAGGAGATAATGTGAGTGAGTGAGTGAATGAACAACCTACTGAGGAAGGTTATTACGTCAGGTGGTATATGTAAAGCACCTGGCAGGTGCCTGGCACACAGTCAGCCCTCGGTAAATACTGCCCCTTTCCCTGCTGCCTCTTGGACTGTTCTCCTCCCTTTATTGGCAAGCAGTGTGCTGTAATAGAAAGAACACTCGATTTAGAGTCCCAAACACCTGGTTATGAGTCCTAGTTCTTTCACTCATTGACGCACGACCCTGGGCAAGTCACTTACTTCCCTGGGCCTCAGTTTCCTCATCTGTAAAAAGGGAATAATGAATCTGTAAATTTTTAAAAAAGGGAGTAATGACATTGCAGGGTGAATGAGGAGCAAACAAAATACATGAAGAAGGCCTTTGGAGAAGCAAAGCACGGTCCATAATACTATGCCTCCCTCCTGACGGCCACATGCCTCCGCCTCTCCCCTCCTGCAGGCTCAGCACGACTGGCATGACCCATGGCAGATTAAAATCTCAACCTGATTTCCTCACTCCCCTACCCCCATCACGTCTCTGTGATGTCCTTCGTGGAGGCTCCACTGTGGCACAGCACCAGGGCTTGGCCCACCCCTGCTGCCTAGCTGGCCATCTCCTCGTGTCCATTAAGCCCCAATCCAGATTTCTTTCTCTTTCGATTAAACCACTTAGCCTTGAAGCCTTTGCCCCTTGAGCCCAGATTTGCACACACATCCTATGAATAGCTTTGATTAGAAAGAAAAACCAGAATTTGGTACAAGTGTTGCTCAGCGCTGCCTTGCATCCAGCAAGTAAGGGATGCCCGTCTAACCCAATGCTGTTTCCTGAGAGACTGGGCACAGGCTAAGCTGTGGGGGGGAGATGGCAGGCGGGCCCCAGCCAGGGCTTGGCAGCTGCTGATGCCCTGGACTGAAGATGCCACCCCTTCATTGGCTCGTGGCTCTCCCTGGCTTGTCTGTACACTCTATGGCCAGTCTCAGGTTACTAACTTCTCCCATCATGATGGACACACTGGGTCTCCACAGGACTGGCGTGCCAGCCTTGAGAGAAGAGGGGCACGGAAGGGCAGAGAAAGAAGGGGCAGCATCAGGAGGGATGCCAGGACTGTCCTCAGCCCTGCCCCCACCCAGTGGAGACCAAAAGCCCCTCCCTTCCCAGAAGTGTTACTGTGGCTTCAGCTCTGCTCCAACACGCACACGCACACGCACGCTCCACTCCAAAACGCTCTTAATTAAGGGCAAACATTTGGAAGGGGATTTTGACATCCTCTCTTTAGGCCAGTTGTTTACATCCTTTTCTTTTTTTCTTTTTTTTTTTTTTTTTTTTTGCGGTATGCGGGCCTCTCACTGTTGTGGCGTCTCCCGTTGTGGAGCACAGGCTCCGGACACACAGACTCCGCGGCCATGGCTCACGGGCCCAGCCGCTCCGCGGCATGTGGGATCTTCCCGGACCGGGGCACGAACCCGCGTCCCCTGCATTGGCAGGTGGACTCTCAACCACTGCGCCACCAGGGAAACCCCTACATCATTTTCTGAGTCACAGACCCCTTAGAGAATCTAATGAAAGCCATGGTGCCTTTCCCAACTGCATGTATAGAACAAATTTTTCATTTAATTTCAAAGTCTCTATAAACCCTTGAAGCTTCCAGTGGACTGAGATTAAGAATTTCTAATCAGATCCAACTACTTCATTATCGATAAAACACTAAGGCTCAGAGAAGGCAAGAGACTTGCCTACAATCACACAGCAAATTAGTAGCAGAGCCCAGTCTGAAGCCAGGGTTCCAGATTACTGATTCCTTTCCACTCCCCCATATGGTGTCTCCCTCCCTTTTTTCTCCATGGTCCCCTTCTCAGTCAGTCCTCTCCTAGGTCCCAGCACAGACCAGAGCACGAATGTTCGGTAAAAGTGGTTATCAGGTGAGCTAGAAGGTGGGCCAACTTCCTTCAGCTGGTTCCTCCCTGCAGGTCCAGAGCAGATGTGGTTTGGTTGTAGAGACATGTGAGGGAACTGGGTCAGGGGTTGGCTGGATCTCTTCCGAGCCATTTCAGGCTGTGAATTCTTTTTTTTTTTTTTTTAATATTAAATGTGGGTTTTTTCTTTTTCTTATTTATTTATTTATTTATTATTATTTTGGCTGCGTTGGGTCTTCATTGCTGCACACCGGCTTTCTCTAGTTGCGGCGAGCGGGGGCTACTCTTTGTTTCAGTGCGTGGGCTTCTCATTGCGGTGGCTTCTCTTGCTGCGGAGCATGGGCTCTAGGCGCGCAGGCTTCAGCCGTTGCGGCATTCAGGCCCTAGAGCACGCGAGCTTCAGTAGTTGTGTCATGCAGGCTCAGTAGTTGTGGCGCATGGGCTTAGTTGCTCCACGGCATGTGGGATCTTCCCGGACCAGGGATTGAACTCATGTCCCCTGCATTGGCAGGCGAATTCTTAACCACTGTGCCACCAGGAAAGTCCCAGGCTGTGAATTCTAAGAGCTGCGGTCCAAGTAAAGGGCCAAGAGAAGTGTCCTCAGGCTACAGAGCAGGGGATCTGGAGCACGTCCAGCCTTCCTCTAAGTGCCAGCCAGGATCTCAGCTTTTAACACCACCTCCAGCCATCTCTGTTCCTCCTCTGCTCTGGAACCCACATTGTCTCCCTAGTGCCATAGCATCAAATTCAGATTCCTTTCCCTGGTGTTTCCTCTGCAGAAAAGGGGCTCATCTCTGCACTGGGGTCATTGCTCCTGTCCTGTCCTCAGATGGCTTGTGAATGTGGCCCAGAGGGGAGGGGGGGGACACTGCAGTGGGGATGTTGCTCTGCCACACCCGTTGTCTCTGCCCCCAGGACTGCAGTGCAACGCATCCGTGGACCTCATTGGCACCTGCTGGCCCCAGAGCCCTGCAGGGCAGCTGGTGGTTCGACCCTGCCCTGCCTATTTCTACGGTGTCCGCTACAACACCACAAGTAAGGGAGCCCGTGGAGGGCAGACCATCTCCTGGGAGGTGGGACAGGATGGGGAGAGCTTGGGACTTGTTGGAGGTGGGGAAAATAATAATGACAATGGCAATAATAGTAATGCCATTCATGGGTACAACCGCCGTTGACCAATGGCCAGCGCTGTGCTCTGCTGGGTATTCTGCTCATTACTGCCGATGCTCACGATACCCTGGAAGATGCTACATGTGACTGTGTTATATAACTAAGGCCTCCAAGGCTCAGAGAGGTTAGGGAAGTTGCCCAAGGTCAGCAGCTGGTACGAGGTGAAGCTGGAATTTGCATCCGGGTCTGTCTGACACTTTCTTCTGCAGGTGACACACTGGGTTTACGTTGGCATGAGCCATGAGGTAGGGCAGAGATCATCAGAAAGCCCTAACTTTGCTCAGAGAGGATACCAGGCCTATCCAGGGCCCTCCAACCACGAGATGGGGGACTCAGAGTTTTAGATCCATAGGCAGGGGGCTTGTCCTTGCATGTAGGCCCACAGGTGGGGTGGGGGTGGGAGACGACTGACCCAGGCAGGGTTTGTTCGGATACTTGATCCCCATGTAAACACCCTGCTCCCCTAGGGCCCTGAGCCTCCACCTCCAGGCTTTGCAGCTTCTTGCTATGCCACCTGTCACCCTCAGAATTAATTTGCTCTCCCCTGTCAAGGCCTCACAGCCCCTGCTTATCAAGAGGGCAACAGCTGCAGGCCAGGGGCCCTGAGCTGTCTGAGGGGAGGGTGGGGGGTTCCTTGGGTGGGCCCTCGGGGTCTGGTGGGCCTGAGATCAGAGCCCCCCCAAGAGGTGACAGAGGGTGACCACAGACACCAACTGTGACCTTTAACACAATTTTCCTCTCTTATGGCCCTCGGGCCCCTCATCTGAGGATGGAGAAGGCTCGATGACATGGCTTCTTAAGACTGTCCAGCTCAGAACTCCCAAGTTCTTTCTCCTGCCCCTCTCTTTTTTTTTACCAGCTGGATTAATGGGGTTTGGGTTGGGGGCCACAGCCAAGGAGGGGTGGGAAGGCCCTGGGGAGGTGTTGGGACTGGGCGGGAGGCTGGAACAGCCAGACCATGCAGCTTTGTGTGTCTGCAACTGCACCCTGGACCCCAGGAGGAGAAGAAAGCCTGGAGGAGGTGTGGGGAGAATGCAAGTAGGAGGAAGGGCAGGACGACCTAAAGGAGAGTTTGTGTATCCTGCCAGCCTCTAACTTGGGCCCATTTTAGTTGGAAATGCAGGCAAAGAGGCTAAAAATGCCCAAGGTCACAGGGCTTGAAGGCAGCTCTGGAACTGGGGAGCCAGAGCCCTCCTGCTGTTCCCCTCACCCGGCTGGGTGCCCTGCGCTGGAGCTCCCCGGAGAAAGGCAGCACTAGGGCTGGTGCTTGGTGGGGCATGGAGGGCTGCTTCCAGAAGGAATCCCCCAAGTCCCCTCACCAGAGCACCAGGTCCTGTCAATTCCACCTCCAAAGTGAGTCTCATGTCTGACCCTCCCTGCCCTCCATCCCCAATGCCACTGCCCAGGTCCAGGGTACCCCAATCTCCAACCCTAGTTTCTCATCTGACCCTGTCACACACACCCTTGCTTGGAGTCAGCCCTTCTGTGGGTCCCCATGGCCCCCATGGTCAAGTCCACCCGCTAGCTACAGTCCTGCCTATCTTTGCAGCCGGTCCTGGCCACTCCCCATGAACTACCGCCACTCTCATCCCCGAACGTGACTTGACATGCCCCGAATAAACCTTTAGTGCCTGGGCACATATAACTCAATTGGGTAGCCCTGCCATAAGTGGAAGCCAGGAGTCTTGGGTTCTAGTCCCAGCTCCACCTGTACCTGGTTAAGGAACCCTCTGCACTGGCTCTGCCCGGGCCTCAGTTTCTCCACCTGCAAGATGGGTGGTGGGAGGTTTGGGTGAGGTGCTCTCTGGGCTCCCTTGCTCTCCCCTCTGTGATCCCAGGAGAGGAGATGGAGGAGGTGATGGTCGCTTGACATGGGGGCAGGGCTGGAAGACTGCCCTTTCCAGGTGCCCCCAGTGCCAGAATGATGAGGAACACCCGTGTCAACAGTAGCGACTGGTAACCCAGAATTGTACCTGATCGTTAGGCGCTATTTAATTCATTTACCGACGAGGTGCTGCCAGGACCTCTAGGCCTTCCCCTTAATGGCCTCCCTCCCACTGCATCTGATCTTCAAAGGAATGGGAAGCATTTCCCAAAATATCCACTTTCCCATGACTCTCCAGGAGGACTGCTCAGCTCAGCAATTAAAGACAAGGAAGTCGCCTCCCCTGGCAAGGACTTGCTGCTTGTTGGGCCTGTTTTCTTGCAGGATCACCTCCTGCAAGCCTGCGCCCTCTAGATGACCCGGCCTGGGAAGGACTCCAGGCTCCCGCCCCACCTATGGGATTCAAAGGGGAGCTTGAGCCAAGGGGATGCCTCCTGGAATCCCCGCCAGTGCCCCCTGTGATAGCGACAAGTGACATGTTCTGAATCTTATGTAAGGTTATAGAAATATAGCTCCAAGACAATAATGATAAGAATAAGAACTCACACCACATGCCAGGTAGAGCTCCAAGCACCCTGTACATGTCAGCTAAAAATGCCCCTCAACCATTGAGGTAGGAACCCTTGTTAGGATCATTCCTACCTTGCAGATAAGGAAGCTGAGAAGTCATGGGACTCATCCAGGTTCACACACAAAGCTAGTAGCAGCTGGTGCCAGGATTTGAACCCAGGCTGTCTGGGTGGAGAGCTCGTAACACTACAGTATACTGCTTCTCTTAAGGCAGCAACTCCCACCCCTGCCCTCATGCCCCTTCGCACCAGATCTCTGACCCCAAGTCCCTTTCTTTGAAGACACTTTGGAGCAGCCTCTGGTCCCAGGCACCTTCCGTCCATGGCAGACACACTGGTTTCCCCTGCTTCCGTGCCTCCCCCCAGGCATCCCCGAAACCCCAGCCACTGAGCCCTCAGCCCTCTGGTAGCTTATCCCTCATTTAGCAGTTAGGAGGGAATCAGCAGCATCTTCCAACTCTGCCCAAGGGCTCAACTCTGCCGAGACGCAGGTCCACTGGCAGGGAAGCTGAGCAGAGCTTTAAAAATCCATTTAGCCTCATTTCCCCACTGGTGTGCTGAGCGAGAACAGCCTCTCAGCAGAAGGGCCGAGGGGCAGCGTTAGAGAGGCGGCCTCAGCCCGGCAGCCCTGGAGGCCAGGCCGGGGCTCCCTCTCCTGGGGAGGCGGCCGCAAGCCCACCTCCCACCCCATCCTCTCCCTCTTGTGTGGTGCTGCCAGCAGAGAGGCGGGTCCCAGGCTGGACGGCCTCTTGGGAATCAGCTGGTCCAGCCCTTCCTCTTACACATTAGGAGGGGGTCCTGAGAGGCCAGCTGGCCGATGGCACTCACGCAGTGGGGGCCCCCGTTCTGCCTCTCTCGTGGCGCTCTGCCACTGCAGGGACTGGGACCCAAGCAGCTTCCGCAACCTCCTTCGGCCCTGCTGGAGGGGGGGGAATGTGAGGTGAAGGTCAGTGTGAGCCATGGAAAGGCCTGCAGCAGGCGAGGGGCTCCGGTGGAAATGGCTCAAGGCTCTTCCAGCCAGTGCTCCCTGGTGTCAGGACCAGAATTTACTCAGGGAAACATATTTAGAGCTACGGATGCCTGAGAGGGGTACAAGGTGGAGCAGGGTGACCTCCACCAGCAAAGAAGAAAAGACTCCAGATTTGAATCTCCCTTGGACCCCACCCTACTGGGTTTCAGGGCCCTGGTGTCCCCGGGGGGCGGGCAGGAAGGAGGGTGTCCCGGAGCCCTGAAGCCAGTCCTCAGTTCAGACCACAGGCAACTCCCAATTTCCTTAGAAGGTGACACGTTCTGGCTTCCAGGCTGATGACTGCTTGGACCCCCCACCACCCCTTCCTGGGCCACATTCCTGCCTTTTTTCCCAAGTGCCATGTGCCAGGCTGGGAGCCAGTTGGAGCGGATCCTAATAACAAAATAGTTGCTACACGAGACCCACTCCCATGACATCCCCCAGCACATCTCCCATCTCCTGCCACCTGTCATTTTCTGTCCCAAGAGACCTCCACCATGGATGCTCCCACTATGTGACCCTCCAACATAAAGCCTGCTGTAGGGAAATGCCACCCTGGGGACCTTCCCTGACAGCTGCCCTGATATCCCCACCCCCGTGAGACACTGCCATGTGAGACCCCCACGGGATACCTCGCCACGGAGAGTCCCACTGTGTGAAACCTGTCATTGCATTGTGCCACGTAAGCTGTCACCACACTCCCTTCCACATCTTGCCTGACCTCGTGAGAACTGACTCATGAGAACTCACCATTCTTTTTTGCTACCATGTGAGACCCCAAAATGGGAGATTTCTCAGAAGGGTGCCCACCGTGTAATCTGCCCCGCATAAGGGCTTGCAAGGAGGTAGGAAACAGCCCAGTGAGCTGGTCAGGCCTCTGCCCGTGGGCCAGTCCCGTGGGCATGATTGTGCCAGCCTGGGTGGGCAGAGCCATGGCCCCGTGGGCAGGCATTGGGGTCACCACTGTATCTCTGTTGGGGGCCAGTGGGCAGAAAGAGGCAGGAAGGTGGAGGTAGTAAGAAAGCCCCTCCCCCCAGCTTCACCCCAGAGCCCCCCAGCAAGCCGGCTCCTGTGCTGGCCCAGATGGACGGTTAGATGGACAGTCGAATGGACGGACAGATGCTCAGTTCCTCTTCGGGAGAGGAGCCACAGGTCACTTTGACTCTCTTCTTTTTCCAGACAACGGCTACCGCAAGTGCCTGGCCAATGGCACCTGGGCCGCCCGCGTGAACTACTCGGAATGCCAGGAGATACTTAGCGAGGAGGTGAGGCTCCGAGCCAGCTACCCTGCTGAGGGCTGGGCCTGGGCCCCCAGCACGGCTCTGCGCCTGCTACCAGCCAGTCGGATGGGAGAGCCAGAGGCTGGTGTCTCTGCCCTGCAGAGAGAAGCCAACTGGGGAGCCAGAACTAGGCCAGCCTGTGAGTGGGCATCCTCAAGGGAGGGTGAGGCCAGAGGGCAGCGGGCAGGCTCTGAGAGCGGTGAGTTGAGTCTCCCTCCCTCCCTCCCTCCCTCCCTCCTTCCTAGCTCACTGGGACCGATTCTCATCCGTTTTCCACCCCACCCACTGGAGTGACACATCCAGGTCCAGCCAGGGTCCTGCGTTCGAATCTGGGATGTGGGTGGGAGGAGCCATGGAGTTGGAAAAAGCCCTTGAAGAGCCTTTCAAATATTTAAATGTTTTTGAGAAAGACGTTGCTTAGACGCAATACAAAATTCAAAAGGTACAAATGGGAAAACAAAAAAGTCTCTCTCCCAGCCCTGTCCCAGCCACTGGGCTCCCCCCATCAGAGGTAACCATTTTGCCAGTTTCTTAAGAATTCTTCCAGAGACAGTCTCTGCACAGGCAAGCAATTATGTATATATATTCTTTTTTGTTTTTCACCCAAACGTTGCATATTACACACTTCGTTCGACACCTTGCTTTTTTCATATAATCATCCATCTTGGCGATCGTTCCGTATCAGTACGTTAAGAGCATCTTCGTCCTTTTTTTTTTACATTTGCATAATATCACGTTGTACGGCTGTTCCATAGCTTAGTTAACCAATCTTTATTCTCATCTTTGCTTCTGACAAACAGCGCCGCCATGAATAACCTTTGAAGGGTGACGCTTGGCAGATGCGCGGGCATATCTGTCGTCCTGTGGTGTTGCCACCTCCGCCCCCCTTGTCTCCTCCCCTACATCTCCACCCACCCCTTTGGTGGGTGCTGAGGAAGGTGGGGGTCATGGAGCAGGAAGAAGGAGTGAGCAGAAAGGAAAGGGCAGATGGGAGATGCCCCAAGTTGTCCAAGGGCCCCAGGCTGCTGGGACGTGGGAGAGAGGGGCTGGTCTAGGCAGTTCCAAGAATTCCAGTGCCTAAAAGATCTAAGCTGGAAGGGACCTTGGAGACCCTCCATCCCATCTTGATCTGCCTGGTGATAAGAATCATCCCGAGCACTTGTTCACATACAGGGCTACACCCAACATCCGATACGTCAAACTCGCCAAGGACAACCTGGGAATCTGTATTTTTAACAAGTGCAGGGGGGAGTGTGTGTGGGGTGGGTGATGGGGAAAAAGTGAGAAACTCTGATCTAGGGTAACCCGTTCACCTTACAGCGAGGGAGACTGAGGCCCAGAAAGGGGGAGTGACTCACACAAGGTTACACAGCCAGCGTGAGTCGGAGCCTGGACCCCGGGGGCTTTGGAGGTGGCTCCCTTTGCCCAGAGCCAGGGACTTGGTGTGCAGTGAGGTTGATGGTGGGAGAACAGCTTTACCCACCTAGCACCCCGGCCACCCGCCCCGCGCATGCCTTGGTTAGCCGCTCCCCCAGGCTGCCTGGCCTCACATCACTGAGATACTGGGGCTCTGCTATCTCCTTGTAGAAGCTGCAGAGGTAGGACTGTGCTTAGCCCAAAAGAATGACTTTAGTAGTGCTGCTTTGGCAGACGAAAGAATTACTTGGGATGCACGGCTAGAGGCTTCCTGGCATCTAATGTCACACAGGCCAGGCCATATGGTCCACCCCAGGCCAGGTGGGTTGGCCCAGCTCCCCAGTGACCTGACCTGAGCAAAGATAGCCCCCAGGTTGCTAAACATCCACATGGTGAACCAACCCCAGAAGTCCAGGGCTGGGGATGAAGGCATCCACCTGGACTGGGGGAAGAAAGTAAGGTTCCCATGTTGGGAAACGTAGTCGAACCAGAAGAGATGGGCTCGGGTGGGGCTCGGGTGGGCAAGAAGACCACTCAGCGGAGTGGGGAACTCCTTACCTAGCACACAGTAGAGGAGGCAGGAGGATGGGAAAGGCAGGTCTGTGTTGTCTGCGGCTCTTAGGACCGCCGTGCACGCCCGGAGAGGGACGGTGTCGGGGAGCACAGCTAAGGCAAGAAGCCTGCAGCCCCTCCGTCGCACCCCACCCTGCGCTTTGATCGTCCTGCTGGGTCTGCAGGGCCTGAAGCTGACCATGTGTCTCCAAGTGGAGGTCAGATGGCCAGCCTCCTGCCTTAGGACAGACACCCTCCCCCACCCCAGAGGAGCGGGCGTCTGTCCCCTTCTTGGACATCACCAAGCTGGAGACGTCACAGCTGCCTTCAATCTCCCTCCCTGCATTGGAGCCTCCTGAATGTCAGAGGACATTCACGGGCCCCCAAATCTCTCCTGCTCTAATTTAAGCCTCTTCCTTCTAGTTGGCTGATGGGGGACACTCAGCAGCCCCCCTTGCCCCCAACACCCTTCAAAGAATCGGGGGCAGAGAGGCCCTTCTCCACTCTGCAGCTCCCACCCCTTCTGCCTGGACTGGGGTCTCTCCCTCTCTCCACCAGCGGGTTGGGGGGAGAAGGCGGATTGGGGGGCACCAGCTTCTCATCAGGCCCCTCTTAGGCAGTGTAACGGGAACAGCACCGGCTTTGGAGGGGTTTGGATTCTGGTTCCAACACATGTGCTGTGTGACCCTGGGCAGGTAACTCAGCCTCACTAAGTCTCAGCTTCCTCGTCTGTAAATGGCCAGAGAGCAGTTCAGTCTGCCTCCTGGGGGAGGGAGGGCGGTGTCCGCCTGCGTCTTGGCCTATAGAGGGCGCTCCATCTATCCGCCTCCCCTCGGCCTCATCACCTGAGCTCAGGGGAGGCTGTTGTGTTCACCAGGGAGGGGGGATGGTTGGGGGGGGTCACCAACCATCGGGCACCCCCGATGGGGTCACGGGCACCCCCGTTCGTCTGGTTGCAGGGCTCACCCTCACCCGGGCTGCCCCGCCCACCCTTTCCCCGGCATCCCCCACTGGCCCCTTTGCCTAGCACTCTGGGTAATCAGTTAATTTAATTAGTGAAAATGCCATCCCCTTCTGCCAGCCCTCAGCCTCGCCAGACCCCTCCCCATTCCCAAGACTCCCCATCCCCTCCTGGAGCTACTGTGCAAGAGGAAGAGGAAAGTCGCCAATTAACCTAGCTGCCGATTTCTCAGCTCTGGACCCGGACTCAGCCCTAATTAAGCATCAGCGCCCCAGGAACTGCAGATAATGGATTCGCAGAACCACTGCCTGTGAAATGAGACTTGTGAGGGCGCCCAGAGGCCAGGCCAGGGAGGAGACCTGCCCACAGCCATCACCAGCAGGGGACAGGCCCCCAGCCGGGGAGCTTGCTTCATGCATGGCCCAGCTCCTGCACTGACCCCCTGGCACCAGCCTGCACCCTCCCCCCACACACTTGTCTCCCTCCACTGCAGAGACACCCCAAACTGCCCCAGACAGCTCTCCCGTCCCCCCACCGCTCCCTTGACACTTGCACACACTCTGCTTCCCTCCCCTACACTCTGCTGAGCTCGGGGAGCCCTGGCCTCCGGCACATCCTGGGAGGGCACACACTTTGATGGGACATAAAAGGGGCTCTGGGGGGTGTGGGCTCGTGGGCCGGCGTTCAGTGCTCGCAGAGGGGGTTGGTTCGACCAGGGCTTCTGGAATGCTTAGGAATCATCTGGACTTCTTGCTAAAATGAAGATTCTGACTCCATGGATCTGGGGTGGGGCTTGAGGTTCTGCATTTCTTAAGATTCCTGCAAGCTCCTAGGTGATGCTGACGTTGCTGGTCTGGGGACCACACTTTGGGGAAGCAAGGGGCTGGAGTGCCCAGGGTGGGGTGAGGGAGTAGCTCAGGAAACCCAGGTGGAGAGGGAGAGCCTCAAAACGGGGTGGACGGGGGTGGGAGAGAGGCTGGGGCAGTGGGGACCAGGTGGGCCCTGCAGAGAGTCTGGTCAGAATTACTTATTGGATTCTGGTCGTGAGGATGCCGAGGGGTGGCTTCTGCCCAGTGCCACACTGTGCCACCCTCTTCAGGGTACTTACCTGCCAGTCTCTGGTCTCCAGACTGGACAAGGATAGAGCGCTGGTCAGGTCCCCAGGGACTGGCTGTGTCCATGGGTCCTTCAGGCATCCCAGCTGCTTCTGCAGTTAACGGTGGCTTTCTCAGGAGGTCACCGACTGTCTCAGGGTGTCATCAAGATCTCTTGGAGTGTCACTGGGTGTCTCTTAGGATGTTGCTGGCTATTCTCTCTGGGTGTCATTGAACACCGCTCAGGGTATCACTGACCACCTCTTGGGGGTGACTGGCCATCTGTCCTGGTGATGCCGGTCATCTCTCGGGGTGACACTGCCATCTCTCCAGCGGTCTTCTCAGGCTCTTGCTGCACTGTAACCCCCCAGCTGCCTTGCTCTTTCTCAGTTTGCATCAGGCTGATGTGGCAGGTGAGAAGCAGGGCTGGGAGCCAGCCTGGGCCCTCCAGCTCGAGGAGTCAGGCAAAGCTGGTCCCCTGCCTGGTTGGGCCCAATTCTCCCCTCTCAGCCTCCGTGGAGAAAACCCCTCATGAGCCCCCAACCTCCCCGTAGAAGCTCCCTGAGAATTCTGGGCCCAGGACGAGGAGAGTGCTTCTGTTTTCAGTCCCTGCTTATCCCCCAGGAAATGTACCGCGGGGACGGAGGAAGGAGGGTCTTTAAGGCCACGCAGACCTGTATGCCGACGCTGGGCCGATTATGCAGCCCCTTCAACTGGAGAAACGGGGACAGGACAGTCTCAGAGGGCAGTTGTGAGAAAGAAAAGCAGTGATGTCTGTAAAGCCCCTGGCGCAGTGCCCAGCATACAGTCGGCGCTTAATAAATGACTCATGCCACCCCAAACCAAAGGACCCCGGCTCAGCCTGCTGTGGGGGGGCAGTGAAGGGCCTCCCTGCACACTCTGTTCATCTTGCCCACCTGGGCCTGTGCATGAACCTGGGGCATCACACTGTTCTGGGCTCCACAGACTCTGCCATTACCCAGGGGCTTCGCAGCATGGATCTGTGGAAAATTTAATAAGAGGAAATTAAATATCAGTTCCAGACAGGCTGGATGTGTGCATATCTGCTGGAGTCTCTGGACTTGGCATCTACCGCCAGGCACTCAGAGATGCTACCCCGCCGCCCCCCGCGTTTATATGACGGCAGTGAATACCCTCTGCCCCTCCTGCCCTCTCTCCCCACTGCCATTTACACCTCGCTGGGTCTCAGCGCTTCAGAGCCTGAGCTGCTAATGTGATTTCCTGTCATGTTCCTGAAAGCTTCTTCCAGGAAAACCAGCCCCTAGAACAGAGCTGCCTGCGCCCTCTGGGCCTCAGAGCTTCTTCGGTGAGGACGCCCCTTCAGAAGGGGGAGAGCGGGGGCTGGGGAGAGCAGGGGAGGGAGGGCTTCACCCCTTCTCAGATGCCTGTTAGGTGTCCTGCTTCAGAGGTGCACCCCTTGTCCTTGGGTGGGTGAGTTTAGGCCTCAGTTTCCTCATCTGGAAGATGGGTAGGGCTGGACTTGATCCCTTGGGACCGGTTCTGATGCCCGTGGATTCTGTACTTCCGACAGGAGGGTCCATGGAGAGCCAGGAGCTCTGGTGGCTCTGAAAGGGTGCACAGGTCTCCTGCGAGCTTGTCTTTCTGTCAATACTTGCCAGTTTCCGGCCATCATCATGCCCATGCCCCACCCCAGAACCTGGAAAGCGTGAGGGAGGGAGGGGTTACCAGGGACCCTCCCCTCGCAAAAGCCAGTGCCTTTCCAACATCCATTTTTCCTTCCTGCACTCGACACACAGTTCCCAGCGCTCCACCGTGTGCCACACTCTGGCTCTTTAGCCCCTGCCCTCTTGGGACCTACAAAAGGGTGATGGGGGCCTTTGCTCTCACGGGGTCAGGAGTCTGCAGAGAGCTGGGCCCTGGAGACCCCAGTCCACCATCAAGGGGTGGGGACCCGTCTTCTCCCTCAGCATCTTGTCAATCTGCACATGAAGGTGAGAGGTGGTTTGAAGCTGAGTGACCTTGAACAAGTCCGTGTACTTTTGGGCCTGTTTTTTCTGCAAAATAAGGTACAGACCCCCTACTGGCTCTTCCCCCAGTGTTGCCTTGAGGGTTTGAGAAGATAACAGATATGAAAATACTCTGTAGGGAATTCCCTGGCGGTCCAGTGGTTAGGACTCCAAGCTTTCATCACTACCGAGGGCCCGGGTTCAATCCCTGGTCGAGGAACTAAGATCTGCAAGCTGTGCAGTGTGGCCAAAAAGAAAAAAAAAAAGGAAAGAAAATACCCTGTAAACGGGAGGGCTTCCACACTCATGCAGCGAACTTTGATTGGAAAGGGGCCTGCCGCGTTTCCCAGCTTCCATCAGTGTATGAAATCAATGAAGTAATAACATTGGGAACTTTGTTTTAGTCCTGGGAGAGGACCCCATTGACTTCAAGCAGACCCCCTGGGTCAGGAGTGGGACCCGGGAAGCAAGTTATAGAGCCTAGAGAGGTTTTTTATGGTTTCTAATGATTCTGTGGATGCTAATCCACAGCAACTGCCCTTTCCCCTGCTCACTGAGAGGAGCGGGCCTCAACAGCAGTGGGAGGGATTTAGGGGTGATGGAGAAGGTGGTGGCTCAACTCAGAAACGGGAGGAGGAGAGAAGTCCTAGAGGGTTGGTCTGCACCCACAAGGACCACCTGGTTTTGGGACTGAACGGAGACGTGAACATGAGAGAACATCTGTGAGCCGCGCATGCGTGTTTGTGCACACGGAGTGGGGAACCCTATGTGATATGGAGATTCAAGTTAACTGATATTTTTCCCACAGCACAGAGCATGAGATTGGGGGACAGACAGACAGACATAGACTCAGATTGGACGGCACTGCTCTAGGGCAACACCTCACACATGCAGGGGCTCAGGAAGGGATAACTTGTTATCATGGTCCACTTTGTCCCAGGCACCTGTGGGGGTGGGCTGACCTGGCACATCCAGTGGGCACAGGGGCACAGCTATGAAGGAGCCTCACCTCTGCCCCTCTCTCCTGCCTCAGAAGAAGAGCAAGGTACACTACCATGTTGCCGTCATCATCAACTACCTGGGCCACTGCATCTCCCTGGTAGCCCTCCTGGTGGCCTTTGTCCTCTTTCTGCGGCTCAGGTGAGGAGGCCCTGGCATTGTCCCCCGCCACACCCCCCAGGCCTTGAGCAGGGGGGAGAAGTAAGATACAGGAGGCAGTGGTGGGCTGGGGGAGTCCAGCTCCCTCACCTCAGCGGGAGCAGGTGACAGATACACATGTCCCAGGTCTCTTGGAACCTCTGGCAGGGTCACTTCTGCAACCCTGCCCAGTGACTGCAGAGGGGAGGGGGATGGCCAAAGCCCAGGCTCACCTGTATCACCCACACCCAGGCCGGGCTGCACCCATTTGGGAGACCAGGAAGGTGGAGCCCACTTTGGGTTTGAAGCTGCCTGGGCCCAGCTCAACTGCCAAGGATGCAGGTGGCAGTGCCAGCCAGGTCTGTGCCAGGAATGGAGGCTGACAGCAGGGGCTGAGCATCAGGGCTGAAAGCTGGGAGGGAGGCATATTGCTGGAGGCCTTTTTATGTTTTCTGAGCCTCCAACTTGGAGCTACAGGGAGGGAAGGGTGCTCATGGGAGAAGGGGAATCCCTAGTAGCCAAGCAGCGCTGGCCATGCGGCAGGCTCTGCCCCGGAGCTTAGGCCTGGGGGGGCCACAGTCAGGAAGGGACCTGCGGGACAGAGTCACTGCCGCCACCTGCCAGTGTGACTTAGCCCGCCCTGCTCGGAGCCTCGGTTTCCCCATTCATACATCTGGGCTGGAGTGATGCTGGTGACCTAGCCCTCATCTTCTCTCTCCTCCTCTTCCGCCCGTCACCCACCCTCCCCTGCTGCCCACAGGAGCATCCGGTGCCTGAGAAACATCATCCACTGGAACCTCATCTCGGCCTTCATCCTGCGGAATGCCACGTGGTTCGTGGTCCAGCTCACCATGAGTCCAGAAGTCCACCAGAGCAACGTGGTGTGTCCTGGAGGGGCAGGGTCTGGGTGGGGCTGCCTTTGCAGAGGAGGGACCGGAGCCAGGCCTTGGAGCCCACAGCACAGGAGTGGGTCCTGGGGGGTGCCCCGTCCTGCCGGGAGGAGGCCCCAGGCTGCTCCCTCCCATCCCCCCTCCCTGGTTAATCATCACCTCTGATGGGGTGGGCGGCAGGGCTGGTGCAGGCTGGTGACAGCCGCCTACAACTACTTCCACGTGACCAACTTCTTCTGGATGTTTGGCGAGGGCTGCTACCTGCACACGGCCATCGTGCTGACGTACTCCACCGACCGGCTGCGCAAGTGGATGTTTATCTGCATCGGCTGGGGTGAGCGGGCCAGCCCCCTGCCCTGACCCGCCATCCTCTCCCCACCCAGACTCAGACCAGCTGGCTGGGGGCCTGAGACTGAGGCCAGGTTAGGGTGGTGGGGTGCGCACACAGCCCTCTGCCCCTACTTGGGGGGCAGGGACAATGGGAACATCTTAAAGGAGGCATGATAGGCCAGTGAGTACCTGGGGAGGCCCTGCCCGCCTCTAGGCCCTGGGCTGCACTGGGGTCTTCCAGGCCTGCATCCCCCAGACTCCACCGACAGGTCCTGTGACTGCCGGTCTCTCCCTCAGGTGTGCCTTTCCCCATCATCGTGGCCTGGGCCATTGGGAAGCTGTACTACGACAATGAGAAGTAAGTCACCTCCTCTTCACTGCCCTCAGGGCCCCCTGAGCCCCGAGATCCAGGCTTCCAGCCCCGCTCTGTCTGATGCTCCTCAGGGACCTTCAGCCATGTCACCTTCCCTGTCAGGGCCACGGTTTCTTCATCCACATAGGGAGAGTGCTGGGGGTCAGATTCAAACTGAGTCTCCCTAACAGTGTTCTGCCTGAGGTGGGGCTGGACAGGCAGGTCCAGGCTCTTTTATCTGTCTCGGGCTTTCGCCACAGGCAGAACAGCCTAAAGGTTACTGGCAGTCCCCGGAGCCCAACCACCCAGGTTCTGAACGGTGGCTCCCATCATTAAGTAGCTTTATGACCTTGGGCTAGTTACTACAGTGTGCCTTAGTCTCCTCATCTGTAAAATGGGCATCCTCATAATAGTGCCTCCCTCAAAGTGTTCTTGTGAGGATGACATGAGTTAATATATGTTAAGCATTTACAATAGAGTCTGGCACATAGTAACTGTCATATAAATGTTTTCTATTAATAAAGACTTGTTTTAACAAACAATTCCATTGATTTAATAGGAACTGATCCAGACAATCTCAGAGACTCCTTCCAGCTCTAAAGTCCTGAGGGGCTGTACTTAAATGGAAGTAGGTGTTCCCAATCACCCCTGAAAACTGCACTTCCGCTGCAATGGTTCTCAGCCTTGGCTTGTGTTAGAATCACGCAGGAAGCTTTAAAAAGTACCGATGCCCAGGTTTGACCTCCAGAGAGTTGGATGTTATTGGTCTGGATTGTGGCCTGGGCACCAGGATTTTTTAAACCTGCCCAGGTGATTCTAATACGAAGCTAAGATTGAGAACCACTGAAAAAGAGAGGCAGAAAAAGTGGACATAGATGGCCAGGGGAGGTGCCAGGATCTTCTTTGCCAAAGTGTTCTCAGGAACCCACTGTCTGACTGGGGTTCCAGGCAGCCTCCATCACCATGGCTATTCCTCTCCACCCCTGACAAGGAGCCTGGAAAATTATATTCACGTTTAGGAAGGATCAAGGTGATCCCTCCTGACTCCGGCCCAGCCTAGCTGGCTCTCTCTGCATTTGCACAGCCGGGGGTATGGGGGCCTGAACTGGGAGTGGGGGACAGCTGACAAGCAGGACTGGGGGCTTGGCAGTATTCCAGAATGGTGGCCTGGGTCTCAGAACAGGAGCATTGTAAATCCTGGGCGATGGAGCCTGTGCCTGCAGGTGTGAAGGTGAGTACAGGGAAGGAAGAACAAGTTTCAAACAGCTGCCCAGTGTGTGTGTCTGGGCTCATCTTGGAGCAAAAAGGATGGCTGAGCACAGAGGAAAGTTGGTCTGAGCGTCTCTGGAGCCCCACCTTGTGGTAAGATGCTGACACTGCAGCAGAAGGGATCCAGGTGTGAGACCTGAGAGAGACTGCAGGCTCTGGGGCCAAGGACTGGACCTGGCCCCAGGACAGCTTGCGTTTGGTCTGCCCCGTGTTTTTTGAGAACTTGAATTGCTTCCAAATTTTGAAAAAGTCAAGAGGTTTCACATGAAAATCTCAGTTTATTGTTTATGGAAGCGTGCTGAGATCTAGGTACTGTGGATCTGCATGCCCGAGGGTCCATCATCTCTGCACAAGACCATGGGGACTTCCTGTGTGCCTCATCCCAACCCACTCCCCAGACCTCCCTAGGTCTTGCTGGAGGGAAACTCAAGAAAACGAAAAGCAATTCTGCCTCTCACGACAGGTGGAAACTGTAGAGTCTCTGCCTCTAGGTCGTTCAGGCTGCCATTAAACAAATTCAGAGATTGTTAGCTACGGAGCGTCACTGCATGACACGTACAGGGCAAGGCCCCCCTCCTGGGCATGTGCCAGAGACACAGTGGGGACTGAGGGGAGCAGTGTGTGTTGGACCCATGCCTGTTCTGTTCAGCGGTCTTTTCCCCAATCCCCCTCCCTGCCACAGTGCCTGCTTCCAGCTTTATATCTCAAAGGATGCTATCCATTCTGCAGATGGAAAGCTATCTTGACCTTTTGCCAGGGTTGGGAATGGGGCACCCAGATCCTGGCTTTTGGCTCCAGTCCTGGCCTGGCCAAGCACTGTTCCTCCCTCATGCCACTGAACAGGACCCAGGTGACCCTCCTCCTCTTACCTCTGTGGCCTTCTAGGTGCTGGTTTGGCAAAAGGCCTGGGGTGTACACTGACTACATCTACCAGGGCCCCATGATCTTGGTCCTGCTGGTAAGAACTTGGGTAGGGGGACAGGAGAGAGGGGCTCAGTGGGGAGGGGCAAGCAGGGCTTACGTGGTCTAAAAGGATCCCTCTGCCTAGAGGTGGCGGGCAGAGGGCCAGGAATATGTAAGGGCTCATGAAGGTGGAGGGAGAGCAGCAAGGGGGCGGAGACCAGACCTGGGACAGCTGAGTCCCTGCCCCGTCCCCCACCTTCCCTCCAGCATCTTGCACACACTCATGCCCAGGCCATCCCACCGTGTGTCAAATTACAGATCAATTTCATCTTCCTTTTCAACATTGTCCGCATCCTCATGACCAAACTCCGGGCATCCACCACGTCTGAGACCATTCAGTACAGGTAACCAGGCCTGCCTCCCCTACCCATGGGGCGCTTCAGAGATCCCAGCCTCTGACCCAGGGTATCCCCCCAGGCCTGAGAGTCCCTCCTGAAACCCCAGCTCCCCTTGTCTCAGACATTCCGGGGATCTGCTACAGCCCTCCCCCAGACCCGGTCCCTCTCACCAAGCCAGAGGCCCCAGCCCCCTCCCGGGTGGGCTGTGACTCTGGGCCTCCCCCCGCTACCTGCCCCACCCCAGGAAGGCTGTGAAGGCCACTCTGGTGCTGCTACCCCTCCTGGGCATCACGTACATGCTGTTCTTCGTGAACCCCGGGGAGGACGAAGTCTCCCGGGTCGTCTTCATCTACTTCAACTCCCTCCTGGAATCCTTCCAGGTACAGCCGTCCCCCACCCCAACCCCTCGCCCCAGCCCTGACTGTCCCCTGCACCTCTTCGGGTGGGGATTCTTCCAGGCAGGGGCCTGGAGGAGTGGGAGGCTGGGGACAGAAAGGGGTCAGCCCCGAAGCTGGATGGGGCCGCACCTGCCCCCGTCCCTTGACCCACCTTCTCCCTCCACCCCAGGGTTTCTTCGTGTCTGTGTTCTACTGCTTCCTCAACAGCGAGGTAAGGACCTGGGACCCCAGGACTCGGGGCGGCAGGAGGCCTGCTGGGACCAGAGACTGTCTGTAGCCTCCTCCTGCCCGAGGTGGCAAGCCCACTTCTTTGCTCTCATAGGCAGTAGGTGTGGGAGCCAGAAGCCGGGGCTCCAGTCTCATCAATGAGTCTGTGAAATGGGCTGTTGAAAACCAGGAAGCTGAGCCCTGGGACAAGGGGTGTATGTAGGTTGAGGGCAGGAGATGTGTATGGGTTGAGGGTAGAGATTCTTTATGGCAAAGGCCATATGGCACCTTTGGGTGGATTTGAGAAAGGTACCCCTTGCTCAGAACGCCTGAGAAAATTGTCCTAACAAATATGCAAATCATGGGCTTCCCTGGTGGCACAGTGGTCGAGAGTCCGCCTGCCGATGCAGGGGACACGGGTTGGTGCCCCGGTCCGGGAAGATCCCACATGCCGCGGAGCGGCTGGGCCCGTGAGCCATGGCCGCTGAGCCTGCGCGTCCGGAGCCTGTGCTCCGCGGCGGGAGAGGCCGCGGCAGTGAGAGGCCCACGTACTGCAAAAAAAAAAAAAAAAATGCAAATCAACCATGTTGATGATGTGAGTGTTGCCACTTCGGATGTGATCCCCTGTGCACGGCTCCCCTGTATAGCTGCTTGTGGAAGCCCTGGGGGAGGGAGGGGGGTCCTGAAACCCGGGCTCAGACCTTACGCTCTGCTCTCTGCCCACAGGTCCGCTCTGCCATCCGGAAGCGGCGGCACCGATGGCAGGACAAGCACTCGATCCGCGCCCGCGTGGCCCGCGCCGTGTCCATCCCCACCTCCCCCACCCGCGTCAGCTTTCACAGCATCAAACAGTCCACAGCACTCTGAGCTGGAGGGCCGTGGCGTGGCCCCCAAGATCCATGGCTGGGGAGATGGTCGCCAGGCTCAGCTGGCCGCCCTGTCTGTGGAGGGGACCAGCTCTCTCCCACACCCTGTACCCCCAGGAGTAGCTGGCTGGCACTGAGAGCTCAGGAGGCCCCTCCCGCACCCCCAGCTGAGCAGGAGTTCCAGGCCTCTGAGAGCAAGCAGTCTGGGCCGTGGGATGAATGGAAGACAACCTATAGGCCTGTACTGGGCCCAGGGCCTCTGGCTCCCCTTTGCCCCAAGAATGGAACAGAAAAGGAGTGGAGATGGAGAGCAGGGAATCCAAAGCAGCACGGGGGTCCCTCCAAGAGGTGTTTTTTTCCAGAGCACAAGATGGCAGCCCGTTGGAGACCCCGGGATGTCCTCAGCGACTGTGGGGGGGGGGGCATCCACTCCTCCAGGAGCATCATGGGAAACTTGTGACAGCGTTCAAGTCACCGTGATGATGCCTCCAGGCCTTAGCAATGCTTTCCAACACCACTGGGAACCAAGGCCATGGTGTCAGAGGCCCTGCAGACATGGTTAGAAATCAGGTGGTATCATCAGACATCGGGCCACATCACCGAAATCCTCCCAAGCCACCAGAAACTCATGTGACCCTGTGGCACTGCCACCAGAAATGCCCTGCCTCGCTGCCTTGCACCCTTGGGCCTTTACCACCCCACAGCCCACATGGGTTCCCCCTCCTTAGCCTCCTGCCCCAGGTGTCTCCCCCTTCGTGAGATGATGGGGAGGTGGGAGGGTGACAGAGTGTCCTAGAGCAAAAGCCAGTGTGTGCCCCAGCCAAAGCCAGCCTCCCTTCGAGGGGCAGAGAATACTGGGGGCCACCCAGCCTGCTGTTTTCAGTGACCTGGCCTCTGGGGCAACCCCTCTGCTGGTCAAAGGGACCCTGTGGCCCTTGGACGACCTCACTGGGAAGCATCATTAGCTAAGCAAAGATAGAAGAGGGTGGGGCACTCAGCCCCCCTCTGCCTCAAGTTCCCCAGAGCAGGACAAGTGGCTCTTGGGCCAACCAGCCAGCTGACCGCTTACACCCCTGGTAAGGACCCAGCCACATCCAGAGATACTGGACAGCCAGAGCAGGGCTTTGGGGGAGTGGGGCTGGGAGATGGGGGTGGCTAGTGTAAATAATAATATTTATCTTTCAACCAGCACTTGTGAAGCCTGGTATGTGCTAGGGCTGGGTAGGGAGGGCACACAAAGAAATGGAGGCCACTTTCAGCCTTTAGGGCCACCGTGTGGTTGGGGAATCAATGGCACTCAGACACATGCCAACGATGGGGCGCTCGGGGAGCCCCTGAGGTCCAGGAGAGGACTTAGGAGAAGGGCAGGGGTCAGCGGGGACCAGGTAAGGGCAGCTTTGGTAAGGGGCTGAGTCGTAGGGAGAAGGTGGAGGACACCACAGGCCAGGCACAGCTGGAGCACAAGTGAGTCAGTGGGACCAGGCCGAAGTGTGTCCCAGCCCCAGGGGAGGAGATAAGCTGGGAACAGGAAGGAATTAGGAAGCAGGGGAGGCTGAACAGGCTTGAATGGTGTCTTAGCATGGAAACCCCAGAAGCATACCAAGAGACAAGGCTTCGAGAACCAACTCCAGGGTAGGGGCGCACATGCCCACCACCGTGGGCAGCTGCAGCCAGTCCTGCTGCGGAAGCTGGGAGAGCCAGGTGGGACCCACACCTGCATTGTCCCACCCGAGGGATGAGGGATATGTATTCACCAGCTCCTGGGGGACAGTAAATCCCTGCACCTCCTGCGGAGGCCAGGAGAGTGCCGGGCACAACGTGGGCCACGTCCTCCTCGGGGCAGGAGGTGGTTGGGATACAGACGCTCCACCCAACACACTCAGGCCCGGGCCTTGCCTCTGAGTCTCTGACCCGGAAAGAGGGCCACACGGGTGTGTGTGTATGCATGAGTGCATGCGCACACATGTGCACACGGGTGCGTGTGCTATCAGGACACCAGGACAGACAGATGACCGCGGTGCTGGGAGCCCCAAAGCTTCTGCTGGGGCAGAGGAGGTCCAGTGGGTGAGGATCTGGCTGCTCCCCGAGGGAGGAGCTGGGGTGTCCCTGAAGGCCATGTGGGTTACCCCGCTCTGCTAACTCCCCAAGCGCTGTCCCCTTAAGGTGAGAGATGGGGGGACCAGCTGAGCAGAGGAAGCCATGAGAAGAGGACCAGGGACACCAGGACGGAGACATGCTGACAGCTTCCAGAGCAGCTGGGGTGGGACAGCCTCATAAAGGGTCCTAGCTGACAAGGGGGACCAGAAGTGACTTGAGTCTCAAATGGCCACAAGTGAGGCACCTTTCTCAACGTTGCCTTCCACCCAATGAAGGAGAAGTGAGAAAGCAAGGCACTTCACGGACAATGTTGGGATGTGGGGGGCTGGGGGTATCCCAAGGACAGAGGAGCCTGAGAGGGGCTGGGGGTGACTGTGAGGGGGTTTTATAGGCAAGGGGTCTTGAAGGGGCCAAGCTGGGGCAATGCCCCTTTTCCTGCTTGTGCCTCCGGGCTGTTTTAGCTGATGGGCACCCTTCGCACGCCTACTGTGCGCTCAGCTCTGTGGGCACGGGGAGAGGAGCAGCACCCCCAATACGTACGCCAGCAGCAGGCTGCAAAGCTGCCGGCTCTGGAAGGTCGTGGGAGGACATCCAAGGCGAGGCTGGTGGTCATCACAGTAGCTGCAAGGGGTCCCTGGGCCATGGGCGCTGTTTCAGATGAACCTCAGGATCCCTCTGGTCCAGAGACTGTAAGGGTAGAGGGGCTGCTGCAGCACAGCTGGAAACAACTGGGCTGCAAACAACTGCAGCCCCACCTGCCAGGGGCAGGTGTGCTGAGTTTAACCCTTCCATGGGCTGCAGGGCTGGAGTCAAGGCAGGCCCCCGACGGGATTTCTGAGGGTCATTCTACCCTGAGCTTCGACTTGTGGGTGGGTGGGAAGGGAGGTCCCTTGGGGCTGTGGCTGTGTGATGGGCCAACAGACACACATGTCACCCCACTGTGAGAAGGGGCCGAGCAGCTGCAGGGTGGGGATCACTGCGGGACAGGCCCCTCTCTCAAGCTGGGAAGAATTTTTCTCCATGCCACACTCAGAGGCTGCAGTTCCCTAAAAGTTCCCCCACCTGAGCCCTTTTCTCCTTGGGTCCCTCCCTCATGGGCACAGATCACCAGTACAGGAAAAACCACCCTGTGGGGTTTGGGTTTTCCAGTTCTGGCTCCCCCCTCCCTGAGTGTGAAGGTATAGCCCCTGTTTGGGGGCCCTCGGCTTCCCCTGCAAGACCTCCTCAGTCCCCCTGCTGCTGATGGGACCCAGACTGGGACCCTGACAAACACCCTGGGACCTGAAGTGAGGGCAGAGGGTGCAGATCAAGGAGGGAGGGAGGTTTTGGAATCCAGATAATAATTAATTGAGGACATTTGTAGATTGCTTTGCAATCCACAAAATCCTTTATAGCATTCACGGAAGTAGAGAACAGAACCAGCCCATTTTACAGCCGAGAAAACAGGCCAAGCGACTCCCCTGAGATCAAAGGTCTCTGGCTCCAAATCCAGGCCTCTTTCTACCCCATCAGTTGACTGAAGTCACTGGGCTTGGGTTTGGGGAGGCCAGGACTGATAAAGCAGCTCTGGGGGGAGGGGACAGCGAGGAGGCCTCGGGCTTTCAGATCGGGGACGTGTCCCAGGCAAAGATGAAACCAGCCCAAAGATGGCCCGGCCAGTGTCTGGCTGCTGAGCCCAGCTGGGTGGGAGCGATGAGGGTTCTGTACATCCAGCAACCCCTTCCCCACCTTCCCAACATCCTGCACCCCTCCACCCCTTAAAATGACGCTTAACTTGGGCTTCCCAGGTGGCGCAGTGGTTGAGAGTCCGCCTGCCGATGCAGGGGACACGGGTTCGTGCCCCGGTCCGGGAGGATCCCACATGCCGTGGAGCGGCTGGGCCCGTGAGCCATGGCCACTGGGCCTGCGCGTCCGGAGCCTGTGCTCCACAATGAGAGAGGTCACAACAGTGAGGGGCCCGCGTACAGCAAAAAAAAAATGATGCTTAACTGCAAACAGTACAGCCCAGGTCACCAGAAGCCTCTGTGGGTCTCCCTGCCCAGCCCATGTGAGGGTGTCACTGGCCTCCAGCTCAGGGGTCTCTCAAGCTCATCTCATCCAGCCCCCTGACTTCAAACTGACCTGCCCACCCTTGGTTCAAACAGAGGGGGTGCTTCCTACATTTCTGCAATACTGTCACTGAGCGCTCACCGGGAGCCCCTTTGCTAAGCCCCTTACATACTGATCTCATCTACACTTCATACCACCCTGTGAGGAAGGAGCTGTTACCCCCATTTAACATATGGGGAAAGTGGTGCCCAGAGAGGTTGGGACGTGCCCAGCAGTGGCGTGGCTGGGTGTGAACCCAGTCTGGCCTCACTTGGCCCCCACGCTGTTTAACCCCTGTGCTGCGGGAGTTCTTTGCAGAGTTCTCCTCCCCTGACCCACTGCTCCGTCCAATCCTCTTCCTATGGAAATTCAGTGTCTCCGATTTTGTGGACGAACGGTGTTCAGAGACGAAGCTGGACGCAGGAGTTTGTGCCCGCCAAGCGTGGCCTCAGGTGGGCCCATTGCCTAACCAGCCAGCCCAGCCTCCAGGCCAATCCCAGGCTGCCTGCCTCCCGGCGTCCCCAGCCCTGTCCCTGCTCTGTTTCAGAGCATCACCTCCTCTTTCCTACCTTCCGCGGCCCCACTACCCCTGCAGACCCTGCTGGGCAGGCTTGGGTCAAGAGAGGCCTGGAGCAAATATAGTTTTCAGAGCTCTCAGTGTGTTGAAAACACCAATGAGATCATCATTTGGAAATAACTCCAGAGACCACTTTTGGCCACCAGGCTGCCCCTCCAAGGGGTCCAGGACAGATGCCTGCCGCCCAGCCTCATTGCCCCCTGGTCCAAGGCAGGTGGAGGCAGAAGCGGTGTGCTCCTGCCTCTCTTGCTTTCATTACTGGGGTTTCGGGGGAAGGAGAAGATGGTAATCTGGTCCCTTCTCGGCATCTGTACCATCTCTAGAACATGCAACTAGGACAGATCCGGGCCAGGAAACAAGGGCAGTGCATGGGCCCGGTGAGCTGGGCACCATCCCACACTTCCTGAGCAGCCCCACTGGGCTGAGACCCATTGCCTGGGACCTGCTGCCCTCTCTGCCTTGAGTGGATCAAGATAAGTGTTCCAGGTGCCACCTACATCCCCAAACAGAAGGCAGAGACATTGCCCCTGGCCTGCCCTGGGCAGCGACCCTGAGAGCCCAGGCCATAGCTAAGGGAGGGACAGTGGGGAAGGAACAGAAGCTGGAGATCAGGGGGATGCCTTCAAGGAAAGGGGTGGAATCTGGGGAGGGCATAGGGGAGAGTGGTTGATGCAGAGTCTTAGAGCAGAAACACAGCCTGGGGAGTGGGCATCTGCCACTTGTGTGACTGCGCCTACCAGGGCATCCTGCAGGGCGTTGTCAGGGCACCAAGCAGCCACAGAGAGGAGTAATTCCATGGCTGGGGGCTGGGGGCCGGTGCTGGGAGATGGGACGGGGGGATCTGGGGAAGCAGCAATTGGACAGACACCCAAAAGCCTTCTGTGAGCTGGGTCCCAGGAAGAGCCTCAAAGGAAATGAGCCTCCAGAGAATTCGTTGAGCCCAGGCCACCAGGAGCCTAAGGGTAGATTGGGGTGGGGGGAGAGGCAGGAGCAGGCTCTGGGGGGCCCGTGTTTTTGAACCCCAAATGGGGGCATATGCTGGTCTGATTGGGTCCAGAAGAATTACAATGAGGCCTGTCCTGAGCACAGTGCCCCTGGAGGGGACCGGAGTTGCTCCTTGTTTTGTTCTTTATAAAATCGTGGTAAAATACACACAATATAAAATTTACCACTTCAACCAATTCAACATATTAATTACACTCACAATGTTGTGCAACCATCACCTCTATCCAGTTCCAGAACTTTTTCATCACCCTAATGAAACCCTGGATGCATTGAGCAGTCACTCCCCATCCCCCCTTCCCCCAGCCTCCAGCCACCACCAGCCTGCTTTCTGTCTCTATGATTTGCCTATTCTGGATATTTCATAAAAGTAGAGTCATGTGATATTTGTCCTTTTGTGTCTGGCTTCTTTCCGTTGCTTAATGTTTTCAAGGTTCAGCCACATTGGAGTGTGCATAAGAACTTCATTCCTTTGTACGGCAGAATGATACTCCATTGTACGGGTAGACTACACTTTCTTTATCCATTCATCAGCTGAAGAACATTTGGGTTCTTTTCATCTATTCCAAGTTATTGTGAAGAGTGCGGCTACAAACATTCAAGTACAAGTTTTTGTTTGAACATCTGTTTTCCATTCTTTTGGGTATATGCCCAGGAGTGGAATTGCTGGGTCATATGGTAACTTTCTGTTTAACTTATCAAGGAATGGCCAAGTGTTTTCCACAGTGACTGTACCATTTACAATATTCCCGCCAGCAACATACGAGAATCCCAATTTCTCCACATCCGTGCCAAAACCTGTTATTATCTGTTTTATTTTTTTATTTTTATAATACTACCCCAGTAGGTGTCTTAGTCTTTGGTTTTTTAAAAGACCCAGAGACTTCTCTGGTGACACAGTGGTTAAGAATCCGCTTGCCAATTCAGGGGACACAGGTTCGAGCCCTGGTCCGGGAAGATCCCACATGCCGAGGATCAACTAAGCCCGTGCGCCACAACTACTGAAGCCCATGTGCCGCAACTACTGAAGCCCGCACTCCTAGAACCCATGCTCCGCAACCAGAGAAGCCACTGCAATGAGAAGCCCACCCACCACAACAAGGAGTAGCCCCTGCTCGCCGCAACTAGTGAAAGCCCACGCACAGCAACGAAGACAAAAAAAAGAACAGGGCCTAGAGTCTCCTGGAGGTGGTGGAGCTGTCCTTGGAGGTAGGGCCTGAAGGACAAGAACAGGCAACGGATAAGGCCTTGGGCCAGAGGTCAGAGCTGCAGTCAAGCCGTCAGGGAGACGGGCAGGCCCAAGGCAGTTCCCTGGACAGGGCAAGACCTAAGGGTCATGTCCAGTGTGAGAGCTGGATCTGTCAACTGGGGCTGGGGCCCATGGGGTGGGCTTCTCTGAGCCTTGGTTTACACATCCATGAAGTGGGGGTATTCAGGTACGTTTAAGCTGCTGTAACAAAGAGACTCATAATAAGCCAGTGGCTTAAGGAAGATAATGTATCTAACAGTCCACGGTGAGCATCCCATGCTCCGTGCAGACATCCAGGGACCTGGTTCCTTTCGCTCCCTTTCTCCCCATCCCTTAGGACAGCGCCCTCCTCTCCATAGCCAGTGGCCTGTCCATGACTGATTTGTGAGAAAAGGAAAGGGATGGACGAGGAGCCCCACAGTCTCTGTCCGGGTCCCTGAGGGACTCACATCATTTCTGCTCAATTCCATTGGTGAGAAATGGCCACGTGGCCATTCCTAAACCCAGGGGAGTCTGGGAGTAAAATTCCAGTCATGTGCCTGCCCAAAGGGGCATGATTTAAAAGACAGCTTGCAGCCTTGTGCTGAATGGGTGTAGTAATACCTCCTTGCAGGGTGCCGTGAGTACAGGTAAAGAACCTGGCACTTAGTAAGAGTTCAATAAAAGTGCACAATATCACTGAGGTCAGGGCTCCCAGGGGCCTTGGAAACTCTCTGGTCTAATGTCCTCATTTCTCTGCAGTTAAAGAAACAGGCACAGAGAGGACAGGCCTCTGCCTGGGTTGCCCAGTGTGTAAGGGGCAAGGTGGGTCCAGAATCCTGTCTGGGGTCCTCAACCCCATCCTCTCACCTCTTGTTTCAAATTAGCTGGTCCAGCTCCACTGGGAGCCAGGCAGAGCATGGGGACCCAGATGACCTCTCCACCCAGAGGCAGGGTTGGGGGACAGGATCCCGAGAGGCTGCACAGCTTTGTGACTAGGTGGGTGTGGCCCTGGTTTCCTGGACAGAAGACAAAGCTGCTGCTCTGTGACAGAGGGCCACACCCAGTCCTGAGAGGGGGCAGTGGGCTGTGGGCAGCTGCCACACTGGGACGCGGCAGTAGGTGCCTGAGGAGGATGGCGTGCCTGGGCTTCCTCCTCTTTCTCTTCCTCTTCCTCTTCGCCAGCACCATGGCCCGGGGGGAGTATGCTGTGGTCCACGTGGTGTCGGACAACTGGACCAAGGACTACTGCGTCCTGTTCCGCTCCGACTATGTCACCCTGCCCCGGGACCTGCACCACGCCCCACTCCTGCCCCTGCACGATGGCACCCAGGCACCCTGGTGCCCAGGCGAGGACTCCTCCCACCAGGCCCACCCCGGCTCCCCCGGCCAGCGGCCCCTCCGCCAAACCACCGCCATGGTCATGAGGGGTAACTGCAGCTTCTACGCCAAAGGCTGGCTGGCTCAGGCCCGAGGAGCCCACGGGCTGCTTGTCGTGAGCCAGGTCAGCGACCAACAGTGCTCAGACAGCACCCCGGCGACCCAGGACCGCCACAAGCCCCTGCCAGACCTCACCATCCCCATGGCCGTGCTCCGCTACACTGACATGCTCAACATCCTCAACTACACCCACGGCGGCGCCGGGGTCCGCGTGGCCTTGTATGCACCCCCAGAGCCCGTCCTTGACTACAACGTAGTGGTCATCTTCATCCTGGCTGTGGGCACCGTGGCCGTGGGCGGCTACTGGGCTGGAGTGACCGAGGCTGACTGGCTGCAGCGGCACGTGGCCCAAGGGGGAGGGGTCCTGGCGGTCACGATCAGCAGGAAGCGGTGGCAGCCCAACAGGGGCACGAGGAAGAAGACGCAGCAGTGGACTTGACGCCGGCCATGACGGCCGCAGTGGTCACCAGGTCCGCCTCCATCATGCTGCTGCTCTCCTTCTCCTATGACTGCTTTGTCTATGTCGTGGTCGCCGTCTTCGGCCTGGAAGCCAGCACCGGCCTCTACAGCTGCCTGGTGCCCGTGGTGCACCACCTGCCCCTGCAGCAATACCGGTGGCTCCCGCCCGGCCACCGGGCCTGTCTGCAGCTGCCCCTGCTGCTGCTGGCCGGCCTGTGCGTGGTGGTGACGGTCCTCTGGGTCGCCTACCGCAACGAGGACCGCTGGGCGTGGCTCCTGCAGGACATGCTGGGTGTGGCCTACTGCCTCTTCGTCCTGCGGCGTGTGCGCCTGCCCACCCTCAAGAGCTATGCCTCCTTCCTGCTGGCCCCGCCGGCCTTTGGTGTCTGCTTTGTCTTCGTCACGCCCCTGCTCACCAGGACCGGCGAGAGCATCATGGTGGAGGTAGCCTCGGGCCTGGCAGACTCCTTGAGCCACGAGAGGCTGCCCGTGGTGCTCAAGGTGCCCCGGCTGAGCTTCTCGGAATTGACCCTGTGTGACCAGCCCTTCTCCATCCTTGGCTTCGTTGACATCGTGGTCCCCGGCTTCTTGGTGGCCTACTGTCACCGCTTTGACGTGCATCTCCGCTCGCGGCAGGTCTACTTCGTGGCCTGCACCGTGGCCTATGCTGTGGGCCTGCTGGTCACCTTTGTTGCCATGACGCTCATGCAGATGTGCCAGCCCCCCCCGCTCTACCTGGTGTCCAGCACCCTGTTCACCAGCCTGGCCGTGGCTGCCTGCCGCCAAGAGCTCACCCTCTTCTGGACTGGCCAGGGCAGAGCCAAGACCCCCACGTGGCCGGTGCCAGGGCTCCACGGTGCCCCTTCAGTCGGCTCTGAGCAGAAGCAGAAGCAGAAGCATGTAGCAGATGTCCACAGAGCCAGCGAGCTTGAGGGGGCCACTGAGCACCTGGCAGGGGACTTAGCGACCTTGGGAAGGACACGGCTGAGATCGTCACCATATCTGAGGATGAAGCCACCAGTCCTGAAGGCCGCAGTGACAGCTCTGAGGGCTGGACTGATGCCAACCTGGAGGCTGATGAGCTGCCCTGTACCCACCCTGGGGCCTCAGAGGAGCTGACGTCACGCATGTCAGTGGCCGTGCTGACACCACTGATGTCACTCATGCAACCGCCCTCGGAGCTGGGCCACGGCCACGCCCAGACCCAGGCCCACGACGCCGGCCTGCCCTGGACGGGGCTCCACAAGAAGAAGGGCCTGAAGGTAAAGAAGAGCCTGTCGGCCCAGGCTCCCTTGTGAACCGGGGGCCCTGGGACTTGTGCCTCCAGACTATTGCAGAGCAAAGCCACGTGTGGCAAAAAGAAATCGGAGCATTAAAGATATTCCATATCTGCCCAGTGGAGCCTCTTTGTTTGTTAGGACTGTAAGAAAGCAGCAACCACGGAATAAGTCCATGCAGAGACTGGAGGGTCCTTAGGACAGGCCCCATCTCCCCTGCGGCCCAACCCCGGCCTCACTGCCCATCTTTTTCTCAGGCTCAGGTCCAATTGAACAATTACTCTTCCTTGATCACACCGCCTTCTCTCCCTCTCTCTTTGCACGTGCTTTTCTCTCTGGCTGAGATACCCTTCCCATCCCAGACAGATACACCACAGCCCAGCTCCCTCACTCGTTGGAGCATTTCTAAGCAGCCTTCAAGTGTCAGCTTACTACCACCCTTCCTGCTAAGCATCCCTGCTCTAGGCATCCTGGACAGCAACACCACGCCCAGCATGTGCCTGCTGTCGTCCACCTGCTGCATCCACGGACATCAAGTATGCGCCCACTGTGTACACCACCCTGTGGTGGGCACAGAGGGAGACAGCTGTCCAGCTGGGGGAAGGGTGGGGGATGGAGAACAGACAAGAAACAACTTGAGAATCATCTCAAAATGGGGATGGAGAGGCTGGGGCCGGAGTGGAAGAATTTAGGAGACCACGACTCTAGTTCCCGTGCTTCCTTCCCTGACCCTGGATGATGGCCCAATCTCTTAACCCCTTTTTTTTTTTTTTTTTTTTTTTTTTTTTTTTTTTTTTTTGCTGTACGCGGGCCTCTCACTGCTGTGGCCTCTCCCGCTGCGGAGCACAGGCTCCGGACACACAGGCTCCGCGGCCATGGCTCGCGGGCCCAGCCGCTCCGCGGCATGCGGGATCCTCCGGGATCGGGGCACGAACCCGTGTCCCCCGCATCGGCAGGCGGACTCTCAACCACTGCGCCACCAGGGAAGCCCTCTTAACCCCTTTGAAGTTCAGGAGCCTCATCTTCAAAATGGGACTTATACCATGTCCGCCTGGAGGCAGGGGCATGGACAAAATGACCTCTTGAGGACCCCACAGTTTCTTTCGTTTTATGGTGTGTTTATATGTTGCTTAAGCAGAGCAAACAAACTCTGGGGTGAGGGAAGGCTTCCGGAGGAGGCTATGTGGGAGGGGCAGTGTGGTACTGTGGTCAGAGTTCTGGAACCAGCAGCCTAGTGGAAATTCCAGCTCCACCACTGACCTGTCCTGTGTCATTAAGCAAGTGATTTAACCTCTTAGTGCCTCGGTTTTCTCACCTGCAGAATGGGATAATAATAGGACCTACTGTGGGGGTTTGGGGGAGGTGTGACCGCATTGGCTTATATACGAGGACTGACGCAATGCATGTAGGGAGATCGATATGAATGTTAGCTCTGTGTCTATTACTCCCCTTTGTGAAAGGAGCTGAAAGAATCAAATCCAACTCCTACAAGCCTTTGGGTTCTGGCCCCAGCTTCCTCCCCTCCTGCCCTCCACACCCAGCATTCCTGCTCTTCCCACCATCAGCGAGCACACACCAGTCCCCATCACACACATCTTCCCTCTGCTCCCAGGACCTTCACACGTGCTGGGTCCTCTACCTGCAACTCTCCACTCCTCCTACCCCCAGAATCGGGTCTGGCCAGTTTCTTGTCCATCCAGCCCCAGCTCAAATGCCCCCTCCTCATGGAAGCCTACCTTGAGGACCCTTCCTAAAGCATCCCCTGGCCTCAATCACATCACCCTATACCCGGTTCATTAGTTTTCTCGTCTCCCCCAGTCACGTCAGCTTGGTGAGGGCAGGGAACCCTCTGTCTTGTTCATCTGTGTAGAACGGGGCCTGGTATGTAGCAGGTGCTTGAGTTATATTTGTTGGAGGAACGAATGAATGAATGAATCATTGAATGAATGAATGGAATAAATGAACCAATGAATTCTGGGCAAAGCCTGGCCACTGCCTGGAGGTCTGACCCAGACAATGAAGTGAACCTGGGCAAGAGAGGCAGCCCTCCTGGGAATCCTCACCCACCACTGCCTTCCAGACCATCCCCTGCTGCAGCCACAAGAGTGTGAGGCAAGGGTAGGTCTGGTCTCAACCCACCTCACTTAATTCTTAAAGCTGGTTGTAATGGATGAATGCATGAATGAGTTGCTCCAGCCTGGACACCATGAGCGAACACCCCAGGCTGCCTCCCTGGGGTACTGCAGGGCCTTGGTCAGTGTGGAGATGAGACTCTGAGGGTTCTGGCTGTGCCCTGGGGGTGGGGAGGAAGGGGGCCAGGTAAAGTGCATCTCAAAGAAAGTCCCACTCACTGGGGACGAAGCGCAGCCCCCTCGGCAAGCAGCATCTGAAGGCCGGGTCTGGACGAGGGCGGAGGGAGGAACCCGGGCCAGGACACTGACCGGAGGGCTTGGCAGCCCCTTCTGCTGGAGCCAGCGACCATCTGGCCTGGACAGAGGGGCCTCCACAGGCCCTGGCTCACCTCCAGCCAGGGCGGCCTCCCCACTGCTGACCTGCGTCACTGGGCCCGCCAAGGGGTGGGCTATACCCCTCTGCCAGGCCCAGGGGGGAGGGCTGAACAGAGCTGAGGCCTCTCGGTCCCCCTCACCGCCTAGACTGGGGGGCAAGGGAGCTCTGCTCTCCCAGGAACTTGCAGTCGATGTGGCTCTGAGGACGCTGGACTGGAGCCCCCTGGACAGGGCGATGCTGGTCTGAGGAGGGAAGCCCTCCCCATCCCACCCCCTGCCGTGTCCAAACAGATTCAGGGAAGAATGAATCCAACTCTGTGCTCACACTTCTACCCAACAGGGGCTAACATTCAGAGACTATGTTGTCTGTAAAATGGGGGAAATGATACTGCCTTCCTCGGGGGCTCTGGCACGTATTAAACCATCCGGGTAAGGAGCTGAGCCTGAGCTCCCGACGTCTTGTGGCACTACTGTTGCTGCTCTTCTCTGATGGCCCAGCATCCCCTGCTCCTGCCCTGACTCCAGAGCCAGGATCCTCTCTTAGCTGCGGGCTGTGCTTCCCTTTGCCAGTCTGCTTCCCAGGGACTGGGCCGAATCCAGGTGGCTGTCACCTGTCAGAGGTGCCCAGAGTTGGCAACCCCCATCTGAGTGCCAGAGGGACACAGAGTACTGCACATGTGCATGTACACACACACACACACGGGTACGTGCAAGTAGACATGCACACACATCCGTACTGCACCCTCAGGTAGCTAATGACAGAGCAGTACAGTGGGACCAGGGCCTGACCACCTCCCCCTGGGCTAGCAGAGACGGTGGCAGGCAAGCCTGTACCCCGGTCTGATGGCTCCCCTGCCCTCACCTGTTCCCTCCTCTGCTGCTTTTGCACTTCGAACCCCATCTCAACATCTGCAGAGCCCAATCTGTGACAGGTGAAACCTAAGATGGGGAGGTGGGGAATTCCCTGGCAGTTCAGCGGAATCTCTGGTCAGGGACCTAAGATCCCACAAGCTGCGCAGTGCAGCTAAACCCCCCTCCCCAACCCCCCCCAAAAAAAACTAAGATGGGACCAGGGCAGGAATGAACTCCTGAGCCGTGCCCAGGGCTCCAGGTGGCCCAGTCCCAGCTCTGGGGCTGCGCTGTGTTCAGGCTGCCTGGCATTTTTCTCCGTGGCTTCATTTAATCCCAGCAAGAACCCCATGAGCTGAATAGTCACAGCCTAGTTTTTTTCTAGTTGATGAGAAGTTTGGTACCAGAGCTTTTGGCTTCCCTTGATAGTGAGAACCAGCAAGGACCCAAGAGATGTTCTATCCCACAGATGAGGAAAGGAAAGCCCAGAGAGTGTCAGGAGCTGCCCAACATCACACAGCAATGGGACAGCATACATAGAACACAACTCTGGTCTTCTGCCTCCCAGCCCAGCAGCTGGCATCAGTTCCCATCCTCAACACCGTTCCTCTCTGCACACCCCGATCTGCAAAATATGCCTCCTCCAGGAAAACCCAGGGTCTACCCATTCCTTTGCCTTGTGCCCCTCAGGAGGTTCAGCCCTCTCTTCTCTTTAAGAAGTAATTGTGTGTGGAAGGTTTGTGATTCACCATCAAGCATCTCTTCAGCTAGCACAGGAGGACACAGCTGAACTCTGAGTCACTGAGACTTGGATTCAAAGTCCAGCATTACTATTCACTTGCCGTGTGCTGCTGGACAACTGAAGCCACCCCTCTGTGTCTTGATATCCTCATCTGTAAAATGGGCTGCAAAGGTTTACACGGTGGGTTTGGAGAAAGGATTAAATGAGGTGAGGTATGTGTTCACACAGCTAACACATGCTAAGCACTAATGATAGGCTAGATATACATGTTATCTCATTACCTGATGCCCAGGTTTCAGAGCAAAATTTCCAGGACAGCACGTGTCACACCTCCAAATGCCATCTTTCCCCAATCAGCTTACAATTCTTCCTGGTTGAGTTCCCAGAGGGGGTGTCATCCTCCTCCCTTCCAAGGGTTAGGATGTCCGGCCATGCCCAGTGAGGTGCGGTGTGAGGGTGGGTGCCTGGCGGTGAACAAGGGCACCACCACATAACCAGAAGAGGAATCCCTCCTCCGTTAGACTGAAACGCGGAAGGTTTTGTGCCTTTTTTCCTGCAACGCTGAACTTTGTGCGCTCCTGTCCTGCCATCTCCTGGTCAGTAATGTAAGAGCAGGAGGGCTCACGCTCCAAGGGCCAGGGGCATTCCATCAGGGAACTTTGGAATAATTATAGTCAGGGGTGATATTCAAAAAATGTATAATAAACTACCCATCAGCAAAGTTCTGGAGTCCCTACTGGGCCCAAGGTTAACTCTTTAGAAGCTGGCTGTGAGGAAGCGGAGGTGTCCTGGAGAAGGGTCTGAGAGTATTTTGATATTTTATGAAATGAAGTAGCCCCAAAGCAGCACCACTAAATATCCTTAATGCTTGAAGGGTCCATTCCCTGGTGCTTACCCCACTCCCATAGAATCAGGTCACCTTGAATAAGTGACCTTATTGTGAATAACGAATTCTGTGTTTCAAGACCCCCAGGGCGTGGACCATTGCTAGGTGAGGGGGACTCCCCATTTTGTCCTCCGGTGCCCCCAGTACTTGTTCTTGTAGGCCCACAGATGCCCCTTCCCACACACAGCACAGCGATGATTCATTGCTTTTGTGAGCACGTCCCTGCCCGTCACTGGTTTACTTTCCAGATGCTTAGTTTTATCTTTGGGAATACTCACTCTTCAGCCTCTAGGACTCTTGGCTAGAGTTCTTCCAGCCACATGAGTCTGAGTCCAGGTCTCCCATCTCACCTCTGAGCCCACCTAGAATTATGGGACACAGTCTCAGAGAGACCCCAGGAAGGGGAAGCTGGAAAGGGAAACTGAGGCTCCACCGGGAGAACCCTGGGCTGCTGACATTGGGAGGAGTAGTTCTGAGAAATGCTTTTAAGTGGCTTCCCCAGCCTCTTAAGGACTTGAACGGTGCAAAAGACTAGGGGGAGGACGGTGTATGAGGTCTGAGTGAGGGCGTTGGCAGAGCCTCCAGGGACCTTTCAGAACTCTCCATAACTGAGGACCGAGGGCAAGAGCTGCCTGCCCGAGGTCACACAGCAAGACACTGACACCTGCCCGAGGTCACACAGCAAGCCCCTGACAAGGCAAAGGTAACTAAGAACCTGGAGACGAACCCAAGAACCCTTCACAAACAGGAAACTCTTTCTGGAATGCAACTGCTTGCCTTTCAGGGTTTGTTTCACAAGGTCCCAATTTCCCACCACATTCTTGGTTTTCTTAAAGCAGGAGGCTCTTGGATACAGAGAGTGAAGAACTTCTCTGGGCAAAATCCTCAGCCCCTCATAAATCATGCTGGGCAAAGCCTGGCCATTGCCTGCAGTTCCGACCCAGACAATGAAGTGAACCTGGGCAGGAGAGGCAGCCCTCCTGCGAATCCTCACCCATCACAGCCCAGATTGTCTTCCCTGCCATCCCCTGCTATAATCACAAGAGTGTGAGCCAGGGGTGGGTCTGGTCTCAACCCACATCACTTAATTCTTTTTTTTTTTTTTTTGCGGTACACGGGCCTCTCACTGTTGTGGCCTCTCCCGTTGCGGAGCACAGGTTCCGGACGCATAGGCTCAGTGGCCGTGGCTCACGGGCCCAGCTGCTCCACGGCATGTGGGGTTTTCCCGGACCGGGGCATGAACCCGCGTCCCCTGAATCGGCAGGCAGACTCTCAACCACTGTGCCACCAGGGAAGCCCCACATCCCTTAATTCTTAAAGCTGGTTGCGATAAATTGAATAGCGTTCCCTCCAAAAGATAGTCACGTCCTAATCTCTGGAACCTGTGAATGTTACCTTATATGGAAGAAGAAAAAGACGACTTGGCAGGGGTGATTGTTAAGGATCTTGAGGTAGGGAATCTATCTTGTATTATCCAAGTAGGTCCTACATGTAATCACAAGCGTTCTTATAAGAGGAGGATTACACACACAGAGGAGGAGAAGGCAATGTGAAGATGGAAGCAGAGCTGAGAGTGATGTGGCCACCAGCCAAGGATTGCCGGCAGCCCCCAGGAGCTGGAAGGGGCAAAGAACAGATTCTCCCGGGGAGCCTCCAGAAGGAGCACTGGCCTGCCGACCTCTTGTTTTCAGGTCAGTAGTCCTGATTTCAGACTTTTGGCCTCCAGAACTGTGAGAGAATGAATGTCTGTTGTTTTAATCCACCGAGATTGTGGTAATTTGTTACAGCTGCCACAGGAAACTAGCACACTGGTCAGCAGGTAACCCTGACACAAGCTGCCTGAGTGCCCAGCACTGTGCTTGAGAATTAAATGTCTCACAGAGCAGACGAGGCAAAGACACAGCCCCACAGCAACACACCTGGTCCTTCCCACTGGGGAGAGCGGGGCACCCGGAGTCAGTGAAGGAGAGACAGGAGTTGGGGGTCTCCACTGCAATAGCCAGTGAGTGTTTCCCAGTTCTAGCTGCTTTATCAGGCTCCAGGGATTTCTTTTTATCGTGATTTTATTGTGCTTTGGAGAAAAAGTGGAGAGCACAGAAAAGTAGGAAAAAAGCACAATTCCTGTTAAACTTTGGTATATTTCCATGCAGTCATTTTTTCCCCATTCACAGGTTTTTATTTGTGTGTTTCATTTACATAGTTACTATCAAAATGGATATATACATTGGTATTCTGCTATGAATATTCTATGTACCCTTTGAACCTTTATTTGGAATGGGCTATGTATTTATTCCATAGCAGATATAACTTCATAGACTTCACATTCTCTTTATTGGATGTTTGATCTGTTTCCTACAGCACCGTGAGGAATATCTTTGGCAGTAAATTACTTTACATGTTTTAGGAGATTTCTGTAAGATAGATCTAGTAGTTGTACTTCTGGGAAACTAGGGGTATGAAAATCTTTAAAGATGGTAATGCATTTTGCTAAATTACTTTCCAAATTGTGTGTGTGTCAATTTATCCTCTGCGTGTGCTGTAAAACATGGAAGTAACCATTTTACCACACTTTCACCAGGATCTTTTCCAATTTGCTCTGATGAAAAACAATATCACTTTCAATCTGCATGTCTCTACTTAACAGTGAGGTTGGACTTTTATTTCCACACTCTGGTTTATTAACAGAATACTCTCCATTCCCGGGCTTAGCACGGTGTCCAACCAGTCGCAATTTCCTGGTGATTCTATGCTAGGAAAACCTCTGGGATCTATTTTCTCCTTCCCATTTTTACAGGCTTATTTCAAGGTGTCACCTCTCACCTGGGGGTGAGAGGTCATTAAGATCCTTGAGAAAAAAAAAGAACACAACTATTCTTGGTCGTGTCCTTCTGGCTGAAAGACCTTGGATGCCTCCCCACTGCCTGTCAAACCAAGCCCAGCTCCTCGGCTTGGTGTTTAAGGCAGTCCGTGATCAGCCTTCCCTACAGCCAAGCTTGCCTGCTATATCCCCCAGCCACCCTGTGTGTGTAGCCCTCCACACAGGCTCGCCCAGCTCTGTGCCTCTGCTCGCCTCCCACTCACTTGGAATGTCCTCTTGCACCTTCCCCTAATACCTATGCACATTGTATCCAGAGATTCACGCCACACTCTCCAGCACCCCTGTGCAGGGCCCTGTCCAAGGTCCTGGACACAAACATTACCCGGGATGTAGTTCCTGCCTCAGAGGGTTTCACCTTCAGGAGCGGGTGGATGAGGGCATAGATTTGTACATTCTGATTAATTCAGGCCCTTTGGCTTCAAGGAACAGGAACCCATTCAAAGTATCTCAAGCAAAAAGAGGAGCTTATTGGAAGGACACAGGGTTTCTCAGAGCATCAGGGCAAACAGCCCAGATGGGGCTCATGGGAATTGGGAATTCGAGAGCTGTCAGAAAGCAAAGGCATCCTCTGCCTCTCCAGGCTGGACAGGCTCTGTGCATCCACTTCCTCTCTTCCCCTCCTGAGCCAGCTGCCTCTGCACGCTCATTTTTGCTCTTGTCTCATCGTGGCACTGGTCCCAACTCTGCATCGTGGTCTCTGCCCAGGGACCACCACTAGTGGGCAACGGTCTCTATTCAGACACCATTCTGATTCTCAAGAGAGGGACTCGGCTGGGCTTAGATTTACTCTATGTGGTCAGGGTCTTTTCATTGGTTGCTGGTGAGCCCATAGGCCCTTGATTCAACATCTACTCTTGGTCCAATCCGCTGAGGCTGGAAAAGGACAGCGAGAAGAGCAGGGTCAGATAATACAAAGGGTTGTCAGAATCTGAATTATAACACGAATACTAAACATCCTTAATGCTTGAAGGGTCCATGCCCTGGTGCTTACCCCACTCCCATAGAATCAGGTCACCTTGAATAAGTGACCTTATTGTGAATAACGAATTCTGTGTTTCAAGACCCCCAGGGCATGGACCATTGCTAGGTGAGGGGGACTCCCCATTTTGTCCTCTGGTGCCCCCAGTGCTTGTTCTTGTAGGCCCACAGGTGTCCCTTCCCACACACAGCACAGCGATTATTCATTGTGTTTGTGAGCATGTCCCTTCCCGTCACTGGTTTACTTTCCAGATGCTTAGTTTTATCTTTGGGAATACTCACGCTTCACGATGAAGAGTGGCCCCTGCTTGCCGCAACTAGAGAAAGCCGTCGCACAGAAATGAAGACCCAACACAGCCAAAAAAAAAAAAAAATTGCATCCTCAAAGACCCTTTTTCCTAATTAGGTCACAATCACAGATTCTGGGTGGACATATATTTGGGGAGGGGGGCACCGTTCAACACACCACACCACTGGCCCTGCCAAACATTTGGGACCAGACTAGGGACAAAGGGTGTCTCCACCCCATCTCCTTCCTTATCTAGAGTAACTACAAGTGACAAGATTTCTGTTTAGCCCCATTTTAGAGCCAGAGGGAGAAGAATATCGAGACACAGCCCCCCTCCTCAAGGAATTGATGGTTGGGCGGAAGCAGAGCAGCCAGGAAGGGTGCCACCTTTGCACCCCCGCCCACGGCAGTGCCCACCCCGGCCTGCCATCTCCCGTCAATTTCCGGAGCTGTTGCTGGAGGATGAGGGAGTGGCCTAGAGGGGGCTTGGAGAGCCCTGGGCGGTGTTCTGAGAATTGCAGGGGCCCCAGCGATACCAAGATGCACACTCCCTCATTCTGCAGTTTCCATTCTGCCAGGGCAGGAGGTTTTATGATTGCCAGGACAGCAATTAAAGAAGGGACAATCAGCCAATGGCACATTCTTGGGCCTCGGCAGCCAACTTTCTCTGCAGCCTGCCTCAGAGGGAGATGAGAATTTCCAGAAAGCAAGCTGCTGTCCAGAAAAGGCCCATCCCAGATGGCCTCTAATGTCATTAGCCCAGCGATGATGAGTGAAATGAGGTACAAGCGAGCAGCCCTGGCCCCACTTGATTCTCTGAGAGATGCTGATAAGAACATGGTCTCCCAGCTGGGGACCACAGAGCATGGACCAGGAGAGAAAGGAAGCAATTGAGAGGCAGGAGAACTGAGGACAGGGTGTTTGTAGTGGAAATAGGCAATCAATAGACCTGAGTTTTCATTTCACTAATCAGCTGTGTGATCTTAGAAGAGTTCTTAAATAAAGAGCCTCTGCAAATCATTATAAAAAGACAAACAGTCCGGGGCTTCCCTGGTGGCGCAGTGGTTGAGAGTCTGCCTGCCGACACAGGGGACACGGGTTCATGCCCCGGTCCGGGAGGATTCCCATATGCCGCGGAGCTAGTTAGTAACATTGGCAATAAGGAATCCTAATAATTAATCAACACTCAGGGTTTCCATGTGATGTTTGCAAACTATTTAAGAAAAAATGTAGTAATGAAAACTTATCCTGGACAGGTATGACTTTTTTTTTTTTTTTTTTTAGGCTTAAAGTTTAAGCCATAGGGTTTTTTTTTAACTACATGAATATTAAATTGAATTTTTCTCTTTTGTGCATTTATCTACAAAATGTTTTATCTTTTTTGTCAAATGGTAATGAATCTTAGCTTCACATTTCTTTGCCGTTTACCTCCACTTCTGGAATCTCGGGATCTAGAAGCAAACACTTCAGGGCACCAAGGGAATTAGGACAGAAGACTTCTTTGTAAAAGAGTTGCTTTAGTCATTGGTCACTCTTTCTGGTTTATCTAGTTTGAATATTCACATTTGTCTTCCTTAAAGAGACATGCACCCCTATTGTTATCATGTCTGGTAAAATTTTTCTTCTCTAGACTGTTCATAATTTTGATTCCACACCCCAAACCCAAAGTCATTGGCCTGAACTTACAAGAAGAAAGTAGTTATTGTGGATGAATATGCAAAGCACATGGGCCCTGAGATGCTGTTGTTGGACACAAAAGCCCCTCTGTGACTTTGTAATAGCTGGTCCCCCACATCACACAGAGCAAGAAAAAGGGCACACACTGTGCTCACGCTCTGTTTCACCCTCTTGAATTTGTAAACAACTGAAACATAACACAAACAAGCCGTTTCTTTTTTTAGCTTGCTGGCATTTTTAACTCAATAAAATGTTTGTTAATTAACTTCATGAACTTTTTTTTTTTTTAACCCTAGATTATCTTGGCATTTGAATGGACTCCACTGGCTGGTTTGAATGGGATGGTTTCTTTGAATATGGGTTGATTTCTGTGTATGCCCTTGTAACAGTCAGGATAAGCTAGATTATGGTGCAATAACAAAGGATACCCGAATCTCAATGGTTTGACAGAAGTTTGCTTTCCTCTCATGTTACATGTCCCATGAGGATCAGGAAGGAGCTTGAAGTTTATGGTAATCACTCAGTGGCCCTACCTGAAGGAGGCTCCATCTTACCTGTGCCTCCACTCACCTCAGTGGACGGAGAGAACTCCGGAGGGACTCACACAAGCAATCAAATGCTCCAGCCTGGAAGTGACACCCATCACAACTCATTGGTCTGAACTAGTCACGTGACCCTGCACATCAGTAGGTCCATTGCCCTGTGTGCTCACCAGACCTCAGCATATACACACACCACTCACAAGAACCCCACCTCCATACCGTGTCCAGGGAAAAGCCTCTCTAAGGAGAGCCCAGTGCCGAATCAACTGGTCAAACATTTAAGTACCAATTATGAGCAAGGCCTGGATGGAACTAAGGAATAAAGACAACCAAAGTCATAGAAAATTTTCACCTAATTTTATGGTACATGAGTTATATTTCTTTGTTTTTTAACATCTTTATTGGAGTACCACTGCTTTACAATGGTGTGTTAGTTTCTGCTTTATAACAAAGTGAATCAGCTATACATAAACATATATCCCCATATCTCTTCCCTCTTATATTTCAATTTAAAAAAATTGATGGGTTCTTCCATGGAGGAAAAAAGTCATAGAGGTGCTACTGATATCTACTGGGTAGAGGCCAGGGATGCTGCTACATGTCCTACAACGCACAGGACAGGCCCCACAACAAAACTTGTTGTCTAGAGTTCTTCCAGGCACATAAATCTGAGGCCAGGTCTCACACCTCACTCCTGAGCCCACCTAGGATCATGGGACAAGTTCATTGTCCCATGGTTGCCATGGTTGAGAAGCCCTGTATTAGAGTAATGCAAAATTCACATTCTGAAAACACAAAACAAAAACAAATCCCCAAACCAAAACAAGCAAAAGTCTGCCTTGAGTTCGGCCCCTGCATGTTGGATTAGCTGGGAGGTTGTGGTTCCCATTGCTGAAGCCACATGGAAGCATCCATTAGATGGGCTGCAGCTGGGCCCTACATGGGGCGGTGACCAGATCCCACTTCTGATAAGTGCTTACAAGTGGCCTTGACTCTCCAAACACTTGTTAGCACTCCTTCCCAGCAGTGAGGGCAACCAAAAATGTCTCCAGACGGTGTCAAATGTCCCTGGAGGCAAAATCTCCACCAGTAGAGACCCTGTTTTAATAAAATTTTCAAGTTTGCAGAGAGTACAATTCCAGTTGTGCTGCAGAGGAACAAACCCTGGACTGGGAAATGGAGGGCCTGATTTTAAACCCAGCTCTGCCATTAATCACTCAGGGCTTCCCTCTTTGGGCCTATGCTTCCCTATCTGTAAGATGAGAGGCTCGAACAGGACGATTTCTAAAGTCTATTCAGAGCTTTCTAAGGCTCTAGGGCTGGGGTGCTGGAGTTTTTCATTCTAATACTTTTCCAGTCACAGCCTCACCCTCTCCCCAAAGAAACAGTGGAGTGAGGATTTCAGCTGCACGGTGACACAGTTCATGTGACAGGAGGGGGCTGATAAAGGGACCAAAGAACGTGGAGGGCTGACAGCCAGTGGGGTGGCTGGGCAAACAGGAGGAGAGGGGAGAGGCAGTGGAGGTCCTGAAACCACCAAAAGGCAGTTCCAGCGCTGACTCTGCACTAAAAAGTCATCTGCGATCCAAGGAATAAGAAGAGGTGGGCAGGTTACTGAATGGTTTTTGGAGAAGTTTAGATAAATAGCATGCAAAGTACACAGAGAAAAGAGCAATGTACCAAGAATGGGAGGGAATTGTGTGTGTGTGTGTGTGTGTGTGTGTGTGTGTGTGTGTGTGCGACTCTGCTGTTTCCTTGCTAATGACAAAAGAAATTGAACAATTTCAATTCAGCTTGAATCTGCCTGTGAGCTTTAAAAAATCATAATCACAGGATTATTAGATTTGCTGGTCTTTTACTGGCCTCTTGACTTTTGTTCAGCTGTAATCAAAAGACAGGGGCGAGGGCTTCCCTGGTGGTGCAGTGGTTGAGAGTCCGCCTGCCAATGCAGGGGACACGGGTTTGTGCCCTGGTCCAGGAAGATCCCACATGCCATGGAGCGGCTGGGCCCGTGAGCCATGGCCGCTGAGCCTGCGCGTCCGGAGCCTGTGCTCCGCAACGGGAGAGGCCTTCCTCCTGGTCCATCTCAGAATCCAATCAAGCTTTACAGTGCGGTTGAATGGGAGTGAGAGGTATTTAATAAAAGGCTGTTCCATCTAAACAATGATTCAGGACTTTTTGGAAGCTGGGAGAGACAAGCTGAATGGCCCACTCCAGGTCCCCTAAAGAGGGTTTATGCATATCTTTTATTTGTCTTAGGTTTGTACCTGTTCTGTTGCTTTCTAGCCACATCAACACTTCTCTGGATTGCCAGTTGAGCTCTCAGGCTCTGCTGTATCCCACAGTCTGAAACTGTTTCTCAGAAATGTTTCACCCAGTTTTCTTTTATCCATCCAGTCTACAGGCCTCTCATCAGCTGTTTATGAAGCACCTACTGTGTGTCAAGTACTGTGTTATGCAGTAAGGTGAATAAAATACAGTTCAGGCCTTCCAGGGCATCACACTCAGATGGGATAGACAGGAACACAAGCGATCACCCCCCTCCCAGTGTGGTAAGTGGGCCTCCCAGGGTAACACCCGGCCCTAAAAGGCAGGTCTCAGGGGAGGCCTGCTGAGGAGGGTGTATCGGAGCTAAGTCTTAAAGAACAGGAGGAGGGGGTATCGGAAAAGAACAGCTTGTAAAAAATAAAGTACAAATGCCAGACTATAGCTCATGAGATGTGACTCAGGTCTCAATATTTTGGTAACTTTTAGAATTCTTACTTTTTTCAGTTTTATTAAGATATAATTGACATACCGCACTGTATAAGTTTAAAATGTACAGCATAATGGCTTGCAGATGTATATTGTGAAATAGCTGCAACAATAAGTTCAGTTAATATCCATCACCTCATATTGTTACAAAAAATTTTTTTCCTTGTAATGAGAACTTTTAGGATTTAGTCATCATGTTGTACATTACATCCCACTTTTAGAATTCTGACTACATCTTCTATAGAGTGGGATTTTGCCAGTGATGGTACAGTTTAAGTGAAAGTTAATATTTAACTTGATTTCAAGTTCTGTATTTGGGGCTCCCCTTTGAAAACTCCCCAAATTACCTGACACTCTCCTAGGCAGGCAGATCCAGAGTGTCTGGGCAAAGCCAAATATAAGGAGAGGCTGATCTCATGGATCTGTTATGCCTTGTCCCTATTTCTGGGCCCCAGGATGACCTTCGCTTTTTTGACAATAGAGCTACACTGTTGAGTCATGTGTAACTGAAACCCTCGTCTGCAGTTTGTCCTGCTTCTTGCTGGAATCCAGAAAACCTAGACAAGGGGCAATGTTCTCAGCAGGATAATGGAGGGGAGGAGAGGTGGGTAAGAGGCATTCAGGAAATATAAAGACAGAAAGGAAAATTTGGGCCTAAGAGATAATTAGCGAGAGGTAAGTCCAGAGAAACTAAGGCATGGATCTGCCTCCTTTTATGTAATTGAGGTGTTTACAAATTTGCCTGTAAATCAACTTACATTTCAAACGCATCAGGGGAACTGACATTTAGGGGAATCTGGATATGGTTCCTTTTGCATAGTAAAGCATTTGTCTGTAATGTTAATACTCACTTTCTAATCTAGCTGTATTATTGGAAGGCCAACTGGCCCGAGGCAGGGGAATGCAATCAGATTCACAGGTTGCATCAGACCGAAACTCTCCGGACCACCCAGTTCCCAGGAACTGACCTGGGACCTTCCACCCGGCCCAGCCTTCCCGCCTTTCGAGGGGCGGGACTAGCGGTCCCAAGACCGATGTAACCCGCACCAGATATTGCCACGATACCCGAAGAGACCACCAAATAAGGAATACCCTGCGCCCTCCCAGATTCACCACACCCCTTTCCCTTCTTCCCCTATAAAATCTTGCCCAACCCTCGCCGGGGTGCGACTTCTCTGGCCCGTTTCTCTCGGACCAGTGAGCCTTGCCCGGGAGCGCCCCCTAATAAAGCTCACTTGAAGCTTTCCTCTGTTTCGCGATGCCGTTTGTTAAGATCCGACCTTACAATTATATTGATATTCCCCTACGTTGGCTTTGAGAGAGGACTGTACGTGTCTCATCAAAGCACCTTGCCTAGCAGACAATTAAGCAGAACAAATACACTTCAGGCTGTGCAAATACTCTGCCTGGTTGTAAATATGCCTTCCAGTTGGAATGATTAGGGGAGGTTTTGGTAAAATTTGAGCTAGGTTTCGAAAGTTAGGTAGGATATTGGTGAAGAAAGAGCAAGAACTTTGTAGGCAAAGGAAAACCCCAGAGTAGAGCAAGAGTTCCAGTCAAACAAGCTCAGTTGGCCATAGAGTAGATAAGAGAGAAAACTGGAAAGGACAGAGGCTCAGATGATGGGCTGGTGGTGGGGGGCGGGCGGGAGGTGCAGATGAAGAGAAGTTTAAGGCTAAGGACTTTAATTTCACTTAGGGAGAAGTTAGAAGCCTTTAGGCAGGATGAGCTGATATAGAAAGAAACAGAGAAGGGACACCAGTAAGGTCACTACATATCGAGAACCAAGATAAGGGTCTTTAGGATGGTGGCAGTTGGAACAACAAAAGGTCAATTCTAGAGACTCAGAGCTTAAGAAACTGGCCCCCATCTCCATCATCCACTCAGTGCTCCCAATAATACATTAATTAAACCCCTGTGAATAAAGCATCTTTAATTACCTGCTTTTGTATTAATCTGTAACATACAATACTGCTTTGAAAAAAATATATGAGCTATGCAAATTAAAGCTTTAAGGCAAATTCCCATCTTAGGACAAGATGGCTGTCTCCAAGCCCTCATACACTTAAAACCTCCCACTGCCAGGGCTTAAATTAGATGTTGGGGAGACCAAGCTAAGGTCAAAACCTAGATGCTGGCTGACTGAGAGAATGAAAGCCTCTGGTCAGTTTCAGCCTGAGGCAGTGTTATCCAGGTGAGAATCTCCAGCAGGCATTTAGAAATTCAGATCTCAAGCTCTTTTTACAGTTTAACAGTGTTTCACTGTAAAATAACAGTGTTTCACAGGTAAAAATAACTGTATATGTGAAGATGCTCTGTAATGTGATAAGTGCCATTTGAATCTTCATCTAATTTAAGATTTTATTCTTGGGTCACAGATGAATAATAGATTCGAATGCTCCTTGTTAAAACAAAAAACCAAAACCCCCCAAAACCTTGCACTACCGTATTGCAATTGAGTTAGCCTGTTTTCAGCATATCTGCTAAGGAAATAATTCACCTTGATCAGTAACAAAAAAGGTGGACAGATTGAAAGGAAGCAGATCCGGGGAACTGATCTCCAACAAGGGGAATCATTTCGGGAAATTCAGGGGAGGGTCAGGGTGCCAGCGATAAGGAGGGCAAGCCCGAGGGAGGTTTGAGGTCCAGGGTGGACGGACTGGAGGGCTGGCCATGTGGAAACCCGCTCAGAACCTTTCCCAGACAGGACATCACCCCAGGGGAAAAAATGGGGCAGCGGACCTGGGAGCGGAGCACCCAGCCTCTTCTCGACCCAGAGAGCACCCAAACCTCCCTCCCAAGGGAGGAGACCCCTCAGACAAGACAAAAGCTCCCCTAGCAGGAGGAGGGCCAGAATGCGCGTGCGCGTTGCGGTCAGCGCCGCGGCCCAAGTCGTGGGAGGGAGGCGAGACCCGGGAAGGAAGCCCAGAGAGGAGAGAGCCGAGAGGAGAGGATAGGCCGATCCTTGGAGCTCTCGCGCGCGCCTACTGGTGGCCGGAGGAGAACACGCTCGCGGAGGCCTCACGGCCCGCCCCTCCCCTCGGGAGGCTCGCGCTCCCGCTGCTCGCGCCTGCGCTGCCCGCCGGTCTCGGGAGCGCGCCCTCTTCGCTCGTGCGCGCGCTCGCAGTCTCCACCACCCACCAGCTCAGACACCAGCAGCAGCGCCGCCGCCGCCGCCGCCCACCTTCTGCCACCGACACCACAGCCACTCTCTCCTCTGCTTCCCTCTACTGTCCTCGCCCTCTGTCGACTAACAGGTAAGTGCGAGGCTCCGAAATCTGCCTCACCGTCCTCCCTCCTGCAACCCCATGCCGCCTCCCCTCGCCTCAGAGATGGGTTTCATGAGGTGAGCATTCGTCGGGGGCAAAGGCGGCGGCCCCTCCTTGCTCCCTCAGCGCTCCGGCGCCTGGACTGGGGCGATTTGGAAAGGGACCCATGCAAGGGATGTACGCGCGCGCGCGCGTGCTCGTGTGTGTGTGTGTGTCCTGAGGGGGGGGTTGTCTACACGACCCGCTTCTCGCGGACCCGTCAGATGTTGTGCCCACAGGGTGGGGCGCGGATGGCGGTGATCTGGGGGAGGGGGCTGCTATGCACTCTCGAACACCGCCTTTTGCCGCAATGGGCGTATGACTGTGTGTGGGGGGCGGGGGTGGAGGGGAGTCCGGTGACGACCCCCGAAACCGAACCTGTAATCCATTTTCTCTGCCTCGGTTTGCCATCAGCTCTAAGGAAGGTATTGATCGGGTTCTAGAAAAGATGACTCCCTGCCTGCCCCTCCCCGGCAGCGATTCCAGTGAGGCTTTCGCTGCCCTTGGTTTAAGGCGGTGGCCCACCCTCTCCTCGGTTTCCTCCTTCAGAAACCCGCAGGGGACATTTGAGGGCTGGGAGTGGAATCGGAGAAATGGGGAGGGGTCCCGGCGCTGTCACTTTAGTCGCCCTTCCCCCTGCGCGCTCCTGGCACCGAGACGCAAGCAGCGCCGTGCCCGAGAGAAGACAGCGCGCGGATCCCAAGGTGGAGGCTCGAAAAGGCAGGGGTCACCTGGCCTTGCGATGTGGAAGGATTCGGCCGCTGCCGATCCCGGCTCGAGGGCGCGCACAGCCGCAGCCCGGCACCGACCCGCTCAAGGGCTGCAGGTGCATTTCGGGGCGGGCCCCATTCTCTGCGCTCCGCGCCGGGCGTCCGGCTTGTGCGCTCCCTGCCGGAGGCGAGGGGCTGGCGCGCAGGGCTCGCCCCTCACTGCGGCAGTGGGTGTGGACCCGGGTGGGCGAGGAGGGGGAGGGAAGGCTTTGCCTCCTCCCACTTCCACCCCTGCTTTTCTCCCCTCCGAACGCGAGGTGCCATCTTTTTGCGGTGTGTCACGTCTTCACAGTACCATGCCAAGCCGGGTGGCTGGGCTTAGAGGACAGGGCGGGGACTGTCATTAAAGGGGGGAGCGCAATTAGCGCTCAAATCTTGGCATTTTGCTGCTGCGGTCTTGAGCACCGGGGGCGTTAACCCGGAATCTTCCTCGGGGGCCCGATGCTTTGTTTGTAGGGCTTACGTGATCTGCGTTGCCAGCACTGGTTTTTGGCTTTTATTCTACGAAGGTGGTTAACCAAGGTTCCCACACCTCCTCCCGCTTTTTGCCCCTCATTTCCGAGCCCTTTGTTCGCTCTCAGAGCTCGCCGGGGTCGAGGAACTCGAGTTAGCCTCAGGGCACGCATGGAAAGGGCGTCACCCCGCGCAGCCCCCTCCCAGAGCCGGGCCACGCGCCAGAAAGCATCCGCGGGGCTGAAGGGGTGGGGTTCCAGGGCTCCGAGCGCCTTGCGGGTCGCCGCGAAGGGACGATGCCCCTCCCCACACCCGGAACGTCCCGGGGGCCGTGCCCCACCAGGCTGCCCACCAAGGAGCACCAGTGACTCCCGGTGGGAGCTCGCAGGCAGGGCCCCGCTTCGCTTCAAGCCCTGTTGCTTCGCCAGGCAGGAGATTGTGAGGAGGGGCCGTGAGGTTTCCTCGGGTGCTGCGGGCCACACCCATTTTTATCGGGAGGACTCGGATGGGGGGCGCCGAGGGGAGGTTGGCATGGAGACCACACGCTCCCCGGGCCCTTGGGGCGTGCCCCGCCCCTTCCCAGCAGAGATGGAGAACCCTGGGACAAGCAGGGCCGCCCCTTCTGGCTCCTGGAGGACGCTGGAGGGAGAGCCGCACCCCCAACCCTGAACCCGTGCCTGTTCCTAATTGGACTGCGGCGGCCGCAGCCACCCAGATAGGCATCTCTCGTGTGTTTTTATTATTATAGCCGAATATTATTTTAGAACTGTGCGGGATTTTCACTTAAGATCCCGAGTTCGCCGCCGCCTTGAAACCGGGAGGCGGGGGTGGGGAGGGAGGGATAGAGAGGCGGGTACGGACCCCGGCGAACAAATCCGAGCCTCGCCCTCCTTCCATTAGCCGGAGCCTGGCCGGCTTTCTGGTTAATTCTATCGCTGGAGACTGGTGCGGGGGCGCAGTTCTGAGAGGGATGAGCATTTTAGGGGCCCAATCGTCCTCTCGAGCCGCGCAGATTGATCTGAATATTCGGGAATGACTCGGCGGGGGGTCGAGAGGCTGCCCGGGGCCAAGCCGAACCTTCTCGTGGCTTCAGGATCAGAGCCTCCCTGCAGAGCTGGGCTCGGCACGGGTGGGCTGGAGAGGTTCAAGCATCAATTCGAGCATCGTCCCCGCCCCTCCCCCCAATAGAGTTGGACAGGAGATTCTGGTACCAGAAAGAGCGAGGGTCTCAGAGCGGCGCTGGGGACGGGGAGCCCGCGGCCACCTATGCTCGGGATGGACCGGGGGCAGAAAGGTCATCTCCTGTCGGTTGGGGGAAAAGGAGCGCGGCAGAGGCGTTTAGCTCAGTGCCGGGAACAAAGCGCAGTACGGGCACCCGCGACTTTACTCTTTGGAAATGTGTTGGCGGTTTGGTAGGGCTCTCTGGTCGGCAAGGCCGGGGTTGGGGGGCTGTTAACGGAGGAATCTCGGGGGCCGGGGACGGTCCTTCGTACGCGTATCGGGAAATTCCATCCCTGGCTCTGGGCGCGCTTTAACTAAACGGCTTCCTACCCGGGAACGCGAGAGATGCCCCGTTTGCGCCCACGCTCCGACGCTGAAGCTGGGGCCAGCCGCCGCGCCTGGGTTTCCCGGGCACCAATTCGAGGGCCATAGACTCCTGTCCCCGAATCTCCAGCAGGTGGGGGCTATTTTAAGTCCCGGGAGACCCCGCTTGGCGTCAGGCGGTCCGGACCCGTAACTCCATGCGCGAGTCTCCGGCTGGTCCGGGTTGGGATGGATGGTGGGGCCTGGGACAGCGAATGCCAGCCTGCTCCTCTGGGCCACCGCGCGCTCAGGCTCAACAGGACAGCTTTGAGTTTTGTCTGATCCCCGTCCCTCCAACTGACCGATCCTACGACAGAAAGAGAATTGAATGCCTTTCCTACCATAATTAATTAAGGTATTTTTTTGTGTTTTATGATGTTGCTTATGTTTACCACATAAGAATTGCTTATCCATTCCTCCATCTCCAAACCTTCCCCTAAACAAATTAATAACACGCTTCTCCCAGAGCCCGCTTCAGAGTGGCTCTTGAAGCTAATCAATTTCTTGACCAACATTTGCTTCTGTAGCAGGTTGTGTTTACTGCAGTAACCTAGCTTGACTCTTGGCGTACAACGTTGGACAATTTGGGGAAGGTGTTTGTTGGTTATACTGGTTTTGGATGAATGACAGTCTGTGTCTGTCCGACCTCCTCTGCACATGCCCATCTTTGAGTGGTTTCTAATATCAGGCACAGATCCCCCAACAGGAACAAAAGAAAAGGATTATTCCCACAAATTACAAGAAGAAAACTTACAATCAGTTTGATTTAAGAAGGGTCAGATTTATTCCAGTTGGGGAAAGAGTCCCTGCTATTGCACATGCCCTTTGACCCACATGCCCTTTGAGAGCTGTGGCAGCCTGGAGATGTGGTAGGATTGGGGTGCCCTTTGTTTAGGCTGAGTTTTTCTTCTGCCCTTTTAACATCAATTCATGAAGCCCATTGGTTGAAAATTTTAAGAAATTGTTTTATTCTACCTTCCCCCGAGATTTATGTATATAAATGTATGTATATGATTTGGGTGGCTCCACAGCTGTGTACATGAACATATGTTAGTTTTCAATTAGATTGTGCCTTCTATTTAGTTAATTAGTACCTTCCTTCCTCTCACCTTGAAATCAAGAATCACTCAAAAACAAATAGGGCTTCCCTGGTGGCGCAGTGGTTGAGAGTCTGCCTGCCGATGCAGGGGACACGGGTTCGTGCCCCGGTCCGGGAAGATCCCACGTGCCGCGGAGCGGCTGGGCCCATGAGTCATGGCCGCTGAGCCTGCGCGAACGGAGCCTGTGCTCCGCAACGGGAGAGGCCACAACAGTGAGAGGCCCGCGTACCGCAAAAAGAATAAATAAATAAATAAATAAATAAAAAGATAAAAAATAAATAAAAGCACCCTGAGGGGCTTAGTACAGTGCTAGACATACAATAGGTCTTTGGGCCCTGCTCATTTAACAAATAAATGGATAAAATGGGAAAATGCAGGTTAAAAAATGTGGTGAAAAGAGAGCAGAATTGGAGGAGGGCTTTATTCGAGGTCATGGCATCAAGAAGTTTGGGGAACAAAGCCAGTCCAGTTTGTCCCCTGCTCTGTGTCAAAATGACACCCAAAAGCTGCCTGCGCCCCTTGGTGCACCTCCATGCCCTCCCCTCCCCCACTGCTTCCCTGCCTTCTCCCTTCCTGCTGCATATGGTCCCACAGCCTGGTCCCCACTGCTCACCTCACCCTCATTGGCCAGCAGGGTGGAAAGGGGAGAGACCACATGCCACCCCCAGGGGGAGGAGGACCCTGCCCTGCGACCTTTAGCACTGCAGATACTCCTGCAGGAGTCAGAGGGACGGCGGTGGGAAACCCCCTTTGCCTCTGCTCTTTCTTCTTCCTCCCACTTTTCATCATCCCACTTAGAGGACCCCCCAACCCCTCCACATCCCCAGAAACACCCACCTGCCCGACCATTCCTAACTTGCCAGCCTAGATGCTTCCACTAGTGACTTGGAGCTGGCATGGGAGGGCCACCTCAGCAGGTGAGGGGAAGAGAAAACCCCAGCCTCACCAACTGGGCTACAGCAGGGAGAGGAATCCAATGTTCCAGCTGGGACTCTCAGCTGTTCTCCTGTAAAACAGTGGTTCTCAAGCCTTGGGGCCACTTTAATGTCTAGAGACATTTTTTGGTTTTGTTTTCACAACTGGGCAGGGGTGCAACTGGCATCTAGTGGAGAGAGGCTAGGGATGCTGCTAAACATCCTACAAGGCCCAGGGTGCCTAAATGATCTGGCCCCAAATGTCACTAGTGCCAGGGTTGAGAAGCCCTGCTATAGAAACATTGTTACCCTGGCACCATCATCTTAGTGGCATCTTATGTTCATTGAGTAGCTTCTTGGAGGCACTGTTCTAAGTGTTCCTCAGAGATTATCTCATTCAATCCTCACAACAACCCCTTTAAGTAGCAGTTTGTATTATCTCCGTATTACATATGGGGAAACTGAAGTGCAGAGAGGTTTAGTAACTCACTAAAGGTCACACAGTCAGTGAGTGGTGGAGCTGGGTGTCTGACAGGAGCCCCTGCCCCTTCTCAGCTACATGTGGGCTTAATAGGCCTTTGTGGGCTAGCGGGAACCAAAGCGCGATCTATAACATTGACCCAGTGGAATATACTAATTCCAAAACCACTGACGCGCATAAATATACTAATTCCAAAACCACTGACACGCATGTGAACTTTTCTAAGAGTCTGTAATTGGAGCACAGCCTAAAGCTCGGAATTTCGGCCTTGACACATGGAACAAGAGATTTTACTCAACCTCTGTGCCTCTGTTTATAAAACAGGGAAGATATCCTGGGGACCTTAAACCTCTTCCCCCAAATCCAGGATTTCAGGACTGCTCTGTCATACAAAGGAGCAGCCAGGTCTGACTGGCTTAAGGCTGGAAATCAAGATCGGGGAATCATGACATAGACTCAAAACCAAATCACTGAAGTTTTAGAGACATTAGATCTCCATCTTAGGTTCTGCACCTCAGAGGCTGAAGCTTTGGCAACAGCCACTGGGACCCAGCTCGGAGCCTGTGGGTGTGAGAGGATTTGGGCAGGCATAGGAAGGACCTCAAGCGAGAATCTCAGTCTCCCTTGGCAAAGGTGGGCCTGGGAGCTTTTCTCACTTCCTGGGGCCTGGGCTCTGCAGTAAATATTCCGTTATACTGTGGTGTAGAGGGACAGCCTGGAATCCTCCATCCACAGGACTCACTGCCACTCCACCCAGCTACGATTCTGCTGCTTTCCACAAGCGCCTGTGTGGGCGATCGGACACACACCACACACACCGGACTCACTTCTGTTCCCTTGCCAAAGGGGTTGCTGTCCAAGACCTCTTTCCCTGCCTCAGGTGCCATGCTCCTGCCATCTCTGCCAGGTTCCTTTCTTGCACAGATGGCCCCCACCTGAGTGTGGGGAGGGAGCTTGAGGCCAGCTCGGGGTGGTTTTTGAGCTTTGGGGGTTCTTTGATTAGGAAACATTCTGTAGGTGTAGGAATCGGCTTCCACAAAATGCCAGCTTGAATGACCTCCAGGTGGATTATCTGAAATTGTGTTTTCTTTGTAATATTTCTGTGCTTGCCCCGATCAGGAAGACTAAGAATTCACCCCCAAAAAATGCATTTTGTGCCTCAGCTATTCAAGGAAAGTTTGTGAATGCCTGGAGGGCAGATGCTGGTTTTCCCTGGATGGGTTCCCCAGTGCAGGGCAGTGTCCTGCATGTAGACACAGTAGGTTTGGCCTAATGGTTAAGGGTGGGGCCCGGGATCAGAACTCCTGGGTGCAAATCCCAGCTCCCCTACTCACTGCGGGGCCTAAGCTGTGTTGTTTAGCCTCTTGGAGAGTTGTTTTTGTTTGTTTGTTTGTTTGTTTTGCGTTACGCAGGCCTCTCACTGTTGTGGCCTCTCCCTTTGCGGAGCACAGGCTCCGGACACGCAGGCCCAGCGGCCATGGCCCACGGGCCCAGCCGCTCCGTGGCATGTGGGATCTTCCTGGACTGGGGCACGAACCCGTGTCCCCTGCATCGGCAGGTGGACTCTCAACCACTGCGCCACCAGGGAAGCCCTTGGAGAGTTTTTTTTTTTTTTTTTTTTGCGGTATGGGGGCCTCTCACTGCTGTGGCCTCTCCCACTGCGGAGCACAGGCTCCAGACGCGCAGGCTCAGCGGCCATGGCTCACGGGCCCAGCCGCTCCGCGGCTTGCGGGATCTTCCCAGACAGGGGCACGAACCCGTGTCCCCTGCATCGGCAGGCGGACTCTCAACCACTGCACCACCAGGGAAGCCCGAGAGTTTTTTTATTGTTTGTAACTTGGGGTACCTATCTCACAGTTGCTGTGGGGTTTAAATGGGGTAGTGCTTAGCCCAGGGCTCAGCACATAATAATTGCTCATTAAATGGCTTCGTGGGCAGCAGCCTGTGAGCAGCCCCTTGTGATTGGATGAATGTGCGAACTACTGACCTTGGTGATGGAGTTAGTTGGAACAGATACACTGTTACACTGAGCAGGGATCAAGATAGAAGTGGGCAGTTCTTCCTGGAAGCAGGCGCTGTTGTCTGGCTGGTAGTGGAGCCCCCGAAAATCACACACACCCAGGTTTAACTGCACACAACAGAACTCTTGCCACAGGCAAGCAGAGTGACTTGTCATTTGTTGTCCCTGCTTCTGCCCTCTTCCTTCCTGAAATCTCCTGCATGCCAGGAATAGCCTGTGTACTGTCCACGCCAGCCTGAGCTGAACCACCCTCCCTCCCACCAGCCTGGGACTGGTGACCTGGCTTAGCAGGTCGGTTCCAAGATCTTACTAGCTTACTGATTGAATAAAAAGTGAGCACTGATGAGATTGAGAAAGTAACAGAACTAATGGAAGACAATGGAGGAGAGATTCTACAAATGAAATAATGAAGCAGTGCTGAACTTGGTAAACTCAAAAGTAGGCTTCAGGGCTTCCCTGGTGGCGCAGTGGTTGAGAGTCCGCCTGCCGATACAGGGGACACGGGCTCGTGCCCCGGTCCGGGAGGGTCCCACATGCCGTGGAGCGGCTGGACCTTTGAGCCGTGGCTGCTGGGCCTGCGCGTCCGGAGGCTGTGCTCCGCAACAGGAGAGGCCACAACAGTGAGAGGCCCACGTACCACAGAAAAAAAAAAAAAAAAAAAAAAAGAAGAAGTAGGCTTCATGGTGGCAGCTGAGAGTCAAGACGAAAAATGTTAAATAAAGCAAACTCAACATGCTCTGAATCCAGGGAGCGCCAAGCATTCGATAACCATAGTTATATCTGAATTAATAAATCCGGTTTAAGAAGCTTTCTTATCCATGGAGTGAATACTGAGAGTGATAATACATGTTTCTTTAAAAAAGTCATTAAATCAGAAAATCAAAGGGACTTCCCTGGTGGTCCACCAGTTAAGAATCCACCTTCCCATGCAGGGGACACAGGTTCGAACCCTGGCTGGGGAACTAAGATCCCGCATGCTGCAGGGCAACTGAGCCCATGTGCCACAACTACAGAGCCCACATGCTGGAGCCCGTGCTCCACAACTGGAGAGAAGCCCGCCTGCTGCAACTAAGACCCAATGGAGCAAAAAATAAATAAATAAATAAAAAATTTTTAAAGAAAATCATAAAAAATGATACATATATATTTTAAACATTTAAATTAACCAGGTAGTTGTGCATTTATTCCTCCATCTTTTGCTGTAGGGCCCAGGCCTCCTTTTGGTGTTTGGGTCAGCTGGTTGGAATTCCTTGTCTTTTTGGCCTAAGCAACACCCATAATGCATTGTCTAGGACTTCCAGCTGGTTGGAACAAGGGCTTACACTGTGTATAATCTGAATGCAGAGTCTCTCTAGAGTTTTACTACTTTTTTCACAGTCTTTAACATCCTATTTGATGGTTAAAAATTTACTCACCTTTATGAAGTCTCTCCAAGTATTCAACTTGATTTTCTTAGAGTCAGTGAATGATTTTCAGAATTCATCTTACATTTAACACTTGAATGTCATCAGCTTGCACTGTATTTAATTTGTGTGACTATTGTAACAAATATGATGGACCTAGAAGGCTGGTGGTGGTAGGAGGAGGCCCTGGCTGTGGACATCAGGCCTTGTGGACCCAGCCTTGAATATTTACACTCCTTCATTTCTGCTTCTTACTTGGTGTCAGGCAGGAGAGGGCCTGCTGTGGAGACTTTTGTGTTAAGTAAATGGTGGGCGTCATCTTCCCCACATCTCTTGCCTGTCTTCCAGGACTAGCATGTCACTTGGAATTCATTCACATAGAATCCCAACTAAAGGGGGCATTGCAAAATTCTCCCCATAAAACTCAACATAAATTTAAATTCTCTTTACCATGTTAACTCCCCTTAGTGAAGGAGTTTTAGATCAAGATCCAACAATTAAAAAGCCATTTTTAAATCAGCAAGTTAGAATTAAATCTGAAGCCATTGATAATGATGTTTCATTCATGGGCCTCCCTTTGGTCCTGTCTGCTTCACTGCTAAATCAGGAATCAAAGAGAAGAGGGACATCAATTATCTCTGGTCCCAACTGCTGGTTTTCCTTCCAGCCTATCGCCCAGTTTTCTGGTTTTCCGGGAAGGCTGGGTGATGTTGTCTTGGGACCTAAGCTTGTAGTTCTACAAAAAACCTCAGGAGGCACTTTCATCCTTGTGTCCTCCTCTTCAGGACATTAAGGATATTAGAAGACCCCTGGGTCCATAATCGCCTGTGATGTGATCCACAGCCTAATGCCAAGAAGGAAGTGGCAGAAAGGACCAATTCATGGAATCCTAGAACTGTGCCCCTCACCCAGGATAAAGGACAGCCCTTCCTCCAGAAGTAGAACCAGAATTCTAAATTATGTGTCAACAGAATTGTCCTGGATCAAATCCAGTTCTGCCATTGATTTACAGATCATTTCAGAGGTGCTTATTTTCAGTTGTTCTTGATTGGACAGTGATACCAAACCACTGTCTTACCTCACTCCCTCTCCCATGATCTCAAAAAGAGGCTTATTGGATAATTAATAATCTAAAGGCTTAAGGACTCCCCTAGGGGTCCAGTGGTTGAGACTCCACACTTCCAGTGTAGGGGGCACGCGTTTGATCCCTGTTCAGGGAAGTTCTGCATGCCATGTGGCACAACCAAAAACAAAAAAAAACAAAAAACAAAACTATAAAACTCTTAGAAGAAAATACAGGATAAAAGCTTCAAATCATTACATTTGGCAGTGATTTCTTAAATATGATACCAAAGGCACAGGCAACAAAAGAAAACATAGACAAATTGGAGCTCATGAAAATTTTTAAAATTAAAAAGTAAATAAAAAATAAAGGCTTAAGTGCCCAAAAGAAGGTTACAATTGACAGAGTCTCTTTGGTTTAATATTTAAATATGAATTTTCACTACCTTATTTATTTTATGTCTGGGCTTTTAATATTGGGTTTGCTGAAAACTGGAACAGCTTTCAACTTTGGTACTGGTAAGGCATCAGAATTTAAATCAACGTATGTTGGTAAGCCAAGCAAAAGTTCTACATACAAATAAAATAGTTGTATGTAACCTGCTACTTTGGGGCAAGGTAATAATCGTTTGGTTATTGGCATTACTTGGTAATAATGGTTTGATTCACATGAAACTTGTCCCTTCCGAAGTTGCCACTTGCCAAGAATCACCGGGAATAGCTGTTTGGAAGAGTCGCTAACTCTTCTGCCGTCCATTTTCTGCCTTATCTTTTTCCTAAGAACAGGGAAATTCTACACTGTCCCCACTCCATGGCACAGCAGTTCAGCTTCTGCCTCTGCTGTCGCCATGAGGTTGGCTTAGAAACGAAGGATTTTGCAGAACATCCCTAAACCCGCTTGAATAAAGGACTGATCATTCAGAGACTCACCTGAACCTTTTTTAAACCTGTTTAATCTTTTCCCCGGGGTTAATCTTGTGGGGATAACATGCCTCCTGGGTGTCTCTCCACTGGGTGCATTTCTTCCCCCTTTAGTTCTGAAGTCCCTCCTTTCTTAGCAGCACAGTGAGAGATGGCTGCACTCTGTTCCCTGCAGAGTATTAATACAGACTGAATAGATTGAAATAAATCCCTTTCAGTGTCACTAACGTGCTATGAATAATTATGAACCAATGTTTGATGTCTCATGGGAAATGCAGGAAAAAAAAATTTTTAACCGACAGGATTCATGTTATAAGTTGACAATCTGGGCCAAGTGAAAATCTTTTTAAAACATCTCCTGATCTGAACAATAAATCTTGCCAGCAAGACTGAATTCCAGAAGTTAGCCATCCTCTTATTTTGTGGGGCCTCTGTTATCACTCACAGCTTGGGCTTACCCAGCCCTGAATTTTTTTTTTTTTTTTTTTTGCAGTACACGGGCCTCTCGCCGTTGTGGCCTCTCCACTGCGGAGCACAGGCTCCGGACACGCAGGCCCAGCGGCCATGGCTCACGGGCCCAGCCGCTCCGCGGCACGCGGGATCCTCCTGGACTGGGGCACGAACCCGCATCCCCTGCATCGGCAGGCAGACTCCCAACCACTGCGCCACCAGGGAAGCCCCCCAGCCCTGAATTTAATTGCAATCTTCCTGTTTACCTACCAGTTGGGGCAATAATTAAGATTTCCTGGAATTCCCTTGCGGACCAGTGGTTAGGACTCCGAGCTTTCACTGCCAAGGGCCCAGGTTCAATCCCTGGTTGGAGAACTAAGATCCCACAAGCCGTGAGGTTCGGCCAAAAAAAAAAAAGATTTCCTGAACCTTCATTTTCCCATCTGTAAAATGGGGATTATTCAATCTTCCTTCTCAAAATGGACAATAATGTAGTCTTTCTTCTCACTGGGTAATCACAGAACTGAAATGAAACAATCTAGGAGAATTCCTTTGGGCTTTTCAGAAAACAAGTGCCACAGGGGTGGGGGATGCCTCCTGGGAGCCACAGTCATGCACCTGATCTGAAGTCTCTCTTGGGCTGAGCCTGGAATAGTATAGCCGCTGCCGCTACCTCTCTCCTTTAGCGCCAGCCAGACGGTGCACACTGCTTCCCAGGAGTGCGCACCCAGTCAGCTGGGCCTGAGCCCTGGATGGATAGACAGATGGCCGCAGTCCAGCCTGTACTGGTCTTATCTGCCCCTTCTTTGGAGGGGAAGCCGCTAGCCAGGTGCAGGACAGTGGGTGGGGTGCCTTTAATATGACCTCAGATGATACCCCATCCTGCCAGTGGGACTTCCTTGGCTCATGCTGTGACCCTCAGAGGGAATTAATTTCCTGGGAGCCTTTCTGGTTTCTCAGGGGGGTTCAGTTTCCTCCTAATCGAACAGGGACTTGGTGCAGAATCTCATATTCTAATTATGCCCAGGGGCAGCCTCTTCCCACCACTGTGTTTAGCACGTGCCGGAATCGATCAGGTCAAGAGCGATTAAAGTCTGGAGTTGACTTTGATGGTATAATATTCTGATGGCTGTTTGGCCGCAAGAGGCATAGTGAAGGCTCACTAATTGAACACTTGCACTTGGAATTTGAATTGAGCTGGGGCTGGGCTGCAGTCTATTTGCCTTTGCCCTGGGAATGGAGGGTTTCTCATGCAAGTGGACAGTGGGAAGTATTTCAGGGGCTGTGTCACCCCGCCCTGACAACAGCCCGGCTGTTCTACTGAGTGGCTGGCCTTGAGCATCAGTCCTGGGTACCTGGTGTCCCCACATCATCAACCTTTGTTTACCCTGCTCTCCCCAAAGCTGTCCTTGTTACGCCATGGTCCTGTCTGCTTTGGTCATTGGAACCTGCCATCCTCAAGTCCCCATGTAGCAAACCTTGGAGTCTTACACTCTTCTCCCCGCCCCCCCCCCCTTTTCCTGGAACAGACTTAACCATCATTTGCTTCCTCCCAGATGTCACCTGGACCTGCCCCTCCCTTTCCAGTGCTTCCTCACCAGCACTAAAAGGGATGTAGGTCTTATCACTTCACCCTCGGATCACTGTGGAAACAATAATGGATTGTTCCCAAGTTCGGTTCCGAAATTGACATCCAGTCCATTTTGCAGACCATTGCCAAACTCTTCTTCCCAGAGTAGCCCTGTCCTCTGCCCTGCCCCATTCAAGCATGAGTCCAAGATTGCCTTTTCTGTCCCTTGCTAAGTCATGTCCCACCTCTCGCTGCCTGCCCAAGTCCGCATGCCTCGGCCTGGCCTCCCTGTCTAGTCCTACAGGTCCGGTCCCACCGCTGGCCAGCCTGCCTCTTGGCTCCTTCATAAACATCGTGCTCTTTCTGCCCCAGCTCATCCATGGTACCTTTGCTGAGAATGTCCCCTCCTCCTTCCCCTCTCCCGACCTTCCCTAACCTCTATCTCCTCTGAAAGCCTTCGCCGGCTACTGCACTCAACAAGATCCATAGATCTACACGTTTCATCTCTCAGCAGTCATCAGCACTGCAGTGGTTAACGCTTAATTGTTTGACCTCTTGTCTTTCTGTGTGTGCCCGTCTCGTCTTCCCACAGGTTGTATGTTCTCTGAGGGCAAGGCTTGTGTCTTGTGTGGCTTTCCTGCTCCCCTGGGTCACAGAGCTTGCCCAGTCACAGAGCTGAGCACATACATAGCTCAAAATAATTACTCTTGAATCACGAAGCTGGATACTAATAAATCAAACAGGCTGATGTCAAATGAGTTTTACCCTTTTAAATAAAGTACATTCTCCACCTCTTAGTACATGGTTCTATTGTTCTATATACTTAAAATAACAAAAGTCACATTTCCTTTAATATATTCTATAATTGTTGCTTTGTCTTACTTCAGACCAACTTAACTGTTAGTCCGTATTCGTTTTGCTCTATGAAGATGCTGATAATAATGGTAGTAACAGGTTGCTTTTATTTTCCTAAAAACGTTGCTGCATTGAACCCTCACTCCCCTACGAGGCAGGGATTATCATCCTTTTATTTTATTATTATTATTATTTTATTATCATCCATTTGCAGAGGAGCAAACTGAGGTTCAGGGATTTCACAGCTGGGGAGGGAGCCAGATGGTGCCTCAGTCCAGGACCTTGTCTTGCTGCCTCCCTGCCCTCAGAGCGCCCCCATGGTTCCACCCTCCATGCCAGCGGGCATGTCTTTCGTGCTAATGACCGGAGAAGCCGTGCCCTCCAGCCTCGGTGGTCGGGTCATATGTAATATGAGCCCGGAGAAAATATTTTAAACTGAAAGCTAGTCTCTAAACTGGGCTGCTGCTTCATGTCACCGGTGACGGCAGAACCAAATTTAGTGTCGTGGGCAGGTCTACACTTACCAAATAGTGAAGGTCATTTTTCTGCCAGCCTGAAAAATGTTCACACCTGCCACACTTCCATGGAGGGGTACATGGGACCAAAAGCCTGGAAAATGTGGCCCCAGAGGAGCCCTGGGGTGTAGACTCAGGGAAGATGACGTTCAGGTTCCCAGGCAGTGTCTGCAGGGAGAAATTTAATTCACCGTGAGTGGTTTCCCTGGGCGGCCGTAGCAAGTCAGGCAAGTCCCCTGCCGGCGTTAGGGAAAACGGGTTACAGTGAGAGAAGAGGGAGGGAGGGAGGGGTTGGGGCCAAACCTGCAGCACCAAGTCCCCTGGGTACTGCCTCATCCTCCTTACTCAGCAGTCCACTTTATATCCCGCAGGTCTACACCACTGCCGTCCACGCTCTAGGACCAGGAAAAGTGACGGGGGTCAGGGAAGAGAGGGACAGACAGCCATGAGGTTGAGGTTGCACATACTACATTACTTAAAGCCGCAACCTCACCAGGCACTTTGGTGGTGTTGAAATACACTTCCCACAGCCACCCTTCCATCTATAACTAAAACAAGAGTCTGGTCTCAGTTCTGTTCTTGCCTCCTACTTTCTCCCCCAAATTACAAAAAACAAAAAAGCACCGGCTATAAAACCAAGATACCACCTGTGAGATCCTGCCCTGGTTTCTGATCTGTTGGGGTTTTTTGTTTTTTGTGTTTTTTGGCGGGGGCGGGCACAGGGATCATTTCAGTCTATACATTGCCTTCAGGGTGAGTAGTAAGTGTTTCTTCAAGAAAATTCTTTAAAACACCGCAAACAGAAAGTTGGAGTGCCTGGTGGTCCTTGGCGCTGGGCACAGACCTGGTTAGCTACGTGGTTCCAGGCAGGAGCTGAGGGGTGTGGGACCCTTTGCACACAGACCTGGATGCAAAGTTAAGAGGGGGAGGGATAAATTGGGAGATTGGGATTCACATATACGCACTGCTATGTATAAAATAGGTAACGAACAAGGACCTACTGTACAGCACAGGTAAGTCTACTCAATACCTTATAATAACCTATAATGGAAAAGAATCTGAAAAAGAATAGATATATATGTGTATGCATAACTGAATCACTTTGCTGTACACTGCTTCCCTCCCCCACCACAGGGACAAAGAAAATGTTTTTTTTAAATTTATTTTATTGAAGTATAGTTGATTTACAATGTTGTGTTAGTTGCAGGTGTTCAGCAAAGTGAATCAGTTACACATATGCATATATCCACTCTTTTTTTAGATTCTTTTCAGGCAAACCATTTAAATCCCAGCCATTTCAGGAGTGGCTCAGGCCCAGGTAGGGCTGTCAGAATTAGCAAGTTAAGACACAGGATGCCTAGTTACATTTGGATTTCAGATAAATAATATTTTTTTTTTAAGTGTAGTAGGCTACATAATGCCCCCCCACCCACCCTGAGATATCAGATCGTAGTCTCCAGAACCTGTGAATATGACCTTATTTGGGAAAAGGATCTTTGCAGATATGATTAAATTAAGGATCTTGAAATGAGATTCCTGTATTATCTGGCTCCTAAATGCAATCACATGTGTCTTATACGAGCCAGACAGAGAGAGATGAAAAACGTGGGAGGGAAGATGATGTAATGACGGAGGCGGAGATGAGAGTGATATGTATGCCTGCAGCCGCCAGAAGCTACAAGAAGCAAGCAAAGGATTTCCTCCTAGAGCTTCTGGAGGGAGCATGGCCCTGCCAACACCTTGCTTTCAGCCCAGTGACACTGAGTTTGGACTTCTGGCCTCCAGACCTAAGAGTGAATAAATATCTGTTATTTTAAGCCACTCAGTTTGTGATAATTTTTAACAGTAGCCACGGGAAACCAATACAATTAAATACGTCTCATGCAATATTTGGGACACACACTCAAAAAATTATTTGTTGTTTATCTGAAATTAAAATTGAACTAGGCATCCTGTATTTGATGTGGCAATCCTAATTCCCAGGACCAAAGAAAGGGGCTTTTGAATTTGCAAGAAAGCTGGTTGAGCCTGTCAGGAAGTGTACCTCCTTATGTTAGGAGTCTTTGTAAACACAGTCCAACTGAACCAATTTGAACTTTACTAACTACCCTCTGGACAAAAGAGGGGGGCAATTAGACAGGTGTTAATGATTTATTTTTGAGCACTTCCCATAAAACAGAAGCTCTGTGTAAGGGTGGAGGAGATAGCCGTTAATCCGGTACATCTAGGCTAAATTACAAACCATTCCAGCTACATCACATGAAAAATGGCCATTAGCAGAGCCTAAGTGATGCCGCAGTGCATTGCTGATACTTGAGCTGCCCCTGGGAATCTTGTACACTTTCACTGTTGGATGGTGGGGCCCGAGCAGAACAGCTGGGTAAATCCCAGTTGCTGAAGGAGAGGACTTCATGGCAGACCTGAAATGGAGGGAGGGAGCGGATGTTGCGGGAATGAGCTAGCTCTGGATTCCCAGGAGGAGCTCTCAATGGAAGTAGACGCAAAATGTCTCCATTGTGTCTCGTGGCATCACACCCTAACATGAGTTAAAGACAAACTGGCCCATTCTCCCATGCAGAGAGGGCTGCCACGCCCAGGCCGGGACATCTATCGTCAGAGGCTCAGACTCAGGCTCAAGGCAGGGCTGAAAGTCGCAGCTTTCCCTGCTGGGCTACTGAGGGCTTCTCTCGCTTACCATTGGGCTCTCTGAAACCTGGACAGTCCCCGGACCCTCGGGCTTTTAATGATGCTCCCAGAATCCACGGTGTTAGAGCTTCAAGGGACCTTGGGTCATCCAGAACTGGCAGGGGGTCCTAGGACACCCCAGAATTGCCCCCAGATGCTTTACCATGCCTTGGAAAAGAGAAAAGCAAGTAGTTTACAGGAGAAAAAGAAAAGTGGGGAGGGGGGTTACTAAACATGAAAGAGATGCTTGACCTGGCCCACAATTAAGGGACTGCTGATAAAACCACAGTAAGATGCCACTGTTACATGGATGAGATGGCCAAGATCCAAAGGGGTGGTAACCCTTGGCTGGCCGGGGTGTGCTGTCAGTGGGAGTGGAAAATCACCACTTCTGGAGAGAAGATTGACCAGATGCCCTTTGACAGAGCATCACTGCTTCTAAGAATTTGCTGTTTCTGTGCGAGCAAAGGCTTATATATGGGGGTTCATTGGGGAATTATCTGTTATGCAAAAGTATGGAAAGAGTCGGTATGGAACTCGTTAAATAAACTGTGGTCCCTGGAGAAATGCACTAACTAGGTCCATAGTCGCAGCTCTGGCTGCTCCCTCAGATACCTTGTTAAGCGGAGAGCAAGGTAGGCATAATGTATTACCATCTGTGTAAAAGGCGGGAGTGTACATGTGAATGAGTCATGCATATGGGGCCTGACACTGGAAGGAAAGGCGAAAATCAGGTTTTGATGGCAGCCTCTGGGGGGAGAAATTGTGGGTGGGGGCAGGAGACGCCATTTTCACTCTGTACTCTTTTATCTTGTATACCTATTACCTTTTTTTTAAAAAAACTAAATTTATTTATTTTTATTTTTTTGGCTGCGTTGTACCTTCATTGCTGTATGCGGGCTTTCTCTAGTTGCAGCGAGCAGGGACTACTCTTCATTACAGTGCATGGGCTTCTCATTGCGGTGGCTTCTCTTGTTGCGGAGCATGGGCTGTAGGCGCTCGGGCTTCAGTAGTTGTGGCACGTGGGCTCAACAGTTGTGGCGCACGGGCTGAGCTGCTCCGCGGCATGTGGGATCTTCCCTGACCAGGGGCTCAAACCTGTGTCCCCTGCATTGGCAGGCAGATTCTTATTTTTTTTTTTTTTTTTTGCTGTACGCGGGCCTCTCACTGTTGTGGCCTCTCCCGTTGCGGAGCACAGGCTCCGGACGCGCAGGCTCAGCGGCCATGGCTCACGGGCCCAGCCGCTCCATGGCACGTGGGATCTTCCCGGACCAGGGCACAAACCCATGTCCCCTGCATCGGCAGGCAGACTCGCAACCAGTGCGCCACCAGGGGAGCCCCGGCAGGCGGATTCTTAACCACTGTGCCACCAGGGAAGCCCCCATATTACCTTTTTTAAAGGTAAATTTATATATATGCTCAGGCCCTAGCTCACTTCAAAAGGATAAGCATATCTGATTCTTCGAGAGCCTCCCCAGGTGTTGCATGACAACCCCTGTGGAGAAGCTCTGATCTGGCCTCACCCTCATTTCCCAGAGGGGCGGAAGCTCTGTTACCTGGCCTGCTAGCCTGAGCACTGCATGCCTCAGACAGGGGAGCCTTCCAGATAAGCTGGAGGAATAGGACTTAGCAGGAGCACATGCACAGTGTGTGTGTGCAGTGTATATAAAATGTGCAATGCAACACAAGAGATCACCTTCTAGAATGCTCCCTTGGGAGTAGAGGAAGACAGGGGAAGGTGGGCTACTGTGTTATGTAAGTGTCTAATCCTTGTCGTGGTTTGTGACAACCCAGACTAGCCCCATGAGCCACCCTGGTCCCCGGAGTGCCTGGTGACCTGTGTTGCAAGTGAGACCCCCGTGGACGAGTTCCGAGGCCAGGCTGCATGATGTGCCACTTTACAATGTTAATGCCCAATCCTTTTATATCAAAAACAGCCTCAATGTTATTTCTTCTCTTAGTGCTTCATACAGATGATCTCATATCATCCTCCCAGCCACCCCAGGTTGGGTGGCACTTCCTGTTGGGAAAGGGAAGTAACGGAAGCTGCCATCCCAGAACCTCAGCAGTGGGACAGGGTGAGGGGTTCCTGGTCCCAGCCCTGCTGTGGGGCAGGAGCCTGTCTCTTCTGGAGTAACTTCCGTGGTGCAGGTTCCAGAGTCCCTCCAGAACCCCCTCATTCCCTGAAGGATGTAGGCCACAGCCCCTGCTATTTGGGGACGCCTGCCACGCCCAGAGAAGCAAAAGCGCACTGCTGGTCTTCTCTTTCAGACACAGAACTGCAGCCCTCAGGGACATTCCAGCCAATCCTCTGAGGGCCTCATTTCAGTTTTAATTATCATGTTGTCCCATCGGCTCTCTCCAGAGAGGCCCACGGGCGTGGCCACGGCTAGAATGTAAGTTTCCTGAGCCCAAGGCCTGAGCATTGCCTACTGTTTGTTAGTTAAGGGTCACTCTGCCTGGCCTGTGGGACCCAGACCTCCCAGTACCATGGAGGGGCAAGAACCCCCAGAGCCCACCCAGTCCCACCTCCCAGCCTCCCTGCAGACCTCCTCCTCTGTCTTCCTGACAGAGTCACCCCGGCTTCCCTGTGATGGCAGCTCACAGCCTGACAAGGGGGCTGGGAGGGAGGAGAAAGAAGGGGCCAGAGAGGAAGATAAAAGTGTTGGGAGCAGCCCCCAAACGGGTGACATCCTTAGAATGAATCACCACCTTCCCTTCAACTCTTTCTTCTCCTGTCGGGACCTCCCTTCCCCCACACCTCCCTGCTTTCTAAAGTTATACTGAGAAAAATCCACAGAGGTGCCAGCACAAGGTGATAAGGACCGCAAATTTGGCATTTTAACAGATGCCAGAGCCACTTGAGAAATGAGGACACAGCCCAGAGAGGTAAAGCGACCTCCCCAGAGTCACACAGTGAGTTCATGGCAAAGCTGGGCTAGCCCAGGTCTCCTTCCTCCCCACACGGATGCCCTCCCATGCCCCATCTCGCCTCCTTCCCCAGAGAGGGACCCTCAGCCCCACCTGGCCAGTGGAGCCGACCCAGGGTGGAGGCCTGACCAGGAAGCACCAATATTTGAGGTCCCAGCAAGAGAAGGTGAAGCCTCTCAGATGATGGAGGCCAGTCTCTGGGACACACGATCTGATTTACAGATGCGTCCCTTGAGCAGCAGCTTTCCAGAACATTCCCACTTTCTTGCATACTGAAAAGACCTCTTCTCCTGCAGTGTCCTGCTGGTGTCCTCCCAAGGATCCCTTGTTTCACTGATTTTGACAAATCATTTCACTTCACAGCAAGTGTGAGACCTGCCTCAGAGGGATCACATGAGCCTGTGTTGAGTAATCAGCTCTGAAGCCAAGTAGTTACCCCTCAGAGGAGCAGCAGCGGAGCTAGAGTGGGTCTTATGCCTGGACGTGCCCTCAAGGAGAAAAACAAAAGCAAAAACAACTCTGAGTCAAGGTTAAGAGACCTTTCACTAAAGCAGTCAGGCTGGGGCTTCCCTGGTGGCGCAGTGGTTGAAAGTCCGCCTGCCGATGCAGGGGACACGGGTTCGTGCCCTGGTCCAGGAAGATCCCACATGCCGCGGAGTGGCTGGACCCGTGAGCCATGGCCGCTGAGCCTGCGTGTCCGGAGCCTGTGCTCCGCAATGGGAGAGGCCACAACAGTGAGAGGCCCGCGTACCGCAAAAAAAAAAAAAAAAGCAGCCAGGCTGAATTGTCTTCACTCCTTTTGAAAGGACAAGCATACACCCTGCTTAAAAAGAAATGCTGATTTTCCTAGAGAACGTCCACCATTCCTGGAGGATGCATGGGTGTCCCTAGTGGAATAGCCTTCCCCTCTGGCTGCTTAAATAACAGATGCAACATTTGTTGCTGGAAAATATCAATTAAGTTAATGAGGTTTTACTTGCCCAGAAAATGAAGCAGTTCCCGACAATGGACACACTGTATGGGAAAAAAGGGCAGAACTGCCAAGCCGTTTGGCCCACCCATGGGGTGAGCCCCAGAGCCCTTCATTTTTCTGTCCCCTTTGATTATTTCCCCCCTTGCTGTCTCCTGGAACCATCTTCCTTTCCAAAGTCAGCCCATCCCACTATTAGCACAAAAGCTGCTAAGGGGGCTCCTCAACGGTCATCTCTCCCTGCACCTGCCTGGCCTATTCTTAGCCACTCAAACAATTTTCCCCAAGTGTTGTTTTAATCATTATGTTGTTACCATGTCATACTTAAGTAATGGACATGAGATGCAATTTACCCACCTCTCCCTGCCATCCTGGATTGTGGATGAGATGTAGTGGGAAGGGCCCAGGCCTTGGAGGAGGGCTGACAGGGGTTGACTCTTGGCTGCTCCCTCCTAGCTGTGTGACCTTGGGTAAGTAGCTCGACCTCTCTGAGCCCGGTTCCTCATCTGAAAAATGGGAATAGTAGCACCTCTGTTTCAGGGCTGCTGTAAGGAGTGGTGGTGATGTCTGTAAAGCACAGAGCACAGTGAGTGACTGGCCCTTAGTTACACTACTGAACACCCACCATGGTAACCAGTCATCACGGTGGACCCATAGGTAGCGACCTGGAAGCATGCTCCTGCTTTGATAAGCTTTTAGAAGGCGGTTGTAGAACTGAATAGGGGTTACAGAAGTCTCTCACTGTCTACTTTCCGCACTTGCATTTTTTCTTAAATTCAGTAGGTCTGTATTTCTTTTGTGTGTGTGCGTGGAATTTTTAAAATATTACATAAGTAATACGTGAACAGATTTTCATCAGAAATTCAGACAGCAGCATGAATTTTATTTATTTTCTTTAAAAAAAATTTTATTTATTTATTTATTTTGGCTGTGCCGGGTCTTAGTTGCAGCACACGGGATCTTCAGTTGTGGCGTGCAGATTTCTTAGTTGCCGCATGCATGCGGGATCTAGTTCCCTGACCAGGGATCGAACCTGAGCCCCCTGCATTGGGAGCGTGGAGTCTTACCCACTGGACCACCAGGGAAGTACCATGAATTACTTTTATAATCAGGAAAAAAGAAACAAATAACATTTGGAGAAAATTCATCTCATCAACTCCACTTTCCACCCTTCTGATGTTATAAGTCTTTACTCCTCCTTCCACCTGGCCCGGGGGTGCCTCCCCAGGAAAGGTTTCTTCCCAGGTAGATTGTGTTTCCTCTTACATCCAGCATGCCAGGACTCACAGAACAGGAGGAAGGAAAGGGTGCCCTCCTCCCAGGGCACCCTCACCCCTGCCGAGGCCAGAGGCCCCATCCCAGCCCCTCACCTGCCGCTACCTGTGAAGGATCCCGAGGTTTCCTCAGACCCGGTGCAGAGAGCTCTGCTGACCGTTAGTTCCCGTGGCTGAACCCACAAACGACCTTGTGGGACACAGTGGGCTCGTCACCGGAGCTGGCTCTCATTACTCTGCCTGGTTCACATTTCTTTCCTCCCCCTCCCCACCTTCCCCCACGGCTGGGCTCAACTGGAGGCAGGTGAGACTTAAAGCTCAGAGGAGTTTAAAGGGGCTCAAGATGGGCCCGGCAGCTCAGAGCCCCTAAGGTCTATCTCAGACACACCCTGTGTTACTCGGCTTTGGTGGGCTGGCCTGGGCACCTGGCTGCCTTAGACAGAAGAACCTTCCAGATGAGCTGTAGGCAGAGAACACAGGAGCCGGGAATGTTTTCTTGAGCTCAGTGTGCACCTGTGATGCGCTGGGCACCACACTTGCTTTGTACAGATCCTAGGCCTCGGGTTCCTTTTTTTTTTTTTTTTATGTGGAGGGATGGATTTGGCTTTTCTCCCAACCCTCTGCTCCCCTGTCACCTGTCTGGTACTTGAAGCTGTTGACCAGCTGCCTGGCCGGAGTTGGCAGTGGCGATGGGAACAGAACCGTGATGGCTGGTATGCTCCTGCTTTATCTCCTTTCATCACTCTATCACCTATTGAGTTTGTAGATTCTACCTCCATTTTTTCACCTGGGGAAACGAGGCTCAGAGCGGCTAGGTAACCTTCCCATACGGTCCCTCAGCTCTCCGGGGCCACACTCAGCAGCACAGCCTGGAGGACCCTCCAGCCCGAGCATTGCTTCCCCAAGGGGCCTCCTCTCCCCAAGCTGTGGACCTCCTGCCTGCCTGGCGGCTCCATCATCCTGCCCTCTTTCAGTGGCTCAGATCTGGCCCAGGACCCTCCCCTGTTCCACAGGGATACCAGACTGGAGCACCCTGGCAAAGCAGGGGGTGGCTGCCCAGTGCCTGGGAATCCCACAGACACGCCCCCCTCAGTCACTCGCAGGGAACGCGTCTGAAGTCTCCGAGGCAGTGGGCGTGGCTCTGCAGGAGAGCTAGCGGCAGAGCTGAGGGGTTCTAGCAGCAGCTGACTGGCGACTCAGGGCCCACATCACATCCCGCCCCTCATCTGGCATTTCGCACCTGGCACACCGTGGGTACTTAATGATAATTAAATTCAGAATGAACTAAGAAAGGCCAGCATGTGGTAAATGTATGCATCTTTGCACAATTGTTATACAGCATGATGAACAAGCCATTAACAGTTCATCAGGAATAAAAATGAATGTGGGAAAAATCTGATCACAAAGATTTGTACTCCTCCCTCCCCTCCCCAGACTTTTAAATGAAAGTTTAGGGATAATTGCTCTTCAGTGGTTCTTGTAGTAGGATTTGTCATGAAAAGAATTGGGACTAAAACCTTTATGCACTTCTCCGTGTAGATTTGGGCAGAAATTTGGAGTGTTTCTCACTGGTGAGGGCCGTTGCAGAGCAGGCTGTGGGAATTTTTCTGGAATGGGCCATCAACATCCCTTGCAGAAAAATTCTCTTCTCCAGACCCAGATCCCGTGGCCTGGCAGCCATCTTGGGGGTGTGTCCTGCAAGACAGTGTGGGTCAGAGCACCTCTCAGCCCAGAATGCCGCAGCCTCTCTTTGCCTTCACGACCCCATGGGGACAGCTTGCCCTGGAGGAAGCTTGGTGCCCGGCCTGGGGTCACCAGGCGTGGAGGAAAAGCTGAGGGGGTTCATGCGTTGCTTCGTTAAATGGGTGACAACGAATCACTTGTTACCAAGGGACAAGGAGCAAAGAACCCAGACAAGCATTCTGTCACCAAATGCCAACGTTGGGGGGGCCTGGGGAGGCCTCCAGACAATGATAGTGTCCTGTGGACCCATCTTAGCCAGATCATTCCAACTTTTCAGGATACATCAGAAGTTGTCCTTCAACCAAATATCCCTATTTTCAAGTATGGCTTACTCATTTAGCAGCTTTAAACCCTGTAATATACTCCTGGGCTGTTGGTGTGGTTTAAACTCTATCTGGAGGAATTCAAGCCAGACAGCACTTCCTGAGGTGGGGATTTTGAGACCTTGGGGAAAAGGGGTATGGTGTGTCTTTAGGGTATTCTGGTGCCATCCAGCTGGAAGTAAGGGGCAGGGACTAGAAGATTCCTCAGGGAGGTTCAAAGCACCTAGCCCATGACCCTCAGCAAGTGTTTTTTTGACCGATGGACACTCCCTGAGTCCTCTCTCTGGCTCTGTATAATGGCAACTCTAGGCAGGTCTGTGACTCTCATTCCAAAGGCCTAATATTTTGCTCTTTGAGGATTCCTTTCATCTGATGCCTGTTGGGTGCCATCTTTTAAGTTTTAAGGTTAAGGGATGTTTTGTTTTGTTTTGTTTTGTTTGCGGTACGTGGGCCTCTCACTGTTGTGGCCTCTCCCGTTGTGGAGCACAGGCTCCGGACGCGCAGGCTCAGCGGCCATGGCTCACGGGCCCAGCCGCTCCGCGGCATGTGGGATCTTCCCGGACGGGGCACGAACCCGTGTCCCTTGCATGGGCAGGTGGACTCTCAACCACTACGCCACCAGGGAAGCCCAAGGGATGTTTTATCAAAATTCCCAGCCAAAGTGTCCAGACAAATTATACTGTAAAATGTGAGAAGGTCCGATGTGTCCGTTTGGATGCCTGCTATGTGCTGGGTACCAGGCTACTTGGGAACCACTCAGTCCTGGCCCATGAGAAGTTCAGAGTCTAGCTAGGGTACACACACACATATACACCCACACACTCACACACACTGTGGTTTTATAAGTCAGTTTTATATGTATGATAAAGGTGTTATGTTATTATGTTGATATACAGACTCTTAAAAGATAGGATGCCTAGAACAGGTGTTACCTGAAGCCTTCTTCCAGCATTGGTTGCCTTCTATCATGATTCAGGTGTTTCACTAATGAGATTGGAATGTGGTCCAAAGATGGGGCTGACACTAGGACTGGATCCCGACCAGGAAGTCAGGCCAGGTTAGGGCTGATCCCCGGAACCATCAGGAAACAGCAACCCTTCCACGGCTGCTTTAGCTCAGAAGCCCCATAGAGTTTACTACTGATTCAAGAGCACAAGACATGCCCGGGAAAGGGCAGCCTGGACATGGTCTGGCCATCCTGGGTTTACTTGTGGGCACTTGGGTGAATGCCCAGAGTCAGCCAGTCTTCATTTTAGGTTCTGTGTGGTTCTGAGTTGCTCCCGTAAAAGGTAACCAAAGTCTTTCTCGTCAGAGTCTTCCTCACTCTGCAGCACATGATGGGACTGCAGCTGTTATTGACTCAGCCAGTACCATGTTGCATGAGACCCGGATCTATGCACACACTGTGGAGCCAGGTGGCCTGGACTCAAATCCCAGCACTGCTGTGTCCTAGTGGTGTAAACTTGGCCAGGTCATTCAGCCTCTCTGCCTGAGTTTCCTCACATATAAAATTGGAATAATGATAATACCTACCTCATAGTGCTGGGAAGAGCATTAAATGAATTAAGATTTGTAAAGTGCATAGAAAAGAGCCTTGTATGTAGCAAGTACTAGCTAAGGGTTTAGATTGAAAAGATCCTTAAGTACACTCTCTGTGGATTTCACAAGCCCTTTATTTTGCACTTCACACCCAAGCCCGCTCTCCCTCGGGATCCAACCCCAGTTCTGCTTCACAGCTGCCCTGGCAGGTCTACACAAAGAGGAGAGAAATCAGCCCCTCGTCCAATATGGTGAAACCAGGATATAGTGTCCTCACCACGCCATCAGGGGCTCAGAGTCTGGACTCTCCAAAGCCCACTTCAGAGGCAGGTGTAGAGCTCATGAGTGCAAGTCACCTGGGCCTCTGAAGGCTCCTTTGCGCAGTGCATCACCATTGTCAGGGCCTAGGGACTAGAGGGGTGCTTACTGGAGAACGGTGGGCTGGCTTCCCAGCCTCCTCCACACCACTCTTCTTTGCCTGTTCTTCCATCACTTCCTCTTTGAAGGTAAACAAGGCCAAAAACCAATGCGCAAAGTAGGAGAAGAAAGGCCCCAGAACTCCATGACGTCACAGGCTTTTCTCCCAGGGTGACTGTGATGCCACGCCCGCCCTCCATGACCATGCAGCCCCTGGGGGCACAACGCGTCAGTTCCATCACACATGTGCGCCTGTGTGTGCCCATAGCCTCCCTGCCGGCTCTGCTCAGCCCATCTCACCCAATAGGGGTTGCTCCTGCCCATGTAGACAACCAGGAGTCGCTTACGGAAAACCGTCCCAGTGTAGTGACAGCACGTCCGCGGCAAACCGCTGGGCCGGGAAACTGCTTTTCATCTCTGTAGCCACTCTTTGTCAACCGGCTCCTGGCAGAGAAGCAGCTGCTAGAGACCCCCCGCTGTTTCCTTGGGTAATGTCACTGCCCTTTCCTGGGCGATGCTGGGGGAGTGGCACTTAATTCACCCCGACTCTTCCCTCCTGCCTCTTCATAGCTGCTTGGATTTGGGAGCTGAATTAGATCGGGGCTTGTCTTGTGGGGGTGGGAAATCTGTAAATGATCAGCCTAAGCAGAGGTCAGACTCTCCTAAGAAAACCTGCCGTATTGCCCATGGGGTGGATTTTGTTTTGACTCCTGTGTGCCCACTGGCACGGTTCACCCCATGAACCCTCGCTATTTTCTTTTCTTTGTATCTTGTGTTGGACATGTGATGGGAATGCAGAAATACATGTTTGTGGATTTGTTTATTCATGGAGCAACCGTGTCTCGAGTGTCTGCAGTGGGCCAGGAGGAATGGGAGGCCTTGGGAGGCTGGGGTTTCTCCAGCCCCCACTCCTGGTTTCCACTGTGGAAGGTGATTTGTGACACGTTCTCCCCTTGGGGGTCACCCCCTGTCTCCATCTGTGCCCCTCAGTCCTTCCCCGATTCAACAATAGCATTTACTCAAGTCTGCTCCCGTACAATGCTAGTGGGAGGAAAATTTGGACCAATTTCCAAGCAGCACTTTGGCAGGATGTAAAGAGAGGCTTTAAAATGTTTGCTGCCCTTTGACCCAGCATTTCGCTTCTAGGAATCTGTCCTAAAGAAATAATTAGAAACATGAAAAGGATGAAAACACTAAGATGTTCATCAGTGTTTACAGTAGGAAATTTCAAAAGCTGGCTACATGTCCAATCTCTGGGAAGTGGTTATGTAGAATATAGGTAACCATTAGAAAATGATGTCTATGGAATTTTAAATTATCGAGAAAATACTTGACATAATAAAAGAGTATGGTAAAAAAAAAGAGTATGGTACATATTGCATATTCAAAATAATCTTGACTGTGTTTGAAAATGCATGGGAGGGCTTCCCTGGCAGTCCAGTGGTTAAGACTCTTTGCTTCCAATGCAGGGGGTGTTGGGAGTTGATCTCTGGTCGATCCCTGTGGCTATCCCATATGCTGCGTGGTGCAGCCAAAGAAAAAAAAGAAAGAAAGAAAATGCATGGGAAAAACCCAAAAGAAAATATATGAAAATATTGATAGTGATGTTTCTTGTGGTAGGATTATAGGTACATACTTCTTTATACTTTGCCGGTGCACAGAGTCCTAACCACTCCCCCTAACCAGGGAAGTCCCCATGTGTTGCTTTCATAGTAAGAAAAATATTGTTTAAAATTAAGTTTTGTATATAATTATACATACACATGCAGAGACTGACAGAGAGAAAGCAAATGTTGCAAATATTAACAGTTGGTGAGTCTACGAGAAGGATATAGAGGTGCTGATTGTATTATTTGTGTAACTTTTCTATAAGTTTGAAAATTTTTGAAGTAAAAGATTGGGGGAGGGGAGAGGACCAGGCCACCCCTGAGCTCTCTTTTGGAATGCTGGAAACATAACCAATGTGATTTTTTCTTTTTTTAACCACATAGTCTTTATTTATTTTTTTAAAATTTTATTTATTTTATTTTATTTATTTTTGGCTGCATTGGATCTTTGTCGCCGTGCGTGGGCTTCCTCTAGTTGCGGCGAGCGGGGGCTACTCTTTGTTGAGGTGCACAGCCTTCTCATTGGGATGGCTTCTCTTGTTGTGGAGCATGGGCTCTAGGCGCACGGGCTTCAGTAGTTGTAGCTCGCAGGCTTTAGAGCGCAGGCTCAATAGTTGCGGAACATGGTCTTAGTTGCTCCGCGGGATGTAGGATCTTCCTGGACCAGGTCTCGAACCCGTGTCCCCTGCATTGGCACGCAGATTCTTAACCATTGCGCCACCAGGGAAGCCCAACCCATGTGATTTGACAATTTAATTTGTTTTCTGTTGTGGGCAAATGGTCCTTAAATGTTGGGGGGATACTGGGATTTGGTAGTCTTAGGAAGTGCCCCCAGGGGTCAAGGCGTTTTGCAGGGTTGACCTATGTGGGCGGCCCAGAGCACCTCACATGCTAACTCAGCACTGTTCTGTACTTGGCCAGAGTTTGCTGTGTGCACCTCTCCAGCAGCTCTTGGGTGACTCTGCTACAGCCAGACCCTCCCCCACCCCATGCCCTGGATTCCATCCCTCCACCTCTCCCACCGTTCAGGAAGCTTGCTTAGCTTTTATTTCCCATCTTCTCCTGTTTCTGTCCTCTCCTTCTCTCCTGACTCCTTGCTGTTTTCCTTTAAAACCAAACAAATGCCCCCATTCAGTCCACCACACTAGCTCTGTCCTCCTCTTCCCAGACAGATTTCTTTTTAAAGCATCATCAACACTTCTGCAAACTCCATTTTCTCCCCACATGCCTGCCCTCCTCAGCTGAATCCAAGCTGGACTCCACCCCCTATCTTTCTACTAAAACCACTTGTATTAGTCAACGAGGCCAGGTTTATGCTGCAGTAATAAACAAGTCCCAGATTCCAGTGGCTTCACACCTCTGGCACCACCACTTTCCTCATCTTCCAGCCTCATGGGTCATCTTTTAGTTCCTTGAAAACTCTCTGCAGTTTCCTGCCTCAGGGCCTTTGCATGCACTGTTCCCTCTGCATGGAATGTTCCTTCCTACCCCCTCCCTTCACCTTGCTCACTTGTACTCATCCTTCAGGTCTCAGTATAAGCATCACTTTTTCAGGGAAGTTTTCTCCAACCCCCCAAGGCTAACAAGTGCCCATCTTAGACTCCAGTGACCTGCTGTCCTTTCCTTGTGACACTTGTCTCACTTGATTGTCGACTATCTCCCTCATGAGGCGCCTTCACAAGGGCAAGGACATATCTGTGTCACTGCTGTGGTCCCAGCCCCTGCACCCTGGTTGCCAACCTTAACTACACATTAGAACCACCGGAGGAGCCTTTAAACCTCATCATACCCAGGCCCCATCCCAGGCCAAATGAATTCTAATTTGAGGTGGGCCCAGCTAGCAATAGGTATCTTTTTAAAACACTGTAGGGAATTTTATTTTATTTTATTTTATTTTTGGCCCCGCCACACAGCTTGCAGGATCTTAGTTCCCCAACCAGGGATTGAACCCAGGCCGCAGCAGTGAAAGCACTGAGTCCTAACCACTGGACAGTCAGAGAATTCCCACTGTAGGGAATTTTAATGCACAAGCTTGAGAACCAATGACCTGCATTGTGCTTAACACTCAATTTTTCTTGAATGAATAAATCAATCTCTGAAAATTTAATCTCCCCAAACCCCTCCAAAAGACAGGAGGCTAAGGATATTCCGCTTAGGTAATAATATGTTAATTTCATATTTTGTGAAATTTCATATTTAATTTCAACCAAGCTTTATTAGGCACCTTACATGGGGCAGGCCCAATGACTGGGAAGGGTATAATTTATACCCACTGTACAGACAAGGAGAAGTTACTTTAGGTGAGGGAGGCACAAGTAGGCAGTAAAGGATTTCAAGGTTCAGCCAGGGTGTATTTGTCTTTCAATTGCAACTGACAGAAGCCCAAAGAAACTGGCATAAACACAAAAGAAAATTTATTGGTTTCCAGATTTTAAAAAGTCAGGGATAGATCTCATGAGGTTGAGGTACAGCTGGATCCAGTCACCCAAATGATGTCACCAAGAACCTGGAATGCACCCTCTCTTGGCTCTACTGTCTACTATTCAGATAGTCTTCCCCAGGCGATGGTAAAAAATGGCCACCCATACCTCTAGACTTGTGTCTTATTTAGTAGGGATATATAGAAAGATCTAGATAAATGTTCTACCACAAAACAAAAACAAAACCTTCATTATGGGACTTCCCAGGCAGTCCAGTGGTTAAGACTCCACTCTCTCAATGCAGGGGGCACGGGTTCAATCCCTGGTCAGGGAACTAAGTTCCTGCATGCCGCACAGCATGGCCAAAAAAAAAAAAAAAGAATCTTTTGGGACTTCCCTGGTGGTCCAGTGGGTAAGACTCTGCACTTCCAATGCAGGGGCTCCGGGTATGATCCGTGGTCGGGGAACTAGATCCCACATGCATGTTGCAACTAAGAAGTCCATATACCGCAACTAAGAAGTCCACATGCCGCAACTAAGACCCAGCGCAGCCAAGATAAATAAATATTTTTTTTAAAAAAGGGCTGTGCTGAAAAAAAAAAAAAACCTTCATTACTTTTAAATCACAGCTTAGACCTTCCTTCTTTCCCCCTTCCTTCCTTATTATTCTCTCCCACCTGCAATCTAGTCTCGTAATTCCTAAGTATAGAGTGTTCTGGTGATTTATTCTTCATTACCCACAGTTTGCACATATTTATTTAAAATACCAGGATTACCTGGCCATTGTTTGCTGCTAACAGATCCCTGAAGCCCAGGCTCCAAGGGGAATTGGTAATAGGTACCCAGCCCTTGCTGGCAAGCTATCCACCTTTTGGCAAGCAAAGTTCCTACCTGGATAAAGTTTGGTATACTCAGCATTCTTAGAGAAGTTTCTCTGCCTGGCCACCAGTGCAGCCCTGAGATGGGATGCCTAGGCCCTACCAGGCTTTGATTCTGTCCCTGTAGAATATTTTGTGTCATTGTTGAAAACTAAAGGAGAGAGAACTAAGATCCCGACTACCAGCTACTCAGAGAACAGACACAGTTCTCCTTCATCTCAGGACAGCCTCTAGAGGTGGGGTTATATCCCTACATTACAAATAAGGAAGCTGAGGCTCAGAATGATTGTCACTTGCTCAAGATCACACAGCCAGTAAATTGCAGAACCAGAATTTGAGCCCAGATCTTTCAGCTCCAAAGCCTGTTCTTTCTACAACCCCCTGATTAATTTTTTAATTTCCAAGATTGGACTCTTCCTCTATCCATGTTGTCTGCCTCCCCTCCCCAGAAAAAGTTGTGCACTGCTCACACTTTTTCTAGCATGGGCTCACTTCAGCTCCGCTTAATTTTGCTTCGTCACGGCTGCCCAGTTCCCTGCCGGTAGACTGGGAAGTAGGTCATGGCTGCAGGGACCACACACTCTGGCTGCTGAGAGGGCCAACCTCTGGTTTCAGGGCTGGGCAGGGGCCAGACTTTGCAGGGAGCATCACCCTCTGAGGGCCCTGCTTGGATTTCTCATCCCTGGCCCTGTGAAGTCATCACAAACCTTCACATCATTGTAGAATTCACTGTCATTGTGGCTGCTGTGTGAGGTGGTGTTTAGAGAAAGGAACATAAGGATTAACAGGGAAATTGATGGTCTGGGGAAAAAAAATAATCTTCATTCTGTTGTAGATCTGTGGGTGATTGAGACTAACTGATTGTTGAAGGGGTTTTCCCTGCCATCACATGCCACTTTACAGAACAGAGGTACCGAGCCACTGGACACCCAGCCATTTAACTGTCCCCTCCTTTATGTGACAAAATTATCTTCAGAAATAACCGTGAAGGGCTTCCCTGGTGCGCAGTGGTTAAGGATCTGCCTGCCAATGCAGGGGACACAAGTTCAAGCCCTGGTCGGGGAAGATCCCACATGCTGTGGAGTGACTAAGCCCATGCGCCACAACTGCTGAGCCTGCGCTCTAGAGACCACGAGCCACAACTACTGAAGCCCGCGCGCCTAGAGCCCGTGCTCCGCAACAAGAGAAGCCACCGCAATGAGAAGCCCGCGCAACGCAACAAAGAGTAGCCCCTGCTCACAGCAACTAGAGAAAGCCCACACACAGCAACGAAGACCCAAAAATGCAGCCAAAAATAAATAAATAAATTTATAAAAAAAGAAAGAATCATGAAATGAAACAACCCTAATAATTGCCAGAAAAGAAACACAGATAACATTTCTCTTATTGAACTCTGTACATGTAATTATGCCAGGATTTTTTAAATAAAAGTAAATACTATTAGTACAAAAAAGGAAAAAAAGCACAACTATTTATTAAAAATTTTTTTCTTTACTGAGTTTTGATCCTTTGGTTGCAGCCTTATATAATGATTATATAAATTATTATTTGTTACTAATAGGTGAACTTTAGTAAAAGTGAGACATCTACAAAAGTTGCCTATAATTTAGCAACTACTAAATCGTGCCCTTGATGTACTGCTTTATTTTCTTGCTTAATTTTTAGTTTTAAAAGCTAAAACTCATAATTTTAAAAGAACAGATTTCCATTTTAAAAAATACTATTCAAACTCAGTAAAATATGTCACGTATGGAGTAAATGTTGTACTTACCAAGCAAAAGTAATACACTTTACAGTTCACATCCGGTGTCACTGTTTTCAATTTTAAAAACAAATAAAATCTCCAAGTGGCCATGTGGAATGACAGAATTGAAGTAATTCAGCTTCTTTGTGATCACGGCACTACCACTGTTCAAGCTTAGAATCTACTGCTTAAATGCAGGAGTATGTGGTCTCACAGAGGTTGGAAATGCAAAGGTCACCTGAAGCAGGCTTGGAATTCTGAACAGTTGAGGATTTCTCTCCAAACGGCTGTGTGTAGTCGACTCCGCATATGTTGGGGCCGACTGTGTAACTAGGAGTTCTCCAAATGACTTCCATGAGAAGACAAGGTTTAGTAAAGGACTCGTTTTTACACGCGCGAATTTGAACTTAAATATGTATTATTGACAGTCAACAACATCAGTACCAATTGTTTGTAACTTGGACCAAAAAGACGTTTTTCAGGAAGGAGAACGTTATCACTGACGTTGTTGAAGATTTCCAACATGTGATGCTCATAAAAATCAGGCTGACTTTTCGTCCGTTTATTTTTTTTTTAATTTTTTGCGGTACGCGGGCCTCTCACTATTGTGGCCTCTCCCGTTGCGGAGCACAGGCTCCGGACGCGCAGGCTCAGCGGCCATGGGTCACGGGTCCAGCCGCTCCGCGGCATGTGGGATCCTCCTGGACCGGGGCACGAACCCGTGTCCCCTGCATTGGCAGGCGGACTCTCAACCACTGCGCCGCCAGGGAAGCCCTCGTCCGTTTATTCTTGTTTCAGGATTCTCTACAGACAGTCCACCCTTTACTAGCTTGCCATGTGCAGCCCTCCGTCTACCCTTCACTTGGTCCCAATATTATATCCAGCCCCTGGTCCTGGTGGAGGTGAAGGGAGATGGTAGAACATCTCTGGCGGAAATTCCCTGGTGGTCCAGTGGTTAGGACTCCATGTTTTCACTGCCAAGGGCCCGGATTCGATCCCTGGTTGGGGAACTAAGATCCCACAAGCCGCGTGGTGCAGCCAAAAAAAGAAAAAAAAAAAAAAAATCTCTGGCAATCCTCCTAGGACTGAGGAAACCGCGGCAACTTGCTAGATTCCAGGTCCCTTGACCTTCTTCCTGGACAGGACCAGCTCTCCCCGTGCGCCCAAGAGTCTCTGCATCTTAACATGGTTTCCGATGGAACTTTTGCTCTGTTATATTGACTTCCTTTATAAAAGAATACAGACAAGCAATTAAATGTTAGGTTTGAGAAGGTTGATGTGAGCAATTGAGCTAGAACGTGAGCTTGCAGTAAATTCTAGCAGGTTTTTCTTAGGAATAATATCATCTCCAGCCACTCACAGTAGATTTATTCTGAATTCAGAAAGAGGCTTCATGGGGCTTCCCTGGTGGCGCAGTGGTTGAGAGTCTGCCTGCCGATGCAGGGGACACAGGTTCATGTCCTGGTCCAGGAAGATCCCACGTGCCGCAGAGCGGCTAAGCCCGTGAGCCATGGCCGCTGAGCCTGCGCGTCTGGAGCCCGTGCTCTGCAACGGGAGAGGCCACAACAGTGAGAAGCCTGCGTACCGCAAAAAAAAAAAAAAGAGGCTTCATTTGTTGTTTATACTTTGTGTTATTGGTGTGTTTCTTTAAATTATGATCCTTAGTCATTAGGATATTTCAGTTCAGTGTGTTGGATCTAAATGATGCATACATTTGTTCTTTTTTGCAGAGTAGTTTATATTGTGGGTTTTAATTTAACTTAAAAATAATAGGGCTCCCCTGGTGGTGCAGTGGTTAAGAATCCGCCTGCCAATGCGGAGGACATGGGTTCGAGCCCTGGTCCGGGAAGATCCCACAGGTCGCGGAGCAACTAAGCCCGTGTGCCACAACTACTGAGCCTGTGCTCTACAGCCCACAAGCCACAACTACTGAAGCCCATGCTCCGCAACAAGAGAAGCCACCACAATGAGAACCCCGCACACTGCAACGGTGAGTAGCCCCCGCTCACCGCAACTAGAGAAAGCCCACGTGCAGCAACAAAGACCCAATGCAGCCAAAAATAAGTACATAAATTTAAAAAAATACTAACCTTTTCTTGGACAATCACCCAAATGATATCATCAGCCATACGGTTGAGAATGTGTGCTCTGCAGGTGCCTCCTAGCGTTTTGCTTTCTGAAGGCCACTGGCTAGAGACTGCACGTGAACAGGCGTGGGCTGGAGCACAAAACAACGCTGATGTAAAGTCATCAATCCTCTGAAAAATGGATACCAGCTTTCTGAGCCTGTGGTACAGCCAAAGGAGCTCTCTATTAAATTAAAGCAGTGTCAGAGGCAGAAGCTAATTTCTTGCCTTGCTTGGCCGTTGACTAGCTGGGTGGCTTTGGGCAACTTGCTTAGCTTCTCTGTTACTTTCTCTGCAAAGTGGAGTCATCTCCTTACCAGACGAAGGTGGACCCTGAGCCCGAGGCTGTGTAATTTCCCCCTCTTAGAAGGACCTCTGATCCTATCAGCTGTTTAACAACCACAAGTTAATAATTGGGAAAAGCAAAGGGAACACTTCTGTTTAGATAATCATGTGTGGTTTTGTCCTTTTCTGGTTGGAAAGATGTGACTGGGGAGGTAACTGCGTGCAGTTGCAGCCTTGCAGGGCGGACCTCTCTGGGGAAGGTTGCTGTGCCCAGAACCCATCACCAGAATTTGAAAATTGACTGTCGTGGGGTCTGATGACCTTGACAGCTAATGGTGTGCTGAGAAGTGTCCCTCCAAAGAGGCCTTTCCGCTCGGTCGGGCATCCCTTCCTAGGCGCCGTGGCGCTGTCTTCTCCCTCAACCCCCCACCCCAACTGGTCCCTCTCCTTCCCTCCCCAACGCCCTCAACTTTCTCACAAGCCTTTATGCTGCTGCAGCCTTTTCTAATGAGGAGGTTCTGGCCAGGGCCTCGCTGCAGCTTGATCACGTGGTCCAGGGATCACCCTGAAAAGGGTGTCAGAGGTGGGCACACAGCCAGGGCCAGTCTGTTTACCGTCCGCACCTCCTTTGAACTTGGAGGCGAGGCGGTGCAGGAATTTGGACTCTGCAGGACTTAACAGCTCCAACACCAGCCCCAGAGCCAAACGTGTGAGGTGCATGCTCTTTGTTCTTTGTTAAATTCCAGCAAACAGGACTGTCACAGAGAAGCCTGTTGGGAACTGTTCCCCTGATGTTGGCTCAGGGCTCCTAGCTGACGCTTGGCCTTAAGTCTCTCAGAACTGGGTTCCACCAAAATGTCTAGTCTCTCAACCATCACCCCTTTGACCAATGATGTCCCTTTGTCTGGTGATGACACCCCCCTGCACCCCGTTCCTGATAATGACCCTGTCTCTACCCCCTGTCCAGCCTAGAGGAAGGAGTTTGTCCCTCCAGGTCTGCCTTCCCTTCAAGTCTTAGCTCAGGCTCATCTTCTTTCCAGAGCCTTCTCCAGCCTTCTTGACCCCCATCTCTTTCCGGCTGCTACAGCTTTGTCTCTAGCACCTATTCCACACTTAGCTCACAGAATCACAGACTCTTGGGGCACAAGCCAATCTGCCTTCTATCTTCTGATCTGTGGCCTTGAACTGTATTTATCTCTTTGTCTTCTGTCCCAAGCCAGATCCCAAGAAGTCTTCCATCCCTTTGTCCAGCCTGGAGACCCCCACCCATGGGAGGCAGCATTCCGAAAATGGAGTTGACCATGGGGTTGCCCTGAAATTATCCCTGTGTCATTCAGTATTTGCATATGTATCTCCCCGGCCAGACTGACTATGTCCAAGGGCAGGGGCCACATCTGCTCCCCACTGGGGGCTGGTACGTGACCTTCTCATAGTCTGTTCACTGCCCTGGTCCCTGAGGTCTCCCCAGCTGCTCAGCCAGGCCTGGGCCAGTGGGATTGCTCTGTCCTGGTTATATCATCTCTCCCTGCCTGACTTACCCTCCTGCCCAAAGGTATGCCTTTGAGACTGGAGGGCATATATGCACATGCATTGCGGGCACGGTGCACATAGACACAGCCCCTAAGCTCGGCGTCAGTAATGCATTTTATACACTGAAAGCTGCCGTAAACTTTATTTATTACACAACTGACATGTCTGAATTGGCTCCCAAATCCACCACCAAGCGTGTGGTGATTGGTGAGCCTGTCACTTAGGAGCCCACTTTTGTCTCTGTTTGTGAATAATAGATGCCTCTTACAGCCTCAGCTTGACAGCTTTGATTTAAAAGTGATCTTAAACCGAAGAGACTAATGGATGCGTCTGAATTTGTGCCTTTTAAGCACAAAACATGGCTCTTCTTGATTAACTGGATTTTGTCCACTGGTTGGAAAAGGCGCCCTCCTCATCGCATCGTTAACTACCGACATCTGGACAGCGCCCAGAGCACATCTCAGGTGTGTTCCCCGATCGGGAGGCATCGAGAACCACCTAGATACACAGAGCGTGCACGCCTGGGGCTGTCTAGCAGTGTGAGACGCCCAGAGAGATGACTCCCATCCCATCTCTCCCCACCTGGAAGAGGAGCTTTCTTCCATCCAATTCACCATTCAGAGTGGAAAAGGAGTCTTCCCTGAGCGGCACATGCCCACTCCTGGTCTGCAAATACATAATGTGGTATGAGAGCATGTCAGTCAGCTGTCCTCAACGTGGGTCATGGGTCAGACTCCCCACTCCCCCTGCATCACTTCCTCCTTCCCGCACAGGCTCAGGTGCATTGTGCTTCTGTCTTTGTGCCCCTCCAGTGGACAGTGCAGAAGGTGGGACCATGGAAGGACCAGAACCGTGAGGAGAAGCCCCCTCCAACCACTGCCCTGGTCTCCAGCCCCATTCCCTCCGGGAAGCTGGTGGGTGCTGACACGGGGGAGAAGGGAGGAGGGGGTCCAGCAGGGCATGTGGAGAGGATGTGGCCACAACTCTGGGGCTGTCCATGTGCACAGTCAGACAGACCAGGCCCTGTGGGCGCTTTGTACCATTTAGCTTGAGTGGAAAGGAAGGCGACACCATCAATTAGAAAGCACTCTGGAGGCAAATAAACCTGATTCACACCCTGGCTCGGCCGCTGTACCAGCCGAAGCGTTAGCACCTTGACCTCTTGGAGATTCAGAGCTGTGGGTGGCACACTGGTGCTCTCAGTGCCTACCTGGCCAGAGGGTGGAGGAGACTGTGTGGTATGTACTCCAGGGCCTCACACAATGCCTGCCACATGGCAGGTGCACCATCCACGTCCATTTCTTTCCTTTCTTTTCCCAGAATCAAGTTGTCATTATTAACCTGCTGGTCCACCTTAATGAGCAGACTTAACAGAAATTAACTAGTCATTTTCTATTTGCTTCTGTAACAAACTACCACAAATGTAGTGGCTTAAACCAACTGTTTTATCTGACAGTTGTGGAGGTAGCAGAAGTCCGATACAGGTCTCACTGGGCTAAAATCAAGGTGATGGCAGGGCTGCATTCCTTTCTGGAGGGTCTAGGGGAGAATCTGTTTTCTTGCCTATTCCAGCTTCCTCGGCTCATGGCCCCTTCCATCTTCAAAGCCAGCTTGACTGGTTGAGTCTTTCTCAAATCACATCACTCTGACACTGACTCCCCTGCCACCATCTTCCACGTGTAAGGACCCTTGTGATTACATTGGGCCCACCTGGATAATCCAGAATAATCTAAAGTCAGCTGACTAGCAACCTTAATTCCGTCTGCAACCTTAACCCTCCTTTGCCACATAAAGTAACAAAGTATTCATAGGTTCTGAGGATTAGGACATGGATATCTTTAAGATGCTGTTCTTCTGTCTACCCCATTAACGAAATGCAAATACATATTTTTACTTAATCGAAGAAGATTTAGTAACTAACCTTTTTCAACAAGATCTGGAAGAGGTGGTATAAATGTATAAATTAAGATGCGAGTAATCTGAATCATATTTGTAATATCCTTAGTTTCATTGCCCATTTTTAACCAGATTTTACTAAATAAAATCAGCTTCTTTGCAACCCTTTTGCAGTATCTTATCTCATCTTGCATTCTTTCACATAGAACAAGCCTTTAAATCACAGGCTTAAGGTGTTTAGACATTCTTTGTCGCTTGGATATTGCTTATAAATCAACATTTCATGGCTCCCTGGAAAATACTTTCTAAACAATAAGCCCCAGGATGCAAAGGAAAGGACAGTGCTCTTTAATTGCAAATGGCCTTTTACAAGGAGGTTTCTAATTACTTTGCTCTTTCTCTTGAGCTGAGGCATTGAAGTGTGGGTGACAGAGAATCATATGATGTGGCTTCATCCTGAGCCTCAGAGGACCCAGTCACAGAGCAGGCACCCCCACTCCCAAAATGTCCCTGGGGCCACATCTGAGAAGGACCCTGGAGTTCGTGCAGGGCCTGCATTGGCGAGGGTTCCCTCTGAGTATGTTTGTTTCAGATTCTGATGCCCTTTTTTTCCTTTAGTGGAAAGAGGCATTCAGTGATCTTTACTCTGTTCTCAATGAACTCGCTTTCTCGTATTTTTGTTCATCGTTTGTGTAACTTGAAGGAATCAGATTATTTTCCTCCTCCTTGACGGGAAGCAGAGATGCAATGTCCTAAAATTGTGGTGGGAACTCTAAGAGAACAGAGAGTAGTAAAATCTATGAAAAGGGACAATGACGGCCTCTGTACTACAAGTTTCTAATTTTATGACAAAAACACTGTGGTATTTTCTAAGTAAACAGAACTGCATTTGAGCTTCAGTATCAAATGCATGGATCTGATGCTTGGAAAACAATGGTTTCTGCTTTACTTTGGGTGTGTTCAGTGAAATGTGCTCCTGACTTAGGTTTGAATCCTGGCTTCACTGTCAGCTAGCTGTGTGACGCTGGGCGAGTTACTTCACCTCTCTGTGCTGTCGAGGGCCTTTTTTTTTTTTTTTTTTTTTTTTTTTTTGCGGTATGCGGGCCTCTCACTGTTGTGGGCGTTGCAGAGCACAGGCTCCAGACGTGCAGGCTCAGCGGCCATGGTTCATGGGCCTAGCCGCTCCGTGGCATGTGGGATCTTCCCAGACCGGGCCACGAACCCGTGTCCCCTGCATCGGCAGGCGGACTCTCAACCATGCACCACCAGGGAAGCCTGAGGGCCTCTCTCTTTAAGGTCCATTCTAAGCTTAGAACCCAGGATTCTATGATTCTGACCTAGTCAAGCAGGGGCACCCAGACAGATGCCTGGAGAACAAGTCTGTTTTGGGGGGAGGAGAAGGAACCTTGATGACAAATTCAAGGTCATTCCTGGTTAACCCAATGCCCAGATGACTCAGCAGTTATATCTCATTCATTTTGGTCACTTGGGGTTTGCAAAGCGGGGAGAGAATTTGAGTTCCCTCCCCTACCACAGAGGAATATTCTCTCCAATGGGGTGTGAGAGGTAGTTATCCAGGGAGCTGGGGTAACCCACACTAGAGAACAGGTCTGCTGTCAGATTTGCAACTGACAATGAGCTTGGGAAGTGTCATGGATTAATGTTGTCACCTCTCCTCCTCCATTCCACGGGAACCCATCTCTCTGCCCCCCAACTCCTTGGTTCAGCAGCATTATTGGGGCCTTCCTCCTGCCCGGTGTGGGACCAGGTGCTGCAGACATGATGGTGAAGGAGGTGGCTGTGGCCGTCCCATCCTCAGGGCATCAGCATCCCAGAGGATTACAGCACCAGGCAAGTGTCTGTGAGGGGCACACTCGAGGGAGTTTGGCAGAGTCAGGAAGGGCTTCTAGAAGCAGTGGCTGCTTTGATAGAGCCTGAAGCTTGAGTAGGAGTTAGCCAGACAATGGGGAGGGGATGTGGAGGACAGGGCTTCCCTGGCAGGGAGACCAGCTCTGGCAAAGGCCTGGGGGGAAGAAAGTGTAGCAGTTAGGGTCGAAGAAGTGTGAGGGGCGGCTTTCAGTTCACAGTCATTCTTTCGTTCATCCTGAGCACAGACTGAGCACTGCACTAAGTACTGAGTTGTTTACAGTGGTTTAAAAAAACAAGTACAGGAGAGTCTCCACCCTCGAGGAGCTTGCATTCTAATGCGGGGACTCATGGGTACAATTAGAGTATGATGTGACAGGTACAACAGGAAAGGCCGGCCCCAGTGCTGAGTGGAAGGAGGCCAGGGAGGTAATAGATTCTTACCCATGTCTCGGGAATGCGTGAGTTTCCAGCCTAATCCCCGAAGTGGGGTCAGGGAGATGTGGTGAATTCCATGGAAGTGAGGGAGTTGTGATGTTTCTGTTTCCCCAAGGAACCTGGTGTGTGTGTGTGTGTGTGTGTGTGTGTGTGTGTGTGTGTGCACCTCCCCAGCAAGCCCTGCCTCTCTCAGCCTCTGCCCGCCCTGAGCTTTGCGGGGACAGGATGGTGAATGCTGCCTGGAGGGGCCCCTAAGACACCCATACTCCCTCTCTGCAGTACAGCAGCCTTCCCAAGCAAGCAGTTCGTTCGTTCATTTTCCCTCTTTTTGCTGTGTGTATCCAACTCCTGGTTTTAACAGGGAGGACGCTGCACCTCCCCTGCAAAGGTGTTTTGACCTGCCACCCCCTGACAGCCCGTCCACCTGGGAAGGTGCCCTTCGGCCCAGCGCTTTTCCTGGTGCCCCGCTGCACCCTGGTGGGCCACAACCCCCCATTCGACAAAGGCCAGGACCGTTGAATGGGATGGGGTCGTTGCCCACCGGAAGGAAAAGCTCAGATCATACAAACAATGCAAAGCCACCTTCGTGGTTTGTTTGTCACAGACTCCCCCAGGGGTTAGAATGGAGCCAAAGCTGGATGGCCCAGCAGAGAGAAGGTTTGTGTACAAGCTGCTTCATCTCCGCTGTTCCTCAGAGAGAACTGCTTTCTACCCGCCCGGGCAGAGGGCTCCACCTCCCCAGAGGAAGGCTGGAGGGCATCTGTATTTTTAGATTTAGCAAAAGAAAATAAATTTGACTTTGAGCCTCTTTTGCAATGTTTTAAAAACATCTTTATTGAGATTATGGTTCATGTACCATAAAAACCATCCCTTTAAAGTTACAATTCAGTGGGTTTTAGTATTCCTGTAGAAGTTCGACTTCGATGGTAATTCCTAAGACACTAGGAAGACCCAGAAGCAGCTCAGATGGGGGCAGGGCGACAGCGCCAAGGCAGCTGTGCCTCTCTGTTCTCTGGATGCGTGACTCCAGGTGTAGTGTTTTCTCCTTTTCCAAGAAGAATTTCATTTCCTATCACGTTTCTAAGTTCTTTGTGCTTCTTTCTCGCCAGCTTTTTCTCTCTCATCTGCTCATTCTCTCTTCCTTCCCTCCTTGACTGTAATTTCTGTTTCTGAACATAATGTCCAGGCCTTTCTGCTGGATAATGAATATTTTGCGACCAACAGAGGCTGCCTGGGCTTTTTCTGAAATACATACTTGGGGGCCCAGAGCCTAAATATACGCCCCTGGCTTTGACTTCCTGTTTCTCCCTGATCTGAATGTCTGCTGTGTCCATTTTAATTGATCCAGATATTTGTACGCCTGGATTGGATCTCGTTCCAAAGCTGTGTTGAAATTCTTTCTTTCAAGATCATTTCCTCCATAAATTTTCTGTTTTCTGCTGTACTCCACTTTGTCAAGCATAATTATTTTATCCAAATAAGGGAGCATGACCCAGGGTCCCATGCTGGATAATATTTGCATTTTCTTATTTTAATTTTAATGAGAAGTTTTATTGATAAATATTGAAACTACTTTCCCAACCTCCATAGATGCAGCAAAATTGTCTGGTTTCCCCTTTATCTAAATAAAGAGCCTGTATTTTTATATTCTGACGTGGCCATGAACCCTTACTGCGCATATTGCATTGGGAAGTTACCTTTTCTAGGGCTCGTAAGGCTGTAACTTCAGCTCTGGTGGGGCTTCTCACCTCCCTGCTTCTCTCTAAATCCCTTTTCGGAACAAGCTATATATAAATACATGAACAATTACAGCCCCCCGATGTATTTAGACTTTTCACTGGATCTTAGAGAATCACACTTGTGATAGGCAAGGGTTTGTGACATCAGAGTGCTATGTCCAGGTGTCCCTGGCTCTCTGCATTAAATGTGTACCTGAAAGGCTGCATGTCAGCTGTTAGTGAATCCCATCTCTTTGCATCATGACTCCCCCACAGTGTGAAGCTTCCCCATCCAGGAGCCATCACTGGCTCCATAGGGCTTCCCCTGCTACCCCCATCAGGCACCTCTGGTGGCGTTCCTCCGGCCCCAGGTTAAGAATGCCCCTCACACATTGTCCCCCTAAGCGGCCTCTGTCTTCATGGTTGATCACAGATGTAGTTGAACACATCACACTGACGCCTAGAATCAGTATTAAGCCTCTTGGTCACCTTGACCCATCAGCCATGCCGGTGCCCACAGGCAGCCCATGATTTGTGAATAAAAGGAGCAGCACACTGTGGGACAAATCCTTGACTTTGTTACAGGGTGTTTTGTTTTGCCAAAAGCGGAATGTATTTATTACTTTTTGTCAGGTTATAAACACATGTTTAGAAAACAGTATAATGAAACAAAAACGTACACAACAACAAGAGAAAGTCTCCCTAATTCCACTTCCCTTCCCAGATCACGTCCTTTACAATATCTTTTTTATTTTTTTATTTTTTTATTTTTGGCTGCGTTGGGTCTTCGTTGCTGTGCATGGGCTTTCTCTAGTTGCAGTGAGCGGGGGCTGCTCTTTGTTGCGGTGCGCGGGCTTCTCATTGTGGTGGCTTCTCTTGTTGCGGAGCACAGGCTCTAGGCGCGCAGGCTTCAGTAGTTGTGGCGCACGGGCTCAGTAGTTGTAGCTCATGGACTGTAGAGTGCAGGCTCAGTAGTTGTGGCGTACGGGCTTAGTTGCTCCGCAGCATGTGAGATCTTCCCGGATCAGGGCTTGAACCCGTGTCCCCTGCATTGGCAGGCGGATTCCCAACCACTGTGCCACCAGGGAAGCCCCCTTTGCGATTTCTTGTCTGCACATATGCATATATATGCTACTGTCTTGTTTATAAACATTCTGTGCATACACATTTCTAAAACTGCTTTTTTCCCTTGGTGATACAGGATGGAGCTCTCTCCATGCCAGTGTGTTCACTTCTCCCCTGTCCTCCTCACAAAGGGGTCAGCTTCACACAGCGTGCTCCGGGACACGGTTTTGGCCCCGTCTCCAGGAGTCACGGGACCAGGGGATGACCTCACCGGGTACACCATCTGCCCTGCCTGGCCAGAGGCTGCATCGGGAGGGCCAAGGGGGCACCATGTGTCGTTGGATCCAATGTGGGGTGGGGCTCTGGGCCCTGAGAAGCTGTTTAGTCTGAAAATACAAACAGGATACAGAAAGGTTTGGCTCAAATAATGGGTGATAAGGTTGTCATGATAATAACCACAGCTGGCACTTCGATTGCGTTTACTGTATTAACTCGTTTAATCCCCACATCTTACAGACAAGGCAGTGAAGGCTCTGAGAGGTTAAGTGACTTACTCAAGGCCACCCAGCTAGTAAGTGGCGGATCTGGAGTGGAACCCAGACAGCCTGACCCCAGTGTGTGCTCCACGCCCCTGAAATGCACTGTCAACTCCGCCCCTGATGCTGTGTGGACACCTCTGTCAAGGGGGTGATTCAGGGACGGTATGCTTGACCTGGGTGGCCTTTCTCCCATGGGTTCAAAGGACACTATTTGTTTTCCGTCCTTCCAGCCGTGCTGAGTTCAGGTTGCTCATTACTGAGGGACATTGCCGATTAGAGACAGACTACGCCGTCCTCCTGTGCCCCGCGTCCTTCAGGGTGTGTCCTCAGACTCAAAAAGTAGAAATGAAAGCATCCTCAGAACTACCACCTTCCCTTCCTCGTTTCCTCTCCCCTCCGCTTCTTCCTTGTTGTTCGATCTAATGAAATGTTGTAGCAAAAAGAGCCCATTTCTGGTCATTGCATGTGGCCTCTCAGACTCCCGCCTCCTTCGCTGCCAAGACGGGTGTGGACAATTCGTCTCTCCCCACCTCCCGGCATCACCTTCTCCGCATCACCTCCCCTGTCTCCTCCGTGCTCCGGGTGCCAGTGCTGGGAGGGGTGGGGAGCAGAGACACCCCAGTTCTCCCCCGATGCTTACCTTTGCTCTGTCACTTCCGAGACCTTCCTGGAAGGACCCCCTTGTTTCTCCTCCTCTCCCTGGGCTGACCCAGAGGTGCCTCTCACGTCTTCATGCTCTTTCTCCCCCTCCTTCAAGGCAGAAGCACACAGGCTCTTGTATTGGCCCCTGATTTTATCCCTTCAGGTTAGGCCTCCTCTTCCCATCCTCAGATATCCTCTCCTTGCTCAGAACCCACGTGTCATAACGACAGTACAAGGCATCAGCCTAGAACATCGCAGTTCACTGAAGCACTTTCTCTCACGTGCCTTTTGCCAGTGACCCTCACAGCCACCCTGTGACACAGGTGTCCTCGTGCCCATGTTACAAATGAAGAATCTGTGATTCAGAGAGGGCAAGTGGCTGGCCCAGCATCGACCAGCCAGTGAGTGGTCCCTCCTAAGCCTAGAACCCAGGGCTCTGGACTTCACACCACATGTCCTTTCTATCCAAATCCATGGAGCGGTCTGAACCGGCAATAAGGTCCTCAGGAAGATTTGGAGCCAGTGCCTACACCTTGGAAACCAAGGACACAAGGAGTCCAGCCGTTCATGCAACTAACAAGGCTGGACTTGGTGCATTCCACGAGAGGCATTAGGGCTGAGTGGCCTCTCAAGGTACATGCAAATATGGCATCTCTGGATCATGAGACCCTGCTTCATGGGAGAGACCCAGGTCCAAGGGGAAGCGAAGCAAGGGACCCTCCAGGCTCACCTTTGGGGGCAGGATGGAGGGTGCCTCCCCAGCCCCTGCTGTGAGGGTGAAGCCGTGCAGTGTTCTCAGAGGGCCTTGAGAGGGGGCAGCCTAAGTGCTATTCATCAGTCCCAGGAATGGCTAATGGAGAAGCAGGTTCTCCCGAGAACCCATAATGGTCTTTGGCAAATGGCCCGAGGTGCCTCTGAGAGGCCTCCCAGCACCTGACTTGCTGCTGAGGCAAGACCCTGACTGTGGGGGGCCCATTCAACATCGGGTACAGCCGTGTCCTCACGCCCCTGACATCATTCCTCCCAGCGTTCACTCCCAGCGACTTCCTAGCCCTAAGCTGAGCTTTCCGGGAAATCACTACACGCCACACACTGTCCCCAGCTCTGGCACTATCTCTAGCCTCTCTGTGCCTCAGTCTCCCCAGCTGCAAAATGGAGCTAAGATGACCCATGTATCTCACAGAGGTGCAGTTGGAATGGCTCCTCCTATATCAGGGCTTCAGAGTGGGGCTTCATGATTTGTCGGTGAAGGTCTCCAAAGACCCACCCTGTGTCCAACTGGAGGCTAGGACTGCAGACTCAAAGCCATGCGTGCATCCTCACTCAGCCAGGGCTACTGAGCATCAATGCAAAAATGGGGATAGTAAGATAATAACATTTCCTCCTCACATAGGTCATTGTGAGGATTAAATGAGATGAAATGTGTAAATAGTGCCGGCTACAGAAATATTTATTCAGGGAAGATCATGGATGGCTTAAAAAAAAGGGCAGGGTCTGGGGGGGACTTTAAAAGTCCTCCTCCAGAACTTTTTTTTTTTTTTTTGCGGTACGCGGGCCTCTCACTGTTGTGGCCTCTCCCGTTGCGGAGCACAGGCTCCGGACGCGCAGGCTCAGCGGCCATGGCTCACGGGCCCAGCCGCTCCGCAGCACGTGGGATCTTCCCGGACCGGAGCACGAACCCATGTCCCCTGCATCGGCAGGCGGACTCTCAACCACTGCGCCACCAGGGAAGCCCTGTATTTAACTTTTTAATAATGACTATGAATCACTTTTATAAAACAATAAATTCTCTCTCTCTCTCTCTCTCCCCCTCTCTCTCAGGATTAAGAGTGGCTTGCCCTAGGAAAAAAAAGCAATTTTTCGCTGTGGTTTGCCCAGCTTTGACATCAAAAGAGACTGCTTTTTATCCATTTGGTGCTCTGAGTTCAGGGGATTCATCTCAGATACAGTTAAGTGGTGACCAGGGCCATTGGCAGTCCCTGAACGGGACAGAGGCTCAGCAGCCTGCCACCACCCCCCGCAGGGGTGTCACATGGCAGTGCTGTCCTCGCTGAAGGCTAACTGATCAGAAAGGGGGTTGGAGGGAAAACTGCTGCAGTTCTGAAAACAAAGGCCACCCAAGCACGCCGTATCATCCTAACAGATGCTACAGCGCTGTTTGACTATACCAGCAGTTACAAAGGAGGTAAAAGAAATAAAACAGAATCCTTGAGCTTAAAACCAGAATTGTCCTCGCCGACACAGTCTGTGGATTTTCTTAGTGGTGGACGTCAGCCGGCTGACATCAGCCATGACACATGGTGTGTGCAGAGCAACACCACCTCCCCCCAGAAAGCGACCTTCATTCATGCTTTCATACAACTGTTGATTGTTCTCTTTGGATTGAGGCCCGGGATTATTCCAGTTTCTTCTCACCAACCTAAGTCTTTCCTCTCTGTGGACTCCTTTATCTTCTCTGCACTTAATTTGGCAGTTCTGCTTGAAATCCACGTAGTATCATTATTGTTCAGATTTGGTTCTAGAACATTCTCTGGTACCCTGTGATAGGATGTGAGCACAAGCTCACACTTCAGAGTTCCTCTGAGGTTTGCCAGGCCATCTTCCCTCCAGCAAGTCTTCCTGAGAACTTCCCCGCGGTGCCTGGGTGCTGGGTGCCACCTGCCTGTCGGGGGCGGGAGAGAAGAGGGGCAACACAAAAGGAGATGCAGCTCCCGGTTGGGATTAGCTGTGAGGGAAGAGCATCTGAAGCAGCAGAGTTGCCACGAGCCAGCCCAGTGTTTTCTTGAACCCTGGAGGCTCTTTCTCTTTCTTTAGATGCAGGTGACTCCCCGCTTCATAAGTATAGGGATTTCCTAATGACCTTGGGCCCAGACTTCACCTCCGCCAAGGAGACTACTATGCCTGCCCTTTCACTAATCTTTATATCTTAAAGTAAAACAGTTGAACCGTAAGCATTAAAGAATAGACTGTAAATACAAAGAGAAAGTTTTCAAAGGAAACGAAAGCTTTCACTCAGTTGAGTGGGTCCTTATGTTCCTGAAATGGGTGATCTCAGTCTCTGCTTGATTTAATCACTGTGTCAGTCGGCCTCACAAGGTCAGATTCTGGTGCCAGCCTGCTTGGGCTTTGAGCCCTGACTCCATTACATGTTTACTGTGTGACCTTGGGCAAGTTACTCAACCTCTCTGTGCCTCAGTTTCCCCCTCTGTAGAAGTAGACATAATAATAGGGGCAGTTGTGTTGATTAAATGAGTCAATACCTGGAAGTGCTTGAAACATGGCTCCTGTCATGAGGAATTCTGTTTTCCACCTGAACGCACTGGCAAATTCATGATGGTGCAGAAAAGGGACCAGAGCAAAGGAAAGATGGGATGCGGGAGCCAAAAATAACCTTGGAGATCAAAGTTCATTTTAAGGTTATTTTTAGATTTCTCTCTACTTGATCTTCAACTATCTGAGAGATCCATTTAGGGTGTTTGTTTTTTTAATAACAGCTTTATTGAGATATGTCACATGCCATAAAATCCACCCTTTGAAGTGTACAATTCAGTGACTTAAGTATAGTCACAAAGTTGTGCAATATCACCACTCTCTAATTCCAGTTGGGTTTTTAACCTGAGGGAGTTTTAAGGGCCAGCGTCCTTTTTTTGGACAGAGCCACCTGTTCTGGTGGCGGTGATCCCGCTGAGTCACGGCAACGGCCCGGGAGCCTGCAGTGCTGCCTGGGGGAGAAGCTGGCCGGTGGCTGGGCTGCAGCGAGCGGGCACTGCGCCCCGGGATGTGCTGCCCCCTAGCGAGGGCTGCAGCTCCGCCCGAAACAGCCCACCCGGCGCCTTCAGGGAGGAGGCTCTAGGATACAAAAAGCTCCTCCCGGGCTTGGACTGCACAGGCAGCGCGTCCTGCTTGGAGCCTGGTGAGCCAGGGTGCGGGACCAGCCCCTGACACGGGCTTTCTTCTTACCTCCTCGACTCTAATTCCATCCAGCCGGTACAGGGTCATTTCTCTGGGTCCTGGAGGGGACAAAAGGGCTATGTTTTTTAACTCTCTGTTGGGAAGGCAGTGATATGATACAATATCCGAAAGATGGGTTTTAGCATCAAAAGATCAGAGTTCATATCCTGTTCTGCCTCTTACTAGCTGTGTGACCCTCAGCAGGTTCCTGAACCTCTCTGAGCCTGTTTCCTCATCTAGAAAGTGAGGATAATTCCTCTCTTGGGGCTGTTGTATTACAGAGATTCGCTTTCTCTCTCTGAAGCCCCTGAGACTGGCTAATAGTCATGACTCAAATAAACAGATGCTGTTAATATTCCAAAACTGCCAAAAATGGTGTCCACTGTTGTCCTGGCTTACCCAAGGAGCTTTCTAGAATCAAGATGCATTGCTGTAAGAAAATTAAAAGGAATAAGAAGGATGGCAGTAGGTGTAGGAAGGCTATTTGGTCTTCATCTCCTTCAGGTAAAGACTGCCCCAGGTCAGCTGAAACCCGCAGACACCCTGGAGAACTGGGCAGGAGCAAAAGCCTGGGTGGGGAAGCAGACAGAGAAAAACAGGGAAAACATACCTTGCTCTTGGGTGGGGACACTAAATATTGTGAAGATAGCAACTTTTATCGTTTTGGCTCGTCATGCAGTTCTAGCCAAAATCCCAATGGAATTTTGAGAATTTGAGGAAAAAATGTTCTAAAGAGCATCTGGTAGAGAAAATGTGCAAGAAGTTCAAACAATTTTGAAAAAAGAAGATGAGCGTGTCTGAGCCCACCTAGAAAATAAGACTGGAGATTCAACACTTAAATCTGGAGGCTCTAGCACCCAAATTGACAGGTGAATGGAGCAGAATAGATGGTTCACTCACCTGGGGAAAGAGGGCAGATTGTTCTATGAATAGGGCTGAGCCCATTGGTTTAGCTATTGTATTTGGGAGAAAATTTTTTAGATTCCCACCTCATATCATACACTTAAATAAATTCTAGATGAATTAATAAATTTAATACAAAGAATTAGATCACTAAAAAAACAGTAGAAAATATTTAGGATCTTTACATACTATAGAGCAATGGAATAAATCACAAAGAAAAATAGACTTGACTGTATAAAAAGTAAAACCCGTCAGTAGAAGCCGTCAGAAACCAAAACAGGGAGTTCCCTGGTGACCTAGTGGTTAGGATTCGGGCTTTCACTGCCATGGCTCAGGTTCAATCCCTGGCTGGGGAACTGAGATACCACAAGCTGTGCGGTGTGGCCAAAAGAAAAAAAAAAGAAACCAAAGTAAAAGGAGAAGCTATTAACCACAAATATGATAAAGAGTTCATGTCACTCATAGATTAAGAACTCATTCAAATCATTACAGTGATCACTGAGGCATGACAGAGAAGCAAAGGATGTAAATGGGCATTTTATAAAAGAAGCCAGTGCATCAGATTTTTACTTTTACACTTCCAGCCACCATGTTCCAAATGGGAAAACTTAGTCCTTGAAAGGAATTGATCAAATCTACAAAACAAAACCAAACCACGGGGCTCATTACATTTCTTAGTGTTCAGTAAAACCTTAGCTGCAGGTTGAACAGGACGACCTGATTTGGCTGATCTGGCTCGCCAGGGCCAGGTGTAGTGTGTCTCCAGCCAGTTTGGGAGGCCTTGCGCTTCTGGGAGGATTCCACCGCTCCCGGGTGGGGCTCCTGGTGAGTCAGCAGGTGAGGTGACTCACGGACCAATCCCGGGCATGAGCAGCTGGGCAGTGACCAGGGACGTCCTGAGAGAGGCTTCACCAGGAAGCAGCGAGGGAGGCGTTACTTCCTAGAGTTGGGTGGGAAGCAGTAGTTGACTCCTTTGATAATGAAACTTGTTCCTCTTAGCACAGGGGTTCTTGTTTGGGGGCTTTCTAAGGGAAACAGACCATCAGTATATCTCAGGGTAGAGACTATCACCATAGAGAATATCACCACCAAATCTTAAGTCTTGAAGGATGAATGGAGCTTTGATCTTCCCAGGATAAAATCCTACTCATCCTTGGGGAGACATCAAAGGTTTGGAGATGATCAGCCTCAGATGCCTCTCCCAAGAGCTCTCTGAGAGACAAGGGCCTCAGTCAGAATGAAAAGTAGCTGCCTAGGAGGGGCCAGGCCACCCACCCTCTGCCTCACCCAGAGGAGGTCTCACTGACCTCATTCTTAGAACCATCCTAAGCCCTCCCATCTTCTTATCCTACATCGTGGGTGGAGAAGACAGCTCAGACACCCACACCAGCGTGTCCTGCCTAGAAAGGAGAGAAATGGAGCTGGACCTGAGTATGCCAGTGGCCAGCTGGTATAAACACAGTGCCAGAGGCTGGCTGTCTCCCCACACCTATGTCAGTCTGGGAAGTATTAGGTGGAGTGTCTGCCCCAGGTGGACCCTCCCACCCTGTAGCCCACCATTTATATGACTTGCCCAATACCTGTCAGAGCTTAGTAAGACTATGGATTTTAGAACATTTGGCCACTCATAATGCATTTTGACAATGCATGACATCAGGTACGCCCTCCACACCTGGCCCATGGCAGACATTACTCATTGATCACAGAAGCCAGAGAGCTAGTAGAGTGGAGACTTGGAGGAGAAAGGCCTGTCCTCTCCAGTTTGTGTTACCAGTTCTCCCCCTGACAACTCGCCTACGGCGACTGAAAAACAGCCTGTGAAATGAGAACAGAAACATAAGAGGATAACTATTAACAAATTATAAAGGAAAACTAGAGATTTAAAGTAAAGAAAGCAAACAAAATTAGAATAAAGGTAAGAACATAAATGAAAGGCAGTAAAGAAAGGGAAATGGCCGCCCAAATTTTAAAAATGAAGACTAAATTTACATCAGAGTTATAAAAAATGATAAAAGTTACAATTATCAAAAAGAGAGATTAAAAGAAAAAGCAACCTAAAAGTTTAGAAAGATAGAAGATAACAGGGAAATATATTTTAAAGGGATTTCAAAAGGTTAATGACCCTCTGGGCAACTTTTACAGTCTTTCTATAAGTCTAAAATTATCTCAAAAAATTTAAAATATTAAGTGAAACGCTAACATGAATCTGGAGTGAAAATTCAAAGTAAAAATAATGAAAAAATAAGGATATAAATAAATATATGTAAAACAAACCAATAAATATGTGTAAATAAATGTTTACTTAGATATGTTTTATTACATATATAGCAATATATATGTATTTATTACATAGCTTTATATAAATATATGTAATAAATCAAATAAATATATGTAAAATAAATCAAGACATTACTGAGATTTTAAAAGGGTAAGAAATAAAAACCAAGATCAAAAATTATAAAAGTTTAAAGGGAGGAAGTAGAAGCAGCTAGAACAGGGGAGTTTCAAAGATAAGAAAAAATATAAAGTAGAAAATAAATATGAGATAACTAGATCATTTAAAAGGAAGATATCAAAGTAAAATACAAGAGACTCAAATTACAGAGATAAAAATGTAAAACATGGAATAATCCAAAGTAACATGAATGAACCACAGCAAAATGACATACTCAAAAGTTCAGAAATTCAAAGTTATGAGTTAGTTTTAAGACAAAGAATTAAATATTCTCAGTAAGGAAGAGGGCAGAGTATGATTAAATGATCGTTTCTAGTGGGCTTTCTTGAGCTGAAGCCACCTCTCAGCTGGGGCTTTTGGGGGAGGGGAATGCATGCTGCTCTTCGGCCCCAAATTCATGCCCCTGCACTGTGCCCTGTTAAGGACGTAGCCTGGCCCTCAGAATGCACACCTGAGGGTCCTGGTGGGAACCAGTGAGGTGAGTGAAAGCCCGTCCCTGACCCCGGAGGGCCACCTGACCCAGAGCTGGGGAGTTGGGACACCCAGGTCAAGTTGATTCCATGGCACAGCAGCGTGTGATTGAACTATCACGTTGCTTCTCTGTGCCTCCTTTTCCTCACCAGCAGTGCCCAGCTGATGTCTTCCCTCTCAGTAAAAAAAAAAAAAAAAAAACCATCAGGGACTTCCCTGGTGGCGCAGAGGTTAAGAGTCCATCTGCCAATGCAGGGGACATGGGTTTGAGCCCTGGTCTGGGAAGATCCCACATGCTGCAGAGCAACAAAGCCCGTGTGCCACAACTACTGAGCCCACGTGCCACAACTACTGAAGCCCGTGCGCCTAGAGGCCGTGCTCTGTAACGGGAGAGGCTACCACAACGAGAAGCCCGGGCACTGCAGCAAAGAGTAGCCCCCGCTTGCCGCAACTAGAGAAAGCCTGTGCGCAGCAACGAAGACCCAATGCAGCCAAAAATAAAAATAAATAAATTTATAAAATAAAAAAAAAAACCATCAAACTCCCAGTCAGCAGCATTTACTTTTTAATGAAGTGGAAAGAGCAGTGAGCATAGTAACAAGTCAGGCCTGCTGAACCTGCCCACCTGATGGTTTTGGACATGAACTGATGTGATGCCAGTGAAATAAAAGTGCACATACAAGTAAATCACACTTTGGCAGCGATACACCCCGCGGATGAGGTTGGGCATCTGGTTGTTGAGAGGGGAGGTGGAAATCTGCCTGCTGTGAACTGGGCAGGTAGCACCTCTCTCTCCCTGCCCCCTACCCCACCCCCAAGCACTTAGCCTCAGCACAGCATCCCAGCCCTCACCTCCCATCTTCATTCCCCAGGTGGGCTTTGAACCAGGATGGCTGAACCCCGCCAGGAGTTCAACGTGATGGAAGATCATGCTCAGGAGGACTACACCCTGCTGCAAGACCACGAGGTTGACGTGGAGCATGGCCTGAAAGGTGAGTGCACAGCCCTGCGTAACGGGCCCAGGTGCTGTGGGGATCACGGCCGACCCGATGGCTCTGGAAAGGGCTGGCAGGAAAAGTTCGCATCCTGAGTTTTAAAGGAGTTTTAAATACCTTATTGTGTTAGATTGTCAGCAGACTTGAAACCTCATTAATTTGTGTGAGCCAGCAGAACTCAAAATGTGAGGCTACTTGAAAATCTGCCTTTTGCAAAGGAGAGTTTGCCACATAAGTGGCTATAGTATGATAAAGATTGCTGGAGGCTTGTTGGTCTAATTAATACAAGGGTGCTCTGTTGAGTCTTTAACCATACCCGTTAACCTATAAATCAGCAGGATTTATTGCATACAAAATACATGACTTTATACATTATTTTTTTTCTCTTCCTTAATAGGCCTGTCTGGCCCCTATTTGGCCAGAGTTGGTTAGCTCTGGGTTTCTTACTGTCCCTATTATACCTTAATAAACCACATCAACCTCTAAATGTTCTATAGTACAGTCTTTTGGCCCAATTGGCTTGGCCTCCTCTCTCCCCTTCACTGCACTGTCTGACCACCGAGATCGGGGAGCCCCATGGAGCACACAGAGCCCTCTCTCTGGCTCCGAATGCTAGTCCCTGGCATCGCTGATGGGAGCACCAAGAGGACCTGTAGGGCACTGGGTTGTACCATAAGGAACCCTCTCCCCACAGTGTCACTGGTGGCCAGTGCCCCCTGGAGCAGCCCACCGTGCAGCCCCGGGATAAGAAAGACGAGGTCCCTGTCTTCTAGACCCATTTCTAAGGAGATGAAATGGCAGTCTACTTTTCTCTTTTAATGCTAAAAATAACAAGCCTGGGGTGTGCGGTGTCGATGGCAGTGGTAGAGCTCCAAGGTGGGGAGGGAACTCTTCTGGGTACATCTATCTGGGAAGGTTCCCTGGAAGAGGCGGGGTCACCAGAAGGAGGCCTGGGTTGGGGGAGCACATGGAGAAAACATCCCTACCTTGGAGACGCTTCAGGACTCGTTGGGGGGGCCTTGTTTCAAAGGCTGACTTCTCTGTACCTGTTGAAGCAGAGAACACATTAGGAGGCAGAGGTTGGGAATCAGACAAGTGGGCTCCAAGGTGGGGGAGGTGAGGGAAGAAACGGGCTGTCCCCGGAGCTCAGAGGCCACCCTCTGGCCTTCTTGGGAGCACACCCAGCCCGAAGCTCTGGGTGAGGGGAAATGCCTGCTCCCATTTGGCTCAACCCTCCCCTCCTGGTGAAGGGCACCAATGGTGGCAGGAAACGTGCATTCTGACCTCTCCCGGGCCACAGCCTGGCTCCAGCCGGAGCTGCTAATTTTCAACTCCCAAGGGGTTGGAACGGCAGCTGGGCCCTGAGAGCTCCCTCATCTGAGGACCTGAGCCCACCATCCCTCCACGTGCGTGTTCTGCCTCAGTATCAGTATGGCTGCTTTCACTTTCAAGTGTCCCTGTTTGGGTGATAAAGTATATGGCTACCCTACTTATAATGGGACTTCCTTAAAATGATGATTCAGGTGACTTCCCTGGGGGTCCAGTGGTTGAGACTTTGCCTTCCAATGCAGGGGGTGTGGGTTTGATCCCTGCTTGGGGAGCTAAGATCCCACATGCCATGTGGCCCAAAAACCAAAACATAAAAACAACAGAAGCAATATTGTAACAAATTCAATAAAGACTGTGAAAATGGTCCACATCAAAAAAAAAATCTTTAAAAAAAAAAGATAATTCAGGCATTTTTGTAGGACTCTACAAAAGTTGGCAAAGGGCTTTAGCCACCGACGTCTCAGGTAGTGCTCACAATAACCAGGGAAGGCGGAGGTTGCCTTCCCCAGTTTACAGATGACAAAGTTTCGTGTGAGATTATGAGGCTAGTATATAGCCTTCAGCTCCAGGTCAGCTGTTTTTGCCTCTGGTCACCCTTAGCCAAGTCTCCTTGAAGCTCCAGTTATTAAACTCTTGTGGGTGGAATCCAACTTAGAATCCCAGCATACTGAACTCTGCCCCAGATGAATTGTGCCAATGAAAAAATGATGCTCTTGGGAATTCCCTGGCAGTCCAGTGCTTAGGACTTGGCGCTTTCATTGCTGTGGCCCAGGTTCGATCCCTGGTCAGGGAACTAAGGTCCCACCAGCCAAAAGAAAAAAAGAAAAATTATGCTCTGTTTAGGGTAGCCTGGTTTAAAAATTAAGTTAAAATATATATATTGTGTTGTCACAAATGTACCATAATAATGTAGGATGTTAACAATTTGGGAAACTGGGTGTGGGGTATCCTCTCTGGTCTATCTTTGCAGTTTTTCTGTAAATCTAAAACTGTTCTCAAATAAAAAGTTCATTTTTTTAAAGTCCGGGAAAAAAAAGTGGTTTTTACTACTTTTATTTTTTGAAAGAGAAACGAAATTCAATTTGTAAAGTAAGAACAAATTTACCAATTTATTTCATGTCTCAGAGGTGCTTAAAGTATGTTTACTGAAACTCCTCAATTCTTTTAACATAAAACGTGATTGGAAGTTCTCTCCTGAAACAGATGTATGTATGAATATGTATAATATATATATGCAAATTTTATGATGCTAATAACCTTTTTGTCACTGCTTTGAAAGTGTTTGAAGACAGTTTAAACAAACTTACCCAAAGAATGTACTTGCCAAGAAAGCAAGTTGATACCTAAGAGATTTTCATAGTTCTCATCAAATTTGTTCTTGCTACTAAGGATTTAGAATGAGTTGTTTTTATATGGGGAGTGAACAGTGTGACTTGACAGAAGGTGTCACTTTACAAGCAACATTTTAGATAAGTGACAGAGCCTTTTTTGAATAATGACAAGAAACCACATGTAAAATACTAAAACAAAGAGCATCTGCATTGATGCTAAAAGTTGGAATAGGATTAGATAGAGGCAAAGAGAGCTGCAAAGTGGGTAAAAGCTGGTTAACCGATAAAATAATGCACCCACCTGAATTAAAAGGTGTTAACGAGTTAACTTGTTAGACCTTCCAGAAGACCCTCAGAAGAGGCTTCTTCCTCCTTCCTTCCCTCCCTCCAAGAAATTTAACAAGGATAAAGCAGATGATGACCGTTGTAGGCTGGGGATGGATTGGGGGAGGGGTGTTTGGGGGACAAGTGTTTGAGGCACCGTCACACCCATAGGCTTCTGTGCTCTGACAGTCGAGGCTGGTCTGTAATAAGACCCGGCAGACAGTCTGCATCATGCTCCCTCACCATGTGTCCAGAGCCTACTTGAGGGAGTTGGCAGGTTTTTGCAAGCTCTAGGACCGGAAGCTTCTTTAGAATCAGCCCTTCTTTGGCTGGATGGGTGCAGCCAGGGCTGAGTGTCCAGGGATGGTGTTCTAGCAGAGGGTGCGACGTGTCTGATCTCGAAGTGTACTAGAACACCACTTGCCTTTTTTCGTCTCGTGAGTCTGCTTCATGCAGAACCAGCTCCCTGTCCTCTATCTCCAAGGCCACCCCCACCCCAGGTGGAGTGGCTTTTGCAGAGTCCATCAGAGCTCCCTTGGCTTTGGATTCTGAAAGGACAGTTTTCTTATAAGTAGCGATGGCTGACATTTCAGGTGTTGGGTGGTACTTGGAGGCACAGACAAGTGTACAGTTAGAAGTAGGTACTGTGTCTTCCCTGAGCTAATTCCTTTGCAGAGGAAGGAGTTGGATCTCTGAGTGTTTTCCCAGGTCATTAATTGTCATTAATTCATGGCAGTGATCTCCCATGAATCTCTTCAGTAGGGAAACACAAAGCCCCAAGTTTACTTGTGGCTTAGCTTTCTGGTGTCAGCTGCCCGTTTGTCAATATAAGAGCCTTTGTCTCAATTGGAACCACAAGCTAATTAAAAGGCAATTTCTCCTCTCGTCCCAGAACAGGTAAACATTGTGTGCCTCTTTGCCTGGTGACCCTGGTTTGGGGGCCCAGCTGTGTTGGGGTGGGGGTGGGATTGGTCCCCTTTGTGGTTTTATCATGTGGCTGTAGTCCATCCATCTGGGTTCCACGCTAGGTGATTTCAGCTCCAAAAGACACTGTCCCCAAGGTCCTCTGAGGTCGAAAGCAGGGGTGGAGAGAGGCAGCCATTCTGAGGGGCTCATTGTATATGTTCCAGAATCTCCCCTGCAGACCCCGGCTGATGATGGATCTGAGGAACCAGGCTCTGAAACCTCTGATGCTAAGAGCACTCCAACGGCGGAAGGTGGGGCCTCCCTCTTCTCATGGCTTTATTCAAGCAGCTCCTTCCCTGCTCCAGCCTGCGCTTAGCCACGCTTTGAGCTCATACGTGCCACCCTTCCTGGCTGCATTTGCTGTTGCCTCTCCCTCTGGCTGAGAGATAGCTCGCTCAGTGCTTTGCAGGACGGGGCTCAGGCCCCGGATGTTGTGGGAGCCACACTCTGTTTTGATGCCTTGCTCGCTAGGGTCAGGTATGGGCAGCTTCATCGTGTGTGAGCTTTGAGGCAGCCACACTTGAACAGGCTGGGACCTGTGGCAAAGCAGGGCCTGACCTCAGCTCCACAAAGCCCCTGCCCATTGTTGTCCCCAAACTTCTTTCATGAGCCACCAGGTCCTAAAGCAGCCGTTTGGCTGAGGAAAGGGCAGGTCAGTGCACATCTCCAAGCTCACACTTTGGGACTGGTCTTGGTTTAGTAGCCTTCATTTCTTGAGCTTGGCCTCGGTGTCTAGACCTTGGCCATGGTGTTAGTCCCAACCCATCTTCTAACCTGTCCTCTGTAGACATTTGGTGTCTAAGTTATTACAAAGCTGCTGATGTATTTCCTGAAGTGTTCCTTGGTCCTGATTTTGACCATCTTCTCTTGCTTCCCATCTATATCAGTCAAGACTGTGTTGATCGCAGGTAATGGAAAACCCAACTAACTGTGACATACATATGAAGAGGTTTATTTGTCTCACATAACAAAATGTCTGGACTTGGGCAGCAGCTTCTCAGTGTCAACTATTTTATCTTCTGCCATCACTAATGGCTGGATTGTTGCCTTATGGTTACAGAATGGCTGCTGTACCTCCAGGCATCACATCTGCCTTCAAAGAAGAAAGAAAGTAGCAAAGCCAAAAGAACCCTGAAACCAAATGTGTGCCCTTTTTATTAGGAAAGCAACAGTTTTTCTGCAGGCCCCACCTAACCAACTTCTGTTTATGTATCATTGGCCAGAACTGGGTCTCACGGCCACCCCTGGCTGTAAGGGAGGCTGGGACATTGAGCATTTTGCCTTCCAGGCTCTTTAGCAAGAAAAATCAAGGGATAAGGGCATTGAGAATGGCTTTTGAGTAACCAGTCGGCAGTATCTGCCCCTCCATCTCTCCATCGTCTCCAAGGTTCTATTCTCAGCACTTCCCTGGGCCCTGCCCATGACTTTGATGAGAACCTGGCCCCAGCATCTCCCCAAGCGTCCACCTTTGGATGAATTCAGAAAGTGGCTGTCAAGTGCCTGCCAATTGATGGTGCATCCGTGGAGGATATAGTGGATGTGGCCCTTCCCCACCTTTGCCCCCCCACCCCAACCTCTGAGGTTCTCAGCCTAGTGAAGAGAATACCAGACCAAATGCTGTTTGCTCTCCTTCTTAGAGCCAGTGATGTTAAGACATAGCCTGCTGATCTTGTTAGGACAGTTTTGCAAGTTGCCTACCGCCCTGAGAAGGTCCTGAAACACTAATGCCAGATTTTATGCCAACCTTCCAAATCAGCTTTATTCTGGAAGAATCTACCAACCAAGTCTTGCTGCATTCTGGACCCTGTCCATGTGTGCATCCCAAGAGCTTCAGCTCTGGCCCTGCAGGGAATGGGGGAGTCTGCTGGGGCTGGATTCTGCCAGGCTGCTCCCAAGACAACTGTAATAAAATGGACTCCTTTTGACGAACCTGAGTCAGGCTCTTGGGAAACTTTCAAAGCTGACAACTCCTTATGTTTGCCCAGAATGGCCTGGGGATATGCCAGGGCATTGCTCAGGGAAGAATGCCGATTTGGAAGTGTTCACCTCGATGAGAGACCAACAGCAGCTCCTGGTGGTGGATCTTTTCCTCCAGCCTCTGCTCTGAAGGTGGATCCATCTGTGGGCCTGTTGTCAAGCACCTGACTCCAGACAGGGCCGGCCTGTTCGTTGCCACCCAGGGGAGTCTGTGGTTTTAAACCATGGGCCATGGGCTCCGGGAGACAGGGGGATTAGAACTGGAAGAGAACTTGGAGGTCACCTGGTGGTGATACTCCCATTTTGTAGATGAGAAAACTGAGACCCTAAGAGGATGAAGGACTTGCCCAAAGCCAGCCTCCCAGCCGAGCCATAGACTCCAGCCCTGACTGCAGGGTTCCTGCACTGCCTTGGTCCCAATCCCATTCTCCTGTTCTGCCCTGCTCTAAGGATCAAACACCTGTGACCAGTCATCTGATTTTCAACACTTCCTCCTTAAAACACTTGCGACCGTCCCCAGCCGTCCCTCTCACTGCAGTGTTTACAGGGGGCTGTCCTGGCTTTCCTGGCAGACGGCCTGGGTGTCTCATGCATGGGTGCCACTCAGAGTATTGATATGCTCCCTGGAGAGATGTCAAGGCTGGAGCACAGCTCTGGGCCCTGCTCTGTGGGGCTGCTTTTTTGCATGTGGCTGAGTTCCCTCCCCCTCCCCCTCCCCCTCCTTGCATCTCTGCATCCCCAAAGAGCAAAGGTGAGGGGTGTGGCACAGCTCATCCCGGCCCCCTAAGGTGACTCTCCGTGGTTTCCAGACGTGACAGCACCCTTAGTGGATGAGGGAGCCCCCGGTGAGCAGGCGGCCGCTCAGCCCCCCACGGAGATCCCAGAAGGAACCACAGGTGAGGGTGACTCCCAGGTCGGGGTGCCCAGCTCCCCTGCTGGAGGATGGGTGCACGTGGGGTTATGCCCGTCTCCAAGTGCAGCAGGAATGTGGGTGGACACCAGCCTCTGGGAATCTCTGGTTGTTCTGAGCCTGATGCCCTTTTGCTTCCATGGCTGGCTGCCTGCCTGCCTGCCTCCCAGAGAATAGAGGACCTTCTGGATTCCTTCTAGCTCCTCCTCTGCTTGTCTTAGCTCCAGAGAGTTCTCTGAGGCAGGCTGGTGGCAGATCCTGCCTTCACCCTCAAGATCAATCCACCCTCCTGCTGCGACTCTGCCAGCAACAGGGTTACTTCCTCGGAGGTAAACAGCTCCCTGGGGGGGCAGCCGAGTGTGCAGCAGCATCAAGATGGCCCACCCACACCTTTGGAGGATTGTGATTGGACAGTCCCCGAGGAACTCAGCGATGTAATCTAGCATCCATTTTTTAGGACTATCTTTTCAAACGTAGCAGTGTCGAACAGATATGACGAGACTGTCCTGTCAACGCGGGTGATGGGGAGTAGCCCAGACAGGGCACTGACCAGAAATAACACTGGACTCGGGGCCGCCAGAGTCACCTGTGAGCTGCCCAGGCCCTTAGGGAACAGCGAGCACAGCCCAGAGCCCTGGCTGTCACTTCCTTCACGTCCCCTTCCCTGGGCTTACGCACGACTCCAGCCGTTGGCTTGGAGATTTGGAGGGTGCTCAGCACGAAATGCAGAAGAGTTCTGGACTGTATGTCACCAGCAATGGACAGCGGGGGAAATGTCCCCTGGCAGGAGTTTTCCTTCCTTCCTGAAGACGGGGCTCAGGGCAGCCGTTTAGGAAGCCTGCAGCCCTCTCCCGGGCCTGTGTGCTGGGGACACTGGGCAGGGGCCGAGCAGCACCACGGCCTCCTCCAGGTAGTTTCTATTTGCAAGTTGGTCTTCTGAGATGGGTGGAGGGGGATGTTCTGGAAGCTGGCAGGCCCCGTCCTTGGCAGTGAAGGTCCTTTGAAGGCCATGGAACGACTCATGGTAACTTGGCTTTTGTCTCCCGCTGTCCCTTTACAATTGCGTCAGTGGGCGAAGCTCTTCCCCTGCCTGGGGTGAAAACTCTAGCCACCTCTTGGCTTTTGATCACTTCTGAGTTATCAAAAGTGTTTTAAGTTTCCAGGGCTTCCCTGGTGGCGCAGTGGTTGAGAGTCCGCCTGCCGATGCAGGGGACACAGGTTCGTGCCCCGGTCTGGGAAGATCCCACATGCCGCGGAGCGGCTGGGCCCGTGAACCATGGCCGCTGAGCCTGCGCGTCCGGAGCCTGTGCTCCGCAACGGGAGAGACCACAACAGTGAGAGGCCCGCGTAACGCAAAAGAAACAAACAAAAACAAAACCAAAAAAAAAAGTGTTTTAAGTTTCCAGAATCACAAAACCCAGTCTGAAAATGCTGATTAGAATGTCCAGTCCTGCATAAGAGCCAAAGCTGCAGCTCCTCTCTGGGACTAGGGAGGGGGTGAGGACGGGGCAGGGGCAGGAAGGTTCTTACTGCGTTGGCGCTGCTGTGAGCCAGCTCCACGTGGTCTGCAGGTGTTTAAAGCTGACTGTTTCTCTGTGGGGACCGTTTTGGAATTCTTCCAGACACCCCACGCTCACCATCCCCATCATCCCTCCGAAGGCCCCTCCCTCTGCGTTTGATTCCAGCAGACATTTCTTCTCTCTTTGGCCCCTTGGGGTCTGAAGAGCCACCTCCAGCCTCTCGCCTGCTCACACCAGTGGCCCTGCTGCATGTGGCCTGAGGTGCCCCCTCCACTATAGCTGCCCTGTGCCCACAACAGGTCCATGGGGAACATGGGTGTTCTCTGCCCCAACAGACTGTGGATATGCAGACTGCCCGTAGGCTTTCTCTGCCACCAAGGCAGGGCCAGCGTGTCTCTCCTCCTCTGGTTTTCCCAGGTGGGCTTCTGACAGCCGCCACCATGTCCCTAACCATAGAGAACTCACACCACGTGTTTCCCCTGCTGCCTTGACACCCTCTCGATGGGATGAGATGGGAGGTGGCCAGGCATCCACCCCCCATCCCCCAAGCTGCTGTCTCTAAAGAAATCCTCCTCAAAAATTCTCTCCCCCTCCACCCTTTACATCCTCAATGAAGCGGGAGGTTTTAGAGTTGGGGGGACATTTTTTCAGCTGGTGGCTTTAACAATATGTGCCTTAATTTAGCACCTCACTTGGGCATGTCCCCTTTGCTGTATCTTGGTTCTCCTATGAAACTTCCCATTTGAGGTCCATTTGGGGGTGCAGTGTGGCCATCCCTTTGCAGGAATCCCTGCCTCGCGGGGTGAGCGTGGAGCCCTCTTGGGGCTCCAGGGATATGGAGAAGCCATATAAGGATGTGACGGCCCAGCCACTGTCACACACCCTCGCTCTCTTTGGCTTCTCTGAGCATCTCCCTTGCTGGGATCAGGGGATGTCAGAGATGTGGGCAGCAGCCCGCAGTTTCTGATTTGCATCAGGACCAGGATATCAAGACACCGCATGGGTAAGCGAAAGCGGTGGGCTTCCCAGTGCCATGGCAGTGATGTCATCGGCATGCCTCCTCATGTCCTCTGTCTCCAGGACTCTGTGCCATTTAGCTGGTCTTGCTGTCACTCTGAGCCTTTCTTCCATAACCTTGTCAGAAACTGAGATCAAACCTATGCTCGGACCTGTGCTTCCCAGACAGTCGGCTGTTGTCAACTGACGCGGAGCTGTCACAGGCCGTACAGTGTCAGCGTGCAGGGGACCCAGAGATGTTCCTGCCTAGGACCTGGCAGTGGGGGAGCTGCCCGAGCCCACTGCTGGCCCCCTGCCCCTCGCCACAGCTGCCCTGGGCCAGCCAGAGGCCTGGCTGTTTATAAGGCCATCATGCGTCTGTCCAGCGACCCAGGGGCTCTTTCTTTTGCCTCCGCCGTGTTCTCTGTGGTGGACCCGTATGGCAGGTGGTGGTAACCTGGCATTTCTGGTTTAGGTGTAGAGACTGAGTCATTGCAGGACTGGCAGAGAAGACTGGTGGCCCAGCCAGCAACTGGTGGGCATTCCTCAGGGTGGTGGCCTCTCTGTCACTGTCCATCAGGGCATGTTGGCTCTCCTGGGATCATGGGGCCACCGCACGTCAGAGTGTGACATGACCAAGTTGCCTTTTAGGGGCTCTTTCTTCTGGACAGTTGTATCCATTGTCCTGCCGCAATATCCCGATTTTTTTCACGATTCAGAAATTGGTGTTGTATGAAAGCTTATTGATTTTGGTACCACTGATGATCAGTAGCTTTTCTCAGTCTTTTTTTGTTTGGGATGGACTGTGGCTCCCTAAGCAGGAGCCCAAGACACCCCAAAAGCTGCTCACTGACACTGCTGGCCTCCCTTTAGCCAGGTAGCCCCTATTCTAAGCATGAGGTTAAAGGGCTTGCCCAGCAATTTGGAGGAAAGAAACTGAACTGCAGGGGGGTGCCCTGCTGTGTCCCAGGCACTTTGCTAAATACATTCACACCATTTTGTATGAATCCTCACCACTCTCCTGCAAGGTGAGCCAGTGTCATCACCTTGGGATTCTAGAGTTGGAGACAGAGGCCCAGAGAGGCTGAGTAATGGTGGCACCTGGGTTTGAACCCCAGCCGGACTCCACAGCCCGTTCCTAGTCTTTCCTGCACCTCTGCCGCCCGCCGCCCCAGGAGCGCTGGCTGGGGCTGGGAGGGCAGCCTCTGCCCCGACACAGCTCCCACAGCAGTGGCCGAGCAGCAAATTGCTTCTCTGACCTCACCTGTCCTGTGTATTTGTTGAGTGGGGTACTGAGGACCCTGGGCCCATTGTGGAGAAGGTCTTTCCTACTGAACTGTGTCACCCGTAAGGTGCGTGGTTGTGTGGGTTTTGTTGAGTGAACTGTTTTCATCCATGTCCCCAGCAGTCACACTTGCAAAGAGCCAGAGGTGCAGCGCGTTGGTGCTGCTAAGGTGTGCCTTTCCTGAATGCTTTCAGAAACATAGCGGAAGAGGCGGGGAGCTTTGTCTCTAACAAACAATAACCGTCTTTGCTTTTATCTTCTTCATTTGCTGACACACAAACCAGCTGAAGAAGCAGGCATTGGAGACACCCCCAACCTGGAAGACCAAGCTGCTGGACATGTGACCCAAGGTCAGTGGGCTAGAATTGCCTGCCACGCATGACGTGGGGGGCTGGGAAGAGGGGGATGGCGACTCAGATGGACCCTACCTGCCCTGACAAGAGAATTTGGACCTGGGCCTTAATTCCTGATCTTTAGGAGTTGGTTTTTATCAAAGGTGGGCTATTCAGATAGAGAAAGAGCTCTAGGTCTTTGTAGCCATTTCTGAGTCTTTCCTGAGGTGTTTAGTGTTCTGAAAGAAGCTGGCCCTGCCCAGCATGGGGAGTCGAGAATCAATGACCAGCAGAGACACAAATATGTACGATGAGTGATTTCCCCTGTAGGCGGCCCTCTGGCCTGTCCCGGGAACAAAGCCTCAACCAAATCACCACTGAGCTATTTCTTTTCAGCTCTCTTCTGTGCAGCCTTCAAACCTTATTACGATTTTCTTCTCAGGGACCAAAACTGCTGTGCTCAGGAAAAGCAACTTTGTATAATCACTGAGCATAAATGTTTTAAGAACTCAATTTTTTAAATCCTAGAGATTCCTGATCTTAGGAAACGGAGACCTCCAATACAACCTAGCTGGGTTTGTTTTCCGTCATTTGCTACATAAATGAATTTGACAGTCTACTGTGTAATGTGGAAGCTTCTAGATTGTAAGAAAGCAGGGAAAACACTGTTCTTTTCTCCAGAAAGTGATTTGGGATTTGTATAGCGCCACCACTGGGGCCATCTGACTTTAGGAGGACTCTGGGCCCTGAAGAAATGTTTCCTTGAAGGTGCTTTGAAGCCTAACTACACATTTCTGCTCCCCAGGGCTCCCTGCCCCGTAATGGGCTAGGGTTTCTCATCTCACATGTCATGGAAAGGCGTGTTTTCATTCTTAGGCTTACAAAGAGCTTCAGAAAATATTAGAAGGGATAATCATTATAAGGGAAACCTCAGTGTATGTGTTAAATAACTAGAATCCTGCCTCCTGTTTCTTTTAGGTTATGATTTGCAGCTTTTAGGTAAAATTAGAGGTTTTTATAACCTCTGGAAATGATGATCTAGTTCCATAAAAAGAAATGAATGAGTTTTTTCTACCAATTTTTATTGCAGGCTATGTCTCCATGCCCCTAAAACATATTCCATGCAACAAAAAGATCAGGCCATCAGCTTTCCTAGAAACTTTACTTTTGTGCTAACTGAATTTTTGACTTTCCCAGCCCTGGCCTAGAGCCATATAGATATAAAGATGAACACCAGGTAACATCTGCAATGGGAAATTGGCACCAAATCTGTGAACACGTGGAGGTTTCTACCTCTACTCCCAAGGCCAATATTTAGTGTCTTGACTGGAGCTGCTGATCCAAATGGCCAAGCCCAAGCTTCCTCCAGTGGAACCTTGTGAAATTCAGGCACACTGGTGATCCGCAAACATTTTATCTGACACAGGCCTGCAGACTGTTTTGTACAAAAACAGGCAGCTTTAGGGAGAGCCATGTGTACAAAAGCACAGCTTTTTACTTTCCTGCTGCAGAAGGAAAACCTCTGGCAGCCTGTGTTCATGAAGTACTAAGACAGAAAAGATGTTTCAGGATGGAGCTGCAATTGCTGAGCATTAGGTGTGGGGAGAGCCTACCCATCTCACCCCTGCTCACACCAGGGTAGACCTTTCTTCTGTGAGTGTCTCCAGGACCAGGTCTCCCAAGGGAGTGTGGGGACACAAATTTAACACATCCAACTGTGTTTTCCCAAATATTTTTTTACCTTGGACCCACCCCTGGTGATGGCTACGTTTAATTTTTTTTTTTTTTTTTTTTTTGTGGTACGCGGGCCTCTCACTGTTGTGGCCTCTCCCGTTGCGGAGCACAGGCTCCGGACGCTCAGGCTCAATGGCCATGGCTCACGGGCCCAGCCGCTCCGCAGCATGCGGGATCCTCCCGGACCGGGGCACGAACCCGTGTCCCCTGCATCGGCAGGCGGACTCTCAACCACTGCGCCACCAGGGAAGCCCTACGTTTAATACTTACTGAGCACTTTACAGTCTTCTGGGAGATGAATAGAATGTTCTCCCAGCCTGGCTCCTTCCTCCAGGAGCGCAATGGCATGAGCTAAGGTTCCTCACACACACATGCACACGCACACATGCACACATAGGCTGTACTATCATCTATTGGTAACTTTTCAGGCTGCATTTACTCTGTATGTTTGGTGCCCTTGTTTCTATTTAATGAGGGGCTTTTAAAGTCCTGCAGCATAGCAGAGTACAGTAACATCCACATCACGAGCAATTTCTAGGAAGCTCTGGAGGAAAGCTTTTTCCAGAAGGCACTGGAGACCTGGCCCGTCCGTGGGCGTAAGGACCGGCAGCTGCTGCCGCTTCTGGTCTGTTGAGCGGTGGGTTGGAAAGGAGAGGCACTGAGGCACCTGCTCAGGCTGCCTGCTGCCCAGCTTGTTTCCTCCATCTCTGTCGTTTGGGTGATTCTTCCCCGAGACTGACCAAGGGCCCCCGTGAGGTGCCTGTAGACCCCGCGGAAGGCGGAAATCAGCACGTTTTCCTGACACGCCTTCGTGATCCCTGGCCTTGTGGCAGGATCTGTGGCGATGCTAGGAACACGAGATGAGTGAGATGGTGAGCTCAAGGCCCCGGTGTAGGGGTGGGAGGTAAGGGTGAGCCGGGCCTCTTGACAAGGGTCCAGCGGGCAGCTGCAAGGACTCCGACTGGGTTGGGGCGAGAGGGACGTGTTACCCATGTGTGTGGACACCTGTGTTCTCCCACCTCCTCCCCCTCCCCTCATCCAGTCTCTTTCTCTTCCAAGACCCCCAATACTTCGGGGTTCCAGATTTTGTTTAGAGGAGAGCCGTGAAGTTGTTCTGGAACTAGGTAGGATGTTTGAAGAGTTGGGAGTTAAAACAAATACAGGATGTTTATTAGGAGAACCATCGAGCATACGTCTCCTGTCCTTAGTACACAGATACATTTTTTTAAAATTTATTTTTGGCTGTGTTGGGTCTTCGTTGCGGTGTGCGGGCTTCTCACTGCAGTGGTTTCTCTTGTTGCGGAGCACAGACTCTAGGTGCGTGGGCTTCAGTAGTTGTGGCATGCGGGCTCAGTAGTTGTGGCTCACGGGCTCTCGAGCACAGGCTCAGTAGTTGTGGCACACGGGCTTAGTTGCTCCGCTGCATGTGGGATCTTCCCAGAGCAGGGATCAAACCCGTGTCCCCTACATTGTCAGGCGGATTCTTAACCACTGTGCCACCAGGGAAGTCCCAATACACAGATGCTTTAAGGAGGGATTCATGTGAATGTCGCATGAATGAAGCAGAAAAAAGGGAAGTGTGCCCTCCATCCACTGGGTTGGCACATGGCAAGTGGTGTGATAGGGGTGAAGCAGTGGTCCCCGTGGGCCGCGCATGTCTTTGCTGTGCAGACCACCTTTACTGCTGCGGTGGTCGCCTCACCTAGTGCAGAAGGCTGTCCATAATCCACGATCTGGATGCCCCTGAACCGTGTTTCTGTTTACTGGGGTCTCATGGCAGGTCTGTTAGTAAAGACTTGAGCCCTGATGGTGATACGTTTTGGGTTTTTCAAATCTGTCAGGGTGGGTTCGTAGGCACCTGCTGGTTTCCTTCAGCAAAAAGGGGGAACAGGGCTTCCCTGGTGGCGCAGTGGTTGAGTCCGCCTGCCGATGCAGGGGACACGGGTTTGTGCCCCGGTCCGGGAAGATCCCACATGCCGTGGAGCGGCTGGGCCCGTGAGCCATGGCCATTGAGCCTGCGCGTCCGGAGCCTGTGCTCCACAACGGGAGAGGCCACAACAGTGAGAGGCCCGCGTACCGCAAAAAAAAGGGGGGGGGGGGGGACAGAGAGAGAAGGAGAGGAAAAGAGATCCTCACTGTGCCCCAGCCAGGTCCCAGCTAGAGGCCAGAGTCTTCGGGGGGCTCGCTGTCCCTGGAGAGGAGGACAGGCTTCGTGGCTGGTGGAGTTAGCACGAGGCAGCCCCAGCTAATGACAGGGTGTCAGAGCCCAACCAGACCCACGATGGGCAGAGGGATAATGCTGGCACTAGACAGGGCTTTGGTCCAGAGATGAGAAAACTGAGGCCCAGAGAGGGGAGGTGCTCACCCAGCAAGTTGGTGGCAGATAGACCAAGAGACCTTTCATTCTGAGCAAAGAAAAGCAACGAGGGCGCGCCCAGAGCGTGGGCTCCTTTTTCTCGGTTAGGTGGGCTTGAGAGGCCGTTTAAATGTCCTTTTCTTCTTTCAAAAGCGTGTCCCCTCTCTTAAACACTTAACGCGCTCTTGCTAACCTTTTGCCACCTCCGCCTCTTCAAACCCAGAGGAGGGGAGAGTCCTGGGCCAGCAGAGGGAAGTGTCTGAGAGGCGCCCTGCTAACGGGCTTAGCTCTCAGGTCCAGCCTTCACACGGCCAAGAAGCTTCTGGGGTCTCCGAGCTGCATCTGGGGGAGAAACAGCCAGAAGCTCCCGTCCTGGCGATCTCTCACCTTTCCCAGCATCATCCTGTCTGCCAGCCGCCTCTCCCACCAGGAGGCCCTCAGGAGCCCCACCAGGAGTGGGGACCAAAGCGAGGGGAGCAGGCCGAGGAGGGGCTGGCCTCTCCGAAGCCCACCTACACTGGATGTCTCCAGACGGAGCCTGGGAGTGTCAAGGTTGTCCAGGAAAGCTTCCTCAGGGAACCAGGGCTCCGTGGAGGTGAGGCCACAGACCCCGGGACCCCAGGTCTGACCTGCCAGCACGTGTCTGACATGCCTGGGGCTCCCATCCTGCCCGAAGGCCCCAGAGAGGCCACACATCAGCAGTCGGGGCCAGAACCTGAGGATGCAGACGGCAGCCGCTGTGGCACTGAGCTGCTGGAGTGCCAGCTTCTGGAAGACCTGACCCAGGAGGGGCCGCCTCTGAAGAGGGAGCAGGGCAAAGAGAGGCTGGGGGTTGAGGAGGTGGATGAAGACCGGGACATTGATGAGTCCTCTCCCCAGGACTCCTTTCCCTCCCAGGTCTCCCCACGTCTGCAGAGCCCCACCACCCGAGGCGGGCCAACCCCCGAGGCAGTTTCTGGAGAAGCCCCTGGGATCTCTGGTTTCCCAGCCAAGGGTGCCATCCCCCTCCCTGTCGATTTCCTCTCTAAAGCTTCTGCAGAGACCCGGGTCTCAGAGCCCGATGGGCCCGGGGAGGGTCCCCCAGCGGAAGGGCACGACGGGCCCCCCGAGTTCATGTTCCACGTGGAAATCAAAGCCAATGTGCAGAAGGAACAGGGACCTTTGGAGGTGGATTTGGAAGGGGCTGCACTTCCTGGGGCCTCTGGAGCAGAACAAGAGCCCTGGGGCCCCTCTGAGGGCGAGGACACAAAAAAGACTGACCTTCCAGAACCACCTGAAAAGCAGCCTGCAGCTGGTCTGCCGGGGAAGCCCGTCAGCCGGGTTCCTCTACTCAAAGGTCTGTGTCTTCAGCTCCTTTGCTCCTGCCCGGCGACCTTGTGTGCCACCCAGGCTGCGGGCACTGCCACTGAGCTTCCGGCCCCTCCTTGGTTCCTGCCGCTTCCAAGGCCCCCCGGGGCACAGCCACCAAACCGGCCACCTGGGCCTCTGCTCACCCTCCCGCCTCCTCCTGCCCTTCAGGCTCCTCTCACGCTTGCCCGCCGTTTTGCATGTCACCAACACCCCCTGCCCCGTGCTTTCTGCCCCGTTCGCTTCTCTGGCCACTTGATTTATCCACAAGGTTCCATCGGCCCGCTGGAGGCTGGTGGGCTGCACTCCACAAAGAGCATAGCAGCTCCTCCCACTTTGGAGGGCTTGTTATGTGTTTCAAATTCCTTGTCTAGAACCCTCCCAAGTGGGCATATTAGCCCCACTTTGCAGATGAGGAAACTGAGTCTCGGAAAGGTAAAGTACCTTGCTGAAGGTCACTGAGTATTAGGTGATGGAGCCAGGTTCGGAATCCAGGTAGGTCTGCTCCGAAAGGCCCTTCCTTCCCTATATACCACAGTGCCTTCCAGAAGGTCCTGAAGTGTGTCCTCCTAGCCCGGAGACTCAAAGGGCACGTGCCTGTCTTCTTCGGCTGTCAGTGGACAAACACATCACATGTAGCAGGCGACACACACAAGCATTTGGAGGTGGCCCAGAGTCCCCACCCCCACTCCACTCCACCCTGCCTTGTGGCGGGATAGACAGTGAGCAGAAAGAAAAACTCCCCGTGGAAGAAAACACCTCCTCCTCCCTCGGCAGAGCCCAGGCAGTCCCTGTGCTGGGATCGCAGGGGTCTCAGCCCTGGCCCAGTCTTGAGCCCTGGGAAGCGTCACTGCAGCAGCCCTTCAGGAGCTGGAGAGATGGGAGGGGAGGTTCCCAAGGGTCAGGGTCTGTGTCCTGTCAGTGAGAGGACAGTTTATACTCCAGAGGGGGCCTCATGGCCACAAGTCAGGCGCATTCATATATTTAGGTCCTGTAGCATTTTAGAATTATTTGCGGGGCCCAGAAATTGAGGCTACTTAAGCTGTCAGTTGCAGACATCTGTTAAATGTGGATTAGAGTCTACTCGTCGTGAAAACTTTGAAATGTTATAGATAAAGGAACCTGTATTTAAAATTTAAGTCAGAGAAAGAGTCCTACTTTAAAATATCCTAAACTCCAAAATAGTATGGGACAAAATACTGTGACTTGACAGATTACAACAGTGTTTCCCGAAGTGGCATTTTATTGAATACTGGTCCACTGGATGTTGATAGGTGTGTCCAGGGAAAAAAAGAGTTCCATGGTCCAATTAGTTTGGGAAAAAAAATAGGTGAAACAAATTTAAACAGCGTTTGCTGCAGCAGAACTTGTCAGAGCCTTTAATATTCGAATGTACATTATGACCCTCTGAGAAGGATACATGATATGCATTTCCCCAATTCGCCAGTCAGCACTGGGAAATGCTGATCTACCAGATGCTTTTGTTGTGACATAGATGATGATGGTCACTGGGGCAAAAGATGTGAACCAGGTCCACCTGGGGCTCTTATTAAAATGCAGATTCCTGGGCCCCACCTTAGGCTTACTGTCTCAGAGTGAGCCCGGGATTCTGTATTTTAGGAATCTCTCCCAGTGGGGTTCTGCTGCGTACTAATGTTTGAAAACCTCTGGGCTAGGTCATCCGTGCTGGTCACTCTAGAAATCTGGTCTCCAGTAAGCAGTGAGATGCTCCAAGCAGCCCCATCGTCCCTGGAGCAGGGGAAGTACAATATTGAAGCCGAAGACAGAAACCTATAATTAGTCTTCGGTAATGAACGCCAATAACAGGAGTGAGTTAGAGGTGATACTGGTCGACAAGAGGGTTGGTTTCACCAAGGGGTGTGGCTTTCCAGACACAAGAGCCGTCCATGGTTGGGTCCTAAAATCCAGAGGTTATCTAGAGGCTGTTTGACAGTAGCTAGATTGTTGCTAACTTGGAGAAATGGCAAGCATTAGTCCTCTTGGGAGAGCCTGTAAGTGGTGAGAAGACCCTCCAGGGTTGGGTCAAGGGTGGGATGGGCCTGTCAGAGAGCCAGCTGGGGCTGGTCACCGAAGCCCCCCATTAGTGAGGGGCGGGCTCTGGGAAAACAGCCCACGCCCCTTGGCCCTTGACTGAGCAGAGGGTCCCGCAGGGACCGGAGCCTGGCTGAGCTGCCCCATCCGTGGCCCTGGGTTTTCCAAATGCCCCACCTTGGAGTGGGGTTGGCCCCAGCTGGGGGAGGCTGACCCCGACCGAGACGGGGAGGGAGCCTGTGAGAGGTGGTCCTGTACTGTCTACCTTCCCTGATTGCCCCTGTGCCAACATATGCCCGGAACAGTTTCCCCTCTGCATGTCCCTGCCCTCGGCCAGCCTGCTGACCCCTCTTGTCAGGGTGCTCCAAGCAATGACTCCAGTGTGCTGTGTGGATACTAACAACGAGAAGCTAACAGATTCGGGGGGAAAGAAAATCAACTGGATTTTCACTGGCCCAACTGTAAAGACACGCTGTATGGGTCCTGAGACATCAGCTCCACTCCGTTGGGCTCTCTGTGAGCTGTGCTAATGGGTGTAACATACATTCTCATTTTATATTTTATCAGCTCGCATGGTCAGTAAAGGCAAAGATGGGGCTGGACCCGAGGACAAGAAAACCAAGGTAAGCTGACAGAACCATGAACCTCTCTGCTGCCATCAAGTTGATCAAGAAGCCATGCTTTGTATCTGAAATTAATCTTTATATATAACATGTGGAGAGCGTTTCTCCCTGAAGTACACCTGTCATTCAAAGTGCTTTGTGTTTTTATGCAAACTTTTAAAATTCTAGCATTTATCCATGGACGCTTGGGCCACGGAAGGACAGTCAGCAAGTTATGAATTAATTAACGCGCCTAATTGTAGTTGCATCAGCATAGTTTGAATTAAGACGTTCACGGTAAATGAAGGTGTGTTTGAATTTTCTGCAATGAAGTTTGAATTCTGCACATTTTACACTTCCCGCTACAGGTCTAGGCCCAGCAAATATGTATCTATATACATACACACACACAGATATATTTAAGATATATCTAGAAAATACCATTTACTTAGGGGGCTGAGGGAGTACTGAGCAAGAAAGGGATCTCCAGCCTGAGGTGGAGGGTCCTGGAAAAGCCCTAGAAGAGAGGACCTGTGAGGCAGGCCGAGAAGGAAATATGAAGGGGGTTGGTGACGTTCTAAGGAGTAGGACCAGCACAAGCAAAGGCCCGGGGGCACGAGGAGACTGTTTAGGGAGCTCTGAGCACATCGGCTTGGTTGCTGCCGAGCTCAGAGTGGGGCTGACACAGGCTGGAGGAGGGAAGCCTGACACACACCCTACATGCTGAGTGGACACGTGGGCCCTGATGCCATGGACGCCGTCCTGAAATCCTGCCAGCCGGTCTTCAGAAACCCCCCGAGGACCAGAAAAGGAAGCAACTTGCTCCCCACCAAAACCACACCCGGAACAATGTGGTCCTTCCCATGCCCCCTTTCAGCTGTAGTTTACTCTCCTCCGTGACTGTGCATCTGGGAAAAAGCTCCTGTAACTGCATGGTAGTGTTTTGCCAGGAAAATCTCACTGGGGCCCTAGATGAAGACCTGTTTTTCTTAAAGGCGTCTCAAATGTCCCATGTGCATGCTGCCTGAAACGCCTGGGTCTTAATCAGTCCTGGAGGCCTGATGGAGTCCCCAGATGCAGAATGAAGCCCTAAGCGTTTGGTCATGTGTGCTGAGGGTCGCTGCCCGAAGTGCCTGCCCTAGAGGAAGTAGGGTTTGCCATCAGGACTCTGCCCATCAGTGGGGCAGCTGAGGGTCCTGCGGGAACTTGAGGGAAGACAATAGCTGCTTGCCAATCATGATGCCCATTCAGGGGAATCCCGTCCTCATGCCGGCATGCATTCTGTTCACTCATCCATCAGGAAGCTGGCCCTGCCCTGGAGCTGCTCACAGCCTCACAGCAAGGGGGTCAGATCTCTCACGCACCTTGGCCACTTGGCCAAGTAGGGAGCAGTGCCAGGGGAGGGGAACCTCGCGCAGCTGAGGAAGGAGGGGTTGCCAGTACCCACCCTCAGCTTTTCTTGTCAGCAGCCCCAGGGCTTCAGCCCGCATCCCTCCCCTCACCCCCCTGCTCCATCCCTCTCGCCCTTGTCCTCCCCAAGGCTGGTAGCAGAGAGGGTCTCAGCCACCTTAGTGATGAACCCCAGTGACAAAGTCTCTGGTCAGGACCCTGCTCTGTAGCTCTGACTTCCTCCTTGGAACACCTCTGGACTTGGCCTCTTGGTTGTATTCCTGAAGGCATGGCCATTCCCCCTCCCAGGCCACCCTTCTCTACCAGGGCCACACATCCCCGTCCAAGGCCCCTGGAGGCCATCCAGACAAACCTCAGGTGTCGGCCACCATCCTTCACATGCTTTCATCTCCATGAGGTCAGCCAGCTCACAGAACCCTGTCCCATTGGCCGCCTGCCCCACCCAGCTTATTTCCTTAGGTGGATCTGTCCAAGAGTAAACAGTGGCCAGATAAGATTCACCAGGCAGTGTTTAGTTTTGAGACTTTATTCAGAAAGTGTGTGTGTGTGTGTGTGTGTGTGTGTGTGCACGCACACGTGTGATCTAAGTGGTGTCAGGCAGAATCTTCAAGACCTGGGGCAGGCATAGTTCTCTTTTTAGCAAGTACGGTTCTATCCATGTGGTGGAAGAGGGCCAGGAGTTAGGGGGCCAGCATGAGCTCCCCACCTGGAATTGAGCAGAACCTGGGGCACTTCTGACCCATGACACATTGGAGATGTTTTCTTGAGAAACATCCTAAGAATCACATACTTTGGGCGACCTCCATCAACTCTTTGGGTGCGAGACACCTTTAAACCAGTGGTCTCCAAAGGGCAGAGCTGAAGTAGATCCAATGGGCTGGAGAAGGAACGTTCCAGAAAGTCTATCCATTTTCCAAGTTCTGCCGTATGAAAGTTTCATAATGTTCATCATATGTTAGTATCGTAGTATATGTATTAGCTGATGCATAACTACAAGTACATGAGATGCATGGTCACTTTCTGTTCTTCCTGATAAGAAGGACTGATAAGGGTGCGTGATCCAAACAGTTTGGAGATCACAGCTTTAAACCATTACCTGTCTTATTATTTATAGTCACTGTCCTTTTTTCAGTTTGTTCATTTCTCCCATGTGCTGACTTTTATTTTGATTTTATTCATGTTTATGTTTAAGACATCCACATCTTCCTCTGCTAAAACCCTGAGCAATAGGCCTTGCCTTAGCTCCAAACGCCCCACTCCTGGTAGCTCAGACCCTTTGATCAAACCCTCCAGCCCCGCCGTGTGCCCAGAGCCATCTTCCTCTCCTAAACACGTCTCTTCTGTCACACCCCGAACTGGCAGTTCTGGAGCAAAGGAGATGAAAGTCAAGGTAAGGAAACCACCTTTGGGAAGAATCAGGCTGCTCTACTGTGGTTTTCAAGTGTGTGCTTTTCTAGCTGCAGAGACCTTTCTTTGGATCAGCTCTTACCTAGAAGCGCCACGTAGAACAGTTAAAATTCTGGTTGAAACAAGGGAAAGGAGGCACAGTGCTGTCCTTCCTGGCACCCCTTCGGCCCTCGTGGCAGCAGCCCCTAAGGCACCGGCGGGGACCCTGGCTTGGAAATCACCACTCTGTTTGGGTTCCTTTGTCCATTTCTGACTTTGGTAAGCGGGGGTGCTTCCAGGTTGCCCTCATTTGGGGTTGGACAGCATCTCTCTGCAGCCGTGCCTGTCCCACCAGTTTACTCCTTCCTGGTCCATCTCGTGGTCCTCAGTTCATGTCAGTTTCTTCTTTGAGTTTGTGTTATTTGTCAAGGTCATCAACTGGGTCCCCAGACCCAGTCACTGTCCCCAGTCAGCTGACTGTGCTTGTGCACCTGTGCTCCACCTTTGGCCAGTTTGCTAATTGATGCTGGTGTTCACCCACCAAGGGCTCTTAGCACACCTGAGGTGGTACGGAAGCCTGAGGCTCGTTTGGGAGAGAACAGGAGGATAGGGCCGAGCTCTCGGTCAGTTTCAACAAACTGTCTCCGTGTCCCTCTGAAACTAACCACCACCAGTCAGATAAATCCCTAAGGGAGTCAGAGAATGGTGTCCACGTAGGAGGAGTCTACAGATGTCCTGCCTGCCGACACTGGTTGGGTGATGAACTCAACCATTGCTATAAGCTCTGTTGACTTTTTATTAAATACATTAGCTCAGCTCTTGCAGATAACTCATGTAAAATGTCCCTCCAGGAGGAAAAGGTAGGCATCCGGGAGGGGCTGTGGATTTCTGTGCCCAGCAAACCCTCGTGATTGTAGAGGACATTTGTTGCATCTGGCTGGCAAAGTGTTACCCCGACCGTAGCCTCATTTGGAGTCACGGTGGTTGAATGGGGCTGGCGTCGACACCGGGTGGCAGGAACCTTTCCCAGTCGTGAAAACCACCCTACCGTGCTTCCTTTACAGGGGGCGGATGGTAAACCTGGAACGAAGATCGCCACACCCCGGGGAGCGGCCCCTCCAGGCCAGAAGGGCCCGGCCAACGCCACCCGAATTCCAGCGAAAACCACGCCCACCCCGAAGACCTCGCCGGGCACTGGTAAGACGGATGTTCTCTGGAATCCAAGTGTGGCGGGGGGACAGCTCGCTGTGGAGACCCTGACAGTTAAGCTCTGGTAGCTGATCGATGCCTGCAGTTTACTAAGCACTGAATGTTCATTTTCTAATTCTTTTAATTTGCTGAGCTAGATATTGAATCCCCACTTTTTACCATGAAGAAATCGAGGCTCGACTAAGTCTAACCAGACTTTTAAGCATGAGGAAAATGCAGCCGTAAGACTAATAACTGATGGAAAAGGGGCTTCTCTGAGATCCTTGGACCCCACATCCAGGGCCCCTGGGAGGTGTTTTTCAGTCCCCAAATGAGGGTTAGGTCACTATAGGTGACCTTACACAGGGCACGGCCCCTGCTAACTTGCTGCGATATTAGTGACCCTCAGATAGAACCTAAGAATCTTAGCTAAGCAGTCACACGCTGGGCCCGTTCCCCTGGTCTCCTGTGAGTAAAACCCATGTAGTTTTGCATACCAGGCAAGGCTTCACTTGAGTCATTTTGCTTCCACTGGGGCAGCCAGGCTGAGTGCCCCTGTCTCACTGCCCTGGGGACTGTCCCAGGAAACTGGGTTTAGATTGTGCATGACTCGGAGGGCGTCTGGCCTGCGCTGGCTCCGGGGCCCTGTGGATCTTATATGGGCTGTGCACGAGGCCTGGGCTGGTGCCACGGGGCCTCTGCTGCTTCTTGGCCCCGGGGTGGCTGCTCAGAGCCCTTGTCTGCTGCATGTCTTGGCCGTGGTGTTTCTCGAGGTTGCTGTAGGGTGGGGCCTGCATGGACGCCCACTCGCTGAGGCCCGTACGTTGGTTTTCTCCCACCGGGTTTTTCCTCATGTATACAATACATACGATACGGGGTAATTTACAGACTTGTGACTGGAATTTTTACATGATTTTGACCCTGCTTTTTTTCACTGGACATTATGCCAGTTGATTCACGCACTGGAGTCATAACTTGAAACAAGAACGTGTGTTTCTCTTTGGATCTCACCTGCTCTTGGTGGGGCAGATCTCCCCCAGGTTGGCCTTGTTTCCTGCCAGATGGGGCCCCTGCTCCCTGACCCCGTTCCCCGCCTTGCTCGCCTCTGTGGATGGCCTGGCTGGGCATGACTGGGCGCCCATAAGAAAGCACTCATTAAGGCCTCTTTAAGCTCGATGATAACGAGGCTTTCTGTGGATTTTTCTTTTTAAGCTACCAAGGAAGTGCAGAAAAAACCACCCCCTGGAGGGGCAAAATCTGAGAGAGGTAATTCTGAGCCTGCTTCGCCCAGCGGGGTCATGCCTTTTGCGCATGTGGCTCTTGGTTGGCTTAGGTTTTTAGAGCTGGGAGGATGTGCTTCTGAAACGTAGGTTTCCCACGTTGAGCCTGAAGTTGGAACAGTCAGAATTCCTGCTCCTCTCTTCGTGTGGTTTGTGCGGATATGTCTGTCTGACGGGCCTTTCTAATCCTGCGTGCTTCAGCTGAGGGCTGTGGTGGGCCCAGGGGAGGACATGCCTCGAGCTGATACGGGGGCTGGAGGTCTGCACTGGCCCTAACCAGGTTACATGTGAGATCACACTGGCATCCTGTGGGTGATGGTCACTGTGCTGGACCCGGGGAGGTCGAGTAACTTGCCTAAGGTCACTCTGCAATTCAGTGGCGCAGAAAGAATTTGAAGCCACCACCAGGTCCACCAGCCAGCCTGTGTGCCTGGGGGCAGAGGGTGGGGGGCACCGAGCCTGGAGGCTTCATCTGCCCTGCTGCTGCAGAGCTTGGCACCGTGAGGGAGTTCCACAGACACGGAGACTCCACTAAAAGCCACATGCTTCTCCTCCCCTCGGCAAGAGAAGTCGCCACTTCCAGCAAAGAGCCGCCCTTCTCCAGCCTGGGGCCCGGCAGGTCCCTGTTTGGTACAAATGGTTCCTGGGGCGGGGGCATCAGCCACCCTCAGAGCTGGAGCCCAGTGGCTCTCAGACTCGAGTCTGCTCAAGAATCCCTGGGAGCGTGGGAAGCACCAATTTTGCAGGCCCCACCCCTAGAGATTCTGTCCTATCAGGTCTAGATGGGGCCTGGAGATCTGCATCTTACAGGTCCCACTCCTCCGTGGTGGCTCTGGAGATTCTGATGCAGGGGTGCCTGGGCCACACTTGGTGAAACATGAATCCAAGAGGCAGACGGAACAGCCAACTATTAAAGTGGGATGGGGGATGAGAAGTGCAGGAAGAGATGCGTGTGAGGGAGCCCAGGGCTGCTCTGCTGGGAGAGGGATGGGCCCAGCGGTCTTCCTGGAGGGCTTGGCACCCGCATTGTGCCTGGAAAAGTGCACTGCTATTCGCTGCGCATCGCTTTGGTGGGGAGAGGGTTCTTGGGAGGGCAGGGCGGCAGGAAGCAGCATGGCTTGTTTGGAGAGCCAGGGACAGATGGACACGACGCAGGTATACCACTGTGGAGCCCAGGTACCACAGAGGGGCTGGGAGTTTGGATGGGGTCTGAGGGAAAAGGGGCCTTGAACTTGGTGAACAGCTTAAAATTCACCCTGTGGTTAAAGAGTCCAGTGGATCCAGATGGGCCCCTGGCCCACCATTGCATTGCCCTTATTCAGGGCACAGGCCACGTATCCCTGTCCGGCCTCACTCACTGCAGGCATTACAATTTTTTTCCTCTGAGCTCAGAGTGGGTAAATGACTTGTCTGAGACCACACAGCTAGCTGGAGCCTCTCCTGACCCCAGGGCCACAGGGCAGAGTTGGTCCCCCTCTAGGGGGTACAGGGTGGTCCTTGACGACCACTCTTTTGCTTCTCTGGGAAGCAGGATATCTCTGTCGCAAAGCAGCACGGCTGGGAATGGAGACGTTTCTCTAGAAATGGGACCGAGGGCAGCCTCCTGCTGGTTTGACTGAGCTTCTGACCTTGTTCCCACGTGCCTGATCCAGCCCTGAGTCTGGGAATGGACCCCAGGACAGATAGCCCTTTGCTAACTGGCCTCATGACCTCCTTCCTTTCCAGGTGAATCTGGGAAATCCGGGGACCGCAGTGGCTACAGCAGCCCCGGCTCCCCAGGCACTCCGGGCAGCCGCTCCCGCACCCCTTCCCTGCCGACCCCGCCCACCCGGGAGCCCAAGAAGGTGGCAGTGGTCCGCACTCCACCCAAGTCGCCGTCTGCAGCTAAGAGCCGCCTGCAGACCGCCCCCGGGCCCATGCCAGACCTGAAGAACGTCAAGTCCAAGATCGGCTCCACGGAAAACCTGAAGCACCAGCCAGGAGGCGGGAAGGTAAGGCCGTGCAGAGACTGGCTGTGCAAAAGCAGGCGGGTGGGTCCCCCGCAGCTGGGCTGGAGGCAGGCGAGCGGCTCTCCTCCCACCACCAGCCTGGGTCCCCCGCCGCCCCCCATAGCACAAGCGCCTCCCCAGCCTCTTCAAGGAAAGACAGCAGTTTACTGTTTGGTTCTTTACTGGGGTCACCACCAGGCCGTGAGTGCCCTGCTCAGGGGAGAGAAAGTACCGGTTCTTCCCTTCCTCACTTCAGCCCTTGCTGATTGGACGGACCTGAGGTCACAGGCTTGTAGCTCCATGACCTGGCGGTTCTCAAAGTGGGTGCCACAGGGGTTCCCTGGCTGCCTTGTGTTTCGAAAATGAGACAACCAGTCCATAGGTGGGTGTGTCTCTGGTGTTGGTTGGACATTTGTTTAGGTCCCAATTCTGGGGAAATTCGTGATTCTGTTTTGAACAACTGATTCTTCCAGGGACGAATGGGTGCTCATGACATTTCTGGGTCTCCCAAAGTTGGAGAAAATGAGCTTCCAATGGCCAGAGGTAGAGAGAAATGGGGACGGCCTGGACCCTCTCCCTCCTCTTCTTGACCCCATCCCCCGTTGTATGAGTTTCCTAGGGTTGACATACAAAATACCACGGCCTGGGCGGCTTATACAACACAAAGGTAATGCCTCAGAGTTCTGGAGGCCAGAAGTCCAAGATCAAGGTGTCGGCAGGGTTCATGTCTTCTGGGGCCTCTCTCCTTGGCTTGCAGGTGCCGCCTTCTCCTCATGTCCTCACATGGTCCTTCTCTGGGTGTCGCTCTGTCCCAGTCCCCCCTTCCTGTAAGGACACCAGTCATATTGGATTAGGGCCCACCCTAATGGGCTCATTTTAACTTAATGAGCTCGTTAGAGACCCTGTTCCAAATACAGTCCCATTTGGAGGTGCTGGGAGTTGGGACTTCAGCATGTGGATTTTGGGGGACACAATTCAGACCATAGCAGTCCTCCCCCACGAGCACAGGGTGGGGAACAGAGAAGGAAGAAGGCAGGCGGGAAAGGGATTGGAGGGCCAAGACCCAGCTCTTGTGTTGGGCCTTCCAGGGTGGGCCGTTTTGGGGGCAGTGAGCCTCCTGGTGGGCAGGGGCCAATGTTTCCCTTTCAGGCGGGACCCCCAGCTGGGGCCTCCGCACTCTTGATTTTATTAATCACTCTTGTCTGGGGCCTGGGTCACCGCGGAGGGAGGGTGTCTCGGAGCACCTATGGTCCACGTTGGTGCCATTGCCTGAAACCGTGCACTCTGCTTCCCGTGGAGCCTCAGGGACCCCTGCTGGCCTTTCCCATCCTTGGGACCCGAACGGTCCTGCCCAGTGGGGAGGTCTGGGTGCCTCTCGGGGTCTCATCGCACTGGTCTCTGGGCCACAGTGCTGGGCCTGAGCCGTGTTTCCCTTCCTGCAGTGTTTGCTGTGCTTCGTAAAGATGCCTGTCTCCTTCCAGAAGGGGCTCTGGTAGAGCTGGCTGGGGCGCTGGCTTGAAGTTGACCCCTCTGTGAGGCTCTGGGAGCAGAGGGACCCCCAGGGAGAGGGTCTCCAAGGTGATGGGATGTTTCCCACTGGCCTTCGCACCCCTCCCTCAACGCTGTGGATGTCCTGCGTGTGCTCTGTTTTCATAGCACAGAGCATTTGCCTCTGTTTTGAAAACTGAAAAACAAAGCCCCACACGGCCAATTCTGCACCACTGAGAAGACCGTGGGGCTGTGACCAGCGTGTGCTCATCACGGCGAGAGGGGACCATGGCCATCAGTGTATCCCAGCCTGCGGGGCTCTGTCACACACCCGCAAACACCCGCCGGCTGCCCCAGCCCATTTGGCCCCGTTCTCGTAACTCCGCTGAGAGCAGCAGTGACAGGGCTGACGGGGAGGAACCCACCCCTCGCACCTGAGCTGCCTGGCCCCGAGGGCCAGTGACTTGATGCTCAGGGCGGAAATGGGGAGGGTGCCCCCAGGTTATGGCCGCACTGCGCTGGGCACAGACGTGTGTCCATGGCAACTGAAGGTTAAAGAAGAAAAGTGACTTTTCTTGGGGCTTTTTGGGGGGGAGATGTGAGGAAGTGCAGAAGGGGAAGTAACAGCTTCCCCTTAAATTCCATGGAAAACCTAGAAACTTGTGTGAAACAAAGAAAACCTGACCCACAACAAAGCTCAACACATTCATCTCTAGGGAAAACGACAAGAAAAGGAAAAAAGAAGGCACCTGGGATCCACACAGAAGGCCTTTTAAAATGACTAGACTGGGACTTCCCTGGTGGCACAGTGGATAAGACTCCACGCTCCCAATGCAGGGGTCCCGGGTTCGATCCCTGGTCAGGGAACTAGATCTCACATGCATGCCGCAACTGAGTTCGCATGCCACAACTAAGGAGCCCACGTGCTGCAACTAAGAAGCCCGTGAGCCGCAACTAAGGAGCTGGCAAGCCACAACTAAGGAGCCCACAAGCTGCAATTAAGGAGCCTGCCTGCTGCAACTAAGACCCAGTGCAACCAAATAAATAAGTAAATAATAAATAATAAAACAAAATGACTAGACTGAAGGTCCCTCAAGGTCCCTGTGAGATCTCTGGGTCCCTGTGGCCTCTCGTTCAGCCCAACATACAATACAGTAAGTGCTCAATCACTGTTTATTCGGCTACAGAAGGGACAACGAATGCTCCAAGAGTCTGAAGGATAACTCAACTCCCGGAACAGATGACACATTGAAGAAGGAGAAGCAGGAGACGGTCATGTTTGTAAACCTGCAGAGACTGAAAACCGCAGCAGATCACTGGTTGGAAAAAAATGTAAAACATCTGGTTTCTGCTTCGTACATTTCTCTGTTTTCATGATTTGCTACAGTGAACATATATTGCTTGAAGAGTCCAAAACGAAATTACTTTTAACGGAAAATGCAGATGATCACTTGGCCACTTTAACAGAACCAGCTGGATCCACCAAAGGTGGGGAGGGCAGGAAGGCGTAGCAGTTCTCCTGTGACTGCAAAGAAGAATCCCCTGGGGCAGGGAAGGGGGAGGATTCTTTTAAAAATCCTAGAGCCAGGGCCTCCCTGGTGGCGCAAGTGGTTGAGAGTCCACCTGCCGATGCAGGGGATACGGGTTCGTGCCCCGGTCTGGGAAGATCCCATATGCCGCGGAGCGGCTGGTCCCGTGAGCCATGGCCGCTGAGCCTGCGCGTCCGGAGCCTGTGCTCCGCAACGGGAGAGGCCACAGCAGTGAGAGGCCCGCGTACCGCAAAAAAACAAACAAACAAACAAACAAATCCTAGTGCCAGAGCCTCTCCCTGGCCCGTGAGAATCTTGAGAGGGCCTGCCTAGGGGTTCCCAGTGTGCAGTCCAGGCTGAGACCCCATGGGGAGCTCAGATCCCACATGCCTCACAGCCAAAGCATAAAACAGAAGAAATATTGTAACAAATTCAGTAAAGACTTTACAAATGGTCCACATCAATCAATCAATATTTTAAAAAAGAAAAAAATGGATAGAAATACAGTTGTGACTGGAGGTGTCACAGTAGATATTAGTAAAGTAAAAGATAAAAGGACAAAGAAAGTCCATGTAATTGAAAGGGGAAAATTAACAAATATCAGGAATTAAACTGTAGGGCAAAGGGTTTATCTGTTGTTCAGAGTTCAGATATTATGTCAATAATCTATTTAGTCCATAAAGAAAAATACCTATAAATATAGAGAAGCAGAAATTGCTTCTAATCTCTAACCTCAGTGTAATACACCAGAACTTCATTGTGTGCATATCACCAATATGACCACAAATGCCTGGGAATTATAAACTTTTCCTTTGGGCTTCCTTGGTGGCGCAGTGGTTGAGAGTCCGCCTGTCGATGCAGGGGACACGGGGTCGTGCCCCGGTCCGGGAAGATCCCACACGCCGTGGAGCGGCTGGGCCCGTGAGCCATGGCCGCTGAGCCTGCGCGTCCGGAGCCTGTGCTCCGCAACGGGAGAGGCCACAACACTGAGAAGCCCGCCTACCACAAAAAAAAAAAAAAAAAACACTTTTCCTTTGTCACTGCTCATTCAATTTGGAAGTGAAAATGCCTTTTCCAAGTGCCTTGATAACAAATGCCATAAATTATGTGGTGATGCCCCCAAATTGTACTTAGAAGGAATTCATAATTTTAAATGCTTTTATTATTTAAAAAAATTAATGACTGCAGCATATAAATTATGTTCTTATTGGAGGGAAAAAAGAATACAGAAACAAAGATAAGAGCAGAAATAAATTAGAAAACAGAACATACAATAGCACCAAAAGCTGGTTCCTTCTCTCTTTCCTTTATTCACTGATCCAACATTCCTGGGGCACCTCTGAGCGCCAGGCCCTGTGTTATGAGAGTTTCTGCCCCTAGGCCCAGGCAGGAGAGAGAGACATATGAGCATATAAAAAAGGGCAAGAGGAGAGGTTGGCCAGGGAAGCATATGCAGGAGGGAGCAGCCTGCACCATCAAGGGTCCCCCATACTGAGAGTCACCTGTGTTGTGGAGTTTCACCCACAATATCAGTTGATACCAAGTCAGAGAAGATAGGACAGACCCTTCTTTGGGACCGTCATTGGGTCTTTGAAAGGACAGTCCCCCATATAGAGTGCTGGAGACACAGAAGAGAGCATAGTGGGAAACTGCACCTGGAGATACTCAGAGCAAAAGCAAAATAAAGCTAAAACTGGTACCAGCTGGGGTAGCAGAAGGGCGTGGGTTAGGGTGGAGTTTTGTCCGTTTACGCGAGAACTTTGGAGAGTTAACAGCTGCTAGAGGGAGGTCCCTGCTGGGTCTGCTGTGAACCAGCTCTGTGTTTGCCCCGACAGGACAGGATAGGATGGTGAAGAAAGAGGGTAGTGGAGACTCTGGCTTGGCTGTCAGTGAGTCACGGAGGGGGAGGTGAATAAGAGGGCAGGTCTGGGCCCAGCCCAGGTGAAGGCAGCACCAACCTCAGCAGCGTCGCTGTGTGGTCAGCGGAGAGCACAGAGGTCCCAGGTACCTTCCATCGTGAGAGAGACGGAGCTCATATGGGGCTGAGGCTGCCAGGTAAGGAGAACTGAGGGTATCCCTGTGGCTTCCGAGGTGAGAAGGGACATGCAGAGTCATGACCAGAGCATGGGGGCGTGGTCTGGTTGGCTTTGAGCAGATGGAGCTAAAGTCACTTCCTCCAAGGATGTCCAAGGCAGTAACCGGGGTGAGAAGGCCCCAGGCAGGACAGAAACCTACCAAAGCTGCCGGGCTTGGAAAGCCTTGGGCTGCAATATTCCAGGTGGCCACAAGATGGCGACGGCACGCCGCGTCTGTCTCCATTCTGGAGAACTGTTTCAAAAATGGGTTGCATCTGTTGAAACTTTTGTCTCTTTTTTAAAAGAACACGTGTAGAACATTTATGTGGAGTAAATAAAGTGAGTCTGTGCCCAGGGTAGTTTGCTTGTCCTGGGTCAGGGCCAGGCGCTCAGCTGTGCTTGAGCTGAAGTGTCAGGCTGTGCAGAGCCAGGCTGAGAGCCTGCTCTGGGGTAGCCTTGTAACTCTGAGACTCTCTGCGCATCTCTCCCTATACATAGCATCTTTGTTTCTGGAAGAAAATCTTGTGTAAATCCCATCATTATAAAGAATCTTGGGGCAGTCACTGTTTAAAGGAACAGTGTAAATAGTTCTAAAGGTGACTCCCCTATTACTTGATCTCCTGTGTCAGTTCTCAGGCCGACCACCTTGGACTTGAAGAGAAGGCTTGCTTCGGGCGTCCAGTGCCCACCCCAGGTTAAATTCCCACCAGAGCATCCCAGGCCCCCATCCTCAGCACGGGGCCTGTTGACCCTAGCGAGGCCAAGCCAGGCCCAGCGCCAGGCAGTGCTCGAGACAGGCCTCACCAGGGGTGACCCAAGGACACTGGGCCAGCCTGGAAGCTGCTGGGGTGGGAGTGGCGAGGGCTGGGCGATCTGGAGCCCCTCAAGAAAGCTGAGCCCAAACAGAACCAGAACAAGGTCTGATGAGGGTTTGGAACCATTTGGGACTCTCCAGGAAATGGATTAAACCAAACTGGACCCGCTCCCAGGCTCACACCACCCCAGCCTCTCCTCCAGGGTCGAACCGTGACCACAGGAATTTATCCTTTGACTAGGAGTCCCCGGGATCAAAATTTGGAGCTTCCAAAACATTGTTTTTTTCCTTTGGCTATTTTCAGTGTCTGCCCAGAGCTGAGTCTCAATATCATACATTTACTCTAGTTGAGAAATTAAGTTTCAGGATTCCAATTTCATAATACAAACCATTGCCCGTTTTTCTCCTTTCTGTAAATCTACCATTCTGAAAAGGGTGTTGACTTAATTTGACAACTAACAGTAATTCAGGTCTGCTTTGTAAATATCCTTATGTCTCCTGCCAAATCCCACAAAAGCTCGTTGCCTTTTTTGTGGGATTGGAACAAGAAAAAGCTTCACAGAGAAAACATTTCTGTGTATGTTGCACATCTTGTTATTGCTTAATGGCTCTTGAGTTTTTTTATGATGTTCTTGTAAGGATTAATACAGAAAATAAGGCAATCCTCCTTGAAAAACGGGTAAGTTTTCTTTGTCAGATAAGAGAGTTATGTAACCCAACATGTTTTCGCTTTTTGCCTTGGCTTCCAGGAAGCTCAGAGTTAAGTGTAATGATCAGTCTTATAATTGTCAGTCCTGATGACCTCCCGTTCTTTTATGATTGTCTTTTCAATCTTCTTGTTTTATTATTTTGTGTGTTGTTGTGTGTTTTCTAATTCTAAACTGCTCCGATTCTCTTATGAAAGCTGGAAAGTCTGCTTCTGGGACTTATCCAATGGAAAGTTATCAATAAAAAATGATCCCCAGGGCTTCCCTGGTGGCGCAGTGGTTGGGAGTCCGCCTGCCGATGCAGGGGAAACGGGTTCGTGCCCCGGTCTGGGAGGATCCCACATGCCGCGGAGCGGCTGGGCCCGTGAGCCATGGCCGCTGAGCCTGCGCTTCCGGAGCCTGTGCTCCGCAACAGGGGAGGCCACAACAGTGAGAGGCCCGCGTACCGCAAAAAAAAAAAAAAAAAAAAAAATGATCCCCAAAGCAGGAGTTCATGTGGGACTCCTTAAAATTTGAGGGTGGGATGAAATGATTCAAGGACATTGTGCAGAGGTTGACAGCCACTGCGTACAAAGCAGGGTGAGAAAACCTGTTCTACCTCTTGCTCCCAGCTCAAGCCTGGGCTGAGACGTTGCCATGCTGTCTCCTATATGGCAGGAGAGATGTCACTGTTCACCTTGAGAGTGTTGTTTTTATTTGGTTTATGAGACAACAGGCTTGAGAACAGCTCAGGCAAAATATTGTTGTTACGTAGGTAGCCGTGGCCGCAGAACATCCAGATCTAGATTCCTGTGTGGATTCTGCCACTGACTTGAGAAAGTCACCGAACTTCTCTGGGCTTTAAATGGCCTCTTCATCAGAAAGGTTGGGGGCGGGGCCGGGGGGATGGCAGGTGAGACGGGTGACGTGGAATTAGGTATTTACCCAGCCTCTAAATGAGGGATGGTTTTTACATTTAAAAACCAGGGAAGTTACAAAGGAAGTATATAAAAATGTCAATGTTTGTATGTTAGAAAAAAAAAATACAACTACTAGCAAAAAAAAAAAGGACAAAGGAACAATTTTAATAATAATCAAAGAAATGCATAATAAGCCAATAACACAGATCTACTTATTTTAATCAAAGAAATAAGAAAAACAATTTCTTTTAATGCACAATGCTGGCAGCAACATGGTGAAACTGACTTTCTCAACTGCTCACAGGAGAAATTAATCTGACCCTTTTAGAAAGCCATTTGGAGAGCTGTGTGGAGAGTTTTTAGAGTGTTTGTAACTTTGGCCCAGAAATTGTACTTCTGGCACCCTGTGCTATGAAAATAATTCACAAAATGGGAAAAAATCCTTGCAGAACAATGTTCATGATGAGACTGTTTGTATTCTTTAAAATGGAATCAGTATAAATATCTGATAGCACAGATAACATGAAATGGAATATGACATTTTTTAAATTAATGCTTCTGATGACTGTAGAACGTGGCAAATACTTGGTAAAGGAAGATATAAAATAGTATGTACACAATATTTACTACCATTTATATGTCTGAGATGGTAGTTTTATTTTTATATATGAGAATTGAAGAGAATTCAAGAAAATGCAACAGTGGCTGTGCTGGGTTAGCAAGAAAACGTTTTCTCCTCTTTCTGGAACCTCTGTTTTTCAAAATCGTAATGTCCTGTTACTTTTTTATGATGAAAAAAGGCATAGCTTTTTTTTTTTTCTTTTTTTTTTTTCTTTTTGCGGTACGCGGGCCTCTCACTGCTGTGGCCTCTCCCGTTGCGGAGCACGGGCTCCGGACGCGCAGGCTCAGCGGCCATGGCTCACGGGCCCAGCCCGGCATGTGGGATCATCCCGGACCGGGGCACAAACCCATGTCCACTGCATCGGCAGGCGGACTCTCAACCACTGCGCCACCAGGGAAGCCCAAGGCATAGCTTTTTACTTTAAAGGAACATAAAAGAAAACAAAACAATGGCTTAGATGTGTGCTTCCCAGGTTTTTCAATTCAGAGCAGTGAAATTAAGGAAAAAAACAGGAATGGGCTTCCAAGAGAAGATGACTATATTTAATTTTGCCAGGTTAAGGACATTTAAAAATAATATCTCCTACCAATGTAATTTAATAATTAATAATGTAATAAAGCAAAGGCCATTTTATCTTCATTTTTATTTTTAATTTTATTGGGGGAAAGGCCATTTTTAAAACCAAAATGTAGGACGGACAGATTTTGCTATCATGTACTTATTTCCTCCTTTGGCTGAGGACCTGTGGACCCCTTGATGGCCGCCTCTGGCTCTTGGGTCAGATTTGGGGCCCTTCACCCTAGATGAACCAGGCCCCGGCTCTGACCCCCCAGCCACAGCTGCTCTAAAAGCTGCCCCTGGGCCTCAGGGGCAGTGGCCCCCACCTGGCGGCAACTGAGGTCTTGGTGCCATTTCCAGAATTTCAGAGGGCAGTGCCGGTTCTTCATTGGAAACTTCAGTTGGCAGTTATTTATACCTGTGATTCATAGAAACTAAGGCCCACTGGTTCCAAATCCAGCACTCCTGATGGAGGACACCTGGCGAGGATGTGATCCCTGCGCTAGCAGACAAAACGCAGTGTTTCAGCTCCTCTTGTCTGCACTATGGTTGTCTGTCTATGAAATACACAGACAAATGGGGTAAAAATCATTCCCCCCTGGAATGTTGATAGCCCCACACCCTTTCCCTGGTGCCTGGAGAAGGAGAAGCCTTGCAGAAATACAGTGGGATCTCCACCATCTGGACCACAGCTGCCCAGGAAAACTTAGGGAAGGTCCCCTGGGAACATCGCTCCGTTCCCTCTGAGCGCCTGGTGGTTTGTGGACGAGGGAGAGCCGACGGTGACGGGCAGGCACTTGCCCTGCTTTCCAGGAGGCCAAGGCCTCCCGTGGAAGGGAGTCCAGATTTATCTTCTCCATAAAACCACCTGTGTCCTCCCCATGAAGTCTGTGATTCTTGAACCTAGCCATGCATCTGAACCAAGCACCAGGGGTGCTTTTCATAAGCACAAAGACTGAGATTCTAAGGTCAGGAGTGAGGTCTGGGATTTTAAAAATATATCTGCAGGCGATTCCAATACCTAACAGACTTGAGAACAGCCACCTAAAGGTCTCGGTGAATGTTCACAGGGGTCTGGTAGGTGTATGAATGAGGCCAGAGTTGGGCTTTTATTTATTCATTTAATAATGTAACTGAGTCCATTTTGCTCCATCCCAACCTGGTGGACACTCGCCTCCGATTTTTAGGCCTCCGAGGTGCTCTGTGAGGGGTCCTCCATAACGCAATCCTCATGTAAAGGGAAGAACTGCCTCCTGATGGATCCGTTTTGTAAACCCAGTGCTGTAAGGTGGGGTCCACCTCCAGCCACTCACAGTTCGGGAATGCTTCCCGGGGAGGTGTGATTGAGCCCTGCCCTCCTCTCCCTGGCCTGCAGCCAGACAAGTTTGTGCGGGGCAGATGCATCTGAGTGTGGTGTGTCACTCATCCTTTTTTCTGGCTATCAAAGGTGCAGATAATTAATAAGAAGCTGGATCTTAGCAACGTCCAGTCCAAGTGTGGCTCAAAGGACAATATCAAACACGTGCCAGGAGGCGGCAGTGTGAGTACGGTCACACTATCCCTGCGCCGAGCTGCGGTTCCGGGTTTGAGAAGTGGCATGAGTGTTTGTACTTGCATATTGCATAGAATAAACCATTCTCAGGCTCGGAGTCTCTCCGGGTCCCCAGGTAAATGTAGCTCAGGCTCCCCACACCCGCGCCTACCGTTCCAGGAGGGGTGCCCCAGAGCTGCGTGGGCGGAACGGGGAAGGTGACTGGTCCTCTCTCCGACCTGTTCCTGGTGGCTGGGTCCTCACAGCATAAGCCCCATCTTCACCCCCGCTCGCTGAGAGCCCCACAGCCCGTTTGAGTTTGGGCTGAAGGTGGCAGCGCCTAAGACTGCTCCGTCACCTGGGCAGGTTCACTTTAAGGGGCTCCACTGGGGACAGCTGGCCCGCTTGTTCTGACGAGCCGACGCAAAGGTCTTTACCATCCAACCTCAGAGCAGAGGCCGTGCTCTGCTCGCCTTTGACTTCTGCCTTTGCAAGGGATGAGCTGATTCTTAAGCCTCTCGGCTCCTGTTTGAAAACAGCTCCACCCCCTGGCAGAAGCTCCAGGTGCGAGAGAGCCCAACAGAAATGCACCAGGGACCTGCCCGCAGCCGAGGGTGGACAGAAATGCTGCTTGGAGCCCTTTTAAATTCGGCCTCCTCCAGATGTCCCTGCGGACTCCCTGCGTCCCCAGTGGATGTGTCCCTGAGATTTGGGGCTGGCATCCTCATTCTCGCCTGCCCACTTGACCGGCTCTGCGGTTATCCTCCAAGTTCACAGACAAATGGGTGCAGACTCGGCATCCTGAGGCTCGGCCCCCCTTCTCCGCAGCCTCCCTCGCTCCCCCAGCCTTCTTGGTCAGCTGTAGGCAAATGTTTACACACGTCGGGGAACGGGAGGTTCGAGACCCTTTGAGGTCCACCCCTGGGGAGGAGGATGGTTTCTGAGAGCAGGCATCTGGCCTCTGGCTGGCAGTGCCGGGGTGACAGTGGGAGCCCCCGGGTGGGGCTCTCTCCAGAAAGTGCCCAGCCTTGGCCCGCATATCCGCGTCCGGACCTGGGGGTTTATTCTTGCAACGCGCTGCCTCCTGCCCTGAGCGCCGGGTCCTGGCTCTGCCACTGACGAGGCTGCTGCATGGCGCTTCACTCACGCTTCCTCACCAGTGTCCGCTCACTATCTCTGCTGTGCCCCCGGTCCCTGCTCTCCTGTCCCAATGCCACCTCGTCTTCCGCCAAGAGAAGGGGTGGGGACCACCCCAGGCTGTGATCGTGGGCTCCCGGTGCTGTTGCTGTTTTAGCTTTGACTCCGGCGCTCTGGCTTCCCTGCAGACGGCAGCCTCTGGCCAGAGAAGGAAAGACATGTGCTTTCCGGTTTAACTCGCGTCTGGTGTGTCTGGTCAGCTGGTGGGAGCTTGTGCTGCTGGGGCCGAGGGGTGGGGTCCAGTGGCTGCAGTCAGCGCCCCCCCGCCCCCGCTCCTTCAGGCGGAAGGTGGGGGCAGGGTGTACACTCGCTCTGCCCAGGACATCAAGGGACTTCCTCAGGGGCACCTCCCCTCCCCCCTGCACTCTCTGCCAGCTGGTGGGCTAGCCTGTGACCCCAGCAGAGTGCCACAGGATGTCCCGGGCTGGCCCCGAGCGCTGTCCTTGGCCTGTGGCCACTGCAGTAGGAGCCACCATAGAGAGCTCTTCTCCTGGTGAAAGGTGGCTGGGGGGTGACAAGCCCCAGCACAATGTCAGCCTCAGGCGTTTTGGGGACAGTGGACTCTTGGCCTGGGCTCTGCCTGTTTGCTCCCGGCCCCTCTTCTCTTCAGCTGGGAGGTGGTTCCCCAGCAGGCAGGCTCTGTTCCTTCTCCTAGGGATTCTCCCTGCCTCCTGGCCGGCTCCAGGATTCACTCCAGAGCCTGGCCTCCTCCCTCCCCCTCCCCGGCCTCCAGTCTGCCTGACCCCCCCTCCCTCCCCCTGCCCCATTCCTTTCCCCTCCCCATTCCTTTCCCCTCCCCATTCCCTCCCCCTCCCCATTCCTTTCCCCTCCCCATTCCTTCCCCTCCCCCATTCCCTCCCCCTCCCCATTCCTTTCCCCTCCCCCATTCCTTTCCCCTCCCCCATTCCCTTCCCCTCCCCCATTCCCTCCCCTCCCCATTCCTTTCCCCTCCCCATTCCTTTCTCCTCCCCATTCCTTTCCCCCCATTCCCTCCCCTCCCCACTCCTTTCCCCTCCCCGCTTCCTTTCCCCTCCCCATTCCCTCCCCCTCCCCATTCCCTCCCCCTCCCCATTCCTTTCCTCTCCCCTTCCCTCCCCCTCCCCCATTCCTTTCCCCTCCCCTTCCCTCCCCCTCCCCCATTCCTTTCCCCTCCCCATTCCTTTCCCCTCCCCTTCCCTCCCCCTCCCCCATTCCTTTCCCCTCCCCTTCCCTCCCCCATTCCTTTCTCCTCCCCATTCCCTTCCCCTCCCCATTCCTTTCTCCTCCCCATCCCTCCCCCTCCCCATTCCCTCTCCCTCCCCATTCTTTTCTCCTCCCCATTCCTTTCCCCCATTCCCTCCCCTCCCCCATTCCTTTCCCCTCCCCCATTCCTTCCCCCTCCCCATTCCTTTCCCCTCTCCCATTCCCTCCCCTCCCCCATTCCTTTCTCCTCCCCATTCCTTTCCCCCATTCCCTCCCCTCCCCCATTCCCTCCCCTCCCCCATTCCTTTCCCCCCATTCCTTCCCCCTCCCCATTCCTTCCCCCTCCCCCATTCCCTCCCCTCCCCCATTCCTTTCCTCTCCCCTTCCCTCCCCCTCCCCCATTCCTTTCCCCTCCCTGCCAATCCAGGCTCTCCCTTCTTCACTGCTCCACCCTCCCTTTTCCCCCACTGGTTACCGAATCCAGGCTGAAGGGAAGAGAAGGAAGCCTGTACACACCAGCCTTCACTTTCATCTCCCGCATAAAGGGAAGGAGGGGGGAGTTCCCATAGCCCTGCCCCACCCCACCCCCGAGGGCCCGTTGTGCTCAGAATCCGTCCTTAACTCACCCAATGGCCACAGGCGCGGGCTCTCCACACCTCCCTCCACGCACCCACGCACACAGGCCACGTCCACCTGTCAGCCTGAATCAACTCCATCAGTAATCGGCAGACGCCAGTATGATTTTGATTAACTAGTGTAATTTGGGATTCTTCCAGATGATTTAGGCCTAAGTAAAAACTCCGTTTTTTCTGATGTCCTTGTTAACCCCGTTCTCAGGCACGAGGCCATCTCTCCCCTGGGTGACTCCAGGGCAGGGAGCAGGGGCCGATTGGCTCCACGGTGATGGGCCTCCTGTACCCTCAGGTGACCTCACATGAGGGAAGTGTCACTCAGGGACCATCAGGGACCCCTCACAGCCATGGCTTTGTAGAGACTTCCTCTAGGAGACTCCTCTGCTAATGCTGGGTCCCCATGGGTTTCTCCTCCGGGGGGCTGAGGTCAGCAGGCGGCTGGGGGGTGGCTGTGTGGCCTGGCCACATGCTGGACCCTCAGGCTGGCTCTGAGCCCTGAGGCCCTTAGGCCTCCCCTACGTGTGTCTGCTGAACCTGCCTGAGACACTAAACCTGTGATTTGTGCTGTGCCGCCTGCCCATCCTGCTGGTGTTGCTTTGCTCCTTTCTGTAAAGGACCAAAATGTCCAGGACACTGTGCCCTGGGGCTGGGTGGCGGTGGGGAGGACAGCTGGTGCTTAACTCTTACTGGGCTGTGGGACTGCTCTGGGGCCCTCTCGTTGGCCACCACTGCTGTGGAGGGCTGCTGGGTTTGTGAAGCTTCTCCTGGGAGGAGTGCTGCTAACAGCCCCACACCGCCCTCTGCTCTCAGAGGCCCAGCAGATATGGCTCTCTTGCTTTTCCAAGATTTTTCAAATGCTGCACAAACATCATATTGATCCCTTCTTTCTTTCTGTCTTCACTGAACCTGATCTGTGGATTTCATGTCAGGAAAGAGAATAACTTTTTCTCATGTAAGTGTTTGCTAAACCAAAGGTGTAGGCCCTGCACAATGGGGAAGTAGCCCTGTTTTTCCCTGAGGGTCCTTGTCCTGTGGAATTGAAGGCACTCCATTTGTTTTGTGAAGACCCAGCTCCCCTGGGGCAAGGTTGGCAGAATTCCAACACATTTTCCCACCCTGACTAGGGTGTTTTCCTCGCGGCAGACAGGAAAACACTGTCTGAGTGGAGCCTGGACTTACACAGCTGCTTTTCATTGCGTTACGCCCCCAAGAAAATAATCCTATTGTCCCTCTCATTCTCTCTCTCCTCCAGGTGCAAATAGTCTACAAACCAGTGGATCTGAGCAAGGTGACCTCCAAGTGTGGCTCATTAGGCAACATCCATCATAAGCCAGGTAGCCAGCCCTTGTAGAAGGCAAGGACGGGGCGGGGAGGCCCGAGGGGTGGGACAGGATGGGGTGGTGCCTTCTCCGGAAGTGGTTGGGAAGGACAGATGGGATGGGCCATCAAGGAGAGTGTTAAGGGTGGAACTTGCTTCGGCCTGGGAGGTGTGGCTCCATGTGTTGTTCCTGAGCAGGGCCAGGCTGGCCAGGACAAGATAAGGAGGGAGGGCAGATGCTGGTCTAAATCCTAACCCGCAGTTCTCCAAGCAGGCTGCACACGGGGTATGTAGAGCTGGGAAAGGGCCTGAACTGGCCCCCAAAGCCTGGCTAATGTGGATGTCCCAGTTTGGCCCTCAGCCAGCGTGAGGGGCATTTCACCAACTGCCCCAGCTACAACATGGGACCCTGGGCTGTTGCCATGCTCCCACTGTCACTTCATTTCAACAGAAAATGATGCTGTTGGAACTCCCCATGCTAACCTTTTCCCTCTTCATCTCATGCCGTATAGAAATCAGTGCTATCTATAGATCTTTCTGAGACAGTGGAAATGTTCTATACCTGTGCTGTTCAGTATGGTAGCCACTAATGACATGCGACTATTGAGCATTTGAAATGTGGCTGGTGCAGTTGAGGAACTGAACAAATTTTATTTAATTAAATTTGGGGAATTCCCTGGCAGTCCGGTCGGTGGTTAGGCCTTGGCGCGTTCACTGCCAGGCCTGGGTTGGATCCCTGGTCGGGGAAGTAAGATCCCACAAGCCGCACGGCGTGGCCAGAAAGATAAAATTCAATTAAAATTTAAAAATAAATAAATGCAATTTAAGTAGCTACAGGTGGCTACTGGCTACCATCTTGGAGAGCTAACTTCTGCCTAAAAGGCCAGAGCAGGGCCTTCTGCTTTAGGCCCTGTTCAGGGCTGAGGTCTTTACTTGAACTGTGACTGCAGGAAGAGAAGGTCATCAGAAATGTAGTCTAGAAAGTGTGTCATTACTTCCTGCCTCCCTTGGACATCTTGTGGGTGTTCAGTCTCTCCCAGTGAAAACTATGCCTCTCCTGAGGCCACCATCCTACCACACTGGGAGCAGCTTTCTTTCTTTTTTTTTTTTTTAATAAAGTATGGATATCTTTTTTTAAATTATTTATTTATTTTTGGCTGTGTTGGGTCTTTGCTGCTGTGCACGGGCTTTCTCTAGTTGTGGCAAGCAGGGGCTACTCTTCGTGGTGCAAGGGCTTCTCATTGCGGTGGCTTCTCTTATTGCAGAGCATGGGCTCTAGGTGAGCAGGCTCAGTAGTTGTGGCACAGGGGCTTAGTTGCTCCACGGTATGTGGGATCTTCCCAGATTGGGGCTCGAACCCATGTCCCCTGCCTTGGCAGGCAGATTCTTAACCTCTGTGCCACCAGGGAAGTCCCAAGGGAGCAGCTTTCTTAACTGGCTTTATCCTTCCAAAGAAAGTAAAGTAGTTCGTCTCTTCCTCAGGCCATATCCCCCCTACTTGGGCATGGCATCAAGTGTCTGAGGAGGGAGAAGGGGTCAGGGCCGTTCCTTATTAAGGGTGCATTTTGCCATTTAGTTTAATTCTGAGGTCTGATAGGGCTGTAGCTTATAGGATGTTGGCATAGAAAGACTTGACTCTTTGGAAGCCAACTAATTTGGAATAATTTCTCACGAACTGAGCTGTCATCTACCTTTGCATCATCTAAGGAGGAAGAGTTTGCTGAGTAAATATTTGATGTGCACCCTGATTAGAGAGAGAAAGCAAACTGTTTTCAAGCCCTTTGGAAGGACCTACTTGCTCCAAACCACGCTCTATATAAAAGCTGGTCTTAGCTCCCCCTCAAGGTAGGCGTCTGCATGGAATCACTCACTTGCTTAGCCCTCACTCAAGGCTTGGTGCCCTTGTGTGTATTGTGTTCCAGGAGGTGGACAGGTGGAAGTAAAGTCTGAGAAGCTGGACTTCAAGGAGAGAGTCCAGTCCAAGATCGGGTCCCTGGATAACATCACCCACGTCCCTGGCGGAGGGCATAAAAAGGTAAAGGGGCAGGGCGGGGAGGAGGCTATAACAGAGTCAGGTGGACAAGGCTGGTCCAGTTTCCCACGGCAGGAGAGCTGAGGGTCCTGTATTGACTGGCTTGACATGGATTCTCAGCTACCACCAGGCCTGCGGGGCTCCACCTGGGCTGCCCTTTGATGTACCCTGGGAGCTTTAACACACTTGATGCCAGGCCCCACCCTGGAGATTCTGACTAATTGGTCTCAGGTGCCATCTGGGCACCTGGAGTGGAGCTTTTAAAGCCCCCAGGTGACTCTTTAGTGCAGTTAAAGGTGAGAGCCACTGCCCTATGCCCTGTGGTGTGCAAGCATCCCCCAAATGAAGTAGCCATCACCAAAGCCAGCCCCAGTCACCAAGAGCCAGTCACGGGAATGTAACCTAACTTTTAAATGGGTCACTAGGCAGTTAGAGCAAAACAGTGATGCTGGAATCCAGATTTCAGGAAAGCCTCTCTAAGTGTCCACAGGGAGGCTGCTAGACCAAGGACCTCAGCGTTCCCTGCAGTTTCTAGAGGCCCTGGGTCTGGCTCTGGGTGTCTGTGGGCAGTGGGGGTCGGGGGACACCAGTGTCTCCCTCTGGGCCCATTGCACAATGCCGTCCTGTGGCTGCACTTTTTCTCTTCTGCATAAAGACAGCCAAGTGCCCTCTGGGGTTTCCCGCCCCGCGCCCGCCCTCAAGTCCTGCAAGTGACTCACTTTCCAGTCTTCAGTGCCTCCCGGCAGCTGACCGAGGAGTGGTGAAGGGAGAAGGGATGTCCCAGAACGGGTGTGGCAACTGAGACCCGACGCAGCAGTGAGCAGCGGTGCAGCCCAAGGGGGCCCCGCTGGTCAGAAGTGGCAGCCGGGCCTTGCTTGGAGGCCACCAGGGTCCCCAAGGCAGTCACCACCCCTCCCCCCATCATGCTCACCACCTCCTCCTCTGGTTCTGAACAGACACACCCCACCTTGGCAGTGAAAGCCCGACAGCATAGTTTTGGAGAAGCCTTTGCTGGCATGTTCTTAGATCACAGGTTGCAAACCGAGACCTCGGGGCCGACCTGACCCGTGATGGAGGCGCCCGAAGGCGGGGGGAGGACGGGGTCCTGGCTCCCTGACCATCAGGCTTCCACATACTGGGCTTCCCCAGGTGCAGGACTACTTCTCAGTGCCGCCTGGGTCTCTATTAAAAGTGAGACCCAGGGAAATGAGAAGATTTTCTGCAAAAGCCCAGCTTGTTTCCATTGCCTCCCCGAGCCTGTTTAATGCAGGGCCTCCCTGCCCTGGGGAGCTTTAAAGAGACCACGTCCCACCCCCAGAGAGTCTGACTGAATATATTGTATATGGAATGAGTCTGGGTAGGCCTGGGCGTTGGTGATTCCCAGTTGAAGGAAGGCCTCTACCCCTGACTCTGGAAGGTTCTGTGTCCTGGGAAAAGCTCTGGTCTTGACTCTGCTTGGAGGCGTGACCCAGGCAAGATCTACAAGCCATCTCAGCATCAGGTTCCCCTTCAGCAAAGCGGATGGAAACTTTGCTGTCCCAGGGTGGTTGTGAGACCCGGATGAGGCAATGTTGAGGAGGAGGCCTGGAGCTTTGTACTCATCAAAGAACATGAATTAGAGCCAAATCCGAGCCAGAACTTCTCCTGTTGGAACTCATCTCTCTGATGCCTCAGAAAGGGTGGGCTCTGCCCTACCCACTGCCCAGGAGACACTGACCTGGTCCCAGAGGGTCCTCTTGTGTTCAGTCCCCTATTTCCCTCTGTGATGAGCAAAACTGCTGACCAGCAGTGCAGCATAGGACCCCCGCCACCTGAGTTCCTTTCAGTTTGGGGGATGTGGGGACATTCCCAGGATGCTGTCCCATTTTTCTTAAGAACGTAAGTGTTCTTATCAAAGCTTAGGTCAAAACGGCCTTTCAGCTGTAGTCATATGGAAGAGTTCTTTGTTCAAAGTAGTAACCCAGCGTGAACAAAAGAAGCATATGGCTTAAATGGGAGCCTGGTTTTTCTCTACACTCAAATGCCCCTGCAACAGGCCCTCTTTACCTGGCGTCCAGGGACTCCTGAAATTGTAGGGAGCAGTTGTCACGTGTGTATGAGAGCAGACACGCGTGTGTACACATTTTCCTGGTCTCACCAGATGCTCAAGGAGGTCTTAGGATCCAAAACAGGCTGAGAATTACTGTGTTCACCACTCCAGGACTCAGCAGGAGAGAATTATTATGTACTGCTGGCATCTCCAGCTAATGCTTTCTGCTTCTGAGCTTCCCAGGAATCCTTTGGCGCCGAGACCTCTGGGTCAAGGATGCTCTACCTTTTGTTTATTTTTAAATTGAAGTATAGTTGATTTACAATGTCGTGTTGGTTTCAGGTGTACCGTACAATGACTCAGTTATACATACATACATATATATATTGTTTCTCAGATTCTTTTCTCTTATAGGCTATTGCAAAATATTGAGTATAGCTCCCTGTGCTATACAATAGGTCCTTGATGGTTACCTATTTTATATATAGTAGTTTGTACATGTTATTCCCAACCTCCTAATTTATCCTCCCCTCCCCTTTCCCCTTTGGTAACCATAAGTTTGTTATCTATGTCTGTGAGTCTCTTTCTGTTTTTGAAATAAGTTCATTTGTATGCTTTTCTTATTTAATTTTTTAAATTGAAGTATAGTTGATTTACAGCATCATGCCAATCTCTGCTGTATAGCAGAGTGACTCAGTTATACACATGTAGACATTCTTTTTTTACATTCTTTTCCATTATGGTTTATCACAGAATATTGAGTATAGTTCCCTGTGCCATACAGTAGAACCTTGTTGTTTAGCCATCCTGTATATAATACTTTACATCTGCTAATCCCACACTTCCAGTCCTTCCCTCCCCGACCCCCCCTCCCCCTTGGCAACCACGAGTCTGTTTTCTATGTCTGTGAGTCGGTTTGTTTTGTAGATAGGTTCATGTGTGCCATATTCTAGATTCCACTTATCACACATAAGTGGTATCATATGGTATTTGTCTTTCTCTTTCTGACTTACTTCACTTAGTATGATAATCTCCAGTTGCATCCATGTTGCTGTGCAATGGCATTATTTTGTTTTTTATGGCTGAGTAGTCTTCCATTGTATATATGTACCACATCCTTTTTATCCATTCATCTGTCGATGGACATTTAGGTTGTTTCCACGTCTTGGCTATTGTGAATAGTGCGGCTGTGAACATAGGGGTGTGTGTGTCTTTTTGAATTACAGTTTTGTCTGGGTATGTGCCCAGGAGTGGGGTTGCTGGATCATATGGCAACTCTAGTTTAGTTGTAGACTTTCTGATGATGGCTGTTCTGACTGGAGTGAGTGTTACCTCATGTGGTTTCGACTTGCATTTCTCTAATCATCAGCCTGAGCATTTTTTCATGTGCCTGTTGGCCATCTGTACGTCGTCTATTGGAGAAATGTCTACTTACGTCTTCTGCCTACTTTTTATTGGGTTGTTCTTCTGATGGAGTTGTATGAGCTGTTTGTATGTTTGGGAACGACGCCCTACTTTCAAAAGGGCTTTGTTGCACCGTGTTTTCTAGTCTAACCTGCCAGGGCTGCCCACAGCTGCTACCACCTCCAGCATCCTCCTCAGTCACTGGCAAAGGGGAGGCACGTGTGTGGCTCACAGCTGGGCGGCAGGGGCTCCGGCCCCATCCCTCAATCTCCTCCAGCCTCTCCTTCCACACTTTCATTTGCAATTTGGCAATGTGTGCAGGTCAAAATGAAATGCGCACACGCCTTTTGACCTACTAGCAATTCCACTTGTGGGATACACGCACAGTACACATGTGAAATGACACGCCCACAAGGTTATTCAAACACAGCATTGTCTGTGAGAGCAGAAGACTGGAACAACCTAAATATCCACCCACAGGGGCGTGGATACATTTTGGTCCATCTGCTGTGACAGGAAACCACACAGCCCTCAGTGAGCAGAGAGGGAGCTATGTACTGATGACAAGGCAAGGTGTTAAGTCTAAACACCAGAGTGCGAAGCTTGTGGTTGTCGTTGCCTTATGTATGGTATTTTTTCCCCTCTACTCACACATACGCGTTTGCGTGTGTGGTGGCCTATCTATCTCTGGAAGGGTACGCAAGGAACTCACAGTGGTCGCTGCCTCTGGAGAAGGGGCCTGGGAGGCTGGCTGGCAGGTGACCAGGACCCTGCAGCAGCTTAGCCGTCGGGAAACGATGAAACTGTGGTCCCCACCACACCTCCCTCCCACCCAAGGCCAGCAGTTGGCGGGGCCCCTCCGCCTCACCCTGCCCTCTCCTCTCTTGCAGATCGAAACCCACAAGCTGACCTTCCGCGAGAACGCCAAAGCCAAGACCGACCACGGGGCGGAGATTGTGTACAAGTCGCCCGTGGTGTCGGGGGACACGTCCCCACGGCACCTCAGCAACGTCTCCTCCACCGGCAGCATCGACATGGTGGACTCACCGCAGCTGGCCACGCTCGCCGACGAGGTGTCCGCCTCCCTGGCCAAGCAGGGTTTGTGATCAGGCCCCCGGGCGGTCAGTAATCGTGGAGAGAAGAGAGTGAGAGAGTGTGGAAAAAAAAAGAATAATGATCTGGCCCCTCGCCCTCTGCCCTCCCCCAGCTGCTCCTCACAGATCGGTCAATCACGTAACCTGCTTGTCGCTCGCCTCTGGCTCGGGACTTCCAAATCGGTCACGGGAACGAGAGCCAAGTTCATCTTTCCAAATTGACGGGCGGGCCAGTCGTAATAAAATATTTTTAAAAACCTTAAGAAAGATGGCCCTACCCAGAATTTCCTTGGGCAGTTACTTTCGATTCTTTTTTTTTCCCCTCTGAGTGCAAGAGGGAGGAGGAGAGGCTCTGAAAGCTGCTTCTGGGGACTCTCGAGGGCCTGGGCGGGGGGCGCCCCATTCTGGGGGTGTCACAGAGGCAGCAGCGGCAAGAAGGGACTCGGCACTTGGTGCACAGGTGGAACCACAGGCGTCGGGCCACCTCTGGAGCAGGGCGGGGTGCGGGGGGGGCTGGGCAGCGGGGAGGGCGAGGTGACGGGGCGGAGGGAGGGCGCGGCGTGAGGATGCCGGAGGAGCTCAGGGAGGAGATGCCGAGGACGGCCCGGAGGCGCAGCAGGCAGGGCACAGCCTCCGCCGCCCACAGCAAACTCGGACCAAGTGGCCTCCGGTTCTTGGTGGCCCGGGGTCTGCTGCGGGTCGGCGTGCCCCGCTCTGGAGGGAGAAGGGCTTCCACCGGGGGCGGGAGGAGAAGGAAGGGGGCGGGAGGAGAAGGCAGGCTGCGGGAGTGGCATCCTGGGGGTTTCTTCCTCGGAGAAGACCGAGCGCTGGCCCCTTTCTCCCTCCCCGCAGGGTGGGGGTCCTGAGCTGAGGGGCTTCCCTGTGCCCCGCGGAAACCCTGTTTTGTTGAGTTCTGAAGGTTGGAACTGCAGCCACGATTTTGGCACCTCACAGACCTGGGACTTTAGGGCTAACCGGTTCCTTGTAAGGACTTGTGCCTCTTGGGGGACATCCGCCTGTTCCCAAGCCTGGGCCTCTGGCATCTCTGGAGTGTACGGGGACCTGGGAGGTGGCTCCTGAACCTCTCATCCCTCCCACGGCCACCGCAGCCACCTGTCTGCCCCACCATGCCTGTGTCTGCCGTGCGGAGCCCAGTCACCGCCTGTACCCCTCATGACATCACGCTGTCCCGAGTTCCCAGCCTCACCCCACCCCCCTTTCTCAGTAACGGACATTGTTTAGATGGGGAGGCACCTCCTCTAAACCAAGGGGGAAAGTCAAGGCGGGTGAGGACCGGACACGGCGGGGGACCTCAGTCTCTCGGTCTAAGTTGTACTCACCCAGCTGGCACGTCCTTCACGATGAACCTGATGACCTCACTCGGTTCCCTGCCCCTGCCCCCATCCCAGATGGGAGCCAGGGTGGGGTTCGCAGTGACCCTGGACGTTTATGCCTTGTTTCCTTGGAGAACCTTTTCTCCCAGAAGGCTTGGTTCCCTTCCTGTGCCAAGCTGGCAGCAGGTTGGCCGTCCTGGATGCCAGAGATGGCACGGGGACGGGCAGGCAAGGCCCCCAGGGCAGGACCACACTCCCTCCGTTCCTTACGTCTGCCCCAGCTTGTGACTGCCAGCCTCTCAAGAGAGCCCAGCCACTGCTCAACCCCAAGAGCGTATAATCAGCCCTCACCCCAAAAAGGGAAACATGCCCCCTCGGAAACGGTTCTTCCCCCAGTCTCGGCTGGAAGCAATGCTGTCTTGTCCTCCTGGAGCAGCTGAACATATACATAGATGTCGCCCCTCCCTCCCCATCTGCACCCTGTCGCGTTGTAGTCGGATTTGTCTGTTTATGCTTGGATTCACCAGAGTGACTATGATAGTGAAAAGAAAAAAAAAAAAAAAAAGAAAAAAAAAAAGGACGCATGTATCTTGAAATGCTTGTAAAGAGATTTCTAACCTAACCCCCTTGGGAGTCCTAGATGTCTCTCACCTCCCAGCTGGGACTTGGATCCAGAAGGCCAGTGTGACTCTCTTCTGTGGGGCCTCCCAATTTTTGAAAGACTTTCATCAACATCTGGGACCCAACAGAGCCCAGATGCTGACATCTGAGAACCCTCAGCTGCAAAGAAGGCCTGAAGCACAGGAGGAGGAGAGAAGCTATGGTACCCCCTCCCCGCCCCCGGGGCTCCCTTCTGTCAGGCAGGGGGCAGTGTGTCTTGTGGTGAAGATGGCCCTGGAGAAGCCCCACAGCAGCCCTGAGAGAGGGTCATACAACTAACTCCCTGCGTCGCGAGTGCCGGCTGGGGAAAGGTCTGCAGCCCACCCCCCAGCCCAGGGTCCTGCTCCAAGCTCTCCCGCAGGAAGGCTGGCCCAGGCCTCCCCACACGGGGCCTGACGGCCACAGCAGGGGTTGGGATGCACTGCCTGCCCTGGACTGGCCCCCGGGGCCTGAGCCGCCTGACAAGGGTGACAGGTCAGGAGACACCATTTCCAAATCCTTGGCCAGAGCCCCTGCTGACCTTGCATGAAATCCACCTCCTGCCATGGGGAAAGGGAAGCAGCCTTTGTAGAAATCCAGTTTGAAGAAAATCAGCCACCTCGGCCTGGTTCTGCCACTTCTGATTTGGGTACAGTTAAAGGCAACCGTTTGGGGCTGGGTGGTTGGAGTCCAGGGCCAGACGCTTCATCTGCAGCCAGAGGATCATCTGGGCCCAAAACTTCCCGCAGTGAGGCTCTCCTCTGTCCTCTGAGTCCCAGCTGGTCTTGGAAGGGTTCTGAGGAAGAAAGAGGAAACTTGGTGTGAAGATCTGGTGGCTGTTAGAGATGCAGCCCCTCATTACTGCCACCAATTCTGGCTGCATTTCTTGAACCTCTCCCTGCACAGTTCCTTATTCCGAGGGCCTTACTCAGCGGGCACCTCGTGTTGCGTGGGCTGTTGGGAGCAGCCTAAACATCGTGGTTTAGGGTCATCAGGTCAGTGGTGGCGGGGAGCCTGCAGAGCGCAATGCTGGATTAGAACCGTAAACAAGGACACCCCGCCCCCCCCCCAGGGCTGGGCACTCCCCCACCGCCGTTTCTTCCAGGCTCGGTGTCCCTCGGGTGGGCTAGATAGGATACACTATCCGCCTGGTCGCTTCAAGCTCTGCATTCACTTTATCAAAAGTTCCATTTAAACTGACTTCAGTGGTGAGACTGTATCCTGTTTGCAACTGCGTGTTGTGCTCCTGGTGGGGCCGTGGGGGGAGAGGAACCTGTAGGAGAGTTACCTCTGGGCAAAGGGGAGTCTTGGAGAGCAGGAGTCCAAGGCCTGGTAATACTTTTCTTCCTGATTTCAACCACGTGTGCTAGAGGTCCCTTCGGATTTCACCTTCTCACCGACAGTTGCCACAGGCTGCCAGCTAGTTCCCATCTCCTTCCCGGCCAGGTGCAGGCAGTGAGGCTTGTGGAGGAATCTGGAGATATGGTTGCTGTGACCTGCTGCCCTTTTTGCAGGGTTCCCAAGCCCGCAATCAGGCCTCCCAAACACGCTGGCATCCTCTCCTTTAAGCTGCTGGCACCTCCACGTCACCTTTCCCACCAGCTCCGGACACACAGCCTGTACTTCGAGTAGCTGCTAAGATCTCGTCACCCTTAAATCTCTGTCCTCCAAGGAAAGCAAAGAGGCAGGGATGAGGGCAGAGGTGGAGGTCATCAGCTTGTCCTATCTACAGATCTGTGGCTTCAAGAGACTTCTGGTTTCTCTTCAGCTTTGAAAAGGGTTACCCTGGGCACTGACCCAGAGTCTCACCTCGTAACGGACTTAGCCCCATGAATTTGCAGTGTCGCACAGGACAATTTCTGGCACTTGCAAGTCCCATGATTTCTTCGTTAATTTTGAGGGTGGGGGGAGGGACATGAAACCATCTTAGCTTAGCTTCCTGTCTGTGAATGTCCATAGGGTGTATTGTGTGTTTTAACAAATGATTTACACTGTTGCTGTAAAAGTGAATTTGGAAAATAAAGTTATTACTCTGATTAAATAAGGTCTCCATGTATGGATTCAAAGGACCAGAAAATGATGTATGATTTGCAGGTCCCTTCCCAGCCTTAGAGAACTTAGCTCAGACAATATTGTTAAAACCTGGACATCGGGATTTACTAGCTGGGTCTGGGGCCCTGAAGGTGAAAGAGCTCTCAGACTTGCTCATTTTCAGGTGATTCTCTCATTCTGGTGCTGGCAAACCATCCTGGTCCAACTCAAAGGGCAATACCCTTGTGGGTGAGCTCCCAAGGCTGCACTCAGTTTGTAAGGCCCAGCCCACTGTATTCAAACCTGAGAACGCTGGGGTGGCTCTAGGAACCCTTTCTACCCCTGGCAATTAGCCTAGGGGCCTGGGGCTGAGGCAGGACACTAGGCCAGTCAGCTGAATGAATGGCTAGATGCCTTCCAGGATTACAGAGCTGCTCTCCTCTCTCCTTTGAGCCTTATTATAGATTGGAGAGTGTTTGCTAGATCAAGATAGGGATACGAGGTAGCCCTTGGCAATGCTACAAAGGAAAACAGAGCAGAACCCATCATATTACTATTCCTTAATAATTAGGTCAAGGTCCTAACACTCAGGCCTCTGGTTTTTCATACAGTTTCAAAATACTACTTTTCTCAGCTTTTCCTGCTGTGCTTTAGCCACTGCAGGCAGAAGCTTAAGTAGAGCAGGTCTTAACTGCAACTATAGAAGCAGCAACAGGACAGCCAAAGAGAAATGCTACCTCAGAACTCGTAGGTTTCATAGTCAGGAAAGGCAGCTGCATTGGCTGTGTCAACTTGACTGCTATGAAAAAAAAAAAGAAAAAGGAGAAAAGGAAGTAAAGAGAGTCGCAGGCCTGCCTACTTATTCATCTTGTACAAAGAAAACCAAGCATAGCCTCCTCAGAAGAAAACTGTTGAGAACCAGCTCAGGTTCCACGCAAAGTATATACATGTCTGCAGTGACCTCAACACCAGAAAAGGTGGATGATGCAAAGTGAAATCTCCATTAAAGAGCAATTTAAAATAGATTAAAAAATGTCACAATGCTGGCCAGCCTCACTAGAGGAAGGAACATTAAGAGCAGTGGATCAATTACTTACATCCAACAACAACAACAACAAAAAAAGACGATTTACGAAGGTGCCCTTCCTCCTGGCGTCTCTTACCCCTGCCCCGGTGAGAACCACTCTCTCTCTCTGGTGACCATCAGAGGACCCTGCCCGGTGCCCAGAAAACAGCGGAGACTTCCCAAGGTTCACAGCCAGTCGGAGGACCCAGAGAACTGCTCCTCAGGGAGGCTCCTCAGCCACCACCAGTACCATGTCCAGTAACAAGAAGGGCCTGGCATACATACAACATTCTGTAACTTTTTTTTATTATTTTTTTCAATTTTTCCTTCCTTTTTTTTTAAGCACTAGTCTGTGCTTTGCGAACAGAATCAAGACATTAACAAAGATCAGCTTCTCTGAAGAAAAGCATTTCTATAGAACAAAGACAGCTACATGTTTCGCTGCCAATACACAGCTCAAAGCAGGAAAAGAAAATATTTACAAAATACAAGGTTTTTTTTGTTCTTTTTTCTTTTTTCTTTTTTTTTTTTTTTACAATGCTAAAAGGGTTATTCAGAATTTTCAACCTTATAAATAGAAGAAGCACTTTATGCATAGGGATATGGTGCATTATTGTTTTTAAAGAAACAATGACAAACCCTTTAACTTGCAAACAGAATCAAAAAAAAAATATCACTAATGTTGAAAATTGTGAAAAAACCCCAACCATTAAGCAGTTTGTCTACTATTTTTATACGATTACAAAATGGCAAAAAAAAAAAAAAAAAAAAAAAGAAGTCCTTATTGTCCCCCTTTTTGGTGATGTGATCATAGATGAGACAGGCACAAGGTTAACCCGGGGGGGTGATGGGGAGTGATGGGAACCATAGCTCGGACCAGACAGTGTTCCACAGGCGAGGGAGCTCAAAAGAGGAAGGACCTGACAGACACTGACAGGGAACTGGACGGGGGTGGGGAAACATGATCAAACGACTCAGTGAAAACAGAATTATACAGGAGAGATGGCTGCTCATTTCCAAGACCCCCTAGAGTCTGCAGGGGAGTGGGAAGAGAGGTTAAGTAGTCCTAACCCCACCTCCATAGACCAGGTCAGGGGGGGAAACGTTCCAAGTGGAAGGACTGTGTGCGTGGGTGTGTGTATGGTGTGCGAGAGCAGGTGAGAGGACACGAAGATGCAGGATGGGGACCTGAGCAGCTGCAGCCAGGTTACCGCAGTTAAGGAGTCAGAACAGAGATGACCGAATACAGAGGAAACCCAGAACAGGTCTCCAAGACCTGGGTGACAAGGGGAAGCCATTCTGTCAGCTGAGAGCTGGGTGAGAACAGCTGGCGGTTCAGGCCAAGAGGCTCTGGTGGAGGTGCTCCAGCACAGACGACCAAGGGGACCCAGCCGGAAGGGCCGGAGCTGAGCCAAGCAACAGAGGGGACGGGGTACGAGCCCAGAGCACACTGCTCTCTCCCACCCTAACCTCAGGGGGCGATGCTGAGCTGGAGGTTCCCTTCCCTCTGCCCACCTGGCTGTCCCACCCTGCCCACAGGGGCGCGCGAGAGGGGTGATCATCCAACATCGCTAAGTCCAGTGATTCAACAGTGCAGAGGATGTGCCAGGACCAGGCCAGCAGGGTCTTATCCTGAACTGTTTGCCAACTGGAGGAAGTGCTCAGGTGTGTGACGATAAAACATGGAAACCAAAACATAAACAAAACAAAAATCAAAACAAGAAAGCAATGATCGAAGTAGAATCTAAATTCCTTAAATTCACTAAAAACTGTGAAAATTTTCGGCATATGATGTTTGAATATCAAACGCAGAGATTTCTGAAGCTTTAATGCCAGTAGTGAGTCTGTTTAGATTCTCACATCCCCCTCATCTGTGAGTTGGACGCTGAGCTGTGACCGCTGCCGCCAGGTGCCGACTCTTGAGGGGGATGAGGGGAGGCGAGGTGGGTGCCACCTCTGTCTCCCGGCCAGTCTTGCTGCCTGAGGTGCGCCGAGTGCAGCGCGACGCCCGTTCCTGTGCATCCAGTTGGTCCTCACTCTCTGCCTGGGGACTATAGGCCAGCGGGAAGGTTCGCCGCTCCCACGGCTGGACAGACTGCGGGCAGACAAGACGCCTTGGTGAGGACCCAGCCCCAGCCCGCCTCCCTCCCCAGACACACGGACTGGGGGCCATGACCAGGCTCTCTAGAGTTCCTGGGCTGGCCCAGAGAACATGATCAGAGTGGGCAACTTTTTAACGATGGCCAGTTCCATGGTACCTTCAGAAAGTCAACTTCAAGTTCAGTCCCCTGTCCCCTTCAAAGTGGGGGGGAGGGGGGATCCATAAAATGAAGATACACGTTGAGCAGGTGCTGTCCCCCAACAATCCCATCCGCCACCCCGCTAATCCCACGGAAAGGCAGCGTTGCTCACCTGTTCATCGAGCCCCAGCTCTGGTGTGGAACAACGGGTGTCTTCGCTGGCCAGGTGTCGGAGAGTGTCCCGCGCCACGGGAGTGAGGGGGGCCGAGTGCAGTTCTGGGCTAATGGGGCTCCTGGGGGACTGCCCGTGGGAGAACTCAGACAAAGACTGGCTACTGCTGACATCAGGGGAGGCGGGTTGAGGGGTGGAGGGGTTGGCACTGCCCAGCTGGGGCGTCGTCCGGCCGTCTGATGACCTGTAAGACCTGTATACCAAGAAGCGCAAATCTGAGTGCCTGGGTAATAGGGGATTTCTTATGTGTTTGTTTTTTGAGTTGGGAGGAGGCATGAAAAAAGGTTCCCAACCAGAGGAGCTGAGGCAGACGGACACCAGCAGTTCTCTCCTAGGAACCACAGACCCCTCACTTTCTCCCACTGCTGTGCACACGGGCAGGCACACAACACGGCATCCAAGAGCTGTGTACGCCTGTCATCCCAAGAAAAGGCCACGGCCGAACAACGCTGGGGGTAATCCCTGGCTCAGTGCCCAGTGGATTCACAGGGGAAGGGGAATTAGCCCAGACTTTGAAAACTGTAGGCAAAGAAAAAAGCAAAAACAAGAGCCCTAAATATTTCTACTTGAGAATCCTGAGGGCTTCTCACTGTAACACTGAAGGGAGAGAGGGTAGGACAGTTCTTCCAAGTAAAGCAAGACCACAAAAATCAAACTCCACTGTTCAAAGGAAGGTTAACTTGTGGTGAGGCCTCCAAAGCTCCTCTAATCCAATCACTACAACCCCCAACCAGCCTCCAAATGCCACAGACAGCCTACTCCTGGACCCCGGGAGATCACCGGAGTTTGTTAGGACTGGACAGTCACCACTCAGCAAGGGTCCAGCATTTGACTGCTTATACCCTCATCAGTCCCAACACACACCACAGAACGTCTGCACTCTCAGCCATCAACAGGGAATGAATACGAAGAACAACTAAGTGGCAACTCCATGGACACAGCTAGGGTCCCAACTCCCCGCTGACCCTCCCTCCACAGGCCCTGGAGGCCTGTGCCTGCTCCATCACCTGCTGCCCCGCCGCTGAGGTGGCACACTCGTGGTCCACAGCCACCGAGCCCTCTCCATCTCCTCACATTTGGCATGCAGGGCGGCGAAGGCTGCGTCAGACAGGTCCTCGATCTGCAAAAGAGCATCTTCATCGATCCCCTCTTTCCTCCAGGAAGTCAAGTTTAAGCATGTAGACCAATTCTAGAAGCATCCCCTCCCCACACTAGGCTCTTCCTGGTCAGGACAGGAATACAATGAGCTTGCACTTGACACCCACCACAGGTCCTGAGGCATCTGCAGTGTGTGCACCCACGAGTGTGTGTGCTCTTCTAAGAGGGAAGGCCCACGCCATTACCTCCTCATTCTCCTCGTCAGGACTCCCCTTCAGAGACCGAAGATCAACCTCCCGCCAGCTGCAAAACCAGGAAGGAACAACTGTGAGATGGCAGGCAGTCTGGGGCAGGATAAGTACATCCGTGCAGGAACGAGAGCTCTCCACCTGCAAGTGACACTGCTCTCTGCTGGGCCTGCTTAGCCCTGGGGCCTCTCTAAGAGGTCCCACACTCAAATGCGCACAAGGGGCAGAAAGAGGGGAAGCAGGCTGAGGGCGGGACTAGAGCTGGGAGACCGACAAACTCAAGCAAAAGAACCTGTTTAGAGGGGACCAGCACCAGCCAGCACCAGCTGATTGCTACCACATGGGAATGCATATACAGGGTTGCCCAATCTTTTGATGTATCCACAAAAGCTGGAAATAAACATTCATATGTGAAATCTTGCTTTGATGCTAACAACAAATTCAATATTTTAAAACATATTTGTATGCATCAAACAAAACATGTCCATAGCCAGTTTGTGGCCTGTGGTCTGGTTGGTGCTCATATAATGGAAGAAAATTATGTAAAGAAATAATAATTTCACTCTGATCAGGCAGACCTTCTCTTAAAGAGAAGACAACAGCCAAGGCTAGGCCCCAAAGCTCAGTGACCAGAGGAGAGGGAAAGGGGCAATGACAGGAAGACCAGCAAGAAGAGCCCATCACCCGGGGCCTCTACCTGGGAGTAAGGATCTCCTTGTACTGTAGCTTCTCTACACGGGTGGTCGCAGCGACGGACATTGGGATGACGATGTTGTTAATGTCGAAGGAGCTCTCTCCCCTCCTCCTCCTTACTGGCTGCTGTAAGACGAAGGCAAGTGTAAGAGGGAGGAACAATTCTACATACCTCAAATCATACATCTGAGATTTAAAACAGGATCACCAATAACCAGGAATCTGGGTCTTTGGGTAGGGCCCAGGCAGGGATGGCAGCAGCTGCTTGCACCTAGGAGGTAGACCCACAACAGCAAGGTGCTCAGGGGAAATACTAAGTGGTCCTGAGGAGTATCTTCCGTCCACAAGTCTCACTCGCACCCTCTTTCTTCATGGGCTCACGTGAAGAGACTTCTGTTGAGGCTTACAGGGGTGGGTATCCTGGGGCCTTCAGTCAACTGCCACGGTTTCTACTCCTCCACGCACAGCCTTATTAACAACCCACCCCCCAACTAAATCCTCCTTTCTGCTTCCCCTTTTATCTCTGTCTATGACACAGACCCATGGGGGATCCTAAAAGCAATGCTTCAGCCTAGTGGTGATTCTTCAGGTTAAAAAGGTGAGTTCCCCTACCCTGAAAGATGCCCAAAAGGACAGGCCCAGCTCAATGGATCATCTAACCTTGGTTGTCATGGAAGCACCTCCTTCTCGTAGATCTGAACTCTTCAGCTAAATCTGTACCCACCATCTGCTCAGCCCTTATGTGATTTCCCCTTTCTGGCTATTATTCTGAGGGAAAGAGCTGAGAGCGTTCTAGCTACACCAACAGAGACGAGTGGAGGGAAACGGATGAAGAAGCCTTGGCTCCACAGCTCACGCTCCTGGAGAAAGGAAATTCGCTCCTATAGGAAGTTAAGATCAAACTCTTGGGAAAGAAGACTAACAAGGATCCAGTATCAGAGGAGGAGGTGGGTATCTGCAGCAAGCGGGAGACCGGAGGAGGAATAAAGCAGGGAGCCAAGGGGCATGGTTTCTTAGATGGAGGGGCATGTCCATGAGCTGCCTGTGCCCAGAGAGCAAACACCCTGCCCTGAAACAGAGAGACTGGCGATTGAGCTGAGAGAGCCCAGAGCAAAACAGTGGGATGACAAACATGCTGCCATGGTGGCAATACAGCTGCAGACAACTCAGAGGCTACATCCAAACCCAAACCACCGAGCGCGGCCAGCCCAGGGTGAAGGAAGATGGGGGAGAGGTGGTTCCCTACAGCCGACCTCTCTACTCTCTGTTCCTAGAGGGGGATCTATGACTGATCCATCGTATCATTTCAGGACCTTCTCAGAAAATGGTGAAAGGCAGTGTTTCCTGGGCCAGGATGTTAGCTGCTGTCACCGAGGATTTCAGGTTATCTCAATGTCTTTTTCATCTCAGTCTCCTCCTCTGTTTGTAAGAATAGACCGTCACTGACTTCACAAATTTAGGGTAACTGGTTAACCAAAATGGTTGAAGAGACTTTTGCAAGTCTTGCCTGGCTAAGGATTAGTGACCTCACACCCAAAGGCCTCTGCCACATCTCTGCTGAACTTACACACCCCACTACAAGAAGTGTACCTTAAGAAAGCCTCAAGAGATAGCTTTCCCTATATCTTGGTCAAGAATGAATGTGAAACTGCTGGCAGAAACAGGTATGTACTTTCCCTGAATCGTCTTGGGCCTGCTGTTAGTGCCTTCGAGGCAAAGGGACAGGAGTGGGTTGTGGGGTTCAGCAGGCTCCAGCTCCCACCCTACATTTAGATTTCCCAATTGCATAAGGCACTCATTTGATCTAACTTAACTACTTTCTCCTGTTTAGAACGAGGTGGAGGGCAGGTGATGGGAATGGAAAGTGGTTCCCATACCTGGCTGCACGTCAGACGCAAGATGAGGAGTATATTTAAAAAAGAAAAAGAAAAAACAGGTTCAGGGCCCCCTCTCTTCTAACTACGAAGTCAGAATATCCAGGGCTTCCAAGAAAGAAAAGAAAAAAGGCCATGGAGGTGATTCTGGTGCATCTATCAGCTCTTGTAGCTTTCTGTGGGAGCACCACCACATACACCCCATCCCTCTCCTCCCCCACCATTTCTCCAGTGTCTTGTAGCTTCTCTACCTTATTTTAACTACCTGGCCTATCACTCTTCTTGCTATTATATAAATCCAGATTCTCTGAAAAAATCTGGCAGCAAGAGCCTTAAGGGTCAGCACAGTGCTATATACAAAATTTGTACTCATTAGACAATAAGTAAAAATTTCAAGTGATCCAGGCCTAAGTTTACATTCTCCAGGCACAAGAGGGCGGCAGTTGAAAAAATACTGAAGTCTCACCAAGTCTCAGAGAAGACTTCTATTAGAATTAGCCTCTTTAAAACAGTTTGGTTTTTCTGAGACCCCCTACTAATGGACAACTGAGTTAGCGATAGATACTACACCACCTGTGGACACAAAATCTGTGGGTGTGGGAGGGGAGGAACAAGGAGGTCTTTTGGAAAAGACTCTGTTTTTTTTTTTTTTGCGATACGTGGGGCCTCTCACTGTTGTGGCCTCTCCCATTGCGGAGCACAGGCTCCGGACGCGCAGGCTCAGCAGCCATGGCTCACGGGCCCAGCCGCTCCGCGGCATGTGGGATCCTCCCGGACCAGGGCACGAACCCACGTCCCCCGCATCGGCAGGCAGACTCTCAACCACTGTGCCACCAGGGAAGCCCAAGACTCTGATTTTTAAAGAGTAAAGACACAACAATGTGAAGAATATCTACCGGATCGCAGGAGCTCAGTGAGCACATTTTGTGGGCTTAGTCTTGATATAAGCTCTGAAGGGGCTTCAAAGCACCTGTATAGTCATGTCTGTAATGCCCCAACCTAGGCTCACTTTGTGCAGCATGATGGTAAGAGAACTGGCTCTGCAGTCAGACTGACTGGGTTTCAATCACAATTATATCCTCACAAGTCACCTCACTTTACGCAGCTTACTTAACCTTGGAAAGACTCAGTTTCTCTGCCAACAAGACGGGAATCTTTTATACCACCTACACCTCAAAGGGCATTCATTAAAGGATTGAATGAGGTAACACACATAATGCACTCAGCGCTGACACAACAAACATTACAGTTGTATTGTTTTATTTTTTACTATCTCCATTATTATTATTATTACTATATAAAGGACCCCTTTAGTGGGGTCCTACAAAGCAGCTACGGGTCTATGTGTTCAAGGAGGCACACACTGAGGAATTAAAACACTAGAATGATATTAATGTGAACGTGTGTCTGGAATGGCCATGCAAACAGCTTTCGGGGTGGAGTGTGGTACCGCAAAAGCTGATCAGGGGCCAAAGAGCCTGCCGTTACGCGCATACGACATGTCAGTACTGCCAGCGTGGCCTGCTGGATCTGTAATTCTGCTCTGTACACCTAAAAAACATGGGCTCTATGTCCTGCTTCCCTTGCAAGCACCCTAACACACCCGGTGTTTGTTCTCAGCACTCCAGCTCCACTCCCCAGGAGAGTAAAAACAAGGCAATCTAACGTCTCCAGTGCCCACAGGAGTCTCTCTTTTATCCCTCCTCTCGTGTTTACTTAGCCCGACAGAGTCGGAGTCACGATACTGTTGAGTTCTGTGCGAAACTTAGTCCCATGCATCCTGAATAGTCATAGATCACCCAAGAGGTTGTCTCTGCGTCAAGCTTTCTATGGCTGGCTCAGCTCAGATCCATCTCTACTGTGAAAAACAACTCAAGGAAAACAATGCCACGGAGGATCAAACAGCACCACTTTGGCGTGAAAAAGACAAATACGCCAAGATGAGCCGAGTCCCCGTAACTGCCCTGGCCCTTACAACCCTCTGTCTACACTGTCCTCCAGACCCACTGGAACGAGCTGTCACTGCAGAGGGGCTGCCGAACTCCAGGCAGGTACTTACAGACGTGCTGGCCGTAACCTGTGGACTAGAGCTGGTGGGTGCAGAGGTGTCTGATGACGCGGAGAGCTGTCGCACCAAGGGACTGTGTGGTGGATGGTGGGTGGCCGCCAAGTAGCTCGAACTGCTCAGGTCCGTGTGATGCTTCAACACTGCAGAAGTCAACAGAAAAGAGGAATACGTGGCTACCTCAACCTGCTCTACTTCCAGCACAAGCCAGGAATGCCAGCAATATGCAGTAAAGGCAAAAATGCTTTCTAAGCCTAAAGGATAAAAAGATGAAGCAAACTGGTTGACGGGAGGTAGGGATGGAGCAGAGGTTGCTACAGAGTAAGACGTGACCTACATACACTCTGCCTTCCTAGAAAGTGAAGGACAAAGCTAAGGGCAATTAGAAGAAGCCCAGGCTGCCCCAGAAAGCCCTGAGCAGGTGCAAACGAAGGCAGAGGTGCCGGGCCTGGCCCTACCTTCACTTCTCTCGGATGAATGGTCTCGCAATCTCATTTTGCTGTGGTTTGGGTCATGCACGGGTGGCGGCGGGTTGAGCGAGCGCTCTGCTTTGGGCGCTGTCACTCGCTCCACCATAGGCACGGCCCCCACATCGTCTAAGTGCTGCCTGTGGGTCCTGTCAGGCCGGGTTTGGTGATGGGACAGCTCTGAAGAGGGGAACAGAAAAAGAGCTGTGAAACACCTTCTCTCAATCTTTTCTTATTTGAGTTCCGAGCTCTTGAGTTCTCTCTAGGTCAGTGATAGACACCCAGGGCAGCAGGACAGTCCTCTGGGACTGAAGCTTCTGGCAAATAACACACTGGCCAGAACAGGCCAGGGAGCCCACAGGGCTCTCAACCAGAAAAAAATGTGACACCAGACTACAGAAGACAGCCTGCCCACAGATGGACCCAACGCCATGCCACAGCTGGCTGTTCACTGAGCCCCAAGATACATGGTGTCTGGAATAGCTTTCACAGTCCATCCGAGAGCATCTAAGACAAGTAGGAAAAGAAGACTGTGAGCTGAATTTACATCAGTCAACTGCTTCTCCCAACCCCGACACAGTGCCATGGCCATACCAGTAACCTGAGAACATAGAAGGAACAGGAAAGTAATTGGAGGACTCTCTGGACCCCTGAAACTTACTGGCTGTTGTCAGGAAGGAGTTGACCAACTTGTGCCTGTCTTTACGAGTTGGATCAGGGAGACTGCCTGGCATGGGTGCTCTGTGCTTAAGTGAAAACTTTTTTGGAGGTTTGATTTTGTCAAAAGGTTTGTTCTGCCATTGAGATTTCAGCATGCTCTGGAAGTGCAGGCTTGTGGGAACATCTGCAAGAAACACAAAACACTGCAGTTTTAGTCCAGACACCTGGGCTCTGGGCTCTTCTCTCACGAAGTGAGGCGTGTTCACAGCAACCCTGGCTCACCGGTGAGCGAGACCCACACTGCACCCTTCTTTTATTTGCCCAGTGGCAGGATGACCCAAGCAGGGCAAGCACTGTCATGTGGAAGATCTGTTTATTGGAACTTTACTGAAGGTCATTCTTTTATTCACAGACAAGTCACTGTTGCCTTTTATTTGCAAGTTCCAAACAAAAAAATCTAAAATACCTTTTGTTAGACTGATGAACTTTTCTTTGTTCCCGTGTTCCACTAAGTCTGTTAACTTTATTTGAAAGATTGATAAACATCCTGTTCTTATTCTTCTAGAAACTGAAATGTTTCAACCTACTTCTTTCTATCAACATAAAGTTAATCAGGATATATTCATTCAACAACTACTTACCGTCTATTATTTTATGAGACACTGTACTGGGTATACATCTTCCCCTAAATAAGAACTATACTATTCTCCCCGCTCCTTCCTCCAGACCCTCACCACCTCCCACCTGGGGATTACCTAGGTTTTTAAGTGGATTAGTTAATATCCAATATCATAAATTAATCTTTTAGACTTAATTATACTTTTGTACCTTCTTTGGGGGCTCACCACTGCTTCTTGCATCTTCCCCTTTTGTTAGTTTCCTCTTTTATTTTCCTAAGAATGTGGCCTAGAGTAATTTCTTTAGAAACAGTATTTCTAGATTAAAACCAGTTTTCTCTCAGACTTTAAAGCTGTTACTACAGCGTCGCCAATAAGACGGAATCTGGCTCATTCACTTGTAGGTGTTCTGTTTCTTCCTTTAAACTTTTTTTGGGGGAAAAAAGCTTGCTGTGGTACTCTATAGGTCAACTTGGGGAGAACTCTGATACTGAGTCTTTCAATCCGTGAACGTGGTACACCTCTCCATTTATTTAGGATTTCTTTAATTTTCTCTCATCAGTGTTAGGTAGTTTTCACTGTACAGTTCTTTAAAAAAATTTTATTTATTATTAATTAATTTACTTATTTAGCTAGCTGCACCAGGTCTTAGTTGCAGCATGCGGGATCCAGTTCCCTGACCAAGGATCAAACCTGGGCCCCTGTATTAGGAGTGCGGAGTCTTAACCACTAGACCACCAAGGAAGTCCCCATTGTACAGTTCTTATACATATTTTGTTAATTTGATATTTTTGATGACATTATACATGATAGCACTTAAAAATTTTTCAATTTATAATTGTTTACTGCTAGTATGTAGAAATACAGTAAGTAATCTTTAATATAGTGACCTGTATCCTGTGAGCTTGCTAAATACATTACTAAGTTTTTGTTTGTTGTTGTGTTGTCCTTAGAATTTTCTACATACACAAGTATGTCACTTACAAAAAGCTGTTTTACTTTCTTTCTAATTTGTATGCCTTTTATTTCTATTTCTTGTCCTATTATTCTGGGTAGAACCTCTAGTGGCAATCTGAAACTTACATTTTCCTTTTTATAGTCTCATTCTGAAACTTCACCACCATGGATGTAGGTGTGGGTCTTTTTTCAGGGTTCTGAAAAACTTTCCATGGTCCTTTTTAATCTGAAGACCAGAACATCTCTCTTTAGCTCCCAGTTCCTCCTGGGAATCATTAACCATCTGGGACATAGTCAAAGACCAAGCGCCTGGGACTTCCCTGGTGGCGCAGTGGTTAAGAATCCGCCTGCCAATGCAAGCGACGTGGATTCGAGCCCTGGTCCAGGAAAATCTCACATGCCATGGAGCAACTAAGCCCGTGCACCACAACTACTGAGCCCACATGCCACAACTACTGAAGCCCACATGTCTAGAGCTCGTGCTCTGTGACAAGAGAAGCCACCACAATTAGAAGCACTTGCACCACAACAAAGAGCAGCCCCTGCTCGCTGCAACTAGACAAAGCCCAGGCACAGCAACGAAGACCCAATGCAGCCAGAAATAAAATAAATAAAACAAATTAAAACAAACAAACAAAAAAGGTCCCAGCCCCTGAGTCCATACCCGCTGCTGTAGCACAGAATGAAACACCACCGCTTTATGGAAAAGGGGAAAAATCCAACCTAGCTATATTCCAAAACAAGTCCAAACTTATCACCCAGGCAAATGCCCAGGTCCCATCCTTACTTCTGTGTCCTTTTTCACGGTGGGCAAAGAATCTTCCCCTACCAGCTCCTACCCCATAGGAGTTTACTCAAAAGCATGTGCTTTGGGCTCTCCTTTTTTCTAGTTTTATTTCTTCAGTTATCCTGTTTGTTTTCCATCTTTCAAAAATCACTCCAAACTCTATTCACCAATGGCATGCCTTCTTTTTTTCAGAATTGTTAGAGGTTTACTTAGTGTATTTTCTAAACATTATTGGGGTTTTGGTGCCCAGGGAGGATAGCTTAATCTGAGCTAGGAAGGCGGGCAAAGAAGAGGGGAATAAATGAACATTTACTAAACCCATTATATTGTGGCTGGCATTGTGTATTACTTAATCTTCGTAACAATTCCATGATGTAAACATAACTATGCTCCCTTTAAAGCTAAAAAACAGATCCAGAAAGGTGAATTAACTGTCAAGGTTACACAGTTTAGTAAGTAACAAGCAACATTCAAACTCAGGTCTGTAAAATCCTAAAACCTATACTCTTAGCCACTACACCATGAAATTATTCTTTGGCCCAGAGAACGGAGCAGTTTAATTCTGGGGTGAAATGTCTCAAATTATTCCCAAGGAACTGGAGAGTACAGGATATTTTTCAGAAGAGTTCTGCAGTGTAAAAAAGAAACTCCTTCCTATAGCATAGACCATGTATTTCATGACACTTCAAAGAACAAGATACATCTCTGAGAACAGTACTGTCTTCTGAAATTTTTTCCCATAATCATTCTTTCTTTTCTACACTTAAAAACAAATTCACCTATCCCAACCCTTAACATAAATATATCAGCTTTCAGCCAGGCCAACGATATCAGAGCTCATTGTACTCCCAACCCTCAGATCCCACCCAAGGCCCTCAATAAAATGGCTTGATTTTCCCATCCCCCAAAGGTCAAATGTTAAAAAAAAAAAAAAAAAAAAAAAAAAAAGATCTCCCAAGTAAGAATTAAGTTTAGAGGTATTAATGGTAAAAATTCCTTGCTCTAACTCACAGTGGTTGGGGAAAAGTATATAGGAAATAAAGCATTGTCTAGAGGAATTCTGAAAGCTGGGCCGAGCTTGCAGGCATAAAGAAGGCTCAAGGAGTGGGAGAGCACCTCCCCCTATATCCCAGGATACCCCTTGGTCAGCAGGAGAGTTACTCCCCCTTGGCAAAGGCTGGTTTTTTTTTTTTTTTTTTTTTTGGCTGTGCCACGTGGCATGCAGAATCTTCCCTGAGCAGGGATGATCCCCCTGCATTGGGAGTATGGAGTCTTAACTACTGGACTGCCAAGGAAGCCCGCAAAGGCTGTTTAATGGGACTACAAAAGCATAGTAGTTTCATTTTATTTTCCGCGGTCACTGTGCTCCCAAACCTGAAAATTAAGCCAGGGAGAAAATGAAATAGGATATGGTTATGGCGTAAATAAGTAGTCCTAGACATGGGTCCTCGTCCCATCACTGAGTAGGGAGAAAACAAGAACAAATCACTTAGCTGGGCTTTAGCTTCTTCATCTGCAAAATGAGGCAGCAAGACTTGATCAGAGCTGGTAACATCCTAGCACACATGCTCTAGCTCTCTCCTCTTTTGTCTGCTGCAGGCACAGCCTACTCGCAACATTCTTTCTGTTGTACCCCAAGACCTTAGACCCATCTCAAATAATTAATTAGTTAATTAAATCCATACAGACACCATCAATCAATTCGACTTAAGCACAAGAGAAAGAAGACACTTGTATGTTATTGCTAGACCAAATGACTCCTGAGTCTCTCAACTCTAACATGTTACATCAAGGAGTCTCCAACTGAAACCCCACTCCTACCCCCTCCCCTCACGTAAATGCTCTGAAGTGGAAGCTGGCGCAAGTGTAGACCACTACTGCCTTGTGCTCTGGAGCTGAGGTACTAAGGAGAACTAAGAGCAATTTCCCCTATAAACCCACGGAGTAAGCAGGTAGGGATAGTAACAAACTGTTTAAGGGACTCAGGCTGCTAGAAGTTTGCTGTGTTTTAACTGCTTTTATATAAGAGTAAAGAGAAACTCAGTTAAACCCCAAGTCAGTGAACAAAAATATCTCTTAGGAATTGCTGGTCTGAGTTCCTGTTCTGAGCAATAACACCTGGGATCTACAGAGCTACAACTCTGAAACAGACTGAATATAGAGGACCTGAAAGTAAGCAAAGAGTTGTAAAAATGGAAGAGAACACAGTAGGGACCCATCCAGCTAGAGGACTCCACACATACACACCTGCACAGGTTATGGCTATTAAAGTGTATTATCAAACAGGAAGGTGCGGATCCTTGAAGTGCACATCAGTGACAGGAAACATCACCTCAGGTTACTATTTCCTCAAACAAAATGAAAAGACTTGAACTTCAGGCCCACCAGGGTCTGACACTCCAAGATTAACCTGTTTTACTCATTACTTTCCACCATTTTCTCAAGAACACTTTCTTGTGGTGTTTTGTAATGCTCACTTGCTCCTCCTGCTGGTAAGGTGCAGTGGCCTCATGTATACAGCTAATTGTCTTGGCAAGCGCTCTCAAAAGAGCCTTGATCTTCACAGCCAGCAGGTGGTGCTCTTATTAAGCACAAACCTAAATCTAAACGTTCTTTTCCCCAAGGTTATACATCCTCTGCCTTTCAAGCTCAGGATTAACTGGCTTGATTAAGTGAGGTAATAAGGAAACAAGATCCTCTTTCTGGAGTACTAAAGGGTTATCACACCCTAATGCCTCCACCTTCCAGTCAGGCAGTAGTTCCTCAAATTAATGGTAGTGGCTGAGGTGTGGCAAGATGGAAGATAGAACTCTAAGATTAAGAGCTGCAGTTGGTTCCCATCCTCACAAAGTACACAAACTGGTTAGGAAACATTAGTAAAACTCTACATGAAAATGAAAAGTTGGAAGTCCTGCCACCTTTAAATATATTCTAGAGAAGAGGCTGCAAAGGGGTGGCCCAGAAGTCAGGTCTGGAGCACATGTTTGACCCACACAGGTGTGCTGGCAGCTAGTCTTCACCATTACTCACTATTCTACACAAAGATATTTGGGGAATCTCAATACTTTAGGAGGTGCTATTCACATCTTTATGGCCCTGGGAATCTTCCAGTTTACAAATAGATAGCATTCTGAATGTGGCAGTTGTTTGGATCAAGTCAAAATTATCCCAATAGTCACAATATCAGATACACTAATTAGGTCCCCGAATCAACCCACAGAAAGTCTAATTTATCCATAGGCAGATATGTTAATCATTGTACTTGGTATATATACTATTCCCCTGTACAGTCTCATAAGTAGAGTTTAATAACCAACTTGCTTGTCAAAAGCGCAATGTCATGGTTAGGAGTGAGTGAGTGAGTGAGTGAGTGAGTGAGTGAGTGAGTGAGTGTGTGTGTGTGTGTGTGTGTGTGTGTGTGTGTCTCCCCGAGAGAGAGGGGAGAGAAGGGGGAAAGGCAGGAGGGGGAAACAGTGGTGGGGGAGACAAGACAGACACAGAGAAATGGCAGGCAGGAAAATGAAGACCACAGAGACCACAGAAAGGGGTCTCCTTCCTTTCCCCCTCATTTGATACCTATAGTTGCTTGGAATGCAATGGAGTGGGGAAGTGTAAGGGCAGCAGTCAGATTTATAGATACGATGCAGTCAGAAGAACAGAGAGTGTTAATTGGGAATGGGTACCTCCTTGTAGAGATGCTGAATGATGGAACAGGAGATGCCAGGCAGGTGTTTTGGGAATATTTGATTGGGGGATGGGAGAGAGAATTCCCAATTATACATGGTAATACTGTTGACAAAGGAATGATCAACATATTTATCAGCGGACATTCAATGAGTATGGAAGAGACCTTGTCAGAATCAGATATAACTATAGGCTTCAGCCTTCTTTATTCAAATATGAGACCATACAATTCAATATTGCAATCCTGAGAGAGTAACTCAAGAAATGTTCCCAAATCATCCTGGTGTCTCTGTCTGTAGCTAGAGTCTGGAAACAGGTAGAAACCTGACTTCTCTTAATATCCTGGCTGGGGAGAAACATGAACTATAGTGAAAAGAAGGACAGGTATCAGATGACCTCGGTTTGAATTCTGGAGCCTTCTACATTAGCTATGTATGTAGCCTGAGATAAACCACAACCTCTCTAAGTCTATTTCTTGATCTGTAAAACTGAAGTAACTTTACAAGATTACTGAGAGAAGCAAATGAAACAAGTATAAGAAAAGTGCTTGTAAACTATAAAACACTATACAAATATTATCTTAAGTTATATAAGTTATAATCCAAATGGCAAGAAAGGGTAAATGTCAATGACTCTGGAATCTGAAGCACAGAGGAAAATGTTTAAGTGTTTTCTACTCATTATGTTCTAAAGTTTATTTACTGCTCCACCACTCCTGACCTAAACCCCTGCCTAGCTTGCTATCCATATGTTTCAAGTTTTCTGAGTATTTCCACTCTTACTAGAAGTCATGTGACAGCAAGAATATTATACCATGACTTTCTTACAGTTGAAGGGAGTCATGATAGTAAGGCTTGGAGTAGCTCAACAGATTTAGGTGACCAAGAAAGAATCCAGTCATTTGAAGAACAGATAAGGAATGAGGGGATTACAGTCATCTAATGTTTGATCAATTAGAAGACGGGATTCTCCAGGATAGTTTATCAGTAATGACTGTTTTTATAAATAAAGTTTTATTGAAAGAGCCACACCCACTTGCTTATACATGCTCTACGACTGCTTTTGTGCTATAAGGGCAGAGTTGCCTAGTTACAACATAGACTAAACCTAGCCAGTATGATCCATAAAGCCTAAATTATTTAGTATCTGCCCTTTTATGAAAAAGACAATATACTACTGATGCTAAAAAAAACTTGGGTTTTCTTCTCATGCCAGTAAGTAAATCTTACATCCCATGTAATTCGCATTCCCCAGACTCCTATTTTAGTTATCCTCCTTTCAAAAACCTGTACAGACTATCTGTAAGGTGCTATGAAGGATAGAGCAGGAAGAAAAACATGGTTCCTTATCCTGAGAGAACTTAAAATTTAACTAATGGAAAATAAGGTCATAAACAGCCATCATATAAGCCATAACACACAGATAAAATAACACAGTGATTCAAGAGGAAATGCTTACATTCTGTAGGTCGGGGCCAGATCATGAGATTATTTGCAAAACAAATCCAGATTATGAAAACACTGGCTTCCTGTAGTCTATAGAACAGTTTTCAACATTTTTGCTCATGTACCCCCACCATTTGAAATGTAATTTTTATTTTGTTTAAAAAAATTTTTTTTGCCACACCATGAGGCTCGTGGGATCTCAGTTCCCTGACCACGGACTGAACCCAGGCCCCTCAGCAGTGAAAGCATGAAGTCCTAACCACTGGACCGCCGGGGAATTCTGAAATGTAGTTTTTAAGGAAATCATAAACTCAGACAGTGGTAAAGGCTGTATTTTCTAGAATACTACCTGCATTAAAGATATTTATACCAACACCTCAGCACATACATATATAATATTTACCTTAACTAAAAAAAATCTTTTACACCTACTTATTCAACCAGACTACAGTCACAGTAAAATCTAATTTCAGTTGTTAATTCTTTCTCTTTTTAAAACTTAAATACTGTACAGTTGACGTGCAATATGTTAGTTTCAGGTGTAAGTTATTAATTCTCTAAATATTTATTCTAAGGTGACAGAAAGGGCAGAGAATCTTGCCATAAGTTATATACGAAAAAATAATGTACCTCCATCTTTATTATTTTTTATTCAAAACTTTCTTTTACTTAATTCCCACAGGATTCTTCTTCAGGAGCCATGAACTCTGAAATGGTTCCCTTGGTGTCCCTACTGCCCAAGGTTTTTTTTTTTTTTTTTTTTTTTTTTTTTTTTTTTTTTTTTTTTTTTTTTTTTGTGGTACGCGGGCCTCTCACTGTTGTGGCCTCTCCCGTTGCGGAGCACAGGCTCCGGATGCGCAGGCCCAGCGGCCATGGCTCACGGGCCCAGCCGCTCCGCGGCATATGGGATCCTCCCAGACCGGGGCACGAACCCGTATCCCCTGCATCGGCAGGCGGACTCTTAACCACTGCGCCACCAGGGAGGCCCCTGCCCAAGGTTTTTATACTCTGGGGGGCAAGACCCACAGCAAGACTCAATATGGGTAAGAGGAATGACTTTCACATAGTGGGAGAAAAGCAATTATGAAAAGGGAGGTGGAAAAGGAAAACTGGCAGACACGGAGGCTTATCAGGTGGATCAACTTAGCAGCACTGCCCATGCTGTTTTACATCATGGCCCACATAGATAATACATTTTTTAAGACAGACTCTGTATAACAGACCAGGCTCCAAGCTGGAGGCAACTGTCCTAGCCTCACCATTTGAAATGTTAGGGGAATTTCTCTCTTAGCAAGCTGCAATGTTTTAGTGGCACATTCCGGTCTGGGAGATCTATTTGCAAAATTCTAAGAGAAGACTTTGTTGACAGCAATACCTTGACAGTACCTGGGGGTTGTACCAGAATCTTGGCCGACTTTCTTTCACTTTGAACACTTTAAGTCTCACGTATTAGACTTTATATTATGTAGACTTTCTTACCATCTGGAAATGCTAGAACCGGGTGAACACAAGAATCCAACTGGGAAAGGCGTTCCAACAGAGGGGCTTCATAGTGGATTTCTGGAGGCATGGTGCTGGCACTGCCTGAGCCGCACAGTGCACAGGAGGGGTTCACATCACAGCCAGAGCGCACTGTGCTGTTCCGGTGAACCTGTGAAGAGTCAGACAAAACTGACAATTCAGTGTCTGATAAAAACCCAGCTCCCCATTCAGTATCCCAAAGATTCAAAAGGCCCTCTCTAGGGACTTCCCTGGCAGTCCAGTGGTTAAGACTCCGCACTTCCAATGAAGGGGGGCGTGGGTCCGATCCCTGGTTGGGGAACTAAGATCCCACAGGCCGCGCAGCGCGGCCGGAAACAAACAAAAAATCATTATGTTGTACACCTGAAACTATATAATGTTATATGTCCATTATACCTCAATAAAATAAGAAATAAAATAAAAGTGACCTGCAAGCTAAAAAAAAAAAAAAGCCCCTCTCTAGATACATATATGACACCACTAACAAAAAGTTTGATCAGTTTGTTAAAAGATTTCCGTTTCTCCAACACACTAACCTTCAAAGTCATTAAGTAAACCTGCTTCTTCTCCAATGAAGACATCAAGTTACATGAAGCCCTTAGGTGCTTACCAAGAACACTTTACAAAACCTGTATGTTTATACCACCTTGATGGTTTTCCACCATCTGCTAAGGTGAATAGCTGGCTCCAGATTTCTGGGTGGAACATGACTTTGCCCTCTTCAGCAACTTCATCCACCTAAGAGCCATACTAATGAATAACCAACCATACCTCTCCCTGTTCTTTTCACATCTCCTGCTATAAAAAGACTTCCAGGTGGCCTGAAACAACATGGCAAATTTCCGTGGACTACACAGAACTCATTAGCTACTCTTTAACCTAGCCTAAAAATCTACTGTTATAAAGCTCATACTTAAGTAATGAAAATGAATTTGGGATGGTGAGTGTTCATACCCACAGTCTTCGTGTTAGATTAATTCCAGTGGGATAGAAATCATTTTCATTAAACTTCTTTTGTATACATGTGAGCAGGATAAGAAATACCTCTTCAGCTAAGTCCACAGTCAAAAATAATCACAGTTGGGCTTCCCTGGTGGCGCAGTGGTTGAGAGTCTGCCTGCCAATGCAGGGGACACGGGTTTGTGCCCCGGTCCGGGAGGATCCCACATGCCGCGGAGCGGCTGGGCCCGTGAGCCATGGCTGCTGAGCCTGCGCGTCCGGAGCCTGTGCTCCGCAACGGGAGAGGCCCGCATACCGCAAAACAAACAAACAAACAAAAAACACAATAAAAAATAATCTAGGTCTTCAAAAGATTTAATTCTGTTAAAAAAAATGGGATTTTTATGATTTTGTGCTTTGAGGAGAAAACTTCAGGTCATGCTGAATGCAGGATCCCTAGGTTCTTGTGTTAGGATGAACAAGTCTGGCATTTGCCAAATCATGACCACAAAAAAGTCATCTGGGTAGCATGCAGTCCTAGAAGAAGGGACTTGTCTGTGGAATGACACTATGACAAGGGATGCTAGGAGCAAGGGTAGTATCATAATAAAGACAAAAGGGTAACATCAAAACTCTGTAACAACTGCGAGAGGTGTTTAGTTTCAGCACACCCAACTCTTGAAAGCTGTTTGCCTTCACAGACACGCACAGAAGAAAGATAAATATGAGAACAATGCGGTCTTTATCAACATTCCCCAACTGCCTCCTTCTTGCAGCGACATAGATGGGTGGCATTCAAAGAAGGCCCTGTGAAGGTTAGACTGGGCAACTTACGCTATAGTAAAAGAATTCTAATAAGCTGCAATTGTAGATGCCTTTGAAAGGAAATTATACCAACTAAACACACACTTCTGTAGACATTAACTGGTACTGTGTTGGGAAAAAATACCTCTTGCAACCTATTTAACCAGGGCTGGCTTTCTGGGGGAGGTAACATTTTGAGGCAGAGAGAGAGAGGGGCCTACGTTGGCAGGGACAAAAACCACAGACTGCATAGGAGATGAATGGGAGGATTTAGGTAATTAGAATCCAAAAATGGCACAAAACTTTAAACACTGACAAGACTAGAAAAACATATAAAAATCAGAATAAGAAATCTTAAAAGGGAGGTATATTTTCTCCTCATAAACTAACCCATGACATCAACTAGCTCTCCAAGTGGGCAATGCACAGCATTCCATTTTATAGACTGGATGTAGAGTAAAAACGGTATGGCAAGAGGAACAAACTAAGAGAAAGATTAAAATAAAAGCTGAAATTACCAAAAGAAAAAATACGTGCTAGAAACAGCAAATTTAAGAACTGCTCTTTGGGAGTATTTTTCCCCCTCTTCCCAAACCCACCTCAAGAATGGGTTAGACAGGAACAGAGCAACTAATTAGATCAACTGTATAAGACTGGCCTAATAAAGAGAAAAAAGGAAAAAATGCAAACATGTCAGAACTCCTCAAAAAAGCACTAGTTAATTGATAAACTGGATACAGGATACAACCGTGTAGAAACATACACACAGCCAAGTTAAAATAAAAATAAACAGTCTTGACATAATAATGTTATCCAAATAAAACACTAGCATGTAGAGAGATGCGAGAGAAGGAGGATAGAGGAATGTGCAAGAAACCACTGACGTGGCTATGATGGCGGAGAGGAGATTAAGGAGAGCTTTCATTTTCCACATTATGCATTTCTATAATGTTTAAATGTTACAATTTTTATATTCCATCTAATCGGAGAATACAATACACATGCCTTAAATAAAGGCAGGGGCTCAGACTAGTCTTGTGTCCTCAGTGAAGTCTTTAAAAACATTGAAGAACAGATAATTTCTATTCAATTAAAATGGCTGGTGCTGGCATAAAGAAATTAGATTTCTAGGGCTTCCCTGGTGGCGCAGTGGTTGAGAATCTGCCTGCCAATGCAGGGGACACGGGTTCGAGCCCTGGTCTGGGAAGATCCCACATGCCGCAGAGCAACTAGGCCCGTGAGCCACAACTACTGGGCCTGTGCGTCTGGAGCTTGTGCCCCACAACAAGAGAGGCCGCGACAGTCAGAGGCCCGCGCACCGCGATGAAGAGCGGCCCCCACTCGCCGCAACTAGAGAAAGCCCATCCACAGAAACAAAGACCCAACACAGCCAAAAATAAATAAATAAAATTTTTTTTTAAAAAAGAGTTTTCATCAGAAGTTAAAAAAAATTTTAGATTTCTATAGTCCTCTTAGAAAAATAGAATTGATTTAAAACCTCATAAAAAGTATGTGCACACATACTTACACACCAATCTTACTTTTGAATGAAAAACTGTGAAGTGTTAATAGAACCTAGAAGTATATAAAAATATCTTAATTTATTAAGTGATAAATTTGGAGAATTTTTTTGAAGTACAGTTCAGGCAACTTTAAATATACACACACAGAAATAAGATGCCGAATTATACACATGTATTTATTTATTTATTTGTTTATTTTAAAAACCACAAAAAAATAAAAACAACCTACCATGAGCAAGTGGGATTTATTCCTGGATATGAAAAGTATTCGATATTAGGACATCAATTAATACAATTTCACACTGCCCATTCAACATCTCCACTTAGCTGCCTTAATAGGCATTCAGAGTTAGTGAGTTAACACTGAGCTCCTAACTCTTCCCAACTTCCAGTTGCTCAATCATAAATCCTTGGACTCATCCTAAACTTCTTTATCATACCCCAAAACCAATCATGAAATCCTATCGTCTCCGCCTTCTAAATGTATCCAGGATCTGACCACTTCATGCCACCTCAACTGCAGTCACTATCTTTTCTCATATGGGTTTCTTAAACAGCCTCCGAACTGGTCTTCCTGCTTGTCCCTCCTTCCAGTTATTTAACACAGTAGTTGGTATAATCTTGTTTTACAACCTCAGTCACACCATGCCAGTCCTCTGCTCAAAACCTTCCAATGGCTCATCTCATGAAGAATAAAAGTCAAAGTTCTTGCACTGGTACACACAAAGCCCTATACCATCTGTCACTTCTATCCCCTCTCTGACTTCATTTCCTGCTTCTCTTCTAGCTCACGTTACCAGTTCCTCTGACTTCCTTGTTCCTTCCCCAAAATGACAGGCAAACTTCCTGATCACAGGCCCCTGCACTTGGCTCTTCTATTAGCTCCATGGTCATTCCCTCACCTCAGGTGTTTTTCTCAAGTGTCATCTTCCTAAAAATAACTTTTATTTAGAAACATACAAGTGACCAAAGAGCCTATCTATTCTTGACTATAACAACAATAAAAAAAAATACTGGAATAAGTTTAACTAGAAATTTTAAGCACAAAGCTTAAAGCTATTAATTATTAATATTCTACAAATTAATCTATAATCTTAAACTCAGTAGGTTTTTGGTACAGAAGAGACAAGAGGCAAATGTAATTTAAACAAACTACAAACTGGAAGAATAAATGCCAAGGGGAAAAGTTCCCAGAAATTTTCTGATTAAGCAAAGGTAGACGGGAGTGATTTGCCCTACCACATTTTAAAAGTTACAGTAATTTAAAAAAATATGCTACTGGTTAAGGAACAGAAAAATTAATTAAACAAAAAGAAAAAATAGACCAATATATATAACATGACCATTTAATGTTTAACACAGGCAATATTTCTAAATGAATTAACTAAAAAAAGGGTCAGGGGGAGATGACTTTTCCAATAAATGAATCAGGGAAGTCAAGGTCTGGGGGGTGGGAAGAAGTTGGATTCCTACTTCACATCAAAATAAATTCCAAAGGTATTGAAGATTTAAAGATAAAACAAACATTATGTTTAAACTGTAAAAGAAAAATTATGTGGCAACATACAGTAGTTAAAAGTGTGGGCAGGGCTTCCCTGGTGGCGCAGTGGTTGAGAGTCCACCTGCCGATGCAGGGGACACGGGTTCGTGCCCCAGTCCGGGAAGATCCCACATGCTGCGGAGCGGATGGGCCCGTGAGCCATGGCTGCTAAGCCTGCGCGTCTGGAGCCTGCGCTCCGCGACGGGAGAGGCCACAACAGTGAGAGGCCCGCGTACCGCAAAAAAAAAAAAAAAAAAAAAAGCGTGGGCAATGGGGCAGGCTGTCTGAGTTTGACCCCTAACTCTGCTGCTTACTAGCTGTATAACCTTAGACAAGTTAAGTAATGGCTTCATCCATAATAACAGCTGCTTATCTGATAATGCTGTTTTGAGAATAAATATCACTTAGAACAGTGTCTGGTCTCAACTCTGTTATTTTTGTAGTCATACAAAGTACACTGTCATCACTTATAATGGGGGGAGAAAAAAAAAGACATCAACCATAAAGACCATCGATATCAAATTCTAATTTCTTGTTAGTTGTATGACCTCCTCAAATATACTCATCTGTTATTAAAGGATCAATAATGCCAATTTCATGGGATTGTGGGAAATGTAATATGATTTCTCAAACTATTAAAACACTATACAAATGCTAGCTAAATTAGTATATGTCAAGGTTTCTCAACAACAGCACTACTGACACTTTGAGCTGGATAATTTTTTGTTGGGAGGAGATGTCCTGTGCACTGTAAGTAAGTAGCAGCTTCCCTGACCTTTCTACTCATGGCGCAAGTAACACCTTCCTCCCCACCTTTTGTGACAACCAAAAATGACTACATTGTCAAATGTTTCTTGGGGGTGGGCAGGCGGGTCAAAGATCATTGAGAACCATGCGGCTCAAATTAGGGTTATCCCTCCTTGTAAAATTTAACGCACAGGCTCCCATTAAATATTAAGGTGTGAGAGAATAAAGGTCTCAAGACTACTGCAGTCAAAAGAACTCAACAGCAAGCGTGAAGAGGCTTCCACTAATCAAAAATGACAATTTGAGCATAGAAAAGAATTTCAATGGCTTGAATAACTCAAATATGTTTAAGTCGATGACTTCATAATCATACACACCCCCCCCTCCACAAAGACTTTATTGATTGCCCTTGGAAGATGGCAGGAAATCAACTTATTGTTTGAAAATTGGTAGATAAAAGGAAATAACATGAATCATGCTTCTTTCTGCACAAACTGTACTTAAGGGTAAACCAATAGTATAAAAGGGCATTTTTCTCTTATAGAATGATCATATTTATCCTTTAGCCATAAGCCAGAAAACCGGACAACACACAGCTTAAGACAGAAACAAATGAGGTAGCCTGTGATTGCCTTGGCTTTCTGCCTGAAGGCACACTGCAGACTGCACAGCAGGTGAGGGATTCTAAGCAAAGCGTGATGATTTCACTGAGTTAAGGAAACACACTCCCAGAGACTGAAGTACAGAGGCTCAGGTGACTGGTAATTATGGGGCAGAATTGTTGAGAAGAGGAAGCCATACAGAAAAAGAGCTCCAGAAATCTTCATGAGATTTCCTTGAGTGTTCACTGAATACTAAGAAGCCCATGTACAGGGTGAAACTCCATCAGGTCAGGCGAAGAACAACGAAGGAGCTGTGAACTGAACAGTTCCCCGAGCTCACACAAGCAGGGAGACTTCTCCATTGTGACCAGCCAAGTGGCACAGAGCATTCAAAAAAGACCCCCAAAAATCCTGGTTTACTAGTGGAGTTAAAGTAGGCTACTCTACACTCTCCCTAGTAAAGGAAAAACTGAACCTCAAGTAACTTACCTGCCAACAAAACAAAGCCTCTTTAAAGGAAGATAAAACAATCCCTATACTTCAACCACGTAAAATTAAATGCCCAACATCCAAAAAAACATTGCTAAATGTGCCAAGAGGTGAGAAAGTTATACCACAGGGATATAATCAGAAAAATGTAAGCCACTGGATAAATAACTGGAATAACCCAGTTTTCTCAACAAATAAATTGCAAGGAAAAGGGTCATATGATGGATAGTTTATAGCAAACCAACACTCTTACTGAGAACGAGAAAGGCCAGATTTTAAAAAAAAAAAAAGCAAACTCAACTTTAAGATACAAGAGAAATGCTAAAACAATGACAATATCAAGGAGTCAAGATTTCAGAGAGCGTAGGACCATGAAGTGTGGAGCTGCTTCTTCCTGTGGACAATGGGTGATTTTGAGTGATGCTTAGAATTTGGTGCCTTGGTAGAGGGTCACTTCTGGGGACAGAGAAATATGCAGAGATTCTGATGATTTTGTAGGGCTGAAGGGACAACTTTAGAGGCCTGAAGAGCCAAATTCCCAGTGAAAAGGAAGGACAGGAAACTAAGAATGACACATGTCAGATACTCCTGGCTCCCAAGGCATTTGGAAAATTCTGAAGCTGTGATGGGCAGGAGGCTAAGAAGCTAAGCAGAAAGCCTCTGGAAAGTAGAGAGATTTAGGCAGGCTCACTTTGATGAGGAGACTACAATTAAGAGTTCAGGATAGATGAGGGGGAAGGGCACTGGTCATCGAATCAGGCTCTCATCTGGAAATGGGAGTAAGAAACAAGGCTATGCCCTAAGAATGGACCAGAGAGAAACAAAGCCTTATCAAAACTGTAACCCAGGGGAAGGGGAAGCTGGGACGAAGTGAGAGTGTGGCATGGACTTATACACACTACCAAATGTAAAACAGATAGCTAGTGGGAAGCTGCCGCACAGCACAGGGAGGTCAGCTCAGTGCTTTGTGACCACCTAGAGGGGTGTGATAGGGAGGGTGGGAGATGCAAGAGGGAGGAGATATGGGGATATATGTATATGTATAGCTGATTCACTTTGTTATACAGCAGAAACTAACACACCACTGTAAAGCAATTATACTCCAATAAAGATGTTAAAACAAACAAAAAAACTATAACCCAGCTGCAACTCAGCTCAGTGCCTAACCGCAGTCAAGTTTTCAGCTCCCGTTCTATATGCCTAGCAGGGGAAGGTGAATCTGCTCTGGGGAAAGAGAGCATCAGAGCTGCGAAAATCTTTTAAATATATAATATCCAACATTGACTCAAAACGAATTTGGCATTGTTATTAGACACACCAGAAGTGTGGATAAGAGAACTGATAGATAGATTAATTGAGGAACAGAGGAAAAAAATAACAGGGAAATACAGAACAGAATGTACATGCATGGTGATCAAATCCAACATACTTGAAATCAGAGGTCCATAAGGAGAAGATAGAGAATGCGGCAAGGGCAATGTTTGAAGAAATAATGGTTCAGTTTGTGCTAAAAATGATTAAAGACACTAATCCACAGATTTAAGAAACTGCAAAACCCAAGCCAAATGAAAACACAAAGAAAACAACATCCAAGCACATCATAAACCTATTTAAATTGCAGGAAAAAAATAAAGGGGAAGCCTATAAAATCAGACTTAAAAGACTTACTGGAATGTATGGACTTTATCTGGATCTTGATTCAAAGAAACTTTAAAAATCATTTATGGAGTCTGGGTAATCTGAACAGAGGAGTCTCTGGTAACTGTAGGAATCACTGTTAAAATCAAAAGCATTTGGGCCTCCCTGGTGGCGCAAGTGGTTGAGAGTCCACCTGCCGATGCAGGGGATACGGGTTCGTGCCCCGGTCTGGGAGGATCCCATATGCCGCGGAGCGGCTGGGCCCGTGAGCCATGGCCGCTGAGCCTGCGCGTCCGGAGCCTGTGCTCCGCAACGGGGGAGGCCACAACAGTGAGAGGCCCACATACCGCAAAAAAAAAAAAAAAAATCAAAAGCATTACCAGTGGCAAAAATCACCAACAAAACTGAAGATGGTACTACCTGATTCAATCTTAAAATACCCTAAACCTGCAATACTCAGAACTGGTAACAACAGTAGATTCTTTTACTTTGGTAAATATTTCTTGGAAAGTAGACCCCCAAGGAACTTGTCTGAGATGATAATGAAAAAGGTAGAGATTTTGAAATTTGTGCCAAAACACTCATGGCTCACTTCGTATATACTAGTAAAAAATGAACTGTGGAATGGTTAAGCAAACCATGGCACCACTTCTTATGTGGCATCTAAAATGCCAAGTACACTGATATTAAGAAGTATGTATATGCAACATAAAAATCAAGTGTATGTGCACAGCAATTAAAACAATCAATGCAAGTACATTAAGATAATGAAAGAAAATGTACAATCATTTGACTGACCTTTTTTTTTTTTACTTGTTTTATTTTATTATTATTATTTTTTTGGCTGCACCGTGCAGCATGCAGGATCTTAGTTCCCTGACCAGGGATTGAACCCATGCCCCCTGCACTGGGAGCACAGAGTCTTAACCACTGGACTGCCAGGGAAGTCCCTGATTGACCTTTTATTAGTTTATTTCCCTATAAACTTATTTAGACTATGTTTGAACACAAAATGGGATCAGTAAATCAATGTTGCAAATAAAGTTTCTGTATTTTATATTTACTTTGGCATACTTAAAAACATCTACTTCATCTACTCATAATTTTAGAATGAGATTTTAAGAAATGGAAAATGTTGCTGGTTAAAGCTTTCATTTTAAAATTTAAATTTCAGTATTGCCAAGTGTCCAAACATCACCTACAAAGAGATTACAGAGCAGGAAGCAGATATTCTGACATGCTTCTCTTGGAATCATAGTAATTCATGAGCATGCTTAATCAGTATTACTTTACCAAGGTTTCCTTGTCAAATAAGTTGGGGAAACAAAAGATTTTCTTTTAAACAAAAGGCTTTTAAGTCTTTAATGAATCTCTGAGTGGAGCATATACGGCATGAAGTGCTCTCCAAATTGATTCACCCATCACATTACACTGGTGGCAGATATTTCAAATTATCTAAGAGCTCATCACTACTTTGAAATCATGACAGTTACTGTACCTGCTGCTAAATCCCGTTATTTAGTGCATTAATAAAGCAATTAATATACCACAAGTTTGTTTTAACAACTGTTTCAACATACTTAGTTTCCCCTATAATCCAATGTCTTTTACGCATTAAAAAAATGTGCGATTTCCCTGGTGGTTAAGAATCCGCCTGCCAACGCAGGGGACACAGGTTCGACCCCTGGTCCAGGAAGACCCCACATGCCGCAGAGCAACTAAGCCCGTGAGCCACAACTACTGAGCCTGCACCCTAGAGCCCGTGAGCCACAACTACTGAGCCTGTGTGACACAACTACCGAAGCCTGTGCACTTAGAGCCCGTGCTCCACAACAAGAAGCTGCCGCAATGAGAAGCCCACACACTGCAACAAAGAGTAGCCCCTGCTCGCCGCAACTAGAGAAAGCTCGTGAGCAACAATGAGGACCCAATGCAGCCAAAAATTAAAAAAACAAAAACAAAACAAAACAAAAAACTGTTCTGAGGAGTCCACAGACATGATCACTCTGCCAAAGGCCTGAATCAGGAGTAAGAAACTGCAAGATGCGGGCTTCCCTGGTGGTGCAGGGTTTGGGAATCCGCCTGCCAATGCAGGAGACATGGGTTTGAGCCCTGGTCTGGGAAGATCACAAATGCCGTGGAGCAACTAAGCCCGTGCACCACAACTACTGAGCCTATGCTCTAGAGCCCGTGAGCCACAACTACTGAGCCTGTGTGCCACAACTACTGAAGCCCACACACCTAGAGCCCATGCTCCGCAACAAGAGAAGCCACCGCAATGAGAAGCCTGCACACTGCAACAAAGAGTAGCCCCCGCTCACAGCAACTAGAGAAAGCCCATGCACAGCAACGAAGACCCAACATAGCCATTAATTAATTAATTAATTAATTAATTTTAAAGAAGAAATTGCAAGATGCAAGAAGCAGAAGAAGAATGCAAAGCCAAGGCTGGTCTTGGTCAACCCGCCAGCAAAGTGGCAAGGAAGTTTAACACCTACTCCAGGACTTTTGTGGAAAAAGCCAACGGGGAGAAAGTGAAAGCCCCCTCCTGATCCATGTTCATGTAAGAGGTCCAAATTCATACCACCTGTTTATGTGCAGGGACCTTAAGCTAAGAATTTGCCATTCCAAATTCACCTAGATTCCTGAAGTCTCTTCAGAAGCTAATGGAAAACTGTGCTTTAAGGACACTTTCACAGCCTAGGGATCACAAGACTCCTAAAGAAAGCATGCCTCATCACCCTGGACCCAGATGAGCTCACCATGAAAGATATTGTAAATCATACAAGAACACAGACTGTTATGAGGCAGTCAGTACATGCAAAAATGGGAAGAAGTGGCCCTGGGCAGGCTAGAAATAGAACAATTAGAAAACAACTTTAATATAAGTATATTAAAATTTTTCATAGTGATAATGACAGGAATATATGTTATGAAACAGGAACAGGATGAAAAAAAAGAGGTTGTTTCTAAAAGTAACAAATTCTGAAAAAAAAGTACACATTGAAATAAAAAACCCAATTGACAGGTTTACCAATAAACTAAACACAGCTGGAGAAAAAACTGATAAAGAGGAGGAACAGTCAGAGAAGACTACATGAAATAAAGCATAGGAAGAGATATGAAATTGCAAAGTATAAAAAGAAAGGAAGCAATATGGAAAAGATAATGAGAAGATCAACAACAATCGACAGACATTCTATATTTAAAAAGAGAATAAAAAAGGAAAAATTGGAAGAAATAATGACTAGAAAATTTTCAAAACTCAAGACGAACAAGAACTCTCAGAATGAGGGTGCACACCAAGACCTAGTGGCTAAAAACTAATTCATACATCTAACTATGTCCCTTGATATTGTGAAACATAAAAACAAAACCAGAAGTAAGGGGTTGGGGTAAAGATTTAAGTTACCAGAGAGAAGATACAGATAATCTATAAAGAAATGACACTTAAACTGACATGAGAATTTTCAACAGCAATAAACATTGGAAGGCAATGAAATTATCTTCAAAGTGCTAAATATAAATTTACATGCAGTTAAGTCATCATTCAAGAATACAGGCAATATATAACTGTGTGTGTATTCACAAACACACATATATACACGTCACACATATATGTAATTCTGTATGTTTTTAATACATAAAGACTTTACAACTTATACCATTGTTAGAAGGCTACTAAATGTATTCAGCAAGAATTGAGTGGGATGCAAGAAGCAACACTGAACAGTATGGCAAAAGTATTGGTAAATGTAAATAAGCATAAACCTAAAAATGGCTAATTTGGGAGGGATTTAAAAACAAGGTATAAAAATAAATTATAGATAATGGGTAGGAAAGACTTTTACTTTTTTATTTATTTTTAAATTTTTATTTATTTATTTATTTATTTATTTATGGCTTGCTGGGTCTTCATTGCTGCACGTGAGCTTTCTCTAGTTGTGGAGAGTGGGGGCTACTCTTCATTGTGGTGCGTGGGCTTCTCATTGGGGTGGCTCCTCTTGTTGCAGAGCACAGACTCTAAGCGTGTTGGCTCAGTAGCTGCAGTGCACAGGTTCTAGGGCGTGCGGGCTTCAGTAGTCGTGGTGCACGGGCTCTAGAGCACAGGCTCAGCAGTTGTGGTCCAAGGGCTTAGCTGTTCCGCAGTTTGTGGGATCTTCCTGGACCAGGGATCGAACCCATGTCCCCTACACTGGCAGGCAGATTCTTAACCACTTCGTCACCAAGGAAGTCCCAAGGCTGGAGGGTTTTTTTTGTTTGTTTGTTTTGCGGTACGCGGGCCTCTCACTGTTGTGGCCTCTCCCGTTGCGGAGCACAGGCTCCGGACGCGCAGGCTCAGCGGCCATGGCTCACGGGCCCAGCTGCTCCGCGGCATGTGGGATCTTCCCGGACTGGGGCATGAACCCACATCCCATGCATCGGCAGGCAGACTCTCAACCACTGTGCCACCAGGGAAGCCCAAGGCTGGAGTTTTATAAAAAGGCAGTCTAAAGTCCTACTGTTCCCAAAGCAGACAGAGATGAGAAGAACTTTCAACTAACCCAATAGACAGCAGAAAGGCATAAAAACAAGGCAAAGAAAAGGCAAGGATTAAAAAAAATTTAAGAGAAATTACTGATTCCAATCATGATAGTAATGAGTTAATATAAATGGATTTAAATCACCTCTTTAAAACACATCAAAACAAACGGACACAGAAAAACTGAAAACAAAGAGATGGAAAAGGATGTATCCAGCAAGTACTTACCAAAGAAACCCATTTAAAGTAAAATTAATAGAGATCAAAAGGGAAACAACATAATGATGAAAGGAATGAAGATGAAGAAGAAATAATAATCATTAACTACAATGTACCTAACCAGTCGCCCTGGAACTATATGAACATATATGAATTTAAAAAAGAAAAGAAAAGAAAAAAAGAAATGGGGGTGAGGTTGGGGAAATGAGAGAGGTAGTTTAAGGGTATAAACTGACTACTAGTAGATAAGTCCTGGAGATCTAATACAGAGTACAGTGGTTATAGACAATGCCACTGTATTATAAACAACAAATGTGCTAAGAGACTAAATCTTAATTATTCTCACCACAAAAAAGAAATGGTAACTATGTGAAGATAGAGGTGTTACCTAAGGCTACAATGGCAATCAAACTGTAACTTAAACTTACACAATGCACATATCAAACATATTCCAAAAAAAAGAAAAATAAAAGGAAGCAGACCAAAGGATATAGATGATATGAACACAATAAGCCCAAGATGTGAGTTAAATTTAGAACCCTGAAGTCAACAAACAGGATATGGATATACTCACACCCACACAAATACTGTCTTTTTAGGAAATGTGGACTATTTACAAATGCTGAACTAAAATTTTGTACATCAACATGGAGATCTTGAAAACACAACAGTGAATTAAAACACACACATACACCCCCCAAAAAATCAAACCCAAGTTGCAGAATACATACAACGATAGCATTTATATAAACTTTAAATAAACAATACTGCATTTTGTGCTCTTGAACCCATATATGTGTAGTAAAGATCTAAGAACCTGAACTGGGAGTATACACAAATTCATAATAGTGGTTAGCTCTGGGGAAGAAAGCATGTAAAGGAGATGGAAGAAAATAAAAGGAGCACTAGTTACCTATAATTTTCTTTTAATATTAAAAAAACAAATGAAGTAAAAAAAAATGTGAATATTAACATTTCGGGTGGGACATACATCGATGTTTGTTACATCATCCTTTATACTTCACAGAATTAAAAAAATCAGGGGAGAAGGCAGGTAAACCTATGATTTTTTCTATATACAGTGAACTTAAGTTCTTCACACAATAAATTCAATGGTATAGAAGAGCCCCAGAAAACTGGCAGGGGGAGTAAAAGAAAGTCCAACTATTTCAGAGCAAAGGTGTATTAAGTCTGAAAGTTGTTGAAACCCAGGAATTGAATTGGGAACCCAGGAATTGAATTGGGTTATCTGTCTTCTAGATTTAGACGTGAGAAAAGGGTTCAACCATCATATAAGCAGCAGAGAGAAGGACCAACAACTAGTGTACTGAGAACAGTGTCCCCTCCCCAGATCCTACCTCAAAATTCATGCCTACCCAGAACCACAGAATGTGACTGTAGTTGTAAATAGGGTCTTTACAGATGCAATTAGTTTAATATGAAGTACTACTGGATTAGGGTAAGCCTTGAATCCAATGACTGGTGTCCTTATAAGACCATGTGAAAACACAGACACACAGGGAAGGTGATCGTGTGAAGATGGAGGCAGAGATAGGAATTATGCTAATACAAGCCAAGGACTACTAAGGTTGCTTGCAGGAAGTGGCAAGGAAGGATTCTTCCCTAGAGCCTTCAGAGGCCAGCAAGGGCTGACAATCTTGATTTCTGTGTCAGACTTGTAGCCTCCAGAACTGTGACAGGAATCTAATTCAGTCAGCTACTAAGTTTTTCCTAGTGAATGTGAATTGGTACAGCCACTATGGAGAACGGTATGGAGGTTCCTTAAAAAACTACAAATAGAGCTACCATATGACCCAGCAATCCCACTACTGGGCATATACCCTGAGAAAACCATAATTCAAAAAGAGACATGTACCAAAATGTTCATAGCAGCCCTATTTACAATAGCCCGGAGATGGAAACAACCTAAGTGTCCATCATCAGATGAATTGGTAAAGAAGATGTGGCACATATATACAATGGAATATATTACTCAGCCATAAAAGGAAATGAAATTGAGCTATTTGTAATGAGGTGGATGGACCTAGAGTCTGTCATACAGAGTGAAGTAAGTCAGAAAGAGAAAGACAAATACTGTATGCTGACACATATATATGGAATTTAAGAAAAAAAAAATGTCATGAAGAACATAGGGGTAAGATAGGAATAAAGACACAGACCTACTAGAGAATGGACTTGAGGATATGGGGAGGAGGAAGGGTAGGCTGTGACAAAGTGAAAGAGCGGCATGGACATATATACACTACCAAACGTAAGGTAGATAGCTAGTGGGAAGCAGCCGCATAGCACAGGGAGATCAGCTCGGTGCTTTGTGACCGCCTGGAGGGGTGGGATAGGGAGGGTGGGAGGGAGACGCAAAAGGGAGGGGATATGGGAACATATGTATATGTATAACTGATTAAATTTGTTATAAAAAATAATAATAATAATAATTTAAGATAAAATAGAAATAAATAATAAAATAAAATAGAAAATAATAGCAAATTAAACTCAAAGAAAGCAGAATGAAAGAAAGAATAAAAGTAAGAGTGGGAATCAATTAATTAGAAAACAAACTTACAAAGCCAAAAGTTAGCTCTTTGAAAAAAGCATGTAATTCATAGAACACAAATTATCAGTATCGGGAATGGAAACAGAGACATCCCTGCAGATCTTACAGACTTTAAAGGGACAATAAGAGGATATTCATAAAAAAAAAAAAAAAAAGTTTTTCCTAGTGATAAATACAAAGTGTAGATAGATCAACTTGGCTTTTAAGAATGACAAAAGGAAAAAACAAACAAAACCCTCAGCATGGGGACTAAAGTAGAACACTGTAGAACAAAGGAAAAGAAAGCAAATCTGAGAAATTCAGAAAAAACATACTTTTGGGAAACTATCTATTAAACAAGTTTGATAAAACAATTAATGAAAACTTTTGGCATCTCTAATAGAGTAAGAGATAACATAGCCTCTACTATAAAGTAACAGAGTAAAGTGAAAGGACAAGATGACATAAAAAGTAAATATAAAATCTAAAAAGAAAAAAGAAAAGAAAATCTTAACCCACAGTAGCACAATTAAAACCTACACAAGGGCTTCCCTGGTGGCACAGTGGTTGAGAGTCTGCCTGCCGATGCAGGGGACACGGGTTCGTGCCCCAGTCTGGGAAGATCCCACATGCAGCGGAGTGGCTGGGCCCATGAGCCATGGCCGCTGAGCCTGCGCGTCCAGAGCCTGTGCTCCGCAACGGGAGAGGCTGCAACAGTGAGAGGCCCGCGTACCGCAAAAAAAAAAAAAAAAAAAAAAAACCCTACACAAAAGGAACTGTAGGTTAGAACTGATGATATAGAAAATCAAAACAGGATGTGGACAACAAACTTAACTGTCTTATTCCTTTGCACTATGGGAGAACCAAAGGGATAAAAACAGTGAGAGAAAAGTTAACAGCTAGCTCACATCTGAATACTTATTATGTGCATTCAAAATGTGCCCGTCACTTCCTGTATCTAATTTAATGATCACAACAATGCTGTGGAGCAGGCCATAACAGCTAGATAAAAAGGATAGGAAACAATAACATATAGATAATTGGTATACTTAAAAACAGGCAACTACAAACTTAAGGGAATCAAAAACCAAAGCTACTATTGAAGAAAACTTGACAGTCCTACATAAAATACTCTGAAGCACTGTCCCGTGCAGTTTTTCAATGGTAAAAAAGTTCTGTATCAGTGCAACTAAATATGGTAGCCACTAGTCATATGACTACTCAACCCTTGAAATGTGGCTGGTATGAGTGAGGTACTGAACTTTTTATCCTAATTCTAAATAGCTACATGTGGATAGTGGCTACCATATTGGACAGCACAGAGTAGAACCATTTACCAATATAAAGGAAAGAAACATAGATTGGCCAAAACAAAACAGAATAAACTGCTCTCCTCCCCCAACCAAAAGACAGTGGAACAGAGTTTTAAGGGACAGAGGTTATGATCTAAGAACTTGAAACACAGTCAAACTGTTGCTCAAATCACTGAAAAACCACAAATGCAAATTAAAAATTAAATAAACGGGCAAATGAATATATAAAAAGGACTGTCAACAAACAATGAAATGTTATAACCAAAATAAGCCTTTAAGTCTACTTTCAAAACTGAATATAAAATTAAAAACTATTCTCTATTCAATACAATCCCCATTAAAATAAGACTTTTAGGAGATTAAAAAAGAAAAAAAACAAACCCCAAACCCTGAATCTTTTATGCTGTTTCAAAAAGCATATAGAAAACAAAATGTTAAAACTAAATGGATGAGAAATCACATACACTAAACATTAATATCAAGAAAAGTACAACTGTAAGGCAAGAACAACTACTGGAGACAGGAGCCACAGTCACAAAGCAGATATAAATATATAAAACTGTACTACAAACCAATGAACGTTTTTTTTAAAAAAATCAAGACAATAGACCACAAATATAAGCAGAAACTATAAGAACATCATTTTGATCAAAATGCTATAAAAATCAGTAATTAATAAAAAAGCCTTAAAAAGAAAAACCATTTAGAATCTAAAAACTCAATTCTTAACTCCTGGGAAAAGAACTTAAAAACTCAAAGGCAACTTACGAATAGCAAAAAACCCCACTTCCTTCACACAACAAAGGCTATGGAATGCTATCCAAAAATACACTCAGAAGAAAATTCAAAAAGTTAAATGCTTCTGTTATTATGTAACAAAGAACAGAAAATAAATTAACTGAGCATTTGAATAAAGGCAGAGAGGGGGGAAAAAACCAAGACCACAGGAAGGAGTTAACAGCAAAGAACTGATCTTTGAAATGACCAATAAAATAGAAAAACTGCTGACAAGATTGATCAAGAAAGAGAAGACAAATATAATGAAGACTGAAAAATGGATATTAACTCCTGATACAGGGATTTAAAAAGTAAGAACGCTTATTAAAATTCTGTATGAGTAAATTTGAAAATATGTAACTGATGGAAAATTTTCTACAGAACAGATGCCAATCTCAGATGCTTTTACCTTCAGTTCTAACAAATTTTAAACAAATTGATCCTTCCTTTAAAATCTTTAAACTTTTCCAGAGCACAGCAAATGATACTGTGTCCCAATTCATTTTCAGTTGTCCTACATAAAAATTAGTAGTGACCTTCTAAAAGTATTGCCATTCAAACCAGAAATGAGATGTCTCACTACGACCAATTATTTCTTAACACTGTTCTGAAAGTGAATCCAGACAAGGAAAAGGAGTAAGTGTATAAAGACGTGTCAAACTGCTTGCTGATGACAGAAAGCCAACCTAGAAAATTAAAAACAAACAGCCAAAACAATGTTAAGAGTTCAGAAAAGTGTTCAATTACAAAATAAATACCCAGAAACCAACTCATAAAATAACACTAACAAAAAAGATCTCATTCACGTGACCAAAATATCAAGAATGTAGATAACATGTATGAAGAGATAAAATACTGGGATAAAAGAGGAATTCTGTGTTCCCTTAATACCGTAATGGCATTAATTCTCTCTGAAGGAATTCCCATTAAAAACCCAATGCAGCAGAAGCAAGAAGAACTATAATCCTGCAGCCTATGGAACAAAAAACACATTCACAGAAAGACAGACGAGATGAAAAGGCAGAGGGCTACGTACCAGATGAAGGAACAAGATAAAACCCCAGAAAAACAACTAACTGAAGTGGAGATAGGCAACCTTCCAGGAAAAGAATTCAGAAGATGCAAGAAATGTTTAACAAAGACTTAGAAGAATTAAAGAACAAATAAACAATACAATAACTTAACAATTATTGATGAACAATACAGTAACTGAAATGAAAACTACACTAAAAGGAACCAATAGCAGAATAAGTGAGGCAGAAGAACAGATAAGTGACCTGGAAGACACAATGGTAAAGTTCACTGCTCCAGAACAGAATAAAGAAAAAAGAATGAAAAGAAATGAAGACAGCCTAAGAGACCTCTGGGACAACATTAAACACAGCAACATTCACATTATAGGGGTCGCAGAAGGAGAAGAGAGAGAGAAAGGACCTGAGAAAATATCTGAAGAGATTATAGTCGAAAACTTCCCTAACATGGGAAAGGAAATAGCCACCCAAGTCCAGGAAGTGCAAAGAGTCCCGTACAGGATAAACCCAAGGAGAAATACGCCGAGACACATAGTAATCAAATTGGCAAAAACTAAAGACAAAGAAAAACTACTGAAAGCAGCAATGGAAAAATGACAAATAACATACAAGGGAACTCCCATAAGGTTAAGAAGTGATTTCTCAGCAGAAACTCTACAAGCCAGAAGGGAGTGGCAGGACATATTTAAAGTGATGAAAGGGAAGAACCTACAACCAAGATTACTCTACCCGGCAAGGATCTCATTCAGATTCGATGGAGAAATCAAAAGCTTTACAGACAAGCAAACACTAAGAGAATTCAGCACCACCAAACCAGCTCTACAACAAATGCTAAAGGAACATCTCTAAGTGGGAAACACAACAGAAGAAAAGGACCTACAAAAACAAATCCAAAACAATTCAGAAAATGGTAATAGGAACATACATATCGATAATTACCTTAAACATGAATGGATTAAATGCTCCAGCCAAAAGATACAGGCTTGCTGAATGGATACAAAAACAAGACCCATATATATGCTGTCTACAAGAGACCCACTTCAGACCTAGGAACACATACAGACTGAAAGTGAGGGGATGGAACAAGATATTCCATGCAAATGGACATCAAAAGAAAGCTGGAGTAGCAATACTCATATCAGATAAAATGGACTTTAAAGAATGTTACAAGAGTCAAGGAAAGACACTACATAATGATCAAGGGATCAATCCAAGAAGAAGATATAACAATTATAAATATATATGCACCCCACATAGGAGCACCTCAGTACATAAGGCAACTGCTAATAGCTATAAAAGAGGAAACTGACAGTAACACAATAATAGTGGGGGACTTTAACACCTCACTTACACCAATGGACAGATTGTTCAAACAGAAAATTAATAAGGAAACACAAGCTTTAAATGACACAATAGACCAGATAGATTTAATTGATATTTATAGGACATTCCATCCAAAAACAGCAGATTACACTTTCTTCTCAAGTGAGCATGGCACATTCTCCAGGATAGGTCACATCTTGGGTCACAAATAAAGCCTCATTAAATTTAAGAAAACTGAAATCATATCAAGCATCTTTTCTGACCACAACGCTATGAGATTAGAAATCAATTACAGGGAAAAAAAAGTAAAAAACACAAACACATGGAGGCTAAACAATATGTTACTAAATAACCAAGAGATCACTGAAGAAATCAAAGAGGAAATAAAAAAATACCTAGAGACAAATGACAATGAAAACACGACAATCCAAAAACCATGGGATGCAGCAAAAACAGTTCTAAGAGGGAAGTTTACAGCTACACAAGCCTACCTCATGAAACAAAAAAAATCTCAAATAAACAATCCAACCTTACACCTAAAGGAACCAAAGAAAGAACAAACAAAACCCAAAGTTAGCAGAAGGAAAGAAATCATAAAGATCAGAGCAGAAATAAATGAAATAGAAACAAAGAAAACAATAGCAAAGATCAATAAAACTAAAAGCTGGTTCTTTGAGAAGATAAACAAAATTGATAAACCATTAGCCAGACTCATCAAGAAAAAGAGGGAGAGGACTCAAATCAATAAAATTAGAAATGAAAAAGGAGAAGTTACAACAGACACCGTAGAAATACAAAGCATCCTAAGAGACTACTAAAGCAACTGTATGCCAATAAAATGGGACAACCTGCAAGAAATGGACAAATTCTTAGAAAGGTATAACCTTCCAGAACTGAACCAGGAAGAAACAGAAAATATGAACAGACCAATCACAAGTAATGAAATTGAAACTGTGATTAAAAATCTTCCAACAAACAAAAGTCCAGGACCAGATGGCTTCACAGGTGAATTCTATCAAACATTTAGAGAAGAGCTAACACCCAACCTTCTCAAACTCCTCCAAAAAACTGCAGAGGAAGGAACACTCTCAAACTCATTCTATGAGGCCACCATCACCCTGATACCAAAACCAGACAAAGATACTACAAAAAAAAAGAAAATTACAGACCAATATCACTGATGAATATAGATGCTAAAATCCTCAACAAAATACTAGCAAACAGAATCCAATAGCACATTAAAAGGATCATACACCATGATTAAGTGGGATTTATCCCAGGGATACAAGGATTCTTCAATATAGACAAATCAATCAATGTGATACACCATATTAACAAACTGAAGAATAAAAACCATATGATCATCTCAACAGATGCAGAAAAAGCTTTTGACAAAATTCAACACCCATTTATGATAAAAAAAAAAACCCCTCCAGAAAGTGGGCATAGAGGGAACCTACCTCAACATAATAAAGGCCATATACAACAAACCCACAGCAAACATCATTGTCAATGGTGAAAACCTGAAAGCATTTCCTCTAAGATCAGGAACGAGACAAGGATGTCCACTCTCACCACTATTATTCAACATAGTTTTGGAAGTCCTAGCCACGGCAATCAGAGAAGAAAAAAAAATAAAAGGAATACAAATTGGAAAAGAAGAAGTGAAACTGTCACTGTTTGCAGATGACATGATACTACACATAGAGAATCCTAAAGATGCCACCAGAAAACTACTAGAGCTAATCAATGAATTTGGTAAAGCTGTAGGAAACAAAATTAATGCACAGAAATCTCTTGCATTTCTATACACTAATGATGAAAAATCTGAAAGAGAAATTAAGGAACACTCCCATTTACCATTGCAACAAAAAGAATAAAATACCTAGGAGTAAACCTACCTAGGGAGACAAAAGGCCTGTAAGCAGAAATCTATGACACTGATGAAAGAAATTAAAGATGATACCAACAGATGGAGAGATATACCATGTTCTTGGACTGGAAGAACCAATATTGTGAAAATGACTATACTACCCTAAGCAATCTACAGATTCAATGCAATCCCTATCAAACTACCAATGGCATTTTTTAGAGAACTAGAACAAAAAATCTTAAAATTTGTATAGAGACACAGAAGACCCTGTAGCCAAAGCAGCCTTGAGGGAAAAAAACGGAGCTGGAGGAATCAGACTCCCTGACTTCAGACTATACTACAAAGCTACAGTAATCAAGACAATATGGTACTGGCACAAAAACAGAAACATAGATCAATGGAACAAGATAGAAAGCCCAGAGATAAACCCACGCACCTATGGTCAACTAATCTATGACAAAGGAGGCAAAGATATACAATGGAGAAAAGACAGTCTCTTCAATAAGTGGTGCTGGGAAAACTGGACAGCTACATGTAAAAGAATGAAATTAGAACACTGCCTAACACCATACACAAAAACTCAAAATGGATTAGAGACCTAAATGTAAGACTGGACACTATAAAACTCTTACAGGAAAACATAGGAAGAACACTCTTTGACATAAATCACAGCAAGATCTTTTTTGATCCACCTCCTGGAGTAACGGAAATAAAAAACGTAATAAACAAACGGCACCTAATGAAACTTAAAAGCTTTTGCACAGCAAAGGAAACCATAAAGACGAAGAACAGACAACCCTCAGAATGGGAGAAAATATTTGCAAACGAATCAACAGACAAAGGATTAATCTCCAAAATATATAAACAGCTCATGCAGCTCAATATTAAAAAAACAAACAACCCAATCCAGAAATGGGCAGAAGACCTAAATAGACATTTCTCCAAAGAAGACAGATGGCCAAGAAGCACATGAAAAGCTGCTCAACATCACTAATTATTAGAGAAATGCAAATCAAAACTACAATGAGTTATCTATCACCTCACACCAGTTAGAATGGGCATCATCAGAAAATGTACAAACAACAAATGCTGGAGAGGGTGTGGAGAAAAGGGAACCCTCTTGCACTGCTGGTGGGAATGTAAATTGATACAGCCACTATGAAGAACAGTAGGGAGGTTCCTTAAAAAACTAAAAACAGAATTACCATATGACCCAGCAATCCCACTACTGGGCATTTACCCAGAGAAAACCATAACTCAAAAAGACACATGCACCCCAATATTCATTGCAGCACTATTTACAATAGCCAGCTCGTGGAAGCAACCTACATGCCCATCGACAGACGAATGGATAAAGAAGATGTGGTACATACGTACAATGGAATATTACTCAGCCATAAAAAGGAACAAAATTGGGCCATTTGTAGAGACGTGGATGGATCTAGAGACTGTCATACGGAGTGAAGTTAGAAAGAGAAAAATAAATATCGTATAGTAACACATATATGTGGAACCTAGAAAAATGGTACAGATGAACTGGTTTGCAGGGCAGAAACTGAGACACAGATATAGAGAACAAACATATGGACACCAAGGGGGGAAAGCAGTGGGGGGTGGTGGTGCTGGTGTGATGAATTGGGAGATTCGGACTGACATGTATACACAGATATGAATATAATGGATGACTAATAAGAACCTGCTGTATAAAAAAATAAAATAAAATTCAAAAAGACAAAACAAAACAAGGCTTTGAATACATTTCAGGGAAGAGAAAAGCACCAAAATAGGAAATATTCAAATCTGTCTAACTATTTGAAATGGTAATTATTTCACCCTCTAATTATGAAAATAAAGCACCATTAAAAAAAATTAACTTAGAAGTCTTAGTATATGTTGTGGTAATCAGAATGCAATGCAATGTGTTACTTTTATTGGCTCACAGACACTGCAACATCTGATAGAGAATTTGCCAAGAACAAAAATTAATTGAAATCCAGCATAATTTAAAGACATTCCAAAAATCTTAGTGCAAATCCAAGCTACATTTGTTTAATAAAAAAACAAAGAAACAAACAAGCAAAAAAACCCAAAAAACCAATTCAATGGTTATGGAGGAAGTCCACTCTGAAAGTGAGGCTCTATTCATCATTATCTGTTAATCAAAGAATATTAGTTTAGAGTATTTAAAAAAATTCTTTTGGCTTGAAGACAGTTTGTAAATAAAATATTAGGGCCTCTGCTTCTATTTACTTTATCTCAGCCTTTCAAAATTTATTTTGTATGTGTTTTATAATGCATATATAAAACACTCTCATAAAAGTCTAGAGGCTATTGTCCTAAGCACTGGGTGATTTCTGAGTACTCTGACACTAGAAAATAAGCTCCATGAGGGCAAGGACTTTTGTTCACCAATGAAACCCAGGTGTGCTGGAACACCGTGGGGACCCAAAATTGCTGAGTAAATTTGCTTGGCAAATCCATCACCTCAAAATGATAGAGGGCAAGGTACTTGCTCAACAGCAAATATCACTGGGCAAGGATCCACTGAAGACACAGTGAGCAACTAAGACAGAGAGAATGGCCTTTGTCTCCAACTTTGGCAGAACTACAGCATTATTGCTATCATCGGCAAATGGTTTATTTCCCAAACTAAACTCATTTGTCTTATTTTCCATGCAGTTTACTTCTGCATGTCAGAATGATTGTTTTAGACACTGGCATTGGGACCAAAGGGTCTTTAGTATGCTTTGTATGTCTCCCCCTTGTTTTAAACATTTATATGTACTACCTTCAAAAGTACATCAGTTTTGGGGCATGAGCAAGAAGAAACTACTGTCAACTGCAATAAAGAAGCCTTGCTACTTCACAGATATAAAAGAAAAGAATCCAGGAGGCCAACCTATACTTCAGAAAAATTTTATCACACCCTTAAATGTCATGACACCATAGCTAGCAAACTGCTGAAACAGAGAAAGGACACTATTTCTCCATGAGGTGATGTTGTTGGTAGGTTTTTGTTAAAAGCATCAAGGGCATGGCCAAAAACTATTTTCTTTTTCTTTCTTTTTTTTTTTTTTTGTGGTACGCAGGCCTCTCACTGTTGTGGCCTCTCCCGTTGTGGAGCACAGGCTCCAAACACGCAGGCTCAGTGGCCATGGCTCACGGGCCCAGCCGCTCCATGGCATGTGGGATCTTTCCGGACCGGGGCACGAACCCGCGTCCCCTGCATCAGCAGGCGGACCTTCAACCACTGCGCCACCAGGGAAGCCCCAAAAACTATTTTCTTAAACTTAACAGTAATATACTGTTTTCTTTGCTTTCCCAGTATCAACTCTTCAACTGTTCAGAAAATAATTTAGATTTATATGACTATTAATAAAGAATTGATTCAAATGTCAATATGAGAAACCCACCAAATTGTTTTCCGGTATTTTGGTAATTCAGGCAGTCTGAGGAATAGACAAGAGAGAAATGGTACAGCCTAATAGTTAATTCTCACTAATAATACTTTCCTTTAAAAAAAAAAAAAAAAAGATCATGGAGGGCTTCCCTGGTGGCGCAGTGGTTGAGAGTCCGCCTGCCGATGCAGGGGACATGGGTTCGTGCCCCAGTCCGGGAAGATCCCACATGCCACGGAGCGGCTGGGCCCGTGAGCCATGGCCACTGGGCCTGTGCGTCCGGGGCCTGTGCTCTGCAGCGGGAGAGGCCACAGCAGTGAGAGGCCCGCATACCGCAAAAAATCATGGCAAGGGACTTCCCTGGTGGCACAGTGGTTAAGAATCCACCTGCTAACGCAGGGGACATGGGTTCGAGCCCTGGCCTGGGAAGATCCCACATGCCGCACAGCAACTAAGCCTATGAGCCACAACTAGTGAGCCTGCGCTCTAGAGCCCACGAGCCACAACTACTGAAGCCCACGCACCTAGAGCCCGTGCTCCACAACAAGAGAAGCCGCCGCAATGAGAAGCCTGCACACCTCAACAGAATGGCCCCCGCTCTCTGCAACTAGAGAAAGCCTGCGCGCAGCAACGAAGACCCAACACAGCCATAAATGAATGAATGATCATGGCAAAATTATATAGTCCAAATGCATACTATAACAAAAAAAAAAGCCAAGCAGTGAAAATCTACTGTCCAAATATTAATGGTTCCAACAATTATCTCCTCTCCCTTGTCCTCAGTTTTCTCACCAGCAAATATACTGTAATAGCATTATCTTAAGAAACATTCTTTCAGTCAAACAGGTTATTTCTCTGTTCTCCTTTACAGAAACACTCTTTGAAAGTGTTATCTATGATGGTTCCTTCAGTTCCTTCCGTTCCATTCTCTCCTGAACCTGATCCAATCAGAATTTCACTCTTCTACCTCTAACAAAACTGCTTACAAAGGTCTCAAGCAACCCTGGCCCCACGAAATCCTACGGTCAATTCTTAGTCTTCACCTAACTTGATCCACCTGCAGCATCTAACACAGATGATCATTCCCTCCTTTCTGAAACATTTTCTTCACTTGACTTCCACATACCATACTCTCTTGGTTTTCCTTCTGCTTCACTGGTCACTCCTTCCCAGTTTCTTAACTTTCACATTTCCAAAGACTTGGAATAAAAAAATGCATCAAGGCTGAATTCCATCTGAGTTCCCCACCATTCCCTATTCCCTTCCTCTGCTGTATTTTTCTCCCCAGAACTTAACACTATAGAACATACCATATACTTCATTTTATTGCTTCATTTTTTGTCTCTACCCATTAGATTATTTCATGAGGGTAAGAATTTTTGTCTGTTTTGTTTAGTGTTGTATTCTCAGTGCATAGAACAGATCTAGCTTATTGTAGGAACTCAAAAAAAGATTTGTTGAATGAATGAATTAATAAAAATAAAAGTGTAAACAGCAAGAGTCATCTTGTACTAGTAACTTAGCAGCCAGATACCCCAATAAGCAAATTATATACATTTCAGTTAATCCTGAAACAACCCTATGAGATCTCTGAGGCACTGTGGGGTGGGGTGGGGTGTTAACATGCCCCCAACACAAACTACTAAGTGGCAGTGCCATGATTCAAACCCAAGTCTGTCCTCTTCAAAGTTAATGCTCTTAATCACTGCATGGTATTATTTTCACTGGAGTACTATTTCGTTGGTTTTGAACTAAATCCAACCCTGCTATTTGAAGAGTCAGCAATCAAGTTTCCTGTAGTTGTAAAATAATCTCCATTTTGTCTGTGAAGACAAACATTCGTTTAGTATCATCAACTTAGAAATTTTAATGGAGATTCTTATTTAAAAGGAAAGCATTCCACATTGCCATTTTCAGCGATAACAGTGTAAGTGAGAAGACACACCACTCTCCTTCAAAGTGTTGATGGCAGAACTTCCAACTTCCTCTCTCCCATTTCTATTAAAATCTCAAGCCAATGGTTTCCAAACCTGGCTGAAGAGTCACCTAGGAGCTTTTTGTTTTCTGAAAACAAGGTTCCCAGGCCCAACTCCAGAGCAACGAAACCAGAATCTCTAGGAAACAGGGCTCAGGAACCTAGTATTTTTTAAAGCTCTGCAGGAAGCCTTGGTGGTTAGCCAAGTTTGGAAAACACTGGTTAAAAGAACCAAAGCTGGCAAGAAACTAGTACCTCTATCTGAGCATCTGGCTCACTGTTTAACAGTGACCAAGTCTCACTGGTACTGACCTTCTTGGAAAGAGGCACGATGCTGTTGGGTCGAACAAGCCTCCGTTTCTTACAGCTCAGCACAGGACGTGTTCGGGCTGCCACACAGGTGCCATCAGTTGACGAAGAAACTAGATTCAGTCTTTGCTTTTTATGCAATTGTTCCTCAGCATCAGAGTTGTCACCTGGAATGTGGTCTGCCAAGACAGGCTGAAGACTACACAAGGGGAAGGAAGAATATTCACTTCTCAGAAGACATAAGGAAACAAAGCCTTTAATACTTGTTCAACCACCTCTACTTGCAAATGTTCACAGACACAAACATGTGTTCTAGAGCACACAGAGATCACCTCTTGATGCTGACGTCTGTTAATCTAAGTGGGTATGCAGCACCTGTACTTATTTTTAAGGTGCTCTTGGTGGATGCTACTCTACCATGTCTAAAAAATGCAGAAGTCAATAAGTGAACTCAGGTTCTAGTGATTAAGTTCTCTTCTACAACAAAAACATGAATTCTTAAAAGTCTAGAAAATTGCAACTGGTAAGAATATTTTTAATATATATTGAGAATCAATTCTCCTGTGAAACTTGCCTATTAAGGATGTGTACTCATTGTTCACTTGCAGAAGGATTCCTTGATCTTTCATAAATACAGATTTACAGCCTTCAGGGATCTAATCTGTTCTACAGTAGAGGATTTTATGTAAATATTTCTGGAATTCTACCAAGACAGGACCAATCACAACGATTCATAATAACTTTAGGACTTTTAATTTTTCTCCATGCTGAGTCGACTTTAGGCCACAGTAAGTAACAGGAACATACATTAGAAGGCTACTTAAAATATACTTGCTACAGTGGGAGGCATGCACAATATTATGAAGTGATAAGGTTTCTGCTTCTTTAAACCAGGGTTACTCCTGGCTAGGGATAACTAAGAGCCTCAAACCCATCTTTAACAAGCCTGCTGAGTATAAGAAGTGTAAGAGTGTAGAAGAGATAAAACTTACGTATTAATAACTCCATTGACAGGTCTCAACGCTCCACATGATTTAGTAGACAATGACTCTGAAGGATGACCAGAGGCACCATGGTTTTCCAGTGGTTGAGAAACAGACTCAATCTTAATGAGAAGAAAAATGAAAATATATTATCAACATTTAACCAACAGCATCAGCCTGAAAAGCAGCACCATTTCATTTTAATGAAACACCTAAACTTTCTGATGACCAACTTGAAAAAAAACTCATTTACGGAACACATTTAAGTGTTTCTTGGATTTGTGTCTCCTGGGCTGCAGTCCTCACAAATCCCAAATAAATGCATTTTTGGGGCATAAAAAAACCAAAACCAAAATCACTCACATGATTGAGGAAAAAAGAAAATAATTAAGAGAATCAGCTTTTGAGATTTTGCTTTGGCAAAATTTGGAGAATTTGCTTTGGAGGGAAGGGTTAGGAATTAAGATATTTAACAGACCAAAAGTGGTAAAGTGCCTACTGACAGGGAAATGACCTAATGACTCCATGGAAGAGAAGCACAGCAAAACAATTATATAGTACCAAGAGTCAAGTTTTCAACCCAAGGGTCAAGAAGGGTACATAAGTTCAGTAGGAAGACAACTAAGAGGAAATTTAAATGCAGTTAATATCTGCTTAACTTCGCAGTGTATGCTGGAAGCTTGTTTCCAGAAAACCATACTCTCTCTCACTCTCTCTCTCTCTATATTTCACCCCTGTGATAAAAGAAATATAAACAATTAATAAAATGACAATGAATAACTAATAATTACCTAACGCTATCAGGTAGTAACTTTGGACCATACAAATACAGTTGACCCTCAAACAACTTTTGGATTTGAAGTGCAGGGATCCATTTATACGTGGATATGTTTCAATAGTAAACACTAAAGTACTACACGGTCTGTGGCTGGTTGAATCTGCAGATGTGGAGGAACTGTGGATAGGGAGGGCTGACTATACATTATATGTGGATTAAATCCCATGTTGTTCAAGAGTCAATTGTATATGCTTAGAATATAAAGTGAAAAAAGGGAGGTAGGAAAAAAATTTGGAAAAGTTGGAATTTCACTATTTCAAAAGAAATTATATATTTACTAGGCTAAAAGGGGTAGGGGCAGCCATGAGATGTCAATCACATGGAGTGTCTGAGGTATTAGCAATAAAGCCACAGCTCAGTTATCCCTCGGCTCTGCGAGTTGTTGGAATACCACAGAATGGCTGTGGTCTTTGTCTCCTCCTTACACTCAAACTGACTTTGGGGTGTTTTGACGTCCCCTTTCCTGTAACTGCTACCAGTACATATCAAAGCCAATATTTTGAGACTGAAATTCTATTTATCAGTATTGTTATATTTCTTTTTTGATCTTTTTACCCCCAAGGAGAAAACACCAAAGGATCTGAAGACCTGAGAACAGTCTCAAGAAAGGACAATACATTGGGAAGCTAATTTTTAAAATTTAATACAAATTATCCAAAAAGTTAGATCAGGGTATACAAATAGACAAGACACATGAGTAAATTACAATGAGTAAACACTGGGAAAGTGTTCTGTCTTCCTTGTTAGATACCCTGTACATTTACTGTTATATCCTGAACAATTATATTAGTCAACAACACCAAAATTATGGTAAATTTGGCTCATGTACTCATTGCCTTAAAAGCCACACTGATTTCCTCATGGAAAGTAATGTGTAAGAGTTATAAAGATGTTCATGTCTTCTGACAAAGCATTTTACTCATCCGTAAAACCTATCTTAAAGAAATAACTCAACAAAACATCCCCCCAAATCTTACACACAAGGCTAGTCACTGCAATGATATGGATCAATAACCTAAATACTCAACACTTGAGGCATAGTTATAAAATGTGGTATACCAAATCAGAATATTGAAGATAATCATAAAGGATATTTCCTCTTCCTTTACCCAGAAGAATATTTAAATATAGAAAATAATAGGTAGAAATGATTTTGGAAAGGGGCTAAATTCAAAATATTTTTAATACAATTGTGGTGACTAAAAATATATGTACACAGATAATGACAAGGTAAAAATAGTGTTAAAGAGGCAGAATAGAGACTTCACCGGTGGCGCAGTGGTTAAGAATCTGCCTGCCAATGCAGGGGACATGGGTTCGAGCCCTGGTCTGGGAAGATGCCACATGCCGCGGAGCAACAAAGCCTGTGCACCACAACTACTGAGCCCACGCTCTAGAGCCCGGGAGCCACAACTACTGACCCCACGTGCCACAACTACTGAAACCCGCGCGCCTAGAGCCCATGCTCCACAACAACAGAAGCCACCACACTGCAACGAACAGTAGCCCCTGCTCGCCACAACTAGAGAAAGCCCGCATGCAGCAACAATGACCCAGTGCAGCCAAAAAAAAAAAAAGAGGCAGAAGAGGACTATTCGAAGTTTTCTTTACATTTAGATAATATTTTTAACATTAAAAAAAAAACCCAGATAAACCCAACACCCTCCTGAATGCTAGTGAGGATTTACCATTCAGGGAACACCTCAAAAAGCCCAAACAAATATTATGGTATGACAAAGGACAGAAAGATTTAAGATTCAGGTTGGTGTTAACTAGGAGATGTGTGACTCCAGCCATGTTACAGCTTTCCTAGATTTCTGAAGTTCTGGTTTGGATGAAAAAGTTTCCTTTCAACATGAAAACACTGTGACTATGAACTTTTTGGTGTTGATCTGAAGAACTTCTGTCAACTTTATATTCACTTAAAACAATAGGTTTTAGCATTAAATTATGACAGAGATCTGGTTTATATATCTACATGTTTTACAAGGTGCCACGTTTAAGCAATAGGTTGACTCTCATTTGATTAAGATTTATTTTCTAGGGATTATGGAGAACTAACCACCAGGATACCTGTCAAGACAAACTGTTGCCATTCTTTAACAAAATCTCATTTCAAAACAAGTTTACTTTTCTTAGCTAATAATCTATTCTTGTTTTTCATGCCTACAGATATATATTTAAAGGCCATTAATCTTCAATGTGTATTTTATTATTTTTCTTAGAGGAACTTGGAACTTTCCTGGGGGTAATTCAGCCCCAAAATTAAAATAGAAGTCAACAGGCAAAAGGTTATTTAAGCACAGAAATGCTTGTCAAGGATACAGAAGCACACAGCAATTAAGAGCATCAAAGCCAGAGAGGAAACGTGCTTGAATTCCAATCCCAACCATACAGGGAGGCACTGAATATTTAGAAGGATCTGCTTAAAAACCTTGGGATATCCTACATGTAATCACCCTGAGACCTAAAGCAGGGCACTGGGGCAACTAGGTTCATCATTCATTCTCAAATTCAAAGAGCTTAAAATATTAACCCCAATCCTCTAATAGTGTTTCATCTAGAAAAAGAAAAACACAACTCACAAACACATGTAATTTTACTTAGAGTTTCTTAAATGCATTCACATTGCCTTAAGAAAAAAGTGAACACTCCTTATCTTGCAGTCCAAAAGGTTGCAAAGACAGGGTAGAGAAACATTAACAAACACTTCACAAATATTAAATCCACACACTAATTTAAGCCCGATTGTTATTGCTGCAGTGGTTTACATCATTAATATTTTCAGGAAACTAAAGCATGACTCAGATATTTGCCATCCAATGGGAAACTGTAAACAGGAGTTGTTACAGAGCTTCTCTTGAGTTTTATGTGATGTTCAGATACACTCTGAGGGTACATGCATCCCATCCCACAGCCAGAAAAGAGTAGAAAAGCTGAAGTGAAGTGGTAGGTAGAGTGCTTCTGTAATCCCTCCTTTTTCTAAAGCAGAGCCCCAGGGATTACCTTTTGGGGAAATCTTAGAGTTAAAGGTAGCAAGCAGGGTTACTGAAGTGACTTTTTTCCTTGACTGAAAGGGCCAGATGTATGGAATAACACAGCAGTGAGATTCTATTTGTTATTCTTATAAAGTAGGCATCTGTTTGATTCATTACTCCACCTTCTTGGCCAGATCAATTAAGTGTGACAAAGAGCCCTTAAAGAAAAACTAGATTAAATTAAGGTTTATGGGGGGGGGGGAGTAGATTTTTCTGGGGTCTGAGAACCCATGTTCACTGAATTTGTTTTACTAAAAAGTAGAGAAAGTAAAGGGGTAAAAATCAAAAGGCACAACTTAAAAACACATAATAAAATAAATCTCTAGGTATGTATGAAAGATACATGTGTATGTATCTTTACTTTAGTCATTCAAGTAACGCCATGCTGTAACTGTTTGAAATACCATTTCCCTTAGATGCACCATATTTGTTTGTCTAGAAAATTTAACAGTTCTGTTTTGGTTAGTTATTACCTTTCTGACAAACATTATCAAAATGGAAAGAAAAGGCTAACTGGATGTAAGGAATTCAACTTTCATTTCTGGGTCAAAATGCTCTCCATCTCAATGATACCCAGCACAGTCCTGCTTAAAATTACCAAAATATTGCTGGCCCATAAAGAGTATAACAGTCATTTCTATGAACTAGCACCACAGCCAAGAAACTGTGTTAAAGTGGAAGTGGAACTTTCTGAAATTTTCACTTCCACCAAGTTACTTACCTAGGCTTCAATTTCTGCATATGTAAAATGGGACTATGTGCCTCACTTTCCTATGTCTCTATATTGAGGTCAAAATATAATCTATAATTATATTAAAACAACTTTGGGAGATTAGATTCGACATAAATACACTATCATGGGTAAAAGAGATAGCTAGTGGGAACCTGCTGTATAGCACAGGGAGCTCAGCTCGGTGCTCTGTGACAACCTATATGGGTGGGATGGCAGGGGGAGGGAGATCCAAGAGAGAGGGGATATATATGTACATATAGCTGATCCACTTCACTGTACAGCAGAAACTAACACAACACTGTAAAGCAATTATACTCCAATTAAAAAAAAGAAAGTTAAAAAGAAAACTTTGAATTATTCGTTTCTAAAAATGCAACCAGCATAATGTTGTTACAAGTCCAGAGACTACTAAACCTACGATCTGTATTTACCAACACTGTTGAAAATCTTTCTCTAGAATCTAGAGAAATACAGTAATTGCAAAAACAGCCTTATAAATTCTTACTGTTCAACTTATTTATCCACAGCCCAATTTACTTTAAAAGTCCTAACTGGTTAGTCAGTGTTTTTTAATACTGTGGATCAAACGTTCCCCAGCCAGTATCTAACCCTCTACTCTCTATCTCAAAACCCTCATGGGGGCCAATGCACCATTCATTGTCCCTGATGACTGCAAAACTTCAAGGAAAAGAACACTGTTCCCATGTAACCAATGGTAGGAAGACTATACCTTGAATGTTTAAAAAGAAAAAGCAATAGCTTACATTTCTGTATGCTTTACTTCTGGGAAAGCATCAGTCCTTCACTTAATAGTTCACTTGTTAACTCCATCAATTCCACAAAGTAAGGAAAGGTAAAAGAATGAGGCTTGGGACTTCCCTGGTGGTGCAGTGGTTAAGAATTCGCCTGCCGATGCAGGGGACATGGGTTCGATCCCTGATCCAGGAAGATCCTACATGCCATGGAGCAATTAAGCCCACGCGCCCTAGAGCCTGCACACCGCAACTACTGAAGCCCGTGCACCTAGAGCCCGTGCTCTGCAACAACAGAAGCCACTGCAATGAGAAGCCCACAAGCAGCAACGAAGACCCAATGCAGACCAAAAAAATTTTAAAAAGTGAGGCTTATTTTGCAAATAAAAGCAAACACAAATAATGACGTCATTTGTCAAAAGCCACAGAAGCAATGTTTTTGCTAAAACAAACAAAAAACCCCCTCAATTTCAAATCTAGTCTTTTGAAGAATATTTAACAAGTAGTTAAGGAGATGTAAGAAAATACACATGTATCTGCTCATTTGTGCAACAGAAATATAGAAAGGAAGGATAATGCAAAAACTAATAAAATTGGCTACCTACAGGAGGTGGGAACACAATGGAAAGAAGGTGGAAATAGGAACAGGGCTCGAGCCTTTTGTACAGCTTTAATTCTTAGCACAGTAGTAATGTATTGCATACTCAAAAAATAATAAATATCAACTACTGTGTGCGTGGGCAACAAGAAGTGGAATACTATAGTAACAAAAGAACGTAACTGTATTACAAAATAATTGCACAGTCACACTGAAAGGCGAACTAACCTAAGTACAACTTCGGGGAAATAGTATTTTGACTGTTTATTATAGTGCTAACACACTGTATACAATATTGTACTCTGGTTAGTAAAGATACTTCTCACAGGAGTATGAGCTGGCAACTATGAAACTACTTTATATGGTAGAAGGATTGAACAATTAAGTATCAATAAGGAAGGAGGAAGGCTGTGGTGTTAGACTGGTACTAGTATAAACTCATGGTTTTTAGTGTATATACAGATGGGTAGATAACAAAATATATGTGTGTATGCGTGTAGCAGCATACATATATATATATTTACTAGCTTTGTTGAGAAGTCCTAGATAGAAGCAATGACACCAAGTAGCAATGAACACAACTAGTACCCAGATCTTGGTTTCAAAACCCTGTTCTCCAATAAAAAGAAGCAGGGCTGGAACAGGTAAAATACAAGATGAGCCTGGAACATTGTGGGATGCCAGAAAGTGAGTGCTCAAAAAACAAGTTGGGGGGGGGGGCATGTTGAAAGGACACAGACACCAATCTGAAAGAGGTCCCAATGCCAAAAGTTGAGACAACTGCAACTGAATAACTACTAATAGTAGTAGATTATAATCCATAACATAAAATTAATATCCATAAAACCATCCTGAAATAAATAACCGATTGATGGACGAAATAAATGGGGGAGAAAAGACAGCTCCTCCTAACAGAATTCCAATGAACAAATGTAGAAAACAGAAAATCACCATTTAGTAAACACCACAGCAATAATTATTGCAGTAATTTTGCAGGAAAAATCCACCAGTAGATGACAAAACTGTGGATTAAAGTATAACGAGCAACAGAAAAATGCATAGTATCCCCCCCATGAGATAGTCATTCATTACAAAGGGAAAAATACTAACTTTACAGTGGAGAAACCCGGCAGGCATCACATTAACCAAGTGAAAAAGCTATCACCATCATCTTGTACCCCTAATATGGTATACTGAGAAGGGCACAGTATCACTTCTGTGGAATTACTGCAAAAAATGCATAACCTTTAACGAAAAACATCTGGCAACTCCATTCTGAGGAACATTACACATAATAACTTACCAATACTCTTGTGTCAAGGTCATGAAAGACAAAAACTGAGGTGCTCTCACACACTGGAAGAGACTTTAAAGAGATATGACAACTATATGGACTGTGGAACTCTGGACCAAAAAAAGGCGGCATAAATGAGAAAATAAGTGAAACTGGAATAAAATCTGTAGTCTGTATCAATGTTAATTCCTAGTTTTGACACTGAACAATGGTTATGCAAGGTGTTAACACTAGGGGACGCGGGGGAAGGCTATGTGGGGACTCTTGTGTACTGCTTTTGCAACTCTTCTGTTAAGTCTAAAATCAAATTTCATTCATACACAAATCTAGGAGTTTTCCTTAGATCAAATTACTTAAAACAAGAAATGTTAATACTCATAAAAGCCCGTGACCTTTTGAGAAAAGTAAAAATATGAAAGAAATAAATTAAAAGTGGTCTTGGAATTCAGAAGGAAAAGAAATTAATTTTGGTGTTCAGAGAAATAGGGAAAGGGAAGGAATCATGAAGAGGGATTTGAGCTAGGCTCTAAGGAAACAGAAGATAACAAAAAACGACAGCTTCATCCTCATTACAGAATTAAAGGGGGTAACTCAAACACCATTTTCAACATCTCTGTGAGTTAAACCTCTAGTCCGACCTTTCCATTTTATAGTGGCCCAGAAAGGTTACCTTACTTATCAAAGTTATCAGAGCCACATGGTCTCCTAATTCCCAGGAATATTCCATAATGTCACACTTGCTCTGGCTGTGCTGTCTTGAGAGTTAGAAGCTGCTTTTAAATTTTAAAGTCAGCTACATAACTGCACGAGGGGCCCTGTGGTGCCCTATTCGGGAATTCAGAGCTTAAAATGCCAGAGGTGATAAAAGGGGATACAACCCCTTCCTTCAGCCAATGCAAGGATCCTTATTATAGAGAATAAACTATGCTGAAGCTACACCCCAAATTCTCACTCATTTTCCCTTTTCTGTCTTTTATACTTACCAATTTATCATTCCCATGATCTGTCTTCACCTCGGAACTAAGTGGAAGAAATAAGTCTGTTGTGTGCTCTGGGGGAGGCGCCTCTCCAAGAACTATCAACCCCTGCAGGAGAGAGAGAAAAACAGCTTAAGTGGTGTAAGTTACAAATTTAATTTAATAGTTAATATCAAGAGTTAGGGGCAGGGTGGGTCTGGTTTACCAGAGGCCTTTTCCTTTATCCTATGGTTCTGAAACAAAATATACCACCAGCAGCTTTGCTCTTCCAAGAGTGATTTCAACAAAAGGCCCTAGCAGTAGCCATGAATACAGCCTATAAGACTCAAACCCAAGCTTCCCCTTTCTTCCACTTGAATGTATGGACCTACATGGCTTGTAGCATCTTTTATTCACATCTTCCAGATCTGGGATCTTTATCAGAGTATGGTATTTTACACTATATCACCAACCAGACTATACCATATTAACAATAGCAATGCAGTTTTTCTACTTAATTTGATCAAAAATGTGGCTTAAGGATGACCAAACTAGAAGTGCTACAATTATAAATGATGAGCTAAACCAACTATCTCTGAGCAACCACAACCACCGGGTGAAACAAAGGTGGAACAGTCTCTACGGTCAGTATCTTAGAAACCAAAAACTTAAAACTGTTCCAAAGACACCTGTTTCTCACAAGCATAAGCATTACTCCAGATTAGGTTCCTGCTTGACAATTTCAAGCTCAGATTTTACATTCATCCCAGAAAATAAAAAATGTAAAAAGAAATTTTAAATGACTCCATAAATCCTCTCCGTAGCCAACATGGGCCCAGCTTGTGGTAAAGGCAGAAGTTAGCTTACTATGAAAAATAAACAAAAACCACAGACATGAATCTCCCATGAACTCAAGTAGAGGTGACCAAAATCCAGTTATGACACTGTGTAACAGAAAGACTGGGATGCAAGTGCTCTTTGGTTCTCTTTCTCTGGTCTAGAAAATAAGATCTGACTGATAAGAAGCTCTTAATGGAAATTTTGTATTATAATCACTTGGGGGAAACCTTATCAAACTATACCTGCCCAAGTCCAACATCAAATCTACTCAGAATCTCTGAGGTGGGGAGCTGGGTATTCTGTTTTTAAAAAGCTTCCCTGGTAAGTCTTAATGCAAGCTCTAAATTGAAAAATACTAGACTGAATCATCTTGACTCAGCATCAGAATCCCCCAGAGAACATTCTAAAATATATCAACAGATTTCAGGGCCTAAAGACTTTGACTATCAATTTGAGCTCCCTAGGCCATTATGACATAGGCTCTTGTGAGCCAATGAACCAGATGATCCTGTCCCTGGGGTTATTTCTAAGACAAAAATCTCCGTGAAATAGGAGATGTAAGAGATTGGGGGTCCAGTGGTGGTTAAGAAGGAACAACGGAATTTTACCTCAGTTTAAAAGGGAAGAAAAACAGGACCTCCCCCCGCCCCTCCCCCGTAAGAGAAACAACAAGTTACCTATTCTGGAATAAGACTATACCTAGGCTATGTAGAAAATGAAGCAGAGACTCTGCAGAAAGAGGGAGAGGTTATTAAGAAAGCAAGAAACATTTGCCCTAGCTTTCAAAATGGGGTTTCTCTGGCTAAAAGAACTTCTTTTTTTTTTTTTTTTTGCAGTACACGGGCCTCTCACTGTTGTGGCCTCTCCCATTGCGGAGCACAGGCTCCGGACGCGCAGGCTCAGTGGCCATGGCTCACGGGCCCAAACGCTCCGCGGCATGTGGGATCTTCCCGGACCAGGGCACGAACCTGTGTCCCCTGCATTGGCAGGCGGACTCTCAACCACTGCGCCACCAGGGAAGCCCTGGCTAAAAGAACTTCTGCAAAATATTTTCCTGTTTCAATCAGAAGCATAAAATAGACCTCACAAACTTTTCCATTTCAAAGTAAAAACTGTTTGCAAAAAGCAGCTATTTTGTACAACATTCCCTTCTCAGAATATTGCATTCAACATCTTCTCTGCTTAAGAGCCTAAACCACCTCCCCGTCTCCTATATAAAGCTAGCCCAAACTCATCTTGGCAAAGTCCATAATCCATCCCTACCTTATTTATCTATTTCCAACTACTTTCTCCAAATATTGTTACACTAACCGCATTATCCCCTAGAAAATGTCTGAATATATATGAAGTTGTTGTTGAGAGCTGGGGGTTATTACAAAGTAGTAGGTAAAGAAATGCAACTAAAGGTTACAATACTACCCACTACCTGTTCTTATGTCTTTGTTTATATTGATTCTGCCCTTTTCTTACATTTATCTATCCAAAAGGTTATGCTTCAAAAAGCTTGTCAAGGCCAAGTCCCACCTCCTTCCAAGAAAATGTCCCCGGTTAACTGAGCCCCTTATTTTCTTTATCCACATTGCCAGACTTCCTAAAGCATCGTGATTTTATCTTACATTCTGTATATTTAAATCTCATTTCCAGAGCAGAACCTTAGGCCAAATTATTTATTTCATTTATTGTTGCCTCAATTTGTCGTTTAAATGTTAACTAATGGTAAGATCCTTGAGGACTTAGACAAAATACAAATACATTCGAGTCTCCCATATTCCCTAGCAGAGTTATACACCAAGAAAGGAAATGTATAATAATTATTTTTGACTTTGATGTTAAAAACTTTTTGCCCTTGAACGAGAAAATATTAAGTTTATATTAATTATAGCTAGGAGCCTAAATAAATCCAACTATTAGGTATAAAGTTACTCCCTCAATTTTTCTTAGGTGAGAAGGTAGGTCAGGATAAAACAGCCCATATTTTCCAAAGGGAAATTTTTCTCCTTAAAACTACCAAATAATTTCTAAAAAACACCTGAGAGACTACAAAGACACCCTCCTGTGAAAGCTTTAAAAGACCTAGTAGGGACCATTTTTTCCCCATCATTTTATAGACCCAGGGAGGATGCAGGTCGAAGGTCATGTCAATAGGCCCATCTGTGGCAGAACCAGGGATAAAAGCTGGGTTAGTTAGACCCAGCTAATCTCTGTTTTGGCTTCCATTCATTCAAATCAAGCCATCGTGTCTCCATTCATCAAACATTTTTTAGGTGCTGGGGGTACAGGAAAGAAAGAAGACATATCCTTCTTCCTACTCCTATCCAAACTCATCCCTCAAAGTGCTTACAACTCTAATATTGGGACAAAGAAAGAATATCAACAGTATGAGTAAAATTTATGTTGCACATTAGAAAGTGTTAAATGCTAAAAAACTAAAGGACAGTGAGAGGATAATAAAGTGAGAGCAGGCACTCTTTCATATTAGGCAGTCAGGGTAAAAATGCACCAAGAAGGTGGTGTCTGAGCAAATACTGGAAAGAAACTTGGGAACAAACTTTGGGAATATCTGCAGGAAGAGCTAATGCAACAGTTTCAAGGTTCGAGCCAGCTTGATAACTTTAAGAACTGTAAGGAATTTGGTATGGCTGAAGGAAAATGAATGAGTGGAGTCTGAGGCAGAAGCTCAAGGCAGAGGAGGTAAGTGGGGGTGCAGGGCCTTGTAACTCCCTGTCTTTCAGCTTTTATGTCCGGATGGTAAATCACTGGAGAGTTTCAAGCAGAAGGGAGCAATGATCTGACTTATGGTTTAAAAGGATCAATTTGCTATTGTGTTGACATGTGGATGAGTGGATGTAAATACAGGAGCAGAAAGAACTGTTGGACCAAAGTGGTTGGATTCTGGATATATATATATATATATATATATATATATATATATATATATATATATATATATATATATATATTTGAAGACAGAATCAATCAGTTATGCAAATATGCTTCTTGGGATGTGAGGGAAGAGAGTAGTCAGAGAGTCAGTAAAGGTTTCTGGCCTCGGCAACAACAGAGCTCCTATTAATCTGTTGAAAGGTCTTTTCAATGTGCATTAGTTTTAATCAAATCTATTTTTGCAAATATTTACTCAAGTGCTATGCTGATTCATATGCTACCATTCACCCATGCATTCTTGCCCTGACCCCCAAAACTCTGTTCGTTAATTATAGCATACAAAACCAACCATTAAATCCTTTATACTGTACCTCATACCAAAAAGGATGAAAGCAACTAAAAGGAAGATGAGCAAATAAAAAGCATACAAACAGCTAAAATCTGTTCGTCGTTCAGCTGACATTTATTGAGTGTCTACCACATGCTGGGTGGTGTGAAACCCTAAGAATAAGAAGATAAATAAAATACATTCCACTCATAAGGAGCTTGCTACCTTCGTCTACCTCAGACAGAGAGGCAGGCGAAGTATTACAATGACAGTGCTATAACAGAAGTTTAGAGAAGATGACGTGAGAGGAGAAAAGAGGCGGAGCTTAAGGAAGAGACTGATGGAAGTAAGGCTTTACGGAGAGGTCTACAGGATTACTTTAATTTTCCTAAAATATACTTAATAAATATAGTCAATAATCACGAAAGGAAAGGTCATTATTAGCAAAGGAAACTCCATGAAGTTCCACTCCACACTTGTCATCACAACCCCAAGCTGGGATTCCCTAGCATTCGGGGTTTATACTGGGTCAACATTACATGGCTGTGACATTAGCCACAAGCAGCAATAACCTCAAGGCTACTGCACTCTAAGGCCAAGGTAAAAAGGCCAGGAGAGTCTCCCCACCCTTCACTATCACTTCCTCAAGTCAGAACCAGGACCATGCCTGGACTGTCCAGGCCTAGAGAACTAAACACTAGAGAACACAGGACTACCAGAAATTGGGAAGGGTCACAGTTGCATGAAGTCGTAACATATCCTTATAAATTATTCCTCTCTGGAAATACAAATCTGTCCTACATTTAAAAAAGGAAAAAAAATGAAGTAAAACTAAAAAAGGCAGAAATGGTAGAAGAAACTGTGCTAAGCCTGATTATAAAACAGGGCCAAAGCAAGCAAGCAAAAAGGAAAGAAAAGAAAAAACTAAGTTGTACACTTGGGTCAACTGCTTTCCCTTTACCAATTTCAGGTAACACATGGAGTCAAAGTACAAGGGGAAAAAAAAAAACAACCACCTCTTCATCTGTAAAACAAAATTAAGATGCAATTTCACATACTCACTTTCCTACTTCATTCTAAAGAGGTCAAGCTTTCCTACCCATCTTAAGATAAATCCGTGACCTCACTGTAAACCAGCACCACAAGATGGTCCTGGGCTACCTAGACTAGACATGGCTGTCCATAATGCCTTATAACTCTATGAAGATGGAAACTTCAACTGTTTTACATCAGTTCTGAAGACAGGTATTCTAGGTTACTGCTATTCCCATTCAGCAGCTTTTCTATCCAGAAGTTTCACTGTTCTTCCATCTCTCATTCCCAGTAACATTTCCATCCTTAGTTAGCAGGTGCTGTGCAATCTGACAGATCAGTCAAAAGAAGGGATAAAAAAATAATATAATGTTTTGTACTAGACATGGGTGTTGAAGACTGTGTGTTAAGAGAAAGAAGTCTCCTTTAGCAACAGAACCCTCTTGGTCCCTGTGCCTTCCCCCTCAGTTTTATTTACCAGGTGTGAAATTTCAATAAATATGCTCAAGAGAAATGATGAAAAGGACACAACAGCAGAATATATTAGAAAGAAAATGCTTTGGGGTCAGATAAATAGCCCTGAGTTCAAATTTAGCTCTGCTTCTTACAAGCCTGTAAGCTGTTGCTTTGTGCATTAAATAACACACATGAATGTACCTGTATACAGTCCACACTCAAGGTTCAGACACAGTTTTCCTTTCTCATTCTAAGACATGGGAGCATCTTTTTTAAAAAAGCTGACTGAATATGAAAGTTAAAACACAACAGTGTTCCAGATGGTATATCTTAGTTTAACTGAAATCACTTCTTAGTGGCACATAACAATGGTGCAGCTTACAATCAACAGCATCTTTGAGTCTATGAAATACAGTAGTTTTATAATGAGGAACTAATATAACATAAACACATATATAAACACAAAGTACATATAGCTTTATATATATATATATATAAATATATATATATATATAAAATAGATAAAGCAACAAATATGACTGACTACCATTCTAATAATCTCAGTTGTTACTAAGAGACTCTAGTTCTCAAATATGAAAATTCTCTCTTAACTACTGGCTATAAAATATCAGACACTGAAGAGGTGTCCATGACAGAGGAAGACCGTTTTTCTCCTCAGGATAGGCATATCCAGTCATCTCCCAGATATTCTTTATCAACATTCCAGCTCATATTCTACAAATATCACTTAATTTTCTTTGTGAAAAAGAGCTAAGCATAATGTTTACCATCCTTGGTGAATATTTTTAGATTTAATTCCTCATTTGCGCTAGCTAATTTTTAAAGTTAGGATTTAATGTGTTCCCTATCCTAAAGGAACAAATTATTATTATTATTTTTTACGGTAAGTCCTCTGGACTTTGCCCTCAATTATAGTATGTTCTACTGAACTTCTGGAGAATTACATATAAGCCCATTTGGGGAAGAAGCTCAAAGGACGCTTCAGTGAAATGTCTGGAATAAAAGCTTACATAATATACAAGGGAGGCTGCAGGACTTTTACTTCAAACTCTTACCCTCTTGTTCATCTTGTCAATCAGTCATCCTTTAACTCTTGGTCTACTAATTAGTTTAATGTATGCAGTTCACGGTACATAGCAATTTTCTTAAGGCTTTGACCAGCACTAAGGCAGGACAAAAACATTGTGACACTTATTTTTAGGAGCAGTAGATGCTTCATCTAGACCCACATGTTCAGTCAGGGAGGTCACTGCATCAAGCTAACACAATAAGTACCTTGCAAGAACATAAGCACCAAGAAAGGAGGATTTTTATTTACTGTGACCCCACTAAGGAGAACAGTGCTGGTACACAGCAGTCACTCAACTATTTACCGAATGGATTTCTTTTCCATGTACATTCCCCCCCCAATCAAACTCCAAATAAGCAGAGGACATTTTTAGAAGAAAAACTATACAAGTATCACTGTTAAAGATAAAAGCTGTATCGTTAAGAGTCAGTCCACTGCAAGCAGGAGAACAAAGGAAAATGAAATCACCAGTGTCTAATCTTGTCTGAATGATCTTTCTTAAAAAAAAAACTTTATTTTTCCTCAAGAAAGCAAGGGAAGCTTAGCAGTAAAACAGAAACGCATCTAAGTAAAAAAATAAGATGAAAATACTGTCATCACCACTTTTCCATAAATATAACAAATATGCAGGTATGGTCAATGGCTTACATTAAATAGTGCCTTTTTTTTTAAATGTTCCCTGTTAGCCCAGATATTCAAACTGTTTTGTTCTAAACCCATGAGCTAATCTAACATTATATTCTAACAGTGTTGTCTGCATTATGCTAAGTAACACCAGGCTCTTAAACAAATTAAACCGCTATATCAGATCATATTAAACCATTCTCTCTGACATAGTTAAGAGTTACTGAGGGATGGGGAAAAGGGGATAATGATAGTTTTTAGCTGAGCTGAAAAAGACCAGACACTTATCCCTTACCTTATTAGCACGTATCTGTTTGTAAATATCTGTTTGCTGCCGAATTCGATATTCCAAGTCAGAAACATGAGCCTGAAGCCAGTTCCAGCGGCTGACAATAGCTGCTCGGTCTGCAGCCCATCTCCATTCTGACCTGCGCCTCCTAAAAGGAAATAAACTGAGTGAAATCCAAGAGTAGCAGCAACATTTATACTAAATGGGAGTGGGATGGTTTTAACGTCTAAATGCCCTTATACAGACCACTCTAGTGTCAAGAACAACTTAAGACTATATGTATGTGTATGTTAAGTATGTCACAGGACACACGTGGATAAAACTCTTCACATAGATACTTCCCAAATTAACGAGCTGAAACTGCCTTCTAAGTATCCTGATCCTGTCTGTGGCAAACAGTTTTTCTGAATTGCTTTAATTTCTCAGGAGATAGAAATATCTTCTACTTTAAGACATATAAAGAATAAAGATTACGTATCTACATAGAAAATCCAAGACAGCACAAATTACAAAGCTAACCAAGAATTCAGCAAAGCTGCCGAGTAAAGATCAACATACCAAAATTAATAGTGTTTCCAAGTGCCAACAAGTAGAAAAGACTCATTTTTTAAACTATTTACAACACTAACAAATGCTAATATTATACACAAAAGATCTTTGCAGAGAAAATAATAAAACCAAAAGACCTACATAAATGGTGAGACAGATTTTTTAAGATGGCAATTTTCATTTCTACCTACAAATTCAAATAAGCTCCAATCAAATCTCCCATGGGGTTTTTTGTTTGTTTGACTGAGCTGCACGGCTTATGGGATCTTAGTTCCCCAACCAGGGACTGAACCCGGGCCCTCCGCAGTGAGAGCGCACAGTCCTAACCACTGGGCTGCCAGGGAATTCCTCCACCACAGGGTTGTTACTGGAAACTTACAAACATCCAAAAATCCACAATGGTGGAGGGGAGGAACAACACTAGAGAAATTCTAAAGAAAGTATGGTGAAAACTCACACTACAGACTTAGGGTAAAGCTATGGTGATTAAGGCAGTCTAGAAAGACAAAAAGACCAGTGGGACAGAATACACAACTCCCAAACTTAGAACTGGATATCTAAAAGAGATGGGCATTCAGAGCGGCGAGGAAAGACTGAATTATTCAATAAATGGCACTGAGATGCCAGTTCTTTACATGAAAAAAGTAAAATTACTTCCTTTCTTTATGATATAATTCACTATTTTTGGCATTCCTAAATCTGAAGAGTCAAACTTAAATAAGATTATCTTTGGAACTTCAGGGCAGGGAAGGATTTCTTAAATAAGACAGACAAAACTTTTAGCTAATTTTCAACATACTGCAAAAGATTTAATAAAGTTAAAGGCAAGCTACTAGTTGGTAAAGATATCTGTAACACATAAAACTAAAACTAACACATCAGAATATATAACAGAACTCCACCGAAGAGGTTTAAGAAGAAAATAGTCTAACAAAAGATGAATAAATTAAAAATTCACATACGAGAGATCCAAATGGCCAATGAATACATAAAAATATGCCAGGTCTTGTTAGATTTTTGGTTAAAATATTAGTAGGTCAAATACTAAGAAGTCATTTCAAACCCAGATTGGAAAAACCAAGTGTTAGTGAGATGTGGAAAACAGTAATTCGTACATTTCCAACAATAATAAAAACTGGCACCACCACTTTTCAAGAGTAATCTGGGGCTTCCCTGGTGGCACAGTGGTTAAGAGTCCACCTGCGGATGCAGGGGACACGGGTTCGTGCGCCCGTCTGGGAAGATCCCACATGCCGCGGAGGAACTAAGCCCGTGCACCACAACTACTGAGCCTGTGCTCTAGAGCCCTTGAGCCACAACTACTGAGCCTGTGAGCCACAACTACTGAAGCCCGCACGCCTACAGCCCGTGCTCCGCAACAAGAGAAGCCACCACGATAAGAAGCCTGGGCACCGCAATGAAGAGTAGCCCCCACTCGCCACAGCTAGAGAAAGCCCATGCACAGCAACAAAGACCCAATGCAGCCAAAAATAAATATACAAAAAATAAATAAATTTATATATATATATATATATATATATATATAAAGAACTACTACCAATACGTAAATAGTAAACGCATAAAACTGATAAACAACAAATTCAGGATCAGAGTCCTCCTTAACTCTGGGAAGGGAAATAAAGAAGTTAGATTTTAGGGGCTTCTCCTGTGGCGCAGTGGTTAAGAATCCACCCGCCAATGCAGAGGACACGGGTTCAAGCCCTGGTCCGGGAAGATCCCACATGCTGCTGAGCAACTAAGCCCGTGCGCCACAACTACCGAGCCTGTGCTCTAGAGCCCACGAGCCACAACTACTGAGCCCACGCACTGCATCTACTGAAGCCCGCGTGCTCTAGAGCCCACAGTCCGCAAAAAAGAGAAGCCACGGCAATGAGAAGCCCACACACCGCAACAATGAGTAGCCCCCGCTTGCTGCAGCTAGAGAAAGCCCGCACGCAGCAACGAAGACCCAACATAGCCAAAATAATAAATAAATTAATTAATTAAAGAAAAGTTAGATTTTAGCTCTAACTGTAATGTAATGTTCAACTGCTCTTTTAAAACTAAAAGTCTGATAGAAAATGGCAACTTTAATATTAGAGGGGGTAACTGGCATCTGGTATAGTCTGTAGCCAAAATATTTTATGATCTTCCACAAAATTCTATTCCAAGAGAGAAGAAGTAGTCATACTGCCCTTAGCCCCATCTCCAATCAGGTTCTACATATTCAGTAACAAACATTTTAAGTGACTGTATGTGAAGTTTAACATAGTCCACTGATAGGGTGAAATACATTATAATAAAAGAGAACAAATCTAACCATAGAATTAGAAATGAATTAATACTTAATCATACCATAATAACTAAGATCAAGGATAGCAACAGTATTTTACTAACTTCAATACAGTCCAAATATAAGCCATTGAAGCCAATCATTGTGATAAAGTATTATCCAATTATTTCTCTTTAGAAACAAGGCATATAGTTCCCTAACCTTGATGGAAAAAGCACAAGATATAAAGATACTTTCTTTTTTAAGTACAATTATCTGGTTCAATATTGGCTGCAGGTCTAGTACCAGCCCAAATTCAGGAAAGAACCTCAAGAGGTCAGGAATAACCTCTGGATCATTCTTGAACTATAAAAATGTCCCCCCTTTTCTAAAAGAGGTAAAGCTAGTTAACCCTCATATCCCATTTCCAACTTTCATCACTCTTCAAGGTTCACAACCTTCCTATCTTGTAAAATCTCTTGGTTTTACAGGTTCATTTCATTTCTGAAGCTACCACAGCACCAAGTCCCCATCTACCACCAATGGGCTACTCCAATAACTCAACTACCCACTCCTAACATAAATCACATATTACTTCTCCTCAATAAAATCTCCTCAAACCTTATTTCTTCCTGTCACTCTTATGTGTAAGGAATCACACAGCTTCTCTGCTTCTTTACAAATCCTAAGTCTTCAAGGAAACAAAGTAGAAGGGGAGTCAAATATCAGAAAAGGCAGCAATTCGAAGCCAAAAAGTGATTAATAAAATTAACACAACATCCATTTAATGACAGTTATTCCCAGACAAATCTGTTTTAACAACTGACAGTGGCTAGCCAAAATAATACTCTAATGCTGAAAACCAAAGCAAGGGAAAGATGATTTCTTGGCCAATTTACAGCACTTCCTCCTTAGTCACCCTTGGTGGACAAAGAATCCTGGCAGTCTCTCCCAATGATCCTGAACTTAGCTCATAAGCCTTCTCATGAAAGTGTTCCAGGACATCAAGCACTCTGAATTGGCAGGAAAGATGAAACTTATTTGTTATTTCTGCATTTCGACACATCTTAACCGAAAGAATTTTTTCTCTTTTTCTTTCTTGTCTGAGGTCAAGGAAAAAATAAGAAACCACAACACTTTAACTGTGTGAAAACTTGAAAATACAAAAGGAAAAGAAAATTCCTTAAAACATTTCAGTTCACAAGAACTTTGGTGGATAAATACATTTTTTCTTTTGACATTAATGAACAGCCCTTTTCAATTTTCTTAAGGTCAAAACTAACAGGCTGATATACAAGTATTATTCTAAATACCAATACAAAACCAAGCGTCATGGTAATATTTTTTTGGAGATTGGCTAATAAACTAATTAAAGACAAATAAACTAATTAAAGATAGGCAGCATTAAGGGAGGACTGCAACCCCCAATTATGAACAGGTTTCATTCTACAAATACATTTTTCATATGACAGTTTCTAACCAGATGTAATTTTCAGCAGGAAGTTGTCACAATGTGGTAGTTAATGAAAAATGGAAAACCCCACCCCAAGTGTCCAAAAAGTATCTTGTGTTCAAAATACCAGCAACATGGACAGAAAGCTGAACTGTTAACAAAGGTGGGAGGTGTACAGTTAGCAAGCCTGAGGTGAGCTGTGAAGATGTTACTACACCCCAGTGGCAGAGCAGAACACAAAACACAGTGCAAGAATAACAGCTTCAAGTGTAAGAGTTTATGTTTTTGTTTCCTCAACAAAAACAACATGCCACAGAAACTCAGTTTACCAGAGGTAGAGGTAGATTTTGCCCCTAATATTCAAAATGTAAATTTATTACTCTGATGATTTACAGCTCAAAACAAGAGACACTGATTTAAAAGTAGGGTCATGGTTTAAATAGAACATGTGACTAAGGCTGCAGAGTGATACTTATGCAAATATAATGATGAACTGGTTTCTACTGCAGTCATTATCCATAATGAAGAAAAAGAGGTGGATTCCAACAATCCACAGAGTTCTTTCAACTCTTTCCTATTGCTTACTCTGTGTTAATAATTAGGAAAATAATTGCTCTGTGCTGTCTGTGCAGGACACTAGGATGCCTTCTAAGGTGTTGTTCTGCCATGTACTTTATGCCAGTTTGCACCAGAATGTATGTCTACATGTACTGGGCTACTTACTACCTGAATAGGAATTCATTTTAACTCGTATTTTGTTCCTTGCTTTTATTAAATGTTTTACTGGTAAATTTTCTTTGCCTGCGTGTGCTGTATAAAAATCCATTAAACTTTTACACAATGAATTGCTTTTTGGTTACCTAAACGCAGAAAGATACAGTACTAATATCTGCTTTTGTAATATCATATGAATAGTAAACTGTAATGTTGCCAGCTATGTACCAGTATTTATTTGTATAGAATAGTGTATGTTGTATAAATAGACTCTTTTTTAGCTATGTGAACTTATAGAGCTTTAATAGTTCTTTTTTTTTTTTTTACAGGGTTAGTAGAATATTACCACATATCTAGAACTTAAGATATTCTACGGGATCTAAGAATAATTATTTACTTGAACAAAAAAATCATTTCCTCTAAAAAAACTCTCATATTTATAAACACTTTAAAGCTAAATAGTGGAAAGTACTAGAAAATTTAGAGTTCAGGTTACATGTTGGCCAACGTAGAAAACAAAAATGGGATTAATTTTTGTTTTTAATTCTCTAAAATCCTCTTGAATGGTAATGTTCCATTAGAAGAGGACAAACAGATCCACATGGGGACTTTGATGTAAGGGAGATTTAACTTCTCTTAAATGTGAGGACCAAGCTCCTTCCATTTTTATTACAAATTAGATATTATCCATTGAATCTTCAAAGCTGTCAATGATAAAACCTTTTCTACTACACCTTAAGAATCACTTAACTTAGAGGTGGTTACCACTAACCTTACTAAAAGAAAAACAACAAGGAATGTAATTTCTACTAACATAGAGAAAAGACAAAGATTTGCTACACCCCTTACTGCCAACATAATGTCAATGAGTTCAATAAAAGAGATTGTATTTGATAAATCCTATCTTCAATGCTGCCACAGACAGCAGGGGTAGATACTGTACTTCCCTTTTCTCGAAGATATACTGCAGCAAAAGCTGATTTACCTAAAAGTAACACTAAAGCTAGGCACTGAACCATGTCAAACACTTGACCTAGTGCTGCCTTTAAGTCACCTACTTCTAGTCCAGGATGGGAAATCTTCAAGTCCAGTAGAACAGTGCTGGTGGATTATACTTTTCCCTGATCTAGAAATGTTTTTAAATCTCATTAAAGTAACAACAGTATTGCAAAGGCCTGAATGGTGGCAATTCCATCGTTGATTCTGATTTCAGTCCTATCTCCAATTCTTTCCTTTTATGCAAATAAAGATTCTATTAACAAGATAAAAGTAAAATGACTGTCTGCAGCAAGTTACACAGTACAATGTTCAACCAAAAATGATCCGATACTTATGTGCTACGTCCAAATGTGCAAAATGTCTGAAACACGTACATTCTGAAATCTCTAGGATCTTTAGATGACTTATAAAAAACCAATAAAGCAGACTAAGTAAAACTGAGATCACCATCAGACATCCAGAGCACACAGCTGCTAGACTCACAGTATCCAGGGTTAAGAGTGAGGGTCTCTATGGGATAGGAACAGAAAATCTTAACATTACAAAGAGTCACATTAAAAAAATGTGTATACAAGTATTAACCACCTAGCTCAAAAGCAGTGACATGCTGTATAACAGGATGAGGGGGGAGGGGGACAAGAGTACCCACGTTACCCCTGGGTTATGAAAAATCCTTTTTCCAGTTTCAGATATAAGACAGTTATTGAAATCCAATTTGCACTCCACCAACTTCCCTTTAAATACTCATTAAAATTAGAATCTTAAAGTTTCACACAGCTAGAAACTAAGAATACAGGTTAATCTCTGAATAGCCAGAGAAATTTCCAATAACCAAAATTTAGAAGCAGCATTAAAGCAAAAAAAAAAAAAAAAAGGAACATATGAGGAAAAGATAGGTTTCTATTTCTAATCACTATATCATATATAGAATTTCTAATAACCAAAGGCAGTGAAGGCACCTATAGCCAATCCCTTCCACAAACTTTAAAAAAAAAAAAAGGAGCTCATTTCTTTCCTGTGTTACAAATTTCAAATAATGAAATGAAAGCTAGATGAAAGTAGACAGAAAATTGTATTTGATATCCAAGGATATTTAGTTGGCAATGAGAAGAAGCTGAAGCATCATTTCCATAAAATGATGGAAAATGATATTCACTGACTGTTGAGCAAGGAAAAGGACTAAATACTGCATCAGGTTATCCAAGAAGCAACATTACTCAAAAAGGCAGTGTGACATAATCATACAGAAGATTCCTCCTCAGCCAGCACATCTGAACACCATCAAGTATCAGGAAGTTGGCCAGAGGCTGCACTCAGTAACACTCATAAAGCTCAAAGTAGGAATGTAGAGGCAACAAGGTGGACACTGAGAGAAATCATTCCATCAAGCTGTTTACCTGCATATATCAAGAACCTTTCCTCCCAGGCAATATAACTGTCTACCTTAAAATCTCACAGAGATTCAACATTCTGTAATGACCTATACGGGAAGAGGATCTAAAAAAGAGCAGATATATGTATAACTGATTCGCTATGCTGTACAGCAGAAACACCTTATAAATCAACTATACTCTAATAAAAATTAATTTTTAAAAATCCCTCACAGAAAAAAACAGGAAAACTATCAGAAGTAGAGTTCACTGTAAAGGCTACAAAATTGGCCAAATACAAAGTAAGTGTCCCAAAACTAAAATTCTCACATCCTTACAAAAGTCTGTTTTTGATAGCCCTCTCCTCCTCCGTAAAAAACAAACAAAACACAACAAAATACTCTTCCAGTATCTCAAGCTGGCAAGCTTGTTGTCCTCAACTCCTCTCTTTCTCTCACAACCACATTTAATCCACGAGAGACTCTTCTGGCTCTACCTTCAAAATACATCTAATCTCAGACCACTTCAACCAAGCAACCATCATCTCTCAGCTGGAAATGGCATCAGCCTCCTGAGTGGTCCTCCTGCCTCGGACTTACCTTATAGTCCTCTGCTCATTAAGTTCCCATCTAACCCAGAGTAAAAGCCAAAGTTCCTACAAGGCTCCTCGCTATTTCTCATCCTCCATGCTCTGACTTAAATGAACTTGTCTTGGAACACGTTCTTCTCCCAGATATCCTTGGGCAATGTTTCTGTATTTCCCTGGGGTTGCCTTATCAAAGAAGCCTACTCTGACCAACACAAAATGGTGAAGCTGATGCCACCACCCTCCCGTCTTCTCCTTTGTTTCCACGGCACTTACCACTTGATATATATATTTATTCATTTATTGCCTCAGTTCCTCTAGCAGTGTCAGTTACAAGAGGGCAGGAATTCTTTGTTTTATTCACTCATGTATCACAAGAAATTCTTGTTTTATTTACTAATGTAGCCCCACAAACCCAATACAGTAAGTCCCCAACATACGAATCTTCAAGTTGCATTCGCATGTCCAATCACGTTAGCTAGTTCATGTGTCTGGCGTACACTGTCACGTGTCATCTATGATGAGAAAAGAAGAGCTACTACCCAGATATCACCGGATCTTTTCTTCAAGAAGGTAGATAGAATTGAATCCAGCAAGGAACCAGAACCTGTGCCATCGACGTCAGGCGTGAGTGAAATGGCCGCTTGCCCTCCGTCTCCAATTGCTGACGATCCTTCAGCTCTACCGCCTCCCACCTCCTCTCCCTCCTCCAGTCAGGAACTCTTCTTGCCTGTTCACTCCATGCCAGCCCCTGGATGCCAGCTGTTATACTGTACTACTGTACTTTTCACGGTACTGTACTATAAGATTTAAAATGTTTGTGTTTTTTTATATGTTTGTGTGAAAAGTATTATAAACCTATTACAGTACAGTACAACATAGCCGATTGTGTTAGTTGGGTACCTATGCTAACTTTGTTGGACTTATGAACAAATTGGACTTACGAATGCGCTCTCAGAACAGAACTCCTTTGTATATAGGGGGCTTACTGTAGTCTCATATGTGCAGTAAGCATTCAATAAACGTATGTTAAATGAATGAATACTGGTGATGGTGGAGATAAGGAAGGGAGTATCCTATCCACAGTGGTTCACGGTAGCATGTGTACGGCTGGAAAGGCAGGCACAAATCTTTACTGAGGGTTATTAGTTTATAGATTTGATCTAATTCCAATGAAAACCCCAGAGGGATTTTTTGAGAGAATTTGACAAGACTGATGGATTTGACTACACAAATTTAAAACTTCTGTAATTCAAAAAACATACCAATTAAAAGGCAAACAAAGCTAGGGAAAACAATTTATACTTATGAATCAATTCAAAAGGACATATAAGCAAACGACTACGAAAGATTTATATAAAAATACACATGGCCAGTAAATACAAAGCAAGGGTTAAACTACATTAGTAAATCAAAGCAATACAAATTTTAAAGGATGCCTTTTCTGCCGAGCAAGTTTTAAAAGTCATAAAAAGAACTGTATCTAATGCCTGCTAGGTTTCAGGGAAACTGCTGATGAAACAGCAGTTTCATTCTGGAGAACAATATAACATTTATCAAAAACCTTAAAACTGTCCTTATCCCATGACCAAAAAAATTTTCCACATCAGAAATTTAACCTAAGATAATAACCTGTGATATGAAGCAAGTTTTACTCACAACAAAACTCCTATATAAGAGATCGCAAATGAAGGTCACATTCCTCAAGTTGGTTTTATTTGCTTATAGTTGAATTTTCTTTGGCCTCCAAGGATATCAATATTTTTTCAATTCTTTGCCAGCACTTTAAAATCTATTATATACAAGGACAAGATCTGCCAATGCTGGGTCTGCAAGTCTCTTAATGACTATTAGCTAAACAGCAGCTGATCCCTTCAGCTGTGGCACCTGAGCCACAGTTCAAAATTATCCCCACCTGGTAGGTGTCATTCATTTATATTATATGCCTGAACTCCTGAAGTTACCTGAGTTGGAAACCCTACACTAGAAGTCAAACGTTAAGCCCGCAGGGCTGTCTAAACCCATATTGTAGGGCCCCACCTCCAGAGTTTCAGATTCAGTAGGTCTGAGGTGGGGTCCCAGAATTTACATTTCTAACAAGTTCCAAGGTGATGCTAGGTAATGCTGCTGGTCCAAAGACCACACTCTGAGAAACTTAGACTGATGAAACTTCCTCAATGAAGCCAGAGAGGGGTCCCATGAATTACACAATTGCAGGATACCTGAATAAGCCTGAGGATTCCATTTAAGGGGATGGGGGAGAGGGTGCTAAGAAAAGCTGATGGATCAAAAACCAATAGTCACCGCAGATGTCACAGCACTGACTACCCCTAATTATCAGAGGTAGAAAACCATTGCCCTACACTAAATTTAGGAATAATCCTAGATTAAATTCTTGGTCCTATTTTTTAAATTCTACATTCTTCCTCATGGGTTTTATTTATTCTCAAAGTTTTAAATACCTCTTCTACACTTCATAACATAATATGGGTTGCAAATAAAGACTGCTGTAAAAGATACCTTATAGCTCCAATATTTCATGACCAACAAATGTGTTATCAGCAGCTCTAATATTTTCTATTGAATTTGAATTCTTTCTTCAGCTAGAAACTATACACAGTAGGTAACATTTGTTGAATGCTTCCTTTGTTCTGGGCACTGCTACCAACTTTACACGAATTTCATCATTTAATCATTATAACAACCCTGAGAGACAGCACCTACTATCCCCATACTGCAGATGGAGAATCTGAGGCACTGAGGGATTAGGTCATTTGCCCAGAGAAGAAAAAGCAAGACATACAATCTGGCTCCAGAGCCCTTAATTTTAATCACTGCACTATAGTGCCTCTATCCTCACTGCCTTTGTGTTAAAGGAAAGCTTAGTTAACAGGGAATTCAATTTAAGGTCTTTACCTACCTCCTGAACCCATTTTTCTGTTTCCATATACAGATAAGAACTCTACTTAAAAAAGGCCAACACAGGGCTTCCCTGGTGGTGCAGTGGTTGAGAGTCTGCCTGCCGATGCAGGGGACACGGGTTCATGCCCCGGTCCGGGAAGATCCCACATGCCGCGGAGCGGCTGGCCCCGTGAGCCATGGCCGCTGAGCCTGCGCGTCCGGGGCCTGTGCTCCGCAAGGCCCGCATACCGCAAAAAAAAAAAAGGCCAACACATATGAAGAACTTTCCTTATTTACGAGGGAAAAGGAGGAGGGATGAAAGGGGAAAACCTCAACAAGAATCAACAACAATCCCCTTTAAGAAAGTATATCTCCCACCCTAAAAAAGTGTAATAAGGCGGGCTTCCCTGGTGCCGCAGTGGTTGAGAGTCCGCCTGCCGATGCGGGGGACATGGGTTCGTGCCCCGGTCCGGGAGGATCCTGCATACTGTGGAGCGGCTGGGCCTGTAAGCCATGGCCGCTGAGCCTGCGTGTCCGGAGCCTGTGCTCCGCAACGGGAGAGGCCACAACAGTGAGAGGCCCACGTACCGGAAAAAAAAAAAAAAAAAAAAGTGTAAGCCTACAAAAGCTTTGAAACCAGGACATTCAAACATCAAACCCCTCATTCATGGAGACACTAAAAGTTTAAAAAGAAGCTTAAAGTATAATGTAAACTTACACAATGTTATATGTCAATTATATTTCAATAAAGCTGGAGAGAAAAAAAAGAATTCTTAAACTGTTGAGGCATCCCAATATAACACAATCTGAATACCAAGGCAAGTTTCACTCTCAGCAGTGGGCTTCAGCTCTTGAAACAAAGTTTTAGAGACCCTGTACAAACCTCCTGCTTGAAATTGAAGTACTGTAAGCTGTCTGTTACAGAGGAATTGTCTTTTAGCCTGAATGAAAGCAGCACAGTTTTCTGAAGTATATTTACATAAGCCATGCAGTTCCACACAACAGTCTACCACCATGATTTTGAAGAGTCATATCTAACTAGTCAGATGCCAGCAGCTATCTTTAAGGGTAATCTAACAGATGTATATCTTAAACAGATAAAATGTGAGAGAGAGAGCACTTTAGGAAGAGCAAAGGTGAAACTAAACTAATCGATTCATATCTTTGCTCCAGTGGTTACATGTGAGCCTGGGCAAGTCCACTGTCCCTCCCACCCCTCCCCCTACTCTGAGACTCAGTTTCTTACAGAAACTACCTAACTTCAAAGAATTGTTACAGTAATTTAATGACATCATGTGTTTAATGCCCTAGCGCAAGAGTACAGGTGTAAGGCACTATATGTATAAGAATATTATACCTTATCCCATCTTTATTTATCATTATATATCCTTATTCATCTTTACTTATCATTATTCCTTATCCTATATCATCTAATGTGTTAGTGTTAACTGGGCAATGGGATTACCAGTAATTTACTGTTTTGCTTCCTGTATTTTTTAATAAAAATTATTTTTTATAATAAAATATTTTGTAAATAAAAAATTTTAAACAACTTTATTAGAAAAAAGAAAAACCCAAATGCTCTAATGTTTTATTTCTTAACATTTTTCCTGCTGCCACAACACATGCATTCATAATAAATTCTCACTATAAGTCTCTCATCACAAAAATCAACTTTCAACTACAGATAAGCTAAATATTATCAATATTACCACTGCTTCTACCCCCAACACACTGTGATTTATTTACCCTAAAGCTGAAAATCACTTACTGAAAAGCAACACATTTTATATAAAAAACCTTGAAATTCTTGGACTAGTACTATTTCTCAATTATAAAAGGAAGCACAGGGCTTCCCTGATGGCACAGTGGTTGAGAATCTTCCTGCCAATGCAGGGGACACGGGTTCAAGCCCTGGTCTGGGAAGATCCCACATGCCGCGGAGCAACTAAGCCCATGCGCCACAGCTACTGAGCCTGAGCGTCTGGAGCCTGTGCTCCGAAACAAGAGAGGCCGTGACAGTGAGAGGCCCACGCACCGTGATGAAGAGTGGCCCCCGCTCGCTGCAACTAGAGAAAGCTCTCGCACAGAAATGAAGACACAACACAGCCAAAAACAAACAAATAAATAAATAAATAAATTTTTAAAAAGGAAGCACAGACACTCCATTATAACAACGTTAATAAAAGTATGTGACTTTGTGTGACACACAAAATAAAAACACATTAGTCCCTGCCCTTAAGATGCAGCATGCAAAACAAAATGATACCCAATTCACCCTAAATTCAGTCTCCACATAGAAAGGCATAAAGGTGAAAAGTCAAGAACCTGCAAGCTATTCCCTGAAGGGATCATGGAGGCTGGTCTCTAAAGCCCAGGAGAGAACTCCTAGGGATGTGTAAATGACCCTGCACAGCAAAAGGGAAAGAGCAGATACCCAACTGAATAAGAGAACAAAAAAGATCAGTGAAATCATATTTTTAAGCCTATGGCCACGTATGGTTCTATTTTTTGTATTCATCATTTACTATTAAAAAACCACTGCAATATATTGGTGATGTCCAAGACAAATATTATGGCAATAATATTTACTCTGCTTAAGGAAAGAACTCAGAAGTAACTGAGGAACTAAATAGAATGGAAAACAGGTCTACTCTGGGCATCTAATTGGTATGAAATGATGTTAGAAACAGATCTGAATTAGGAGGGAAAGGCAATTTGACATGCTACTGCAAAAGAAGAAAGAAGACTGGCCTCAGCAATGAATGAAAGACGAAGATCAGAGAAAACATGATAGCATCTATCTGCGTTGATTGCTTTTTAAAAATTAACAGACATTATTTCTTAGAATAGTTTTAGGTTTACAGAAAAACTGAGCGAAAAGTAGAGATCCCATATATCTCCCCCCTCAACAGTTTCCTCTATGATTATGCGTTAGTGTAGTACATTTGTTACAACTGATGAACCAATTGATACATTACTATTAATTAAAGTCCACAGTTTACACAATAGGGTTTACTCTTTGCAGTTTTGACCAATGTATAATGACATGTATCCACTATTTTTAATATGTAACGCCAAAATCAAAGAGAGTGTTGTTCTAGCTCTCATTGTCTTTATCATAGTAATATAAACTGAACTCCTCATCTCCCCCTGCCCTCACCTACTTTTCCTACTCTTCCCCATCTCAATAAAGAGCAATACCTTCCTTCAACTGGCTGAGACCAAAAAACTCACTTTCACAACCCACACACCTAACCCATGAGCAAATCCTACCTGCTCTGCTTTCAAAATATATCCAGAATAAAACATTACTCCTCACCAACTTTACCAGCACCCTGACCCAAGCCACCATCCTCTGGCACCAGAGATCACAACAGCCCCCAGCACAGATGCCCCTGCTGCTGTCCAGAGCAGTCAGCTTTTCTTTCAAACTAGGTCAGATCATGTCACCCCTCTACTCAAAGGTGATACTCAGAGTAAAAGCTAAAATCCTTACAATAATCAACTAGCTTCCAAACACCCTATCTCCACCTACTCCAGTCCCCCTTTACCCTGAGTTTACCTCCTACTAGGTTCCTTCTCACTACTGAAGCTACACTGCTATCATAAAGACAAAGATGCATTTAGCCATAAGTGCTTAAAGGTAAACAAGTATTCACATTGTGAAATGGAACATTTCTAATCATATTCATAACAAAACTGCTGTAATATTAACTGGCTGAGAAATGGGTGACGGAGGATCCCCTATCAACACAAGGATGGTTAGAAACAGTAAGCAAATCCATCCTGATAAACAACTCATTAAGTATCAAGCTTTAATGTGAATAAAGTACTTCTCCTAAATCTAGAGATCTAGATCCCAAATACATTTGCCTACACAGGGTACCACCCAAGGGCCTGGAGGGTGGGGGTGAAAGTGGGGAGGGCAGAGCCATACAACACTGTACATAGAGTAACACATTTGGTTACTCTTTATTCTCTGCAAGACAGCTACATTCAATGGAAACCTCTTATAAAATGGGCAGAATAAGGTAATCCTCCTGCTCATTAATACAATAAAACCAAGACTTAACGTAGGAAAAGTTAAAGAACAGTGTAGTTGAACTAACAATTTCAGCCTTGCAGATCAATTTGTGTGACTGTGTTCAGTAGCATCAGATTTTACTATCACTACTGTCCATTTCAGTTCAGTTCCCAGGCTTTAAAATCCCAAAGGACAGAAGGAGGTTAAGTATCCTACGTGCTAGTATTAGTAATATTAGAAAGTGCTACCATTTATTGAAACCTGAAGGGCCAGGTCCTTGACATGTATCATTTTCTAATTTTAATTACAACTTAAAGTCAATATTGTATTCCAAGGCTATTAGACTGAGCAATTTTGACAAAGTCACACAGCTAATCAGTGCCAGTAGAAATTCAAACTCACGTCTGACTCAAAAGTCTGTATTCTAAAATATATCTCAATAAAGCGGTTTTCAAAAAATACTTTCTTTCCAATAGACCACAGGCTTTTCTGAGTCAAAACTGAAATCCTTATGAGAGACATATAAAGCACACTGGGTTCTGGACAATATAAAGGAGTCCTATCAGAATATTTTAGCAAAATAAATTAAAGGTAAAGGGGCTTAAAATGTGAAAATATTTACCTAATAAGAACTGTAATTTTTTTGCCCAACTTCAAATTAAATGAGTTTTAGGACTCAGTTTTCCCCAGTCCTTTCCTCCAAGACATTTGAACACCCTAAAAAGATATACATAAATAGCCTGGATATTTATTTCCTTTAATAAATGGAAAAAAGTAATGTGAAAATGTTTCTGGCTATACTAGTCAACAAAAAAATTTGCCCACCAATGTGGAATCTAGCCTTCAAAAACTGGTCATGGTCATTACCCAACTTCTAAGCAATAATACATTCAACTGGATTATCAAGCTAATAAAGGAGGAGAGAGAAAAGCCACAGGAAATTTGAGAGGTAACTTATAATTGGCTCTCAGACTCCCAGACTGGGTCTAATCAGAGGCCAGGTGACATGGTGGGATTATGCAAGCCAGTAACAACCATTTTGAATGAAATGTCTTTTACAGAACACCACCACTTTCTCCATAGGAGAGTTCAAAAGGTTATTTTCACTCCTCACAGTTATACTAATGATAAGAAGGCCAATCACAGCTCGGAGTAACCAGACTTTCTAAAAAGGAATTCAATCCTGTATTCTCTTCAGAATCTTCCTTTCCCATTAATGGGGATACTAAATTTCACGTATGAATCAAATTGAGAGAAAAAAGAAAAAAGAAAATACAAAGTGAGCTGTAAAGTCTATGCTCATCATCTGCAAAACAGATGCAGATGGGGTGAGGTGGAGAAGCCCTTCCCTAATTCTTAACAGGGACCAACCAAAAGGTCCTGCTTGATCTTTCTCTGCCCATACCATCATCCCTGAGAACCACTCTCAAAACCTCTCCTGGCTCTTTTATACTCTGGCCACACTGGCGGAGACTAAAGGAGGATTCCCTGGCAGTCCCTCTCACAGATCTATTTGCCCTTTGCTATACTCATCATAAACATAATTTTAATCAGTTGATTCAAGCATGTTTTTGAATGGCTATTATGTTTCGAGATACTTTTGTTATAGCAGTGAACAGGACAAAATCCCTACCTAACAGGACGAAATTTACATTCCAGAGGTAGAGAACAATAAGCTAGTAAGCAAAAGTGTGTATGTGTGTGTGTATTAAAATGTTATCTGTGATGTTAACTTGCCCTTTTACAGCTGGTGGTCAAGAATCTCTCTTTTAAAAGTGGCAGAGACCTGAACAGGATGAAGAACCAAACTCAGCTGACAGGAAATCTGTGGAAAAGCTTTCCAGACAGAGTGTGCAGTAAAATGTACAGGCAGGAATGCACTCAGAATTAAGAGTAAGAAGACCAGTGTGGCTGGAGCACAGTGAGCCTAAGGAAGTGTTTTAAGATGATACCAAGGTGGTATACAAAAGCAGATAGACCCTAGATCCAGTAGGGCCTTGTAGCCCATGATAAGGAGTTTGACTTTTAGCCTAAGTGTGCCATGAAGCCTTTGGACAAATTTGAGCAGGGGCACAAGATATTAACTATTTACATTTTTAAGCTCGCTCTTGCTGTTCTGTGAACACACTATAGATGATCAATAACAAAAGGAGACAAATTAGGAGGCTGCTGAGGTTGTCCAGGCAAAAGATAATAGTTTGATGACAGCATCTGAAATAGGGAGTAGGTATTTATATTCAGAATGTAATCTGAAGGTGGAGCCAGCAAGATTTGCCAATGGAATAGAATGTTGACACAAAAGAGAAAAAACTTTTCCAAATTTGAACATCTGATTTCTTTCTTTTTTTTTTTTTTTTTTTTTTTTGCGGCATGCGGCCTCTCCCGTTGCGGAGCACAGGCTCTGGACACGCAGGCTCAGCAGCCGTGGCTCATGGGCCCAGCTGCTCTGTGGCATGTGGGATCTTCCCGGACTGGGGCACGAACCCGTGTCCCCTGCATCGGCAGGCGGACTCGCAACCACTGCGCCACCAGGGAAGCCCTGATTTCTTTTTTTTTTTTTTTAACATCTTTATTGGAGTATAATTGCTTTACAATGGTTTCTGCTTTATAACAAAGTGAATCAGTTATACATATACATACGTTCCCGTATCTCTTCCCTCTTGCGTCTCCCTCCCTCCCTATCCCACCCCTCTAGGTGGTCACAAACCACTGAGCTGATCTCCCTGTGCTATGCAGCTGCTTCCCACTAGCTAAAAAGAGAAAAATTTGATATCTGTGTCTCCCCATGAGAATGTATGGGGCTGCTGGGAAAACAGGGGCCAATAGGGGCCACATATGACTTACTCGGTCCTCAAGACACAGGAGGAGTGAGTATGGTCTAGTTGAATGAATTAATGAACAACCTATTACATTTCTCAAAAGAATAAAAGTACAGGCGGGGCTTCCCTGGTGGCGCAGTGGTTGAGAGTCCGCCTGCCGATGCAGGGGACGTGGGTTCTTGCCCCGGTCCGGGAGGATCCCACATGCTGCGGAGCAGCTGGGCCCATGAGCCATGGCCGCTGAGCCTGCGCATCCGGAGCCTGTGCTCCGCAACAGGAGAGGCCACAATGGTGAGAGGCCCGCCATACCACACACACACACACAAAAAGTACAGGCATTTACTCCGGCTGTCAAATACTGGTAGGGTGTCAGGCATGGAAATTAAGCACCTTAGGGAAAGAAAGGTGAGTTAAAAGATACCAAAGTAAAAGAAACGGGCTTCCCTGGTGGTGCAGTGGTTGGGAGGCCGCCTGCCGATGCAGGGAACGTGGGTTCGTGCCCCGGTCCGGGAGGATCCCACATGCCGCGGAGCGGCTGGGCCCGTGAGCCATGGCCGCTGAGCCTGCGCGTCCGGAGCCTGTGCTCCGCAACGGGAGAGGCCGCAGCAGTGAGAGGCCCGCGTACCAAAAAAGAAAAAAATAAAATAAAATAAAATAAAAGAAACCTGAGACCCATATTTCACTGAACTTGCAAACTCACCTCAAAGTACCACCTGTCTGAAAATCGAATACACACACACACACACACACACACACACACGCGGCTCATTTAGGAAAATAAGTTACAATATCGGAGCAACAATAGTTTTTTGTGAACTACAAGATTGGCTATACTATCTGACAAGATAACTTAAATTGACAGACTTGCTTCACCAAGTAGAGCCAGATGTCCTTGGTGTCCTGTGATATACGAGGAATCTGGTAAACCTGTCATAAATCAAAGTGTGTTGAACGGTGTTTTTTAAAACAGAGACAAAATAAGTTTAGCGAGCAAAGAGGAGATTAGACATTGTTTTAAAAACTCTTCAAAGCCTACTCTATATATTTGCAAAATTACAGGATTAAATTTCTATGCTTTTACATAAGATTCAGATTTGACTTTAATTTCCCTCTGTAGAAACTACAGAGGATTTGAGAGGGGGGGCGGGGGAGAGATGGGTATACGCATGATGACTCTTATTTTTCCTCCAGGAAAATTACTGGAGTCTGTAAAAACAGAACTTAGGGCAGTATTCCTTAATGCTGGCCATACATTAGAATTATCTGGGGAGGTTTTAAAAACATGAATGCTGAAGACACACCCCAGATCAATTCAATCAAAATTAACTGCGGGTAGGGCCTGAATTTTTTCTTAAATGCTTTCCAGGTGATTCCATTTAGCAGCCAAAGTTTCGAACCACCAACCCATAGCAATAAAGATTAAAGTAGAGGAATTTAAACAAAAACTCCTAAAGAAACTCAACATTTTCTGAGTCAACAAAGTTGAGCCCTCATATTAACTGATGGCTCACAGTGAGCATTTTGGAGGACAGATAAAAGGAGTTGTCCTGGAATAATAAAAGGTTCATTTCATACATACTTAAACAGCTCAGGTAAGGACAGAACAGACGTAACAACCAAACCAACCCTGGCTAACCCCACCCACATTCCTTCCTAAGGCTTGCATGTTTTACTTACAACATTATCACTGCAACAAAACTAGAGTCAATTCAAGCTGTCTTCTTCCTGTAATGCTGCCTTAAATCTCTACAGAACAGCAGTTACTTGCTGCACAGCTAAATACATCTTCAGCTGAAGAAACTTTACCTAGAAAAAAGAAAGTAACACCTCAGCTTGTCCCTCCCATTTCCCCTCATCAATAGCTAACTTTGAACAAAGAGTCTGTGGATTCATTGTACTATTACATGAGGACAGGGCAGGGAAATTCCCAGTCCTCAGCTGCAAAATAAAACCATTTCTTTAAGAAATTCTATAGAACACAAGAGTAAAGCAAAATCTTAGTAAACTGACACACGTTCCCATCCTCCTGAACACATGAAGAAGGCTGCCACAGTTTTCCAATTACACTCCAACTCTGTCCTAGTTTTAATGCACAAGCTGATCTTCACCTCATTATAGATATTCAAATATGAGAGAAATGACAAAATCCTTATCTACGATCAATGATAAAAGAGATAGGGATAAAAAAGAAAAGGGAAATTCAGTCTGGTTTTTACATGGATTTAGACCCTTCTATAATTAATTAATTGATTATTCAAGCTGACAGGTGGACAGGGATACAAATAAAACATGGAAAGCATTTTAATGCATAGTTTTAGGCTGAAAGGATCTGAACAGTTTCCCTTATATACTGTTTCTGGAAATCTGAAATCAGAACACAGGACTTTTCATTTCAGATTTATATTTAATGTTCAGCTGATTAAGTATTTTTCTCAATAAAATTAATGTGTTGTCTTATTTTAATCATGTAAAAGCAGCAAAGCGGTAAGGAACTTGAATGCCATGACATGAATATTCAAAATCAACTGGTTATATACCCCATGCATTAAATCTGAGTGCCTAATATATACCTCCAAAATGATTGCAATGACAATCCTTCAACAACATCCGAACCATTACAATGTGAACAGCATTCTGCTGAGCACTATACAATAATCAAAAGACAGGGTCCATAGCCTCATGAAAGTTTATAAATTTGAGGAGATAAGGCTGATAAGTAATATAGCAATAAACACATAATAAGGGCTTAAAATCAGGCAGTACAAACTAAGTCTGAGTAGCAGTTCCCAGCCTGGAGTCTTGGCAACCAAAAAACACATTGGTAAGCCAAATAATTAAGAAGTAAAACTATATGTGGGAGTCCTAAATATGTAAGAAGCCAAGGTTGGAAGCCACTCATTTGGTCAAGAGAAAAATGGTTTGTGTCTTTGCGAGCAGACCAGGGTAGTCTCAACTTTGCTATTTACTGTGTGAATGTCAACAATTTACCTAACCCTTTAAAAGAGGTAATACCTACCAATCACCATGAGAACCAAACAATACTGTACATATAAAGCACTTTTTAAAAAATAAATTTATTAATTTTTGGCTGTGCTGGGTCTTCGTTGCTGCACGTGGGCTTTCTCTAGTTGCGTTGAACAGGGACTACTCTTAATTGCCATGTGCGGGCTTCTCATTGTGGTGGCTTCTCTCGTTGCAGAGCACAGGCTCTAGAGCACAGGCTCAGTAGTTGTGGCACATGGGCTTAGTTGTTCCGCGGCATGTGGGATCTTCCCGGACCAGGGCTCAAACCCGTGTCCCCTGCTTTGGCAGGCGGATTCTTAACCACTGCGCCACCAAGGAAGTCCCCATATAAAGCACTTTTACACAATGCCTGGCACTTAGTCTCAAATACTGGCTATTTCCATCATTACTGTTTGACAGACAACAGTAATATCCTAGTGCTGGCAAGATTATGTGATTATCAAGTCCAGTAGTTCTCAAGTTGTGGCTCCCAGACCAGCAGCATAAGCATAACTTGGGAACTTTTTAGAAACCCACAAAATCTTGTAGAAATAAATTTCTATTGTTTTTTAAGCCACCCAGCCTATGGTACTTCATTATAGTGGACCGAACTAAGACAAAGGTGTACTCCTAGAGTTTATTACATACTGTGTGTGATAGGTGGCAGAGTGGGAAGGTGAAGTGGGGTTGTGATGAGAAGGATGTTGATCACAGTGGCAAGGGAAATCAAGAACTGCATTTTAGGGCTTCCCTGGTGGCGCAGGGGTTGCGAGTCCGCCTGCCGATGCAGGGGACACGGGTTCGTGCCCCGGTCCGGGAAGATCCCACATGCCGCAGAGCGGCTGGGCCCGTGAGCCATGGCCGCTGAGCCTGCGCGTCCGGAGCCTGTGCTCCGCAACGGGAGAGGCCACAACAATGAGAGGCCACCGTACCGCAAAAAAAAAAAGAACTGCATTTTAAATATGAATCTGAACTTCAGAAAAGAGATATACCTGGGCTGGGGATATAAATTTGGAATTATTGGTGTATGGATGATACTCAAAGGACAGGACTAAAGATCACCAATGAAGAATACAGATGGGGGGCTTGAGGGGTGGTCCTGAAAACCAAACCATGACGCACTTTAACATTCAAAGGGTAGGGAGAGACGAGGCACTAAAAGTCTGTATGGTGGCATGCAAGACCGGGGCGGTGGGGGGAATGACATGGGACACATGTGCCATCTTCTGATATTTAAATAAATTCTAGCTCATGTCCCCTTTATGGTTCTGGGTCTACCCAATCCTCTTCTCTTCTGAAAAATCAAGTATCAGGTGGACCTAATTTCTACTCTGTCCCACCTATATCGTCTCAACCTCATTCCTTCACATCTCTTTCAACAACAAGAATACTTTTTAAAAAGAACAGGATGGCGGTGGTGGGGGGAGGCAGCAAAAGAGCTTTTATCTTATAGAGAAAGATTCTGAAATATTTACAGACAAAATAATATGTAGTATAGAACTGACTTCAGAATAATTGAAGTTGTGTATGTGTGTGTGTGTGCGCGCGCGCGCGCGCTGGTAGTAGGGCAAGGGGGTCTAGATAAAAACCACAATAGCTATGAGTTTATGTCTGTTGTAGCCGGGTGACACACACACGGGGGTTTACTGTACTGTTCTCTCCACTTGTATGTAAGCTTGCATTTTCTACAATAAAACATAAAGGAGGGAGGAGGAAGGGGGGCTGGCAAGCACCAGCCCAAGAGAAACCTCTCAATTTTATCCAGAGTAATGACAGCTACAACCAAAAATTCACAGGGTTGACCCAGACATTCCAGAAGATTAAAGGCTCACCTTTAGACTTTAAGGGTGAAAGATTTTTCCCTAAACCATATGTTTTTATTTTAAAATGTCTCAAAGATGCTTAAGTCAGGCACAAATTTACCAAAACAGTGACGCAACAACTCTCCAAAGGGCTATGGCAAACTAGGCTCTACTGAACACTTTCATTTCTTAAGACACCTAAACGACTTTAATAAAATTTCACCATTGAGAATGTCCTAATAGTTTGCGAAGCTACAGAATCATTCATACGTAACTGAGCAGGGATCAAGTGCTCCTACACTAGTTAAAAAAAAAAATCACTCATCACACACACATTCTGTGAGATACACTAGGTTCAACAGTTGTTAAGCAGCGAGAAGTTGGGCACTGCATGCTCTCTCCTGTTCATAATCCTGTTCACTACTCAGTTAGGATACTGTATTTGAGAAAATAATAGTTCACAGTAATCCTCACATTCTTTATAAAGCACTACCTTCTTCTGAACACAATATAGGCTGATGCACCCTTCCTTGCATGAAACATGACAGTTATCTTTAACTCACCACCAAGTTTAGATTAATTTTATTTTACATATACACAAACACATTCACACACCCATGATCATCCCTTGAAGTAGCAGAGATGACCCAAGTCTCTATACTTCTTCTGCTATCGATAAAATAAAAATTTTCCATAGAAATGGTGAGGACTGAAATGATCCACAAAAAGTATAAATTTGGCAATATCAGCACTCACATTTAAATTGAAATCCTCAATGATAAAGCACATGCCATAAATCCATAAATGCACTAAATTGACTAGTTGCCCAAAAGACAATCGCTCTTCGTTTCTTTTTTTTCTTTCTTTTTTTTTTTTTTTTACGGTACGCGGGCCTCTCACTGCTGTGGCCTCTCCCACTGTGGAGCACAGGCCTCAGACGCGCAGGCTCAGGCCATGAATCACGGGCCCAGCCGCTCCGCGGCATGTGGGATCTTCCCGGACCGGGGCACGCACCCGTGTCCCCTGCATCGGCAGGCAGACTCTCAACCACTGCACCACCAGGGAAGCCCCCTCTTCGTTTCTTAACCAAATTCGCAGAACTTTCCCACTGCCCACCCACCCAAGGTCTCTTCCCAGAAAGTTCCATGAAGATTTGGGAAGAACCAAAAAGGGAAGGGGAATCTTTTATTAAATGTACATGGTATCTTTCCTCCCAGAATTCAAAGTTAAATAAAACCAAGGAAAGACCAGAAGGTCACAGCACTAACGACCTAGAAGACAACCCAAGTCCAATTTAACTGCTATTACAGACCAAATTACACCGGAACACAGAATTCGCAAGAATCTGTGTAAATTAAACAACAAAGCAAAATGTTCAAGATCTAGTTTGTCGTGACTACTTTTATTTTCTGGACTGAGAGTTGAGTCCCACAAAGAGTACAAAGAAGAAAAATTATACACACACACACATACATATATGTATGTATATGGCTCACAATTCTTCAATTATTTCCAGATTAAAATACTACTCCTGAACACTTGTTTTTGTTATTTGGGGTGGGGGTATGGCAGAGCTGGAGTATGGTATAACACAGGAATAGAAAGCAGATGCTACACAGTAAGAGTGTCAACCCCTTCTCCCAAAACATCGTGCTTACCTCTGGGCTCATGTTCACACTTGTTGCCTTGGCTTACTTCTGTCCTCTGGCCCTGGTTCTTCCCCTTTTTACTCTACTTACTTATTCTCTATCCAACCCCATCCTCTCTAATATTTGATAGTCAAAATAATATTCCATGCTAAAAGCGTTCTCTGAAGTATTTCCAGATAGTCCAACCAAATATCCTCTCCCCCTTTCTCTAAACCTTAGAAGCTTATTACATTTTTTAGGGCATATGCTTATTTCTGCCCTGTATTTATCACAGACAACAACTTATATATCTGACTTCACATCCTTAGTCTAAGTTTAACTATAGCATGTTATCCTCAGAGTCCAGCAAAAAATTCTTATAAAAAGCAGGCACTCCGACTTCCCAGGTTAGTTAAGAATCCGCCTGCCAATGCAGGGGACGTGGTTTCAAGCCCTGGTCCGGGAGGATCCCACATGCCACGGAGCAACCAAGTCCGTGCGCCACAACTACTGAGCGCGTGCACCTAGAGCCTGTGCTCCGCAACAAGAAAAGCCACCGCAATGAGAAGCCCGCGCACCGCAACGAAGAGTAGCCCCTGCTCGCCGCAACTAGAGAAAGCCCGCACACAGCAACGAAGACCCAACGCAGCCAAAAATAAATTAATTAATTAAAAAAAGCAGGCACTCAACATTTATGGGGGGGTGTGTTCACCCCCCTAGATACAAACAACTGTCATAAAAGTTTTCAGTGTGGGCTTAAACAATTTGACTTCCATTTTCCTGTTTTGAAAACTGTTTCACAAGAATGATTCATACTTCAGTGGAAAAAAAAAATCCCAGTGAAAAGGTGGCTAAAGTGTGTTATAATCAGCTCCCTAGCCTCCAGATGCCCTCAGAAGTGAATAGTGGCTAACTGCAGCTGAGGCTAGTGAAATGATCTGCCCTCGGTACAGCAAGCCCCCCAGGAATAGATTCACATTTCCTGACTTCTGACTTGACTTCAGGAGAACACTGCTCCCACACATGCAAAGTAAACACTGGCCTTCAGTTCCCTAAATCAAGAGCAAGCCTGGTTGTTTGGATATATTATTTGTCTAAAGATTCAAAAATCTTTTAAAATACGACGTCGCATACAAAGATGAGATAGTATTTTTCACCTGATCCAAAAGCTTCACCTGACAGCAAGAACTGGAGTTCAAAGATCATCACATTAACCCACCAACATACTCACAGGTTAGAATTCAAGAAATAACAGAAATACAGACCCCTCACAAATTTAACCTCTAACTAGGAATCTTGGATAGAATTCATTAAACCTATTCACAGCCAACTGCCCCCAGTGGCTCAAGAATCAATCCTAAAAGGCACCAGACACAGAATAGCAGTTTCTAATCTATGAAGTCTTAACTTTTCAGTAGAAACTAATGTCAATTCAGTTAAAGAGAAAGCAGAAAAAAGGAAAACTAGATGTCTTTCTTAACTGCTCTATTCCCAAACCTAGAGCAGTATTTGGAATATCAAAGAAATGTAATGTTTATTTACTAAATAAATGAGGAAAAACCTCTTTATCTTTATTAAAATGAACTCACATTATTCTCATTATTTTCTTTCCTCTTACAGCACTTGGCCAAATTTTTGGAATCAAGTTTAAAATATTTCATAGGCAGGGAAATGTATAATGCCTAACATGCTTTGGGTACCATGACAAATACAATTAAATACTTGCTCTCATCAAGTTCTGAAGTCCTAGTTCCCTCAAGTCACTTTATATTTTCCTTTTTTTTTTTTTTTAAATTTTTACTTTTGGGCTGTGCCTCGTGGGATGTGGGATCTTAGTTCCTCGACCAGGGAATCGAACCTGCACCCCCTGCATTGGAAGCACAGGGTCTTAACCACTGGACCACCAGGGAAGTCCCACAATTTCCATTATTAATCTTTTCTCTTTAATATCTATTTCTCCATCAGGAGTCCTCCCACCATTATATCACTCATTCATCTGTAAGCACATGCTTATCTAAGCATTCGAGGAATTGCGTACAGAGAAAACCTAAGCTCTGGAGTGATACAACCCTGATTCTAGTTCTTGCTCTTAAGCAATTACTAAGCCATGTGACAGTGTAAGTCACTCATTGTGTCTAGCACTCATTTTTCCATCTGCAAAAAATGTGAAGAATTAACATGTATATAAAAGCATAGTGTCAATAATAGGCACTAAGTGAGTGTTAGTTTCCTTCCCTCTTCTGTAATAGAACCCTCTGACTTTGTTAACTATCACTCCAGGAACAGAAAGCATTCTTTGAAAACACTGTCCTAAAAAACCCAAAACACTAAAATTAAACAAAGCACCTTTGGCCCTAGTCTAAAAGCTGCCATATCAATTTAAGTAAATCAGCATAATGAAGAAGAATTATCTTCTACTTTTTTAATTTAAAAAAGGTCATAATACATTTTAAAAGTATTAATGTAACAAATGAAAGTCATCACTTCCCCTTCCTCTATTCCCATCTCATCCTTTAGAAATAAGCACTGTTAATACTCTGGTATAAATATATTTTTTGTTACCAAAGTTCTGCTATAGGTATTTGGAAAATAAACAATAACATAAAGAAGAAAATATCACCTATACAACCACCGAAATTTTAAAAAACAAGTATATTTCCATCTTAAAATTATATTCATTTCCATTTTTAAAACACATGATGGGGAAAGAATAGCCTTTTCAATTAATAATGCCATGACAACAAGCAAGAGAATGAATTTGGACCCCTACCTTACACCACATACAAAATTAACACAAAGTGGATCATAAGCTTAAATATAAAGAGCTAATATCATAAAACTCCTAGAATGAAGCATAGGAGTAAATTCATGACCTTGGGTTAGGCAATACTGTAATGTGCTATGATACAAAAAGCAAAAGGAACAAAAGAGAAAAAAAAAGACTAAATGGATTATACCAAAATTTAAAACTTTTGTGCACTGGACATATCAAGAAAGTGAAAACAATCCAGAGATGGGAATATCTGCAAGTCACATATCTGACTAGAGATTTCTATCCAGAATATAAAACACACAATTCAACAATTAAAATGACAAATAACCTATCAATACTTTAAAAACGGGCAAAGGATCTGAACAGACATTTCTCCAAAGAAGATATGCAAGTGATAAGCACCTGAGATACACAAATGGATTAACATCAGTAGTCACAAGAGAAATGTAAATCAAACCAGTGATATGACTCCATAGCCATTAACATGGCACTACAATTAAAAAGACAATAAGGGGCCTCCCTGGTGGCGCAGTGGTTGAGAGTCCGCCTGCCGATGCAGGGGATACGGGTTCGTGCCCCGGTCTGGGAGGATCCCATATGCCGCGGAGCGGCTGGGCCCGTGAGCCATGGCCGCTGGGCCTGCGCATCCGGAGCCTGTGCTCCGCAACGGGAGAGGAGGCCACAACAGTGAGAGGCCCGCATACCGCAAAAAGAAAAAAAAAAAAAAAAGACAATAAAAACTGTCGTCAAGGATGTGGAGCAATTGGAACCCTCATCCATTGCTGGTGAGAATGCAAAATGGTACAGCATCTGTGGAAAACAATTTGTCAGTTTCTCAAAAAATTAAACAGAGCTACCATACAACCCAGCAATTCCACTCCTAGGTACAATACCTGAGAACTGAAAATATATGTACACAAAAACTTGTACATGAATGGTCATAGCAGCATTATTCATAATAACCAAAAGGTGGAAATGACCCAAAGTTCATCAACGGATGAATGAATAAAGAAAATGCTGTACAGCCATACAACGGAATTTGGCCATAAAAAGGAATGAAGTACTGATACATGTTATATTATGTATAAACCTTGAAAATATTGTGCTAAATGAAGTCAGATGCTAATGGTTACATACTGTATGATTCCATTTATAAAAAATGTCTAGCATAGGCAAATCCGTAGAAAGATTAGTGGCTGCAAGGGGCCGGGTAATGGAAGAGAGGGGGGAGAGGAGAATAACCGCTTATGGCCAACAGGGTTTTTTGGGGGGATGATGAAAATGTTCCAAAATTAGACAGTGGTGATAGCTGCACGATTTTGTGAATATGCTATAAACACACTGAACTGTACACTTTCAAAGGTGAATGTTATGATATATGGATTACATTTCAATTTTAAAAAAATAATAAAAAATATTTTAAAATGTAATGACTGTACTGTGTCACACCAAATGTGAATTAGCACCTGGCAACTTAGAAAATACTTTAATATTAAAATCTTCCAGTTTATAAAAAGGAGGATTCTACAAAGACATTTAAAGTAATTGAAAATGCAGCACATTTAAACTTATTTCTTTTTTCAATTTTTAACTATGGTAAAACACACACAAACACTATTTAAGTGTACAGTTCAGGGGTGTTAAGCATATTCACATTGTTGTGCAACCATTACAACCACCCATCTCCAGAACTCTTTTCATCTTGCAACGGAAACCCTGTACTCCTGATTCCCCCCTTCTCTCCAGCCCCTGGCAAACACCATTCCCCTTTCTACTATCTATGAATTTGACTACTCTAGACACCTCATGTAAGTGGAATCATACAGAATTTGTCTTTTATGACTGGCTTATTTCATTCAGCATGTTCTCAAGGTTCATTCATGTTGTAGCACATCTCAGAATTACCTTCCTTAAGATAGATAACCAACAAGGACCTACAGTATATAGCACAGGGAAATCTGCTCAATACTCTGTAATAACTTAAATGGGAAAAGAACTTGAAAAGAATATAACTGAATCACTTTACTGTACACCTGAAACTAACACAGCATTGTTAATCAACTGTACTCCAATAGTACAGAATAGAATAACCTTCCTTTTTAAGGTTGAATAACATTCCACTTTAGGTCTACACCACACTTTATCTATTCTTCTGTTGGAGGACACCTGAGTTGCTTTCACTGACTTAATTCTTATGTGATCAATATCTGGAGTAAATCAATTTATTAGGAAAAATTAGATTATACTGATATTTGCCCAACTCTGGGAATGTACTAAAAGCTAATGAACTACATACTTTAAATGAATGAATTAGATGGTATATGAATTATAATTCAATAAAGCTGCTAAAAAAACCATGAAGGCTCTTTCTCATGGACATATGAAAATAATAAGTGTTAGTTCCCCACCCACATAATCAGTGTGAAGTATTTCCATTGCCAATACACTGGAAGTATCTGCTATCATTTTATATATTTCCTCTAGCCAGTATTCTGAACTGGAGTAGGAATGAAAATATTTAACAAGTGATCTAACAAGAGATTCCATTAAGTAAGGGCCATTCAGGAGACAAAAATCATCCCAAACTTAATCTTCCTTCATTAATTCTAATAGTAAATTGTTTTGACAGTCCAAAATTATTTTTGTAGTTTAAGAGAAATAAAGATCAGTAACAGCCTTTACACTAGCAATGAAAGTGACCCACAAAGTCATGATTTTCCATTAATTATATACTCTATCCCACCCCTTTCCTTCTGAATTTCACATCTTAAATAATTCTGAGGAAAGAAATGACATCCTATCTTTACTTTAAATCAATAGTTCTCAAACTCTGGTCTTGCACCAGAATCATATGGAGGGTTTACTTGTTAAAAACAGACCGTTAAACAACCCAATCCAAAAATGGGCATTAGACCTAAACACACATTTCTCCAAAGAAGATATACAGACTGCCAACAAACATATGAAAGAATGCTCAACATCATTAATCATTAGAGAAATGCAAATCAAAACTACAATGAGATACCATCTCACACCGGTCAGAATGGCCATCATCAAAAAATCTACAAACAATAAATGCTGGAGAGGGTGTGGAGAAAAGGGAACCCTCTTGCACTGTTGGTGGGAACGGTAGGAATGTGAATTGATAGAGCAACTATGGAGAACAGTATGGAGGTTCCTTAAAAAACTAAAAATAGAACTACCATATGACCCAGCAATCCCACTACTGGGCATATACCCTGAAAAAAACATAATTCAAAAAGACTCATGTACCACAATGTTCACTGCAGCTCTATTTACAACAGCCAGGACATGGAAGCAACCTAAGTGTCCATCGACAGATGAATGGATAAGGAAGATGTGGCACATATATACAATGGAATATTACTCAGCCATAAAAAGAAACGAAATTGAGTTATTTGTAGTGAGGTGGATGGACCTAGAGTCTGTCATACAGAGCAAAGTAAGTCAGAAAGAGAAAAATACCGTATGCTAACACAAACATGGAATCTTAAAAAAAAAAAAAAAGGTCATGAAGAACCTGGGGCAAGACAGGAATAAAGACGCAGACCTACTAGAGAATGGACTTGAGGACACGGGGAGGGGGAAGGGTAAGCTGGGACAAAGTGAGAGAGTGGCATGGACATATATACACTACCAAATGTAAAACAGATAGCTAGTGGGAAGCAGCCGCATAGCACAGGGAGATCAGCTCGCTGCTTTGTGACCACCTAGAGGGGTGGAAGAGGGAGGGTGGGAGGGAGGGAGACGCAAGAGGGAAGAGATACGGGAATATATGTATATGTATAGCTGATTCACTTCGTTATAAAGCAGAAACTAACACAACATTGTAAAGCAATTATACTCCAATAAAGATGTTAAAAAAACAAAAAACAAACAAACAAAAAACACACTATTAGGCCTCAACCCCATAGTTTCTAATTAAGTAGGCCTGAGAATTTGCATTTCTAAACTAAGTGAGGGATTTCTAACCAGGAACTTAAGTTCCCAAGTCATGCTCATTCTGCTGGTCTGTGGACCACACTTTGAAAACTACTGTTAAAGTCTAAAGGCAAATTTAAAGGTCTGGATAAAATTTAAAATATCAGTATTATATTATGGCACTTAAGTGAATATTTGGGGTAGAGAGTAAAAGGATGAAAAATTAGAAGATTTTGCCTGTGTATTCTTTGTTATTAAAAAATTTTTGTTTAGAGTTAAATCATGCAGATCAGTATCTGGTTGAAAAGAAACTTAGTCTTTCAAAGTTTATAACTTTGATACAAAACAACCAGCTTTCATTGGTGTCCATCCTAAAAAAAGGTCTTATACATAGTAACAATTGATACGAACAGTTCTCACTAGCAAAGTATTTCAAAGAAAATCAAAGAGGAATGCAGAGAGGCCTAAACACCAAGGGACACTGGCAATTTTAGACAGTTTGGAGTAAAGTTATTTATTATTTTGAGTGTTACCACAATGAACTGAATACTGTCGGCCCTCCATATTCCAGGGTTCCACATCCTGGGAATCAACCAACCTGGGATACAAAGGGCCGACTGTACTACACCACTTTATATAAGGCACTTGGAGCATCCATGGATTTTGGTATCTTGGGGGGGGGTGTGAGGGGGGACCACACTCCTGGAACTAATCCCCACCCCCACTCCAGATACTGAAGGACAACTGTATTTGCAAAGCGGTTTTTTAACTGTTTGTCTTCAGACTCTTTCTTCTGTTCTAATAAGTACATAACGTTTGTGAGAGTCTTCATCCTAAAACAATTTCATTATGTCAGAATCCTGAGCAGGAATGTTCCTACTGCTTAAACAAAAGCATTCGAAACTCCTTTTCCCAGGCCTTTTCGGACCCTCCACAATTGCTACAACCCAGGTGTTTCAAGTAACCGCCCCCGCTGCCCTATCACAATTCAATGATGGCCACAGCAGCTCTACAAGCCAGCCATTAACATTAGTGTGCCATGCCAAAGATCAATGCCACAGATCACTAACAACACATATTTGGACTAGGAAAAAGGAAATATAGTTCTACACCCTAAGAATATTTTTTTTTACTGGTTAAAGCTAAGTCAAGTAGATGGGTTATTAGGTATGAAAGAGACATCTTGCAGTTTCTGGTCACATTCCATTTCCTGGGAGATTGTTCAGCATGCCCTTGTTGACTGAAACCTATCCTCCCCCTCACACTGGTAACCTAAGCCAGCTCAATTTTCAAATTACAAATCTACCTTTCAGACCAATAGATCTTGAAGTAGGAAATATCCACATTTAAACTCAGCCATTATCCTATGGAACAGGGTCCAAACTGAAGCTTTGCCACTAGGAATCATTTCATAGAACCCTAGATTTAGCTAGCTACTCTTAGAGACAAGAAAGCAGCCAAAGTGCCCTTCTCTTCCCTCAAAGTTGTCTACACATCTAAATCAAGTTCATTGGAGGGAGGAAGGGGATATTTAAGGGTCTCAGGTGAATAAATACTTCCATGCAATATCTTGAGTTCATAAAAGGTCTCTCTTGCACTAAATTCAAAACATTCATTCCACTGAGCTACTGTGGAAACACTGGGTGCAAAATAAGAAAAAAAAATTTTTTTTCAGCTTAGAGTCCAAAAAAATGGAATACAGTTACAACTGTGGCTCTTTGTTAGGACTTTTGTTGTTATTTTATTTTATTTTATTTTTTTGGCTGTGCCACACAGCATGCAGGTTCTTAGTTCCCCGACCTTGGATCAAACCTGGTGCCCCCTGCAATGGAAGCTCGGAGTCTTAACCACGGGACTGCCTGGGAAGTCCCTGTTGTTGTTTTAAACTATGTGAAGTGGGAATTCCCTGGCGGTCCAGCGGTTAGGACTCCGCACTTTCACTGCCGAGGGCCCGGGTTCAATCCCTGGTCAGGGAACTAAGATCCCACAAGCTGGGCAGCCAAAAGAAAAATGAAAAAAAAAAAAAAACACCCTACATGAAGTATCAAAAAAAAAAAAGTAAGCTTTAACAGTCTACCATCACTTTCCGACTCTTCCCAGACCCCTTTATGGACTGACCATGTTCTCCCAACTAAATTAAAATCTGAAAAGAGAAATGCAAGCTCTTCAGATCACCAAGCAGAAGGTCATCACAGTTCCACCCTCTCCTACATAGATAATAATGACCAGGTAAACAAAAAATAAACTAACCAATTACAAACACTTCATATTAAAGCAGAGTCTCCACTTTAGAGTTTATGGATAATCTACGTTTCTGCAGTTGGGATCAAAAAGCCAGCTGTACAAAGACAAAATGGGCAAGACGATACGTGAGAAAAACAAAGGTTTAAGTTGACAGCAGGCTAGATAAGACTGTCAAAGCAGCTGAAATTGCAATAATAAAAGTACTGTTATCAGAATAGGGCTTAGTGATAGGACCACCAGACTCTAATACTAATCAAGCCACAAGACAGTTGTCTCACAGAGATCCAAATAGAAACACACAGAGAAGTAACAAGGATAGTCATCAGACCTAAAAATGGCTAAAAGAAAGAAGGTATATTTAGACAGAAAAGCACATGACATTCATTAAATGAAATAATCCATGTTAAAAAGTGTTTATTAAATATCATAAGCTGGTCGGTCAACTGTCAGTCCACAGGTAAACAGTGGCTTTCAAATACTTGAGCAGCTATCACGAGAAGACACCCTATGGGGAGCGAGAAGGAACAAAACTAGCACCAACACAGAAGATGCAGGAAGAAATTTTTTTTCTCCAAAGACATGTAGACTTTCCCTGTTGTCCAAGAAAGTGATGATGTCTTCATTCAAACCAAGTATGGATAACCCTTTTGGGAGACTTACTATAAAGGGACATAAATATGAATGAGTCTCCTAGTCTATCACAAACAAGCTGTAGGGACCACAGTAAATTTGTCTAGAACTCAGTTTCTCCATCTATGAAATTAAGAGGGTAGCCCAAGTACCATCCAAGGACTCTTAAAACTCACAGCAAAATTCCATGACTCTAAGATCATTACTTTTGTAAAGGAGAAAAATAAAACTACCTGCTTTAGAGCACGTGGATTAGCTAGATTTAGTTTTCATGCCATAGAACTATCAACCCAAAAGAAAAACCAGTGGCAGTATTTTAAATACGTATGCATAAATTTTACCAAAAGGAATTGCTCATAAAAGTCTTATTCTAAGAGAAATGTAACATTAGTGCCTACTAGATGGTAGGCAGTGATTTTCACTTATATTTTTTTGTGTAACATTTTAAAGATGTGCAGTCACTATTATCCCTTTTGCAGATTTCGTTAAGAATTTAAACCACCAGGATAGTTTTATTTTAAAATATCATTTATCCTGCCATTACTCTTTCAACCTACTGGAGAGAGGGGTAGGAGGCGGCATGAATATATACAATTATAAAGTGCTTATCAAAAATGAATTATTTCCGGGCTTCCCTGGTGGCACAGTGGTTGAGAGTCCACCTGCCGATGCAGGGGATGAGGGTTCGTGCCCTGGTCAGGGAGGATCCCGCGTGCCGCGGAGTGGTTGGGCCCGTGAGCTATGGCCGCTGGGCCTGCGCGTCCAGAGCTTGTGCTCCGCAACGGGAGGGGCCCCAGCAGTGAGAGGCCCGCTTACCACAAAAAACAAAAAACAAAACAAAACAAAAAAAAGAATTATTTCCTAATATTACTTGTACTTATTTCCAGACTTTTAAAGTAGGTAAGATACCAGATAAAAGATGTAAAAAAAAATTTTTTGTGTCTAGTATTTTTGCTATTTGCCAGCAATAAAAATATCTAATGAAGAGATCCTACTCAAAAAAGCATTAAGAAAAAAGTACAAAATGCTCAAAAATACCCTTATAAAATAGGCTAAACGAATATAAAGAAAAGTGAACAACCTAGATTTTGGATGGAAAGATATTTTTTTCAAATTAACATGTGGGTTTAATGAAACTTCAATAGTTCCAAAGAAAAGTAATATAAAAATAAGTGGTTTTGAGACACTAGTTATCTATATGGGAAATGTGGCAGAGAGGACTTACTTAGATCCTCATAGCATGCAACAAAAAATGTTTTGATGGATTAAAGGGCTAATTCCTAAAAAATAAAACCACTAAAAACATCTAGAAGAAAATAAGAAAAAAATTATCCTATTAATGTTGGAGGGGTAAAGGATTTCCAATACCTTAGGTTGAGAAAGAAAGCTCAAGAGAAAAAGATCAATAGACAAAAAATTTAACTGTATATAATTTGTATCTTATTCAAGTCTGATTTCCAATATTATCAACAAAGGATTAATCAAAAAAGGATTAATAGCTCTGCTACATCTAAGAATCATAAAAATGAATGACTACTTTTTTAAAAGATTAATTTAAACCTATGAGAATGTTCAACCTCACCAAAAATTTTTAAATGCAAATTTAAGTAAACATGTTATTTTTTACCCACAGGTTTAGCAAACATTAAAGGATCATTCTCCATGCTAACTGGAATATGGTTAAACAACCTGATATACTGCTGCTATATATGAATACAACTGAAAGAACCTTTTTGGAAAGCAAACTAACAAGATATACCTGGTATACCTGGGTCTTCTGAATTGCTCAAATTCTCTTTCATAGATTCTGAGACCCTAAATAAATAATACAAAAAGAGTTTTATGCACAGCAAACACCAGAAAAGTCCATCAATAGAACAGTAAAACAAGTATGTAGTGAAAGGAAATATTTTACACCTTCCTTTTTCGTACTATGCTCAATCCAGTGGATATCTAAAAATCGCACATTTAGAAAAACCCAACTCCTTATGTACACTGCAAAACCAAATACATGCATATAGCTATAATATACCCAAATTAAAAAGCCCTCAGGGGCTTCCCTGGTGGCGCAATGGTTGAGAATCTGCCTGCCAATGCAGGGGACACGGGTTCAAGCCCTGGTCTGGGAAGATCCCACATGCCGCGGAGCAACTAACCCCGTGCGCCACAACCACTGAGCCTGAGCTCTAGAGCCCTTGAGCCACAACGACTGAGTCCGTGTGCAACAACTACTGAAGCCCAAGCGCCTAGAGCCTGTGCTCCGCAACAAGAGATGCAACAGCAATGAGAAGCCACACACTGCAACGAAGAGTAGCCCCTGCTCGCCACAACTAGAGAAAGCCATGCAGCAACGAAGACCCAACACAGCCAAAAATAAATAATAAATAAATTTATTTTTAAAAATTTAAAAAAAGAGCCAAATACCATATTATGTGCTCACACATTAAAAGTTCTCACAGCAGGGCTTCCCTGGGGGCGCAGTGGTTGAGAGTCCGCCTGCCGATGCAGGGGACGCGGGTTCGTGTCCCAGTCCGGGAGGACCCACATGATGCGGAGCGGCTAGGCCCGTGAGCCATGGCCGCTGAGCCTGCGCGTCCGGAGCCTGCGCGTCCAGAGCCTGTGCTCCGCAACGGGAGAGGCCACAACAGCGAGAGGCCCGCGTACCGCAAAAAAAAAAAAAAAAAAAGTTCTCACAGCAATTCTGTGAGGCTATTGTCTTCCCAGAAGAGATGTGAATACTTGAGGGTCCAGAGTGGTTGAGTGATATGCTCAGGACCACAAAGCTAGTAAAATAATGAAGCTGAAACCTGAAGTCTGATTCCAAATCACGTGCTCTCTACACTACCCCAGCGAAGGGGGTATTTTCTACAGTGGCATCACAACAGCCCAAGTAATACTAGCATTTTGTAAACACTTCTGTTTCACGTTATCTGTGATCTTTGCCTTTTACCAAGAGTTTTTATTACTTTGTCATTGGGGGAAAAGAAATTAGCCCCCAGAATGTTAAAATTATAGAACTATCATTTTGAAGAAAAGAAAGGTTTACTTTCCAAGTCCTTTCAAAATCCCTATTATTCACAATAGCAGGTGCAGACTGTATAATTCTAGATTTCCCATGGTGTACCAAAACTCTAGGGATAATCAAGAAATGTTTGTTGGGTTTCCCTGGTGGTGCAGTGGTTGGGAGTCCGCCTGCCGATGCAGGGGACACGGGTTCGTGCCCCGGTCCGGGAAGATCCCACATGCCGTGGAGCGGCTAGGCCCGTGAGCCATGGCCACTGAGCCTGCGCGTCTGGAGCCTGTGCTCCGCAACGGGAGAAGCCACAACAGTGAGAGGCCCACGTACCGCAAAAAAAAAAAAAAGTTTGTTGAATGAATAAATGAGCAAACGCCAATTTAAAACAGAACAAGAAATTCCAGATTTCCACCTCAGCACAAGGCCTACAACAAAGTTCTGAAACACCAGAAGACTACTAATTACATATTCAAATTTAAATCAAAGACAAGTTGAACCAACTCTGCCAATTCCTATGGCTCCCTAACGAACTCAATAGAAAAATACATTCCCAGACTCAGCATTCTTTCTAATCATTTATGAAAATAAAAGCACATACAAACAGGTTCTGGTGAACCTTTATCAACACCCATGAATTGCAGGTACAGGTTGTCAGGTACATAACCCATATATGATAATTTGTCTATGGGGAACACCATCTAGAAAGAGCCTCCCCTGCCAGAATATGACCAGGGGAACACCACACAGCAAAAAATTCCAAGAATGAAATTAAGACCCTTTAGAGTAGCTGGTGATGAAAATTCTGCTTTTGTAGCCCCTCCCCCACAAAGTGATAATGACACTGCACTTAACTTTCTATGTGAAAAGAGAAAATATCAAGCCCCCTAAGCCAAATTTATTGCTGATTTGTGTCTTTCTCCACACAGGATGAATGGTACTTCTCTTAACTCCCCAGATTATTTTAAATTATTTGGATGGCACATAGTAAATGATGAATAAATAAAGTATCAAGATAACTACTAATCTGTGGGGGGTTTTTTTTAATTTAATTAATTTATTTATTTTTGGCTGCATTGGGTCTTCGTTGCTGTGTGCGAACTTTCTCTAGTTGCGGCGAGCAGGGGCTGCTCTTTGTTGCAGTGTGTGGGCTTCTCATTGCGGTGGCTTCTCTTGTTGCAGAGCATGGGCTCTAGGTGCACGGGCTTCAGTTGTTGTGGCATGCGGGCTCAGTAGTTGTGGCTCGCGGGCTCTAGAGTTCAGGCTCAGTAGTTGTGGCGCACGGGCTTAGTTGCTCCGTGGCATGTGGGATCTTCCCGGACCAGGGCTCGAACCCATGTCCCCTGCATTGGCAGGCAGATTCTTAACCACTGCGCCACCAGGGAAGCCCACTAATCTGTTCTAAAGTTCAAAAAAAAGCTGGATAGTCTAAACTGCATTTCCTCAATTCTTACGAGTGGGAACCAGGTCAAACTCTACTAGGTGGTAAAAAGAGTATATGGCTAAAAATAGATCTTTAAGAACTGACAAGGACTATAAATTCCATCATCCCATCCAAAGATCTGCTTCTTATAGTCTGCTTTAAACCCACTCTATACAAAGAAAAACCACAAGGAGTGATTCTGCATGAAAATAAAGGTCTTTTGTAATATGACAAGAGCACTGGTAAACTCAAGAGTCCACATTCACTTAACTGTTATGTTCCAACTCACCCTCTATGGGCCCATCCCATATTTCAAATACAGACACCACTTCCTGGCCTTTCCTATTTCCTAAGATTCTTAGGAAGACAAATCTACTGATTTATGCAACAAATTTTCTATTTCTACTTAACCAATTTGATAATGTAATATGTGGAAATAGTTCTAAATTCCCCAAACCTGTCATCAGGAATTTAGAAAAGATAATAGCTACCCAGGAAAGTTATCTTCCTGAAGAACACTGCTGTACTATGCTGAAACACAGCCTTATTCTCAGGGCTAAGCAACTACTTAGGTCTGAATTTCCATGCAATAAATAGCTCCACAAGATTTTTTTTTAAACAAAAAAGCACAAACTGTCAGGCTAGTACAGCTTACAAAACCCCTTCTGTTATGAACTAGGAAATCAAACTACAAAACTTACCTAGAGTGTGTCTAAAATAATAAAACGTGCTCTAAGTAAAATGATGAGCATGAAGGTACTCCATCTATATTACCTCCTCTAAAGCCTTTTTGTTCTCCATTCTAGATAGCTAAAAACATCTCCTAAAGAAGCAATTAGTGTACCTCCACAGAACCCCTCAGTAAGCACTCACTATTATGAGACTAAGTTGTGAACAGCACTAAAATAAATGCTTCATTCATCCACAAGCTTCTGAAAATACCACCACCTCTTATTTGAATAGGCTTTCAGTTTTCACAGGAACTTTCACATACTCTTTTGATCAAAACAATAGGAAACAGGGCATGCCATCAAGCCATGTATGGTCTCTATTGTACAGATAGGGAAACTGATTAAGAAAGGTTATATGGCATAACCAAGGTCAAATAACTGGCCAAGTTGTACAAGGTCTTTCAACAATCCAGGGCTCTTTCCTCTGTACTGAACCTAAAGCGTAAAGCTGAAAAATATCACAGAAATTTGACAGGTTTTTACATCTAGATAATGTTTCTTCTTTTAAAAAGATGAAAGATCCAATCAATTGGCTAAGTGATATGTTGCCTCAAATTAGGATGACCTGGAAAAGCCACAATACTTGGATGCAAAAACATGATCCAATTAAAAACTTAAATATGCTCAAAATGCAGTAGAGAAGAAATCAATATATGCATTTTGTATTACTGGTTTAAAAATTCTAAACATGTTTTAAAGAGAGGAAGGTGAAAATCCTCAACTGATAAGATACTACATAATCACATGAACTCCTGCTAACTTAACAAATATTTCAAAATGTTTATAAAAAGCAAAAACTTCAGTCCGTGTGGGAATAGGTTTCGGGTAAAAGTAGTTGTTTTCCACATGAAGCAACATCTGGTAATAGAAGTCTGTATGTATGGCAGTGTTTTCTCCAAGTTTGATGCAAGGATCACAGATATTGGAATTACCTATGAGGGGCTTCCCTGGTGGCGCAGTGGTTGAGAGTCCGTCTGCCGATGCAGGGGACACGGGTTCGTGCCCCAGTCCGGGAAGATCCCACATGCCGCGGAGCGGCTGGGCCCGTGAGCCATGGCCGCTGAGCCTGCCCGTCCGGAGCCTGTGCTCCGCAATGGGAGAGGCCACGGCAGTGAGAGGCCCACGTACCGCAAAAAAAAAAGAATTACCTATGAGGCAAATCCTTGACAGATAGGCCCAGGAATATGTATTTTTTTAAAGTGCTGGGGTGATTCTAATGAACATAAAATTTAAGAACCACCAGAGTACAAACTAACAGCAAGTTTAGGGTAGCAATAACCTTGGCCTTGGTAGCTGTACAACTTAAGCAATTACTTTCCTGGAGCCTGGTTTCTCAATGGTACAATAGGGATGGTAGGGACACATCTTCCCACCTTGGAGAAAAGTTCTAAAGCATTAAAGATGGTTTATAAAAAGTACTTAGCATATGGTTTTGACACACAGTAAGTAATGAATAGCAGCAACTACGGTGAAAATTTCATGTATTTATAAATATTGAACACTTTTGACATTAGCAAATGGTTAACAAGTTTTTATACATGGTTGTGTCATTATGCTACTTCCCTTATAACAACTCCCAAAAGAAAGCAGCATTTCAAAAATGAGAGTCAGTCACCTGATCTGAAGAGAACTGGGGGAAGAGGGAAGCACAGTAAATAGATTCTTCCCCTGAAGTTTTAAGGACAACTGGAGAACTTTGTCATGTTTTAAGGATTAGAATTTAAATGTTACACACAATTTGTTTTATGTTCACAAGTATAACCATCACCTGGTTAGACCATGAGAAAAACCCACTCCTAATCATAAACAGGGAGGAAATATTTATCAAAAGTAGGAAGAATTCATACTTCCAAAGATCAGAGCTCTAAAGCATATTTAACATAGGTCTTTTTAAAGAGCAAAACATATAGATGGCCTACAATTAAAAGCCTATTCTATCCCAAAACAACACCCTCAATCACTTACACTTTTAAAAAATTTTTGATTCTTTCTTCTCCCTAAACTCTTAAATCTAAGCAATTGCCAAATTCAATGAATTCTTCTCTATCGCTCATTCACTCTCTCCTTTCCTTTTTCTGCGAGGACTGCCACAATCTGAGTTTCATTTCATTTCATTTGACATGGAAGGCACAGGCTCAGACCCTAACCATAGCAACAATGCTGAATAGGATTTCTGCCTCCATCCCTCTAATCTAGGAGTTGGCAAACTTCTGCATAAGGCCAGATGGTAAATACGTTAGGCTCTGCAGAATATAAAGTCTCTGTCTCAACTACTCAATTCTGCCACTGTATAACTAAAGCAACCACAGATGGTATACAAGTGAATGAGCATGGCCGTGTTCCAATAAAACTTTATTTACAAAAACTAACCTTGAGCCACATTTAGCCTACAAGCCAATTTGTTGACCCTTACTAATCCAACCAACTAACACCAGCTTCCGTTACAGATCATGTGATTGCTCAAAAGTCCCTTTTCTCACAAAGAACACTCACTGGCCTGATACACAAATGCTTGTGTATAGGTTTAACCTTCATTACCTACAGTTGTATTTCCCTTCCCCCACCCCTATACTACATACAAACTTATTTCCACACTCCCTGACGTGACTCCTTACACTTCCCCAATTCCAAGCTTTTCCTAAACCTGCGTGCGGGATAATCTTCCTTTTTTTCCCCTCCCTCTAGAACACCCAACACCCCCCTTGTTCTCCCCACCCCAATCGAGGTATAAATCCTATCTATCCTCCAAAATGTCCCCTTTCCGTGTACCAAGAAATTCTTCCTTAGCAGAACTTCCATGGCACTTTATACCTTTTGTGACAATGACTGCTTTGGATCTTTTTTAAAAAAAATAAATTTATCTATTTAATTTATTTATTTTTGGCTGTGTTGGGTCTTCGCTGAGGTGCGCAGCCTTCTCACTGCAGTGGCTTCTCTTGTTGCAGAGCACAGGCTCTAGGCACGCAGGCTTCTGTAGTTGTGGCACAAGGGCTCAGTAGTTGTGGCTCATGGGCTCTAGCGCACAGGCTCAGTAGTTGTGGCGCACGGGCCCAGCTGCTCCGCAGCATGTGGAATCTTCCCAGACCAGGGCTCAAACCCGTGTCCCCTGCACTGGCAGGCAGATTCTTAACCACTGTGCCACCAGGGAAGTCCCGATTGCTTTGTATCTTATACAAAGTGAATTATGTAAATATCTTAGCTCTCCTAAGCCTGTGGATCTATTTATGACTTATCTTAGCACTTCCCATAGTACTTTACACTCAACAAATATTTAAGAAATTATTACTATTTCAAGAAAATATTCCTACAATTAAAATCCTTCACATAACACAGTACTTTTAAGATAATAAGCCTGAGGCCCTCTTGTTGTGTTTTAATAAAGTACATTGCACTAGAACTAGTGACACTGGCTCAACAGATTATACCTTCAAAAGTCACTCTCGGGCTTCCCTAGTGCCGCGGTGGTTGAGAGTCTGCCTGCCGATGCAGGGGACACGGGTTCGTGCCCCAATCTGGGAGGATCCCACATGCTGCGGAGCGGCTGGGCCCGTGAGCCATGGCCGCTGAGCCTGCGCATCCGGAGCCTGTGCTCCGCAACGGGAGAGGCCACAACAGTGAGAGGCCCGCGTACCGCAAAAAAAAAAAAAAAAAAAAAAAAAAAAAAAAAAAATCACTCTCAATCTCATTACTCAGAAGGCAGCATGATAAAGTACAAAGAGCAGAAAAGGCCTGGATTCAAATACTAGTTCTGCCACTGTTGTTGAGTTTCTGCTTCTTCCTTTGTAAAATACAGACATACCTCGTTTCACTGCGTTTCGCAGATTTTGCATTTTTACAAATTGAAGGTTTGTGGCAACCCTGCATTGACATTTTTACCAACATCATTTTCTCCTGTGTTTGTGTCATGTTTTGGTAATTCTCACAATACTTCAAACTTTTTCATTACTTCTATATTTTTTATGGTGATCTGTGATCAGTGATCTTTGATGCTATTACTGCTAAAAGATTACAACTCCCTGAAGGCTCAGATGATGGTTAACATTATTTAGCAGTAAAGTGTTTTTCAATTAAAGTATATACATTTTTAGGCGTAATGCTATTGCACACTTAATAGACTACAGTATAAACTTTTATATGCACTAGGAAAACAAAAAAATTCATGTGACTCACTTTATTGCGATATTCACTTTATTGCAGTGGTCTGGAAGCGAACCCAAAATATCTCCAAGGTATTCCAATTACTTACCTGAGGGGACTAGGAATGACTATTAGCACATAGCAGGCACCCAGTAAATTAACATGCATTATGACTTTCATATAAATTTATGTGCCCTTGTCTAAGTTGACTGCAAGGTCCCTATTCTGTCAGCAAAACTGTTGAACATCTTCTGTGCTCAGCAATATGAATATGAAGAAGACATGAAAAAAGAATTTTTTAATTAAAAAAAAAAAGAAGACATGGATGGTCCCTGGTGAAAAAAAATCAGCCTGGTTAAGATCCTTTCACAGACAAGTAACACAACATATTGAGTGCTAACCTTCCACCTAATTCTGAAAAGATGAAAGCTGAAGATTATTTCGAAATTATTTTAGGCATAAAGTTAAACATTAACAACAGTGTATTATAATCAAGTTAAGTTCCTATCAAATTGAAATTAAAATGTCAAGCTTCTTACACTGGCCTACAAGGGTTTCTGATTTCATCTCCTACCACTCATTCTATATCTGGATGACCATGCGTGCTCCTGCCACCTGGTTTTCCTACCTAAAATTCAACAAGCCTAGCTCAGTCCCACCTCGGGGCCTTTGTACTTTTCTTCACTGGGACTGCTCTTTGTCAAGATTTTCACAGGACTTCTTCTCTCACTTCATTTAGATCTCAGCACAAACCCTTGTCAGAGAAGCCTTCCCCAACCACCCTATTTAAAATCACCACCTCCCTCAGATAACTATCACTTTCAATCTCCTTACGCTGCTTTATTTCTTGTTTAAGCAACTGTTAACTGGCCTTACATCATTTACTCATCATCTATCTCCCATATTAGGATAAAACCTCATGAACACAGGAATTCTATATTGGCAGCTGTATCCCTAGCAACTATAATAGAGCCTGGAAAATACTGACTACTTGATATACATTTGTTATTTGTTAAATGAATGACATGCTCTTGAGTGATGAAAAATATTCCTTCATCATTACAAATTACATAGCTTCTTACCCTCAACTGGTTCCAATTAAATCTAGCATGTAAAGGCTACTCCTAGGATAGGGGCTCTTAATTTGAGGCTTCTGGGAGTCATTATACCCACTTTTCTGGAAGAAAAGTCTACAGCTTTTCTTTAAAGGGTCCCTAAATCACAAAAAACATCCTAGGGGCAGTGACTCACAACTTTGGTCTTACTGTGGAAGCTCCTGGAGAATTTTAAAAATACAGATGCCTGGGTTCCGTCCCAGAGATTATGTTTTACCTGGTCTGGGGTACAACCTTAGCATCAGGATTTTTTTTTTTTAAGTTACCCAGGTGATTACAGTGTACAGCAAAAGATGAGAACTATGCATGCAACGGATGTTAAATGGATCAGATTTCTCAAAACCACTTATATATGGAAGAAAATAAAATTTAAAAACTAGGAATTCTGAAAGAATTAGCATCTTTGGCAAACAGATTAATATACAAGTGCCTGAATAATTCTATATGACAAACATTTAACACAAAGATTAATATCTCTACCTCTACTTAAATACTAATCTGATACTGATATTTTAATACTTAATACCAGAACACAAATTATTGTTCATTTAAAACACACCCATTTCATACAAAAGTTCACTTGTTAATAATTTACTAGATTATAAAATCTAAACACATCAAGACAACAACAAAATACAACAGAAGCCCAATCAGGGACTACATTACGACTATGACGCCTTCTGTAGTTCTATTGCTAAAAACTTCTTTGAAGCAATGTATTTCACCAATTAATGTCCTCATTTAGCCTCTACTGTTATACAGAATGACAGACAGAGGGTTTAGGTGAAACTAATACTGACAACACACACAAAAGGAGAAAGAAGAGGGAAGGGGAATTTCAGAGATTTATTTAGATCATGCCAAAAAGGATTTGAAAAAACAGGTGTCAGACTGACCCAGGTGGTGGGTTGTTTTTTTGTTTTTTAAGTCCAACAAGCAAACATCATGTTATGAGCCAATTCATTGTTACCAGTCTAGAGTACCACAGGTTACTAGTTTTTATATCCTCACTCAAGAAGCCCCTTTTAAAAAATGACTGGCAGGATAAGAGACCAAAGCAGCAAAATGCTAAGTATTTGCTAAAAAACAACAACAACAACAACAACTAAATCCAGAGATGCTAAAGTCCAGAATGATAAATAAATTTTAAATGTCAGGATACTTAGAACCTCTAAGGAACTCATTCCACCTACCCATCTGTCTTGACTCTTGACTGCATGGAGATATGTGCTGACACAGAAGCACCAGGTCATGAGCCCACCTGACAGAGAACATCAGAAACTTAAAGCAACAGTTTTTAAATCTAAAGGAGCTTTGGGGAAGAAAGTCAGACTCCTAGCTATGAAGTCTTCCTGGCTTACTTCTTGGTCATATTGCAATTTTATCCTAAGCATTATTCATTTTTCTTGTCAAGTGAAGTAAATTTAATGAGAAAGTGCAAACAAAGAGACACATGCAGGTACACAACTCATCAACCCATTTTAATTGAAGAGACTGGAGACAGATGGAGCTTGAAATGCACAGGAAACATGAATAAATGTAAAACTATCAGAGACGGAAAATTCCTCTTTAAAATTTTCTTTCTACAAAGATAGGCACGGGGACAGCTTTAGTTTGCTATGTCATTTTACTCTACATAAAATAATGTTCTCTTATTATTAACTTTCTCTTTTATCAAGAGCCTATGGAAATAAATGTTCTGGGATTAACTAGCAAATAGATAAATGAAGCCACAAAAACACATTCTCAAAATGTGGGCTGGAAATGAAAACAAAGCAGCACAGGATATGAACTGAACTCCACTGGCTGTTTACAAAATGTTTTCATGTACACAAGTCTCATACAACAGGGAAAAAACACTAGTATAGAGAAAGACAAGACTACACGGAAAGGCTACCTGGAGATACAGGAGTTGAAGACTTCATGAAATATCAAGAGACCAGGTCGTTTATTCAGTAGTAGGTTACCAACCGAGAAAGCGTACTCACTCCTTTTGATTTACTAATACAAGAATAAACAAAAAAGGAAAATATCAGTAGGAAGAAGAGAGAGAAGCTAAAAAAACTGGATCCAAAGGGAGCTATAAGGTGGGGAAACCCCCGGCCCCGGGAGTTAATTACCCAAATCAGAAAAGGTAAGAGAACGAAAAAGGTTGACCAGTAAAACAGACTATTTCATGTACAGCTTCAGATGCCTCAACACGCTAGGGCTTTAAAGAGAGAACTCTCTTCTCTCTAGCAACTGCTTCAGTGCCCTGTTCTTCTTGCAACCAGATAATACTGAACTCAACTATATCCCCTCTAAATCAGATGCAGCATTTTGAAATCAGCCCCATTACCCTTAACTCAACTTTGAAGTAGAAGGGAATGAACCCCCCTGGACAAAAGGATATCTAGTTTTAGCGGGGGGGAAAGGTATAATAGTGATGAGGAAGAGTAGAAAAAAAGGGGGGCTGGAAAACTAAAAGAACAAAGCAGTGGCTCACAACCTTTCCTCTACCTCAACTGAGAAAGGATGACTGGCATATATCTATGTGTTTGAATCATATGCAACTGGAAATGGGCGAGGGGAGCTAACTGATTTCTGATTCTTCGTTAGGAAGATATTCCTCCTCGTGACTGTCCTTAATTTCTACTTTAAAGGTACGGTCTGACTCATCAATGTCCATCTTCATTGCAAAGCCTTAAACACTACCCAAATACAGTTCAAGTATATTCTTTTCTTAGGGCTGGTGACAAAGAACTGTGAGGGTGGGATGAGGGGAAGGAGTAAATAATAAGGGAAGGAATAAACAATCAGAGCAGAAATACCCATAAAATACCCATATAAACCATATGGTTTGTAAGATGCCTTCTCAAGATTTTATCTCAATTTTAGTTTCTTCATTGATAAAACAGACACAAAGCTTACTACATAACTAGAGAATGTTATACAAAATGAAACAAAGGGCATTCCTGGAATTCAGCATGAAAGTTGACGCTAGTGCCCTTCCCTCTCTAAGGAGACATAAAGAAGACTAAGCCAGAGGCCCTCACCCAAAGGTGATTTTGACTCCCCAGGACACATGTGGCAATGTCTGGAGACGTATTTTGTCGTCACAACTGGGGGAGAAAGAGCGCTACTGGTATTTGGTAGGTAGAGACCAGAGATGCTGTTAAACACCCTACAATGCACAGAGCAGCCCTCCATAACAAAGAGCTATCTGGCCCAAAATATCAATAGGGCCTACGTTGGGAAACACCTAAACAAATTCATTTCTGGAAAAACCACACAAACAGGAGGGAAACAGAGTCTGTAGTTCCTACAGCCTATAAGAAGCCTATTTAGGAGGTAGTTTAAAAACAATCCTATTTTATGGCAGCTATTACTCAAATCACAAATGCCAGGAAAAAAACTTGTAAATGCCGGAAAAATATTTTGTCCTCCCAATTATTTAAAATGCAGATAAAGTATCATTGAGAACCTATTACATTCATTTTTCTAAATAAGAATAATAACATTCAAGCTTGAAGTTAAACTGGAACACTCATTTAACAATGACAGCAGAATAAAGTGATACAATTCTTTTAGAAAGCAATGGGGGGGGGGGGTAAATAGCCATCTAAATGATATCCTTTGACCACAGAACCCAATTTAAAAGAAAGAACACAATGTACAAAAGCACTCACCGCATAGAAAAACTGACAGTAGTGTCCAACAATGGATATACACTCAAAATCTAAATATCAGTACTATTATTTATGTGCCAGGCACTGAAATAGGACATAGGATAGAAGAAATAATGTATGTAAAAAGCCTAACAAAAGCCCTATTAGACAAGTGTTAATAAGTCCCATGTTACAGAAGAAACTAAGGTGCAAAGATCAGAGCACTAGTAAGTCAGAGAGCCTAAAGTTCTCTAAAGCTTCACACACTGTGCAAGGCTGAATGCAATGAATAACTGAGGTAAAAACTTGATGAAGTATTATGAATCTAGTAAAAATAATCATGACTACCTACTTATATATAGAATTTTATATCTAAACTGAAAACATATACTTTTCAAATACCCATAAAAGGTTTAACAATTGACCATGTAATTGGCCACAAAAACGTAGCTCGAATTCCAAAAATCAGAAAGCACACGGGCCACATTCTTTAACACAATGCAACAAAACTAAAAATCAAAAAAAATTTTAAAGGATAGGAAAAAATAGAAAAAAAAAAGACTGGAAAACTGAACACATCTTTCTAAATAATTGTGCTGAAGAGAAACTAAAACTGCTCTATTTTAGAAAAGAAAAATAAAGATATGACATACCAAACTCTTAGAATTTGGCCAAAGAACTAACTCAAAGAAAATGCTAGATACTTAAATGCTTATTTAAGAAAATAAGGCAGATTGAAAATAAATGACCTAAAACTTAAAGAAACTTTTTAAAAAATCCAAAGAAAGAAGTGAATATAAAAACAAAAGCAATGAAATAAAAATTGTAAACAAAAGGCAAATTCAATCAATATAACCAAGTTGTTTTTATAAAGAGCTAATTGGGGCCTCCCTGGTGGCGCAGTGGTTAAGAGTCCGCCTGCCGATGCAGGGGATACGGGTTCGTGCCCCGGTCTGGGAGGATCCCATATGCCGCGGAGCGGCTGGGCCCGTGAGCCATGGCCGCTGGGCCTGCGCATCCGGAGCCTGTGCTCCGCGACGGGAGAGGCCACAACAGTGAGAGGCCCGCATACCGCAAAAAAGAAAAAAAAAAAAAAAAAAAAAAAAAAAAAAAGAGCTAATTGATAAAGCAGAAAACTTTGTATCCAAGAAAGAAAAAAAAAAGTAGATTCAACAACAGAGTAAAGCAATACAAATAATAAATCTATGGGGAATTTTTTTTTTTTTTTTTTTTTTGCGGTACACGGGCCTCTCACTGTTGTGGCCTCTCTCGCTGCAGAGCACAGGCTCCGGATGCGCAGGCTCAGCGGCCATGGCTCACAGGCCTAGCCACTCCGCAGCATGTGGGATCTTCCCGGACTGGGGCACGAACCCGTGTCCCCTGCATCGGCAGGCAGACTCTCAACCACTGCGCCACCAGGGAAGCCCTATGGGGAAATTTTTAAGAGCAATTTGCAGGGAAAATGTATAGCTAAAATTTGGTCTTGAAGGAAGAGATTAAAAACCTTAAACCAACAACCACAGAATAAGTTTAAAATATAAGCAAAGACCTATGCATAAAAGTATAGCGGCAACTAGTTCAAGATAAAATTTAACAGTCAACTTCTATCAAAAACATCAGTGAGGGGCTTTCCCAGTAGCGCAGTGGTTGAGAGTCTGCCTGCCGATGCAGGGACACGGGTTCGTGCCCCAGTCTGGGAAGATCCCACATGCCGCAGAGCAGCTAGGCCCGTGAGCCATGGCCGCTGAGCCTGCGCGTCCGGAGCCTGTGCTTCGCAATGGGAGGGGCCCCAACAGTGAGAGGCCCGCGTACCACAAAAAAAAAAAAAAAAAAAAAAAAAACATCAGTGAGGGGACTTCGCTGGTGGCGCAGTGGTTAAGAATCCGCCTGCCAATGCAGGGGACACAGGTTCGATCCCTGATCCGGGAAGGTCCCACATGCCGTGGAGCAACTAATCCCGTGCACCACAACTACTGAAGGCTGCACGCCACAACTACTGAAGCCCACACACCTAGAGCCCGTGTTCCACAAGAGAAGCCACCGCAATGAGAAGCCTGTGCACCACAAGGAAGAGTAGCTCCCACTCACCACAACTAGAGAAAGCCCGCAGGCAGCAACGAAGACCCAACGCAGCCAAAAAACAAACAAAAAAAAACCATCAGTGAGTGAACAGATAATCCTTGTGAAAGGATTTGACAGCCAGTCAAAAAGTAAACTACTGGCCATTCCAAGTTACACACATGGAGGAGGGAAAGCAGCCCCCCTCTTCAAAAAACAAACCACAACACTTAACAACTCCCATTTGACATATGCTAAAAGAATAATCCAGGTCATCCAGATAGTCAATAACTGATAATATTTAGCCTGAAAACTCCCCACTGGAATGTACACTCCAGAGACAGCAGAGATTTTTCTCTATTTTGCTCACTGCTCTATCTCCAGTGCTTTGAAGAGCCCCTGGCAAATAACAGGCATACAATAAACATTTGCTGAATTAATTTAAGGGTCAATCAACATCAGGAAATCATTTAAAGGCTCTAAAAGAGAAAAAAATATATATATGTATACATACATGTAGATATAGATATATAAAATTACCGCCACAGATACTGAAAAGGCATTGCCAGTATTTAATACTCAGTTGTAACAAAAATCCTTACTGTGTTAGAAATTAAAAGAACTGTGTCTGACCTAACAAAAGACAATCATCACAAACCCATAGCACAAATCACACTCAATGGCTAAACATAACTTCTCTAACAATAAAGTCAGGACCCAGACAAAAAAGTCCCCAGACCTCTGGTACTATTCAACCATGTACTGGAGGGTTCCAGTTTATGCAACTGGACAAGAAAAAGAAACACAAAGTCTAACAATTGAAAAGAAGAAAACAAAAATGTCACCATCTATCTACTAAGTGACTATCTACCTGGTAAAATCAAATCGAAATAGTTGAAAGAGCTGCTAAGAACAGTAAAATTCGGTAAGGCAGCCAAACAAAAATATCAACATATAAAAAGTTTTCCCACATACCAGCAAGAAATAAGCTCATGTTTAATAGCATTAAAATCTGTAAAATACATAGAAATAAACACAACAGAAAATATGCAAGGCTTATAGAAAGAAAAGTATAAATTTTACTCTAGACATAAAGGACCTCAGTAGAGAAAAATATCACAATTTTGGAAGACATAATGTTGTCAAGATGTTATATCTCCAAATTAATGTACAGTCACAAAGCAATCCCAACATGATTTAAAGGAAGCTGACAAACTGAGGTAAAATCCATATGGAAGAAGATAATGAGCACGAATAGTGCCCTCACAAACATGTATCTATTTGTGCAGTTACTCCATCTGATACTTAAAGCTATGGCAAATAGTATATTTTATAGATAGTATGCAGAACAACATTGTATCATGTAAAGCTTTAATAATTCAAACAGTGTGATACTGATGTAGGAATTGACATTGGATCAGTGAAACAGAAGACAACACGTTAACAGACACTTATATGAATTTAGTTTACAATCAAAGCAGCACTTCTAAAAGAATTGGTCTACTGAATATACTGGTTAGGGGAGACTGTTTATCCATGGATGGAGGTGGCGGGGGTGGGTGGGTGGGAGGGATAAAGTTCAAGTCTTACCTCAAACCATACACAAAAAAGAGCTGCAGAGACCACAGATTGGTGCTTGCCAGAGGTGGGTGGTAGGGGTTAGATAAAATGGATGAAGAGAGTCAAAAGGTACAAACTTCTACTTATAAAATAAGTAAGTTATGGTGGTGTAATGTACAGCACTGCCAACTATAGTTATTAATACTGTATTACATATTTGAAAGTTTCTAAGACAGCAAATCTTAAAAGTTCTCATCACAAGAAAAAAAAATTCTGTAACCATTAATGGTGACAGATGTTAACCAGACTTACTGTGGTGATCATTTCACAATACCTACAAATATTGAATCATTATGTTGTGCACCTGAAACTAATATAATGTATGTCAATCATACCTCAACTAAAAAATTTTTAATAAAAGAACTTTAAGAGATAAACATAAAAGCTAAATACAGGGCTTCCCTGGTGGCGCAGTGGTTGAGAATCTGCCTGCTAGTGCAGGGGACACGGGTTCGAGCCCTGGTCTGGGAGGATCCCGCATGCTGCGGAGCAACTGGGCCTGTGAGCCACAGCTACTGAGCCTGTGCGTCTGGAGCCTGTGCTACACAACAAGAGAGGCCGCGATGGTGAGAGGCCCGTGCACCGCGATGAAGAGTCGTCCCCGCTTGCCACAACTAGAGAAAGCCCTCGCACGGAAACGAAGACCCAACACCCCAAAAATAGATAGATAAATTAATAAACTCATACCCCCAACGTCTTCTTAAAAAAAAAAAAAAAAAAAAAGCTAAACACAGTCACTCCTCTTAGGGAAGCTCTTCTCCAACAAAAGGCCTTTCACTCCAAACAATTTCACTTCATTTCTTTCCCTCCCCAAACACTGACAATCTCTTCTTGCCTCTGCTAGCTACATCAATATTCTGCCAATTTTCAAGGATCAAAATCCAGTCACATCATCAAGTTTCCTACAGTGTGTAATCAATGAAATATGTTAGATTTGGAGTCAAGAGCTCTAACAGAACCTTGACTCTTATCCCAATAACCTTTAGCACAGTCACTTGACCTCTCTGTCCCTAGGTTTCTCATTTGTAAATGACAAATTTGTACTTAGCTCCAAAGTGAGCTCTAAAATTCTCTATTTCATCAATGTTGCATCTGGACCTTTCTTCTCATTCCACATACATCGCCCCAGTTCAAAAGATTTGTTCGCAGCTAGGCTACTTGCTTTTATAGTCTTGCCCTGCTCCAAACCATCCTACACCTCCGATCCATCCAGTCCACATCCACTCTCAAAGACTCCTTATGAGAGCACTTTAATTATGCCATTCCCACGTTAGTGATTCTCCACTATTCTTAGGATAAAATCAAAATGCACTAGCCTGGCATTCAAAAACAATATGACCCCAACTTACTCTTCCAACTTCATCTTCCGCTTTCTTGAACCTTTTATCTCTGGCATATAGCTCCCCCCTTCCCTGTTACCCAACACAACATCCTCCATCTCAGGCTCCTCATCCTTGCACCTGAAACATCCTGTTTCTCTTGGAAATCTAAGTGCCATCCTTGATCCAAACTAAAGTTCCAACTCTTCTCAGGTCTTCAGATCACCTTACTTATTATTAGCCCAGAGCAATCACGCTTTCCTCCTAAATTTCAGCATTTAATGCCAGTGCCATGTATCTAGTACTCAGCAAACACTGCCTAATTCTAATGCTTCCTTTTCTACTTGACCTGGGCGGGGGTGGGGGGGGCACCCATGCGTAATCAGTCACATAAATTATTCCTTGAAAGCAGGAATCATGTTCTCAATTCTACTTAATTGTTTTCATCATTCCTTATTTTACTATCAGAGAAGTGTTTCCTTGCCCTTTGGGGGCAACGTTTATCTTGACGACACACAATCCTGAAAGGTTAGTGTCCAAATAATTAAGAGTTACCTTGAGATTTTTTATATTTATTCTTTGCTCAGAGAATTCTGGATCTCCTTTTCTGGAACTGCCACAGGGACACTTTTCACTACCCTCAATGATGACACATCTTAGTTTCTACTCCGATGATCAACTCTGGTAACTCCTCTGATCACTGCTGAAGGATTCTATTAAAGGAATATAAACTGTAGCTCTTTGGAGCCTGGGCTACTAGGAAACACCCGAAGACAATGCTGTTCTTTACCTTTCTGTAAGTCTGCCAGGCAATCTTACTGTTCATGGATGAAATTAAGGGAATTTATCTCATCTGGGAATACCATCACACCATTTAGAGTACACCATGGAATTATAAATAATCTAATATTGCTTTAGACATTAATGGAAATAATAACCTCCTGCATCTAATAAAACGTGAAACTAAGTATATACATATCATGTCAACATCTTGAAAGCACACTTGGAAATATCAAAGTCACCTCACTCTTTTCAACTCTTGGGTCTGAGCCCTACTTATTATTAAGTTATCCCTAAGAGCAAATTAACAGAGTTCTCATTTGGGAGGACAATCAGTGCACCAAACTTCCTGCAAATACAAAGTTAGCCTTTCCACTTAAACTTCCAAGTCAAATTATTTCTGTGAATGCTTGAATGTATTTGCATAGAAGATCAATTTCGAAAAAAGCTGGGCAGAAGCAAAATGAGTCTTAAGCAAGCCTCACTGTTTTCATCTTACAAAGAGAAGACTGACCTGTCTTCCAGCCTTGTGAATAAATATCTTGCAAAATTCACTAGGCATAGGGTGTGCTCAAAGAATACTTGCTGGAAAAATACGCTGGGGAACTGCCAGTTTAAAAAGAAAAACATTTTCACCCAGTTGGAAATCTAGAGAAACAGGGGTTACAGCAACTCAGCTGAAAACCCTCAAGATGTGAAGAAAAAATTTTTTAGAAAAATCCCAGATCTTTTCATTTTCTGAGTAAAAGTCTATGAAAGGCAACTAAATGAATCAATGAAGGATTCAACTATTTTAATTTTATGTATCTAAAGACCAATAACTGAAATTCTGCCTTTGATATGTGGCAGTGTGAAAAGGCAACAAGTCTCTTTATTTGTTCTATATAAACTAATTTTACAATCTGTAATCGTTTTTTTTTTTTTTTTTTTGCGGTATTAGGGCCTCTCACTGTTGTGGCCTCCCCCTCTGCGGAGCACAGGCTCCGGATGCGCAGGCTCCGGACGCGCAGGCTCAGCGGCCATGGCTCACAGGCCCAGCCGCTCCGCGGCATATGGGATCCTCCCAGACCGGGGCACGAACCCGCATCCCCTGCATCGGCAGGCGGACTCCCAACCACTTGCGCCACCAGGGAGGCCCTGTAATAGTTTTTGATCAATTGTTTCTGGGAAAGAAACAGGAACAAGAGAACTCCGTATTGTTTTGTTGATTTTAGGGGCAGGGGCGAGACAGATGTTTTTCATTAGGGATATTTATTTTCAAAGTGTAACACTCCAAAAACAGCTTTATTAAGCGAAAAGGATACCTTTCTGGTAAAGGCCTTTGTCTTTACTCTCACTGCACCCCATCCTCAGGGTCCATATTTTGTAAATGTAACTTTCAGATTTCTTCATTGCCACAAGTAGAACACAATAAAAAAATAAAAAGTTACACACAGGCACACACACCAGGTTACCCCATGACAGAAACAAGTGCGCAGACTGCTGCAGCTCCACCATTAACTCCCTGATGGGACCCAGTGTGGGGACTCCCTGAGGTAATTCAGGCAGTGTGAGCTACACAGAGGGTTGCCTGGACGGTCAACGTAATCACCAAAACAGGGTCATATGGCTAACAGTGACAAAGGCCTTTCCCATCCCAGCCTGGGTCTCATCATTACAAAACAACAAGAAACATTTTTCAAAAAGGTATAATCGAGATTTTATAAGTGAGGAACTTAAGCCTAGGAAGATTAAAAGACTAAACTAAAATGAACAATTCTCAATAGTACTCCAAAATTCTACTATATTGTTCCCTCTTTAGTACTAATCCCACACATGCTAAGAAAAATGATAACTTCTAGTTCATCCTTCTGGTTTTCTGGTGATTATCAAATAAGAAATCAAACATTAATGATAAACCTTATATTCAGACACTGAAATGACAAAAACTTGTATAATTGGGTTGAAAACCAATCAGGATATTCTTCAATTGCTATTTCATGCCTTTCAAGTTCTTATAGTAACCAGATCTACCAGAGTTTTTTTTTTAATTAATTTTTATCGGAGTATAGTTGCTTTACAACCAGAGATTCCTTGAGGAAATACTTTAATAAACACTAAGTACATGCTAACAATTCAAGCATCAGCTATAAGCACAGGGAAGACTAAAGGAGAAAGAACATAAAATACTTTCATATCTTAAAAGATTTCTTTTTTCCAGCAACTGGGGAAATAAAGAGGATTTTTCCATGCAAGTTGAAATATAAATCATCCCTTTAGAATATCAAAAATGTTTATTTTACCCATTTGCTGGGGAAAAAATTATGTAATAAGCACCTCCTTAGATTTATTATAGTAGAGGGAAACTATTTAACCTTCCCATCATCCCTCTTGGTCAATGCCATACCCATCAGTGTACTGGGCCGTCAGAGAGGCATCTAAAGAGCTATGCACCTTCAGGTTACTCCATTTCTCCAAACAGAATCTTCTTTCTGCTCCTGCCAAATCAGTTCCAGGAGAAAAACAGTAGAGAGAGCAGTAAGAAAGAACTAGCTTTTATCTTCTCCATGACCTCAAGCAAATTATTTAACATATCTATAGTCTTGGGTCTCAACTATAAAATGAAGATATCACCTTCATCATATGAATGTTTTAAAGATTTACCAAGTGCAAACCACCTAACATATAGAAGGTGTGATCAATACTTATTAATTCTCCTATCTCCTTCTTTTTATTTTTATTTTTTTGGCCGCACCATGAGGCTTTCAGGATCTTAGTTCCCCAACCAGGGAATGAACCCGGGCCACTGCGGTGAAAGCACTGAGTCCTAACCACTGGACCGAGTCTCAACTACTGGGCCGCCAGGGAATTCCCTCTTTCTTTTTTTAAAAAAAATCACCCCCGCCACTTCCTAGATGCTACATCTACCTTAACAAAATGCCCTACCCAATCCATCCAACTCCTATTCCACAAAAGAAATGAGTAACGGTATTGTAAGTTAAGAATATATTTGGGGGCTTCCCTGGGGGCGCAGTGGTTAAGAATCCGCCTGCCAATGCAGGGAACACGGATTCAAGCCCTGGTCCACATGCCGCAGAGCAACTAAGCCCATGCGCCACAACTACTGAGCCCGCGCACCTAGAGCCCGTGCCCTGCAACAAGAGAATCCACCACAATAAGAAGCCTGCACACCGCAACGAAGAGTAGCCGCCGCTTGCTGCAACCAGAGGAAGCCCGCGCACAGCAACAAATAATAAATAATTTTTTAAAAAAAGAATATATTTGGTATACTTTTCCTCAAAAGATACTATCAAATTACTTAATACTACTTACATTTCTTGACTATAAAGTGCCACATTTCACATGATGTTTGGTAAATCTCTTTTCATCAACCAAATCCAAAGGACAGTTTGATTCTATTTCCACTAAAATAGGTAGTGTTTATGCCCAAGCTGTGGGTAAACAGCCTAGATTAATACAGTCGGCCCTCTTTTTTTTCAATTTATTTATTTTTATAATAATAATTTTATTATTTTTTTTTCCCCTTCACTAGCAGGTGGATTCTTAACCACTGCGCCACCAGGCAAGTCCCTGGCCCTCTTTAACTGTAGGTTTCCCATCTGAAGTTGGCTGAGTCTGCAGATATGGAGGGCTAACTGTACTCACTGTACTAGGCCATTTTATATAAGGGACCTGAGCCTCCTCGGGATTTTGGTATCTGCAGGGCTCCTGGAATCAACCCCCTGAGAGTATTGAGGGACGACTGTATCCTGATTTCTTATTAGCTATGTGACATTAAACAAGTAACTTAAACTTTTCAATCCTCAGTCTGAGTCTGTAAAACTAAGATAATATCTACCTCGTTGTACTGTGAGGACTAAATAAATTAGTGCATGTAAAGCACTTTTAACACATTACCTACCTCAAAATATTCCACAAATGTAGGTTATTATTTTTTTCTCTATCAGTATGTCCCAAACTATGTTATCTGATTAGGCAAAGTTGATTTAAAATGTTTCCTAGCTCAACCAAATCAATTCAGTCAAAACCTTCTTGGGGCCCATGTTTCAGACTGATTTAATCCCAACAGCCCTTAGCCCTGTCTCCTTCAGTTTCTATCTTACCAGGATGCATCTCTCAAGTACCACAAGAACAAACAGGAAACAGGGATTAAGGGTAAACAAGAAAATGGTCACACACATAAATGATATCATTCAGTTCCCTGGCTCATGCCCTTTACTCTATTAGGCATAAGAAGTAAAACATCTTTTAAGAAAATGATTTTTTTTATGTGGATGATTTTTAAAGTCTTTATTGAATCTGTTACAATATTGCTTCTGTTTTATGTTTTGGTTTTTTGGCTGCAAGGCATGGGGGATATTAGCTCCCCGACCAGGGATCAAACCCACACCCCTGCATTGGAAGGCGAAGTCTTAACCTCTGGACTGCCAGGGAAGTCCCAGAAAATGATTTAAAACAGAATTTAACCCCTCTTCCTGGTTGCCATTCCTCAATGTCCACTCCCCACTGCACCCCCCCAACACAATATTCTCCACAAATCCTCTTACTGAGTTCTGAATATAATCTATGTGGTTGCTACAATGTTACTAAATAGGTTGCCAGAGCAACCCACAACATTTACAATTTAACAACAATTTTTCAGTATATTCCGTTTGAGGAAGATTCTTCAGATACTTCTATTACTAGATTAAAACTGATTTCAAAGCAATTTGGCTTACCACTTTGGGGCAAAACCTTTCTTCATAATTATACAATTATGAAGTCAAACAGATGGGGGGACTTCCCTGGCGGTCCAGTGGTTAAGACTCCGCGTTCCCAATGCAGGGGGGCGCGGGTTCGATCCTTGGTTGGGGAACTAAGATCCCACATGCCACACGGCACGGCCAAAAAAAATAAAACTAAATTCAGATAGGTTAAAGTTGCCACAAAGCCTTAATTAATGAGAATCAAAATTAGTAAGATTTACTCTTTATATTTATTATATACTGAGCCCCTTGGTTCAAACAGATAGCATAATTTTCCCAGATACACAATGGAAAACAGGAAAAAGACAACGAACTGGTAGCTATGAAAGGAGATGCCTTAGGCACGAATTTCTGCCTACCTTGCAAAATACACAAGTCCCTGGGTATTCGAGGGGGACTGGTTCCAGACTCCCCTCCCCCCAGTACCAAAATCTGCAGATGCTCAAGTCTGCAGATATAAAACAGAGTAGGTATTTGCATATAACCTATGCACATCATTCTGTATACTTTAAATCATCTCTAGATTACTTAAAATACTTTACAATGTGAATGCTAAATACATAGTTGCCAGTGAAATGAAATTCAAGTTCTGAATTCAAGTTTTGCTTTTTGGAAGTTTCTGGAATTCTCCCCCCCCAAAATATTTCTGATCTGCAGTTGGTTGAATCCACCAATGTGGAACCTGCAGATCCAGAGGGCTGACTATAATCTAATCCATGTTGGTCTTTGCTCAGGGAGAGGGTAGAGAAACTAATTAAAGTACTATTCCTTTGAAATACAATGTGACTCCAAGCTTTTCCTAGTAAAACAGTTTATTTTATCTTGCTGATGGAATCTAATAGGGTGCTCTGCAAATGACACTGAAACTTCTGGGTATGCCCAACAGCCAAAAATGTTTAAATGAAAATTAGTAAATATGGACCACATTCAGTAACATCCCCCATCGGCTCCTTCTCCATCCCAACAGATCCATCCAATCTAGTTACTCCTGTCAAAAACCTGAGAACCACCCGTAATTCCTCTTCCCTCTCTCTCAACACCCCACTCATCGCATCCAATCAATCACAAGTCCTAGTCACCCTACCTCCAAAGTACCCAGTTCCCTCACTCTTCCCTCCAAAGGCCAAGTCCCCATTCTCTTATGTAGCTTACCACAGCAGCCTAAATGGTTTCCCAAAGTCCAAATCCACTCTACGCTTCATACAATAAGAGGGGTCTTTAAAAAATCCAACGATATATAAACTCTGTCAATGGTTTCACAATAAAATTTTAAACTGGAGATGACCTACAAGCCCACCTACATGACATAGCCTCTAGCAACCTCTCTGGCCTCATTTCTCACCACTCTCCTTACACTTTGCACTGTTCTTGAAAGCATCCAACACCTCCCATTCTCAAGGCCTTAGCACATGCCGTTTCCTCGGTAACACACCTCCTCTATTCTTCACCAACTCCTTCTCATCATTCGGGTCTCAACTTACATGTGACTTCTTCAAGATACTTGCTAGGACATCCCCACCCATCTTAATTAGATGTTCCTAATATGCACCCCCTTGGCACTCCGAACTTTGTTTCTGTGGCACCCACACCACTATAAATATATCATTAACTATATGATTACTTGCTTAAATAATCTCTCTTTCTAACCTATACTGCCCATGAGGGCAGGGCAGGGATTGTGTCTCTCTTATTCACCACTATCTACCCATAGCACCTCAGCACAGAGTAGGCATTCAATACATCTAATAAGTGAATTAATTAATTCCAAAGTCTCCAATGTAAGGTTCTGAGGCCTCTCTGTACAGGTCAACTCCTTCTCTGTTTACACAGGATTACTTGGAAGTCCATTTCCTGATTATTAACAGTTGCTGGAACTTATAAGTAATACAGAAACCTTCATTTTTGAGACACTGGTAAAGAACTTGAACCCTCATGTAAGGGTTATTTTGCAAGCTGTGTTCTTATAGTCACCCAAGCTTGAAACTTCAACCATCTATGATGATCCCTCCCTATTTTTCCCATACCACCTTTGTTATTAATCCTATTATATCTATTTCTGCACCATCTCTGGAATTTCCTCTTTTCCTTTTTACACTACATTTATTACACTTACCTATATTACTAGATCTCTAAAGTATTTCCACTCTAGCCACTAAAGCCCCATGTCTTTTGTCTCTGTCTTCTCTGTGTATGCTGCGCCTTCTTCCTGTACTGATCTACCTCATCAGGCCACACAACCAAGACAACCTTCTATCAAAATCCTAGCCATCCTTCAAGGCTCATTTCTAATATCCTTTCTTTCCAATTCCATCAACCAGCTGTGATCTCTTCCTATTTCATTTGCATCACCCAACATTTACCGTATATTACTATATGCCAGGCACTGTTCTAAGTAGTCATCTTTATCTACCATGTCTCCAATACACATCAAAACTATAAACTTTTTGTGGATAGAAACTCAGTTTATTTACCTATGGCATCTCTCACGTCTTACACATTCGCTCATAGGTACTTATATATGACCACTTTAAAAGAGTACAACTGACCCTTGAACAACATGGGTTTAAACTGTGCACATCCATTTAGACACAGATTTCTTTCAACATTTAATACGATCTGTGGTTGGTTGAATCCATGGATACAGAGGGCCATGGATGTTCAACTGCAGAGAGGGTGAGCACTCCAACCCCATTGTTGTTCAAGGGTCAACCGTACTTCACTCAATTTTAAAGAATGAAAACACCAATCCCAAGGCAACAGAAAATATTTGGAGCAACTAGATCTGCAGCAAATGGGTAACCCCCAAATTCCTGCTGCCTAACTTCCTTCCTTCAGAATCATACAAGAAGCACCAAGAATAATTCTCACTACCTACATAACTTCTCAGAAAAAAAGCGGGGGGGGGGGGGGGCAGAAAATACAGAAGTTCCTATTTCTGCCACTGGATGTCATATGCAGGCTAGCAGAAAAAGAAAAAAAAACATAATCAAAGATGATTAGATTAAATTAGAACAAGGTGTTTGACAAGTGAAAGTCTACTCAGCTCTGAAGTAACTTCTCTAAGAACATGATGGAATTATTCCCACGTATTATGTATCGCACCCAGTAAGATCCACAATAATCATTTTAACGGATTATGGGGCAGAAAGGGAACCTAAGGTAGTAAAAGAATCAAAGCTCTAAGTCACAAGTCAAGAAAGTCATTTTGTTTCGAGGTACACCAGTGACTTACAGGGAACTTTGCCTCAGACTCCCCAAATGTAAAAAATGGTGCTGAGAATAGCTCAATCAATGCTAAAGACAGAGCTGTCACAATTCAAAGTAGTTTAAGCCCTCGAGATCAATTTCCTCATTTATATTTGAAAAAGTGGTTACATGATTAGCCCTATAGCTAGTCTGTAGCAAAGAAGGGTTAGATGTTAGGTTTCCAGCTAATAGACCTCTCACTCCATCATTCTGTGAAAGGACAAGGAATAGGAAAATAAGGACAAATCAAGTAGACTGCCATCTTTGGCAACATCATCTGTGAATACTTAATAAATTCAAGTACGAGCTATAACACAAAACATGCCACAGTAGCTAAAAAGCAAAATCAACAAACACACTAGTCATTCATTATACCCCGAAGTCTTCATGAACAACTCCAAAAGGGTGAAATTCCCCAGAAACATAGAAAAGTCACCACAATCAAGACAATCAAAATTCAAATAACTTCTTTAGTGTCACTAAACTGAGCATCTAGTTTATTTTTACTCAACCCTGATCTGGAACAGACTTCAGGAGGCTATCAGACAAATAAAACATAGGTTAGAATAAATTTAAAAAAAATAAAAACATGAAAATAGAACAAGAACAGGGAGAACAAAACGAAGCCAAGAATGAGGCTTAAAAAACAAGTACAACAATAAGTCCTACAAATTTGGCTCTAAACTTCCAAAAGCCAACAGGAAAATGGAGACCTAGTGAACAACACAAATTATAACAGCCAGGTAATAAAAACAGACTTAAAAGCTTAGGAAAAAATACAATTATTCTTGGTTGCATATCTTTGCCCTGAAGTCCTTATAAAGAAGGCGTTGTGTAACATGAAGATGTATTTTACATATAAAACAACATATATTTCTGTAGTTACTAACGAAATGTTTTATGGAATCATTTTTATTCTAACCTTCAAGATAAGCCTATAGTAACAGTTTACAGAGTTTTTTGTTTTTTGTCTTTTTGTTTTTAAGGGAAAAGAGGTCTACAAACTATCCAGGTGTTCAGAACACTGATGATCTAAGAATACATTTAAGAGAATACCTGGAAAAGAATTTTTTCTTTACACGTACTTACTATAAAAGTTTATAAGCACAAGGGTAAGAAAATGAAAACTAAATTCAGCAAAACTAGGTATAGGTCCAGGAATTCCTAACAAAACAGCAGAACAAAACTCTTAGAAATGAGAAGGAGGAATACAAAAAAAAACTAAAGTGAAGAAGAGAGTGTGGGCGCACAAGCACACACTCAACAGTTCTTGTTATATACACGAGATAACTATCAATAAATGCTTCTATTCCTACTTCTACAATTAAGAATTAAACACTGAAGTATTTATTGAAACATACAGCTTCCTTTCTAGTCCCTCGATCAAGAAGATGACGTTTTTAAAAAGAATGGTATAGCACAGGGAACTCTACTCAATGCTCTCTGGTGACCTAAATGAGAAGGAAATCCAAAAAAGAGGGGATATATCTGTACGTAAAGCTGATTCACTTTGCTGTACAGTATAAACTAACACAATATTGTAAAGCAACTACACTCCAATAAAAAAAAATGCCCCCAAAAAAGAATGAAATGCCATTTGCAGCAACATGGACCTAGAGATTATCATACTAAGTGAAGTAAATCAGAAAGAGAAAGACAAATACCATACGATACCACTTACATGTGGAATCTAAAACATGACCCAAATGAACTTATTTATGAAACAGAAACAGACTCACAGGCATAGAAAACAAACTTATGATTACCAAAGGGGAAAGGGGGTGGGGGAGGGATAAATTAGGAGTTTGCAATTAGCAGATACAAACTACTATATATAAAACAGATAAACAAGGTCCTACTGTATAGCACAGCGAACTATATTCAATACCCTGTAATAAACCATATGGAAAAAAATATGAAGAAGAATATACATAGATATATGTATATCTGAATCATTTTGGTGTTCACCAGAAACTAACAAAACATTGTAAATCAAAGTATATATACTTCAATTAAAAAAAAATTTTTTTTTAAGATGATGTTTAAATTCCTGCTCATTCCACAGTGATGTTACTAAACAACGATACAGGTCAAACCCAATGTAGTGCAGATTTTCCAAAGCAGTGGTTACATGTATCAAGACAGGAAGATACACAAATATAACATTTTTGGATGATTTTCCAAAAAGAGCTTAAAATAAAAAGGTATAACAGTTTTAAATTAAACATAAAATCAGTTAACCAAAAAAAAAAAAAAAAACAAGGAAAAGGAAAGAACTTCTCTAAACATGTCTCATCCAGCAATATTAGAATTTACTAACTGTAAAATGATAGACACACAATTCTCAACAACATATAAAACCAATCATTCTGCTACTGCTAGCATGTGCCTAGGATTTACAATGAATCACTGATTTTCCTCTTGGAAAAAACATAGGAAATAAGGAAAAACACACATGAATTCTTGGTGAAAACTTGTAATTTTCAGAGAACCATCCACTTGTAATTTAAGCAACATCATTTAAAAACAATTCATTTCAACAGTCTTCTCTACTAAATATTTTCATTATGGTTGCTCAGACTAAATCTATTGACTTTACCTCTGACAGTACTTCAGCAAAGGAGTGAAATACTAGACAGGCTAAAAAAGTTGAAATTCACCAGCTGGGTCAAGGTCTTGAAGAGTTAACTAACTTCTTATTCCAGGACTCAAGAATTATAAATCTGGTTTTAAGATTTGGGAGGGACTATTAAATCACAAAGAAAAGTCTTCTCAGCATCCAAAGAACCTCCCTTTTTTTTTTTTTTCTTTTTTAATCAAAGCAATGCGTCCACTCTCACTGGCCAACTGCTGAAAATCTTTAAAATACTCAGAAGGTCAACAAACACCTGACTAAATACTAGCCTTAGGAGTCAATCTGGTAACCTTGCTTAACAAGAACTTAAAAGTCTTTACACTTTATTGGTGGTTTTAATTTGTCAATAAATTCATACATATCATAATGTGCAAAAGTATATTTATTTGACAGTACTTTTGGTGTCCAAATTGTCCTTACTTTAATATGATCTGAAGCATGGAAACTCAACTTTTTAAAGCATTATTTAGTTGATTTCATTGTAAGAGGATTAAACGGATCCCAAAGTTTCCTAAAATGATCCCTCAGTTGTCCTTATAATTCATACCCTGCCAAACAACAAAGCATTATGTGAGAAGAAAACCCAAAACGAAGTGAATGGACTAAGAGGTCTTTTCAAATCACTAGACTTATTACCCCATGAAATAAGAAAAGTTCTCTCTTAGGTATTTTGATTTCACTGGGTTGGAACAGTTACCCACAACATTACCAAAACTCAGAAATGTTTCCAATACATTGTATCCTGAAAACATTAAGCTTATAGAGTCTAGGTGTTTTTCTTCATCAAATACACAAAATAAGTACAGAAAACTTAAAATGTTTCAACTACAATATGTTACACAAAATTACTCTTAAACACAAAATATTCAACTGTTAAACCAAGATTTCTTAAAACAGTGGTTTACGCAGCAAAGTCAGTGGGGATAATGCCACAAATACTGGCAAGCTGATTTAAGCTACTAATCCATTTAAGGAACGGTAACTATGTTACAGCAGTAGCAAGGCTCTGAAATTTATTTGCTTTAGACCTGAATATAGAAATGGACTCTTGAGCACAGTAAACTAACAAATGGTAATGGAACTTGGTCTACGAGGAAAAAATACAGCAAAATTATCCAGATTTTTTCACTCAAAATAGAAACACAAACCAAAATTTCATACTCGGATACAGCGTTATCCATGTGGATAACATAAACAAAACTGAAAAAAAAAAGGGGAAATTTACTTATGCTTAAAAGCATAGCTGTCTCAACGAATTCTCCAGTGAAAAGCTTAGTCACCTTTTTATTTCAGGCAAGGGAAAGCCAATTATTCCAACATATCCACCTATCTCAGCCTTCTCTAGTAATCCAACCTTCACAACATCCCTACCCAAAGAGGAATGAAAGAGGATCTACTAGTCAACTCCCCTGCCCTTCTTTTCCAACTACTCTGTTTACTCTCTCATAAGTCTCGATAAATGTAGACTGATCTATCTTTAAGGAGATATATCTTACTTCCGTATCTGTAAGGAGCAGAATGCAGGGTCAGGAGGGAAGAACAGGAGTAAAGCACCTCTGGCTCAACCAGATCCATCTGAAGTGCCACACAAAGCTTATGAATACTTTTCCTCAAACCAACAGATTTTGAAAATCCAGTACGAATTTATCCCAAATATGTCAATACGTTTAACTGAGAGAAAATAAAATCCAAATCTGATAAAGATGGTTTCTTTTAGGGAGAGAATGAGGTTGTGAAAGCAGACTGTGCTTGGAGGCAACCTATAAAACACTCTGAAGCATTTTCTGATTATTAGTCCTTAAAACATATGGAAATCTCAAGTGTTAAAATTAAAGACTGGGTACATTCTCTGCTGAAAGCTCAATTAGAAGCAACTATAAATTCCAGCGAACTTAACTAGGTCAACTAAACTTTTGGCCCCACTTACCAGAAACAACAAAATCTGAAGTCAAGCCTTATAAACTTACAAAAATATCCTACATATAGTTTCAAAAGAAATCTAATTATTCACTCTGAAAGGATGGGTACAGTTTTACAAACTGGAAGTCTTCCAGTTTTTTCTTAGTGAGATTTCAATGGGAAATTGACAGCTTTTACCCTACAGCAACACAACGCTGTACCAAATATACCTTCCATTTCTTCACTAGCAGGTATACATGCACCCACCTACCTAAAATTAGGAAAAAGACAAACAAAAGAAACATAGGCACCTATATACAAAGAAGCCCATTCTTCCCATGATGGGAATTCACCAACTCTTTCTCTCTTGTCCAGACATTTCCCAAGAATGACATTATGCATGATTCTACTCACAGGGGCAAGTGGCGCTGCTCAGGATCAGCTCTGGTCAGTTCTTCCTCTTCAATATCAGACTCTCCCCCTGAACTACTGTCAGTGACGTCTGAATCAAATGCTCGTTCACTGCACCTCAAGTTGGCTATACCACTGGCTGTAAATCTGTCCAATTCTTCTGAAATCGAATCACTTTTCAGGAAGTTGCTAAGTCCCTCTGAAGTGGCGGTCTCACTGGCAGCTTTTCTCAATGCAGCTTCAGCCTTTCGAGTTAGCATCAACTGGTTCCGGGGCCTCAAGGATTCCAAGTTTGGCAGTTTGCTCAAAGTTTTCTCTAAAAATCCACCCAGCTGATGCTGTATATGCCTCTCCACCTGCTTGGCTTGCACAACCTGTAAGCGTTTCTGTAACCTGCGGGCACGGCTCTCAATATCAGCCTGCCGCCGTAGTAAAGCTGTTATCCTTGTGTCGGAATCTAAAGCACTGAAAAGAATGGAAGACAGGGGAGACTTTTTACCCTCTAACTTGACACCCCCCAAGTTAGAACTGGAGTCTGTGTCAGGTGATAACCTACTGCTTCCTTGAAGTGCCGGCGGCTGTTCCATGGAATTTACAGAAGATTTGTTTGCAGTGCTATTATTGCTAAATATCGTTGTGTGTTCTACATCAAGGCTTCTATGTGGAAGAGTGCAATTGGTCATACCCCCTTTCAAGTCCCCAGATTCAGATGCCACCACTTCACCCCCCTGAAGAGAAGATGACGTGAGAGCTCGTTTTCCCCCATTAAGGGGACTGGAATTGTCGTGATCAGAATGTGTTGAACTTTTAGTCAATTTCTTCGCCAACCCATTTACAGGTGCTTGTGGCAGAGCTGTCTGACCACTTGTATTCATGGTTCTAAGATTTTCTAAGGAAAACTCCAAAACCGGCTGTCTCCCCAACAGCTCAGCTCGGAGTTCATAGGACTGAGATAAGAGAGGATGAGATTTAAGTACTGTCTGCTTGCTGAAGACACCTTGCAATTTCAACGATTCCTTTGAGGGAACAGATGTTACATCGGAGCAAAGATAAGATGCCACCAGTGGCTGCAGCTTTCCCAAGTCTTCCTTGTTAGGGTTATTTCGGAAGTCCAGGCTGGGGTCCTCTGCAGCAATGGCTTTTCTTTTGGTTCCGTTGGCAGCAATAAGGATGTTGGCGTTGCCGTTATTTTCGGCACTGCCAGGGGACAAAGTGGAGGATGGGGGAGCCAGTTTGAACCGGATATGGTGTGCTTCAGCTGCTGCGTCAGTGAGAGCGGGCGCCATCGCAGCCATTCAGCACAGAGAGACAGGAAGTCCAGCCTCTCCCGGTGCCGAGGCCAGCTCCACAGCCCCTTACCGCCTCCCCAGAGAACAGACTAGAAGAGAAAGAAAAAAAGGAAGTTAGAAATACAAGCACGTTAGAAAACAACACACATGTTTTTAATACAAACATTACTTGAGGCTGTTAACCAAACTCTGCCTCCAGAAGAAAAACACTCAAACCAAAAGGGGAGATGTGTTGGGGCAGGGCCACAATCCCTGCTCAAGAGAAAGAATTCCATCCTTTTTTGTCACTTGTTACCATAAATTGAAAGTAGCCACAGACTGTTAAAGTTAAATCATCTGCACCTAAAAGAAAAATATCTTTAAAACTTCTTGAAATTAGTGAATTTAAAGCAAATGTATCAAACTAAGCACGCAGTAATTAAACAGAAAAGAATTAGTAAGGAACTCCTCATCCCTACCAAAAGTTTCTATGCCAATTGTCACAGGTCTGTACATTTTCCTGGCCAAAGGATCCAATGTTCGTCACCTTCCCACTTCTCTGCAAGACAGATCATGCTAAACGCTTAATTGTATCATACCTGTGTTACCAGTTCACTTCATCAATTTTCTTTTCTTCTGCTGTCCTCAGTATGGCCCACCTCTCAAATTAACTGCCCAACTGATGTGTCTCTTTCCTTTACCCGAAAACTTCTTGAAAAAATAGTTATAAATAGCTGCCTCTGCACTTCTCACTCTTCTAGAATCTGGCTTCTACTCCTACTGCTCTGGCAAAGGTCACCAGTAATCTCATTATCAAATCCAATGCTCAAGCCTCAGTCCGCATTCTATCCGACTCCTCTGAAGCATTAGGTAGTGCTGCCCACCCCACTCTTCTTGAAATTCTCCTTTCCAGATGTCCTTGAAAACAAGGTCCATTCTTCTGCCCTCTTCTCTCTCAACTCACTCCCTTGGCAACAACCACTATAGCAACATGGTAAGGTCTCCTAGCGCTCCGAAAAACATGCTCAGCTGCACTGCTCAACATCCCCACCTCTATGTTCCTCAAGCCCCCTGAAACTCAAAACTGACTTTCTTTTTACTGCTTACCCATTTCTATCATCTCAGGTAATGGTATTGCTTTCATTTAGTAACCCAAGCTAAAAATCTCAGCCATTTGCCACTTCTTTATCCCCTTTGATTTATCTGGTCTGAGAGTGAAAGGAAATCTATGCAAAGAACTAAGCCAGCTGTTCCTAAAGTGTGGCCTATGGACTTCTTGAGAACTCGAAGACCATTTCAGAGGTCCACAAAATCAGAGCATTTTCATAATAATATTAAACGTTATTTGCCTTTTTTCATAGTGCTGACATTCGCAGTTAAGGGTGCAAAAACAAGTCTGAGCAAAACTACTGGTACCTTTGCACAATTCAGCGCAGAGGCACCAAACTACTAATAACCACTGGTCACTGTATTCTCTATTCATTTAAAAATAAATAAATAAATAGGTTAGTACCACTGACCTTTGATATCCTTGGTGAAATATGAAAATAATGAACTTTATTAAATCTCCACTCAAGTCTTCAGTGTGTGTGTGTGTGTGTGTGTGTATAGCTATACAAATATTCTGTGCAATGAAAGGGAAAGTAGACATAAAGCACTTCTGCTGATTTAAGAAATCTGAGAGGGCTTCCCTGGTGGCGCAGTGGTTGAGAGTCCGCCTGCCGATGCAGGGGACACGGGTTCGTGCCCCGGTCCGGGAAGATCCCACATGCCGCGGAGCGGCTGGGCCCGTAAGCCATGGCCGCTGAGCCTGCGCGTCCGGAGCCTGTGCTCCGCAACGGGAGAGGCCACAACAGCGAGGGGCCCGCGTACCACCAAAAGAAAAAAAAAAAAAAAAAGAAATCTGAGAAAAAGCACTAGTACAACTGAGTTACAAGCTGAACTAGAAGCTTTGCTTCACGGAACACTATTTTTGGTTGGCAGAACAACTGACAAACTATGATGATTCAGACTTGAATAGTTAGCAGACATTTTCTTGAAAATGAACAAAGTGAACCTGTCACTTCAAGGAAACCCAATGATGATGTTTGCTGCCAATGAGAAAATCTGAGTTTTCAAGCAAAAATAAGTATTTTGAAAACGTGTATCCACCACCATGAGCTTGAACATTTCCCCAATACTGAAGTCTTGATTAAGTAGACTACTGCTGATATTAGTGAATGAGAATTTGATACCACATAATGAAATGTGTCAACCTTTGGAAGATCTGCATAACTCAGTGAATGACCAAATGACCAAGCTCGTTAGAAACGAGTGCATGGGTAAAATAAGTGCAAGACAAGCCAATGGATTAATGTGACAAGAGTATGAAAAGCTCACTGACACAGCTTTAGATTCCATAGTGCAGCTAACCTTTATGAAACTACTACTTGTCAAGTCTGAGTATAGTGTCAAAGGATAGCCACACTTTAAAAGGCTATTTAAATACTCCTCTCTTTTCCAAACTACACATCTGTACAAGGTCAGATTTTCTTTTATATAATTCCAAAACAACATATCACAATAGAATGAATGCAGAAGCAGATAGGAGAACCTAGCTGTTTTCTATTAAGCCAGACATTAGGAAGATTTGCAAAAATGGAAAATGCCATTCACGCTTAATATTTTTTTTGTTCTGGTAAGAAGTTATTTTCATAATATGTAATAGGTTTGTTATTTTTAAATGAATTCGTAAATAATTTTTTTTTTTAATTTGGCCACACTGCGTGGTTTGCGGGATCTTAGTTCCCCAACCAGGGATTGAACCTGCACCCTCGGCAGTAAAAGCAGAGTCCTACCCACTGGACTGCCAGGGAATTCCCCGTAAATAATTATTCTTTGAATTTCTCGAAGTTTCTAATCAACTACCAATAATAACCCATAAAAGTTCTCTGTGGTTTTCAACATTTTTTAAAAGTGAAAAGAGGCCTTGGGACCAAAAAGTTTATGAATCACTGAACTAAACGCAACATCCTCCTCCCTCAAAAAAAAAAAAATGACAGCAACTTCCAATCTGGTCAAACATTTTATCTTTAGATAAAAATCAACATAGGATAGTAAAAATTTTCTCACTCTAAGCTTATAAAATAACTTTAACAAACATCCTATATTCATTAAACTAGATCTTCTGGGGATTACAGAGTTTTATCCTCATGGACTTTCTAGCATATGGCATTCTGTGTGACTAACTGTTCTATGTCCACTTTTCCTATTTCTGATTTTAAATTTAAAAATAATTCCTAACGTAATAAAAAATAGTTACGTTACGCTGGTTGAATTGACAGATGAACCAATGTAAGTTCTTTATTCAAAATACCTTAAGTCAATTTTATAAAAGCCATTTTCTCCCATAAACAAAAATCACTATCTGATCTTTCCCATCAACTCAATATCCTCTTTCGAACTGATATCAATACACAGTTGATACTGGCAATGCAAGGAGGCACATTATCAGTGCCAGATGATTAATACAGCATATGAGAGTAGATGTAGCCTACTACCCAAAAGCACTACAGTTAAGTCTCAGAAATAGCAGGAAACAGCCTCCCTCTGGGGACTCAAGCAAGGGCACAGATGTTACACAGCTTCCACAAAACTTACTGAGGAAAACCCATGTTCACACAGCTCACGTAAAAAGAGGGGTGTAATTAACATCACACCACAGAAGGTACTTAAGCAGTAAACATGCCAAAGTTATTTCAGAATTATTCAGTTCTTTAAAATTCACAACTTAACAGAAAAACCTGCTGACTCAAATCCCATCTCTTTCAAGATTTCTCTGACCCTCTGCAAGCAGTCCGAGAACGTGACATTAATCACATACACCTCAAAAGTGAATTTATTTTGCTTACACTCCCTCCTATCCCCATAGGATGCATTGCAAAGAGTAGTTACTAAAACAATTGTCTCAATAAATAGGGAAGGGGAAAAGTGAAGTCTTCAGGAGAAATTCCATTCCTAACTCCTCCTAACTCCTAAATCTTTATCTTTCTATACCAAAACTGCTGTTAAAAAATATATATGAGGGGCTTCCCTGGAGGCGCAGTGGTTGGGAGTCCGCCTGCCGATGCAGGGGATACGGGTTCGTGCCCCGGTCTGGGAGGATCCCACAGGCCGCGGAGCGGCTGGGCCCGTGAGCCATGGCCGCTGAGCCTGTGCGTCCGGAGCCTGTGCTCCGCAACGGGAGGGGCCACAACAGTGGGAGGCCCGCGTACCATAAAAAAAAAAATATATATATATATATATATATATATATATATATATATATATATGAAAAACTACACCCCTCTCCCTTCACTGACTTGAAACGCTGTGCTGAGATGCAATATTACTCCCAAAGACACTCACAGATAAGGGGAGCCGGTCCAGGTTCATATCCTGGCTCCACCTGTATTTAAACTATTTAACTATTCTGTTCCCTCAATTTCCTCATCTGCAAAAAACAGAGCTGACCTCAGAAGGCTGCTGTGATGATTAAATAAAATACTTTCAATTACTTAACCTAGTGCCTGACACAAGCACCCATTATTATTTGCACTGTTATTATAACCTATAGACAAAAAGCAAATATTACTGAAACGAAAAAATGTGAAATGAAAAAAAAGGTGTTAAAAAATAAAACATATACTATGACCTCATTTGTTTTAAAAAGTAGGTGATAAGATTCTTTTTTCTTTTATTTTCTGGCTTATGTAATGTTTCCACCATAAACATGTATTGCTTATATAATAAAAGGGAAGGAAGCAAAAATAACGCAAATTCTTAAAGAGCCAAAAAATGTGAATAAGGCAAAATATCACAATAACTTTCTTAAATTTAACATAATGAGCAAAATGTTGATTGAAACGATTCCCATCCCACTCGAATCCCAAAAAACATCACTACTCAACAATTCAGAGCAGAGAAAAACTGTCAGACTTAAGCAGTTTTACAAAAACAGTTTATGATAAATCACCTTTCTCCAAAGAATACAAAGCATTAAAAGCTATAATTACTTACTAATCCTCATAACAACCTGGGTGGTTAGGTTTCGGGCTGGGATTATAATTTCCAATTCACTGGTGAGGACAGATAGTAAAGTTATATTGTACATTCAGAATAAGGAACCTAAAATATTCCAATTTTTTAGTTCATCTAATAAACCACAATCTGACAAAAAAACAAAAAAAGATGGAGCTAATGCACCTGCTGTCACTGACATAAATTAAGATTCAGCAGTAAGCTTGAAGAGACAAAAACAAGGGCTATCTTATCAAGGTCCTTTAAAAGGCTATGAAAGTTTGGGCTAGGTAATAACAGTTTCCCTCCCAGTTCCAAGGGAGCATTTTGAGGACTGGAAGATGTCAGCAGGCAAACACATTTAGGAGAAACTTCCTCGATGAAGATTCACAACATACTTCATTATACTGAACACTCAAATATTTGCACCTTTAACAAATACACATCTTTTTTCCATTACACCTATTAATATCTTGCAGAACACTGTTCTGAGGGATACAAGTTAGAATAAAGTTCAAATATGCGACCTCTAGGGTCCCTTCCTGTGCTTATGATTCTATTATTATAAACTGCAATACAGATTCAAGAACAAACTTCCACCTAACACAAGCAGCACTGGGAAGCCGAAGTACACCCCTAGGACAGGGTTCCTCAACATCAGCACAACTGACTTGTGCCAAATTATTTTTCGTAGTGGAGGAAGGGGATCCCTCCTGTGCACCGCAGGTGGTTTAGCAACATCCCTGGCCTCTACACGCACTAGATGCCAGCAGCGCTCTCCTCTCCTATAAATTATGACAACCAAAAATGCCTCCAGAAATGACAAATGTCTCCCAGGGGGCAAAATCACAACCCCCAATTGAGAACCACTGTCTAGAGATAGATCCTCTCTATAGCTACAGATGTCTGTACATATATATATATTTCTGTATATACAGATTTCCAGAAAGCACACATATCTGGCTGCTTCAAATAGTGCAAGTCAAAACTTACTCCACACCTGCAAGTGAGAACCACGCCTTATTCCTTGTAAATTCCCAAGACAGGACTCCAGTTACACAAGAATAAACTGGCAGCATCCACCTTGCAAAAATGTTGATAAGCTGCCGGGACCCAAAGGGAAGGGTTTGGCCATTTGGGTGGCCAACCACCGCACTTTCACTGAAAACAGAAGCAAAAATCAAATGGGGGAAAAGAAGCTTGCCCATAATGTGGCTTCTACTAACCTCTTCCCACCATTACCTCATTACTCTGCACAAACCAAAGAAAGAAACAGGGAGAGGAAGGATGGTTAGGGAAGTGTCTGTGAAGTTATCAAAGTTTCAGCTGAAACTTGAAAATTAGCTAAAATTTCATTATGTAGAAGGCTAGGGTAAAAGAATGGTAATGTGGCATTCTAGTGAGAGGAAAAGGCACGGGAAAAGGCAAAACTGTGGAAAAACATAGGATATCCTGGAGGTTGAAAGAAATAATCACATTTGTTTGAAATATAAAGCATACTGTAACAGAGAAAACACTATAGAAAAAGGTGAAAAGGAAGTTTGAAGCCAGATCATTAATGGACAACCTTCAATAGCCAGCCTTTACTCAGACTTAAAGGCAGCAGAAAGTCATTAAAGGTTTTTGAAATGGGGAGTGACACGTGAGAACTGTGCTTCAGAGAGACCAGTTGGGTAAGACAGATTAAAAGAAAGTAAAAAGTCAAAGACCAATGAAGAGGCTACTGCAATAATCCAGATAGGATACAACAAGAATCTCAACTAAGGTGTTCACCACAGTGGAATGGTTGAAGTCTCCTCCAGGCTTTGGAAGGGCCAAATAAGTGACATAAACAGAAAAGGTAAAGGCTCTTCAGAAAAGAGAGAAGGCTGTCTTTTCCTTCATAATTTCAGCTCCTTTATGATAAAAACCTCTCATTTATTTCTCATAAAGCTGTACAGGTAGCGGGGGGGGGGGCTGTTCAGTTTTGGGGTATCCTCTCCTTTCCTAACAGTGCCAACCCAAACCCAGCCCACGTCTGCATCAGCTCACATCTAAATTATCATAACAGCTTCCTGACTGATGCCCCAGTCCTCTAATCCATTCCGTAATCCATTCTTTTTATCGCCTCTCTTCTCTACTCTAGAATAATTCCTAGTACCTTTCTCCTGAGTCCAAATTCTCTGAGATGAAACTTAAAACAATATCAAAGCAAGTGCACCAGTTGGCTTACACCTAGGACTCCCCACCCCCAGATCCAACTCCATCATCTTTGCCTATGCTGCTGACTCTACCTGGAAGGTCCTTCTACCCTTTAAGCCCAAAACTTAATCCTTCAATACACAGCATCTCCGCAACAACTTTTCCAGACTATTCAGATTCACATCACTTTCTTCCTGCTTAAATTGTACAATGCACTTTAAAGTCACCACTCAATTAAAATCCTCTGAATGTTCCCTAGTTGTCAATTTATTAATATTAATTTATTCTATTTCCAAGACAGGGGAAGTTCCTTAACATCCCTCTTTGCATGCTCACTAACTTTACCTAGTTAGAGCTTGGTACATAGTAAGCTCTGTGAGCACCTACTGACAGGGCTAGAGTAGTCAAAAAAGACCTAGAGGTAGGCTTTCACGTATAAGATTGTGCTAAGCAGAGAAAGACGAGGAAATTCTAATCAAGAAACTGACACAATCAAAATAATAGGGAAGGATTTGGGAGATGATCCACAGAACTTGGATGAACCAAGTGGTACATGTGCAGCTTCTCAAGAAAGAGAGGGAAAAAGCAGCTATGCAGTGCTTCGTGATGAAGTACCAAAAGCTACATTATGGAACACACTCGGAAGTATTTTTTTGTACTTCTTTTACAAATGTGGATTTGTTATGGAATACAACAGGGAGTGGGCAGCAAAATTTTCATTATAAAACAAACAAATAATGTGGACCTCACCACCCCAGTCCCTAACACTTTCTATGCCAACAGGGCAGGGCTTCTTAGGTTTTATAATTACTAGGGGAATCATAGCTCTGGCTGGAGAATAGGTTATTATTATGATTGCTCTAACATTCACTAACATTCACTAAATGCTCTGATGTTCACTAACATTAATTGACCTTTTACTGCGTCAGTCCCTGTGCTGAATGTTTTACATACACATCCTCATTTAATCATCACAATAACATTATAAGACGAGTATGTACTCTTATTCTCATTTTATAGATAAGGAAACTGGTGCTCAGAAGTTAAGTAACATGCCCAAGATCACACCACTACCAAGCTGCACAGACAGGATTCTGATTCAAATCTCTAACTGTAAGGCCCATGCTTTCTTTCTTTTTTTTTTTTAATTGAAGTATAGTTGAATTACAATGTTGCGTTACCACTATATACAAGGCTAGGTTTAAACTGGAAGGAGCTTAACTGCTAGACATGAGGTTTTTGAATTTTAGTCTTTATGGGAAAGGCAATGAGAAATACCAACTGATTATCTCCGATAGACATTTTATTAAAATGCCTACAGCATTCAAAGCCCCACACCAAGTGTCTATAAGGACGACATGGACCAGTAAAGACAGACACTCACTGTGATCAGGGAATCCTGGGGGGACATTAGGGGACCCTCACACAGGCTGAGAGTGGGTGGGGTCACAGAAGGCTTCCTGGGGCAAAAACATCTAAGTTGAAACCTAAAGAATAAGGAGGGTCCAGTATCACCCATACAGCTACTTCCAACACCCCTACCCGCAACACCCAATCCAAAACCAATTCTTGCCCCTCAACATGCCCTATGTGAATGAATCCCGATCCCAATCACTGATTTACCATCTGCCATAGACATCTTACTTAAACATATACCAATACTTAAACATATACTAATATCAGATAGGAATAATAGGAAGACTATAGGAGTTCATGGTCTAATGCTGGAGACACCAAGAATTACAGCAGTGGCATCAATGCTAAAGATAAAAAGATAGAAATTTGGTGTGAAGGTAAACCCAGATGATAAAGCACTGTTTTTCCTGAAGGGATCAAGCAAGGCTTCAGAAAGAGATGACATTCTGACTGAATACTGAAGGTTAAATAGGGAGGATTCAATATAGAATGACAGGCACATTCATTGCATCCTTAATACCACTGCCTTAGTTCAGAACCTCTTACGTATTACAGTAATCCAGGCAGTAGTAATCTCCCAACTGTTCTTTCTTCCTGTCTCAGCAAGCCTTCAATCTAGTGCCCACTACCAAAATGATTACTAGAAAAGAAGGAGGAAAAAAGGGAAGAAGAGAGGGAACATAAATCCAACCATGTTGTGCTCCTGCTTAAAATCCTTCAGTGACTCTAGGGTAAGGATGAACCCAAACTCCCACACAACATTTATCTGCCCCCCTTTTACACTCAGCCTCATCTCCAACCTGTCCCCACCATAGCCACCTGAATCTTATTTATAGTTCCAGACTCTTCCATATGCTTGCACCTTTGCTTTTCAAGTTTTAGCTCAAGATGACATGCTCTGGGCTTCCCTGGTGGCACAGTGGTTGAGAGTCCGCCTGCCGATGCAGGGGACGCGGGTTCGTGCCCCGGTCCGGGAAGATCCCACATGCCGCGGAGTGGCTGCGCCCGTGAGCCATGGCTGCTGAGCCTGTGCGTCCGGAGCCTGTGCTCTGCAACGGGAGAGGCCACAACAGTGAGAGGCCCACATACCGGAAAAAAAAAAAAAAAAAAAAGATCACATGCTCTTTAAACTATTCCCCATTCATTCCAGGTGAAGTTAGAGGTCCCTTCCACTCTAGGGTCTAATATGCACTCCCATGACACCCTGGCCAACAGCTCATAATGGAACATAAACACCTAGTTTTGTCACCCTCCCGCCCCAATCCCGACTGTGTATTTCTTAAAAGGAAGGTTATGGCTTGTTTTATCTCTACTCTTACATGTAGTACTGCGCCTGGCAGAGAGTGGACCAAATACATGTTAGCTAACCTGAGTAGTCTATGCTGAATGCATCAGATGGAGGTTCATTATAAAGTTAATGGGGGTATCTGATCATAAAGTAAAAACAATCTAACAATAAGCAGGAACGGGGCTTCCCTGTAGCTCAGTGGTTGAGAATCTGCCTGCCAATGCAGGGGACACGGGTTCGATCCCTGGCCCAGGAAGATCCCAAATGCCGCGGAGCAACTAAGCCCATGTGCCACAACTACTGAGCCTGTACTCTAGAGCCCGCGTGCCACAACTACTGAAGCCCACCTAGAGCCTGTGCTCCGCAACCAGAGAAGCCACTGCAATGAGAAGCCCGCGCACCGCAAGGAAGAGGAGCCCCCACTGGCCGCAACTAGAGAAAGCCCACACTCAGCAACGAAGACCCAACACAGCCAAAAATAAATAAATAAACGTATTGAAAATATATATATATATATATATATAAAGAAATTAAAAGGTGAAGGACTCTATTAAGTTTGATGCCACTCAAGCAACTTTTTTCCAAACAAGGGCGGAATCTGCTGTACTTAAAATTCAGAGTCAGATCTCATTTGGGATTCCTGGTTCAAGTAACAAGAACCAGAGTTTTTGATAACATTTAGATAAAACTGCACTGAATTTACCTCCACCTTACATTTCCTCACTCTCAAAAGCTTGGGGAGGAACTGTATTTTTAAAAAGTTAGAACTGGAGGGAAAAAAGGAAAGTTTACAGTCAACAACAATAAAATATAGAGCTAAATGATCCCCTAGTGGGCTAGGGCATTCAAATGTTACAATTTTATACAGCTAGTTTAAAATCTTAGAAAAGCAAGGCTTGCAGAAGGTAACATTTATTAAGCAGCTATCGGCTGCCAGAGACCACTACCCAACAGAGACACAAGAAATTAAAAGGTATCTACCTTGAAGGGCCTCTCTTGACATAATGGTTTTAAAATCTTCATATACAATCCTTAAGCTTTTCTTTCAGACTACCCAAGTTTGTTTTTCATTCATAAATATGAACTGTGCTCTCTACTTTGAAGTCGGTTTCCTCACACCCTACATTTTTGCTTTACTTTTATTTGATTAAAGACAAGAAAAGCTTAACACACAAAGAAAACAAAATCTACTTCAGTTCTTTTTGGAGACCAAGCTTTTTGGTAAATCATACCTATCAGCTTATTTTCTCCTATACATTTTACCCTACATCCTAAAAGACAGGCACAGGGCATAATGCAGGAACAAATTATAACGGAACTAATAAATAATAGTGACCCTCCCAATCATATATACTGGTCTTTTCCTATGAGCCACAATTCTCTCCACAATCTGCAAGTGACACCCAAGGACACCACTTTCTTTCTTATCTCTTCTTGTGGCCTTCAAATATTGGTGACCTCTATCACAGTGTAATATTTGTCTTTTTAAATTCATATTGTCTTTTCTAAACATTACTGCAGCTCACTGAGTTTTGATCTCACATTTCAGGGAATGGGAAGTACTGATGAAAGTGTCTTGTTTTGTGCCAGGAATTATCACACTCCAGCAGGAATATTTTTGCACGGCTTTTAGTATGCCCAGAGGCTAATATGCAATTTATTATGATATAAACTATAATTTAAACATACATCTTCAGAAGCAACATGAAGACTCAAAATCCAGACTTAATATAGATTTCCAAGAAATAGCTAAAGTCCTTTTTAGGGAAAGGACACGGTCCAAGTACTCTCTGCACTGTCACAGTTAAAAGGCCAGGTGTTTGGGGCCATTTTATTTGAGTCACCTGCACCTGTACTTTTCTATAAAGTGATCAAGTAGAAAGGCACTAATGTAAAATATGCTTCCTGAGACCCAGAACAATCTAACCAATCAAGGCAGAAACTTACTTAAAATAGAGAAAGAGGGCAAAGAAAAGATGCTTTGAAACTCTAAATAAACCACTCAATAATGAGATTTGCTCTGGGGCAATCAACCCAAGACCACATACTTAGTCTGCACTAGTTCCTCCTTTCCAAACTCAAGGGGATGGAAAGATGTTTGGGGTTAAAAAAAAAAAAAAAAAAAAAACCAATTAATTAAAAAAAAAAGTCTCTCTCTCTCCAGGAAGGAAATCACTTAATTTCTGTGTCTAATGACCTCGCCAAGAAGAAAAAAATAACCCCTACCAAACCCCCCGCCCAAGGAAGATGACTCAATATAAGAGGAATAAGCAATATTCTTTAAACACAGTACTTTCAATAACTATTATTTAGAAAATCCAACATGGATTAGTAAGTTTCTACACATTTTAAAATTGCTTTTCTAGTACTATAACAAGGTAACTAAGCTTTACTCAAAAAAGTTCCTAACTAGGACCACTCAATACTAAAATACCCTCTCAAATCAGCATCATCAACCACAATGGCCCTATGTTTACAGATTACATGAGTCAGGTTATAGCAAACAGAACAAATCTATAACTTGTTACTCACTTTAAAATACAATTAAAATCTGTGATCAATACAATAAAATCCAGAGTAGTAGAGACACTGGTTACAGTGTAGCATGACTAGAAATGGAAAGGTACTGGCAGTGCTTGAAGAAAAAAATAGTTATTTTCCTTTCTTCTCACCTTGATAAAAGTTAAAAGTGAACTAAGGCTTACTCATTTTCTAGCTTCCAGAATTTTCCTCAACAGGATAATGATAAGTCACCTAACAATCAACGTGTGCTCTGCAGGTTTAACCATAGGAATAACGTGTGTAGGCAGGAAGAAAATCATACAAAGATTTAACATCTCACTTTGGTAAAGCACAGAAGTCAAACACTAAAATTCTGAATAAGGCTTTCAGGAAAGATGCAGCAACACTTCTAAATACCTCACTTAAGTAGATTCACAAAGATAAAAGGACCAAAACCCCACATACCTCAAGGCTCTGTCAATACTTAATTGATCACTCTTTTAACTGTCTACAGACGGAAATCAAAAATACTTTTCATATACTTAAATAAGGCAGTCATCAGAGACCAATCATCTTTACCACAATACAGATGTTAAGAATCTTTGTCACATCTATGTTTCCCTCCAAGTGGTACACACTTGAAAATTAAAAAATTGACCACCTCAAATCATGAGATCACTAACAAATACATCAAATATGCTAAAGGTCAAAGGAATTGCATACTTTGTAGGATAAACCTAGCGGAAATCGAAATCAGAATTCCATGACTGAGGATAGTTATCCCACATTTATAATACATTTTTTAGATTCCCAAGGGATGAGCATTTTTACCTTGCCTTATTTTTAGAACTACACATCACACTGCACATATCACATGACATGATGTAACTGTTAGCAAAGAAAATGGCCCAAAACCATTGAAAATATACATGGTAGAGGAAACGAATCAATGCACACACGAATCACTATATTTCATATTTACTTTTTGGAATTTTTTGAACACACAACAGATCTTTTTTCAAATTGGAAACGCAGTTAGTAAGCTCTGTAGAAACAACACAGAAATGTATTCCGTATTTTATAAAATAGGAATTTACCCAACTATGGGGAAAACTGATATGAAGAAACATAATAGAAAAACATTCTTCTAAATCTATAGGATTAGTAGTAAAAATTCTCTGGATCAAAAACGCAACAGAAACATAATGAAATACCTTCAAGGGAGAAAACAATTATTACTCAAAAGTGTTCACTGTTGTTGCGAGAAAAGAAAAATAGTTTTAAATGACAGGCATGTAGACAATTGAAAATGTCTAAATTGGTCAGACAGTATGCTAGAAAAAGAACTAAGTATAGCCTGTAGAAGGGGGGAGGGGAAAACACACCCACTTAAGCCCTTGTAAATAGTGGTTACTTTAAAGGACCCAAAAAGCAGGGAAAATACTACAGACTATTCTGAGAAATGGAAAACATATTCCAGTGTTCTACTTTCCATACTTGAAAGTGCTTTAGAAACGAAGTTCAGTAACAACCTATAACTATATCATGATTATGCAAGGCAAAGATTATGTAATTTTATCGTTTATTATAAATGTTCTCCGATTTTAAAACTAAAAAAACTAAAACGTTTTGATCTCTCTAATGGGGAGGAGAGAAGTTCTTCTGGGCTACAATTTAAAATATAAACACACACCCCAAAACAAACAAAAAAACACAATGATTGCTAGCCACGTGACAAAGGAGATGGCAACACCAGGATTGTGAATGGAGGGGAGGGAGGCGAGGCAGGAGGACTAGGAAGATTTCTCGGAACTTTGGGGACCTCGGGATTCGGGTCTCCCGACCCTTAAGGTACCAAACTCTAGCCCGACTAGTTGTACTGTTAACACACTCAAGTAGTTTATTAATAGGTTACGAAAAATGCTCCAGTGATCTCCAGAATAAAGGGGGGAAAAACGGAGGAGAAGGAAAGAGAGCAATTTAAAGTGGCGCCATCATGTCACCCCTTCTCCCCTGAGGCAATCAATAAGCAATAGTTAAGTAACGTGTTTCTCCAAAAAAACCACACTGGGATCCCGACAACGGAAAACAAAGGGATTTTTAAGTAAAACATGAGGGTAATGCTGTTTATCCTATGGAAAACAATCAAATTATTTGCTGAGAATCAAAAGACAGTCAGCCGGAAAACAGGCCCCCCAAACTCACGTAAAAGCAAATAAATGTCTCTTCCTCTTTAGTTAAAAAAAAAAACCACGTCCGCCTGAGGGAGACTAGATCTGAAAACGTAAGTGACCTCAATTTACAGGCAACAAAGTAATAAATAAATGAAACAAATAACCATCTCACTAAACAATCAGAGTTGTGATACACACCGTGAAACGCGCAAGATGTGTGTTTCGGCCACAGAAAGGCCTTTTGCAGTCAAGAGAAGTTCAAGGCGAGAGCAAGAGTTTGTTTGGGTTTTTTTTTTTTTTTACCGGAATAAATCGTGTTCTTAAGGCCGCATTTTTAAATAGAACGCCAAAGGAAAAGCTGGCGAACGAGGCGGCAGCTGGTGGGGAAGGGCCCCCGCACACCCCCGCCCTTGGGGCGACTCCCAGCCTCGGACCCGCAGCGGGGAAGCCCGGAGAGGCCATTTAAAGTTCCGGGGATTTTTCCTGCCCTGCCCTGCCTTTCTAGTTACAACTAACAAAGAGAGGGAGAAATGGGAGCCACAGGGAGAGCGAGGAGAAGGAGAAAGGGCAGCGGGAGGAGGAGAGGAGCAGCAGCAGCAGCACCTACCACGTGATGGAAGAGCGTTGCCCGGGCGGATTCAGCCCCACAAAATGGGCGCAGTTTGCAAACAGCCCCCGGCCTGGGCGCCGAGGGCCGGCGGCGGGCGGGGGCGCGCGGCGGCGGCTCCGGCCCGGGCCCGCCGCTCTCCTCCCCCCCGGCGCCCGGAGCCGCCCTGACTTTCCGGGCGGGGGGGCGAGGCGGAGGGGGAGGGGAAGGCGGCGGCGGGGAGCGGCCGCTTTTTCTTCTCTTTCGGGCTCTTTCTCCGGCCTTCCTCGGCTCCGGCGGGGCCTGGGCACGGCCGGGGACCACAGCCCGGCCGGGAGGACGGGCGGGCGGGGGCAAAGAGTGAAGCCGCCCCCCCGCCCCGCACAAACAAGCGCCGCCGTCTGCAGCCCAAGCCCGCACCCCGGCCGCCGCCCCCGGACGCCTCTTCCCGGCCGGGGAGAGCGCTCCAGCCGCCCCCCGCACCGCCGCGGCGAGACGAGTCGGCTTCGCTAAGGTGCTCGGTTCTCCCGCCGGCTCGGCGAGCGGTGGCGGCGGTGGCGGCGGCACTGGGAAAATGGCGGCCGAGCTTCTTTTCCCTCCCCCCCTTTAATCTGAAGCGGAGGGAGAATGGAGCGAGCAAGCGAGCGGGCGAGCGCCGGGGACACGGGGAGGAGGGACAGCAGCGCCTCCGCCGGCTGCGGCTGCGGCGGCGAAGGGCCGCTCCGCCCCGGCGCGCCGCCAGGGGGCGCCCACCGCGCCGCCCCCGCGAGCCTCCAGGAGGCGCGGCCGCCGCCGCCGCCTCAGTCATGGCTGCTCGCCGCGGTCCCTGTTTCTGCACCTCCAGCTGCGGAGGCCGCGGCGCCGGGACCCAGCCGCTCCCCGACGTGCGGCGGCGGCGGCACGCGGCACGCGGCACTGCGGCAGGCGGGACCGGACCCTCACTCCGGCTGGGGTGAGGCTAACCTGAGGCACTGACGCCGTCACATTCCTTCCGCGCTTGGGCTGACAAGGCCGCGCGCCGGCTGTGAGGGGCAAGGCAGGCAGGCGCGACAGAGCAAGAGGACGTGAGCGAGGAACTGTTTGTACTGGGTAGTAAATAGGCTAATGCCGTCGGTACCACATTATTCCAGGGCTAAACGTGCGCTGAATTAAGTGGGGAGCTCCCTGACCAGTGAACCGCTTCCTGCCGCCCTTTGTCCTAGCAGCCTGCCTCCGTACACTGCAGCACGCCTGGGCACTAGCCCCAGCGCCGCGATCCGCAGCCGCCAGGGTTAAAAAAAAAAAAAAAAAAAGCACGTCCTCATTGCGCAGGCGCGGGCCAGGGCCCGCGTCGGGCCAGCCCGGGAAGGGACAGCCGGGAGCGAGAGGGGAAGTGATGGCCCACCAGCGCCAGGCCCGCTGGGAACTGTAGTTTTCGTTAAGAAGCACGCGTCTGGTTTTGGGTGTCACGGCTTGGCGGATCCACCAAAGCAGGCAAATGGCATTACACAATGAGTATTTATGCTTCCTGTCTCCACCAAAAGGAAGTTCACTGCTATGCTAAAAGTTTAACAAAGAACTCCATACAGAAACCCAAATCTCACAACAAAAAGCAAACATCCACTTTCCTACCAGAGTTGGTTTAAAGTGGTGGCACTTTATCATTTCTCATGACCAGTTTGTCAGTACAGTATTTTATTCCTTTTCCAAAATAGGGCCTTAAAATAACGAAAATTTTTCTAGATTAAAAAAATTCAGCAATATAATGCGAAGTGTCACATTTACACAAATTATAATCCACTATCCCTTTAAAATGAAAGAAAAAGTTGCCAAAAGATGAATCCAGTGCTTAGAGGTTTAAAAAAGGAACTCTGGTATTCATCAAAATATTACTTTAAATTACAGAACAACAAAAATGTTTCCAACAATTAAATCATCAAATGCAGCAGATGAGAAAGGTATGCTCTACTACCAAAAAGGAAGATGAGAAACGCTCAATACTTTTTTGTGGCTTACCAAAACCAATATCCGGTGGTATGCGTCACTTCTGTTAGGCCAAAAAACAGCCCAACAGCTTGTCCTCCCACAAATTTTAACTCACTAGCTCCTACAGCATCTACACCTATATTTCCATTTGTACCCTTAAAATCACACTCTTAATCATAGTCATGGTTCTCAAATATCAAAAGAAAGTCACAGGGTCAAACTACACAAGAATAAAAAAAATATGTATACATATTTGTATACACATCCAAAAGAGATCCTAGTCTTGGCTTTTTAAATTATAATCCTGGGGGGGTGGGGATTTAGTTGATTGAAAAATGTATACACACATCTCCACATAGTTATTCCACAAAATACAGCAGAAAGTGTTGAACACAATTCTACAACCAATAGATGGCGAACTAGAGCCCTAATGTGAGGATTCTGAAATCCAAATGAGCAGAATGAAAATACCAAATAAGGCATAGCCCTTTGCAGTGTATACTTAAATATTATGTTCAAAGACACTCACCACAAAATAATTAATTTTACTACTGCTTCGATTCTTAAAACTCAAGTGTCAGATTTAATTAGGCCCCCAAATAACCAAGGTTATAAAATACATTCTTTTCAAATGATTAAGAAAGAGGTGGAAATGCTCATTTTTAAACATGCATTTTGGGTAAAAATAAACCCCCACTTTCCCCTTTTCTCATTGCTTAGCCCAAGAGTAGGGAGTTCACAGTGTTTATGGCACTTAAATCCATTTCTTTTACATTGTTATCTCTAATCAGATGTCTTTCTGCTCAGACACCAATTTTTCCAAATAAGGACACTCAAAGGTGAGCTACTACAGACACAAAAATCTTAGACAAATACATTTTCTTAAAGTTTCCCCCCAAAACACAGTGGATGTCAAGGCTGATTAAACACACACACACACACACACACACACACACACACACACACACACACACACACACACACACAGGCTTCCCTGGTGGCGCAGTGGTTAAGAATCCGCCAATGCAGGGGACACGGGTTCGAGCCCTGGTCCGGGAAGATCCCACATGCTGCTGAGCAACGAAGCCCATGCGCCACAACTACTGAGCCTGCGCTCTAGAGCCCGCGAGCCACAACTGCTGAAGCCCGTGCGCCTAGAGCCCATGCTCCGCAACAAGAGAAGCCACCGCAATGAGAAGCCCGCGCACTGCAACCGAGAGTAGCCCCCACTCGACACAACTAGAGAAAGCCCACACAGAGCAACAGAGACCCAATGAAGCCTAAATAAATAAATAAATTTATTTTTTTAAAAAAACACATACTACTCATTTTCCAAATCATTCTTGGAATAGTCATTGTGATTGACTGTCCTCCAATATCCACTCTATCCTAGTAGATTAGTTTCAACCCATTCTCTTTGCCAGTGATTGGTTGGGAATGGGCATGAAATGTAATCCTGGCCAACGTGACACAAGTGGAAGCCCACTGGAAGGCCTCCGAGAGAACTGTGAGCAGAGATTCTTCAGTCCTAAAGATGAGATGAGGAAGAAACAGTCCCTTTGCAGGTAATGCTGAACATGACACTTCACACTGCTACAGTCACCTTACAGCAAGCCTGAAGATGCCACCAACAACAAAGAGGGCAGAATGGAGAACTGGCAAGCACCTTGGTCCTTGGTGACAGCGTTAAATGATTATATCAAACAATCCTGACATCTGCAAGACTTCTGGACTTCCAGCTACATGAGACCAAGGTAACAACAAGCACTTCTTTATTGTTTAAGCCAATTTGAATTAGGTTTCCTATACCTGAAGTCAAAAACATACTGATTATTTTCTCATATTTTAGAGTATTCATATACTCTAAAATACTTTATGGATAATTTATACTGTCATATTTTATATAACCTATAGACCAGTCCTTTCCTCATACACACAACTCTGTACCCATCCATGTCTTTATCTATGTGTTCTTTCTGCCCTGAAAAAGAGGACCATCCCTCCTCACCACCAATCCTTGTTCATTCCTCTCCCTCAATCCACCTCTAATTTATTTTTCCTTCAAGAAAACAGTAATAAGAGAATTCCCTGGCAGTCCAGTGGTTAGTACTTGGCACTTTCACTGCCATGGGCCCGGGTTCGACCCCTGGTTGGGGAACTAAGATTCTGCAAGCCGGATAAATAATAGAATAGGAAAGAAGGAAAAAGAAAACAGTAATAATAACAATAATGTAGATAATTGGCACTGTATTTCCCTGCTCTTGGTTAAATGCTCTCTGTAATTCCTCTGAGGTTGTTTTCATATACCAATCTTGCCTCCTGAAGCCAGCCTCAAAGCTCTTAAAAGCAGGAACTATGATTATTCCAACTTCTCTGATTTATTACTCTGGTCTATATAATACACATACTCCAAAAAGGCACTCTTTAACTTCTTCACCATATATCTTCTAACAACCCAGAAATTCCTAAGCAGAATATTCTATCACAAATTCAGTATTTCATATGTCCGAACCAATCTCAAAAGGACAAGGGATTATTCTGTGTTGTACTTAAAAAAAAAAAAGCAATTATTAAAGTAACTCAGGAGAGAAAGTCCTAAAGCCTAAACCATTTAGTTTCAAAAGGATAGGGACCCAGTTTTTGTTATTTGCCATTGCATCCCAGGGACCTAGTCCAGATATCACAGAAATGAGCACATCAATCTATATAAGACAATATTAAAATTATATCATGGAAGAAACATCTTTAAACTGAAATTGGTGCATGCTCTCATGTTAATATTCAGCCAGCTAAATGTGAAGTAGAAAGCCAGGATAAACTGAACCAAAATTGGGAAATTTAAATAAAAGAATTTTGGATATTAGAAGGAATATGGAAGGCCATCTAATAAAAACCTCCAGACTTTATTATCAGGAAAATGAAGCCAAGAGAAAATAGTTAGGAGACTGGCCAAAGCCAAAGCGGGAACACATGCTGGAATCCAGGTGTCAGTCTCCAATTCTCACCTTCCCCACTATCACCTGCCTTCCAGAGTTAGAGCCTCCCAACAGAAACATGCTACTCACCTGGAGAGTAAGAAGTGCAAACATGACAAAGGTATTAAACCTGAACAATACTACCAATTCAGTTTCACCAGTATCAAGATTTGGCCAAAGGTAAGTAAGAGAAAATCCTCACATTGATTACAATAAAGCACCTCACATTGTTTACAATAAAGCACAAAGATCAAGATTTTTTTTCACTAAATGGAGGACTCAACTAATTCACAATATCATATATTCTTATGTATTCAGTCCAATAGCGACAAACTTGCAGTAAGATTAAACAACTTAAGGCATCTGAAAAACTTGTCAATGACAAAGTATTATAAGAATGCATGGTATTCCTTAGTTTCAATCCCACCCAAAAACAAGATAATTTTCTTCCTCATACTAAAGATATATAGGCTCTGGAATTTAGAGAAAGATACTATCTTACCATCTCACCATAGAAGTGATCCAATAACTCACTGAGAAGAAAAACTAATCTTTAGGCAGACTCATGATTTAACCGTGTTAGTACTGAGAACAGTAACTAAAGTTACAGATTAACCCTGAAAGCACTCCTCAATCTAGAAATAATTTATTTGGGGATATTTAAGAGGACAGTACTAAAATTCAACTGAATACAACTGTATCACTTAAAGAAACAAGTCAGGTTCTCCCAGGCCATCAGCTGTGTTAAGACTTAACATCCAAGATTGATGCTTTTCTCCTCTGCAGTCCCAGATTTCAAAGTAGCTACACAAGCACTGACTTCGAATACACGCAGTTTAACCAGAACTTTACATGAATATTTTAATAAAGTTTCTCAAGGAGTTAAATTAAACAAACATACAAAAAACTACTGATTAAATAAACTGATTATTTAGGTGGATTTTAATAAATTCTAATGCCTTGAACTTTAGTATCGAATGTTTTAAAATTCTCCAATAATTAGAATTAACCAAAAAAGTTAACTGACCAAACATAACAGGAGTATTTTAATATACTGAATTTGCAGATAAGGCAATGTCAAATGAAGGAATCTGCCTAAGACCTAAACACTGTATCAGATAATAAATGTCAGAACATGCCCCAAATTTACCAAGAAACTGCCTGGCTTCTTTTCCAAATGATACGTAAAGGTAAACATGGAGAACTTCAAAGCAGCTGTGAGCACCCAGATTGTGGAGGGCCTGATAGAGAGTAAGAAGGGGGAAAATGTTCACAGGGAAAAGGAGGCTACAAGTGCACAAGGCAAAAGGCATTTAAAAAAACTTTTTTAAGTGAGTTGCTGAGTCCAAAGTTAAGATGCAACTTCTAAAATCTTGCTCTGATGGCATAGTGAATCTAGGGATTATGGAGATAGCACATCACACCTGCTCCCTCCAACAGAGAGGCACACCATTCTTGGAAAGGACATTACTTTTTAAATCCACTGATTCCTGGATTCCTGAACGGGGTTCTCATATAGTGCGCAGCATACAGCCATGGACTAGGAAGTAACTGGAGCCACTCAATAGACAGGAGACATCTTGCTGGAGTGTCGATTTAATCAAAGATGATAGTAAAATCAGATACACTTTTGTTAAAATAAACACAAATATATTACAGAACAAAATGCAAAATTCTCATTTTTTCAAGATAGAGAAGGAGCCTTCAGAGAAATGCTCTTTTTGTGACAAGCTGCTTTGGACAACCCCAGATCTTGACAGTACTTTAGGAGAAGCAATTGTAGATAAATATGCATGCCCGAAAACCCTGAATGTGTAGTCCCTTTGTACAGATGATGAAACCTGAAAACATCTAATGTAAAAATTGTTGTGGGTACAATATTATAAATGAGACCGTAAGCTACTGAGAGAACATGACTGGAATTCAAGAAATGCTAAAGCCCCTGTCTTATCTCTGTCACTCATTTACTAAGAAATCGTGTATAATTTTCTTAACAGCAATCTTTTTTCATTTCTGAATTAGACTGACAAAAATAATAGAATATTCAGTATTTTCAGCCATATTCCAAATTCTCACAATCAAATTGAGAAACAAATTTATCTAACAAAATTGTCTCAAATGATCTAGCTCTAGCTTCAACTAATAGGACAACAACAACAACAAATAGCCTAATGAAACTATATTTTTTACGGTTTAAAGAAGAAAAAAATCCTTCTGTGTAGAGGAGGAGAAAGCTTACACATCCTAGAATTTCTATGGTGGCAATGTCAAAATGTGATCTTGCTGGTAACATTTAGGCTAGGGCATTGAATTTTTATAACATGACAACAGTAATACTTGTATTCCTGCCTTGAATGACTTTCTTTGATTTTTCAATAAAACTAGATATCCCCTTAAAGCCCTATTATTAATTCCCAATCACTCATAAACAATTTACTGAGTGTCTACTGTATGCTAAACACTATAGTACCTCTGGAAAAAAATGCTAAGTCACCACCATAAACTATGTGGTAGCCAAAAAAAAAAAATCCTTTCTATTCACTGATATTTTAAACAGTAATTCAAAGCCAAGAAGTAGTAAGAGAACAATCAGCAAAATTTTAGTGTTTTATGCTTCCAATTCAACTCTCTTCTGGCCCTTTTGGGAAGCTTTTGTAGACCACCCTAAGAATGTTAAAATTAGGTGTTATTTATGGCATAACTAGAATGAGGTAACAAAACAAGTACCTCAAAAATAAAACTAAGAGAAGAGGTTAAGGGAACCAAGTAGGAGACAAGGATCTGAAGTGCCAGACTTGGTACCTCTACCCTGAATGCCTCAAGATAGGGAAAAGATCAAGAAAAGGAAAATTTGTGACCTAGTCCAATTGTGTTTAACTCTACATCTTTCTTTTTTTTTAAAAAAAATTTTTATTTATTTATTTATTTTGGCTGCATTGTGTCTTCGTTGCTGCACACAGGCTTTCTCTAGTTGTGGTGAGCGGGAGCTACTCTTTGTTGCAGTGCGCAGGCTTCTCATTGAGGTGGCTTCTCTTGTTGCAGAGCACAAGCTCTAGAGAGTGTGGGCTTCAGTAGCTGTGGCACATGGGCTCAGTAGTTGTGGCACATGGGCCCTAGAGCACAGGTTCAGTAGTTGTGGCTCACAGGCTTAGTTGCTCCGCGGCATGTGGGATCTTCCCGGACCAGGGCTCAAACCCGTGTCCCCTGCATTGGCAGGCGGATTCTTAACCACTGCGCCACCAGGGAAGCCCTATATCTTTCTTTCATTCTCAAATATTTGCTCTTGCCCCGTGGGAAGGCTTCTAGATTTCTTGTGATTGCCACAAATTCAATAACTCATAATTTCTTAAACATTAGTTGTATTAACTATTATCTTCATTCAGTAATTAGGCAATTAGAATTTACTATTGCTAAATGAATGTCCAAAATTAAACCAAAATTATTTCAAGATGAAGTGAGAATACATCTCAACTCATTTGATAAGGCTGTTATTACCCTGACACCAAAACCAGACAAAAACAGCACAAGAAAACTACAGACCAATATTGTTTATGGATATAGATGTAAAAAATCCTCAACAAAACACCAGCAAGTGAATCCATCAACATAAGAAGGACTGTACACCTTTGCTAAGTGTGATTAATTCAAGGAATTCAAGATTGGTTTAATATCTGAAAGTCAATTAATGTAATACATCATATTAATAAGGAATAAAAACCACATGATCATCTCAATTGATACAAAAAAAGGATCTGACAAAATCCAATATCCTTTCATGATAAAAGCACACAGGAATTGAAGGAAACTTTCTTAACTTGAGAAAAGGCATCTATGAAAAACCCACAACTAACATCATACTTAATGGAGAAAGACTGAATACTTTCTCCTTAAAACCAGGAACAAAACAAGGATGTCTGCTCTCAACACTTCTATTCAACATTGTACTAGAGGGCTTCCCTGGTGGCACAGTGGTTAAGAATCTGCCTGTCAGTGCAGGGGACACAGGTTTGAGCCCTGGTCTGGGAAGATCCCACATGCTGCAAAGCAGCTAAGCCCATGCTCCACAACTACTGAGCCTGTGCTGTTGAGGCTGCAAGCCACAACTACTGAGCCCGTGTGCCACAACTATGGAAGCCCGTGCGCCTAGAGCCCATGCTCTGCAACAAGAGAAGCCACTGCAATGAGAAGCCCACACACTGCAACGAAGAGTAGCCCCCGCTCTCTGCAACTAGAGAAAAGCCCGCGCGCAGCAATGAAGACCCAATGCAGCCAAACATAAATGAATAAATGAATTTAAAAAAATTTTTAAAGAAATATTGTACTAGAGATTCTAGCCTGGACAATTAGGCAAAAAAAAAAAAAAAAAAAAGAAATTAAAAGCTTTCAGGTTACAAAGGAACAAGTAAAACTACTACAATTTGTACATGACATAATCTTGTATATAAAAAATCCTAAGGAACCCACCAATAAACTACTAGAGCTAATAAACATATCCATCAATGTTACAGAATTCAAGATCACTATACAAATAAATACCAATTGTACTCTGATACAATAGCAACAAACAATCTGAAATGAAATTAAGAAAACTCCATTTATAATAGCATCAAAATGAATAAAATACTTAGAAATAAATTTAGCAAAGAAAGTATAAACCTTATAATTTGAAAACTACAAAAATTGTCACAAGAAGTTAAAGAAGTCCTAATTAAGTGGAAAGACATCCCATGTTCATGGATCAGAAGATGTAACTTTGTTAAGATGGCAATACTCCCTAAATTGATCTACATATTAATTCAATTCCAGAATATCCAAAACAATCTTGAAAAGGAAGAGCAAATTTGAAGGACTCACACTTCCTGATTTCAAAACTTAATTCAAGGCTATAGAAATCAAAACAGTGTGGTACTGGCATAAGGAGAGACATATAAATCAATGGAATATAGTTTAAGAGTCCAGAAACAAACACTCACATTCACAGTCAATTGACTTTTGACAAGGGTGCCAAGACAATTCAATGGGAGGCAAGTGAGGTAGGAGTGGGGTTGGATAGTCTTTTCAGCAAAAGGTCCTGGGGCAACTGGATATTCACATGCAGTAGAATAAAGTTGGACCCCTATCTCACACCATACACAAAAATTAACTCAAAATGAATCATAGACTTAAATATAACAGTTAAAACCATAAAATTCCTAGAAGAAAACAAGAATAAATCTTCATTATCTTGGGTTACACAATGGTTTTTAGACATGGTACCAAAAGCACAAATGACAAGAAAAAATAAGTAGACTGAACTTTGTCAAAATTATAAAATTTTGTACATTAAAGGACCCCATCAAGGGACTTCCCTGGTGGCACAGTGGTTAAGAATCCCCCTGCTAATGCAGGGGACACAGGTTCAAGCCCTGGTCCGGGAAGATCCCACATGCCGCAGAGCAGCTAAGCCCGCAAGCCACAACTACTGAGCATGCATGCCACAACTACTGAAGCCCATGAGCCTAGAGCCCGTGCTCCACAACAAGAGAAGCCACCACAATGAGAAGTCCGTGCACCACAACAAAGATCAGCCCCTGCTCGCCACAACTAGAGAAAGCCCATGAACAGTAACAAAGACCCAATGCAACCAAAAATTAATTAATTAATTAATTTTTTAAAAAAGGACCCCACCAAGAAAGTGAAAACAGCCCATGAAATGAGAGAAAATATTTAAAATTCATGTGTGACAAGGGACTTGTATCCAGAATATATAAAGAACTCTTAGGACTCAACAATAAAAAGACAATGGAGTTTAAAAATGACAAAGAATGTGACAGAAATAGACATTTCTTTGAAGATACACAAATGGCTAATAAGCATATGAAAAGAGCCCATCATCATTTGCTATCAGGAATATGAATTCAAAACCACAATGAGATACCCCTTCACACCTACTAGCATGGCTATAATCAAAATGATAGACAATTACAAGTGTTGACAGGATGTGGAGAAACTGGAACCCTCACAATGGGGTATATCCATACAATGGAATATTACTCAGCCATAAAAGGAATGAAAAGCTGATATATGATACAATGCAGATGAACCTTGAAAACATGCTAAGTGAAAGAAGCTAGTCACAAAACAGCTCATACTGTATGATTCCATTTATATGACTTGTCCAGCAAGGACAAATCATAGAGACAGAAACTAGATTAGTGGCTGCCAGGGGCTAGGGGACAAAAGGAAATAGAGAGTGACTACTCATAGATATAGGGTTTCTTTTGGGGGTGTTGAAAATGTTCTAAAATTAGTTTGTGGTGATGGATGCACAACCCTGTGAATACACTAAAAAAAATTGTATGTTTTAAATGGGTAAATTTTATGATATGTGAAATGAATATCAGTAAAGCTGTTTAAAAAAAAAAGATGAAGCCAAAATAATACTTAATTTCTAAACAACTTCACTGTGCAAAAAAAATGTTAAACTACTTGTAAAAATATCAGAAGACAAGCCGTAATTCTGCAATTTATTTCCACTTGAGAGATTATCTCAGAGCACTAATATACTCTCATGTTACACTTGCAACCTCATTGCCAGCAGTATAGATAAGCAAAAAGTAGGTCCTCGTCAAACTCAAGTTATTCAGCTTACTCAAGTAAATTATTCTAAATTACTTTGTGTAAGAATGAAATGAGGAAGATACAACATGTCATAGATAAAACCAGTCATCTATAGGAATGATACAAACTAGGACATCAGTAAGCCAGTGAAGAGTTTAAAGAACACAAAATCCTATTCCTGGAAGGGTTATCTTCAGTGAGATAGGACTGGAATGTGTTATTATTTTAAAAGCTTCAACAAAAGTAGCAATGTTATACTCTGCCCAAAGAATATTATAACAGATGGTTGGCAAGGCTTCTGTAAAAGGGTAGTTCAAAGAGAAAAAACTTGGCTTTGTCATTCCCAGTTCTACCTGGAGTATAAAGAAAACTGCCCTGGTTCACAAATACAGGATCTGACAGGAAAAGTATGTGCTGAACAGGAAAGAATATGCTCATCAGTCAACTCATTTCCGAGCCAGATTGATCATTTTATTTTTGCCCCTATAAATCAACAATTTATTTTTGTTTCATGGTCCAATCAATATAGATGTGATTAGCAGATGAATCTGTCCCCTAGCAATCAACAGACTGATGTGATTAGTGCTAGACTGGCATTCAAGTTCTAGTTCTACCACCAAGCAGCGACGTGACTTAGGGCAAATGACTTCACTGCTCTCAGTTTCCTCATGTAGAAAACAAGACAGCCTGACTAATGTAAACCAAGGTTTCTTTTCAACTCTAAAGCTCAATGATTCAGAAACCTGAAAACTACAATAGTAACAGTGATGTGTGGTTCAAGAATCTGTGTGTTCAACACTACAAAGCTTCTTCGAAGGGAACTGATGTAAAAATTTAAATAACACAATAAATGCTTTCTCAAAAAAAAATTAGAACCTACTAAGACATACACATATAACAGAACTTGGTTCCAAATTATAATCAGAAACTGACATATATGACTCACTAGTAATAGAGATAAGAAACACACTTAACCAATATTCTGTAAAGTCAGGAAAAACTAAAAATGTATTATATGGTTACCCAATTTTAGAAGGAAGATCTAGACTTTGGCTAGATAAAACTAAAGTTATGTTTAAAAGGCAAATGTGTAATACAAAGCATAGAGATGGACTTTAAAAATACTTGACTGTAAGAAAGCAAAAAAGTCAGATGCTCAAACAAAATGTTTAAATTGCTAAGTAGTATGGGGGGAGCGGAGGAGAGTAGGGGTGGGGAGAGAAGGAAAATAACTTTTCTCAAAATAGACAATAAAAATGAGGAAAAGCAATAAAATACCATAAATTATAGCAGATCAGGAGAACTAAGGCCTCTGTAGGCAAAACAACAATTAAAACCTTGCAAGAAGGACTTCCCTGGTGGTCCAGTGGGTAAGCCTCTGAGCTCCCAATGCAGGGGGCCCAGGTTTGATCCCTGGTCGGGGAACTAGATCCCACATGCATGCTGCAACTAAGAGTTTGCATGCTGCAACCAAAGAGTCCATGTGCCACAACTAAAAGATCCCGCATGCTGCAACTAAAGATCCCGCATGCCAGCAATGAAGATCCCGCATGCCGCAACTAAGATGCAGCACAGCCTAAATAAAATAAATAAATAAATATTTTAAAAAATATAATAAATAGGGCTTCCCTGGTGGTGCAGTGGTTGAGAATCTGCCTGCCAATGCAGGGGACACGGGTTTGAGCCCTGGTCTGGGAAAATCCCACATGCCGCGGAGCAACTGGGCCCGTGAGCCACAACTACTGAGCCTGCGCGTCTGGAGCCTGTGCTCCGCAACAAGAGAGGCCGAGATAGTGAGAGGCCCGCGCACCGCGATGAAGAGTGGCCCCGCTTGCCACAACTAGAGAAAGCCCTCGCACAGAAACGAAGACCCAACAGAGCCATAAATTAATTAATTAATTAATTTAAAATATATATATATATATATATAATAAATAAATAAACCTTGCAAGAAAATGCAAAGCCTCAGAGACGTGGTTTAAATATATAAAAAGCCAGATGCTGAATAAAGACTGGATGGAGCACTTGATAAACAGGGTATAAACAGTGATAAGAGCAAGAAAACTGACAGGCCTAACTGTAATTTGCTTCAATACTTACTGAAGAAGATATGAGGAAGAAATCTATTTCTACTTTAAAGCATATGAATCACTGACAGTGAATCAAATTCATCATTAAACAAACAAGATGCTTCCAAACTAATATATCAGATGCTAGGTAGTCATGAAGTCCCAAAGTACTCTCATTTTAAAAGAATTTATGTATAAAATTATAAAATTGCAAGGAAGAACCTACTGACAGTCATCTGAGAGAAGTGACCTCCAATAAGACACAAGAGGACGGAATCCAGACCTCTTTCCTTTATCAACAACATTTACCCAGCCCCTTGCTCAACTGGCATATTCTGGCACTCAATGAATATTTGCTGAACAAAAATGAAAAAAAACATGCCATCAATATAACTCCCATCTATTCAAGAGAAAGGCTCTGGCTGTGAGCTTCAAATCGGTCAAATTGGCAAACCTCTCCTAGAGAGTGAGATCAGAAGACATTTCAGCATAAATAACCTTCTGAGGAAAAGACAAACATGGCTTCTGAAAGAAGAAATCACACCACACCAGTCTACCCAAATTCTCTGAGGAGAAAGTATGTGAATATAACTTATTTAGGCTTTTATGAAAGCCTTGATGAGAGTCTAAATAAAAGGCTATTTTTTTTTTTTTTTTTTTTTTTTTTGCGGTATGTGATCCTCTCACTGTTGTGGCCTCTCCCGTTGCGGAGCACAGGCTCCGGACGCGCAGGCTCAGCGGCCATGGCTCACGGGCCCAGCCGCTCCGCGGCATGTGGGATCCTCCCAGACCGGGGCACGAACCGGTGTCCCCTGCATTGGCAGGCGGACTCTCAACCACTGCGCCACCAGCGAAGCCCTAAAAGGCTATTTTTAAAAAGCCTGAGTGGCCACAGAGTTGAGACTATTTCCCGTGGATGGGGTGTGGTTTATGAGACTGACACACCGTGTACTGCGCAAAGGGGGCAGGTTTACACAGGGCATGACACATAGAAAACTATGGGTGGATGGACGCTGAGGTACTTCCCCAGGAAGTATAAGCAGACGATTGATCTTAGGTAATGTTTTAGAAATGCTGTATTTAACATTTTCATAAATTATATGAAAGGTATACAGAGAATTCCCCATTTTGCAGATGGAATGATGAGCTTCCTGACAGTGAAATATTGCACTAAGTTGGAAAAATAAGGGAACTGAGAGGTGGAAAAAAATTTTAAGTATATCAAATGAGAAACATTTGTAAAAACTAGGATGTATTTTCAGTTTAGAGAATACTTTGCAAGCATGAAAGGTGTCTGAATATCTGCAGGGCTGTCCAGCAGAAGAGAAACTAGAGTTGCTCCAGGCAGTTCCTGTGTAGACAAAATTAGGCCCAAAGTGGAAACTGCAGAGGGACACATTTCAACTAACATAAGGTCAAGCTTTCTAAGCACCAGACCAGACCTAACTGAAAGGGTGATTCTTACTCTGAATTATCTCTAAGAGCCCACTGAGATACAAGCGCCTAAAGTACTGCAGGCAGGAAAACAGCAGGTATTAACAGCATGCAGCATGGAAAAAATGAAAAGTAAAGCATTTACAGGAAAAAAAAATCTAAGTTGTACCTAAAGGATGCATGGCTTCTAGTTAAAAAAGAAATTTTTGAATAATTACATTATGTTACCTAAAGACAATGTGATTTTTGTATGCAAAGTGGGGAGGGATTGCAAATTCTACTGCCAACAAGGCAAAGACTGTGAAGAGAATATATTTTCCTATTCTTCTAACAAATCATAATTTAGCTATATCTGAAATGCAGTTATGATTGGTTACCATAAATCCAGAAAGGCAAAGCAATGCTGACAAAGATCCAGAGAAGTATAGGTAAATGGAATGACTAAGAGGCTGAAGGAGATGTCACTGGAGATTACATTTTAAAATCAATCATCTTCAACTGAGAAACATGAAAGCCAAGGGGCACTATGATCAAAATCAGAAAATGTATCAATATGGTAAATACTAATTTATTCACCAAATCTTGGTACAATACATTAAGCTTTTAAACTTGAAAAGGTAGATCTTTTTTTCCACAAAAGATGAAAAGAAAGTTGTAGAACGTGTTATCACCAAGCAGTATTCAGGGTTAAGAATACTCAAGAAGTATATAAATTTATGTATATTAAGTCCATTCTGGGCTCCTACAGGATAGAACTGACATCTGAGGTGAGGTCTTAAGTTTCTGAGGTTAACAACTTATAAGATAATTGCCTCACATCAAAACATTCCTTGGTGCCAACTAAGACATGACAATTGGCTGACAGCCCCCTAACAGACTCAGTAAGGCTTGCTGGTATAGTTCTTTTTATTTTTATTATAATTTTTAAAATTTATTTATTTTTATTTTTATTTATTTTTGGCTGCATTGGGTCTTTGTTGCTGCACGCAGGCTTTCTCTAGTTGCGGGGAGCAGTGGTTTCTCTTCTTGCAGAGCACGGGCTCTAGGCTCACGGGCTCAATAGTTGTGGCTTGCAGGCTCTAGAGCACTGGTCAGTAGTTATGGCGCATGGGCTTAGTTGCTAAGCGGCATCTTCCCGGACCAGGGCTCGAACCCGTGTCCCCTACCTTGGCAGGCGGATTCTTAACCACTGTGCCACCAGAGAAGCCCTATAGTTCTTTTTAGTCCTTTATCTATGTATGTACAGTTGACCCTTGAACAACACAGGTTTGAACTGGTCCACTTATACTCGGATTTTTTCCAATCAATACATACTACGCAATGCTCAACTGAATTCCTGGATGTGGAACTGCAGATACAGAGGGCCTACTGTAAAGTTATATGTGGATTTTCTATTGCACAGAGGTCAGCGCCCCTAATTCTGCATTGTTCCATGTGTGTTATATATATATATATATATATATATATGTGTGTACCTTCTTTATCTTTTATATATTTAGAATCGTTATATATCTCTATATCCTGAATTTTTCATTTATCACATACTCAACATTCTAAAACATTAAAAGTTCTTTAAAAATAGTTTTATGGGCTTCCCTGGTGGCACAGTGGTTGAGAGTCCGCCTGCCGATGCAGGGGACACGGGTTCGTGCCCCGGTACGGGAAGATCCCACATGCGGCGGAGCGGCTGGGCCCGTGAGCCATGGCCGCTGAGCCTGCACATCCGGAGCCTGTGCTCCGCAACGGGAGAGGCCGCAACAGTGAGAGGCCCGCATATGGCAAAAAAAAAAAAAAAGTTTTATGGCTGTATAATAATTCACCCTTAAATACGCCATAATTTACCCATTAATCTCACTGCTCATTCAAGTTTATTCCCAATTCTCACTTGTATAAATAATGCTACAATGAATATCTTTGTTCACAAATCTTTCTATATATCTCTGTATTTTCCCCCTTAAGATAAAATTCCTAGAAGTGGAATTACTTAGTTAAAAGACAGTTTAAGGTTTTTTGATATATGTTGCCAAAATACCTTCCAGAAAAACTGGGCCCAATGCACACTTCCACTAGCAGTTTTAGAGACTGCCCCCTCACTACCTTTGACCATACAGTTCAATTGCCAATTTGATAGGTTAAAAAAAAGTAGTATGGGCTTCCCTGGTGGCGCAGTGGTTGAGAGTCCGCCTGCCGATGCAGGGGACACGGGTTCGTGCCCCGATCCCGGAAGATCCCACATGCCGCGGAGCGGCTGGGCCCGCGAGCCATGGCCGCGGAGCCTGTGTGTCCGGAGCCTGTGCTCCGCAACGGGAGAGGCCACAGCAGTGAGAGGCCCGCGTACAGCAAAAAAAAAAAAAAAAAAAAAAAAAAAAAAAGTAGTATATCATTTTAATCTGAATTCCTTTGATTACTTATCAGAATAAAAATGTTTCTTATATGCTTCTTGGTCATTTGTGTTTCTTCTTTGTGAACTCTGATCATGACCTTTGTCAGTAAGGCATTTTTACTTTCTTTGGGCCTTGACAAACTGAAAACCAGCTGAGATGGAGTCACGTATCAGTGACTTCGGCTCCCCCTGCTGGCCAAAAAATTACTACCATGATCAAGACCTAGATTAAAGTACCAGGTAGACTACACTCCTAAAAGCTTGTCTTTTCTGGGCTGTTGCTACAAACGCAATTTATACTCGGTGATAAAAGATAAAACATTATGTGTCTAAACCCATACTTAACAGAGCTATGATGGGAAAGGAGAAAGGGGACACCTGATCACTAATGTTTAATGATTAGTGTCACAAAAAATGTTTAAATTATAATCAGTTCACTGCCAAATTACTACCTGGATGGAACATTATAAGCATAAAATTCATTTCTCTATACTTTATTTTTATTACTGTTATTTTTTTTATGGCTGCACCGCGTGGGCGCTTTCAGTATCTTAGTTCCCTGACCAGGGATTGAACCCAGGGCCACAGCAATGAAAGTGCCCAAGTCCTAACCACTGGACCACCAGGGAAGTCCCTATACTTTATTCCAACAATGTAAAAACATTCTAATTGCCAGATGACACTGGTTGTCAGCACACTGGTTCTCTTTTTTAAAAGCAAAAATAAGAAAACAAAAACACCTATGCACCCTTCATCATTCAATGAACGATTTAAAAACAAAAAAACAAAACCCTCTTTGTAACCCTTATTCCAAAGCTACAAAGCTGCTCACACTAAACAGATTGGGTCCTATAGTTCCAAAGGGCAAGGCCAGGACTGGCGAATGGATGTAACTAACTCAGCTTTCCCACGGATACCCTCTTAAAGATGCACTTCACAGGTTGGGCAGTGCAGTGCTCAGACCATTCATTCATGCAACACACATTTACTACATGTCATCACTTTGCAAGCAGATGAAAGACAGGACACAGCCCCTACTCTCAAAGAACTTGGAGACTAGCTGCGTGGAGAAGCAAACCTGCAATCACTGTACAACAGAAGTGCTAGGGATGCACACACAAAGGCAAAGCCTGGGTACATAGGAAGCTCTCCACGTTAGTTACTGTTGTTACTACATCTCACTGTTATTAAAGAACTAGGACAAGTATGTTTCTAGAACAGGGCAGGAGGTCACTTTAAACAGTGGCAACTGCTTGTGTGAAGGCCCAGGGGCAAAGGAGCAACAAGGTGTACAGAAGGAACTACAAACAGCAGCTCAGCGCTGCTGAGCGCAGAGAGCTCAGGAAGGATCAGAGGAAGTGATCTGGGCAAAGGTGTTTGAACTTCACCTCGAAAGCCAGGTGAGCCACGGCGAGGAAACATATGGTCATATGAGGAGACCATTTAGCGCTGGGAAAAACACGTTCGCAGGTCATCAGTATATATGGGTGTGGGACTCATACAGAGTGAGACACAAACTTATCTAAGATGTCACTCAGGAACTACATAGGCTGGGAGGAGAGAAGGCCAAGGCAAGGCAAACACTGACTGAAAGAGAAAAAATGTCTGCAAAGAAAACTGAGAAAGAACAGCCAGAGATGACAGCGATGAGAGAAAGAGCCAGCACTCAGATCGTCTGTAGTGTACTGTGTGGCAGGCGCCCATCTATGTGCTTTTCATGTATTAATTCATTTCCTCCTCACGACAGTCCTGTAATGTTAAGTGCCATTATTTTTAATATTATTTTTCTCATTTTTCAGGTGAGGTAATTGAGGCAGAGAGGCACACAGTAAGTGCAGAGCTGAAATCTGAATCTAGGAGACTCACTGCAGAGTCCATGTTCTGTATCACAACTCTACAGTGCCTTTCAGAAATGATGACAGGAAGGCAGGAGGGACCACTACCACCACAGCCGGGGAGAACGGTCCACAGCGTCAAAGACCACAAGGAGGCCTCAGAAGACAAGGGCAGAAAGGGATGACTCTGTAAGGGCAGGTACAGTGGAACACATAGGAAGAAGCTACACAAATACTTCAATGGCAAAGGGACCAGTGGTCGCAGTTCAGGGGTTTTGCGTTTGTAAAGTGAGACTTGAGTGTGGTTATAAGCTGAGGGACAAGAGCTAACAGGGAACGGGAGGGTGAAAATGGGTTGGGAAAAGGTACAAATGACAGCCAGAGGTCCCTACAAGGAGGAAGAAAACAGCTCAAGAGACCAGAGAGATGGCCTAGTATAAGAAGAAACAAATACAGGGACAGTGTTGGGCCCAAGAAGAGTCCCTTCCCTGACAGGCTCTGTGCTCTATGATCAAAGAGGCAAAGTCACTGGGGGAAAGAGGTTTTCTTTGTAAGCAAGGCAGATGTTCCACTTCTGAAGAAGCCCCCACGGTCAGATGCTTTTAGAGGAACTTCCCTGGTGGTGCAGTAGATAAGACTCTGCACTCCCAATGCAGGGGGAGGGTTCGATCCCTGGTCAGGGAACTAGACCCCACGTGCATGCCAAAACTAAGGAGCCCGTGTGCCACAAACAAGGAGCTGGCAAGCCGCAACTAAGGAACCCACAAGCTGCAACTAAGGAGCCCACCTGCCACACCTAAGGAGCCCGCCTGCAGCAGCTAAGACCCGGTGCCACCAAATAAATAAATAATTTCTTTTTTAAAGATGCTTTTAGAATTGTAACATTAATTTATATTCTTTATTTGATTCTTTTACTCCTGTTTTCACTCTTAGCTTGCTGTCTCATTAAATTATGATCTAGGTTGCAAACATTTCACAAGATGATTTCTAAGCAAGAAAAAAATCTAGCAAAAACTAAAATCACTAGACTTCAGAATAGAAAGATAATTTTTTTAAAAGATAATATTTTTCCATTTCTTCAAGTCAAGTACGTGAATATACTCTCTGAGCTTCCAGAACTTACTACGGCTACTCCCATTGTCCTCTGGAGCAAACCAGCCAACAATGCCCAGAGCTGCTCTCCCGCTCACGGCTTGACTTCTCTCCCCAGCTCTGCCTCGGCCCGGTCAGCACTCTCTCTGGCCTAGTCAAATGGCCTCTCGGCCCACAGTCCAAACAGTTACCCAACATCATGAACTCCTTCACTTCAGGACAGGGAGACAGGAGAAGGAATTTGGGAACTAGCCTCTGATGACAACTAACAAAGCAATTTCATAACACATATGTATCTAAAGAAGTCCCAGACCACTGTAAAAATCGGATGAAAGCAATGGACCCTTCCTCTCCATAAAATGCACACAGGCAAAACCACATCATTTTGCATCAGACTGTCAAAAAGCTGTCATCTTCATGTTATCTTATCCATAGAAAAGTCCTTCCAGCCATCGTTAAAGATCTATTTACTCTTCCTTGGCAAATAATTTCTATAAGCTTAGTTTGCTGATATCCTAACCGACTGCAGAAAGAAGGCATTAAAATAGAGGGGAGAGTTTCTGGAGGCTGGAACAAGGCCAGTAACAGCCAGATACGAAGGCAGGAGATCAGGAAAGTAGATAATCACAGACTAAAGAAAATGAAGACTAGCCCAAGAGTATGTAATACGTGCACACTACTCCATGAATACAGTTTATTTTACGGCCTCCAAAGGCACGTTACATTTCAGCACAGTACAATAAGTGATGGGCATAGTGCAGATCTTCCGTAATTTTGAATTATTATTAAAAAATAAAATTTTCTTCAGAGCACTTTTTTTTTGTTTTTTTAATTTGGCCGTGTGGCTTGTGGGATCTTAGTTCCCCAACCAGGGATCGAACCCAGGCCCTCTGCAGTGACAGGGAGGAATCCTAACCACTGGACCACCAGGGAATTCCCCAGAGTGCTTTCTTAAAGAGGCAGAAAAGCATGTAATACCTTTTAGAAAAATTTTCACCTAAGTAAACTTTTAAAGTTGTAACACTAGTTTCAGGAGAGGAAACCATCAAACAAAGGTACATACAGGCCAGTTGAGAAAGGTAAGATTTTAAAACAGAAAGGTCAGCAGCAGCCAGATTATCATGAGTCTATATGCTACATCAAAAAGGTTGAACTTTACCCTAAAGGCAAATAGGAGGGGAATGGAGGCAGAGGGCGGGCCAAATCAGTCAGGCCAGAGAAGGAACTTCCTCAAGGTCCTGTTATTTCTGGAATGACCCATACTGTCAACCCCCCAAAGAAGCTAAATGCTGCAGTATAACCATGTCGGCTTCTTCAAGTATGGCATCTAATTGAACATAAAACATCTCTTTATTCACACAGAGAAGGTGTTAATTCCACGTTACTGAGTATCTTTAGCTCCCAAGCCCCTCAACAGAGATACCTGGGCTTAATTCTTACATAGTAAGGAAATCCCAAGGTTTCATCAATTTCCACAAAGGATGAGACATGGAGAACAGACTGTAATCTTGACCTTAATTTTTCAAATCAGAATTTTACTGATAGCTAAAAGAAAAAGAATATTACCACCTTCTGAAGTTTCAATTTTATATAAATCTAAAGCTTCAATAGCAAAATCTATATATTAAAGACAAATGAGATAAACAAGGTCCTACTGTATAGCACAGGGAACTATAGGCAATATCTTGTAATAAACAAGAATGCAAAAGCATCTGAAAAAGTGATTCAGTTATATATCACTTTGCTGTACACCAGAAACTAACACAACATTGTAAATCAACTATACTTCAATAAAAATTAATTAATTAAAAAAATTAAAAAGACAAATGCATGAGACAGCTAAAGAAATAATCTACTTCTTTAAATCATGTGACCAATTTGCACCAAAATTTTCATTTCCTATGTGTAGGTGTTGACGGTCTGCTACCCATGATGAGTAACATCAGTCTACAGGGCTGACCAGGCTAATGGATGTTGTCATGGGTTGAATTTTGTCCCCCACGAAGAAGATATTTTGTACTCCTAACCCCTAGTACCTCAGAATGTGACCTTAGTTGGAGAAAGAGTCTTTACAGACGTAATCAAGTTAAAATGAGCTCATTAGGATGGGCCCTAATCCAGTATGACTGCTGTCCTTTTAAAAAGGAGAATTTTTGAACAAAAAAGACGCATACACAGAGAGCACTCTGTGTACAGACTGGAGTTACGCTGCCACAAGCCGAGGACCTACCAGGTGCTAGAGGAGAGACCTGGAAGAGATCCTGCCCCAGCACCTTCAGATGGAGCATGCCCCTGCCCTCAGACTTCTAGCCTCCAGAACTGAGAGACAATACATTTCTGTTGTTTAAGCCACTTAGTTTGTGGCACTTTGTTATGGCAGCCCTAGCAAACAGATGTCATGAAGAAAATTAGCAGCTTGTGTTTATTGAGCACATACCAAGTGTTATTCTAAGCATTTCGCATCAACAAACTCATTTAGTCCTTACAAAATCTACCCTAGGATCTAGGTACTACAATTATACACTTTTCACAGATGAGGACACCAAGTCTCTAAGAGGATGAGACACTTGCCGAACATCAGGCAGAGCCCCCCACTACGACCACTAGCTATAAGGAACTATTATGTTTAGTAATTATTTTAATAACAATAGTAGTTCACTAAGCCAAATCACAGATATAATATACACAAAGATCCTCTGAAGTAAATGTTAATTTCATTTCCAGTACAAAGGAGGACCCTGAACCTCCGAGAGATTTTTTAATTTCTTAAAATTGCCCCACATCACATAACCAAGAATGTGATAGTGTATCTAATTGCCAACTGGAGGGAATAAACAATGAAATTTTTTTTTTTACTAACACTGTAAGAGCAAGTGAAATTTTTTAATGCCTGACCTTGCAATTCAATACTAGAAATATAAACCTATAAATTTGAAATTCTTCAAGATCCCAGGAGAAAATGTGCCCTAGGTTACAGTACCCTTTATATATGCATCCCTTCAACCACTGTTCAAGAGCTATCTGCCCTCTCATTTGTGGCCCCTTGACATTTCTCTGACTTCCAGACACAGAAGAAGAAAAGATGTAAGGATTGAAAAGTTTTTTTTTAATTTTTTGTATTTTTTGATTTTGATACAAACATCAGAAAGTGTGAAAAAAATACAATACAGCGAGAAGCCTCCTTCCCACTCTGTCCTCTGCCTGCCCAGTTTCTAGACTTAACAGGTAACCGATGTCACCATTTTCTTGTTTATTCTTCTGAAGTGTTTTTTTATGCATATACAACAAGCCAAACTTTCTTTTCTCCCTTCTTTCTTTTCGAAAAACACAAAGGGTAACATATCATACACACTTTTCTGCATCTTGCTTTTATCGCCTAACCGTTTATCTTGGAGATCTTTCCATATCCTATTGAATCATATTTTAATTATGTCCTTTTGTTTGTCAAGAATACTTTTTACTTGCTTTCATCACAGTTCAGTCTAGCACACAAGGCACTAGCACACAGGCAACGAGCAGTCCCTGAGAGCTACCTGAGACAACTGATGGTAGCACCATATCACACACCAAAGACCTTGTATCTTCTTCTCTCCATCTCATCTTCACTTTCATCTTTTCTCCAACTCGCCCAATTCTCCTCCTCCTCATCGCTGTTCTTCTCCCATCTCACACATACCCTAACCCCGACAACTGTACATAAAAACACCAAACATCACTGATACTGCTTAGTCATGGCTAGCAATAAAAAAGCTGCAGACCCCTGATGTAGAGAAAGGGATAAATAACTCCATGGGAACTAATTAACAAGAGTGCCTTAGGGACTTCCCTGGTGGTCCAGTGGATAAGACTCCTCACTCCCAATGGAGGGGGCCCAGGTTCTATCCCTGGTCGGAGAACTAGATCCTGCATGCATGTCACAACTAAGAGTCCGAGGGCCACAACTAAGACCCGGAGCAACCGAAATAAATAAATTTTTTTTTTTTTTTTTTTTAAAGAGTGCCTTAAATTGAGGAGTTTTTGTTTGGAGTTATTTTTCCTTTGTTATTTATGTTTCTTTTTGTACTTTGATTCTTGAAAAGGGTGAGTATTGGCACTATTTTCTATAAGCCTGGGAAAAGAAATAAGCACATACTGAGATCTAAAGTTTAAGTAATGCCTTACAGAACTAGAGTTCATTCTGAAATAAGATAATCAGAAACAAAGTGTAAGAACTATAGAAAATAAATATTTTGGCTCCAAAGTATACATTTTAATTAGCCTAACTTTTTTTTTTTGACTTAAAAATAAGCAGTTGCAATCTGAAAACACATCTCAGAAACATTTTAAAGGTATTCACAAATGAAAAAGAGAAAAAGGTTCCCTCTCTCTTTTTTATTTTCCATCCTGCAAATTCAATGCTATCCTTTTCCCATCCCCCCCCAAAAAGTGCCTTTTTCCCCTGCCCAGATCAAACACTACAGTTTTTAAGGTATTTTTTTAAGTCATAAAAGGAGGAGGAAAATGTTAGCAAATAAAAAATTTGTTTAGACTCAGAAGAGGTCTTCCATTGATCAAAGGGTGAAATTAAGGTAGTCACATAACTATATTCTTAAGTAGTTAACAGGTGGTAACACACAGTATGGAGTACTGACTTCGCTCTGTATTCCTGTCATTCCAGAGGGCTTTGGTGCAACTTCAAGGGTTAGTGTAGAACTTGCCCAGGTTCAGAGATTTAGAGGTAAAATGTCATATATATAGATATATCTATATCTATACATATATAGATATATAGATATTAAAAAGCAGGACTCTATGTATCTAATCCATTAGTTGAAACTGTAAAATAAAAATCTAATATATTGATCCCCAGTTCCTTGGGTTTCTATGGAACTAGAACCTGCGGATATTCCCTTGCCTGATTCCTAAAGACAACAAATGCCGCCAGGTCATGGCACTAAACACCCAATACCAAAGAGAAATATTCTTGTACAAGGTCCTCCAGTTCCTATAGGTTCAGGACTTCTGGCTGGGTTTCCCTCCAACTCTACAGGGAGACTGGCTAGAAAAACTGTGTCTCTCTGGCTTCCTTTATACTAATATAAGCACTCCTCATCCAACAATAGCAGCTGGAACATAAATGAAGATGAGAACTCAGTCTACATTTACCTAAAGATTTCCCACAATCCAAATATTTAGTTTACACAGACTGCATTAATATCTGATTTATTCACTGCATTAATTTGGAATTCTACAGGACAGATTACCAGACAACAATCTTAACTACACTAGTATTTAGCTCTGAAGGAAGCAACCTGTGCCACCCCATGAAGCTGGTGGAGGGCTTCCATCACTCCTTATCTTTCCCCATCCTTCCTCCCATTTTCCTCCCTACGTGTATCTGAAGCTTTGTCCTCTACTTAGTCCTAATGGAGACATATATGTACAAGAACTTGAAGTAGCCAAGAGACTGGAGAACCACCACATCACTGAGAGCTCTTTCATGTAAAGATTATCTGCCCACACTGCCCCCAAAGAGGTGCACCTTGTGAGATGAAACATGGCACAGAGTGCTACCTGTTGAGAAAAATGGTGTAAATTTGCATGCAAAGGACCAGGGAATAGCAGGAGAACTCTCCAACAGAGATATACACATAAACTAACAGGTCTTAGAATGTTCTAACATACTAAATGAAGTTTCAGAGTAAATAAATGGCTAGTGACACATCTTTTGTAACACATGAATCAGCTACAGATTTGCAAGAGTGGGACACACCCCAGCACCTATGACACTAAAGTACCTGTTTGAAAGTGGACCTGGCTGTCTGAATTGCCAATCCATCCTACTGAGATTGGAACAGAATTTTACAACTATGTGGGTTGTCACAGTTTAAAGTTAAAAAATAAACACATCATTTTCATGGAAATTAATTTAAGAACTTCATTAATATTTTAACACCAATAATTAAGAACAGTAGCAACACAAAGTAAGGAGTAACTAATCAGTCCTAGGAAGCAAACACAACAGTTTTTTTGAGGGGAAAGGAATGTCGGGTAAGAGGGTTGAAGAACTGCAAATTCAAGAACAAGAAAATCCTCAACTGTAAAGAAAAAGAAATAATATGACGCCTTTAATTAAAAAAAAAACCAACACATCTTACCTTAAGAAGCATCCAAATAGCATTCATAGTGTCAGGAATAGTTCAGACAATACTCAGAAATGAGCAGGAAGGTAGTCTTAGTAATACCCCAGTCACCAAGGATGAGCAGGTAGGAAAATCTTTTGTTTCAAGAAGGTATCTGAAAAAGAGAACTTTCATTTAGACTAAAAATAATCAAGAATAAGCAAATTAAAAAGAAAAAGCAAATAGTTTAAGCTATCTGGACAGAGATCTGAAGTACTGTTTGCCTCACCATCTTAAAAAGATGTAGAAAATACCATCCCCTTTGGAAAAGGACAAATGTGTGAGGTATAGGTATCTCCATACGTATGTAGAAATATATTTTTCTATAAAATTGGATTAAATGTATAACACATAGTTTAGATAATATAAAATTGCTTATCAAATAATTAGAAAGCCAAAACCATTTTTCCCAGATAGAAAAATGATTATCCAGGGTACTTCATAAACACTATTAAAAAATGATTTAACTGATCACCTAAAAAAGCCCCTTGCCACGTTTAGTTTTATTTAATAAATTAAAACCTCTCTGATCATTCTGATTGTCCTAAATTTTCTTGAGTTTAAGTTGCAGAGCCCATTCTACATGAAAAGTAAAATCCATTCTTGACTGAAGTGCTACAAACAAATAAAAGACTCTTCTTTCCTAGAGATCTTTAAAAGCAAACCAAACGACTTAATTTTGAGGATGGGAGGGAGGCAAGTTTGTCTGGAGGTAGGAGGATGGATTAAATGACCTCTTGTAGGATCCTTGCCCACGTCCTAGGCCTGAATGAAAATTCCAGCTTAACCAGTTACTGCTTCGCTTAAAATGGAGGCTTGACCGAGTAGGGACAAAAATAACAGCACCCACCTCTGTAAAATAAATTTCAAAAAATTCAAAGAATATACAGTACCCTCATTTTTAAGAAAAATTAAAAATAAAAACCTCTGGAGTGTATTTGTTCCTATGCATTTGTCACTTCGGCTTCGAAGACTTGGCATCACTTTCCTTACCGCTCGTCGGATTTTTTTGGGGGGGGCGAAGGTAGAGGGGAGTTTGACTCTTGACCCAAGTCTCGGGAAGGCTTAAGAGCCCCTCCATGATCCCCACCGCAAAAACCAAGGGGCGAAGAGAAAGGGGAGAGCCCGAGTTCCCACCCCTCCCCCCACCCCGGACCCCAGTCCCAAACCTACCCCCTTTCCCACAGTGGGGCGACTCCTTCTGCCCCAAACCCATTGTTAGGGAGGGGGCGAAAGGGAGAGTGGGCTCATGGCAGGGGCGCCTGCGGCCGCTGCCCCGGCTCGCTTCAGGAGGGGGCGGCCCGAGGGATGCAGCTTCCCTTCCTCTCCGCGTCGGTCCGTCCCACCTCGGCTCGGCCTGGCGCCCCGGGCTCTGCTAGGCGCCCCCGGCCCCGGGCCCGGCCCAGCCCGCCCCCAGAGCAACAGGCCCCCAGCCCCTCTGCCCGCAACCAGGGGCCCAGGCCGGCGGGTGGGCGCCGGGCGGGGGTCCCTGTGCCCCACACACGCGTCCCCGCTCCCCCAGCCCAGCCGCTTCCAGGGCCCTCGGCGGCGCCCGCTTCCCGGGCCCGTCGGCCCCCCGCCTCCTGGCCGGGCCGCCCCCCAGGGTTCCCGCGGTCGGGGCCGCCTACCCTTCCCCACCATCACCCCTACCGACTCGTGCCCCCACCCCCCTCGGGCACCAGTGCCAACGGCGGCTCCCCCGGCCCCGGACCTACCTGCACGGCTCAACCAAGCCTAGAAGTGGGGGCGGGGAATCTTCCGCCCTCCTATGTCTCTCATTGGCCCTTCCGGGGAACATCGGGAGCGCCATTGGCTGATGGAAGATGTCGGTCAGAGCGGTGGGGCGGGACAGAAGCGGAGAGGGATGCTGGTGCCTCGGCGTCTCTGTCTCTGGGTATCTCTCTGTCTCTGTCTCGGCTCTTGGAAATGAGAGACATTTGGATGAGAGGACTGGAAAGGGGCCTCAGGTGGAAGGAATAGAAATAGGAATCCTGGCAGAGCTTCCCACCAGTCTGCCACTCCGAACCCCCTACCTAAGTCTCCTTGAGATCCTCTTACCCATCACCCCCAACCCCGGCCCCTCACCCTTGTAGGTTCTTCATCCAGGAAGCGATGTGATGAAAACTCGGGGCCGGAAGGCCACAGAGGGAGATTTCACATAGGTATATAAAATATACACATACAAATACTTATATATAAAGTCAACCAGATATATGGTCACTAGGGCCTGGAGAGGGAAGGGCACACATCTCACAGGCAAGGAAGGACTTGAGATATAGCCAAAATAAGAAAGAATCAAAAATCACTCTAAGAGCTGAAAACAGTGGTTTCTTCCTAGGAGGGGAGCTGAGGCGACCAGGTGGGAGGAAGACTTACAGTTCACTGTATACCCTTTTGTATCTTTTGATTTTAGTACCATTCACAAAGATTCCCATTTTTTGAATTTAATTAGCTTAAATTTTAAAATAATTCTAAGGTTGCAAAAACAGGGGGACAGATAAGATGGTCGTCCAGGCAAAGTGGGACAACATGCAGATTTAGAGAGGAATTTTAGTTTTTAATATGTTCAGTTCCAGATACCAGTGGTAAACCAAGTAGAGGTGTCCCAGAGGCAAGTGGAGTTAGGAAACTTGGGAGAGGGTGGACTAGGGGAGATTTGGAGTTCTCCATCTAAATATGGTGATCAGTGACATGCTAAAGGATAAACTCCCCATAGAAATGGAAAAAGACACCCACAGTAAGGTCAGAAGCGTGAAAAGAAACAGAAAGAGGGTCAGTGAGACAAGAAGAACAGAATAATGAAAAGGTATGAAAGTTAAGGGAGGAAGGGTCTCTGGAAAAATAAAATAATAAAACTATGAGAACCTCACAGGTCTTACGACTCACTTCAGGGACCCTCTTTAGGCTCATTCAATAAGAATGAAAACTTGCTGTACACCTGAAACTAACACAACATTGTAAATCAATTATACTTCCATTTTTAAAAAGCTTTTTAATTAAAAAACAAAAAGAATGAAAGCCAAGAGAATACTCAAAAAGCAGAGTTCTTAACTTTTTCATACATGCACCCTTCTCAGAATGTTTGACAAATATACACAGAAATTCAAAGGAAACCAATTACATTAAAATACAATTTTCAAGATATTTTTTAAAGTGTAACATAGCAATATATGTGCTTTGTATTAAATCTATTAAATAATAAGATCTAGTGGCAGGCCTAATGACCACCATAATTTTGAGGTGGTAAATGAGTAAAAATAATATTTCAAGATATCCACAACTGTCATATAATAGGAAAATACCTGTGATTTCTATTGGTGACAAGATCACAGGTACTGCTAATACTACTTGGTTTGTTATCTCCATTCATAATTGAAGGAAATACTAATTTCCTGTTTTTAATTTTCTGTTAGACTTTTGCAAAATTACAGGCATATTCCCTTTTCCGGATCCAAGTTCGTGGATTTCCTAATCTACGGACCCCAGGTTAAGAAATTCTATCGGCAAGAAATCATTCTGCCCCTACCCACATAGGGGTGTGACCCTGCTTCCCCCACCCCCATCTCTGTCTCTCTCTTACCCTTCCCCACTTGCTCCAAGCACCCTCTGGTCCCAGTCCTGCCTGCAGATGTCTGACGGCTCTGTGACACTAAGAACAGGGGTGATGAATGAGGGTTGGAGGAAAGATATATATACACCCCTTATCTGTCTTCAAAGAAAAAAGAGAAAGCTCCGAGGTGTATTGCAGATCCGAAAAGATGGGGAAGAGGAGCCCAGGATGGGGCATCATTCACTACCAAGAGAGAAAACAAATTATAAAAAGAAAACATCTTTATCAGTTAAGTAAGAATCTTTTCTCTGAGTTTATTAATATTGCTCAAATCAGCCCTAGAGAACATCTGCAATTCAGTATCTTATTTCATAAATCTGTAAAATTGGGAAAAAACAGTAACTACCTCCTAGGGGTTTTGTGAGGATTAAATTAGTTAATACATACAATGGATTTAAAATAGTGCCTGACACAGGCTAAACACTCAGTTTTTAACTATCTTTATTATTATATTAGGCATGCTGCTTTCCAGCGCATTCCATGAAAATTTCTGGTAAGATTATTCGTATTAATGACATATATAGTAGCAAACTGAGTGCTAAGAAGGTTAGCCCAGAACTCTTGCTTTTCATTTAAATGCTTCAAAGTTAGAATACTACATTTTTTCCAGGTACATTTTCATTCCTCTATGGGGGAATAACATCAGTGTCTCTTTAAAGGGATTGTAAACTTGGAAAAAAATGTCTGGCTACTCATATTACAAAGGGCTAATTTCCATAATGCTGTATATAAAGACCTCCTACAAATCAATAAACAAAGCCCAGCAATCCTTGTACACAGCTGGTGGGAGTGTAAACTGGTACAGCCACTTTGGAAACGACTTTGATATAATCCAGTAAAAGTTAAAATATACATACTCTATCAGAGCAGTCCCACTACTACATATATATTATTAGGGAATGCAGAATTTCAAGTGTCAGGATGACTGTACAAGAATATTCATAGCAGTGCTGTTCCTCAGTGACCCAGAAAGGAAACATCCCAAATGTCTACCAAGCATAAATGGTTAAATTGTGATATATTTGTACAGTGAAAATTAATAAATGATGATTATATTCAACAACATGAATAACTTTTTGCAAAGGTAATATTAAACACAAAAGAAAGCAAGATACAAAAAAATATATCTAGTATTATTCCATTTATATAGAGTTTGAAAGCAGACAAAAGTAAACTATATTCTTTAGGGATGCGTAGTTAGGAGGTAAAATAAGGAAAAAGAAGGAAATGAACACAATAAAAGTCAGGAGAGCTGGTCGGGGGCAGAAGAAGTTTTGTTTGATTGGGAGTAGGGGTTGTTCTTAGGGGCTGGCAGTGTTCTACTTTTGATCAAGTGACGGGTACACAAGTATTTGCTCTATAACTGTTTATTAAAATGTACCCCAAAATGTATATATTTTTTCTGTATGTATGTTATATTTCACAAAGAAAATATATTTTTTAAAAATCTCTGTAGAAAAAAATGGACAAAAGATACGACAGAAATTTCACATAAAAGGAAAATAAGAATGGTTCTTAAACAAATGAAAAGATGCTAAACTTTACTAAAAGACGTGCATTTAAAACTCCACTGAGGGAATTCCCTGGTGGTCCAGTGGTTAGGACTCTGTGATTTCACTGCCGAGGATGAGGGTTCGATCCCTGATCAGGGAACTAAGATCACGTGAGGCGTGACCAAGAAAACAAAAAAACAAAAAAAACTCCACTGAGATACTAACAGGTCATGAAGATAACGCTTGCTAACACATTGTGTTGGCAATGGCAAGGGGAACAGCCATTTTTTGCATCACTGGTGAAAATATAAGTTGTTCCAACATCTATGGAGATCAATTAGGTAATAGCCATCAAATTTATAAATGCAAATAGCCTTTAATTCAGCAATTCCATCCCTAGGGATTTATTCATTCACTCCCCAAATATTTATTTAGCACCAACTATGCGGCAGGCACTGTTTTATGCTCTAGAATTTATCTTATATATTCTATGAAAAGTCTGGGAACCTGGGGCTGTTTATTATTATCATAGAGTTACTCACAAGAAAGAAGGCTTGAATCTCAACCAGAGAATACAATTAAGACTATATCAGAGCACATTAAATAAAATGAAAAAGTGTAATAAATGTTTCCCTACTTACAAATCTTTAGATAATCTGTGTATACACAGCTATTGGTTTGTTTTTGTTTTGTTTTGTTTTTCCCGGTACGCGGGCCTCTCACTGTTGTGGCCTCTCCCGTTGCGGAGCACAAGCTCCGGACGCGCACGCTCAGCGGCCATGGTTCACGGGCCCAGCCGCTCCGCGGCATGTGGGATCTTCCCGGACTGGGGCACGAACCCACGTCCCCTGCATCGGCAGGCGGACTCTCAACCACTGCGCCACCAGGGAAGCCCTATTGGTTTGTTTTTGAAGCATTGTATAGAGAATAACATTTAAATGCACTTCATTACAGAAGTGGTTAAATAAATTATGATTTGCATCCTGCTCTGTCACCAAGGGCTGTCTTCATGGGCATGTGAGCTGTGCAGTCACGCAGGGTCCCACACTCAGAAGGGCCTCATGATTTGCTGTTGCCTCTTGAAGCAGAGGAGCTATGAACAAATCGGGTGTCACCATTCCTTGTCACCTCATTCGCAAATAGCATCTGTGATGCTCCATGAGCACAGAATTCTGGTGGACTTGTCATACGTGGGAAATTCAGCCGATTTGTACAAGGTAACTGTGTTACATGTATGACTGAATAAGCATTGAGAGGCCATGCTTTCCTTTTGAACTAGAACTTGCTCTGAAGCCAGAAAGAAGACAGTTTTCTAAGAAACATGGAAGACCCAGGAGCCATATCATATCATTTCTTACTTGCGTTACTTCTTTGTGTTAGCCAATCTCTTATGTTGAAAATGATGACACAGAAGGAAGAGGCGACAAGGCAACCCAGAGTTCCTTTTCCTTTCAGTCCTCCCTTGCTTATCAGGAAGCTGAAAGTAAAGTGTTAGTAGAATGTACACATATCAAGAAGTGAAATCAAAACATTTGAGTTCATTTATCCAGAGTTCCCATTGTTCTGGTAAGAATAAAATAGACTTGTGTGAGTACAAGTTACAATACAAATTGTACAATTTCGGTGATTCAACTTAGGAGTTAAATGCTCTTTAAAACTGGCATTGCACAGTATGAAGAAGGATGGTAAATTTCATAATAACGATTTAAATTTAAAATTTTTCTTTACTTAGATGACATTGAATAGCAAATAAAAAGCACCATGGGGCTTCCCTGGTGGCGCAGTGATTGAGAGTCCGCCTGCCGAAGCAAGGGACACGGGTTCGTGCCCCGGTCCGGGAAGATCCCACATGCCGCGGAGCGGCCGGGCCCGTGAGCCATGGCCGCTGAGCGTGCGCGTCCGGACCTTGTGCTCCGCAACGGGAGAGGCCACAACAGTGAGAGGCCCACATACCGCAAAAAACAAACAAACAAACAAACAAACAAAAAAGCACCATGGTGAGACAAGTTAGAGACCATGAAAGAATGGAAAAAGCTTTATATTTTAGTGCCTTTAATGGTACTTTCCCCCTGCTTTTTGAATAAGGGACCCACATTTTCACTTTGCACTGAGCTCCTCAAATTAGATAGCTTGTCCTGTTCGTCACTTATGAATTTTGTGACATTGGGCAAGTTATTTAAACTCTCACCTCTGCAAAGTGGGAAGAACAATCATACCTATCTAATAGTATTGTTGAGAGGATTAAATATGCTAATAAGAAAAACTCTTAAAGTTTAGCTATTTTATATTTAATATTATTATTATTATAGCTGTGTTGCTATTATCAAATAGACAATAGAAGAGTATCCAGTCTTAAAAAAGAAAGAGGAAGTCTTTCTTTTACTACATGTACTGCTAGAGAGTGATCTCCAAAATATATTAAGTGAAAAAAAAAAAAAGTTGTCAAACAATGTTTTTGACATGCTTCCATTTGTGTAAGGAAGGAGAGAAAAAAAATGTCTTACATATGTACTTGCATACACTTAAAACATGTTTCTGGGAGAGGTCACAATTAAATAACACTGGTTGCTTTCAGGGAGGGGAACCAAGCAGCTGGAAGATGAGGTGAGAGGGGAATTTTTCTCTCTTCAAACTTTTGAACCATGTCAAAGTATCACTTATCAAAAAATAAATTAAACATTTTAAACATCTTCTATATTTTATTTTACACAATGCACTGCCAGGCATAGAAGCCTAAATAAATAACTGTTGGCTAAAATATTTCTTTAAAATTTAAAATGGGGGCTTCCGCGCTTCCCTGGTGGCACAGTGGTTGAGAGTCCGCCTGCCGATGCAGGGGACACGGGTTCGTGCCCCGGTCCGGGAATATCCCACATGCCGCGGAGCGGCTAGGCCCGTGAGCCATGGCCGCTGAGCCTGCGCGTCTGGAGCCTGGGCTCCGCAACAGGAGAGGCCACAACAGTGAGAAGCCCGCGTACCGCAAAAAAAATTTAAAAATAATCAAAAAAAAAAAAAGATGAATTGTACCTCAGGTCTCACCCATATCTGATTTAGATAATATTTGGATGAGACTTTGGAGTTGATGCCAGAACCAGTTAAGACTTTTGGGCGGCTGGGATGGAATAAATGTATTTTGCAGGTGAGAAGGACATGAATTTTGGGGGGAAGGAGGGAGAATCCAGTGGACTGAATGTTTATGTCCTCTCAAAATTCATGTGTTGAAATACTAACCCCCAATATGATGGTATTAAGAGGTGGGGCCTTAGGAAGTGATTAGGGCATGAGGGCAGAACCCTCATGAATGGAATTAGTTCACTTATAGAAGAGACTCTAGAGAGGTCCCTTTCCTCTTCTGCCATGTGAGGACATAGCTAGAAGACCACCATTTATGAACCAGGAAGTGGGCCTTCATCAGACACCGAATCTGCTAGCGCCTTGATCTTGGACTCCACAGCCTCCAGAACTGTGAGAATGTTGTTTAAGCCACCCAGTCTGATATTTTTGTTACAGCAGACTGTATGCCCTACCTTTCCTCCTTTCTTTGCTCTTTATTTATTTTATTAATTATTGATGTGGGCTCATAAATTCCTATTTTTCTCCAATAGCATTATTGTACTTGTTTTTGGGAGGATCAAATGTATCAAGTTTGGCCAGTCAAGTTGGCTCCTGTGTCCTTGTGACATGCCTCCAACTCCAACTGAGTATTGTCAAGTTTTGAATTTTTGCCCATCTGTTTGGTGAGAAATTGTATCTCTATGTAGTGTTTTTTTAAAAATATTTATTTATTTTGGCTACGCCAGATCTTCGTTGTGGCATGCGGGCTTCTTAGTTGTGGCATGCAAACTCTTAGTTGTTTGCATGCATGCAGGATCTAGTTCCCTGACCAGGGACTGAACCCGGGCCCCCTGCATTGGGAGCATGGAGTCTTACTCACTGGACCACCAGGGAAGTCTCTGTATCTCTATGTAGTTTTAATTTGCATATATCTTACTGAGTGAATTTGAACTTTTCATGTTTAAGGGGCATTTTGTTATATCTTTTCGTGAATTGTGTTGTTCATGTCTTCCCCTCTCTCAAAATTAAAAAAAAATTTTTTTACACGTTAGGGGAATTATCCCTTTATCTGTGACATAAGGGCAAATATTTATTCCCAGTTTGTCATTTGTCTTTTTTTGGGTCATGCAAAATGTTTTTAATGTAGTCAAATTTATCAATGCTTTTTGTTGATTTTTTTTTTTCAGTTTAAGGTGACATTTCACTTCCTCATATGCTTTTAAAAGGATATTTTTCTTTAGCTTTGCCATTGTTTTGGGGAGAGTCTTTTTTATCAGCAGAAAGCCTTTAATTTACGTTTGCTGGCTTTTTGCAATAGCTTTGTATGGATGGGGATCGCTTTGCTCTATTCCCAATCATTTCATGGGCAGGATTCCTAGTTTGAGAGCTCTTTTTTGCAGTTTCAGGATCTTGCTGGTAGGGGTGGGAAGAATGATGTGCTTTCTCTTTTCTGCCAGTCTTTTATTTCCCCTTTTTCCTTTCAATGCCTCTTTTTCATATCTTATTCTCCCGTAGAAACACTGCTTGTATGAGGCTGCCACTCTTGGTCCCAGACATTTTCAAACCTTTCCCTGAAGTGAGGGCTATAATCTACCAAGTCCTAACCTATGTTCGGTATTTTCCATTTGTTTCATTTTTTCCCCTGAAGATTCTGGGCTTCCTGTAATATGTCTTCTACTCCATTCAGCTCTGTCCATGGAGAGATTTTGCCTTTTTCCTCACTTTCTGTGACCACAGGCTAATGGTGATAGCAGGATCCCTACTGGAAAATTTCCCCTCTACTTACAGGTAATTTGAAGTTATAGTATTCTCTTAATAATGAAGGCATGAACCATGTACAGTTTTGTTCTACTTGATTTTATGGTTGTTTTGGGAGAGGGACAGATTTGTAATCAGGTTAAGTGCCATTGTTTTCCAGCCCTAGGAGTCTCAATATTCTTTTTTCTTATCAGACATACATTTCAGCACCCAGTCACGATGTAAACCATTGAAAACTAGCGATGGAAAGGAGGTATCTTAATTATCAATGGTTATAAATGGTAGTTGAAGTGAGAGTTGTGTTGGAATTGGCAATGAGATTAACAAAGGGAACATATTGCACATTAGTGGTTTTAGATTATATCGAGGTGAAAGTTTGAGAAAATTAAGATGCATTTTCTTTAAGACTCGGAATAAAACAATGAGTGCTTGATATTATGGCTGCTACTGTTCCATATAATATTGGTGATCCCAGCCATAGCAATTAAAAAGAAAAAAGAAATGAGGTATTTTACACAAGGATTAAAAAGGAATTAATGTCAGGAAATCCCTGCTCAAATAGAAACCCTACAAATTCTTAGAATAAGAAAGTTCACTAAGTTTTTAGGATCAACTGACAAAAAGCGTTACCCTCTCTACAGCAGTGTGGTAGGTGCTCTTGGCTGCTAAGCCAACAGCCATTCCCCCTTCTTTGCTAACAAAATCTCTGGGTCCAAACACAGATCACAATGTATCTAAACCAGTCATGGCAAACCCAGTCCCTTTTACCAGATTCTAAAATTTACCAAGTATCCCTTGCAGCTAAGGATGATTATTTGACCCAGTCCTGGCCAAAAATATGTAAGCAAATGTGTGCCAAGCTGTTCCTGGGAAAGATTTTCCTCTTTTTTGCAAATGCTTTGGTTTCTCTAAGACTTAGTTTCCTCTTGTATAAAACAGGTAATACATGCCTTACCTTATAAGGCTGTAAAGATGAAATGAGATTATTCTTATATCAAAGTGATCCATAAATCCTAAATAAAAAGAAGATAAATGCTAGCATTTTTCAAAATATGCAAATGATTATGGGCACAGATTTATAGCATCGACTGGTATAAGGGCTGCAAACTGGCATAAGTTTAAGGAGTGCTGTTATATACAAAGAAATCCCTTTACTCAATCTTTTCATTATTAGGAAACTAAGAACTGATGAATTTTTATTCTTGTGTAGCACCTTGCCCAGTGATGTATTAACTCACAAAGTATTGAGAAAAATCTAACACCTCAGACTACATGTTATTTGGGGTGATTTGTAGATAGTTATGCCAATATAGCTGTAAGTTCTCAATCAGGGGTTGCAGGATATAAAATGTCAGATTATATGTATAGTATATAGTATATGTGTATATATGTGTTTCTATTTGTGATGTTTCTATAACATCACCTCCACCCTGATAATACCACTGTATATTTGTACAGTACTTTAGTTTTACAAAGCACTTCCATGCTTTAACACATGGTCCTCAGACCTCTGTGGGATAAGAAGGGTAAGATCTTATCTTCTTTGTATTGGTGAGAAAAAAAGTTTAATTTCAGGGTCCCACAGCAACTAAGGGGCAAAGTCTACATTTCCTAGATATCAGTCTAGTGCTTTTTAAAAATACATGATTAGAAACCTTAATTCTACTCCTTTGCTCCCACTGTTACTTACTCTTTTTCTTATTCCAACTCCAGTGATGCATTATGCATTTGAATTTTCTTCTCAAATACAGCTTTTAGCCTCAAATTGAAAATTCTATTTTGAGGGTGTTGAATAAAAAGAATGCTTGTGTTAAGGGAAATTGGTAATAAAAAAAAAAGTAAAAATGGAAGGAAAATCAAGGACCTAAAATTTCCTACTTTAAAGCAAATTCTAGTTACTCAAGAAAGGGATACCGCTTTCAGTTTCAGTGTGAAAAGTACAGAGGCAGGGTACACATAAAAGCCCCTTCAAAGGACTAAGCATATAATAGATTTAAATCTACAGTTAGTAATAAAGTTTCCTTTGTAAAACCCGAACTTCTGTGATACTCAATGTCAAAATGCTAGGGAGGACACTTGAGAGTTAACATTAGATATGATCTGAAACTTCCAGAGAAGTCCAAAACTAAGTAAAAGGTTTTGAACATACACAAATGCCAAAAGTGTCCAGCTCTATCATTTAATAGTTGAGTCTTGGTTTTCTCTCTTGTAAAATGCAGTAGCACCTACCTTATAGGGTTGAGGACTGAAAATACTGTACACAAGGTAAGTAACACGGTACACATGGCAAGAACTCACTGAACATAAGTATTTAGCAAAGTTTGCACTTCTGAACCTTCATGAACCATTAATTAGAGGCCAAACAAACCAAAGAATACTTCCTACTTACACTTCTAGTTATCCCTGCCCTGCTGACAGCAAATGGCCGGTCCTAGGGAAGGTTACAGTCTGAGTCATTCCCTCTCACCTGCCCAGCGCACCTCACTTTATGTCTTTTTCCCTATTGCTACCCTTTCTTCAAGTCTGAACAAAACCCTTCAGCTCTCTACCCTTTTTCCAAGATATCAAACTAGAGTAAAATTTGGTTTCTATATTCTACTTCTTTCAGATCTTGATATTTAAAATTGATTCTAATTAGAACAAAAAAGCTGTGTGTCCCTTTTAAAGGAATTTCAGAAATCACATGATTAAAGAATAAAAAGCAGTTGACTCACAAAGTAGCAGCTGCTGGCAAGGGACTTTTGTAGTTTGGGAAAAATACATTCTAAAAGTTACCATTTTTTGGTCACAATATTTATTTTGACATTCCAAATAATACTAAAAAAACGGTGTGAGTTAAATATATACATATATATATTAGAAGAGGGTGTAAGTTAAAAAAAAATAGAGAAACATTGCCCTAGACTTTTGTGGAACATAAAACTGTAATCTTTCACTATTTTGCTGTGCCTTACTATAAAAATACAGATGGCACAGCTCTTATATAGCTTTAATGACTTGATTATAAATTTGCTTTCAAAAGTAATTTATTTGGATTTTCCATATCCTTTAATGAATTGCAAATATATTAACAGAAAAGACTTTCCCCCCCCAAGACTGTACAATTTCCGAAATAAGTCAGGAAAAGCAGAAAGAAGACACAAAATTACATTGTTTCAATGCAAATAGAACACACACATCACACCCACACTTGCATTTTCCTAGGTTTTCACAAAGAAAACAGGTCACCATATTTCTTGTGAAGACCCATACTATACTCTGGCTAAACAGAGACTTGCAAACTTTTTTCTTCAAAAAGAGCATTTTTAATAGACTAAATACTGGTTATCACTGAGTTTTTGTTTAAGGTACAACAGCAGCATGGTTCAAATGTCACTTGCAGTTCTTGGAAAAAATAAAAATTTTAAAGTAATGAAATACAGAAAAAGTAGGACCACCTTTCATTATTTTGAGTACCATTGTTCTCTTGAAAAAATATTTCCAAACTTCTAAAATCCCAGAGTTAAGAACCATTTCCAAGGGGGAAAATATGCCACAACATAACTTCTGAACAAGAGTGTGTGTGTGTGTGTGTGTGTGTGTGTGTGTGTGTGTGTGTGTGTGTATACACACGTGTGAAAAGCTTAAAGAGAAACAAGGACGTCAAAGTACTTAGTATTTCTGATTTTCTTTAAAATAACTTCTGAAATTTGAAGCAAACATTTTGCTTGATCAAAATGCATATCTTCTTCTGGTTGTTTGATCTCCATTCCAAGCAAAAAAGAAAGAAAAAAAGAAAAGAGAAAGCCAGAAACAGTAAATAGGTGGGAAATAAGGCTTCAAATACCTAAATGACTTTGAAAGTAGAGGTGTGAGGAAAATGCAATCAGGTCAAGCTTAGGCTGATTATCCCTCAGCCAACCATTGCCATGCTGTGCCTTCCACAACTATCCTTTTATCCCTGGTCTCAAAATTAGTACCAGAAAGACTTACTTCTGGCACAGGACATAAATTGCTACTACAAAAAATAACTAATTATACATCAGCAAATTGTTTGTGAGCATAGCTTTCTCCAAGCTTTGTAACAAAGAGCTCAGTTCAAAGCTTTCTATCAAACTCTATATTTGATACTGTTATACAGCTGGCTTATGATTTGCCAATTAAAAAAATAAAAGAATATAAAATTAAATATTACAGAACTAATGGATAAAAATGGAATATTTGTTAGAATCCAAGTGCTAGCCTTTGGGAATTTTTAATGATATTCGTTTACTCACAACCTTTCCTTTTTCTTATAAATTATTTTTTTTTAGGCAGCACATATATAGATTTAGGTAGAAAATTTTGTTAAATACCTCTCTGGCACCCAATACCTAATCTAAGACTCTGACTTGAATTAGTTTGTAACGGTATCTAAGCCACATTCAAATCAGCAGATTAATAGTAAATGATAGAAAATTACTGAGTCTACAGGCTAAAATTTTTTTCTTATCTTCTGTAATCCACATTATTTTCACAGCCTGACTAACAAATACAGGTAACCAGTAGATAAGTTTGTCCTTCATCAAATAATCCAAAACAATAACTGTAGGCCTGTCATTCATAAGAAAGTATAAATTTGTTATATTCTGACATTGGCACTTAATAAAATGTTAACTAAAGTTTCTATAAAAATTTCAATACATTACAATAAAGGAGATACACAATTTAAGACTTTAAATTGGTTACTGTGAAATTCCAATAATTCCCATTTCATTATGCATAATTAGATCTTTAAAATTACGGTCATTCCCCAAACACATCAACATATATTATGACAAACTCAAAAGAGAACTCCTGTCCTTCGTAAGAGCGGGGTTTTTTTTTCAGCTAAGAATTTCTAATATCCTAAACCCAATCACTCTCAGTAAATGTTTTGGTGACTCACACTATTGAAAATAATTTGAAGCAGAGAGTTGAAAAGAATGGAAATGACCTCAACTGAAGGTAACCACACATTCTTGCACCCTGCTTAAACACTTAGACAAGTCAGAGGGATACCGTCTTGAACAAATATAGATTCACAGTTATGGGAGGATTCTGACTGTATTAAGGCTTTCCCTATCATGATCTCTTAAAGTCTTTCCATTTAGTGTTCTCATTTTGATTCTTCTGGTGAACTTAAATGGTTATTAAGAGCCTTTTTTTGGCTTTTCAGTGGGCAACGCTTCTATCATCTCTGAATGTTAAAGGTGATCCCACAGAGCTCAAAGAGAAGAGGCAATATGGTAAGGACCAATTTTAAAGTTTATAATACCTAGACAACAATGATCAACACTCTGAAGCAAGATGAATAAATTAAAATTCTTGGTTAGACATTATTCTTGCCAAGAGTAATTGTACACTGTATGGAGGGATATTGATTCGTACGTATGAGTTCCAATATGCCCATTATATTTGTTTATGGGAGACACTGCAAGTTGAAGGTAATTTACATTCCTTGGCAATCAAGTTACTCTGTTATAGGCAATGTCTTTTATTGTTCCATCTGGCACTTGCTAACACCATTCTTGAAGAACCTAGAAATGAAGGTCAGTCACTTTGTTTATCAGGAACAGAACCAAGTAAAAACAAATTTTTGGAAAAACGACCAAGAGATTCTGGTTCATCACCACTTTCCATATCTAATGGTTCCTTCAAGATAAAACAAAACTCTTCCTTCCATGATAGCTTTCCAATAAAGAAAAAAAAGAAAAGGAAGTTCCCCACCCTATCCCCTAAGTTGTCATTCATACTGGTGAAAGGGCCAGTCTTGTTAGCAGCTAAATATTGCACTGCCTTTCCTTCTGTGTACAGTCGGCGTCCAATGAAAGGGGCACACTCGGGGTCTAAGTGACGGGTGATGACACTGCTGGCTCAAGAGTGAAGACTCAGTATGTGGAAGGACAAGAAACACGTCAGCACTAGTCACACATCCAGTTGCAAAAGTCTTGATTTCCACAAGTTAAAATTCATCACTTTCAGCTGCATGAAGTTGTGTGTCATCTGCATCTGTCATGCTGCTCTCCTGGGATTCATCTGTTCCCACTTTAAAAATAAAACAAAAGTCTACAGTAAGATAGCTGACAACTATTTTTGGTTGGTTCATGAAAACAAGAAAATTACTATATCCAGAGAGATGAGACCTTAAATAAAAGCCCTTAAAAATCCTGATATCCTTCAATAAAATGCGATTCAAGTGCCTTATTTTATAGCATGTCTAAGATTATTTTATTGCATTTCACCTTTAAGAGCTTTAACTACTAGGGGCTTCCCTGGTGGCGCAGTGGTTGGGAGTCCGCCTGCCGATGCAGGGGACATGGGTTCATGCCCCGGTCCGGGAGGATCCCATGTGCCGCGGAGCGGCTGGGCCCATGTGCCTGCGCGTCCAGGGCCTGTGCTCCGTGGCAGGAGAGGCCACAACAGTGAGAGGCCCGAGTACCACAAAAAAAAAAAAAAAAAAAAAAAAAAGAGTTTTAACTACTAAAACTGCCTCTCCCTAATGAATTCCTATTCCTAACCTAAGAATCAGAACTATTCTCTGACATCCCATCCAATTGTTGACTCCACTTTGGGGACAGTCCGTTAGTTCACAAAAATATAGAATATAAATGTATTTCTGAAACAAAGTCATCTTAGTTTATCTCATCAGAGGTCTCTCAATTCTCTTATTAAAAAATATTAATATATTAAGTCTTGGCTCTCACTAATTATTTTAAGACATACTCTCAATTAAGCGATAGAGTATATATATTTTTTGCTTTTTTTTTTTTTTTTTGTGGTACGCGGGCCTCTCACTGTTGTGGCCTCCCCCGTTGCGGAGCACAGGCTCCGGAAGCGCAGGCTCAGCGGCCATGGCTCACGGGCCCAGCCGCTCCGCGGCATGTGGGATCTTCCCAGACCGGGGCACGAACCCGTTTCCCCTGCATCGGCAGGCGGACTCTCAACCACTGCGCCACCAGGGAAGCCCTATTTTTTGCTTTTTAATTAATTAATTGATGTACAGCTGATTTACAATATTATATTAGTTTCAGGTGTACAATATAGTGATTCAATATAGGGATACAGTATTTACTGCCTTAAGTTATCAATCTAATTCTTTGTTCCTTCCTCTTTTTTTTTGATCTCTCCATTTAAATATATCTGCCATATATTTAGATTTTAGATTTGTGAGAGCTACATAGAATTTGAATAGCTACTACAGATCTGTCAGTACTTTAAAATGTGCACAAATTTATTATTCATTCACTTAGCACTTATAATGTTTTCAACATAGTCACACCTATCATCTTTTCTCCCCCTATCACGTTCCTATGAAGCAGATAAGGCAGGCATTAGTTACATAGATTGAAGCTTAGGTAAAAATCAGCAATGGATTTGTCAAAAATCACACAGCAAACTAGATCCAGAACTGAAACTAGTTACCTGGCTCCATATGCACGCTGTTATTATACTACCCTGTTCAATTTCCCTAAAATTTCATTTGGTATAAAGAATCTAACATGGTTAGAGATAAATAAAAAAGCAGTCCCTAAATCCTTATACAAACGGTAGCTTTCTGGATACTCAAAAAATTTTCCATGTTTATTCTGTGCCATAAATAAATATCTGTTTCATCTTACCAACTCTGATGTGGTGTTTCACTAGCTTTCTAGTTTGAATAACCACATATAAACCTAATTCACATGGATGATACTCACTGATCTGTTCCTCTTGGGTTATTGGCTCCTCATCATCTGGAAGGTAGCGCTTATCAATTGCCTCTTTAATCTGGTTATTGGCTCCTTTAGGATCTAAATCCATAGCCCAAGAGAAATTCATCAGGGCGAGGTGCGTTTGACCTAACTTCTTGTAAACCTAAAAATAAACAGCAGCACTACATTTTTCATTAAGTTGTAAGCTTCAACTATAAAATCCTAAACATTTTAAATTTAAATTAGGCTCTTGATTATGTGCTATAAATTCATTCTGAGGAGTAGAACATTTTCATCCTATCGAATAATTCATACCAACTTTTGAGTTCCTTTTAATATATTCAGATATTATTTTCAGAATTCCTTGCCTATATCTCTCAGGTAGTGAGCTTCCAATAAACCTCACTCTGTCTGGAACAATGATAGTGGAAAGAAATGGACGATAAGCTGCTTGATTAGCATTCATTTACACTGATTTTAAACAGAGTTATATCAACTCTCAGCACTGTCCTCAGCTACCTTAACCAACTGGCATCTGGGGGCCCAGTGTGTAAAATCCTGACTAGTCTGGCCTTGGAAATTTTGCAAGCCATTTTTTCAAACTAAACAACACAGCGGCATTACTTTTCTTCTTTTGGGGGATGTTTGAGTATTTTATTGATAATTGGAAGCTAAGGGCTTTCCTTGAGGTAGCCTCAGTTATGAACTTATTACTGGCCATTGGCTGCAAGTGCTAATACACTTCCAAAACTATAGAAGGATTAGGGTTATAGGGTGTGTGTTCTTGCTTCTTCATTAGGATATCATGTTCTTAAATGTTAAACTAAATCCATTCTTTATTTCCAGAGCAATTAGTTCAGAGCTCCAGTTGAATTTGCTCAACAGATATTGCACAATAAAATATTATATTTATTCTTCAAAATTAATATTTGTTATGAAAGTCACAGTTTAGAACCCGGGCCCCAATCTTTACCTTTCCTATTAAGAAGTAAACGAGGGACTCTTTGGGAACAATTTGTTTCAATTCTTCAAGTTCTTGTAAAGCAGACTGAAAAAAGCAAAGAAAAACATACTAGCAAAATTGTACAGTTTTGACTAAGCAAGTGTTTTTACTTAATTTCCAAAATCATCTTAACTAAAGCTTACTAGATCTTAATCAATGTGCTTCCTTGTTGCATTAATTCTTGTTGTGAAAATAAAATGCAAGGAAAATACTTATGACAACAGGAACTAAGAAGTGGAAGGAATTCACCAAAATTCACTGAAAACACACACAATTCTTTGTGAAATATGCAGGTGACAACCCTTGCTTTTGTCACCATTTTGTTTAAAATAACTAAATACTATCACACTGTATATGAAAGTGTTTTAAAAACTAAGTTGCAGAACTCTGAAGTTCTATTCATTTACCTTCTCCCTGACACCAGCACTAAGCTTTGAATACCAACCTGACATTTTAACTAATGATGAAGAGCCTAAAATTTAACCCTCTGAATTAAGTTAAAATTATCTAGCAATTTTCTGACCACTGCTAAAGGGTTCAGGAGATTGAAAAGACAGATAGGAAAACTGCATTTGTATTTAAAAGAAAGATATGATGATTAAAAATAAAAACTGGGGCTTCCCTGGTGGCGAAGTGGTTGGGAGTCTGCCTGCCAATGCAGGGGACATGGGTTCGAGCCCTGGTCTGGGAAGATCCCACATGCCGCGGAGCAACAAAGCCCGTGTGCCACAACTGCTGAGCCTGCGCTCTAGAGCCCGTGAGCTGCAGCTGCTGAGCCCACGTGCTGCAACTACTGAAGCCCATGTGCCTGGAGCCCATGCTCCGCAACGAGAAGCCCACACACCACAACGAAGAGTGGCCCCTGCTCGCCACAAAGCCTGAGCGCAGCAGCGAAGACCCAATGCAGCCAAAAATAAAAACAAAAAAAAAAAACAAAAAAAACTGGCTTCCCAAATGAGATACTGTCAATTTTCCACCTAGTAAGTGGACAAAAATAAAAAATTTGATGTTACATAAAGTTACCATGAGTGAGGGAAATCAGGTATTCTCATCACTGAGGGCAGAATTGTAAATTGATGCAACCTTTGTGTGAGGACAACTTAGCATTATCTAGTAAGTTAAAAACTGCAGGTAAACATTGATTCAGCAATCCCACTGTTAGGAATCTGGCCTAGTTATGTTAACTAACATATTTTTCTAATCAGAACAATAAAAAATCAGTGAGAAGAGTGACATTGCTTAACATTTTTGCAAATCTCTGGTTAACAGAAGGCAGCTGGACTCTCTTATCTGCTTCTGCATTCAATCTGTTATGATATCACATCAAGTAATTTTTGAAACATTCCACTGTACACTGGGGAGAAAATGAAAGTGAAAAAGGCAAGTAACATCTAAATATTATTAGGAAAATAGTTTTGACCTTGCGGACTTCTTGAAAGGGTTTTTGGGACCACCCCCACCAGAAGCTCCCAGACCATACTTTGAGAATCACTGCTTTAAAGAAATTTTAATCAACATAACATACCCCCAAACTTCTGTACTTCCACACCACACACAATTCACACAGTTCAGAATTGATGTGTTTTTTCCTATGACTATACGTTACAATTGTTATAAAAATTTCATGTATCTATCATGCCTCCCCCCCGATAATCTACTTGCAAATAGAAAAACAGTGAGAAATAGTGAGAAATAGTGTCTAACACAGCACCAGAGTTCTCATTTTTGCCCTAAAAGACTTAAGACTTACACAACTAGATATCAACACAACACATTAAATAGGGTGGTGTCCAGCAATGTTTTTGCCACAGAGAGACTGAGGTGGCCCTCTAACACAATTTGATTTTCATTTTGGAGGCAAGACATTTCAGAAGCAATCAGTAACTGTTCCTTATGCCCTTTTTCTACCTGTATCTAATCCATGCATCAAAGTAGCCAAGCCCCAAGCTGGTACTCAAAAATGACTATAACCATTACAGCCTGGACAGTGGATCAGATTAGAACATGAGCTTCTTGAAGCAAGTATAGGGCTGATTAACATGGCATTCCTGGTAGGTGTGGTGGCATTAAAATGGCTTTAAGAACAATAAATTGAATAAAATCCTTCAACAGAAAAACCTGACCACATATCTAGAGAAGTACAGTGAAGCAAAAAAATGAAAACAAATGCTGAATTACAATTATAGTACTTCAAAGAGCAAGTTAAAAGTGTTTATTAGATTTACAAGAAGTTTTAAAAGGACAGAACAGTAGGATTAGACATCCACTTCTTCATAAAGAAAACCAGAGCAAGACTAGAAGAATTACCGAATAAATGACAAAGAATAAATTATACATTTAATCCCTTTATATATCTTTCTTAGTCTTGTAAAAAGTTAAGGGCTTACCACCGAGTTTGTATTTTTCGATTTCAGCAAATTTCAATGTGTCCCGGAAGAACAGATTTCTAGGGAAAGTGTCTACTAAAATGGATTATTTCGCCCAAGTTTTTCCGTGCACTTAAATTTCGGGTATTTTTTTGGTAAGTTTTTAACTGCTTTTAGTAGAAAGAGCCTGAATTTATTTAAAAAGTAACCTGAACTTAAAATCAAAACTTTGGATTCATAGTTTATGATTACCTAGTCTCCCTGTTATAAGATCTCATAATTCACTATGTATACTTTTCCTTTATGTATTATTCCTGTGATTATTTGATTAATGTCTGTTCTCCCTCTAGAAGGGTACTAGATGGTAAGCTATTCAAAGGCAGGAAATATGGTTGCTTCACTTGCCACTATATTCCTAGTGCCTGACATATAACAGATACTCAAATAAATACATTGAAAAATGCACACATTCATTTGTCATCTGTTCACATATTTTGGTCCTAACAGGATGGTTTAGGTTTTACATTTAAGATAACTGCCTTTCCACATAGGAAATCTTTTCAAGGGATAACCATATGTTCCTAAATATCCATACACCCATCCTTCCCATGAGTACTTCTCATGAAGAAATAAAATCACACAGGCACAAAAAAATTAATAGCTTTTAAAAACGGGGAAAATAGACTATCTAAGATAAAAATTCAAGTATAAATAACTTTTAGTTTATTAAAAAAGGGGCAAAACTTAAGCAGTACAATGTTGGAGATGATTAAGATACATGTATATATCTTACCTTATATTTTTCATTTGCAAATAAAACTGAGGCTCTGTGAAATTTGCATAGAGGGTTCTTAGGATCAATAACAATGGCTTTGTTTAGGGTATCCAAAGCCTTCTCAGATTTTTTCAGTGCGTGCTGAACCTGTAAGAAATAAAGATCCTATTTTTCCTTTTGATATTTATGAAGAAAGGTGAAAACCAAATAGTGTGACTCAAAACCAACATAGCTCCCAATTCACCATTACCCTACATAATGATAATCAAGATTCTATCTTTAGAGTAGATAGTTGGTTACCTTTAAGCCTAAAAGATAAGAAAAACCTTTGTCTTCCTTCTCAAGAAAATCTGTACTATTTAGCTAGATAATACTCACATTTTAACAGATTTATTATGGTCCTCTAAATATTAGACTTTTTGAAACTTTCCAAGAACCCCTAGAGGGTTTGGCTCTAAAACTTACCAACCCTGTTTCACTCGGAACAATTACACTTTTACATATTTTAGGAATTTGTTTTAAAAATGGTCCTTCTGCTTTACGTATTTGAAAACCATTAATCTGTAATTCTGGGTAGTAAATAATTTATTTTAAATAAACAAAACCAACCAAGTCTCACTATTTATTCCTGTGTACTCATATTCTGCTCTGTTCCTCCTTAGGTGAATTATATGTTAAAAATGAAGTGGAAAAGACTCACAGACATAGAAAACAAACTTATGGTTACCAAAGGGAAAGGGGTGGGGGAGGGATAAATCAGGAGTTTGGGACTAACAGATACAGACTACTATATACAAAATACATAAACAGCAAGGACCTACTGTACAGCACAGGGAACTATATTCAGTATCTCATAATAACCTATAATGGGAAAGAATCTGAAAAAGAATATACATATAACTGAATCATCTTGCTGAAAACCTGAAACTAACACAACATTGTAAATCAACTATACTTCAAAAAAAAACAAAAACAGGGAAACTATAGCAAAGATAAGTGACCTTTGTAGGTCTTAGAACCCACAGATCACACAATACTGGACTATGGGCTTTAGAAACTGGCCAGTGGCGGGTATTCAACCATCACACTTTGTCTGTTTTATATTATATAATTATGAAACCGTGACCCAGTCTCTTACCTGGAATTTGAGTGTGACTGGAAAGTGGGATTAAAACTGAAATTATGTTACTTGAAAATCTCAATTAAAATAAATAAATAAGTTAATAAAATAAAATAAAGTGGAGTGAATGGATGTGATTGTGGAACTTTAACGAACAAGAATGTGAGAGTAGGTACTGCCAACATCTGGTGCTAAATTCATCTATGCAATGATCTTTGCAGAAGGTTATTACTACATGTGGCCAAATATTCTGCCCACAGAAGTGAAATCCTAAATACTAGTTCCCTAACAGAGGAGCATACTCTTTTATCTAAAAACTTCAAAGAAACCACTCAAAATTATAAAACAATCTGTTCCACAATAACTTTAGAAGCAAGCCTACTTTAAAAAATGTTCAACTTGGGGCTTTCCTGGTGGCGCAGTGGTTGAGAGTCCACCTGCCGATGCAGGGGACATGGGTTCGTGCCCCAGTCCGGGAAGATCCCACATGCCGCAGAGCGGCTAGGCCCGTGAGCCATGGCCACTGAGCCTGCGCGTCCGGAGCCTGTGCTCCGCAACGGGAGAGGCCACAACAGCGAGAGGCCCGCGTACCGCAAAAAAAAAAAAAAAAAAAAAAAAAAAAAATGTTCAACTTCACTAAAAGGTATCAAGAGATAATCAAGTTTGGTTTATCTTAAGTAAAGTGATAGAAAAAAATCTTTAATTTGACATACTTTATATTTTTTGCACAGTATCTAACTATAAAAGAAGTTACCATGTCAATTTTTAAGAAAATTATTATAAAGAACTAGAATTCTTCCCCCAAAATGAATAGTGAAATTCCAAACTAATATAATTTTCCTCATATTGTACGCTTGTTCACACAAAAGCCAAACTTGCTGACAGAAAGAAAAAGGGGCAGGGGAAGGAAAGAGGGAGAGGGGAAGGGGGTGAGAGGGCAAGAAAAAGAACTTAAGGTACCATGTTTGCAGAGAAACTAGTAAATGAGATTTTAAAAAGCAAACATACCTTTTTTCCTATCTTATCAAAGTACAACTTATTATCAGATATATTAAAAAAATATATATAAAATTGGCAATCCACACTGCCTTATAATAATTTTAATTAGTCCTGACATATCTATATCACTCAGAGGCTAAAATACAGGAAATAATTTGCCTTAAATTATTACTTAATTTAGGAGCTAAATATTAACATGGAAAACTGCTTTCAAAAATATGAAGTGGGCTTCCCTGGTGGCGCAGTGGTTGAGAGTCCGCCTGCCGATGCAGGGGATGCAGGTTCGTGCCCCGGTCCGGGAAGATCCCACATGCCGCCGAGCGGCTGGGCCCGTGAGCCATGGCCGCTGAGCCTGCGCGTCTGGAGCCTGTGCTCCTCAACGGGAGAGGCCACAACAGTGAGAGGCTCGCATACCGCAAAAAAAAAAAATATGAAGTATCTCATATGAGTGTTATAATAACCCTATGAGGTATGCAAGGTGGTATTACTCGTCATTCATAAAATAGAAGCTCAGAGAAATTAAGTAACTTGCCCAAGGAATGAGGGTACTCCAGTGATTTGTCTTTATGCCAAGCAAAAAGGCAATAGTTTTGGCTGTAAAAGAATCCAGGATATTGTTTCAAGAATAACAATAGGGCTTCCCTGGTGGCGCAGTGGTTGAAAGTCCGCCTGCCGATTCAGGGAACACAGGTTCGTGCCCTGGTCCGGGAAGATCCCACATGCCGCGGAGCGGCTGGGCCCGTAAGCCATGGCCGCTGAGCCTGCGCGTCCGGAGCCTGTGCTCCACAACGGGAGAGGCCACAACAGTGAGAGGCCCGCGTACCGCAAAAAAAAAAAAAGAATAACAATAACAAAAAGCCCTAATTTTCATTATACCAATTAAGTCAATAACAAACATTTCAAAAGGGATTAACTGAACAATACTTAGAAAGCTACTTACTACTCCAATGTGGCAAAGCAAAACCGAACTTTGAGGGTTGATGTCAAGTGCTTTCTGGAAATGCATTTCTGCAAGGCTGAATTTTTCTTGCTTGTAATAAATCATTCCTAAACCATACCTGAGAGTTTAAAATAAAGTACAATTTTAGGGATATGAACTGCTAATTTAGTTCAACTAATAAAAGGATACGTATGGAACGTGGCATTTTAATAAACCAGTAGAAAAATACTTATGGTCTTAGGATAGGCAAAAACTATCAGTCATGATAAAAAATTGCCAAAGAATTCTAGACAAGTCACTTTTACAGGTAAAAACAATAAATCCAATCCAGTCAATCAATCAATCAATCAAATAAAACTATAACAATGAGGGAAAAAAGAAACCACATCCTTAGACCCACCACTACAATCTAGATTTAGTAACTAATTTTTACTGAGTGGTTATCATGTGTGTGTGCCAATAATTTTGTTAAATTCTTTGTGTGATTTATCTCATTTAATCCTAGAAGGAACCAAGGAGATAGGTACTGTTACCAATCACATTTTTAAATTAAAAAACTGAGGCTTAGAGAAGTTAAATAACTTGCCCAAAGTTATACAGCTAATAAGGATGCTAATCAGTTCCTTCCTTTATGATTCTAGACCCTAAACTCCTAACAATGCTACTTCCATGTTATTTGTCCAAATGCATATATATTTTATACTATAATTAGAATATGTATAGTGTCATGTTCTGCTTCCATCCCGTCTCCCCACTCACTGTGTCAAAAATATGCTCCTATAGATTTCAAAATTTACAGACTTCAAAATTATATTTTTTAAAGGCTTCAAATAGACTTCAAAATTATACATTTTAAAGGCTATGTAACAGTATAGTAACTTGATATACAGGTATTTTTCCTGAATTTTCAAAACATCAAATGAACACATTGTTACTGATTTACATTAAGGATCCCTCTTGGCTAAACTAGCTAATGATGATCGGGAATAAACACCAAATAATTAAGAAAAAAAGCACAATAGTGTATCTCCTTTATTTGTGTGGTTTTGTTTATTATTATAATTGTGTTAGAGGTGAAGAAAAGGTATGAAAAGTTCTGTGCTAATAATGGTGAAAGTGGAGATAACTGAAGATTGGAGTTGGAAAAACAAACTTGCTTAATGTTTAGTTAAATACTTATATAGTTACCTAAATAACTCAATATTGAAATTCTTCCCAGTAAAAGCTTGCTAGTCTAAATATTCCTCCTTTTCTCTAATTGAAACAATTATTTTTATAGCATAATATTTGATATGGTAAAGTTTTTTTAAGAATGCAACTATTGCAATATAGCAGAACAGACAGTACACATTTAAAAAACAACAGAAGTCCTATTAAGAACTGAGCTCTGAAAATATCACAGAGAACTTTATGTGAATGTTGGCAAGCCTGACTGTTTAATAGGTCAGCAGAAGCTAGCACTTATCAGGCCATCTTTCAGGCAATGTAACTACTTAGAAATGAGATATCCATTAAAAAGCACATATACACAAATGAAAAAATATATTTCAATAATCTAGTGCTTCAGATTTAGTGACAAATAGAAAATTGCTATAATGATTAACCCAAAAGATTAACCTTCCACAGTCCCAACCACTTTCTATTTTAATCACCATTTTAGTGTTCTAAGAAAAAGTAGCAAATCAAAGTAACAAAACCACCTATTTGCAAAAATTTGGTAGGAGAAAAGGTTGAAACTGTTGAATATAAGGATCTGGAATTCTATTGGCATTAGTTAAGAGTTTGTTAAAGGTATAAATTTCACATAAAAAACCATTTTGGTTAGAAGTTATCAACTAGTAGGTACCATTCTTAAGTATTAGTTAGTAATCAAATTCATGACAACAAAGAGATATCTAACAAGAAAAATTACTGAGTATCAGCCCCATCAATAAGACACTGCTTTTGCACTTTGTTAGCACTTACCATGCATTATAATGTCTAGGATTGACTCTGATAGCATTTCGAAAACAAGCTAATGCTTTGTCTAATTCTTCAGTTAACACAAACTCATGCCCTAATAGAGTATAGGCATAAGCATAATTTGGATCAACCTGGATAGCTCTCTGGAAGAATTTAATCGCAATATCATGTTCCCGTTGCAAACTGAAACAGTTCCCTGCTGCACACCAGGCCTTAAAAAAATGGAAACAAGAACCAAATGCACAATTAAAATTTTGTTTTATTTTTTTCTAACAAAAGCAATCTATGACTAAAATTAAGACTCAGATCTTGCTTACAACAGAAAGACAACAATTGAAAGAGTTTTAATATAGTCAATCCTCATTCATGGATTCCATATTGGCAAATTTGTCTACTTTCTAAAATTTATTTGTAAAACCAAAATCAATACTTGCAGTGCTTTAGTGATCACTGCTGGATCCAAGTGTGATATGTGTGTGTGTATTTCCCCTAGGAGCAATGGTTCAGTATTTGCCAATTCAGTGTTCATGGAGACTATAGAAGCTTAAATATGTTACAGAAGTACCACTAAATATTCTTGAGATGCATGGAAATAAAATCCTTATAGGACTGAAACATGTAAACTGTGCCTATGTCTTAAAATGACAGTTAAAATTATTATTTTAATTTAAAATGAGCACTTAAAAAACATCTTTCTGTTTAATGAACTCTACTCTTGGTGACAACAGCAATTATAACAAAACCAAGTCTTGATTAATCCTGAATGAAATATCTGCTTTATGATTTTTCTATTTGTGAATCTGCACCATATACTCTAGGATTTCCCCTTCTTCTCTGAGTCCCTGCCTATACAGAAGAATACGAAAATAAGTGTGGGTGATACTAAATGAATGATTTGGGTCATTTCCGTTTGCTAAAGATGATCAAAAGATAGCTACAGGGAATTCCCTGGTGGTTCACTGGTTAGGACTCTGCACTCTCACTGCCTAGGGCCCAGGTTCACTCCCTGGTCAGGGAACTAAAATCCCACAAGCTGCGCTGGTGAGGCAAAAAAAAAAAAAAAAAAAAAAATTTAAAAAAGATAGGGCTTCCCTGGTGGTGCAGTGGTTGAAAGTCCCCCTGCCGATGCAGGGGACATGGGTTCGTACCCCGGTCCGGGAGGATCCCAGATGCCGCGGAGCAGCTGGGCCAGTGAGCCATGGCCGCTGAGCCTGCACGTCCAGAGCCTGTGCTCCGCAACGGGAGAGGCCACAGTAGTGAGAGGCCCGCGTACCGCAAAAAAAAAAAAAAAAAAAAGATAGTCACATAAGCAAAGTGTTTCAGTTAATTTACCTCTGGTGAATTTTTATCCATATCTGTTAAGTCTTTTGAAAGAACTGAAAGAGCAACATCCTTTTGAAGATGCCAAAGTGTTGTAGAGTAGATCTCCATGCCTTCGACTCTATAATTCTCAATTCTTCTAACCTCTGAGAATATTCTTTCAGCCTGAAATACAAAAACTAGTAAGGGGAAAACAAGTTGATACAATTTACATATATAGAGGGAGAGTGCTGGGCACTGTTCTCATAGGACCTAAACGCTGCTTTGTTTTACAGTGTTTATGTGAACTAGTATTGATACTAACACATGGCCAAATTGAGCAAGCTTCCATGGTAGGTCAAATATTGATGTAATCATATTCACACTTAACCTAGTTTTTATAAACAAGTTATGGCAGGAACATGAATTCTGAAAAGAAAATTTGTTTCCACCAAAAAGACAGAAGAGAGATCTATACAAGGTTAATAATTTAAAAAGAAGTCAATTATTTTATTCTCAAAAAACACTATTCCATGTTTTAATTATGGCTTTATAGAATAACTCTCAGGAAAGGTGAGAGAAGAATGACCTCTGTAATACAAAACCTATTTTTGTACTGATTATTAAGAGGTTGAGCGGAAAACTTTAGGGGAAAAACAGGCTTGGCTGGCCATCAATCCTACGGCATGTTGAGCACTGAATATTTCCATCAATGTCTTACCTGCTAGGAACTATAGTCCCTGCCTAGTATAATTCCCTTTTCTTCTGCAGCACTCTCTTGACTTTAGGGTCCCTTCTCAGCTACCAAGTCAAAGTTTTTCCTCACCACACTCAAAGCTTCCAGAACTGTGCTTCTCTCCCCTGAAGTTTGAGGCTTTGGGTTATGTAGCTCCCCAGTTTATCAATTCAGTAAGTTAAAAATTCTGAAAGTCAAGTTTAGTTTAGAATAAGGAATATCTGGTCTACTCTTAATGAAATGAAGATGACAAAATACGGAAACAGAATTTATAAAACTAGAAAAATAGGAACAATTCTTACATATGGCCATATACTATCTAAAATTAGCTTAGATTTGTGACTTCCCTGAATCCCTTAAAAGTTATACAGATAAGTTTTTCAAATGGGCATTTTTCAAACATGCATTGGTTAAGAGAAGACAGACCTAACCACCTGCCAAATACAGGTTTTGGAAACCTTCTGGTTTAAAATTTTTCAGAATCTATTGCTTCCCCTGAAAAGTGACTGTGCCATAGACAAAAAGGAAAAAAAAAAAACTTATTAAATTAAGTTGAAACAAAGGCTTTCTTTAGTTAAATATCTGGGTCTACATCTGCTCTATAATTAGGGGTAACAATAAAATTCATGTAAAGTACCTGTGAAACAATAAATAAGAAATAATCCAAACAAAGCTTTTACCTGTGAACCAATTAAAAAAACCACAATCCAGCAATGAAAAAGTCTTTCTGTCTACAACTCTTTTTTCTTTAGTACTCAAAATTGCAAGATAAATTACAATTTATTACAAGATAGGTTACAAAAATTACAAGATAAATTACAATTGTAATTTACAGTAAATTACAATTCTGAATTTATTCTCTACCTGGAAGTACACTTCACCCCTAGAGCTTTGCATGGCTCATTCAGGGAGAAGTAACCTTTTTCTGAGCATGTTTTTTTAAAAATAGCACCATACTTCACTGTCTCCCAATCTCCTTACCATGCTTCATTTTTCTTCCATATGACTTATTGCTATGCCATATGCTTATTGCTATTATTATTGCTTATTGCTATTATTATTGCTATTTCTTTCATATGCTTATTGCCTGTCCTTATATATTTATTGGCTTACAATATGTCTCTTACTAGAAAGTAAGCTCTCTGAAGGCAAGCAATTATCTGTCTAGCTATATTACAGTACAGAAGAGAGTCTAGGATACAACATGCACTCAAATATATGCTGAAAGTAATCAGGGCAAATAAGTGACCTTATTATCAACTTTAAATAATTTATGTTAGAGAAATTTTACTAATATATAGGTTTCTTAAAGTCTTTTTTAAACGTTTTTTTAATTTTAAGTTTAGGGGTGGGGGATGAAGTGCTTTGAAAGAAGAAATGGGGAGTAAATTAGAATTTTCTTTGGCTTTAGGCTAATCATCCTCTCCTTTCCTGATTTAAACAGATAACTTAAGCAACAAATATAATTAAAATTAAAATGATAAAAGCCTTGTAATACGGACATTATGTTCTCGATTACATACAACTTTCTTCATAGTATTAAATTTATAAAACATACTAAATGCCAAAAAGTCATCCCAGTAAGAACTCTATATATATAGTAGAAAGAATTGATTATAAATATCTATTACATGGTAAATACATATTTTCAGATCCAACTAAGTAGAATACAAATGTTTCACATAAGAATGTATGGATGGGGATTTCCCTGGTGGTCCAGGGGTAAAGAACCCACCTTTCAAGCAGGGGACACAGGTTCCATCTCTGGTCAGGAACTAAGACTCCACATGCTGTGGGGCAACTAAGCCCGTGTGCCACAACTACTGAGCTCACGCCTCAAGGAGAGAGCCCGCATGCCGCAAACTACAGAGCCCGCGTGCCACAACTAGAGAGAGAATACCTGCCCGCCACAACTAGAGAGAAGCCTGAGTGGCACAACTAGAGAGAAACCCAAGCAGATCATGTGCCATAACAAAAAGATCCTGCATGCCTCAACAAAGATCCTGTGTGCCCCAACTAAGACCCGACACAAGCCAAAAAAAAAAAAAAAAAAGGAAAAATAAATTAAAAAAAAAAAGAATGTATGGATGACTTGGGTTCTCTACAATCTATCTCAAGTAAGCCCAAAGAATTTAAACTACCCCTTAACACAAGAAAGAATTGTGCTCATAAATTATAAATAGTGACAAAATAAATATAGACATTACATAATAAATACTGACCCTTTATATCTAGGCTTCTCAAGCATAAGCATTTTAATTAAATTTAAATTATCTCTAGAAAGGCATATATAACTATTTTTCATACTTACTTGCATGTACTCTGAAAGTTCAAAATAGGCTCTTCCAATCTGGCACAGGACCCAACCAGTATTGTAGTGGTGAGAAGGTAGGTGGCTCAAGATATTTATAGCTTCTTTGCAGTTGTATGAGCACAAAGCTAAATAACCTTTCCCCATTTCACGAAGAAGGCTCATCAAACCTTCTAGGAGAAAACAATGTAGTAAACAAAGGAGAAAAACACAGTAAAGCAGTCTGGTTTTCTAGAAAGGCTAATTACAAAATAATTCATTAAAAATTCCAACATCTATCCAGAAAAAAATGGAAAGCACTTTAATGAACATAAATAAATTTACTTAAAATAAGTGAATAAAATACAAAGAAGATATTAAGCATTTAAAACAGACCTGCTGCTGCTTTCTGTAGATTAAATGCCTGGATCTGAGGTGTGATTGTGGAGATTTTCCCTTCTGAAATGATTGCAGAGTCTAATTTTGTTATTTCTAGGCTATCATTTATGTTAGGTTGAGTTATTCCTCCTTTATTAGTTTTACTTTTTGTTTTTCTGTTTGGGATTTTAGGTGGAAACTTCATTTTTAATTTTTTGCTATTCTCCTGTAACAAGAAGGAAAATCCCACACTTATTATACTCATTTATTTTAGACATCCCCCCAACCCTTTTTCTCAAGTATTAGATATAAAATAAACAGTTTTGATTGATCTGTATTTTTCTCAGAAAACAAGTCATCAAAGTCATTTAATTTGAAACGCAACAATTCTGAAAATAAATCATAGTAACTAACTAGTGTTTAAGGTACATTAGCTTTAAGCATTTCTCTTTATTGAAAGTGTATCACTTTTGGGACTTCCCTGGTGGTCCAATGGTTAAGAATCCTCCTTCCAATGCAGGGGACGTGGGTTTGATCCCTGGCTGGGGAACTAAGATCCCACATGCTGTGGGGCAACTAAGCCCACGCACCACAACTAGAGAGAAGCCCGCGCACTGCAACGAAGAGCCCATGTGCCGCAACTACAACCCAATGCAGCCAAATAAATAAACAAACATTTAAAAAAACCCATCACTTTCATTATTTAAAAATAAGAAAGTAAGTAGATACAACATCTAATTGTCTCAGAGCATTGTAATTTATAAGGTACAAAATTGCTGATCTATATATGTCAAAGTTAAAGACTGTCCATAATATTTGTCAATGGATGAAGAAAATTTACCAAAGGTATAAGTTCCTCCAATGGTGCAAAGAAACGTGCAAAGAAAACACAGAAAATTTCCATTTACTCTTCCCACAATTTTTCCCAATGGTAACGTTTGACATAACCGTAGTACACCATCAAATCCAGGAAATTGGAATTGGTACAACACTAGCAACCAAAACTATAGATCTTATTTGGATTTCATCAGTTTTCACATGCACCTTTTAAAAAATTTTGGTGTGTATAGTTCAGTATAATTTTGTCCCATGTATGGATTTGTGTAATCAACTACCACAATAAAGATATAGGACTGCTCTACCACTTCACAAAGAAATTCCCTTGTGCTATGCTGTAAAAGTCACATCCTCCGCTCAGTTCTAACTCCTAATAACCATTGACCTGCTCTCCATCACTATAATTTTGTAATTTCTACTATGTTATGTTTATTAAAGGACCAATAAAATTTACAAATGTTACAGATGGTCCTCCAAATTAAAAAACATTAAAAAAATTTTAAATAGTCTCCTAATTTATTCATCAGACATTGAGTCATCGATGAACAGAAATTTTAGAGGAGGAAGCATTAAGTAAATGTGACATACAGAAATCTTTAAATTACCTTGGTTGTAGAGCTGTCACTAGTAAAAAGTCGTGAACTTCTTCGAGGCAGTGCATTTGGGGGAGATGTGATAGTGGGGCTCAATACCTGAGGTGTTGTACTAAAAAATTATAAAAGTAGACATTAAAAAAAAACTCAGTTTATGACCATTAACTATTGTTTCAATTCAAGTACATTAAAAAATAAGTATTCAACATGTTTGCATTCTAAAATTGATGAGATCAGTCCTTTTCTCATCCCCCTATGAAAACTCTTATTTAAAAAATGATTCTTGTTACGATAAAATGATAAAAATTATAGCACAGATCTTCACTCTATCTGAAATTGCTAATTTGAACTTAAAACAATCCACATAAAAATTATGGGTCAATAAATAGTAAACACATCTATAAACCAATTATCTCTAGCCCTCATTTGCAACTATAGCAAGTTAGAGAAAAAGAAAAAGAAAGCTGGACATGGACAGTCTAAATGTGGGGTATTTGCCAACAAATAGATACCACTAGAACAACTGATACCTGGGAAGTTATTACCCTGTAAATTCAAACAGCCACACCAAGGGATTATTCTGTTTAGAGCAAAAGGAATCTAATAATCACTTGGATAGATTTTTTTTTTTTTTACTTTAAAGGCAAATCTTAAGATACAAGAATTCTATTCTTAATACACACACTATACATAAAATAGATAAACAAAGATTTACTGTGTAGCACAGGGAACTATATTCAGTATCTTATAATAGCCTATAATGGAAAAGAATCTGAAAAAGAATATATGTATATGTATGTGTATATATATATATATGTATGTATGTATAACAAATCATTTTGCTGTACACCTGAAACTAATATAATTTTGTAAATCAACTATAGTTCAATTAAAAAAAAAGAATTCCATTGTTAGAAAGCAAGCAGATTTAAACCTCAAATTATCTAATTGACAGTAAGTCTATGGACTAAACTATTTACAGTTTATACAGCTTATGGGAAATCCTACTAATTACCTGAGTCTGGGTCAAAGAAGCTTCTGAAAATAAAAAGAGAAGCTGACCAGTGAATAAAAGAATGCACCGGCTTTCAAAGACACAATCTCAATGAAGAGATTTCAGCAAGTGAGGTCATTTGGGTTGACCAATTTACTTTTTAATGATAATTTTTAAATTAATACTATTTTTTTTAGCAGAGTTTAAGGTTCACAGCAAAACTGAGGGGAAGGTACAGAGAATTTCTATATACTCCCTGCCCCCACACATGCACAGCCTCCCCCGTTATCAGCATCCCCCACCAAAGTGGAACAATGTTACAGTTGATAGATCTACAGTGTATCACATTGTCACTCACTGATAATCATCCAAAGCCCACAGTTTACCTTAGAGGTCACTCTTGGTTTCGTATATTCTATGGGTTTGGAAAAATGTATTATGACATGCATCCATCATTATGTTATCATACAGAATGTCTTCAGTGCCCTAAAAATCCTCTGTGTTCTGCCTACTCATCCCTCCTCCTTCCTTGGCAACTACTTACCTTTTTACTGTTTCCATAGTTTTGCCTTTTCCAGAAACCTATTCATTTTTAAAAGTACCATTATCCTTTACTTGGCAGGAACAACTATGTGTCATTTATACTATACATGTAAGCTATATTTTGTCAATAAGATTACATAACTATAGAAAAGACTTTTGCCTGAGAAGTAGGAGGGAATAATTTCATAGTATGGAGCAGTTTATAGGGAGGACTAGCCTGAGAAAGATGCTGAGCTTGCTTTAAACAGGCAAAAGGCTACATGAGGGTAACATACATCTTGTGGGGGTAGAAGTAAAAATAAGAGAGTTCTGGGGCTAGGAGGTTAAAGAAGACATCCCTATATTATAATTTTCATCAGGGTTCTGTTAGCTCCAAAGGGCCATCTGACAAAATAAAAAACTCAAAGTCTGACAGGCACCAGAAAAGTGAAACAGGATACTGCATCTGTTTAACTAGGAGTTTGACACTGAAAGGCATGTGCTCCAGAATCAGATTGTTGAAGTTTGAAATCAGGTTCTACCACTTACTACTTTATTTGACTATAGGCCAATTATATGAAATACCATTTAAAAAAGTTTTTGTAAATAGCATCATCTTATGGCTTTGCAATAAAATATGAAATATCCTAGTAATTATAGGAAAATGCCTTGGAAAGATTATAGCAATGATTTTTAGAGGTTAACATGTGGAGAAAATGATGACACACAAACTTTCTTGGGTGATTTAGCTAAGAGTACTAAATAAAAGAACAGACTTCTACCAATTATGATAGAGTAATATGGAATTATTTATTCCAGATTTATTCTCCCATCTTAATCAACTATAATACTGAACAAAATATATGAAACAATGTTTTTCAGACACTGGACAGCAGGTAGCACATGCCTGAGGAAAGTTCTGCGGATGCAGGGCAGGGAAGGGGACCACAACTAGAGCTCATTGGTCTCTGTGTGTTGAGAAGAAAATGTTGAGAATTCAGGGAAGCCAAGGCAGTTAGAATCTGAAGGTTGCAGCACCAGAAAGGAGAGCGCTACAAAGAGGGGAGCTCCAAAGATCTGTAAGAGGTTTCCCTAGAATCTTCAGTTGAAAACTGACCAGTGCAGGTGTTTGAGTGTTGTATAATAATTTGCCTAGTCTTGTCCCAAGTTGTTGATAGGGAGCTTTCAAACCTTCAGAATTTCCCAAGTGATATCTTTGTTACTCATTGTGGGTGTCTGGGACCATGCCTAAGTTTATGCTAATGAAGTGACTCATGGTGGGGTCCTACATAGTTTCAGGATGGGGGGCTGGCCATATTGGAAAGATTAACCATGTGACTAGAGGACTGGGCTTTGAGCTAGGTGATATTAGCCTGACCTCCTCTAGGAAGGGGAAGGTGGCTGGAGACTAAGTTCATTCAAGGGGTCAATGACAAAATATATCATGCCTATGTAATAAAACCCCATTAAAAACTCTGAACATCAAATCTTGGTTGAGTTTCCTGGTTGATGAACACACAGATATGCCGAGAGGGTGACATCTTGATTCCACAGGGAGAGGACACAGAGGCTCCTGTATTCAGTACTCTCCCAGATCTTAACTTATGGGTCTCATTTGTCTGGTCCTGCTCTGTATCTCTTATAATAAAACTGTAATTTTAAGTATAGCACTCTCCTAGATTCTGTAAGTTGTTCTAGCAAATTATCAAACCTGAGGGGCTAGCATGAATCCTCAAATTTGTAGCCAGTTGGTTAGAAGTGTGAGTGGCCTGGGGAACCCCTGAGCTTGTAACTGGCAAGTCAGTAAGACTTGATGACAGTCTTGTTGGGACTGTGACCACAGCCTGCAGAATCTATGCTAAGTCTGGGTAGTCAGCATCAGAATTGCTTTACAGTATTGCAGTGAGGAAACTACCAGAATGTGGTGAAAGAACTACTGAAAAGGAGCAGGCAGAACAATTCTTGGAGCTCACCTTGGTCTGGGAATGGCTCATATTTTCAATAGCCAGAGTGAAAAAACCTCATACTAAACAGGCCATTGAGTAGAGTACTCAAAGTGGGGCAAAATTAATCCAGACTAAAGGCTGCTCTTGTCCCACCGAACAAATTAAAAAGCAAAACCTGAAAGGATCAAGCTGTTAACAAGTAATTTAAGTGAATCCCACATATGGTCACCTTATCTTTAATAAAGGAGGCAAGAATATACAATGGAGAAAAGACAGCCTCTTCAGTAAGTGGTGCTGGGAAAACTGGACAGCTACATGTGAAAGAATGAAATTAGAACACTCCCTACCACCATACACAAAAATAAACTCACAATGGATTAAAGACCTAAATGTAAGGCCAAACACTATAAAACTCTTAGAGGAAAACATAGGCAGAACACTCTATGACATAAATCACAGCAAGATCCCTTTTGACCCACCTTCTAGAGAAATGGAAATAAAAACAAAAATAAACAAATGGGACCTAATGAAACTTAAAAGCACAGCAAAGGAAACCATAAACAAGATGAAAAGACAGCCCTCAGAATGGGAGAAAATATTTGCAAACGAAGCAACTGACCAATTAATCTCCAAAATATACAAGCAGCTCATGCAGCTCAATATCAAAAAAAAAACAACCCAATCCAAAATTGGGCAGAAGACCTAAATAAACATTTCTCCAAAGAAGATACACACATTGCCAACAAACACATGAAAGGATGCTCAACATCACTAATCATTAGAAAAATGCAAATCAAAACCACAATGAGGTATCACCTCACACTGGTCAGAATGGCCATCATCAAAAAATCTACAAACAATAAATGTTGGAGAGGGTGTGGAGAAAAGGGAACCCTCTTGCACTGTTGGTGGGAATGTAAACTGATACAGCCACTATGGAGAACAGTATGGAGGTTCCTTAAAAAACTAAAAATAGGGCTTCCCTGGTGGCGTAGTGGTTGAGAGTCCGCCTGCCGATGCAGGGGATACGGGTTCGTGCCCCGGTTCGGGAAGATCCCACGTCCCACATGCCGCGGAGCAGCTAGGCCCATGAGCCATGGCCGCTGAGCCTGTGCTCTGCAACGGGAGAGGCCACAGCAGTGCCAGGCCCACGTGCCAAAAAAATTAAAGTCTTAAAAAAAAAAAAAAAAAAAAAAAAAAAAAAACTAAAAATAGAACTACCATATGACACAGCAATCCCATTACTGGGCATATACCCTGAGAAAACCATAATTCAAAAAGAGTCACGTGGGCCTCCCTGGTGGCGCAGTGGTTGAGAGTCCGCCTGCCGATGCAGGGGATACGGGTTCGTGCCCCGGTCTGGGAGGATCCCATATGCCGCGGAGCGGCTGGGCCCGTGAGCCATGGCCGCTGGGCCTGCGCATCCGGAGCCTGTGCTCCGCAACGGGAGAGGCCACAACAATGAGAGGCCCGCATACCGCAAAAAGAAAAAAAAAAAAAAAAAAGAGTCACGTACCACAATGTTCATTACAGCACTATTTACAAGAGTCAGGACATGGAAGCAACCTAGGTGTCCAATGACAGATGAATGGATAAAGAAGATGTGGCACATATATACAATGGAATATTACTCAGCCACAAAAAGAAACGAAATTGAGTTATTTGTAGTGAGGTGGATGGACCTAGAATCTGTCGTACAGAGTGAAGTAAGTCAGAAAGAGAAAAACAAATACCGTATGCTAACACATATATATGGAATCTAAAAAAAAAAAAAATGGTTCTGAAGAACCTAGGGGCAGGACAGGAATAAAGACGCAGACATAGAGAATAGATTTGAGGACATGGGGGGGGGGAAGGGTAAGCTGGGACAAAGTGAGAGAGTGGCATGGACATATATACACTACCAAATGTAAAACAGATAGCTACTGAGAAGCAGTTGCATAGCACAAGGAAATCAGCTCAGTGCTTTGTGACCACCTAGAGGCGTGGCACAGGGAGGGTGTGCGGGAGACGCAAGAGGGAGGGGATATGGGGTTATGTGTATACGTATAGCTGATTCACTTTGTTATACAGCAGCGACTAACAAAACAATGTAAAGCAATTATACTCCAATAAAGATATTACAAACAAAATTTAAGTGCATCCCAGAACAAAACTTGAACAATACTTAAAAGGCTACAAAAAGTCCAGCACTCAACCACGTAAAATTTCCAATAACTGGCATACAAAAAAACCCTGGCATGCCAAGAAGCAGAAAAATATAACCTATACTGAAGAGAAAAACCAATCAATAAAAAACAGACACAGTAAGACTTAGTAGCTAAGATCATTAAAAGAGCTACTATAAATGTAGTTCCATATGTTAAAAAAGGTAGAAGAAAGCATGGGCATGTTAAGGAGAGAACCAAATCAAACTTCTAGAGATGAAAAACAGAATGCCTGAGATAAAACAGACACACACATACACACACACTGAATGGGATTAACAGCAGATTAGACACTGTAGAAGAAAAGATTCGTTAGCTTGATGACATAGTAGTAAACCCTACCCAAAATGAAAGAGAAGAAAAAGACTGGAAACAAAAAAGAACAGGGTATTAGTGAACTGTGGGACAACTTTAAACAGTCTAATATACATGTACTTGAAGTCCCAGAATGAGAGAGAAGGACATGGACAGAAAAAGTATTTGAAGAAATAATGGCCCAAAATTAGCTAAATTTGATGAAAACTATTAACTTACAGATCCAAGGAGCTCAATGAATTTGAAGGCCAAGAAAGGAGAAAACACACTACAGCACATCATAATCAAATGGCTTAATTATCAGTGATAAAGAAAAAATCTTAAGGGTCAGAGAAAAGAGACAGATTATGTACATAGAGAAACAAAAATGAGGATGGCAACAGGCTTCTTGTCAGAAACAATGCAAGCCAGTAGACAGTAAAGCAACATCTTTAAAGAAAAAAAAAAACCTGTCAACTAGAATTCCATACCCAGGACTTCCCTGGTAGTCCAATGGGTAAGACTCTGTGCTCCCAATACATGGGGCCCGGGTTCGGTTCCTGGTCGGGGAACTGTTAGATCTCGCATGCATGCCACAACTAAGTGTCCACATGCTGAAACTACGAAGCCCACATGCTGCAACTAAGAAGTCCACATGCCACAACTAAAGATTCTGCATGCCTCAACAAAGATTCTGCATGCTGCAACTAAGACACAGTGCAGCCAAAATAAATAAATAAATAAACAATAAATAAATATTTTAAAAAAGAATTCAATACCCAGTGAAAATATCTTTCAAAAATAAAAACAAAGGTGAACTTAAAACTTTCTTCTGCATACAAAGGCTGAAAAAAAAATTCATTACCAACAGACCTAAACTACAAGAAATGCTAAAAGAAGTCCTTCAAGATGAAGGAAAAAACATACCAAACTGAAATTTGGATCTACAGAAAGAAACAGAGCGCCAGAAACAGTAAATATGTGGGTATCTATAAAACAGACTTCTTTTTCTTATTAAAAGAAAAATCTCTGTTAAAGGTAACTATTTAAGGCAGAAACTACAACCATCACTCTAAAGTAAAATATACGACAGCAATAGCATACAGACTGAGAGAGGAGCATGAAAATATACCGTTATAAGGTTTTATAGTGTATGTGACATGGTATAGTATTACGTGAAGGTAGACTTTGGTAAGTTAAAATGTGTAATATGAACCCTAAAACGACCTCTAAAAAGACAAAATAAAGAGTAGGTGTTAATAAGGCATGTTATGGGTTGAATTGTATCTCCAAAAGGATATGTTGAAGCCCTAACCCCCAGTACAGTTAATGTGAACTTCTTGGGAAATATGGTCTTTGTAGATGTAATCAAGTTAAGATGAGGTCATCAGGGTGGGCCTTAATTCAATATGACTGATGTCCTAATAAGAAAAAGGAAATCTGAATACAGAGGCACACAGGGAAGATGGCTATGTGGATACAGAGGCAAATACTGAGTTGTACGACCACAAAATAAGGAATGCCTGGGGCTAGCAGAAGCTAGAAGAGATAAGGATCCTCTCCTAGTGGCTTCAGAAGAAGCATGGCCCTGTCTATACCTTGATTTTGGATTATAGTTTCTAGAACTGTGAGTGAATAAATTTCTGTTGTTTTAAGCCACCCAGTTTGTGGTACTTTGTTACAGTAGCTGTAGGAAACTAAAACAAGCAATAAAGAAGATAAAGTGGTGTATATCAACTATACCTTAACTTAAAAAAAGAGAAGATAAAATGGAATTAATAATACAAGGAACACAGAATCATTATAGTTGATGCATATTAGTTAGTATATTTGTTTAAAGTGAAATGTATAATTCAGTAAATTATGTTTATGTATTCTTCAAGAATAGCATATACTTGGCCTGATTAATGCTGCTCTGCAGGAGGCCTCAGGCTCCTTCTCATAACCTTCTCACTGTCACCTGCCTGAGAGCTGGCCCTCATGATGAGACTTACCATCCTGGCATTTTAGAAATATTGAGGCCTTTTATATAGTCAAGGTATATGCACACGTATGTCTGTTTTAAGACTTAAGGTACATGTTCATTATTTTAGGAGACAAAGTTGGAGCTTTCTCTTAAAATATTAGCTATAATTTATTTTTGAGTCCTTGAACAAGAAGAGAGATCCTACTTAACATCCCGTCTGTGTGGAAATGGATTCATTATTGGAAGATTAGTATTATGACCTATTTATAGAAATGCATAATAGGGGAAGGGGAGAATAATCTATCTGTACTTGACCAGTGGAGAAGGTCATAAAAAAAAAGAAGAAAATTATTTTGGAGGACTGCTCAGAATCTCTAGTTCAAACAAATTCATGAGGCAATTAGAGTAAAAAGGTATTTTACCTAACTCTTGTCTTGATTTGCATTATAATACTCAACTAAGAATTAAACACGTTTTTCAGTAAGTTAGAAATATCAAATTTAACATATTCAAAATTTACAATAGTCATTCTAGAATTCTTGGGACAGTCAAAACCTACCTAAACTGAAGGATTACAATCATGTTTCACAATAAGAAACAATATCAAATAATGAACAATACCAAATAATGACACCATAATAAATACCTTGTTTGTGGGCCAGAACTTTGTGTTTGTGCAACAAGAATTGGAGTTACCTCTCGACTGTTTCCACTCTGTGAGAAGACAGACTTTGTTCCAGTTTGGCCGATTCTGGCAACAGACTGTAAAACACAAAAAGTCTAAGGTTTATGAATTATAAACTGCACTGTAAATGATAAAAGACATCATGATGTGCCCATCTATGTTTTCCCAATACAAGATTTCATATTATATACCGTATGTCATCTGAAAACACAAACTATTAATGTCATTATTTATGTCATTTTACGTTAATTTAATGTTATATTAGAATGAACCTCAGGCTATTTCTTCATATTAACCTCAGTATTTTTACCCTTATACTATCCTTTCATCTTTCAACTTTAGTTTCCACAGAAAGGCTCAAAATTCCTATAAGCCATTTATTTATATATCTTTCCCAGTTGGGTTAAATGCTGAAGAATTTTAAGACAGCTACTATTCTCAAGATTTATGATCTAACTTAGTATACGTAAAAATATAATAATACAGTAAGATTTTATATCCCTTCTTTGGCACTTAGTAAAAACAGTTCTAGAGTAATTCAGAGTAGTAGATTAAAAAAAATCATCTGATTATTTTCCAAATTCTAAGAATATTGCTCTTAGAATTAGCATTTCTTTCTGGTGTGTTCAATCTTCTATTAACTGGTCTCTGCTTGCCCCTTCTCTTTTCTCTAATTTATTACCTTATTTCTATTTATTTTCATCACTTAACCTTTTCTTTTTTTTTCTTTTTTGGCTGTGCCACATGTAATGAGGGATCTTAGTTCCCCAACCAGGGATGAAGCCATGTCCCCCTGCAGTGGAAGCGTGAAGTCTTAACCACTGGACCACCAGGGAAGTCCTCACTTAACTTCTTTATAAAGTGATCTCTGGCTACCATGTCAGTGGATACTAAAAAAAATTTTTTACTACCAAATTAAGATCTTTAGCTACTCTCTCTTTCCCTAGGAGAGCCTGGCCATTTTAACCCTTCAATTGTTATTTCTATCACTTGGCCAGAGTCTTTCCTCTATAACTAACTATTCACTGAATATGTTCACCTAATCTACCACTCCCTTACAATAAAACTTTTATAACACTTCCTCCTCTTCCTTCCTCAGATTAGGACCTCTACATTCACCCAAGGGACAAAACTTAGTCAACTCTGGTCCTTATTTAGCAAAGTACTATCTACTGAACTCACTACTCGGTTTGATATTTTTAGTTGATACTGCAGGCAGACCTAGAAGTATAGCTTTTCCAGGAATGTCTTGTAATAGAACAGAGGCAGAAGAGGTTGAGACAGGAAGAGGTTGAGACTGGGCAATGAAATCATGTACCTGTTCATTGCCTAACTTGTCCTTAATTACTCTGACTCACATGGTTTTGGCCTACTTCACCTGGCATGCTAACCACCATCCTACTATGCCTTCTCATAACTGTAATAAACTAATTTCCACACTTATATTTCACTCCCATAATAATACAACAGCAGGTAGTTGCCAACTTTTAAAAAATCCTATTTAAAATAATCCACATATTAACTACTTTATAGTCCCTGTTTACCACTCTTGGAGTTCCTATTATCACTCATTAAGAAGCTATCATAGATAGATAGTGGGAAGCAGCCGCAGAGCACAGGGAGATCAGCTTGGTGCTTTGTGACCGCCTGGAGGGGTGGGATGGGGAGGGTGGGAGGGAGGGAGATGCATGAGGGAAGGGATGTGGGAACAGATGTATATGTATGACTGATTCACTTTGTTATAAAGCAGAAACTAATAAAAAAAAAAAAAAGAAGCTATCATAGAAAAAAATTTTGCTGACTAAGGAAGTTCAGGAGTAAGAGTAAAAACAAAACATGAAGCAACATGTCTCTCTAGGAGGGTAAAAGGGCTATATCAGTCAGTCACATACCGGTCTGACTCATTTAGCTTCCATTTCTTTTTTTTTTTTTTTTTTTTTAGCTTCCATTTCTTAAACATCTATTAAGCATGGCAATAAGCACTTTACATATAACTAATTTAATTCTCACATAAGATACCCTGCACCACGGATATGTTTTTGTTTTGTTTTGGTTTTTTTTGCGGTATGCGGGCCTCTCACTGCTGTGGCCTCTCCCATTGCGGAGCACAGGCTCCAGACGCGCAGGCTCAGCGGCCATGGCTCATGGGCCCAGCCGCTCCGCGGCACGCGGGATCTTCCCGAACTGGGGCACGAACCTGTGTCCCCTGCATCGGCAGGCGGACTCTCAACCACTGTGCCACCAGGGAAGCCCCGGATATGTTTTAAATAAACAGCACTTTGGCTTCTACTGCCACAGACTTTAATAAAAGAACATTATAAAAAGAGTCGCAGTTGCAACTCAGTCTTATTGCAGTATTTACTATAAGGATACTGTGAAATATTTTTCATTTTACTATACATTTACTACATATTTACTCCACCTGTATGAGGATCCACTATAAAAATTTTATTATCAGAAATAGCTGGCTTTATCATGTTAATTAGTAAAATTAAAAAACAAACATAGTGGTGGGGATAAGCAAAAACTATGGCATATATAATTTCCATTATTTACATTTGAAGTGATAGAAACAATCTTAATTTTGTTTTTTTAAAAAAAGGAAATTAAAAGTAAAAATCTGAATGTTTATTTAGCTATATGCTGAAATAAACTATACTTGTGAGTTACAAACTTACGTGGCCAAAAGAGCAACCAGCTTTGTGTCTCCTACTATGACCGGAGGCTATGATAATGACGACCTTCTTTTACATTTAGATAAACTCTTCTAAGGCAACAGCAATTAAAGAAAGTTAGATTCTGAAATTGCCTTTAACAGATTGGAATTTTAAATGAATTTCCTTCATCAATACCAAAACTGTATTTTACATGGAAAATACCTTTTTTGAAGGGGCTCCGGTGGATGGCACGTCAATTACAGAAGATGTATTAGTGTAGTTTTGTAAATAGGATCCATCTCCAGGACTTGGGGTTTCTAATGGCAAAATCCCAAAACTGAGAAGAGGTTGAAATCAAGGTGTCAAAAAGTCATCAAGGCATATATAAAGCAGCAGTATACTTAAATTAGAAGGTCTAAAAGGAAGAGAATGGCAAATCAGTCTTGGGGGCATTGAGGATCTGAGGGGCAGATTAAAAATAAGCTGTGAATGTAGACTATTCCACCCACCATAATTAAAAATTTAAAAAAATCAAACAAGAAACTAAATTGAGCAGCAACTACTGACTCAGGAGATTTATTAGAAATAATGAAGAGTGGCTTTGTAAAAGCTAAGATCCAAATTATCAAATTCTTGGAATTTATGGGATTTAGACCCTATTACAGAGAAAATGTCTCCAGAAACCAATGAACACATACATCTGTGGATTCAATGAGTTTTGTAATCTCATGGTCATACTATTTTAGTAGCTCCCTGGCCCTGGGACCCAACTCATAGTCTGTTTTAACATATATATATATATATATTTTTTTTTTTTTTGTGGTACACAGGCCTCTCACTGTTGTGGCCTCTCCCATTGTGGAGCACAGGCTCCGGACACGCAGGCTCAGCGGCCATGGCTCACGGGCCCAGCCGCTCCGCGGCATGTGGGATCTTCCCGGACCGGGGCACGAACCCGTGTCCCCTGCATCGGCAGGCGGACTCTCAACCACTGCGCCACCAGGGAAGCCCCTAACATATAATTTTTTATGTTGATTCTTTTGGATATGCATCCTCTGGGCTGGGTTCTTATATTTATATATACATATATTTCTGATAATTCGACAAAATATTTCGTATCAATAGGTGTCAATTCTTCTTTCCCATTTTGGAATACAGCACTTTAACAATCACCACTGCTGTCACTCTGATTATTATCATAAACAATCCAACAGTTTAAGAGGTTCATTGATGCACAGCCATAAACACAATATTTTTTAATGCATACACCAGCTGAATAAGGCCTGTTTTAAAATTTTCTCCAATATTTAAGATGGAATTTTTATCACAGGTACTGTATTTCTATTACTTCATTTTCTGAAAATGGAATAGGTTCATTATTGACTTATTAAATACCTCTATTTCCATAATGATTTAGAAGTTGCTGTTCATATTAATTTATATTACTAATATAGGAATTGCTATATGATTGTTTAATATTACAGCACATTTTAAAGTATCTTTTATTTGTCTTACCTTGGGGTTAATGGGCTAAGAGCAGCTGGTCCTCCTAATAAACCTCGACCAGTTTTTGGTTTATTTTGAACTTGTTTAGATAATATGGAAGTTCCTGTTCCAAGAGGGACAGTATCTGGTGAAATTACAGCTGAATCAATATAAGACACTGAAGAATCTGTATTCAATGAGTACTTTGAATTGGAAGATTCTAAATTCAATCTGTTTAATTCCTGAAACAGAAAATTTCTACCATGTCATTTATGATACATTATTTAGTTCAGATCATTGTTTTTCATTTTCACAATATTTTGAACACTAGTGTATAATACACTTACAATTGTGTCCTGGGGTGTTTCTGTAAGAACTGTCTCAGGCTGTCTGTGAGATAAACTATGATTAGATACTAGTGTTGTGCAAGAGTTGGGCAGACAGCTGCTAAAGTTCTGTAAAGATGTTAATTTAAATGTTTGGTCAGGATCTGGCTTTTCACCTGTGAAGGGGAAAAAAAAAAGTTTGCCTCTGAGGAAATGAAGGTTAAATTCTTTTTCAAGCATGCATAAATCAGTGGAAATAAGGCCTTATCCAGAGTTTTAAAGTTCTTCTGTCTGTTTCAGTGAATCAGATTTATCTCCCAAAAGCCCATCCATCAATTTATTGTAAAAGTTTACCCCTAAGATAAAGCTGTAAATTCAGGAAATAAACTAAACCACAATGACACTGACTTTAAATATAATAAATCACAGGAGAATGCAGATTTCTGTGTTTGTTTTAAAGCAGAAAGCAACTAGATCTCATTTTGCTCAAGGTAAGGAGTGAGGGTGGAGAGGTGAAACCCTGTAGAAATCATAGGAAAGTTTTGAGCACTTCCATGGAAAGACACAACAATGTTTGATGATCCTTCATGCATCCTGGAACATATATACTGAGACACTCTCCCCCCATATTATCCAGGTCTTATTTATAGAACAGTTTCTTTTCTGGGCATTCTTTTAATTTCTTTTCTTTCCCAGAATGCTATTTTGGCTAGTGTTATACTCACAATACAACTCATTCTAGAGGACACAAGAAAGGGCACATTATTCCTGAAACATATGATTCTACCTTATTTCTTGTTCTCAATTTTAAAAGCCCTTAGCTTTGAAAAATACTTTTCTTGTGGATAATTTGTATCACTCTCCAAAAATTAAGCAGGGGGAAAAAAAGAGGAAGAAGAAATGCAAGAACCCTCCTGTAGCCACCTCTACAAGCTTACCTATTTCACATAATGATTCAAAGGGGGACCAGAGGAAAGGATTTAAACTAAGGCTCTTTTGGTAACATTCTGATCCTTTGGCAAGCCGATCTGTCTTGCTGTAAAGACAAACAAATAGATTAGACAAGCTATAAAACCTAAAACATCTATTACAAAGAAACTTTTGATACAGAAAATTAGGTAAACCTTATATAAGTTCTGAGAGTACTCTTCTAGTTTCTTTCTTAAATTATCAATTTCTCTTGGGCCTCCCTGGTGGCGCAAGTGGTTGAGAGTCCGCCTGCCGATGCAGGGGATACGGGTTCGTGCCCCGGTCTGGGAGGATCCCATATGCCGCGGAGCGGCTGGGCCCGTGAGCCATGGCCGCTGAGCCTGCGCGTCCGGAGCCTGTGCTCCGCAACGGGGGAGGCCACAACAGTGAGAGGCCCGCATACCGCAAAAAAAAAAAAAAAAAAAAAAATTATCAATTTCTCCTTCTTACCATCCTCCAATCTCTATTATTTAGGGCAGTTCAAGTCAAAAGTCAGGTGAAACCAAACAGAACATGAATTGAAAGGAATGTTAACAAAATAAACAAGCTATCATAGCCTTCTTAAATATTATATTGCTTTTAATTTCCTGTTGGATATTAGAATTACTGAGGACATATGGAAAACACCCAAATATTTCAGTCTTATTGTTGATTTTAAATATAAATCCCAGTGGTAATTTTGAAAGTGACTTAAATGCTTCAAATATAGCACATTTAAATGATCAGATTTTTTAACAAAGTAGAGGTGGTAGCTCTTAACTTAAAGGAAAATTCATGTTTCTTTCTAAATTGGGTATATAAAGGCTTACATTTAGAATATAAACAACATTCTTGGGACCCTATGTACTTGAAACAATCTGGAAATTATTAGAACAGCATTGTTGCCTCCCTAGCTTTTATTTTATTTTTAATTAATTAATTATTTTATTTTATTTTATTTTTGGCTGCGCTGTCTTCATTGCTGTGCACGGGCTTTCTCTAGTTGCAGAGAGCGGGGCTACTCTTTGTTGTGGTGCACGGGCTTCCCCTTGTGGTGGCTTCTCTTGTTGTGGAGCACGGGCTCTAGGCACTTGAGCTTCAATAGTTGTGGCACGTGGGCTCAGAAGCTGTGGCTCACGGGCTCTGGGGCGCAGGCTCAGTAGTTGTGGCGCACGGGCTTAGTTGCTCCACGGCATGTGGGATCTGCCTGGACCAGGGCTCGAACCTGTGTCCCCTGCATTGGCAGGCAGATTCTTAACCACTGCACCACCAGGGAAGTCCCTCTTTAGCTTTTAAATGGGGGAAGATGGGATTGAGGGTTAGTGAGACTTGTTGGAGCTTTCAGGTTAAAAAATACTATTCACCTGGTCTAAGGTTGAAATTCTTCATTATCTAACGGAAAAAAATTAAGATACAGCAATTTTTCCAAAACCCTAAGGTTTTATAAAGGATCAGATGGCACCTAACCAAGATTTTCAAAACAACCCTCAAATGAATCTATCAGTTAAAACATAATCTGTTTATGTGCTGTCAGTGTATATCAGAGAATTGAAAAGAAGACCCCCTTGGGTAACTAATATATTGGTGTGCCTTACTTTCAAATTTTGTAAGTGAATAGAAACTAGAATAAATGATGTAATAAAAACAAGAAAATACCACTAGTTGAAGACTATCTAGCTTCCCACATTTGCCTAATTTGACCCAATAAACACATAGACAAAGAAGGAAGCAGGAGCAGGAGGCAGGCTTTCAGAAAATATAAGTTTTATCAGTCTATATCTAGGATTGCTTAGATGAAATTTCTTAAAGGAAAAATAGTTGTAACAAGAATGATATAATCATTTACCATGGATAGAGGGGTAACTTAAAAATAGGAAACAAAGCAAAGACATAAAAAGAGTATTTTTTGAAAGTAATAATTAGGAGTGGAAAGTGTCAAATCAATGCTCAGGAACTTTTAACATAAGGCCATGAAAAGAAAAGTACAGTGAAATCTCAAAGTTTGACCTAAACTAACTCGTGTTATATAGCCCCCTCATTGCTTATATAACTAATTATGGTTTGTCTATCTCTTTACCTTTTTTTTTAAGATTTTTTTTTTGATGTGGACCATTTTTAAAGTCTTTATTGAATTTGTTACAATACTGCTTCTGTTTTTGTTTTGGTTTTTTGGCCAGGAGGCATGTGGGATCTCAGCTCCCCGACTAGGGACTGAACCTGCACTCCCTGCACTGGAAGGCGAAGTCTTAACCAACGGACCACCAGGGGAGTCCCCAATTTATTTAGCTTTCATGTGTGCTCTCTTGCAATTGATTATAAGCTTTCTGAGGACAGGAAATTAGATTTCTCATTTTTATATTACCTCTTTCCTGTTTTCAATAGCCTCGCCCCCTTGCTTTGCTTGTACAATATATCATAAAATACTTTTACTAATAATTTTTAAAGTTGCATTGAGGAGACTGTATGAATTACTTAAAATGGCCAGAAAAGTGGTGGACAAACTGATGAAGCAAAGATAAAATAATCTATTCAAGAAAAAATATTATGAAAATGTAAGAGGTGATCATTTGTGATGAAAATCCTCTTCTCCAGTATTATGTAAATTATATTTTCTTTTTACATTAGCAAAAGGTAAATTTTCTTAAACCTTTGATAAGTTGGCAAGGCTGATTTTTATAATAAGCCATGATCTGTTTAATAGACCATAAAATAAATGTAAAACAAAATGTCTGCTAAGAGATTAGATATACACACACATGCACACATATGGATACTGGTATGTATAAAATATAGGGTTGGCCAAAAAGTTCGTTTGGGATGTTATGGAAAAACCTGAACAAACCTTTTGGCCAACCCAATAACATAAAACTTAACTGGGGAAGAAGCCAGATGTGGAGTTACAATAATCAAATCTGGGAGACAGATCTCTGTTCAATAGAGAGATAAAAAGGGGGAAAGATTTAATAAAATTAAGCTGCCTGGAGTGCCCCAACTTTAGGTGGATTTGTTTAAAACCTAAAACTCTGAAAGAAGTTTCCCAAAGAATTGGGGTTTAAAAAAACTATTTAAATGGCACTGGGAAGAAATAGGTTACTCTAAGAACCAAACTTAGTATCAGCTGAGTCCTAAAGATGCAATGTGCTATTGTAGACAAAAAGACCAATGATTGTCTACATCAAAATACTGGAGATAAAAGATAACCTAACAAGCTGTAGCTTCAAAACAATAACACATGGGTTTCTAGATTATGGGGTGCAACTCTGGTCACAAGACAGGTGTATGATGACTGAAATGAAGCGCCAGTTTTTGAAGCAGCGTTGTGCCCCATTGGATACTTAACCTTTTAAACTTTATGATGAATAAAAATAACTCATCCTTATTTCTCTGAGGAAGGAGAAAAACCTTCCTTCTTCATGATTAGGACTTGATAAAACTGCACCTTCAAAAACTTTTAAACAAGTGATCTTATTTTAAAATAATTAGTAATATATATAGCACTTTTGTGATTTAACATCTTCCCTTACTTCGTTTTATTAAATAATGTTATATAAATGATATCATAGTGTATGTAAAATTTTGAAATTGGCTTTTTTCACTTGTCATAATGCCCTTGAAATCCAAGTTATTATGTTTATCAATAGTTTGTTCCTCTTTATTGCTGAGTAGTAGTTCATTGTATGGATGCAGGTTTTTTTATTCATTCACTCACTGAATTTGAGTTGATTGTTTTTTGGGGCTTTTACAAATAAATCTGCTATGAACATTCATGTACAAGTACCATTTTACATTCTCACCAGCAATGTATGAGAAATCCCATTGCTCTGCATCCCCATTAGCACTTGATATTGTCAATACTTTTAATTTTAGCCATTTTAATAGGCATGTAATAGCTTCTAATGGTAGTTTTTATTTGCTTTTCCTTAATGGCTAATGATTTGGTACATCTTTTCATGTGCTTATCTACCATTCACATACCCTCTCTGGTGAAGTGTCCATTCAAGTATTTTGTCCATTTTCTAATTTCTAATTTTCTTATTATTGAGAAGTTAAAAGAAACAAAAATGACTCTTCTATCAAGTCTTTCCTAGTTACCATCTTACCTCTCTTCTTAACTGGGTAGAACTGATTATTCCCTCATTTGAACAGAATACTGCTCAAATTTTATCATAGCACTTAAATAGTGATGATAAAAAATTATAAACTTTGTGTACTACTTCTTTCCTCCTATCCTTTATTATAAACCTTTGGGGGATGGAGAGGAGGACGGTGAGTTATTTATCTTTACATTCCTAGTGCCATGTATGGTGTCTAGCCATAATAGGGGATGGATCTCAAAGTGTTTTGAACAAATGACAAGAATCATAGTTGCATGAACTAAATCCATTACTCCAAATCCTTCTATTAAGATAAATGAAGATATTGGTATTGTATTTTTACTTACTCCTATTCTCAAAAGAGTGGTGCCATCTGAAAATGAGCCCCAAATTTCAGCCAAATAATTTATTCTGTTCAAAAAGGTATTTTCAAGGTTTTTTAAAAAAAAACTGCTATTCAAACTAGCCTCAATTTATCTTAAAACAGATACTAACCTAATTCTTTAGATAAGCAATCCTCAATCATTTCTCCCACATGCAACAGATGACATTTACACATGAAATGCCCTCCATTGGCAGTTGAACAATTCCTGTTACCTAATTACTCCCCAACTCAGAGTATTTCAGAATAAAAATCAGTGAGAACAATATTATCATAGTGATAACTCTGAATTCATTCTCACTTGCTTTAAAGAGACTTAATTTAAAATAAATGTAAATAAATTTTAAGATTATTTGTAAAATCACTATCATTTCAGCTACCATCATAGGAAATTTGTCAAATTCATTATGACATACCAGATGGGAACTGCTATTCTTTATTACTGAAACATGACTTCATGCCTCTTTCTAAGGAGCAGTGGTGATATTTAATATTATAGAAAAAACTTCACTCTTTGCTTCTTTTTCCTCAGTAGGTCACATGAAGATATTCTCCTCACCCAAGGTAAAAAAAACCCCCACATGCACACTCAATTGTTAGGTAGTGCTGCTGTAGCTATTTATCATTAAAGCAAGGTGGACAGTCATAGACAGGATCGAAATCTCTACTGTTTTACAGGTTTAACAAGATCATGGAACTACAAGATTGTGTACTACTCAACCAAATGCTATTTGATAAACACAGACCAACATAGTTTTTTTTAAAACCACAAAGCATTCTAGTACTGGAAATAAATTTCTGGTAATTTGAATCATTCTTACTTACCAATATACATGTCCCAACAATGAAAGAGTAAAGCAAGCTGAATCACCAAACTCAGTAACAATATCATCATGGCTTTTCTGCTTATTAAACACTCCACCAGATAAGATCTGTTCCCCTTCTGCAAGCCTTTAAAACACAAATTTACAGATTAAAAAAAAAAAAGTCAATATAAAAAAGCAGTGTGTGTAAAGACATTCTTCATTACTAATGTACCTCTTACTATGGAGACAAAGTAAATCTTAAAATTTCAGTCTTATTTTTAAAAATAGAAACAGTTACCTTTATTCTCTGTATGTACAAATCTAGTCTGAGCAACATACACATTACTCACGTCAAAAGAAACGGAAGACCATTATACTGGGGGGAAAATATGAATGGTTCTTCATTAACAGATGTGGAGGTCCTTCTTAGTTCTATAATTCCTTGAAGTAGGAATTTGCAAGCAGGTTAAACAAGACTAACATATTAATTAAAAACTGCATACTTAATGGCCTCAGTTATTTTTAGGTTTACAAATAAAACCTGAATAGCACTTCATCTCTATTTATCAATTATGTTTTCTTGATATAGAAAATTACAAATGTTCCCCAAAGGGAAAAGAAATTTGCCTGATTTCACTATATATTTTTAGCATATCAGAGATTGTAATGGTTTGTGTTTTAAAGTTTTTTCCAAATCATCATGTGGAAAACTCTCAAGTAAGCTTACATAGTATATCCTAAACATAAAACTTGATATCTAAAGTTCTGTTACTATCAGTGGGACTTTTTAAAAACTATAAATATTTATAAATGGGATAAGAATGTCTAATGTAAGAACTGGCTTAAGAAACTAGTAAATTAAATAAGTAGATTTTTAAGAATTTAACATTAGAATTTTTGGAGTAGAAATAATTCAATAACAAATGTCTCACAAATTTTATATATATTTTAGCTAGCTTTAATTTAAAAGTCATCAATTAGACACTGGACAAATAAAATATTTAGCAGACTATGGAGACTTTATGAGGCTTATTTGTATTCTCTCACTGTAAATCAACAGACTAAATACAAAGGCTTTTACAATTATCTGTTTAGTCACCTTTACCATTATTCCATTTCTCACAGCACAGAAAACAGTTTGACAGAATACAACTAGCTAAATCTCTAGCTGCCTCCAGATTCAGAATATGGACAGCTGACTTGGTTGAACTGTACTGTGCATATTAAATGTCCTCCTGAATCTGCCTCCTTGCTTCAAAGGAGTAATGGTTCCCAAACAGAATGATCTTGAAAGGCAAATAATTACACAACTATCTAGACACGAAGGAGCATTAATCTCAGATGAACTGGTAAGTTAGGTTTTCAGGCTTATTCCAACTGGTCTAGCAATGAAAGCAAAGGAGAAGAAATAACACTTAGGATCATTTTAGAAAATGATTGGAATTAGTTATAACTTAGGTTTCTCCAGAGTTAAATTCTATTATTTATACCATAACAATGAAATCTCTCCATAACAAAATAATAATGCCATAAGCAGCAGCGTAAACATTTCAAAAGTTACTGAAATAGACAAACCTCTACTATCAAAAGAGGGGAGAAAGCGAGTCAGAGTTTAACCCATCAAAAGAATTTTATCCAGAATTCTACAGTGTAAGTAGAACAAAATTAGATAGAAAAGATTTAGAAACTTACTTGCTGAGATCAACACAACATTTTGCAAGCAGGTATTTACATTGCGGTGTAGTACAACTGTGTCCTTTCAAGAGTCTGTATGCTTTATATGCCTTTCCTGAGCGGTAATAACAGGTTGCCAGTAAAAACAAGGCTTCTTCTGAGTGTACTAAGAACACACACACAAAAAAAATTGGCTATTATTCAGTATGTTGAATGGTAATCATTTTCATCTACCAATAGGTAAACAAGTTTAGCAACAACAACAAAAAATCAGGCATGTTATTTAATACAAAAAACAATTTATTAATTCAAATTTGAATTAAGGAGAAATACTTTTCTGACAGAAAAGTTAGTTCCCCAAGGAACCAAGGAAATAATATTCTGATAGAAAAGTTAGTTCCCCAAGGAACCAAGGAAATAATACAATGAAGACAATTGTAGTATTCTCTTTAAATCTTTAAGAAAAGCAAACACATGCGCACAACTACCCTTAAATAGACTACCAGAAAAGCATCTTGTTTTTATGTAGCATTTTTCTAACAGACTCTTTGAGAGGACAGAAGTCAAATTTCATGAGAGGGAAACTCAGGGTTATAAACGTAATTATCAATCTGTACATTAAAAAAAGACCAGATTGGAAAACAAACAAACAAAAAAACCCAACCCACTTATTTCTAACACCAAATATACACTAGAGTATATTCAAGATAATTTAAGAAAAAGGAAAACAATTTCTAAATTGTGAACACCCACACTATTTAAACACTCAATTGACAGACGTGACACTTGCCCAGTAACAATAATTAAACTGCTCTTTAATGGCAAGAGCGGAATTATTTATCAACCTCTTGCCTTTTCTTTACATTAGGAAATGACTTAGTTAATGAAATGTGGCACTTTTCCCCTTATTTACTCTCTTCCAAACTGACCATCACCTCACTTCTATCCTCACAACCTCCCAACCAATCCAGATCAGAGTTTTTTTTTCTTTTTGGCCCCGCCACGTGGCATGTGGGATCTTAGTTCCCCAATGGACCAGGGATCGAACCCATGCCCCCTGCAGTAGAAGCGCGGAGTCTTAACCACTGGACGGCCGGGGAAGTCCCCAGATGAGAGTCTAGAAAGGTAACAATAAAGGAGATAGAAAGAAAGAGGGAAAAATCTGTTCTGTGCTTCTAAAAATGCGCTATGTAATAATATCATGGTGCTGAGGGATCATCTAAGCCAGTGGTTCCCAAAGTGTGGTCCCTATACCAGCATCAGCATGACTTTGGAGCTTGTTAGAAATAGAAGTTCTTGGGCCCCATATCAGCTCAGACCCCTAAAATCAGTAATTCTGGGAGTGGGGACCAGTAATCTGTGCTGTAACAAACCCTTCAGGTGATTCTGATGCCTGCTAAAGTTTGAAAATCACTGTTTTAAAGTACAGATAAACTTGCCACATCTTCCTGAAAAGTTAACTCAAAGATGTGGGATAAAAAAGTAATTTGAGGGCTTCCCTGGTGGTGCAGTGGTTAAGAGTCCGCCTGCCGATGCAGGGGACACGGGTTCCTGCCCAGGTCTGGGAAGATCCCACATGCTGCGGAGCGGCTGGGCCCATGAGCCATGGCTGCTGAGCCTGCGCATCCAGAGCCTGTGCTCCGCAACAAGAAAGGCCACAACAGTGAGAGGCCTGCGTACCGCAAAAAAAAAAAAAAAAAAAAAAAAAAGTAATTTGAAATTTTCCTGTTATAAAGATTTTCCTTTTTCTTTTCTTTTCTTTTCTTTCTTTCTTTCTTTCGCTGTTGTTTTTGTATGTCATGTATGTGCAAGCAAAACCCAACAGAACCCTTCTTCTCTGGTCCACTGTATTTTTCATGAAACCCTAGTAAAAAAAAAAAACAGTGTACAATAAATGACATGTAGTAAATGATAAGAAATTTTAGCATATATGTGTTAATAGGATCTACAGTAGTATCTGTGATTCAGAAGCAAAAAAATGAACGAGGAGCTCTACTGCAGTGGGAACAAACTGTTAATTTCATTGAAATACAAGTGTTAATTCACATAAGTTAGAAAGTGTGATTTCTTATAGATTTTGCAAAGGCCTAGTTTCTTGTCATCTAAAAAGTTAAGCTTTAAAAAACCAGTTATCGGGGCTTCCCTGGTGGCGCAGTGGTTGAGAACCTGCCTGCTGATGCAGGGGACACGGATTCGAGCCCTGGTCTGGGAGGATCCCACATGCCACGGAGCGGCTGGTCCCGTGAGCCACAACTACTGAGCCTGCGCGTCTGGAACCTGTGCTCCGCAACAAGAAAGGCCGCGATAGTGAGAGGCCCGTGCACCGCGATGAAGAGTGGCCCCCGCTTGCCACAACTAGAGAAAGCCCTCACACAGAAACGAAGACCCAACACAGCAAAAAAAAAAAAAAAAAAAAAACTAGTTATTATACCAATAAACAATGGCTCCCAAAAACTAGTTCAACTTTCAGCTAAAAAAATGCTTTATCAAATGTTTGTTTACAAACACTTGATTATGTTTAGGTCCATTTTTCACTGTAGTAAAATTTCCTAACACTGAAACTCCTCTTCTTACAAACAGGTTAGGCTTCAAATATAGGTTAGGTCATTTAATATAAGCCCAAAATAATTAAGAGGAGCTTAAGCTTTCATCCTTCAGGGACATTTCTATCAAATGGGAAGATGAATTAGTCCCTCAGTGCTTTTAAACCATAAAGATACCAAATATTGTGTGTGTGATTTTAGTGTCATACTGCAACTACTTTTTTGAAGTGGGATGAAAACTATATGTTTAGGTGAGATTATAGATTGGAGGTTTAAACAAATCTTAAGCTTAATGAAACTATAAGATAGTGAAGTAAATCCAGAACAACTTGAAGGGTTGTGAAACACATGGAGAGACATGGGTGGTTTTTGAGGCTTCCCAGAAATAACTTGACAGCCCCAAACATAGCTAGTGAACCAGCAGTAAGTGGCTATAATAAATCTAAAAAAGGTAGAGTACTGACAAATAGATTTCATCTGGAACAGTAACGCCAACTGACTGACAGCGGCTGCCTCAAGTGCTAAACTCAGAAAAATTCTAAGGTTGATCATGGCTTTGCCAGTAAGTGTGCAGAGATCAAAATAACAGGATCTGGAAATAGATACAGATGTCTGCATGACATTTATTTGCCACCCTTTATTAAGAGCCTTAATTAAAATATGTGATTGGGAATTATATGGTGCGTAATATACAACTGGCCCTCTGTAGCTGCAGGTTCTGCATCTGCAGTTGGTTGAATCTGCAGATGCAGAACCCATGGGTGGTCCTGAGATGGCTGTGTTTTATAAACAGGAACAAAGTAAACACTGATTCCACAAAGTCACTCTTAAAGTAATAATGATAAATCAATCATGTACGAGTTAAATTAAAAATTAAAAAAGGTACATCCATGTGATTAAACACTCTACAGTTGTCAAAAAAAAAAAAAAACTGACAAAGATTTCCAGGATGCATTGTTAGGTGAAAAAACAAACAGGAAGTTACAGAACAATACTGAAAGTCCTCTTCTTACAAACAGGTTAGGCTTCAAATATAGGTTAGGTCATTTAATATAAGCCCAAAATAATTAAGAGGAGCTTAAAGCCTGCATCCTTCAGATACATTTCTATCAAATGGGAAGATGAATTAGTCCCTCAGTGCTTTTAAACCAGACAGACACCTCTTCTTCATGTTGGCTTATAATCTAAATGAGCAGCCTTTTCCAAAATGGACCAGTTTTGGTAAGACTTAAAAAAGTCTGTTGAGGTGAGTGTTCTCTATCTAGCCTTGATAAACTCTACAAATACCACAGAGAACTCCTTAGAGGTTAGAGTACTCTGCTTGCCACCCTGTCAAAAACTCTGATGTTAAAAAAAAAACAAAAACCAAACCTCTGATGTTATAAGTATTCAAAAGGCATAAAACCTATATAATCATCTATGATTTGTGATACACATTTCATCTTTTTTTTTTAAAGATTTTTTTGCTGTGGACCATTTTTTAAAGTCTTTACTGAATTTTGTTACAATATCACTTCTGTGTTTTTTTTGTTTTTGTTTTTTAAATGTTTTGGTTTTTTGGCTGCAAGGCGTGTGGGATCCTAACTCGCCCACCAGGGATCGAACCCGCACCTCTTGCACTGGAAGGCAAAGTCTTAACCATTGGACCACCAGGGAAGTCCCTACACATTTCATCTTAATTACCTTTTAAGTTCTCACATCACCTACAGACAGTACAGCACATGGATTAGAGTAATGACCCTAGAGTCAAACAGCTTGAGTTCGGATTTTCGCACTACCACTTATTAGCTATGTGACTTATTAGGGCAAGTTAACTTCTCTGACCCTCTGTTTTTTCATCTGTAAAATAAAGATATAATGATATCTACTTCTAAGTACTTAGTGCTGTTAGAATTAAACGAGTTAATATATATGTACTTTGGATAGCACCTGACACATAGTAAGAGCTCTAGGTGCCATTATTAAATTATTATTATTGACCTTCTCCTAAATTTGCAATACCTGAGTAGTCATGTGACATTCATGTGGGGTATATATATATGACATTGAGCCACAAACTCAAGTAATTCCATTTTATCACTTTTTTTTGCTGTTTCCAAATGCCTGGGTGCTGTACTTTACATATATGATTTGTTCCACCCTTCAGAGTCATTTCTGTTGTTGAACACTTCACCTACATATACAACTTCAGTATTTTAATACTATTCTTAATTTTTTTTTTTTTTTTTTTTGTGGTACGCGGGCCTCTCACTGTTGTGGCCTCTCCCGTTGCGGAGCACAGGCTCCAGACGCGCAGGCTCAGCGGCCATGGCTCACGGGCCCAGCCGCTCCGCAGCACGTGGGATCTTCCCGGACCGGGGCACGAACCCGTGTCCCCTGCATCGGCAGGCGGACTCTCAACCACTGTGCCACCAGGGAAGCCCACTATTCTTAATTTTTATTTTCTCTATATTTGTTCACATCCTAAACTTCAGTACTAACTGGTTTTATACTTGTTGTATATGATGGGGGTTAATATTTTTTAATACTTTGAAAATATGCTTGGAGTAAATACACCACAGATAAGAGGGTTGGAGGAACTTTTAAAAGGCTCCTTAGTGTTTGAGAGGGAAATGGCAATACATAAGGAGAAAGCAGACAGCCAGATTGTGTAGGGCTTTGCAAGCTGTGTAAAGATTTAGGGATAAATTATTATAGCTATTATAGATCTCTAAAGCGTTTTGAGAAGGAAAGAAAAGAGAATGGGTTGATTTGGGAGGGGGAAAGGGAAGCAGCAGGAAAGAGTAAATATGGGAAAATCAGTTAGGAAGCTTTTCTACTAAGACATATTGGTGTCAGATTACAGTGGGAACATTATGAATCCAGTTTTGCATGAAGTGAGTTTGATGTGTGTGATGTTTGTGTGAAACATCTAAGTTAATGCATTGAAATAGTTGAGTCTTGGATTTAAAAAGTTCGTTGGGAAGACGAGACTCGTAATTCACTAACACCTAACAAAAATGAAAACTATGATGATTAAAAAAAAATAGCATTGGGAATTCCCTGGTGGCCTAGTGGTCAGGATTCCAGGCTTTCATGGCCATGGTCTGGGTTCAATCCCTGGCCGGGGAACAGAGATCCCGCAAGCTGCATGGCACGGTGAATGAACGAATGAGTAAATGAATGAATTGAATAAATAAATAAATAAAGATAATTTGAAAAAAAAAAAAAAAAAGCATCATCTTTTTCATCAGTAAGAATTTAACGATGACAGTAAAAGAGTAGGCCAATGGGCCAGATATCCTTTCTGTCCCCCACATATGACAAAGTGACTTGAATTTTTAGCAACAAGATAACATTTATCAACTTTTCCACAAGTAATGGCCTAAAAATGATACAATATGCCATATCTTTAGAAGTATTAGGAAAACTTCCCTCAATGATGACCTTAACATAACTGTGTAAGTAATTTTTTTTAAATGTTGCCATTTGCAGTCACATATTTCTGTGAGTTTGGGCTCTCAATATAATGGTTAAGACAGAGAAGAGAACCAGATGCTGAACCTTTTACTCTGATTCAGTTCTCTTCAACTAAGCCCAATTTATGGAAGTCACTATACTCAATGCAGTTTCTACATCTGGCCCATTAATCATTAAGACAGGTAGAAACCTGGTGAACAATGGTCTTAGTTCCTTCATTTCTAAAATGGTAATAGCAATGTCTATTTTATAGGATTGTTGAAGACTAAATAAGGAATTAATATTAAGTACTCAGGGCTTCCCTGGTGGCGCAGTGGTTGAGAGTCCGCCTGCCGATGCAGGGGAGACGGGTTCGTGCCCCGGTCCGGGAGGATCCCACATGCCGCGGAGCGGCTGGGCCCGTGAGCCATGGCCGCTGAGCCTGTGCGTCTGGAGCCTGTGCTCCACAACGGGAGAGGCCGCAACAGTGAGAGGCCCACATACCGCAAAAAAAATAAAAAAATAAAAATAACATGGACTAAATTAAGTAATAATACTATGATAAAATTTTTTAAAATATTTTATTTATTTATTTATTTGGTTATGTCAGATCTTAGTTGTAGCAGAAATTTTTTAAAACTTTTTTTAAACTACCAAGAACTATATGTTTATTGAGTTGCAGAAAGATGACAGTATTCCAGCTACTGGAGCAACAGGAGAAAGTTTAAAATGACACAGCTGATGAATTCAACTACATAACAATTTAAAATATCAGATTAATAAAAATCAATAGAATTAAGATTAAAAGGCAAAGAATCTGGAGCAAATATGTAATAAACAAAGATACAGCTCACAGAAATAGGAATAAATTTAAAACAAACACTTGAGAAAATACCCAGAATCCTTCACAGTTATAAACATGCAAGACAAAATACCTCACAATTTTCCAGTAAGCAAAAATACATAATAATGGTAAATCTGATATTGATAGGACTATGAAGGAAGTCTTACACTATTGGTGACACCTTGATTATCACACCTCTCTCTGCTGGGTTATCAACTGGGCAAAAAGTAATTTGTTGTAAAACTGATCACACCTTTTGACTCATAAATTCCATTTTAGAGTATATAACCCAAGGAGATGACTTAAAAGAAAAGCTGTACATAAATTATCTATCTTAGCATCTTAGAAAGAGGATTATAATAATTAATGATGGAAACAAAAGACACATTACCAGCTAATGTTTACTGAGCATTTATTACCATGCCAGAAGGCTGTGCCAAGTGCTTTAAATATACTACTTCATTCTTCAATTCTATGAGACAGTTACTATTATCTTTATTTTATAGATGAGAAATCTGAAATAATCAGACATTAAGTAACTTGCCCACAGTATACTACTGCATGTTTAAGTGACAGGGTTAGGGTTTGTACTAAGGCTGTAGACTCAAAACCCATGCTCTAAGCCACAGAATATAGACTCTAATAAAAAACCTGGGAGGGCTTCCCTGGTGGCGCAGTGGTTGAGAGTCCGCCTGCCAATGCAGGGGACACGGGTTCGTGCCCCGGCCCGGGAGGATCCCACGTGCCGCGGAGCGGCTGGGCCCATGAGCCATGGCCGCTGAGCCTGCACGTCCGGAGCCTGTGCCCCGCAACGGGAGAGGCCACAACAGTGAGAGGCCCGCGTACCGCAAAAAAAAAAAACAAAAAAACCTGGGAAAAAATACCTAAAGACTGGAACATGATTAAGTAAACCATAGCGTAAAACCCAAAGCAACTCTACAGTTATTAAAAGTAGCATATAAGGAGCTACACAGACACTCGCAAATATTTTTATGAACTAGTGTCAATCATAAAGATAAAACAAAAGTGATACCCAGGGGACTTCCCTGGCGGTCCATTGGTTAAGACTCCGTGCTTCCAATACAGGGGTCATGGGTTCTATTCCTGGTCGGGCAACCAAGATCCCACATGCCGCGTGGCATGGCCAAAAAAAAAAGGAATATCCAGAATCTTGTTAGTCATAAAAAGTAATGGAATTCCATATATTTTATTATTTTACAGTTCTATAGAAATGAACAGATTACAAACCTTCTGCATATAGTCGCTCTGCGAGGAAAACTGCATCTCTGTAAGCATAGTGGTTTAGTGCTTGCCATATAGCAGCCTGTAAGTGGAGGAAAAAGGACATAAATATACAAACATAGAGAGTTTCAAGGTAACTCTTAGCACAGAGCCTTGCATATAATACTCAAATTAACATGTCTAAATTAAGCAATAAAACCTCACTGCCCACAGTGCAAACTCCATAACGTATTAGATAAGGCTCTTCACTGTATGGCTCCTAACATATCTGAATTTACTCACTCAACTGCCCATGAACTTTTAGACCTCTGTGTCTCTGTACTTCCTTTTCCTTCATTGGGGAATGTGGGCTCCTTCACCTACCTCCTCTTATAAATTTATCATCCCTATACACCCAGCTTAAATAATATCTACTTCATAAAGCTTTCTTCCTCATCCGTATAGACCCAGCTTAAATAATATCTACTTCATAAAGCTTTCCTCCTCATCCCTATAGACCCAGCTTAAATAATATCTACTTCATAAAGCTTTCTTCACTGGAGAGCTCTAATATTCATTCATTCAATAAATATTTACTGAGTGCCTACTATGTGCCAGCACTTTCTAGACTCTAGGCACACAATAAATAACAAATAGTTTCTGTTCTCATAGAGTGCATTTTAGTGTCACTCCTGTCTAGATCAGTGGCTATCAACCCTTTCTTGTGATGCTCTACCTCAAATCCACTGAATCACAATCTCTGGAAGTTGGGATGGAGTTTAGATATCCTTATTTTTAAACCTTTTTAATGGTAAGCATTCAGGGTTCAGAACGATTCTTCTAGTTTCTAGGTAAGTAGTTCTCTCTCCTTTTATAGTATACTCTTTTGAAAAACTTATGAAAGCTATGGACCTCCTCCCCAGAAAAAAGCACGTGGACATATATACAGAAAATGTGTATACAGTGTTTGGGGTTCACAAATATCTTGGTTCATTAAGAATCACTGGTCTAGCTGATGGGAGACAGTATTAGAGCCCAATACATAAAAGGTGTTCAATAAATATTTATGGAATTCAATTCAGATACTTGAAAGGGGAAGAGACAAGTTACTGACCTAGAAACGTGCATTCTCTTTTGCATATTAGAGACTACAGCAGTACTAGTGCCTTGAGGAGCACTGCCGCTGCCAGGACTAGGAGCGGCACCCCTTGTTTGAAACTCAAAGTCTTTCACCATACAAGGTCAGAAATGTTGGGTAAGTATACATGAAATAACAATTGTACTGGTAAATCAATTTGGGTAAGTTATGGATTTAAAAGATTTTAATGGGCTGGCTAGTGAATCTAACCATCATTTATAGAACTGCACATAAAGAAAAGTACTTAGGGTCTATCCCCTCTTTCCTAGTCCCAGTCTGTAACAGAATCTTCTTTCCTGTAAACTTTTATTTTCCTAAGTGGTTTTTCTACCTACAGGCTATAATGTAATCCAGCCTGTCCCAGAATTCTTCAAACAAAAACATCATCACTGCTAAACAGGAGACAATAGTGAGAGACTTGGGTTCAAATTCATGTTCCATGACTTACTAGTTCTGTGTCTTGGGCAAGTAACAATGTCTCTTAAGACTCAGTCTCTTAAGTTAAAACATAAGACTCCAATAAACTACACAATGGTTCCTAGCACATACCTAATAATTACTCAATAAATTTTAGCTGCTGCCCTCATCGTTATCACTATCATGTCTTCTTCCCTGATCAAAACTTGCTAATGATTCCTCTTGGACAGCCCCACAAAGTTTACACAATAAACATGTACAGAACAAAGCTCCATCAGTCCCTAAACATCAGCTGTATTTTCATATTTCAGTCTTCACCTCTGTTTGGGCTGTCCTTTGTCTTTAACTTCCATCTCCTGAAATTTGTCATCCTTTCTTCAAAATTCAGCTTACATGGTCTCTTCCTTTCATGAAGCCTTCACTGCTCTATCCCATGCAATATTAATTACTCCATCCTATGAGGTCCTAGACAATTTTGTTTATACTTTTAAAAAATATATCAGGCTTTTTATTAGATTTGGTTATATTATTTGGTTAACCAGGTTGCAACTTCTTGCGGGCAAAAGCCAGATTCTATTTTTCTCTATAATTCCCTGGTTATCCTACTTAACTAAGTTATTTCCCTAGTTATCCTAGATAACTGTCTTTAAACATAGTGAATGTTCAATAAAGTTTGTTGAATGAATGTTTTAAAACTCTGAATCTATTTTCCACTTACTGACCTATAAACTTTTAGTAACCCAATCTGAAGGTAAAATATAAGATATTCCTATAAACATGATTAAAACATTAATGTTGGCAATATAAAAAAAATACAAAATAACATCCAGCTGTTTCTTCCTTGATACAATAAGCAAAACATTATAAAGGAACCAAGAATCTGGTAAGGAGATAAGGGTCAGTCTGACCGAGGGGTTGGAATACATCAGATTTTGGGGCAATAAAATCTCTCAGTGGTGTGATCTATAAATACCTGGAAGATAAACAGATTTTTCTGGTAAATGGCAGCTGAGATCATGTCTCCATACTACTTGGATCATTTTCCTTATCATCTTATTCAATATGCCTACCACCTTTGAAACACATCATTCATCCATTTGGTAAATATTTATTGAGCATCTATTTTGTTTGCTATATGATCCTGATTGCAGTTAAAAAAAAACATAAAAAACTTAACCAATTTGAGAAAATCAAGTTCTTCAGGTAGGCTGCACAAAGCCTTAACATTTTGAATTTTCAGGTCTTTACTGACAATGAGAAATAAGTCGGGTATTATTCTACAGGCACCTATCTGGTCATTGTCATTGTGCTCACTGTGCTTTTGTTTTCTTATCAAACAGTCAGGAAGCTGAACCTTTGAACAAAAATATGTGGTGTCAGCAAGGAGTGAATATAATAGCAGGTTTTAAACATACTACAGAATCACTGCTATCTAATCTATATTTCCTCTATACTATAACACAGCAAAGAGACAGATAAAAGGTAATGCAATAAACTGTGTTTTCCTCAGAGAATTTCAACATTTAGATAGAATAACTTTAAAAAAAAGTCATTCAGAAAACAACAGCTAAAGGGTATTCAAATCTAATTTGACTCAATTATTCCTTGAATACTTAATATGATCTCCACACCTCAATCCAAGGCAGATAAAGATCCCTCAGACACTAATCTAGATGACTAAGTCAATTCTCTGAGCTTTAGCTTTAATCATCTGTAAAATAAGGATAAAAATACTTACCTCTGAGATAAGCCTAGCACAGTGTCTGGCTAAATTCTAAACCCCCAAAAGAATTGATCTGGCCTTCTGGTGTTCTACCAGACCATATATGACCTAGGGTTCTGAAACTATGCCTATAGGTATCTTTCAAAATGATACTCATTTATTTCATTTTATTAAAATTTTTTAAATTAATTAATTTATTTATTTATTGGCTGCGATGGGTCTTCGTTGCTGCACATGGGCTTTCTCTAGTTGCAGTGAGTGGGGTCTACTCTTCGTTGTGGTGTGCAGGCTGCTCATTGCAGTGGCTTCTCTTGCTGCAGAGCACGGGCTCTAGGTGCGCAGGCTTCAGTAGCTGTGGCGCATGGGCTTAGTTGCTCCGAGGCATGTGGGATCTTCCCGGACCAGGGCTCAAACCCATGTCCCCTGCATTGGCAGGGGGATTCTTAACCACTGCACCACCAGGGAAGCCCAAAACGATACTCATTTAAATTAGGCAACTGCAGTAATAATGAAAGGAAGAAACTTAATAAACATTTACTTTTTTTTTTTTTTTTTTGGTGTGGCACGTGGGATCTTAGTTCCCCGACCAGGGATCGAACCTGCGCCTCCTGCATTGGAAGCGCAGAGTCTTAACCACTGGACTGCCAGGGAAGTCCCCTAAACATTTACTTTTAAAGGCAGACCATTTTTTCCCTGGATTACTTTAAGAGTGTCTTACTTAGCCCCTCTGAATTCTTTTCTGCCCTATGATCCATTCTCTCCCTATGAGCTTTTCACAAGTCAGATCTGATCATATTACCCCTTTGCTTAAAATCCTTCAATGGCTTCTCATTGTTCTTAATGATAAAAGCAAAAGCCACCAAACTAGGCAGTGTGGTATAGTCTGTACCTACCTCTTCTGTTCATCTTGCATCATATTTTCTCATGCTTTACATGCTACCACAACGACCTTCTTTCAGCTCCTCAAATCTGCAATGTTATCCTTCTGCCACGTTATCCTTCTGCCACAGGTCCTTTAAACATACCGTTCATTTTGCCTGGCACACCCCCTTCCTTTCCTTCAAAATATGCAAATTCTAGTCATTCTTTGGACTTCTTTCCCAGGGAAGGCTTTTTTAGGACACCCAGATGAGGTTAGGCATCCTTATACACTCTGATGACACCAAGTACCTTTCCTTTGCAATACTTCTCACTGTTTTAATTTTACACCTATTTAGGAGAGTATGTGAGTAATGTCTTCCTCACTATAATATAAACTCTAGAAAGGTAGGGACTACATCTGTTTTTGCTCACTATATACTCCCAGCATTTATTATGTACTTTTTGTGTGTGTGTGTGGTACACGGGCCTCTCACTGTTGTGGCCTCTCCCATTGCGGAGCACAAGCTCCGGACGCGCACGCTCAGCGGCCATGGCTCACGGGCCCAGCCGCTCCGCGGCATGTGGGATCTTCCCGGACCGGGGCACAAACCCGTGTCCCCTGTATCGGCAGGCGGACCCCCAACCACTGCGCCACCAGGGAAGCCCTATTATGTACTTTTTAAGTAGGTGCTTTAACTAATGTATGGTGAATGAATAAACAAATGGCCTTTGACCTCTGGCAGTCCTCCCACTGTTAGCATTTTATGTTAGTCTTAGCCTTAAGTTTTTCTGTATTATTATATGTCCAATAGTTAAGGATCTCTGGAAATCTCGAAAGAAACTCCATGGTACATAGAATTATTTTTGTAATGCAAATAATTACCATCTACTTACTCCTTTATAAAATATGGGGATTTCCTAAGAACCTACTAAAAGAACATGGTGAGTAGAAAGAATATACCCAGGATTTGATGTTGGAGACCTGTGTTCAAATGTGTGTGCCAGCACTTTCAGCAGTGTGGCTTTGGGGAATTATTTAACGTTTCTCAGCCTCAATTTCCTCATGTGAAAAATGGAACTCTATTTTTGGACTTGTGTGGGTTAAATGAAATGATATGGTGCTCCTAGTATACTGACTGGCACACATTAGGCACTTAAAACCTTTTGCTTTTCCAGCTCTTAATATAAACAAATTCAATAAATATAATTTATAGTTTGTATTATGTAACATCTCTCATCATATCTGCCAGTTGTTTATTTTGTAACATATAAGCCACACACACACACACACACAAAGATTCTGAAGAACCTAGGGCCAGGACAGGAATAAAGACGCAGACGTAGAGAATGGACTTGAGCACACGGGGAGGGGGAAGGGTAAGCTGGGACGAAGTGAGAGAGTGGCATGGATACATATACACTACCAAATGTAAAATAGACAGCTAGTGGGAAGCAGCCACATAGCACAGGGAGATCAGCTCAGGGAGATCAGCTCGGTGCTTTGTGACTACCTAGAGGGGTGAGATAGGGAGGGTGGGAGGGAGACGAAAGAGGGAGGAGATATGGGGATATATGCATATGTATAGCTGATTCACTTTGTTATACAGCAGAAACTAACACACCATTTTAAAGCAATTATACTCCAATAAAGATGTTAAAAAAATAAAATAAAATAACTAAAAAAAGAAAAAAAAAAGACCCAATGATTGATTCACCAGCTACATTAGTGATATTGATCACCACGAAAATTTGGCACATTAATATTGTGGCCAAAAACTCCTAGAACTTTGACTTTCTTTCTGTCTTTTTAAAATTAAATAAATGAAAGAGAAAAAAAGTATCATATTCAAGAGTTCTATCCATTTCTGATTTAAAATCAAGTTTTGCTCAGAACAATGTCATTCCTTTATCACCAATTCTTAAGAGGGTCAGAAAGGGATAGTGAAGGCAGGCAACAAAAACTCCCATACATCCCAGAAGTAAAACTTGCCACATACAGCTTCCATCACCACTCTGCTCCAGCATCTGAGTGATGGTATGTATCTCTTTTGGGGGAATGGAGTGGGGAATAAACTATTTTCTAAAGCATTACAAATTGGTAGCTCATGACAGACAGGGTTAAGATTAGCCCCCTTGTTATCCATCTACTGCTCAACTGCTGGTGTAAACCTGCCCATAAAAGAATATCACTCAGTGAATCACTTCAGGAGTTCTACAAAGTAAAGCCACATGGACGAAATGCTGCAAAAGGTTAGGAAGCCAAACAGAGCAACACAACCACCAATCCCAAAAAAAAGTTTAAAAGAGAAATCCTACTGATTAAATTAATGGGTCAGTCCTAGGCTACACTGATTTTAAAGATAATTAAATCAACACCACAGAAATGAAATGGCAAAGTTCCTTACTTGCTTGCTCTTCTTAAATATAAAATATTATTTTAAATATAAACAAACCTCTGTAAGTTGTACAACTAATTCAGACTTAAATGTGACCACATGGATTGTTTTGTGTTATTCTTGTTTTTGTCAAAAAAGAAAATAGTTTTCTTTTAGATCATAAAAGATCTTTTTTTAGATCATAAAAGAAATGAACAATATAAGAAGGTATGAAGAAAAAAATCACTGTGGAATTCTCCTATTATATATTACAGTCTAATTTCTAGAACTCTAATTTAGTTCAGGTCTACATCAGTGGTTCTCAGTCTGGGCAATTTTGCCCCCCAAAAAGACATTTAGTAATGTCTGGGGGGCATCTTTGGTTGTCACAAACAGAGGGGACATCTAGTGGGTAGAGGCCAGGGATGCTGCAAAACACTCTACAATACACAGGACAGTACCCCTACAACAAAAAACTAGCTTGCTCAAAACATCAGTAGTGCCAAGATTGAGAAACCCTGATGTACATTACCATGTAACTGGGTTTCTCTACTAGTCTCTGTGTCTCCTTAAATCTTGTCTTGTTCCTCCTTCCCAATAGCATCAGATTAATTTTTCCAAAGCAGTGCTTCCATTACGTAATTTTTCTGTTGAAAAACCTATAATGGCTATTTATTACCAACAAATTAAATCTAAACTCCTCAGCCTGGATGTTAAGTCCCCTGTAACCTGATCCTACCTGGCTAACAAAACCTTATCTTTTCCTCCTCTATTTCCATTCTAGCCAATGCTATAGTTTTATTGTTTTCCTGTGCCTAAACACCATTCTTAACTTTGTGCTCTTGCTCATGCCATTCCATGCCAAGAATATTCTCTCTTCCCTACCAGTTCAAACCCTTTCCACCTTCTAAAGCTTTAAGTTCTACTCCAAGAAACTGTTCCCATTTTTCCAGTCTACAAGGATCTCTCTTTCCTGTATTTATTGTTATCTGTGCAATCACATACTGACTTGTAACATTATCCAGTTGTTCCTGTTAAGTATACTTATCTTCCCAACAAGACTAGACCCCTCAAAAGATTAGAGGTTACATATCCACATTTCTACTGGTTGGTTTCACAAATATCTCCAACTCAATTTGTTCACAACAGAATTCTTAATTGTCCTCCTTCAAATTTGTCTCCTCTCAAAGAATTCTCCATTTATTAAATGGTGCCCCCCAAAATGAAATCCAGGTACCTGTTCTTGATCCCCCCACAAACAATCAATTTCCATGTCTCATTGGTTCTTCCTCTAAAACATCTCTTGAATTTATCTACTTCTTTCCTACTCCACTGCTACCACTTTAGTCTAGGTTACCTTCATCCTAAGATTGTGTTTACTCTTGCCTCCTTCCTCCCTGACCTCACATACAGTAGCCAGAGAGATCTTAAGATCTATATCAGATAGTGTCAACCCACGGCTGAAAATCCTTCAGTGATTCCCCATTACACTTAGAATGAAAACTGAACTCCTTATAATGGCCTTCCATTACTATGCAACTCCAGCCACACTGGCCCTCTTTCAGTTATTCCAATGCCAAGTTCTGCTGTGTCTTAGGCACTTTGCACATGCTGTTTTCTCTGCTTGTAATGCTCTTCAAACTACTGTTTCCTTCTCAAACTTTGAACTCAGCTTCAATGTTATTTGCTCAAAAGGAACTTTCCTAACATCCTTTTTAGAGAAGGTTTTAGAATGTCTTTTATCTGTGCTTGGCACATAGCAGGTGCATAACAGTCTTCCCAACTTGATTTTTTTCATTGAGGCTGCTTCTGAACATTGATGGTCCAATTGCAAATATGACTTAGGTCAGGACCCTCCTATTAGGTCTCTCTCCTAACACCCTATTTATAGTGCCCTTCTTATCACAGTTTATAATTATTAATTTGTGATTACTTGTCTCATGCTTTCTCTATATATAAGCACAAAGGCTATATAGGGATACTAGTCCATAAAGGAATTACTACATATTTGTAATGACTTCCCCCTCTACCTCCCCATCCCAAAGCTTATTCTCTCAGTTCAGGTACTATACAGCACTGTCTTCAAGACACTACATTGGACCTAAATATAATGTAATCTGTTTTCCAAAAGAAAATTTTATAAACAAAATGTTTCAGCTAACTTGAATATATAAATTTTTTCAATGAAGATCAAACAGTCAAATGCCTGTTAATTTATCAATTTAGTTACATACATATATTTTTTTAAACATAAAATATATTTAGGAATTTCATTTTTTTCTACTCTCGTTGGATAAAACAGCTTTATTGAAAAGCCATTATGGGGGGTGGCGCGAATCATCTAAGACAACTTTCCTGAATACACTACCTTCAATTCTATTACTTGAAAATGGTACCTTTTGAATCCACGTTAGATGCTGTCCGTGTTCATCTTATCCCAAGCCAAAAGTATTCCTTCACTATCTAATAATCTCTAAAACAATATTATATGTGTAAAGCACCCACTTACTATACTGCTTACTAAGGTGATTTTTACAACTTCATCCAACCTACCCCCAGGAATAAGTGATAAATGTCTTACCCCCAGGAATAACTGATAAATCTATATAAAATGTCTTTTTGAAAATCAATTTCATCAGGTGAATTTTATAAACATGCAAATTAGCATTGATTCAAGTCACTTAGGCTAGTGTGTCTTCCCTAGTTATTTTAAAAATAAAATAATTGACAGAATTTCTGCCTCATAATAGGAGAGATTTTTTGCAAAGACTCAAAGTAACATTTCCTATAAGAGATAATTTGGAGGAAGCACTTATATTTAGGCTTATGTGACATATCAACCTGGGTATTTATTCCATGTTAAAACTTTAAAAA